>NC_142133.1:30910205-32110205 GCF_024610735.1 Ursus americanus
AACCCATCACGGTAAAGCTGTTTGATGAAGTACTAGGTGGCAAGAAGCAAGCAAAGCCATCACTACACCCAACAACAGAGGTGCAGATGCTGGCTGGAAGGTGTTAGATCCCCTTATACAAAGCTCCCAAACAGGAAAAACTCGTCTATGGGATATCCGAATAATGGTTTCCTTTGGGGGAGATGACTGGAAGCGGGGATAGGGGTAGCTTCTGGGGTTCAGCTAATGTCCTGTATCTCAATCTGTGAGGTGGTCATGCAGATGTGTTTACTTTGTAAAACTACATCACACAGTTCACCCCTGATCTGTGAAGTTTATTGTATGTTCAGAATAAGATCTCATAATAATAGCTAATATTTTTGAGCATTTATTAAGCACCTGGCATAGTTCTAAAGTGTTTCATAAACATAAACTCATTGAATCCTCACAACAGTCCTGTAAAGTAGGCACTATTATTATCTCGATTGTACAGATGAGGAAGCTGAAACACAGAGTGGTTGAGTCACTTACTCAAATTCACAAAGCTAGTGCATATTAGAGCCAGGATTCAATCTGGGGAATCTAGAGCCTATACTCTTTTCTAATTGCCCCTCCCAGAGAAAGGGACCAAAGCTGCTTTCCACTAATGCCATGGCACCAGCCAAGCATGACCTTAAGCTAATCCCAAAGGTGAAACATGGACCATTCCCGTCAGGATGAGATGGGTTAAAAGTAGACAGGCTTGTTAGGTCCAGAGACTGCTTTGTGGAACTAGTTGGATCTCAGCTGAGATCCATTTTTATTTTCTACTTCACGTTTCTTAGACCACATTGGGGGTGTGACTTCAGACCTCAGACTCGTATGAGTGCTGTTCGGGGCACAAATTCCCAGGAGAGATTGTTGTTGTGTCCTTCCACCTGGCGCCAAGGGGGAGGCATTCAGGCTTCCTTGCTAGCCCTTTCTGCAGGGTAGGTTTATTTCTCATTTACCCTTCCACCGAGAGGGGAGCCCTTCAGTGTCCTACTCTGTTTCCTTCCGTCTGGGGTGTGTTTTCTTTCTTAGAGGCACATAGAATAATGGTGGGTCTTGCAATCAGATACCTAGGATTAGATCAAATGTTGTACCTTCCTAAATACAGAGGAATGTATGTCTCCCTTCAAAAGCCTTAGTAACTCTCCTTTATTTGGAGTATGAAGTCCAACTCCTTAGCCACAAATACACAACCCATTCTCATCTCTGGACACTCTCCCCCAACACCACAGAAACCTCGAGCCTATGGACACCAGACCACGGCAATTCCCTAACAAACTATACTCACCACTTCGGGGGACCAGTTCAGAGGGAAATATGAGGGGCTCCTGCTGGAGCCTCTTTTACACAAAAGAGCAGCTGGATCTGCCTTCTGAGCCTCCCCCCTGAGTTATGGCTCATATTTTATTTTTCAATAAGAAATAAAATTGGTAAATTTTCAGGTTTTATCTTATAAAGAGAGAACAATTTGGGGAAAAGGAAGTATTTAAAGCTAGGATTAAATTTGGCAAATAAAGAGAACATGTTTGGAGGAAATAAATATTACTTCATAGATACGTAGATCAATTACAGCTATTTTAAATCCAGTATTTAAATGGCCTCTATATTTGTAATAGAAAGAGTTGATTTTAGCAAGAAATGTAATACTTCACTCAAGTACAATTCTACAATAAACATTTGAACTTGGTTGTTGCTTTTCGTTTGTTACTCTTTATTTCGAAATAATTTTAGACACAGGACACTGTAAAAACAGTAAAGGAGCTTCTGTGTACCCCTGAGACTTGTTCTTAACAGATGCTAGAAACTAGTATAATAAAGTATGTCCATAACATTTGAAAGTTCAAAGAAAATTTGATAAAGTGGCGTTTTATGCATTTTATGCCTGTCTTATAATAAACTTGACATTGAAGTTTTCCCTAATTCAGTACTCACTATCTCCCACTTCCCCCAGAGCTGGTGTGAGCCTAATAATTCATTAGGTTTTAAATATTAAATGTCAGGGGTGCCTGGGTGGCTCAGTCGGTTGGTTAGGCGTCTGCCTTTGGCTGGGGTCGTGATCCCAGGGTTCTTGGATGGAGTCCCGAGTCGGGCTCCCTGCTCAGCGAGGAGCCTGTTTCTCCCTTTCCTCCAAGCTTATGCTCTCTCTCGCTATCTCTGTCTCTGTCTCTGTCTCAAATAAATTAATTAATTAAATCTTTTTTAAAAATTAAATGTCAAATCTCTTATAGATTGAAAGCAAATAATTAAATCTAATGATAATCTAGTGGAATCATGGAAAGAGTGTGTTTGGAAACCTATTATCTTACAAAAAGAGCTCTACACACCTTGGGATCTGTGTGAATTCCCTGTTCCTGCTTCCTTAGTCTGACTGGTCTGTTCTGAGGCTTATCAGGTGGTCCTCCCTCTGGGAAGCCTGGTCTAGAACTTTTCAACAGAGCTGCCTCATCTGATTCCCCAGACAACCAGAGTCATTTTTCTCAGCCACATTATAGAGAATTGTATGTCTTGCTCTCTTGGTGGATTAAAGGAAAGCCAGTCAGTATGGTGGGAAATACAAGTTTTAGAAGAGAAACATTGTATTTCAAGTTCCAGCTACTCCATTAATCCAAGAGTCAAACTTCTCATTTGTAAAACGAAGACAACCTTAGCTCAGAGTTGCTAACACAGGTAAAATATGTGCCTATCATTTGGCACAAAGAAAGACTATTGATATTACTGACAGTGAGAAGAAGGAAAAAAAGTATCATTATTTTTTAAATTAGCAATTGTTTGAATAAATGCCCTTAGCAGATAAGAGAATTTCTCTTAGAGAGAGAACTGCCCTTTTGTCTAAGAAAATTCCATGGTTCTCCCCACCTTGGTTGTAAAAATTGAGGCTCCCCAGGACATGGTTTAGGAAAAAACTGAGCTTAAATTATAAAATACTAATAATAACAAGCAAGAGTGAAACTCATCCATTCCTTTTCCTCTTCTTCTTCTTGCTTCTCTTTTCTTCCTGAACCATTCAGTCTTAAAACCATGAGAGGGGCAAGATAAGGTTAGTGTCCACACTGGGGTCTTTGGTGGCCCAGAGCAGTGCATTCTAGCTCTAGTGGGGGAAGGAGGACGTCCACATGAGGGGACAGCCCAACGTGCAATGTCAGAGCCTGTATGTGGTGAAGAGAGCATCCAGGTGAAGAAGAGCTGGGAGACAGATTACATACAGGGAGACTGATGAGCTTGTAAATATATTAAGGATAGCAGATGTCACTGTCAGAGAAGGGGGTTATAGAGAGAAAAGTAAAACCTTGCAATGGCTGGATCGGAATTGTCGACATCAATGCAAACTCATAGTTTTCCATAGGCACAGATTTAGGAGTCGAAATAAATGTCAATGTGTGTATATATGTGTGAAGAGAGAGTGAGATTGCTAAGTAGTGTTTCATTGTATGAATATTCCACAATTGTATATCCATCCTGTTGATGGCCATTAGGATTATTTCTAGTTTGGGAGCTATTATGAAAAAGTTTCTGTGACATCTTTACAAAATTCTCTTTTGGGGGTATATGTTTTCTTTTGGGTAAATACCCACAAGTGGAATTTTTGGGTCATAGGGTAGGAGTCTTAATTCATTCAGGCTGATATAACAGAATACCATAGATGGAGGGTCTTATAAACAACAGAAATTTCTCACAGTTCTAGAGGCTAGGGAATCCCAGATCCAGGCATCAGCAGATTCAATGTCTTGTAAGGGTTCAAAGATGGCTGTCTTCTCACTGTGTGAGAAGGAGTGAAGGGGTGAGGGAGACCTTTAGGGTCTCTTTCATAAGGGCACTAATTCCATTCATAAGGACTCCAAACTGATGATCTAATCACCTCCCAAATTCCCCATCTCCCAATACCAACATATGAATCTGGGAAGACGAGAGCACATAAACCATCTATAGCAGCAGGCCTACCTTTAGTTTTGTAAGAAATCATCAATGGTTTTCCCATGTAGCATTTTTAGGACCACCAATGTAGGACAGATCCAGTTGCTCCACATCCTCACCAACATTTGGGGCTTTTAATTTAAGTCATTTGAGTAAGTTTGAAATGGTATCACCTTTTGATTTTAATGTCTTTCCCTGATGATTATATCAGGGAGTGTGAGTGTTCCCACTTGGGGCTTTTTTCTTCCCAAAATTGTTTTGCTATTCTAGGCCCTTTGTATTTCCATGTTAATTGTACGGTCAACCTGTAAATTTCTACAAAAGCCTCTTTGGACTATAATTGAAATTGTATTGAATCTTTAGGTCATTTTGAGTAAATTTGACATTGTAACTATATTGCACCTTCCAATCCATGACGTGTAGCTTTCAATTTTGTAGGTCCCTAATTTCTTTCAATACTCTCTTGCAGTTTTTAACATCAACTTATACATCTTTTATTAAATTAATTCTTATTTTCTATTTTTAAATTTTATTTTCCAATTGTTGGTTGCCATTACATAGAAATGTAACTTATTTTTGTATACTGGCCTTTTATCCTTAGGATTCTCTACATAAACAATCCTGTCATCTACAACTACAATTTATTCTTTATTTCCAAACTTAAATTCTTTTATTTACTTTCTTGCCTTATTGCACTGGCTAAGACCTCCAATTCCAAGTTGAATAGAAGTGCTAGAAATGGACAACCTTTCATTTTTCCTGATCTTAGGAGGGAAATATTCAATAATTCACCATCGTATAAGATATTAACTGTAGGTTGTTTCATAGATGCACTTTAGCAGATTGAGAAAGTTTCCTTCTATTCCTAAATTTCTGGTTGTCTGGTTGTTTGTTTTTTAATCATGAATGGGTGTCATATTTTGTCATATGCTTTTTCTGCCTCTACTGAAATGATTATATAGTTTTTCTCCTTTACTCTGTTAGTATTATTAATTAAATTGATTTGTTTTCAAATGTTAAACCAACTTTATAGTCCTAAGATAAACTCCACTTGGTCACAACATGTGATTTTTTTCATGTATTTTTGAATTCCATTTGCTAATATTGTGTTAAGGATTTTTGTGTCTATATTCACAAGTACATTGACCTGTTATTTTTGTTTCTGTAAATGTCTTTATCAAGTCTTGATATCAGGGTTATGCTAACCTCATAAAATAAATTGGGAAATTTTCCCTTCTTCTCCCTTTCTAAAAGTATTTATACAAGATTTGTATTATTTTTTTCCCCTTAAATGAATCAAATTCACAAGTGAAATCATCTAGCTATAGAATTTTTTTTGTGGGAAGCTTTTGATAGTGAATTCAATTTCTTTATAAAATATAGGCTATTTAGGGGTGTCTAGGTGGCTCAGTTAAGCAGTTGCCTTTTTAGATCATGATCCCAGGGTCCTGGAATCAAGCCCCACATCAGGCTCCTTGCTCAGTGGGGAGCCTTCTCTTTCTCCCTGGTTTGTGCGCTCTCTCTTTCTCAAATAAATAACATCTTTAAAAATAAATAAATAAATAAATAAATAAATAAATAAATAAATAAATAAATAAAATAGAGGCTATTTAGATTTTCCATTTCTTCCTGACTCAATTTTGGTTAAGTTGTATTTTTCAAAGAATTTATTTATTTCATCTAAGTTACCAACTTTATATAAAGTTGTTCATCGCATTCCCCAATTATGATTATAACACTTGCAGGATTAGTAATTATATCCCTTCTTTCATCACATATATTGATCATTTGTATTTTCTTTTTTTTTTTAACTGAGCAACATTGCTAGGGGTTTATAAATTATATGAAACTTTTTAAAGTACCAATTTCCAACTTTCTTAAAAATCCCCACAGTTTGTTTTCCAATATATCAATTTCTGCTTTTAGTTATTATTATAACTATTATTATAGTTATTACTTCCTTTCACTTACCTTCAGTTTTATTTCCTTACCTTCTTTTTTTCTCCTCTTTGAAGTGGAAATTTGAATAATTAATTTTAAAACTTCCTTCTTGGGGTACCTGGCTGGCTCAGTCAGTAGAGCATGCAACTCTTGGTCTCAGGGTTGTAAGTTCAAGCCCCACATGGCCATGGGCACAGAAATTACTTAAAAAAATAAATAAATAAAACTGCCTTCTTTTCCAACATGAGCAGGTTAATGCTATTAACTTCACTCTAAACACTGCTTTACCTGCACCCTACAAATTTTGAAATGTAGAATTGCATTCTCATTATCATTCAATTTGAATATTTTCTAATTTCTCTTAAAATTTCTTCTTTGATCCATGGTTATTTAGAAGTGTATTATTTTCTCTCTCTCACTCTCTCTGTCTCTCTGTCAAATAAATATTTTTTTTAAAAATTAGAAGTGTATTATTTAATTTTCAAGTATTTAGGATTATCTAGGTAGCTTATTAATTTTTAATTTAATTCCACTGTAGTCAAAGAACATATTCTGTAAGAATTCAATCTTTTGGAACTTATCGATATAAAACAAGTGTGTAATTCACCTTACAGAAAGTGGAAAGCGGACATCAGAGAGATGTAGATAAAATTCCATGGAGTTAGAGAAGGGAATGGTAAATTCCAACTGGGGTCTATCATGGAAGACTTATGAAAGGAGGTGACATTTGAGCTGGGTCTTGAAGGATGGAAAGAATTGGGAAATAAGGAAATAGAGGACAGTACCTCAGGCAGAAAAAAAACAAAACTAAAATTTCTTTAAAAGGAGAAATTGTGATTATCTTTTATGAAAACCAAGACCTAAGAGCACTGCTGGGAAAGTGACTACAGACTCATGGCCCCAATATTCTCCTCTAGGCTGCCTTGAGACATCTGCTGCAAACTACTTAGACATTTTGAACTCTGGGTCTGGCCCTCTCCTGTTTCAGACACTGACAGCACCACATACTTTACAGTAGCCAGATTCCATAACCTGAAAAGCATTTGTCTTTTTCTTTTTGGTATACTCAACATTCATAGGTTTCTTTTTCTGCCCACAGGTCTGGGAATATAACAGGAGGGATACACCGGGAAGTCTGTTCCCAGTCATAGCGTCTCCCTTCTGGGACGTTTAGAATTATTAATGGCATCATTAGAGAAAAGCTTCATTTGTCTCTATAGTCATGTGGCAAGAGTCACTCTTAGAAATGTCACAGGCAGGAGGCAAGTGCCTCCTGGGGATCTATGTCATCTAAAAATAGCTCCTAGTCACAGTCCCCTGATGGGTGAGTGATGCAAATGAGTTCAGGCTTGACACCAGTATCTTCCAGCCAAGCACTAGCAGGCCACCATTCAGCTCCAGAGGCATCTCGGGACCTTATAGCCACCACCCCAGAGCTCAGGACAGGAATGGTGTTTTATTTCCCCCTTCACATGCTCTAGTCTCCAGAGTAGCATTTGCGGAAGTCCATCAAGTGAATGAGTGAAACCAAGCTAAATCTCCCTCTCACCTGAGTGCTGGCACATAGCAGACATGGCCTTTACCCTGATCTTCCCTCTGTGACGTGGGACGGTTGCCCTTATTGTGATTGTTTCTTAGGGGTTGAGTTCCCAGTGTGGAAGAGTTGGTTTGGAATGTTTTCTCAGATCTACTTTGATATGCTAACACCCACATTCCCACCTCAACTGAATACTCCTTCCAGCCCTGCCAGATGTCATGGGCTTATCTGTGTCACAGGTGCCCCAGAAGGAAGGAGGTGAAGGGCTGACCTGGAATAAAAATGAGCTTTTGAAAGCTGACTCAAAAGACTGAGAAGCCACCTCAAGGTCTTTCAAGACCTTCAGTTCCAGATAGAATAATTTAATATAATTCCTGGCGAGAAAAGTTAGGTAATCCAAAGTCAGGCATAGGGTTTATCCTCCGTGGGTCTAATGAAGCCTATTTGAAAAAATCAACTTGCTGTTTCCTTTGGCCTTGCTGAAGACAGTGTCCTCTGGCCAGAAGCTATATACAGAGCATACTGGCATGCCTGCCCACATGTGACGCATTTCAGCCATGTGTTTGCAGAGAAACTGTCCTAAGGACCCCACCTCCAGTGATTAGTCCCTCCTTGACTTTTGCAACTCCAAGTCTGTAAGGGTTTCCTAGCCAGGATGGTGGCAAAGATCAAACTCTCTCTGGAATGTGTCTCTTCAGATGTGCCTGACAATTTTGTGTCAGAGACAAAGACAAAGTGTGAGAGCAGAAAGTGCTTCATCTAGGAGCGGGTCATCTCCAGCAATGGCATCTGGTTTTGTTTCAAGGCTGTGTGATCTGGACAAAGCCTTCCAGATCACTTTGTAATACTGAAGAGGGACTGGGCATCTGGTCCCTCACCCTCCAAGTGAGGAGGACAGAATATACAAGGAGCATATGGGCTAGAGGCTCCCCTGGGTCTGTTTAGCCTAGGTGAGTCTTAGAAAGTTTAGGGACAAACTCTTCAAACTTCAATCTGGTACCTCCTTCCTTCATGCATTGCTTTATGTTTCTAGTCCACATGAAACTTATCAATGACTTTTCTGCTGCTTCCTCCCTGCTTTCCTTTCTCTTTGTAGAGGGGGCCAATATTTGAGGAGTACAAGATTTGGAAGCATTGGGGCTGAGACTAGAAATTAGAAAGAGACCCAAGTGAAAAATCTAAATGCCTAATCAGGCATATCTTTCTCAAGGGAGAGAAGGAGGGAATGCTGATAACCAGAAAGGCCAAGAGAGGCCTCCTTGCAAATGCTTCCTACAGATTCTGAAAATATATTTATAAACCAAGCCAAATGCTACAGGGAGACATATTCCAAATGTAATGGGTTCAACAAACTGGGATAACATCAATGTCATACTTGTTTGAGATGTTTCCGGCATCTTCCCAGAATGTGCCCAGAGCAATAACTATTACAACAACCTCATCGAAACAGGAGTGCCCAAGAATGCTCCACCTTCCACTTTAATGGTTAGGCTTTGTGCATTAGCATACATTCCTGCCATGTACTAGAACTCCCTCCTTGTGTATAAGATGCTTGGGCTCCAAAATAATTGGTTTGCTTTTAAATGCCCAACTGTGATTATATAACCTTGATTCAATTAACAGGTCTGACTTGATTCAAGCCTTGCTCAGGAATGAGCCAAATAGTCACCTAAATAATAATTAGAACAAGTCAAACCAGCCTTGCCAGTCTCCAATGTTGGGGATTGAAAGAACATCAGAGTCATCATGGAGTTGATGGCTCTGGACGTCCAACTCCCAACACTGGGCTCATTCCCCTTTGAGGTCCAGGACTGTAGGTCTGGGGTTCCCTGACAATGGCCATCAAGGGCTCTGATAATTGCTCCCTCTTTTCAACTTAGCAATGATAAAACGGAGCCCAGGAGAGGTAGCATTGATGGCTCAGGGCTATTCTATCAGCTGAAAGCAGAGCGAAGCCTTAAGTTCAGCACAAAGGGCTACAGAGTTCAACTGATCCACCCTCCTACCCAGTTTGGGAATCCCTGACTGTCCTCACACCTTGCTTGGCCTCTGTCAACAGCAGGAAGCCCACTGCCTCCACCAATCTTGGATGACTCCAACTATGACAAACTCTTCCTTGCTTTGATCCCAAACCCACTTTCCAATAACTTTCATCCAAAGATTCTTTTATCCTTAGCTTTCCTGATGTCATTTCTTAACTTACTCATCTTTACTTCTTCGAAACAAGTTCTAGATCCCCAAAAAGTTTGCACTGCTAAGATATGCTGACAGCAGCTTGGATTCATGGTTTCTTACAAAACCCAGGCATAAGCTCTGCCTTGACTTTTGAGTGTTTCAGCTGCTTCAACGCTGAACACCACCACAGCCCAGGACCTCGTAGGGGTCAGAGGAATCAAGGAATCCTGCACGTTGTTGTACAAAGTTTTCTCAAAGACTAGAACAAAATTGGAGAGGAAAATGAAATAATTAATTCATGCTTTTGCCAATATAGTGACATATGTTGATGAGAGAATCTGAATTTTTTTCCGAATAGATTTTTGTATCAAACTGACAGTGTCATTTATGATTAGTTCATAATGGTATTGTGCAATTTTCATGATGTTAGACATGGATCCCACTGAGTGCCAGTTTGCAGAAGGGAAAGCCAGATAACTCAGTATTTTGATTAGATATTCAACATGAAGAGATTAGAATTAATCACAGTTGACATAATGCATGGCACCTGGAATGCCGTACTATAGTGAGAGGGGTGCCTGCTTGTCTTCGCCACTAGACTGTGAGGGCCTCGGAGGCAGGAAATGTCGCCTCATCACCGTGCCTTCAGGGTTGGCACAGGTGGCTTCTCAGCAAATAGTTATTGGATAAACTGATCCATAAAAGGTTTTCATTCCTGGCTGGTTTGCCAGTTGGGGGAAGTTAATCAGTGTGATGTCACATTGTACTGTGCCTGTCAGCACACCTGTGAGCACATCCTATACTGGAAATCTAGATCAGGAAGCAATTTATAGTACAAGAGAATTACTACTCTATCCTGGAAATCTAGATCAGGAAGCAATTTATAGTACAAGAGAATTACTTCCTTAAAAATGGATTTGCCACACAGCCCTTCTAAACAATGAAACTCCCCCTACAACATTTTAAATGATCCAATTTACAAAACCTTGGTCAGCATTTCTTAGGAGCATGTATCACAAGTGACACCCCATGCAACTACCAGAGATACATCAGTACATTTTGAAGGACATGTTGGAGTTCAGCTCTGCCAAACTTAGGGAGCAATCTTAATGCCATTTTGATCTTTCCCGCACCTCTGCTAGCATATGCCATCAAATCAAAGAACCTGCAGGAACAGCAGGAAAGGAGGACTTTCAGCAGTCAGAGATCAGCTCCTTTCCACATCCCTGCGCTCTGGGCAGGCAAAGCTTGGAAAGTGTGGCACACGAAGGCCAAGGTTCCCCGACCTTGGAAACTTAGAAGCCACAATATTATAAATCCGAAAGGTCAAGAAAAGGAAACCTACATTTAAATGCTGTTATTTTATCAGAGTAGCCATCCAGTGAGGCATTTTGCAGATAATAAAGCTGAAGCTTAGTAAGATTAATGTCTCCCAAAGTCACACAGAAGTGACGAGTTGGCCCTCAAACCCAGGCACACGGGCAGAACTCGAGCTTCCAGGGCCCTACCGAGAGCGTGCGTGTCTGGCCCACAGCCTCCTGGGAGAGAAGGGGCTTCGGCTTCCTGGGTGGCGCAGCTGTTACCTTCAGCTTTTGATTGCTCACCATGACCCACCATCAACCCTGAATTCCTCTCCTTTCTGCCTCTATTTGTAAATTACTTAGAAAAAGTCCTGTCTGGGAATCCCACTCCGATGCCAGGGGGCTGAGCAAGTCAGCTCTCCTGTGAGTGGGGTGCTGGTGAGTACCTGTCGGGGATGTGAACTGGGTTCTGACATCATTCCACTATCACCTCTCCCACCTTCCTCTCCTGTTCCCCTCTGCCTCCTGCACACTGTCTGTGGGAGATGGGAGAAGCCACAGTGGTCCTGGCATCAGGCCCAATTCAATTTTGCCTTTGCAGGTGTCAGATAAAGACCCTGGCTTCCAGATAACCAACTTGGAGTTCAGCTCAGTCTGGCCCTATAATCCAAAATGGGGAGACAAAGTCTATCACCTACAGCCTAAGGGGGAAATGTCATTGTGGGAATACAGAAGTCCTCTGGTGGCCTTTGCCTAGGGTGACCTTGTTATGTGGCATCAGGGATGACTCCAGGATGGCTTGGGTAATCCTGTTCCCTGGAAATGAGTGGGGTTGGAATGAAATGGATTATCAGCCCTATTTTTCATTGTTTACCCCAGCCAGAGGAAGCTTTGGATAAGATAGCTGTGGTTGTATTGGCCCCCAGTTAATCTCCTCGCCTCATCTGTGGAATCGCAGCTCTTTACCCTTGGCCCCACCCCGCCCCCTCAAGCCTCTCTCTGCCCTGTCTCCGCCCACGCTTTGCCTTCACTCTACCTGCCCTTTGTCCTTAAACACACTATGCTCTTTGACACCATCGAGACTTTGTTGTCCCTTCTATCTAAAGTAGCCCTCCCCCAGTCCTCTCTCAGCTATGTACACCCAGCTCTGGGGTTGCCTCCTTGCTGTGGCTTGCCACAACGGACCAGGGGAAATTAATCACTCCTATGTGAATTCCGCCAGTACTTTGTCCGTCACAGCGCTTGTCACATGATATGAGAGTATTCACCTGTCTGTCTCACTGGTTGGATGATGCACTCTTTGGAGGAGAGGGGTCATTTCTTATTCTTACTTACACCCCCTGGAACATAGGAAGGGCTCTGTGAATGTTGTTGGAAAGTGGCCACAGCAGCAGCAGTGGAAGATGATAGATGGATGATGATAGATAGATAGATAGATAGATAGATAGATAGATAGATAGATATAGTGTGTGTGTGTGTGTGTGTGTGTGTGTGTGTGTGTGTGTGCTGCACGTGTCCTGGGAAGCTCCTTGGGGCCAGGAGCACAGGTCAGGCTCCTGAGTGACAGGACCTCTTGTCCCTCCCTCACCACATTCTCCAGTGGGGCTCAGCTCGGGCCCTGGAGGAGACCGCCCACCAGCTCTAGTGCAAGCAGGGCGTGCAGGGCAGCAGAGCTTTGGTTTGGGGGATCAAAGTGTCCTTTGTAGGACATCAAGGTTGCTTTTCAAACCCATGATAATGGCTACCCAGGAAAGGGAGACAGAGAGGCCGGGTGGTCATTTCTGATCTGGGGAATTTTGTGGAAATTCCTTGATCCGTCTGGGGCTCGTGACCCTCACCTGTACAGACGGAGAGATGACGCATACCTCGTGTTGTTGGGAAGACTCGTAATTACTATGTACTGAACCTATTGCTGTGCTTAGGGTTTGACAAACATCACCTAGTGAGAGAGCGACGGAGGCCGAATCAGAACTGGAACCACTACACCGTATCCAAAGGACAAGGAAAACTACAGAAGATGACACAAAGGGTAGCGGTCACTATCTACCGAAAGAGCATCTAGACCCCAAAACCTTTGTGCTGTTAGGAAGTGAAACTGGAAAAAAAAAAAAAGGCATTTTTCCCCCTGCGCCATGGTAAATAGCTGCTCTGGGAAGTACAAGGTGAAGGAGTGGCAGGGACACCAACAAACTGCGCCTCCCCTTCCACAGACTGCCTGCTTTCTGGGAAGGGGCTGCCCAGCCGGGGACTACACGTCCCGGCCACCCTCGCGTGTAGGTGGGACTATGCGATAGGTGCCCTACGGAATGTGGTTAGAAATAACTCGGGTCACTTGCAGGTCAAGATGGTTAAGAAGAGGATGTGAAGAAACAAAAGGTAAAAACAACCAACGTGACCCTTAATGGAGGAAGGGACCAGTAAAGTGAGGTGCATAGTTAGGGTGGAATAGCATTCACCCTTCAAAAGGAAGGAAATTCTTTTTCTCAAAAAGATTTTATTTATTTATTTGAGAGAGAGAGAGGGAAAGCACAGAGGGAGAGGGAGAGAGAAGCAGACTCCCCGCTGAGCAGAGAGCTGGACGTGGGGCTCGATCCCAGGACCGAGATCATGACCTGAGCCGAAAGCAGATGCTTAACCGACGGAGCCACCCAGGCGCCCCTAAAGGAAGGAAATTCTAACATGTGATATCACAGTTCCCTAAGAACGAGACGGCAGAAAGTTTCAGAGCCTGGCTCGGTTTGGGGCGGAGAAGACGTTTGTGCTGAGGGCTCACCTTCAAGTTCACAGTTCTCGCAAACGGAGTCACAACCCCTTGGCTGCGAGATGGATTCCAAGGACCTTGCTACTGAGGAAACCCAGAGAAGTCTGCCTCCTTGAAAGGCACATCGCTCATTCACTGAGAGGAGCTGGGTATGGGCCTGGGCTATAGGAATGCAGGGGAGAAGGGAGCGATGGCTCTCGGTCAGCTGAGGCAGACATGGGAACCGGGACTGCATGCTCTCCTAGGCCAGCCTGCTCTGGAGAACGTGACTGCTGGTGGTTCCAGACCGGCGGCAGCCTTAGTGAATACAACATTGAAGGGCCAGGGATTGTCCGGTCTTGGGCTGCTGGCTATGCCCCAGACTCCAGGATCTGCAACAAGAGGAGGCCCAGCCTGGGGGGTGTAGAGGAGGTGGGAGCAGCCAGGATGGCTCTGGAGCTCCAGCGGGGCCATGGCATTATAAAGTGGCCGTAGGAGCTGATTGTCCGGGCTCTGGCCCCTCTGCTTTGGGTGGCCATCTAGGGACCTGGCAATGACTGAGGAGACCCCCAGCCTGAAGTCATGCGTCCATGTGACTCCAGTGGCCCAAAAGACCAGGAGTGACCCTTGGGTTTCAGATAATCGTTCCGGGATCCTTGACTTGTTGGGCTTATCACAGGACAGTGACACTGGGAAAGACAGAAGGTCAGGCTGACAATGGGGGGCGGGGAATGAAGCTGGAGCCAAACTGGGGAGCCGATAAAAGAGATGCAACCTCAGTTCATTATCAATTTTGCAAAGAATTTACTGTTTTAATGAACTCGAGCAATTCGAGGTTACCCTATCCTGACAATACTCTCCCATGCATTCTTCCACTGCTCCTAAGCTGGAGAGGTGGAGATGGAATTAGGGCCACGGAGCCAGGAATTGCACACAAATCTGACCATTGTGCCCAAATCCTGCACTGTCCACAGGGGCGAGTCATGCAGGGAAAGGTCACGTGAATTGCATTTAAATAAAGGCTGAGAATGATTGGTTTTTTGAGATTTTTTTTTCAGGGATTCAATGTTTGTTAGATGCATGAATGCCCCCCTCTCCCTTATTCCAGGGTAAGATCTCCAGAATTCTCCTGCAGTGGCCATCAACACCCCCGTGGGCTCTGACGTCCCTTGACCCAGGCATTCACCGCGTGATGCGCCGCGGGCCTCTGAGGCATTCAGAGACGACAGCACAACACTCCAAGAAAAGATAAAGTGCAGACGACACTTTTCCTTGCATCTCCTTGTCTTGGAGTCTCTTGGAGTCATTCCCCCATCATCCTACAAGGTAGTGTCTGTTTTTTTCTCCAACTCTGGGCTGTTTGCATTTGCTTTCACTAGGGCCAAAGAGGTGTGTAAGTACCCTGCCTATGGCCTGAGCCGGAGCTAAAGAAAGCTGTTTTAGCTTCCCTGGCATTTTCTGAATTCTTCTACAGCCTCAGCCTGGGTCTTGTACAAAATCCTGCTGATAAGCATCTGAAGCCAGCTTTGACGTAGTGCCAAGGCCGCCTGGGTCTTTTGCTGCTTCCTGGGAGCTGGTCCCAGGGCCGATGCTGAGCATGGGCCCCTCCCGCCCGCCAGACCCAGGCAGGGCCCTGCGGAAAGGGAAGCCTGTCCCTCGCCAATCAGAGGGTGACTCAGAGCTGCCAATCCGGAATCCCAGTTCCCACAGCATGACTAACACTGTCCTCCCCGCCCGCTTCCAGAATGATGCACCCCTCTCCGGCTGGCACTGGTCACCTTTGTGGGAAGCACGCACTGGGTCTCGGGAATAGTTTGCCATTCCCTTCAGGGCCGTGGTGGGTTGGTGGCTGTGGTGACTCGAGGTCATTCAGAGACCTGCCTACCGTCTCTCCCGTCCCTCCTGCTCTCTTGCTGCCTCTGAGAACAGGCTGAACTATTCCTGACACCCGGGGTTGAGCAGCACCGCAGAGAGGCTGGGCTGGAGTGAGGGTCACCGGGCTAGATTCATCACGCCTGAACCCCAGCCTCGGGCCCGCTTCATGGACAGGCTAATGCCTCCAGATACCTGCCTATTCTTGGGTGGGAGGGGGAGGGCGGACTTCTCTTCTCAGGATCACCTCTGGCTCCTCGGCTCTGCTTCCGCTGGAGTCTTTCAGTTTGAGTCACTCTGCCATCTGTGCGCACTGACCGAGGTCTGCACCTGCAGCTCAGGCCCTTGCCTTGATTTCCACCGAAACCAAACAGCCATGCAAGACCTTCGTGTGTGGAGCAGACTCGGCCAAGGGCTGCTTGGGCCAGAGGGGTGGAGGGGCGCTGCAGTCATGCAAACCACTTCAAACGGCATCTTTGATCTTTAATGATCCTCTTTGAGGCCACCCTTGCCTCTGGAGACGGCTCACTGGCCAGCCCACCCCACATCACTAACTGAGCTCATGTCTCCCCAAAGAGTGGTTCGCAAACCACCTGCACCCGAACCACTAGTCGGGGGGGAGGGGGTGGATCTCCTGGGGGTGTGTGTGTGTGTGTGTGTGTGTGGGTGGGTGGGTGTGTGTGTGTGTGAAAGAGAGATGGGAAGAGGTGTGTATCTTTGGTTTGTTTATTTGGATTTTGTTTTTTGTTAGAACACTTGTTTCCAAGTGAATGTGTACATTTGGGGATGTTTGCCCATGCTATTGGCAGGGCCCACTCGCTAGAGTGGCCCCCTGGATCATATCTGCAAAATCCAAAGAGTTGAAAGGAACAGTGAATGCCATCTAGTTCGGGGGTCTGCAAGATTTTGCCTGCATACCCCTCAAGGGAATTTTGAAACCATACGCACTCCCCATAAACATTTGTGTGTTGGTATCTGAAAATTTTCATCCTAAGTTTAAATAGCTGCAAAAGATTAAATTCCACTGTAAATGTAAAATATTTTAACATTTTAACAGTTTTAACATTTTGAAATAACTATTGTCACTCATTTAAACGTACCTAAGTAGAATTTAAATGTGATGGCAATTGATACCCTCCATTATCCTTTTTTAAAATACCCTGAATGAGCTCTTCATTAGGTCAGAAATTTTACATTATTTCTTTTCCTCCTTGAATTTCTATTTCCACTTCTCTTCCCCTATAGAACTTTATCTGATATAATATACATTTATGATTAAAAGTTTTTATTAATCACCTTATCACATTTCTCTTAAAAATATATACAAATGCAAATTTAATGTCTTTCTTTTTCTGTGGTCACAAAGTTCTAAAGCTACGCTTTCTAGTACTGTAGCCGCTAGCCACATGTGGCCATTTATGTTTTTAATTAAATAAAATCTAAAATTCAGGTTTTTTTAAGATTTTATTTATTTGTCAGACAGAGAGAGGGAGCACAAGCAGGGGGAGCAGCAGGCAGAGGGAGAAGCAGCCTCCTCGCCAAGAAAGGAGCCTGGTGTGGAATTCGATCCCAGGACCCTGGGATCACAACCTGAGCCAAAGGCAGACTCTCAACCGACTGAGCCACCCAGGTGCCCCTAAAATTCAGTTCCTCATTCCCACTAGCCACACTTCAAGTGCTCAGTAGCTGTGTGGCTCATGGAACCACACTGGACAGAGCAGATAGAAAACATTTCTTTCCATCATTGCAGAAAGTTCTATTGAACAGTGCTGGTCGACAGCATGAAAAGACTGTCTCCCAGAATTAGTTATCCTTACAATTAGTAGTAACACACCATTCCTCAAAATAGCATAAATGTATCACCCATTTATTGAACATTTGGGTAAAATACTATTGTTCAAAAAGGTAAACTTTTATTAGAAACGCCTTTCTTAATGAGATGATTAGTACTTTTTTTTTCATGTATCCATGGATGAATATAACATTCTTTAGGATGAGAATAGTTTCCACATCAATTCTTACCTGTAATTTTCGCTTTAAAAACATAGATGCCAAGAAAATGTGCTCAGAATGGAGGTGTTTTATTGTACTGGTATTGTTTGATTTCGTGAACTCCTTCTGTGGAGTGTGCCCGAGAATCACACATAACGACAAGACTACTATTAGCGATTCATCATCTGATAGTTTTAAATGTTTCTCCTTCACCTTTGTTAGAATGATGGGATAATGCCTGATTTGCCAAAGGATTTGTGGTCCCGTCATTAGAGCAGTTCACTTAGCCTTAACCGATACTTTGAATTGTCTCTTTGATGGGAGTGGAAGATTTTTACAAATGATAAGATGAAAGGATGGGCCACATCCTTGTACAAAACACGGGAAAAAGAAAGGGGGAGAGCAACCCCAAAACGGGAGCATTCACAGGGAGACCAGCTTTAGTAAAAGGGGACACCTGAATGTGGCATCCCCTGCGTTTTGTTTTTTTTTTTAATCCAAATACATGAATTTGTTCAGCACAATTATGGGCCTATTCTTTCTTTCGCTCTTTTCTTTCTTCCAATATTTTATACTGAAAATGATACACATACATATTTAAGATATATACATATGCAGTATATAATAGCCATAAATTTATCTATAAATATATATGGTATATAATAATTAAGCCACCACCCAACTTAGGAAGTGGAACTATACCGAATGACCCTCATGTCTCACTTGCCTTCCTAGGTACGCAATCAAATTGGTTTTTTAAAGTATGATTTGTGAGATTCATCAGTACTGTGAATATACCACATTTTATCCATTCTGCTGTTTATAAACGGGTAATTTGGGTTTCTTCACTGTTATAAATAATGCCACTCTGAATATGCTTGTACACATCTGCTGGGATAGATACAGGAAATTTTCTCTGGAGTAGCCGTCCTCAAAGTGTGGTCTGGAGACTTCTGGGAGCTTCTGAGACCCTCTCACAGGCACCTACCAAGTCAAAACTAGTTTCCTAATAATAAGATGTTATTTGCCTTTTTTACCCTCATTCTCACACAAGAGAATAGTGGCATTTTCCATCAGCTACATGACAAAAGGTATCTCAACGCACAGATGCAGAAGCAGCTGAGAACCCCCTGCCTTCTGTCAAATCGGATTTGCAGACTATTGAACAACGCTGCTCTTCCCGCTAAGTTGTCCCATCTTGGGAAATGTAGTTATTTTTCACAAATACATTATTTATGTTGGTAAGTTATAACTCTGTTATTATTACTCTTTTTTTTAAAAGATTTTATTTATTTATTAGACAGAGAGAGAGAGAGCCAGCGAGAGAGGGAACACAAGCAGGGGGAGTGGGAGAGGAAGAAGCAGGCTCATAGCGGAGGAGCCTGATGTGGGGCTCGATCCCATAACGCCAGGATCATGCCCTGAGCCGAAGGCAGGCGCTTAACGACTGTGCTACCCAGGCGCCCCTGTTATTATCACTCTTAAATGAATTAATATTTTTTAATTCTTAGTTTTAATTTCTAACATGGTAAATATTGGTCAGTATAACTCACCTGAGCAAAATTATTTGGTGTCCTCAGTAATATTTCAGAGTGTAAAGGGGTCCCGAGACCAAAAGGCTTGAGAACTGCTGCTCTAGGATATTCACTAGAAACCGAAAGCCTGGGTTGTAGCTTTTGTCCATCTTAGGCTTTCCTATATAAAGTAACAAGAGTCTTGCCAAGCCGATGTACCAACTCACCCTCCCATTAGCCACACACGGAGTCCCGATAGCAGCACAGATGATCTATCTCAGAACACCTCGTGAAGGGGATGGGTTTAAAAAGCATCCATTTCAGGGGTGCCCGGGTGACTCAGTTGGTTAAGCATTGACTCTTGGTCTCAGCTCAGGTCTTGATCTCAGCTCAGGTCTTGCTCGCAGGATCTTGAATTCAAGCCCCCTGTTGGGCTCCACGCTGGGTGTGGAGTCTAGTTAAAAAGTGATAAATACATAAATAAATAAAAACTAAACAAACATCCATTTCTTCCCTCTGTCTCGCTCTACCCAACCAGTTTTCCAGGTGAACCAGATTGGAAGTCAAAGTGATTGTGAGATGCCCCAAATTCACTGAGGACAGCTGTGGGTTGAGGTTCTGGAAAGCAGAATGGGTTATTGCAGACTGGTGGTTTATTTATCCACTTTGGGTCTCCTAGCAACCACGCTGATTTTCGATCTCTTCGCAATTGAAAATGGTCACTACTCCCCTCCCCCCTCCTCATTAAGGCCCCTTGGTTCCCCGCCCCCTACCCCCAGCCTGCCTTCCTAGAGTTCACCTCACTGAAATAGTCAGCTAGGGCAGGTTTTCTGCACATCGAGATTCTTTATCCTCTCTGGCCTAAAAATAAGCCCCGAGGAGGCCATTTTTGGCCCTCTGGCTGTAGGGCCGGAAAGGAGATTCCCCAAGAGAAAAAGTGAGTTTCCCAGCCTGTCCTGGAGAGAGAACGGAGAAAGCCTGTTCCTGCCTCAGAAACACAAAGAGGTAAAGCTGATTTTTGCATTCTATTATCCCAGTGCATTCCCAGGCAGGGGCCATGAATAGGTTATAATATTCTTTCTTTAAAAACACACACCTGGGAATAACCGTGCTCACAGGAAGTAGGCCAGCCATGTGCACGACAGCCTGGAAGAATAACAACTCTCCTGATTTTCAGAAACATGTTTACTTCAGAGCAGGGTTTTTACCAGGAAAAATGCTGCTGGGTTGTGTGGGCTCCTTTCAGTGCCCTCGTCCCTCCTCCCTTCCCACAAATCTCCTACTTCCGTCACCAGTTGGCAGGAACTGGCTGTTCCTCGGCCCTGGGAGTCCTGCCAGAGCCCTCCCATTTTCCGGAGAGGTTCTCTTCAATTTCTAAGCAGAGTTGTTTAAAACCGGATGCCACACGCAGCCCGGGCTCCTTGCCCTTCCACCCCCTGCCTCCCACCCCCTGGCCCCATGGAGCAGGCCCCCTCCGTTCACCATTTGTGACTTTGGAGTCCACAGCGTAACTGAAGCCAACCTCCTTCTGTGGGGCAGCCCGGCACAGGCTCCCGGCCAGTGGGGGGAAGCTGCCAGAGGAAATTTCACTGGGCAATGAGGCCCCCAAAGGCCTTCCAGCCACCTCTTCCCTCGGCCCCTCCTGTTACCGTCTCCCTGCCTCTAGGACCAGGAATCCTGAGGCCAGAAGAATTAGACCAGCTCATCTAGCCAGCCCCTCAATCAGGGCCAGACTTAAGCCATCACAGATTACAGGGAGATATCCAGCTGAAAAAACAACCAAAGGAGTGTCTACAGCTTTCATTCATTTAGTTTGAATACACTATTCTTTGAGCAGAAGGTGTTCATTCATACTTGTGTTCATTCATTCATTTGCTGTTCAACAAGGTATCTAGTGCACGCCAGCCACTGTCCACAGCGCTGTGCTCCCTGTGGCTCTCACGTTCTGATGGACGTTAGGAAAGAAATACAAACGAAGGAGTAAGAAG
The DNA here is from genome assembly GCF_024610735.1 of Ursus americanus. NCBI lineage: Eukaryota > Metazoa > Chordata > Mammalia > Carnivora > Ursidae > Ursus > Ursus americanus. Next base: position 30,931,187 of record NC_142133.1, read on the forward strand.
TCATTGGAAATAGGACAATAAAAAGAGTCATCAGGAGGCTGCTGATGGCCGGCAAACGATGATATCCTCTGAGCCCGCTGCAATCTTATAGACGCATGCAGGGCTCACCAGGCCTGAAGCCCAGATCTGGCAACCGGCAAGGCCAGAAAGCCAGCCAGGACTGTAACAGCTCATGGCAGTGGGAAACTGGAAACGTGGCTTTGGATTTTCCCCAGCACATGTGTGGAAGGAGGTGGGCCGTCTGAAGCTTGGGGGAGGGGCTGGACTCAGCAGCCACAGATGTCCCCGCTCATGTCTGGGGAGCAGCTGGCAGTCCGAGGGTCTCCCTTGGGCTGGGGGAGGGGCCTTGGCCTCCTGGCCTCGTGCTGCTTGCTATTCTGGTTGTCGCAGGAGCTGTGACACCATTATACCCACAGGTCACCCATGATGACAGAGGGGGAGGACCCAAAAAGGTGCAGCCACTGCCTTCCTCGAGAGCGGTGGTCATGTCCATGTCTCTCCAAACCAAATTCCGTTTTCCACAGTGGACTAGTCATCTGTGTGGGGAGGTGTTATCACTGTTTCTGATGACTGTTTATTGAGCAATGCCTCCACCATTTTGCTTTCAGTTTTTCTGCTTCCAGCTTATCTGTCACATGAATAATAACCTATAAATACACTTTCATTCATACACTGGGTGGCAACCATGTGCCGGGCCCTGTGCAGGGCACAGAAACTGCACTTTTGGAGGAAAGGCAGGGTCCTGCCCTGAGGGTTGTAATGGGACAGGCAGGCACAGCGGGTGCCTGAGCCATGCTCTCATGGGGGTCACTGAGCCGAGAGCTCTGGGGACCAAAGTGAGGGCATTCCTTTACCATGGTGTGACCTCGAGAGCTCATTCAGTGTTGAGTGCACCGTGCTTGGCACTAGGATCTCAAAGGCCTCAGCAGAGAAGGGAGAGCAAGTTCACTGGAGATGAATGAATAGAAGTTTCCAAGGCAGGCACCTGATGGGGAGGGAGTGGGGGAGTTCATGGTCAGAGTGAACTCCCGTGTGCAAAGTCTGAGAGGCAGGAAAGAGCAAGGTTCACAGCAAGGCCAACGCGTGTTCCCAGGGCCGGAGCCTGAGTGTGGGGGCGGGGAGGTGGCCTATCAGAGGCGAGCTGGGGACGGAGAGTGGAGAGGCCAGAGGTTACAGAGGCCGCGCCAAGGAGAGTTTGGACCTTATCCTATAATAAGCAAGAGGGAACTGTGGAAGGTTCCTAAAGCTGGGCATGACATGATCAGATCTGAGAGATACACTCACATACATACCTCCATACATCTATTTATATACTACACACATACTATTGTAAACACATATGAGTACCTATAAAGTAAAATCAATGAAAATATCCAAATATTCTAAATATATACCCACTTTAAATACATATGTGGTTTATTTCAGCCATATAAACCTAGATACATCAGTGGCTATGCTTTTCCTCTTCCATTCTCTCTCCCCTAGCCAGTCAGAAACTTGAACATTACCCAGGAGAAATCCAGTTTTCTTATCAGAAATATAAAGAGAAAGGGGTGCCTGGGTAGTTCTGTCAGTTAAGCGACTGCCTTCGGCTCAGGTCATGATCCCGGGGTCCAGGGATCAAGCCACAGTCAGGCTCTCTCTCTCAAATATAGGTGAAATCTATAAAAAAAAAAAAAAAAAAAAGAGTGAGAGAGAAAGAGAAAAACACAGTTAATATACAATTGGGGTTTTCTTCTTCCTTTCTTCCAAATGATGCTTTTGAAAACCAATAGGCAAGGCTGTAGGGAGGTGGATTCAGAAGTGAACAGGAGAGAGGGGTGGCCAGGTGACAGCCCTCCCACAGAAGCCTCCTCCTGCCCCACTGCTGGGTGAGGGATGGCGCAGGGGGAGGCTGGAGACACAGGCCCTGTCATGGGGAAAAGGCGTCCGGTGAGAGCTGCCAGCACCTTGGATTTGACTAGACGGCCGTGCAGAAACGATGCCCACTCCTGCAGCCCCTTCCTCCTCTCTCCCCAGAACAGATCCGCACGTCTGGGCAGAAGCTGCTGGCATCTCTCTGGGCCAAGTTATCCATCAACAGTTGGCTGAGTGGTGCTGGTGGCAGTCCTGAGACTGCTGAGCTCCAGCCAAACCAGCTGAGTTGAGAGTCTAAGAGTCCTTGCCCCCCTCCCTCCAAAGTACCCCAGAAGTGTAGTCCCCAACTCCCACGCAAGAGGGGGAGAGGAGTGGTGGGGAAGGGGAAGCCATATACATACCACATATCATTAAAGAGAATTTTGAGGCGACTTACAAAATCCACGCAATAAGTCGGAGATCTAGGGGTTACCCTTAATTCCTCCCTCCTTCTCACGCTTCACGTTTAACTCCTCTGTCAGTTCCTCCTCCGACGCATATGGCAAGCCCACCTACGTCTCTTCATCTTCACTGTCCCCGCTAAGTCCAAGCCCCATCATCTCCCACTTCGCGTGTTAGTTTGCCAGGGCTGCCGTAACAAAGTACACGGGCGGAGTGCTTTACAGAAATTCATTTTCTCGCAGCTCTGGAGGCTGCACGTCTGAGATCAATGCGTCCGTAGGGTTGGTTTCTTCAGAGGCCTCTCTCCTGGGCACGTAGATTCCATTCTCTCCCCGTGTCTTCACATCGTCTTTCTCTGTTGTGTATGCCTGTGTCCTAACCTCTTCTTATAAGGAGACCAGTCATATTGGGTTAGAGTTCCCCCTAATGACTTCATTTAACCTTCATTGTCTCTTTAAAGGCCCTGACTTCAAGCACAGTCCCGGGGCGCCTGGGTGGCACAGCGGTTAAGCGTCTGCCTTCGGCTCAGGGCGTGATCCCAGCGTTCTGGGATCGAGCCCCACATCAGGCTCCTCCGCTATGAGCCTGCTTCTTCCTCTCCCACTCCCCCTGCTTGTGTTCCCTCTCTCGCTGGCTATCTCTATCTCTGTCGAATAAATAAATAAAATCTTTTAAAAAAAATTAAAAATAAAAACAAACACAGTCCCATTCTGAGGTACTGGGCACTAGGACTTCAACATATGAATTTTAGGGGAAGAGAATTCAGCCCATAACCCTTGGGCCATTGCAAGGATAAAGGGAGATGCAAACATCTTATAATTGCTCTCCCCACTTCCATCTTTGCCCCTCTCCAATTTGCTCTCCACACAGAATCCCGAGTGAATTTTTAAAAACATAAATCTTATTGCTTTATTCCTCTGCCTCAAACTATTGAGTGCCTTCCTGTTGCACTTAGAACAAAACCCAAACTCCTTGCCCCGCATGATCGGGCTCCAGTCTACCATGTCAGTCTCTTCTCGTGTCCCTCCCCCCACCTCAGCCACCACACTGAGTCACACCCAACTTCTCTCTGTTCCTGGGGCAAGCCAAGCCTTTACACAGCTCAGAGGCTTGTACACCCACTGTGCTTGCCTGGAAGTTCCTTCCTGCTTGTGTAACATGGCTGTCCCCTCCATAGTCTTCCTGTCTCAGGTGAAATGTCCCTCCACCCTGTTCTTCTCAACGACAGCACCCTAAACATGTCCTCCACGGTGCTCACACATGACCGTCATCCCTTTGTCAGATTATCTATTTATTGCCTGTTTTTTCCTTCTTCTACTAGAACGTGAGCTTAATGAGGGCAGGGACTTTGTCTTCTTTCCATGGCTTTCCCTCTAGCACCTGGAAGAGTTCCTGGCATATTCTAGCTGCCCTGTAAACGCTAACTGAATGAATGATCATGCCAGAGTAAATTATGTGGAAAAGTGGACCCATAAGAACTGAATGATTTGATCTGTTGTATAAAATATTGTTGGATACATGTTCTGCCAAAATGACTATTGTAGAATAGTTGTTCTCGAACCTTCCTTTCTGGCAGGAGTGGAAGAGCAGGAGCAATTTCCTGTTGAAACCACTTCCAGTCCTCCACCATTCAATCATCTCATCAGTGGAGAGCACACCCCTTTAATTGCCCAGGGCAGGACGAGCTGGCCATTCGAGTGCCACATTAGAGTGGCACAGACTTTGGCATTGACATTTCCAAATGGTTTGAATCTTGTCTCTGCTATTATAAGCTGCATGGCCTGGCAAGATCTAAACTCCCTGAGCCTCCCTCTCCTTTATAGGTGGATTAGAGAGAAAAGTACCTACCCCTCAGGAGTGTTCTGAAATTAAATGACATAATAAATAAAATTCAATGAAATGCATGGCATAATAAAGTGCCTAACCTAGTTCTCAACACACAGTGGATGTTACTGAGTGGTAGCCATTATTACGGGTCCAGGAAGCAATGATGCAGGACTTTGGAGCAGAGTCATGGAGGCAAAGAACAAGAGATAAATTAAACACGTGATCATGAGATGGCACTGATAAAATCTGTAATTATTTAAAGGGAATGTGAGAGATGAAGCAACATTAATGGAACGGAACTTGAAATTTCTAGCCAGATGATTGTGCAGTCACGTGCCATCATGCCATCAGCAGACACTTCCACACAAAAGCTGCCGGGTAGAATAATTCCACAATCATTTTGAAGCCAGATCACTCACTGCTTGAGCCTTAGCTCTGGATATCCTGAAAATGGGGTTTACTTGTGTTTACGAAGTCTTTGTGAGACCTATTCACTTCCTGGTCAGTGGGAAGAAGAAATCTTAAGCGTTAAGGAAAAGCTGGAGTGTTTTTCTTTCCGTGTATTTCTAATTTTCATTCATCATCTGGCCTTTCCTTTCATATGTGACTGGATCTTTCCATTTCTTTTGCATTGTAAGGGGAAAGGCTCCTCCAGCTGTCCTCCCAAAGTTACAGATTTAGGCTCCAGCCCCCTGGAGAATTCCATTGCTTCTATGGGGGTCTTCTGCTGTCCAGGACTCTCAGACAGGTGCATGCTGAAGCCATCACTGAGAAAAGCATAGAAAGTGGTGTTCCCGAGAACTGGAAACCCACTGAAACCAGATTAGCAACCACAAGGCAGTCTCTCAAGTTTAAGGTGGGTGGTTGCTGTTTTATGTTTTATTGGTTGCTGAAAGGAAAGGTGGAGGGCAAAGGAATCATCAGGGAAGCATTCATAAAATAGGGATCCAATCACCACCACCCTTGGCAAGGGGGGGGGCGGAGGTGAACATAATTGTGAGAGTCAAACTCTTTTATCCTCCAGCTCAGTCCCAAGTTATGCCTTTTAAAATTGCAGCAAGAGGGGCCTAATGTGAATAAGTGTTGAATGAATTAAGTTACAGGAAAAAACCCAAGCATGCTTAATTATATATTCCGGAGAAGCAAATGCATATGTTATCGAGAAACGTGTACAAGAATATTTAAAACAGCATGATTCATAATAACCAAAAAGTATAAACACCCCAAATATCCGTCATTAGTAGAATGGGTAAATAAAGTGTGGTCTATTTACTAAAGGAATACTACACACAATGAAAAAGAATGAAGAGTGGATACACCCATCAACACGGATGAATCTCATAGATACCAGGTTGAACCAAAGAAGTCAGACACAAAATAAAATGTGGCAGATACACTCTACCGTGACCCCCAGCAAATCACATCCTTATACAATCCCCTTCTTTTGGTTGCAGATGGAGACTGTGTCTTATTTCCAACGAATAGAGTATGACAAAGGGGATAGGATGTTGCTTCCGTGGTTAGGTTATGGTATATGTCATAGTAATGAGACATCACTCTCACAATCTGTTACTTTTTTCTTTCAATAGGTTTGTTACTTTATATAAGACTCTGTCTTTGTAAACTAGAGAGAGATATTCTTCCTTACTCTCATGAAGTAAGCTGTCACATTGTGAGAGAGCCCATGAGAGGGCCATGTGGCAAGGAACTGTAAGTATTCTCTAAAAGCTGAGAGTAGGGGCACCTGGGTGGCTCATCAGTTGAGCATCTGAATCTTGGTTTTGGCTCTGGTTATGATCTCGCAGTTGTGGGATCAAGCTCTGAGCTCAGCCTGGAGTCTGCTTCAGATTCTCTCTCCCTCTCACTCTCTGCCCCTCCCCCCACTTGTGCTCACTCTTTTCTCTCATAAATAAATAAATAAATAAAATCTTTTAAAAAAACATAAAAGCTGAGAGTGGCCTTTAGCCAACAGTCATACAACTGCAAGGGAGTGAATTCTGCCAACAACCTGAATGAGCTTGCAAATAGATCCTTCTCCAGTCTGGCAACCAGATGAGAACAAAGCCCAGCCAACACCTTGATTGCAGCCTTGTAAGATCCTGAGCAGATGATCCAGCTGAGCTGTGCCCTTACTCTTGATCCATAGATAATGTGATACGATAAATGTGTGTTATTTTAAGCCACTAAGTTTATTGTAATTTGTTATACTACAATAGACAACTAACAGAAAACATACTGAATGATTCCAAGTTCACAAACAGAAAAAATCAATGGTGAATAGAAGTCAGAATAGCAGTTACCGCTAAAGTGAAGGAGGGATTATTAACTAGGAAGGAGCAAGGGTTACTTTCCGGGACACTGAAAACGTCCTATATATTGATCTACTTACATGTTTGTATATGTATGCAAAAATTCGTTGAGCTGTACACATAAGATTAATGCACCTTAAACACTCTACTGTATATGTGTATTCTTTGATTCGAAAATTTTAGAAAATAATAAGAAAACCAAGGGAGGGAGGGAATTCTGAAGGAGGATCCTTTGTCCATCTCTTCTCCAGCCTTACATCCGGTTGAATCTCCAGCAAAGAGTGTGCGGAGACTCCCAGAATGTGGGTTCTAGTACATTTTTTCAGCCTTCCCTTGGCTGAAGTGCACTTTCCTGCCCCTCACGCTCCCTCTCTAGTTACAAAATGAGGCCACTTGCAAAATTCTGGGCCGAACTAAGAATTTTAAAGTAGGCTCATGGTATTAATTTAAAGATGAGGGTTTGACAAGTCCTCATGACCCAGAACGCCTAGGATGCAAGCATCCTCTGGATGAGGCTCACTTGTGATTATCTCCCTCCGGAAGCTTGGTGCTCCAGACTGTCACTTAGCTAGTGTGAGCAAACTCGGCCAAGTGCGCAATAACTACATCACAGGAAGAATTTATTGTTCTCTACTGTCTTTGTGTCCACATTCCATTGGGTATAGTCTATACCTCACATATTTGGGGATTCTGGAAGGTTCCAGTTACCTCCTGTCTCTTGAAGTTAATCACCTGGACAGGCACCTTCAACTGCCCAATCCCACCATGTCCCCCTCCCCCAAGCTCAAGCAGAGTTTCCTTTCACTTCTTTGTTGGGCTCTCTTGCCTGCTCTGCTCCTAACATGACATAGTCAGCCTTATTGCTGGATCTCCTTCTGACAGTCTAGCTCTGCCTGTGTTCTCCAAGTGGGTGCCAAGCAAGTGCTGCTGTGTCTCAGCCCTTCTTCAAGATACTCATTCATCTTAGAATTTTCCTCACCACTTCTCTTGAAAATGAACCCTCACCTTTATAAAGGGCAGAGGCAGTGAGGATAACTAACCGGGAATAGCAGCCGAGCTACTTGGACAGGTGTGACTCTAACCTCCCTGACTCCCAGGTGGGTGTTGAGAGGAAAGGGAATATAATATATTTCTGACAGAATAGTTTAAGACCACTCTCCCTCCTCCTCTATCATATGTCCCCCCAAAGTCAGGCAGCCCTGGAGTGGTCATGGGCATTCTGGGGATCTGGCTAAAAAGAATTAAGTTGGGGGTACGTTTGGTGTGGGTTTAAGGGAAGGTTTGCATGTCATTTCCACGTGCGGTTCACTGATGGCTAGCCATCTACTCTGACAGGTCATCCAGGGTCCTGATGTGAAGGTCAGGGGTATGCTGTGCCATGAATGTGACCTGTGACACCCAGCACCAGAACTCATCAGGTAATGGAGAAAGAAAAAAGCCCAAAGATTAAAATGTACAAGCTAGTATATGGAAAAATTCTTCCAATTCTTTTTTTTTAAATAATTCTTTTAAGATTTTACTTATTTATTTATTTAAGAGAGAGAGAGCCCATGCACAAGCAGGGGAGGAGTGGAGGGTGAGGGAGGGAGAGGGGGAAAACATCCCCACGCTGAACACAGAGCCAGACATGGGGCTTGATCCCATGACCCTGAGATCATGACCTGAGCCAAAACCAAGAGTCTGATGCTTAACTGACTGAGCCACCCAGATGCCCCAAATTCTTCTAATTCTTAAAGTTCTGAAATGAAAGAAACTCAATTAAGGTTTTCCCAGACTTGAGTGCAATTCCAAAAATGTACACAATGTTACCAATGAGTTGTGAAGCTGAAAGAAACTTTACAAAACTATCAATAGCTTAGAAAAACAAATTTCAAATATGTTAGAGGTAAGACTGAATTGTCTTTCTGTTCTCTCCAGAGAAAGGGATAATACAACATTATTGTCACATGAAGAGAAAGTCAAAGTGTATGCAGACCAGAGCTGTAGGAAAGAAGCATTATAAAGGTGTGTCAGGCAACAAATTAATAAAAGTTTATTATGTTATTTCTCTGGATTCTATATTTATGGTATTTTTCATAAAATATGTAGTTTGCAGTGATTTCTTTTATTACCCTGAATAAACATCCACTTTTATACTTAATTTTTTAAAAGAGCTTAAGTAATCTCCACACCTATCACGGGGCTCGAACCTACAACCCTGAGATCAAGAGTCACATGCTCCACTGACTGAGCCAGCCAGGTGCCCTCTAAATTAATTTTTAATGGTAATTTTGTATGCTTTTTCTTAAAGATGACCCTTCAAGTTATATGTGTCACAAAACCAGGATCCACCCTGATGAAGAGGTCACCTGCCCAAGACTCTCCCCATTTGCCTCTCACACCTCTGCCTCTCTTTCCTGCTGCCTTTCCTCCCTGCACCTGCATAGAGATCTTCACAGAATCCCTGAGTGGCTCCAGACATTTGTGTCATGGACGGTCTTTGAGTTATAATGGAATGTTAGCACTTATTTGGTCCCCCACCCATTTTACAGATGAGGAAACAGACCCAGAGAGGCAAAGCAACTTTTACAAGGTCACACAGCAAGCTGGTGGTGGAACTTAAACACAGGACCCTGATTCCAGTCCAGTGCTCTTTACAGTGCTGCTTGTACTCTGTTATTTATTATGCCAGTGATTTGCAAACCTACCAGTACATCAAAATTACTTGGTTTTCTGAAATGCAGGTTTCTGGGCCCCACCCTCAGAGACTGTGATTCATTAGAGCTGGATCTAGAAATCTGAGTTTTAAAAAAAAATCTCTCCAAGTGCAGCTAGGGCAGAGATGGATGGGCCTTGCTTACTTATCCCAGCCTTCCTACTTCTCAAACCCTACACTGTTTCCTTCCTCTTAGCCATGCCCCCTCCCAATACAGTGGGGGAAGGGAGCAGCAGATATGGGCTCTCAGCTTCTTACTGTCCCACCTCCTTCCAGACACACACACACACACACACACACACACACATGCATGCACATGCACACACACACACACACACACACACACACACACACACACACAATACTACAGCCTTCTTCCCTAACACATTTAGCTTGCAAGTCATTTACAGGGATAAGTACCCGATAAGCTCGTAAGATTGTCTAGAGCCTAAACAGCAGAAAGACCCCAGATCCCATACCAGGGTTTTTGGAAAATAATTCCTGGTAGATTTCACAAGTGCTTACTCGTCCTCCACATGAAATGGAAAATCTGGACCTGTCATATCCAGTTTCATTATTGACCATGGGGATAACCACAGGGTGAACCAGAGAATAACTAGCGTGATTAATTTCTGACTCAGGCCTTTAACACCACCTTGATGCTAACTAGTAGTGATCGGATCTGTCGGCTCCTGATGTCTGGGGCCTCGGGAGATTAGCAGCCAGAACAAGACACACGCTGTTAATTTCCAAACAAAGTAGATGCCATCTGAGGCCTTAACAGTCATGGCTCCTGAACTTCACCTGCTCCTAGGAGCCCAAATTAGGAGAGGAAAGCTTTTGCCTATCCCCAGGCATAGTGAGATAATATATATGAAACTCTGCAAATTCTCAGGAGCGATATAAATATAGTGTTTCTACTCACTATTTTTATAAGCCCCGATCTGGAGGTCCTAGAAAGATGTTTTTGAGCCCAGAGTAATCAGTTGGCACTCCCCTAAAGCACATATGCATGGACCTGATTAATAACTTGGCCCCAATAGAATCCCTCAAGGCACTACAATTCTATTTTTATAAAAGGTACAAAGATTATTAATGGCAATGCTTTTTGTTATGAATAATTATGCTTGCCAAAAACAGTTTCCTATGGTGTGCAGGTCCTTGATCACAGCTTGTATGGGGTTCCCTGGGAGCTGCTGGCTTCTTCCGCCATCCTAGAAGCATTTTATAACTATTTTATGTTCTTTGGCCTTTCTGCTTCCTCTGTGTTTGGTGTCCCAAAACTAAATTCAAAAGAGTAGTTAAAGGCTACTTGTTTCTCTGAATAGACTTATATTTCGTGCTCCAAGAAGACATTTCATCCCTACCTTCACGCACATGGTGGTCTAGAGCTAACTAGCAGCTTGTTCCAGTGGTTTAGGAAATTCTTTTCTCCCTTTGTAGGATCAAAATAAAGATTACTCAGATGGATCTGTGATTCTGTCTTGGCAGAGAGTTTCAGAGTCTGGGAACCAAAATCTATTTGATGAACATTCATAGGCTTCATTTCAGAATCTCAAGTGACAGAAACATTCCCACTGATTGCAAATGACTACCAGAATGCTTAGCTAGTTTTTGATATTTTATTTTTTTTGAAGATTTTATTTATTGGGGCACCTGGGTGGCTCAGTGGGTTAAGTGTCTGCCTTTGGCTCAGGTCATGGTCCCAGGGTCCCAGGATCGAATCCCACATCAGTCTCCCTGCTCAGTGGGGAGTCTGCTTCTCCCTCTCCCTGTCCCTCCCCCTGCTTGTGCTCTCTCTCCTCTCTCTCTCCAATAAATAAATAAAATCATTTTTAAAAAATATTTAATTTATTTATTGGAGAGAGAGAGAGCACAAGCAGTGGCAGCAGCAGGCAGAGGGAGAAGGAGAAGCAGACTCCTCACTGAGCAGAGAGCCCGACATAGGGCTGGATCCTGCGACCTTGGGATCATGACCTGAGCCGAAGACAGAGGCTTAACCCACTGAGCCACCCAGGAGCCCCTGGTTTTGATATTTTAAACTAACACCCGTAAAACAATAACAAAGACCATCTCTTGATTCTCCTTACATCAAAATACATTCTCAAACAGCTTCAATAAATAAAAGTTGAAGTTCTATCATTGAGAAAAGTGCCTAATAAACTATCAATAAACATTTGTTGATATGCAAAGATTATGCCAAGTACCTTGGTGCCACAAAAATAAAAAGGACACCATTTCCATAGAGAGGACCTGAGGATCCAGTCAGGGAGACAAAACATATACACTGGCAATTACAAGTAGAATATAAGAAGTCCCGCAAAAGAGGTACAAACAACGCTATAGAATTTCCGATGCAAGAGATTACTTCTGGCTGAAGGGAATCCTTGAAGGGCTTAAAGGAGGTGACATTTGAGCTGGGTCTCAGACATGTGCACAGTCCGCTACTGGATCTGCCGTGTGTTTCTCCAGTTACCCACTCAGTAAAGTCGTCTTGCCAGCGGAGCTCGTGGTTATGATGTGTGTTCATTTGTATTGCTGTGTAACCCATTACCGCAAACTGGCTGGCTGGTTTTATCATCTCGTGGTTCTGTTGGTCAGGAACCTGGTGTGGAGTAGCTAGGTTCTCTGCTCAGGTCTCACAAAGCTGAAATCAAAATGTCAGCTGGGCCGTGTTCTCATCTGGAGTTCTTCCAAGTTCATTCAGGTTGTTGGCAGAATTTTCTTGCAGTTATAGGACCGAAGTCCCTGTTCTCTTGCCGGCTGTTGTTTGGGCTGCTTTCCGCTCCTAGAGGCCACTCTCATAGTGTGGCTACACGGCCTTCTCACAATATGGCGGCTTGCTTCTTCAAAGCCAGCAGGAGACTCTCTCTCTTTAGGGAAGGGCTAAACCTTCCTTTAAAGGATTCACCTGATGATGTCAGACCCATCCAGAGTAATCTCCCTTATGATTAACCCAAAGTAACTAATGAGAGACCTTAATAACCTCTGCAGAATCCCTTCACCTTTGCTATCTCACGTACCCTACTCATCCCAGTAAAACCCCAGCATGTTCACAGCCCCTCCCCCAACACTCAAGGGGAGAGGATTATTCAGGGCATGTGCACCAGGGAGCAGAAATCTTGAAGTTTATTTTGAGGCCATTCTGCCTGCCACATAATTCAAGCAAAAGTGTAAGCTTTAGCACCCACGTGATAACACAAACCTTACTGCAAATTGCATCACTGTCCACAAATTTAAACCAACAGGACGGTAAGAGACAAAGAAAGGGATACTGCAGGTGGAAAGCGATGCGGCAGATTGTATTTTCCAGCGTGGCTGCCATGATAGAGGGCGTGCTCGTTACGCTTAATACACGCACACGACACGACTGCATAGAGTGCCTTGCACACTACATGCACATGAACACACACACATGGTACACATGCTGTGCTTACCACGGACATTGAACCCTCCTCCATTGAGTAGTAAAGTCTACGTCAGCCCCTCTTGGACTTGGACAGAACTGCGTACCTGCCTCGGTCAGCAGAGTACGGCAGAGCTGAATGACTTCTGAGACAAAGGCATAAGGACAACGTGCACTTCGCCTCGTCTCCTCAGACACTCGCTCCTGGAACCCGGCCGCCGCGCACGAGAATGCCGGTCCCACAGAGAAGCCACGTGTAGGTGTTCCAGGCCACGGTCCTGCCTAAGGCCTCAGCAACAGACACCAGACCTGCGAGGGAGGGAGTTTTCGGTGACCCTGAGCCCTAACTGCAGAGTCACCCTTCACCTTCCAGCTGCCCAGCAAGTGCCCCGCGGGCACCCTGCCCGGCCCAAATCACAGACTCATGAGCAAAATGAATGACTGTGGTTTAAAGCCACTGAATGTGGGGGGAGTGGTTAAGCAGCCATACGTGACGGGCACAGATGTAGAAAGGCGAGCTGGACCCAGGCAGCTCTTTCCTTCAAGAGGAAACCCTCCCGTAGCCAGAAAGCTGAAAGCATCGAAGACTCCGAGGCCCCACAGCCTGACGGTCGTGGAGCTTCTAATCTTCCCTGCTTTGATCTGCGGCCCTCTCCACGCAGCCGATTAAGAACCCCGAGCCAGTGTCCACAAGGCGCTTGATGCCCTGCTGGGGAGCAAAAGAGAAAGGGGGCTGGAGAGGTGAATGAGGAACAACAGAACTGGAGGGAGAGAGGCAGAGGGAAGAGGCTGCTTTCCAAACCGGGGTCTGAATCGCAAACACGCATGTAAATGGCAGAATGCTAGAAACGATAGAGGTTTTTATGAAAGATACCTCCTACACACACACACACACACACACACACACGCACGCACACACACGCCCCACGCTGCTGGCAAGAGCAGCCCAGCCTCCACCTGTCTTGCCCTCTCAGGTTTGAGACAAGGAATCTGGCTTCCAAATACAAACTGAATTTCCCATTGCCCGGCCACGTCCCTGCTTCTCTAGAGCGTGGAATTCCAGCCGTTTGGCTGCGTCCCAAGAGGCACTGGGATGACAAGGGCTTCTCACATGTGTTCTTGCTTACTTGGCGGGTGGGGGAGAGAGGATTTCTGAAGGATCTGGAAATCCTGCGTAAATGGGGCACTGTGGGGGGTTGTTCTGGGCAGCAAGAGTAAGTAGTGCATGACACACCAAACCCATACATACTGTACACACCACCCACACACGCACACACACGCACACATGCACATATATGCCACACCTACACCACACACTATACCCACAGCACACACGCACGACGTGCACACACACGCACACACAGCCGGCCGACCTGCAGGAAGAGGAACATAGTGACAGGGAGAGTTTGACTAAATACTTATAAGAATCTAAGTAAAATGACAACTCCTAGAATTACAATATTTTGCAACCATTTAATCCAACCTCTCCACTTTATAGGCAAAGAAGTTGGGGTTAAAAAAACAAGTTGGGGTTTAGCTGAAAGTAGGAGTGCCTCCTTCCCAGGCTGGACCTTTCCCTCAGATCTCAGTGCTACGAAAGCCCTCATTGTGCCTCTCCTCAAGTTTTAAAAATATCCACGGTGGTTAAGACTTCAGCCCCAGTTACACACACACACACACACACACACACACACACACACCCTCATCTGTGCAACTGTTATTTTGACTTAAGTTTAAAGAAAAAAAAAGGAAAGAATTTGTTGCTTCCTCTCATTACCCATGCATAAAACCATGGACTTCCTTTCACTCCAACATCTACAATCTCATCACTTACTTTTCAGTTTGAGCACCAAATCCAGATCTGAAAATTCCAAGGATAAAACTGCTGTGGTAGCTGAGGCTCAGAGCAAAGTGAGAAAACGTTAGGTCACAAGCAGAGCCCCTTGTCACCCAGATGTCCCTTCGCGCCCAACAGACACCACCTGAGCGCCTGAACCACCCCAAGAGGCCAGCCTTTCACTGGATCCCCACCCAAGGCTTTCAGGGCCGTCTCAGGAATGCGATCCCGTGGGTCTCACTGTGGACGGCCGCTGCCCAGGACCCACGCTGGTCACTGGCCACTTCATAACTGGCCCTCTAAGCCACCCTGAGTCTGGTTAGACAAGACACACTCCCCACCAAGTCAACTGAGAGAACTTTTGAATCCTCAGCCCCAAGAGAGAAAGAAACCAATTTCCCCTCACCCTTGTCCCCCAGGGCCTCGGGCTGCTACACAGTCAGGTTAATCATTATCTACAGGGACGCAGCTCTACCCACCCCGAAGAACTTCTGCACCTGGAGAAAGGAAGGTTTTCTCCATGGTCCGGCCTCACCCAAGCACCTCTGCTGGGTCTTCCCTCCCACATGATCCCCACCCCTCTTGGGCCACGGACCCTCTGTTGTGAAGGGGCTTACCAGTGCCCCGGGGTGCTATTGAGCAGACTTGTCAAGGGTGGCGGGGATGGAGCTCAGCAAAGTGACTGGGTGTAGGACAGTGTCTTTTCTGTGTTTGATGGGAGACCCTCCCTAGATGCCAAGTGCCTTAGTCTTGCCATTGGGCGAGGGCTGCCATGACAAAACACCAGAGACTCGACGGTTAGGCAACAGAAATTTATTTTCTCACAGTTCTGGAGGCTAGAAGCCCAAGATTAAGGTAATAGCAGCTCTGGTTTCTCCTGGTCCTCTCTCCTCAGCTCGCAGATGGCTGCCTTCTCTCTCTGTCCCCACGTGGTCCTTCCTCTGTGTGCATGTATCCCTGGTGTCTCTGTGTGTGTCCAAATTTCCTCTTCTTATAAGGACACAAGTCAGACTGGATCAGGGTCCACCCACTTTATCACCTCTAAAGGCCCTATCTCCAAATACAGTCACATCTTGAAGTACTGGGCCTCCGCCTATGAATTTAGGAGGACATGACCCAGCCTATAATAGTAGGAGAACTGCCATGGGGTTCCGTTCCTGGCAGTCAAATGGTACAGAGTAGCTCTTGTGGAAAGGTCCCCCAGCTCCCTCTCCCTCCAGTACATGAGATCGCTGAGTAGTCTCCCTGGAGTGTAGGCAGCTGAGCAAGGGATAGCTTTTCCTTTCTCTCCTTTTTCTTGTCTTTGCTATGGCAGGAACTCTGTGCCCCAAGGCCCTCAGAGCTTTGTCTTTTAATTTGCAAGGACCTGATTTGGAAGCATACAATAACCTCAATACTAGGATTTTCTTCTCTTTGCTTTCTTTCTTTCTTTTTTTTTTTTTTAAGATTTTATTTATTTATTTGACAGAGAGACAGCAAGAGAGGGGACACAAGCAGGGGGAGTGGGAGAGGGAGAAGCAGGCTTCCCGCTGAGCAGGGAGCCTGACACAGGGCTCCATCCCAGGACCCTGGGATCATGACCTGAGGCGAAGGCAGACACTTAACAACTGAGCCACCCAGGTGCCCCTTCTCTTTGCTTTCTGACTCTAACAGGCCCCTTAAAGAAAGGATCCAGAATGAAGGGGGAGAAGGAATAGGACAAAGATTGATATTTCGAGACCTCCTTTCTTTGCACATTTTAATGTACAGCTCTATAAAATTCATTGTCCTAATTTGGAGGTCCTATTTCAGAGCACCCCTACTATAATCTTCCTTATGATGGCCAAAGACTTGAGAAACCAGGAGGTAGGAAACCTCTACCAAGACTAACAGGGAGAATTAAATCATACAACAGCTGAATATCAAAGCACGTAGCACAAAGTAGAATGTAATCTAAACCTCTCTGCACTTCAATTGGCTCCTGTGCGCACTGTGCAAAAGGAGCAGGTGCAGAGGCTATTTTAATGCAAAAGCTCATGCTTCAGCCATAGTACCTGCTCAATAAATATTCATTAAACTTTTTAAACATTTTAATTTTTCAGGACTCTGAATTATGTCCAGTCGTGTCCAGGTTCAAATCAATGACTCCAAGAGCAGCAATGTAATTCCTTGGGGTTTATATAGTGTATAATTTCTCCTTTCCCTGGAAGGCTTAGTATCAAGTCTTCAAATCAAGCACTTGGTTTTATTTTCTATATATTTTTTTCTCTTTCAGTCTACAAAGGCAGAAGTAGTGACTCCAGAATTTCTATATAGGAAATATATAATGTAGTTCTATATAGGAAATTTATAATATATAAACTGGATTAAAAAGATTAGTCTAGGAGACTTAAAGACACATTTACATAAAATATAGCTGCTTTATACATTCACGGGCAGGTTTTTGTGTGAACGTAAGGTTTGATTTCTCTGGGATAAATGCCCAGGAGCACTGTTGCTGGGTTGTATAGTAGTTGCATGTTTTATCTTTTAAAGAAACCATCACACTGTTCTCCAGAGTGGCTATGCCACATGACATTCCCACTGGCAATGGGTGAAGGTCCAGTTTCTTCACATCTTCGCCAGCATTTGGTGGTATTGCCACTATATTTTTTATTTTAGCCATCCTGATAGGTGTGTAGTGCTGTGGTTTCAATCTGCCGTCCCCTGATGGCTAGCGATGCTGAACATATTTTCAGGTGTTTATTTGCCATCTGTATGTCTTTTTCAGTGAAATATACATTCGTGCCTTTACCCATTTTCTAATCGGATTCTTTGTTTTTTCATTGTTGAGTTATTCTATATTCTATATGCTAGTCCTTGGTCAGATATGTGGTTTACAAATATTTTCTCCCTGTCTGCAATTTGTCTTTTCATCCTTTTACCAGGGCCCTTTGGAGAACAAAAGCGTCTAACGTTGATGAAGTCTAATTTATTATTTTTACTCTTATGAATTGTGCTTTTGGTGACAAGTTTAAAAACTCTCTACCTAGACCAAGATCCTGAAGATTTTCTCTTATGTTTCTTTCCAAAAGTTTTATGGTTTTACACTTTACACTCTAAAGGCATGACCCATTTTAAGTTAATTTTTGTATAATGTGTGCAACTTAGGTCAAGGTTAAATTTTTTTTAGCTTATGGATGTCCAATTGCTACAGCACCATTTATTGATAAGTCTCTCTTTTCATCACTGAACTGCTTTTGCACCTTTGTCCAAAATCAGTTGGGCATATTTGCATGGGTTTATTTCTGGGTACTTTTTTCTGTTGCATGGATCTATCTATGTCTGCACCAATATTACCACATAGTCTTGATTACTATAGCTATACAATAAATCTTGAAATCAGATAGACTGATTCCTCCTACTTAATTCTTTTTTATCAAGATTATTTTAGCTATTCTTGTTCCTTTGCCTTCTGATACAAAATTTAGAATACTCTTGCTATAGCTACAAAACTCTTTCTGGAATTTTGATGGAAATTGCACTAAGCCTGCATATCAGTTTGGGCAGAAATGACGTCTTTACTCTGTTGAGTCTTCTAATCAATGAAGTTGGTACGTCTCCATTTATTTATGTCTTCTTTGATTTCTTAAGTGTTGTGTAATTTTCACCATAAAGTCCTGAATGTATCATCTTAGATTTACATGTAAGCATTTCTCTCACTTTTCTTTGAGCAATTATAAATGATACTATAATTTTAATTTCAGGGCCCATGTGTCCATCGCTAGTACGCAGAAGTACAATCTATCTTTGCATGTTGTTTTGCACCTAGTTTGCATCTTGTCTCTTGCGGTGTTGCTGAACTTATTACTTCTAGGAGGGTTTCTGTGTGTGGAGTCCTAGGGATATTCTACCCAGTCAATCATGTTATCTGCAAATAGGGATAGTTTTATTTCTTTACTATGCCTATGCTTTTTATTTCCTTTCCTTGAATTATTGCATTAATTTTTTACTTTTCTTCCAGTCTATTTTCTCTCTGTTGTTCAAACTGGGTAATTTCTATTGTTTTCTCTTCTAGTTCACAGATTCTTTCCTCTCTTTCCTCCATTCTGCTGTTGAGTCTACTCACCGAGTTTTTTTGGTTTTCATTTTATATTTTTCAGTTCATTTCATTCTTCCTCCTATGCTTCTATTTCCTCTAATCTTTTCTGAGACTTTCTATTTCTTTGCTGAGGTTGTGTCAAGCATGTTTGTAACTGCTGAAAGAGTTTTATTATGGCTACTTGAAGTCTTTGTCAGATAATTCTAGCATCACTGTCCCTTGAGTTGGAAACCTGCATTTCCAGCTGCCCGGTAGGCCTTCATATATGCTGGGCATCTCAACCTAAACATATCCAAGACCAAAGTATTCTCTTATCTCAGAATACTGCCTGGCCCCCTGACCTTTAACCTCCACTAGTGATACCATCACCTTTCCCAATAACCCAGGCTGCAAACCTCTTTGAATGTCTCCCTGTTCTATACCACCTTCACATTCGATCACTTGCCAAGGCATGTAGATTCTTGCCTTACTTAGTTTACTGCATCCTTCCCACTTTTTTTACTCCTGCTGCCTCCATGCAAGTACTAGTCTCATAAACTTTCAACCGGACTATCATAATCCTCACAATTAATTTGGACTCATAAATTCCCACACTAGCTTTTGCTTCAGAATCACACATTCTCACACTCAGACACACGTACACACTCCCACACGCAACCCACACCTACTGAATTAGAACCTCTAGAAATGCAGTGGAGTCTGGGAATTTTTTAATCCCCAAATGATTCCAATATGTAGCTAAGTTGAGGAGCCCCTGACCTAATGATTCCTTGCCTCTAGTATTTTCTTCAAGCACCCTCTTCCCCAAATTTTGATCCAGGTTGTACATTGCTTTCAAAAATCTTTCCAAAGCAGCTGCTTACATTAGTCTTTTCAAAGACCTCCGATGGCTCCCCACTGCCCCTGCAGCAATTTCCAAAGCATATACCTGCTAACAGGTAATAGGAGGGGAGTAGGGGAGAGAGGAACCCAGGACTGATTTTAACCAGCTCCTTGAATGCAAAACTTCTCAGCATTTGCTATGTAATTATAGAGTGTGAGCTTTCAAGAGAGAGTGATGCAGCATGTCTAGTCCCCAAATTATCCGGCCGCGGGGCCCTTTTATGAGCCATCCCACTGCTCTCGAGTTCTAAGGAAGCTTTTGGGAAAAGCCAGTCTACAGGATAAATTCCAAACTCCTGAACCTGGCCCCACGGCACCCCCATTAGACCCTGGGTCTGCCTTTCCAGCCTTGTCCTGCACAGGCCTCAAATACCCGCTCAGACTGAACTATTCCCTGTTCTACCGACACTTCTCATTCTTTCTCTCTTGAGGGAGAAAGGGCTTTATTATGAGAGTCAGACAAGAGTCCACCACTCTGATTCTTGTCCTGTCAATCCACGGGCCCATTTCTATTTGCCAAACTAAAATGCATATTTACACAACATAAACTAGACCTTTAACTGAGGGAAAAGAAGGTCTAGGTCCCTCATCTATGCTGAAGGACGGTACCAGCAGTGCACAGGCACACACGTCCGTGGGCCCATTCACAGCTGCACACACACTAAGGACGTTTTGATTTTTTGGTGCCACAGGATATGAAACTGACTTTTGTTCTTGATGTTCTCATTTACTAGGGAAGCTTGTTGGATGGTTGGGAGGGGGAACCTTTGACATGAGCATGACCAGGGTGCACAGACAGACTCCATAAGGTTACCTTCTTCCACTAAATCTCTGCCAAGTTGAGACCATGAGACAAATATCTTCTTGCCTTTTGGGTCACAGTGGCTACTACAATCCACTCAAGCATTAGGAGAGGAATCTCAGAGTTTTCTTTCTTTTTTTTTTTTTTTGCCAAATCAAACCCTCAGTATGTTTGAAGATTGATCTTTCTTAAACCCTAAGTGGAGTGACATCATGGGACAATTGAGCCACTCTTGTTTAGAACCAGGGCTCCTTGGGTCAGTGCCCTGCTCTAAGGAAATTAGGCAACACGTATCAGTGCTTCAGATGCGTGAAACAGAAACTTGACTGCAGTGGCTAAAACAAGTGCTTTATTTCCCTGGCGTAAGAATTGTAGCAGCAGCACTGCAGGGTTCGCTGTCCAAGGGTTTCTGATGCCATCAAGGACCAATTTCTCCTACCTTCCTGCTGCACCATCACTAGCACATAGCTCCTGCTCTCATTATGCCCATGTTCTCTGTAAGAAAGAAGGAGAAAGAAAAACGAACCAAAGACACAGGCCAGCTTTTTATGGGAGAAAACAGTGGCTTTTCTGAAAGCCCCATCGATCAGGGTTCTTTAAATCCTGTTGGCCAGGGGCGCCTGGGAGGCTCAGTCAGTTTAGCGGCCACCTTCAGCTCAGGTCATGATCCCAGGGTCCTGGGATTGAGCCCCGAGCCGGGCTCCCTGCTCAGCAGGGACTCTGCTTCTCCCTCTGCCTGTCGCTCCGCCTGCTTATTCTCGCTCTCTCTCTCTGACAAATAAATAAAATCTTTTAAAAAAATAAATAAATCCCGTTGGCCAGCTCTACATTATATGACTACCTTCAACAGCAAAGAAGCCTGGGGAATACAATTTATTAGTTGGCAAATAGCCACTCACCTCAAAATAGGTTCTGCTTGCAAAGAAGAAGGGAGATTGGAGATTAGGTAAACAGGCAGAAGCGTCTGACCTAGCGGAAGCACCAAGCCACCTGCACCATCAGGCAGAGCACCTGGAACTCCTGCATGGACGTAACGTGAAAACCTTAAATTACGTGCCTTAAATTAAAAGCTATCCAAATAAACGTCCATGCTCTATTTACCTGTCTGTATTGCAATGTGCATATACACCTAGCATACCTTTGGGCATTCGTTCTATGTTTATAGCATTTAGCAAATTGCTTTCCCAGGAATTACCCAACATCCCTGCGATCTTCTGGTTATTAAGCATTTAAAGCCAAATTTCAGCACATGAAATAGAAAACATGGCGTGTCCTGAAAACGGCAGTTGTTATAAAAGCTAAAAACTGCTTTTGCCCAGCGACAAAAAGGTCGGTAGGCATTTGAATGCCAAGTTTTTTCGTGAATTCCGCTAACTCATGTATTTACACACAGCCTGGAAAAGGGATGGATTGTCTTTCTCAGCTTGCCGTTGCCTAATCCATTACATTTTTTTTTAGTAGAAATTGTTCCAGAAGAATCCAGTGTGAGTTTTCTGTATATTAAATGACTTGAAATGTAAGAGCCCGAGCAAACCTCAGACACAACCGTCCCCACAAGGCAGACGCCAGAAACGTGCACAGCAAACAACTGGGACGGTGAAAAAGAGTGACTGGTTCTTTCTGTAAAGGCCCAAGAGAAATAACCATGAAAGATGCAGATATTTTCCAAAGAGCTTTCTTGCAGTTTCTTGCAAGCCTTTCGGGAGCTTTCCACCCGTGTGACAGCAAAGCCAAGAGAATTGAGCTGGCGCCCTTCTCCCCCTCTGTGACTCAGGCGGAGTAGGTCTTTTCAACAGCACTTGTTAATCTTGTTAAATCTTAAGTGCCTCTTGGTTTTATGAGCTACACTCACTTTCCCTTCCAGCCCTTGCTGACCTTGCCGTCTTTTCATGGCTTGAATGTCATCTCATGAAAGAAGTGTACAGTTAATTCTAGGACAACACCAGACTGGAGTATGTGTGTGGCCAGCATTACGGGGAGAGGCACAGGGCTGGGGGTCTCTATCGGATGCCATTAAATTCACTTTGAATCTGTCAGCAAACATCTTTTAGAGACTAGATTTTGGTGACCTGGATGTTGCATTTGTCTTTGTTTTTTAGAAGGGGGAAATGAATTCGTCCTAAGGTGGTTCAGCTGAGTGGAGATGCATCACACATGGGAGCAGAAAATGTGTTTAGTTGGTACAACCACGCTGGACAGAAACCTAGCAGTATCCACGAAACTGTTAGATGTGCATTCCCTATGATGGAGCAACTTCATCTCTAAGTGGGCCAATGCTTAGATTTTTCGCAAGAACATATCCTGGTTTTGCTTGAGAACAGCATTCAATGAAGCGGTTCACTTTTTTCCTTTTTTTAAGATTTATTTATTGACTTGCGAGAAAAAGAGTGAGAGAGAGGGAGAGAGCAGGGTGCGGGGCGGTAGGAGGAGCAGAGGAAGAGAGAATCTCAAGCAGACTGCCCGCTGATCATGGAGCCCGACTTATGGCTCCATCTCACAACCCCGAGACCGAAACCTGAGCTAAAGCCAAGACTCGGAGGCTTAACCGAATGCACCACCCGGGCACCCCCAAACAGTTCACTTTTTGATACTAAATCTAGCTCTTGGGAGAGACAAACGTTCTAGAAGCAGAGGTAGCTTCCGAGTGCAGCTTCTAAGGACTAAATAAGGCATCTCAAATCCTGAAACAGCCCACCTTTTCAGTACTACCTGGGACCGGGCTCATTTCCATTGGGGCCCATGCACTAAGCTCAGCAGAGAAGTGACTGCAGAAAGACAGCTCAGAATCATCAAAGAGAAATGGAGGGCATGAGGATTTCAAGATATCTCCTCTCCCTTCCACCATCACTCAACCCCTCCTGCTAGACAATGACCCTCCAGACTTATTCCTGCTTCTGCCTTCACAAGGCCTGTCGCATTTGGGGACACATTCTTCAGTAAAATCCTATAGAGTTCAGGAAGAAATTATTTCTCGCCCACCCCCAATACAAACGGTTTGCTCCAGGAAACAGCTGTGTCTCTCTGAAACCATGCTTGTTTTCAAGAGGATGGCATTAAAACCACACTGGGCTCCGGATACAGAGACCCCTCTTTATGTTCTCCCAGTTTGGTTCAGTGTCCTAAAGGAGTTTGAATATCTACTCTAAGATCTGTACTTGGCATCATGAGTTCTCCTGTAGCTGTAAATTACTTTTAAACATCTACATACTTGCTTTGCTTTGTGAATTCTTTAGAGTACTGTTATGTGGCAAGCTATGGGGTAACTTCTCTAAGACAGCTTCAGGTGTTATGATAATGGGCAGATCTTGTTGAAATATCCGTAAGAGGATGGGACAGAGTTTGGGAGAAGGAAAAGAACCTGCTAGCATAAGGGTCAGTGATGGCGATCGAGTCAGGTCGGTAGCAAGAATGACCTTTATTCAGATCCCAAGTAGAATTCTTTAGTCCCTCGGCTCAGAGAACACATTTGGTCTGCTGGGCAGTCTATACAGCATGTCGCTGAGTGTTCTTCCTGATGACTATTTTTGCAAAGAGCGCTTACTACCAAGTTTTCTTCCAGCCTTTTGAACCGGGATTTCACATATAAATAAAGGTAGAGAGGGATTAAAACAAAATTTCTCTCTCGGGCTCAAAGAGGCGATTTTACCAAATTCCAGAAGAAGGAATGCGAAGCCACTAAATCCTACTGGAGCTGAAAGTCTTAAGGATAGTGATTGCTGCTTGGTGAGCTCCTCTGCACAGCACAGAATCGCACACGGGGGAGATGTGTGTTCTGCGTCATCCAAAATAAGAACTCCTCATCTTTGGATCTCTCCCTTACCTAAGCCCGGTCTTTAGAAATAAGGAGTCCAATTCCATAGTATAGGAAACGATTTAAAAATATCTTTAAAAGAGAATGTGTGTGTATAATGCCAAAAATGGTGATGGAAAAAACGTTCTACTGGATTTCCTCTTTTCTCTCCTCCCCAAAGTCCACACAGGTCTCTTCTGCGGAGCAGCCCAGACCCTCGTCTCTCACCTCGTCTGCTGCCCTCCTGGTCCTTGACAGTGTCGTACTGTCTCACGCACCCTTGTAAGGGCCCAGGGCCCACCGTGCTCACATCTGCTGAGCCTCGCTCTGCTTCCTTTACCCTCTTCCCATGGTGCCACCTGCTATTCCTTCGGGCGTTTTTAGCTAACCCCTCACTCCTGTGACTGGCAGAGCACAGGACTGGTCTTGCCCTGCGTTTTAGTGCCTTTCTTCTCACTCCCTCACTCTACACTCCAAAGGGGCCCTTTCTTCTTCCAGGCCAACATGAGAAGCTTAGCACATGTCATCTTGTTCTGGACTTCAAGCCCAGTCATTGTCCCTCTGCATCTAGTCCTGATTCTTAGATTTTTACAGGCAGGATTTAATATTCAAATGTAGTAGGCAACCCAAAATGATCATTCTTTTGATGTTGTTCTTAATAAATTCACCAGTACCTGGCAGGCATGCATGCACTCGCACATGTACACACACACACACACACACACACACACACACACACACACACACACAGAGGCAGGCTTGCAGGACTTTAGAAAGAACTAATAACAAACAATATTGCTACTGTTACTGTTTTTAGGCTGTCTTCCACCCTCTCAGAAGTAAGAGCTCAGGCAGCAGAGCTGAGCAGTTAAGAGCTCTGTTGCTGCAGCCACACTGCCTGGGGCAAACCTCAGCTCTGCTACCTGACCTAATTTGGCAAGCCAACTAATTTCTCTATGCCTCCATTTTCTCATCTGTAAACTGGGAATAATTAAAGGACCTACCCCCATAGGATTGTCTGAGGGTTAAATGAGTTAATAATTGAACAGACTCAGAGGTTCACTGCCCAGATCCCCCTTCAAGGGAGAACTTACCGCCCCCGTGCAGAAAGGATGGACTCCAGCTCCCAGCAACCTCAGTGCGTCTCAGGCAGCAGACTTGCCTAAGGCCATGCCCTTCCTAGGGGAGCCCAAGTTTGGTGACCAAGTGAGGCAGGGGGCGGGGAGGCATTAAGGCAGGCCATTCTGGTCTGATGCAGGACTCTGATGGGCAGCCCTCACCTCAAGCTCCCCGCCAGCCTGGCCGAGGCTTTGTTGACCCTGCGTTGCAGTCTGGCATTTTCCTGCTTTCTCCCCTTCTCTTCCAAGGTGTTAATTCCTAATAAGCATCTCACATCCCAAACTCTGTCTCAACTATTGCTTCCAAAGACCACAACGTGAGATGGCATTTGTCAGGTATTTAGAGAAGTCCCTGGAGCACAGTAAACACTCTGTCAGTGCTTGTTAAATAAAATTAAGTAAGGAGTCTGGAAAGGCAGCACCCTCACCACCCATCCCCCTTAGAGAAGAGGTTATAATTAATGTTCAGTATCAGGTTACTTTAAAGAGCCTGAGAGTCTCCCTAATCGGGATGAGGAAAATACAGCTAGTATGAACTACTGTATTGCTGTGTTTATGCTTTAGGATTTTTTTTCACTCTTATCTTTTCTGTGCTTGATCGTACCAACTCAATTTTTTATTGCTTACAAGGGTATTTTCTGACATTTTAAATTTAGGTTCCACATGTCTCCTTATGGCTAACATGAATTTGGATATAACTCCAATGGCTTCTAAAATCAAGACTTCTCAGTGGGGGGAAGGACAGCTCAGTCCTGTCTTTACAACCCAAGGCGGATTGTTCTCAGGCTGTGTAATGGGAGGGAAATGAGCGGACTCTGGTCTTGGGACCCTGGAGTCCTCAACAGCTCTGAGGTTGTATTTCATCTTGTAGATCTGTGGTTGTGCCGGGTTTCACCTCACTTCATGACGAAGAAAGAAAACACCCTGCTCTCGAGGCCCTTACCCTCTGGTGTGGAAAGGCCGTGCCAACTGATAAACAAGACAATTAAAGATGGAGGTTAAATATGTGGAGAAGTAGAGGATACGGTAAAGAGCGCTGGCCAGGGCCTAAACGAGGGAAGGCGTCTCATGGGAGGGGACACTTATGAATGGAAGGATGACAAATCAGAAAAGTGCCTAGGGTAGCACATTCCAGGCAGGAGGAACAGCTACTGAGAAGACCCTGAGGAATACGTGTACTTGGCTGTTGGGAGAATAGCAGGGAGGCCAGTTTTGGCTGAAGAGCAGAGGAGCAAGGGAGCGTGTGGCCCCCGGGTGAAGTTGGAGACATAGGGCCAGATCCCATAGGCCTTAAAAGCCAAGGAAAGGAATTAAGTTTCATTCCAAACACCATGAGAACTCACCAAATGATCTTAAGGAGGGTTGATGTGATATAACTTATTTTTTAAAAGACCATGCTGGCTAAACACAAGCTCAACATTGAAGAAGGAAGCTGAGCTACAATTTACTAAAAGATATGGATTCCTGGGTGACGCTGTACTTTAGCATTGTGTAATTATTTCAAAGGGCTTTTAAGTGAATCTGTGGCTGTTTTATGTGCCACCAGGAGGCCACTGAGAATGAACAATATTATAGAGTAAAACCATCACTAGACCTGAAAAAACACTCATCCTGCCCATACTCAGAAATGGCACCCATCGTCTGTCCTCACTAAGCCCATTCCTTCTTATTTCCATTCAGACTATCACCTGGCATTGGCTTGTCTGTATAAATCATCCAGAGCCAATCTTTGGTTGTAACTTCTCGTCGTTGTTGGCTATATCACTTGGGCTTGAAATGGGATGATACTCACTTTTTGGCCCATCCCGGCTACGGCATCAATCTGTCAACAGTGACAAGAAAGGATGGATTTCCTCCCGCAACCGCAGCCACAGTCACGATATGCTCAAGCTTCAGAAGAGGCTTGCCTCCGGGGTCTTCTGCTGCGGCAAAAAGAAGGTCTGGTTGGCCCCAGGGAGGCCAATGAGCTCGCCAATGCCCATGCCCGTCGGCGGATCCGGGCTGATCTGCTGATCAAAGATGGGCTGGTCATCCGGAAGCCTGTGACTGTCCGTTCCTGCGCCCGGTGCCGGAAAAACACTTTGGCCCGCCAGAAGAAAGAGAGAAGGTACTGCTCATGCTGGAATGCCTGAGAAGGTGACCTGGATGAGGAGGATGAGAATTCTGCGCCAGAGATTGACCGGCCCACCTATCACAGCCTGCACCCGAAAGCGAAGGGTTAGGTGTTCGCAAACGAGCGGATTCTCGTGGAGCACATCCAGAAGCTTCTGGCTGACCGGGTTGAGGCACGCAGATCCAAGACCCAGGAAGCACACAAGGGCTGTGAAGAGCGGCTCCAGGCCAAGAAGGAGGAGATCATCAAGACTCTGTCCGAGGAGGAAGAGACCAAGAAATCTAATTTCCTCTCTTTTGTCTGTATGTAGTGGCCTCGGCAATAACACTGATCAGTTATTCAATGAAACAAATCTTTATCTGCCAAAAAGAAAGAGAAGGGTGAGTATTGGCCTCCTGAAAGACAAGGACTTCCCTCCCAAAGAAGGACTGAATGTAAACAGGATGTGTTTGTCTTTACTTTTCGTTCAGGCTGAGAACCTACTCACTAAAGACAGGTGGAGGAAGAGCCTGCCCAGGAGAGCCCAGAGCTAATGGAAGGAGTAGGGAGGCATCTAAAAGGCCAGGAAGGAAGTGGGCCAACCTGTCCCGGGGAGAAGCTGGGATTACAGGGAAATGAGCCATTCTGCATCACTAAATACAACCGATGTGTGAGGTGGGCAGAACTGGCCAGGAATGCAGCTGTGCGAGGGCACATCCCAGATGAGTGTGAAGGGGGACATTGGTTAACAGAGAAAGCTTCAAAGGATATTAATTCAATACTTGTGTCTCTGCCTCACTCATTTCAAAAACAAAACTAAACAAAACAAAACCCAACATTTTTTTAAAGCATGAGTCTCCTCTCTTCTCTCGATGGAGTTTTCCCTGGCACTAAATTAGGGATGGGATCAACAGCCAAGGCAGCTCCTTTGTTTCCTCTCCTCAATTTACTTGTGTTTATCCCTGGTAATTAAAATGAGGATTGGCTTTTAAGAGAAGTTGACAATTTCCCTCCCTCCCTATTCAACCCAGCCCTCACACGCGCACACACACGCACACACACACACACACACACACACACGTGCCAGAAATCTTGAAAAGTCATGCCTGGTCCAAGCCCCACTGAACTGATAGAGTTCCAACTAATTCTTAGGTGTAGGAGCAACACTGAGCCAACCCAGGCCAAGGTTGTGAATGAATGAAATGTGATGAGTTTCATCAGTATAGACTGCCAGTGTGAACTTCTTTTGCTTTTTAAAACATTTCTTCAACTCTTCATTTCATCTTTCTCTGTGAGATAAATTAATCATTTGAACAATTCAGACCTAAAATAAACATGCAGCAGATAATCTAAATCTAGATAGAAAATGTGTTATCTGATTACAAGGGGAATGTAACCAGCCTCTGTATTCAAAACATTTTATTTCTATTTTCTGGGCTATACTGCCATGTTGGCGGGGACTCTTAGACCCACTCTGAATATTTTCAGACGGAACAGGCAGTGTGCAGGAGAGGAATCTACAATCGGAGGAGAACGAAGATCCCCTTAAGAAAGTCACATGGATGAGGAGGACAAGTATTTCAAGGGCAAGCATGTGTATGGTGGTTTTTCTTCTTCTTTTTTTCTTTTGGAAAGTAAAAAATCATCATAAAGACAACCAAAATGGAGCCTCACTCCATAAAGCATAATAAATAAATAATGAATGAATGAATAAATACACGAAGTCTGTTTTCTCTGAATCTCTTTCGTTGGTCAAATTTGGATGCCAAGTTTAAATTTCCAGGTCTCTCTGGGCTGGTGGTCTGCTCAGAGGCTATGCTGTGTTAATCCCTACTCTGTGTAGTTCACCTTTTAAGAAATCCAGAAATCTGTGTCACCCAAACACATTTCCTCCAAAAGCCAAATGCCCATCTGGCAGCGTGCCTCCTGAGTTTTCCTCCCCACAAGTTGGGAATCTCCAAAGGACTCCTAAATCTGAATGTTGGTCTCCTTCCCCCCAGCTGAGCCACCCAAGTTTCCATGAAACTAAAAAACTAAGAAACCCTTTATGCCACTTGACAACAAGAAAGTAAAATCACAGAGGCAATAAAAGGGAGGACTATAAACCAGCAAATGAAAACAGAAACATCAAGCATAATGAGAAGAGTGAAATTAGGCCTGGGGCGTCGTCACACAGGCCCAGCACATTCTTTATTGGCAAAAAGACTGGCTGAAGACCAGATCTGCCTCTTGGAATCGTCGAAAGGTGAGGCTGGGGAGAAGGCGCAGAAGCGCATCCTTGGCTCTCAGGATACGCCCAATGCCATGCTGGAAAGAATCTTAAAATATCTTTCATTCATGCTGCCAGTTCCAAACGCTAGAAGCAGTGTTCTTTCTGTTTTCCTCGGCAGAACGCCTTCACAACCCCGCCAGCTCTTGTCACCCTTCCCAGGAGTGAGCTCTTAGGACAGGGTGCACTAAAGGGCCCACGGTGACATCCCCTGGGTAGGAAACAGCAAGTTCCTCTTGAAGCCCTGAACCCCTCCGGGGGATGGGCTCATTATTATCTTCTTCAGCGTGGAGGTTTTCTGAAAGCAATCCTCTTGTGCTGAGTAATTAAAACACAGGCAGGAGGCTGGTTCTAGTTTCCTCATAAATAAACTGAAAATAATGAAATGTTAGGAACTGCCGCTGACTGCCAAGTTTTATGGTTGTTCCCTAATTACTTTGGTACAACACAAATGTGTGCATGTCTAAAATAATTATTTGATAACGGGGACCATAGTTCCTACAATAATTAAGAACTTTAATCATGTACTGAAATATAGAAAAACAGCCTGATAAATGTGCGCCCTCCTACCTAACTAGGTAAACAAAAGGACGCTGACTTGGTGTATTTTGTGGCTTACATGACTATTTATCACGAGCAGAGACTGACCTGACAAAAACAATGATGGAGAATTGCAAGCCTGACGGGCCTATAAAACTGTGTACTGTCTTAGTCCTCAAAATAGGCTATAACCAACCTTTGGGGTCTGAGGTGGGGAGGGCATCAAGCCACAGGATAAAAGAAGGTAAACATTTGGGGATGCTTCAGTTTTACTGTACTTAGGGGTGTAGGGAGCACATTAGGTTTATATCAAAAATAAACATGGCAATATGATAAAACAGAATGCAAGTTTCTCAATATCACAAAGACGTTGTGAGCTGGGAGTTACAGCTACAGGGGCTTTCACGGGTCCTCCTTCATCTTAGGTGTTCTCTGTGGGACCACTCGTGAAGTGCTCGTATAGCATCAGGAGCCATGACTCACCAAGTAGAAAAGAAGGCGTTTCCGGTGTGCAAGTTTCTACTCTAGATTCGACTGGGTGAATTTCATATCATGTATAAAAATATGAATAATGGGAATCGTACAGCACCTTCTAGATAACAGGTTCTGAATCCGGGGGCAATTTTGCACTCCCCACCCACAACCCATGGGGTACATTTGTCCACGTCTGAGGACATCTTTGGTTATCACCTTGTGGAGTCGGGGGTGGTGTTACTGGCCTGTAGTGCTCAACGTCTTATAATACACAGGACAGCCCCCCACAACAAAGGATTTCCCAGCCTAAAACGTCAATAGTGCTGAGGTTAAGAAACCCTGCTCCAGCTAATGTGTCTATACACACACAGGAAACACGTGGTCAGAAGGTCAAAGACAGGCCGAGGGGATCAGAGCCCACAGAAAGCCTATGAAGGCAGTCACAGTGCAAGGGAAGGAGGCATGTCTATCTGCACCAGGGCAGGAGACAAACAGCAGCCTCTGGAGACAGGGCATCAGCAATTGCCGGGCCAGAGAGAAGAGCAGATTTAGAATTCAGGCCAGGAGCTGCAATGTGGTGTTTGAAGACATGCATTTGTGGGCCTGTGGAAGTTGCTGTATACATTCGATCAGAAATTTGCCACCTCCTCCAGGAAGCTGCCTTAATCCTCCAAATGGGAGTGAATCTCCCCACTCAGTGCTCAGGCTATAGGTCTAGGCATTCATTACCTTACCAACCATGACATTCTGCCATTGGTTCCCAGAGTGAGCTGTAAGCTCCTCAGAGACAAG
Source organism: Ursus americanus (assembly GCF_024610735.1). Classification (NCBI taxonomy): domain Eukaryota; kingdom Metazoa; phylum Chordata; class Mammalia; order Carnivora; family Ursidae; genus Ursus; species Ursus americanus. Next base: position 30,962,378 of record NC_142133.1, read on the forward strand.
ACTTGGGCCTCTTCAAACATTTCTTTTTGGTCCATGGTATCATAGAACCAAACAATACCCATAAAATAGTTGTTGAATTGACCTCAATGCTGTAGTCTCCTCCCAATATTAGAAATGCTGCATGCACACATGTGAAGAAAACACATTAAATGGGAAGGAAAAAAGGAAGTGATCTACTATTTTCATCTGGGAAGATCATTTAGCAAAATCTTTCTTCAAAGACCTGTTTATACTTCTTTTTTGATGTTAACCATCTGTTTGACTGCCTTCCCCCCTTCTTTAGCCTTTTAAGCAGTTTCCAGTAGTAATGCAGTTCATCTCGAAACTTCACTGGTGCCTCTCATAAAAGGGTCACAGTCTTGGTTAATGTTGTTTTAGACGCAACTGCCTGAAATCCAAGCACAGAGCAGTCTGCCTATCCTTTCCTACACAACTACAAATAATTAAAGGTCTATAATTCATTAATTTGCTAATAACTTTTCCCTGTAAAAAGCAGTTTGACTCTGCTCAGCTTTAATTGTAATTAAAAATTCACTTAGGCTTTCTCCTTCCTCTTCATATTTAAAATGAGTCATTATGTAGACTGAGAAGGAATCAAGCATTTTGGGGATAAAAGACAATTTTCCACGTTAAAGTATTCTAGGACTGTTCAGTACCTTCCTATTCTTTAAATTCCCAAGATGCAAGAAACACATCTCAAGCAATCCAAATATCTTCAACTCCATTTACAAAACAAATCAAAGGATTCTTCTTCACCTTATAAAATCACTTATCAAGCCAAGATTCAACCCAAGATTGCTTTCATTTAGCAGCCCTTACTCTCAAACCCATTCAAATTCAGATGGTATTTACACATCTTTTCAGGAACCAGAAGAACTTTCTAAGAGCTAAGAAGGAAGGATGAATGAGCCCAACCCTTCATTTTGCAGGTGAGGAAATAGGCTCAGAAGTCAGTATGAACTCTCAAAGCTACATAATAGTAACAGCTAGGACTTACCAAGGGCCCATGGCTTCTCACATCTTCATCACTTCCACCGAGTCTGAGCTGCCATGATATCTTGCTGGCCTGGTGCAGAAGTCCCGCTTCTACCCTTCCTCATGGGCACTCCCCTCCCCACGAAGGCCACTCCACACAGCAGCCAGAGGGATGCATCTGCTGCAGAGGGAAAACTATGTCACTCCTTTGCTCAGAAACTTCCAATGTCTTCCCACCTCTCTCACGTAAAAGCCAACCCTCACATGGTCTATGGGGCCTAATCTATTTGTAATTATTTATCTCTTCTGTCAAAGCACCCAATACTCCTCACATACTTCGCCTGGGACTTGTCCCTTCAGAAACCTCTTCCAGACTTCCAAAGGACTCCCTCCCCCTTCCCTTTCTTCGGGGCTCTTATCAAACATCGCTCTACCACAGGTGGCTTCCCTGTCCACCCCTATGTAAATAACAACACTCTACTTCCTGTCTCTCTCTCCCACCTTACTTTCTGTCCTATTTTTTTCTAACACTTTTACTACCTGACATATCATATACTTATTTGTTTATTGACTGCCTTTCCCCACTACAAGATCAACAAAAAAATCCCTGCTGGATCCCCAGTGCCTGGTACATGGCAGACACTGAGTATTTTTGTAGAGTAAGTGCTACTATGTGCCAGGTACTATTCTAAGGAAGGTACGAGAAGCCATTTACTTAATCTTCCCAACAAGAAGGCACTATCATCATCACTGCCATCTCTGGTTCACAGACGAAGAAATTAAGTCACAGAAAAGCTTAGAAATTTGTTCAAGATCATCAGCTAGTAAACTGTAGAGTCAGGATGTGAACCCAGGGCACAGGCTCTTTAACCACCGAGATGTATTGTGTCACGCTCAACTAATGACAAAAAATGACTTCGATGGTTTTTCCCCATACCAGACTCTCAGAAACAGAGATATATCCAAGTGTGTTCCAAAGTTTCTTATAACTGCCTAATATTTTAAACAATCACTAAGATGTGATTTTGAGCTAAAACTCGCAAACAAGATAAAAAATGTGAACCACAACTGTGTTGCATTTGCGTCTCTAATTCAGAGCACACAAAGCATAGGACTGCGGCATACAGACGTGTGCAGGTAATTCTCCGTACTAGACTGAGATTACCACGATTAGCTCTGGTCCATAAAGGGAAAGCTAAGACGCAAAAGCTGCAGTGATGTTCCAGGCCACACAGCCAGCAGCACTGGCTGGAAGGGAGCCTGTGGGGGCCCCTCTGGGACTGCAGCAGGTCACACATGCTCCCTGTTTATTAGCGTAAAACACCCTGGTGATTCACACAATGGAATGTTTAAGCCAAGATGTCACCTAATAGAGGGTATGTGGATACAGCTTTATCTAAGAAGTTACATAATCATCCTAATGTGGAAATGCAAAAAGGAATTTGTGCCTTGGAATAAAAGAGGGGTGTACCCCTGGGAACTACTCCACAAAGCTTATAAGAAGTTTTCCAGTGAGAACCTTATTGGCCCACACTGAGCAGGTGACTTGTGAAAAACAGGGCCCAATGGGGGCTGAGGATTCACTGTGAGCAGTTCTCCTTGGAAAGACATAGCCAGGCCCCTGCCCTGGAGAGCCTCCAGGGTCCCCCAGACCCGCCCATCAGTCCACAAGGGAGAGAGAGGCCTATTCTTATCTAGCCTCCTGGGAGTAAAAAAAGCCCTTACCCTGAGTCCTCTCTGCCTCTTGCTTTCGGGTCAAATATTTATTTATGCAAGTCTAGCGCCCTCTCATTATCTTTCTACCCTAGAGGGCCGAACAAATCTTCTCTTCCACTTTGTTGGAATTTTCTGAAAGAAATCTCGAGCTCTGGAATACCGTCCCCACCGTCCAGTCTTCCCTTGACCTCGGCCTTCACAGTTCCACCTGCCCCAGGACGTGACAGAAGGAAGGAGGTTGGCTAGAAGGGAGGGGCGAAGGTGTCACAAGCACCTGTCACCTGGCAGGCCCTGGTCCCTACTATCCCAGCCCCCAGGACCCCCGCCCTCCCGCACGCCCCGACGGCGACTGGCCCGTCCCTCCCCCTCTCAGCCTCCCGCCACCTTCCAATGGCCGAGGGGCAGGGCAAGCTGAGCAAGCCGCGGCAGCCCAGCCGGGTCCCCGCCCTGTTCCCAGTTCCCGAGCCGGGCCCCGGCGGCCTTTAAATGCCTCCCAGGGCCAGCGCGACGCGGCCCTCGTCACCTTTCTGCCTCGGGAGGCGACAGCAGCACCCCGAGGAAGAAAGCAGCCCCGACTCGGCAGTCCCCATCCGGGCAGCTGCGGCCACCTCCGACCTCCCGGCCCGCGCCGCCTCCCGCTCCCCTCCCCCTCCGCCCCGGCCCAGCCTGCCCGGTCGGCGCCTGGCCCCAGGCGTGCGCGCCCGCGCGCCGGTGTGTGTGTGCGCGCGCCCGACCAGCCTCGGACCCGCGCCCCCGCCCGGCGCAGGACCGCCCCGGGATCCCCGCCCGCGCGCCGCGTCCCACGTCCCCCGCCGCCGCCGGGCCGCCAGCCGTGCACCCCGGCGCGCCGTGCAAGAAGATGGCTGGATCGGTGGCGGACAGCGATGCCGCGGTGGTGAGTGCGGAGGGGTGCACGCGAGGCGCCCCCTTCCCGCGGCCCGGCACGCCGCCGCCTGCTCAGCGGGGCTGCGGCGGAGAGGAGGCTGAGGCCCAGCCCGGCGCCCCCCGCGTGGGAAGGCGCCCGATACCTGTTAGCGAGCGCCGGCTGTGAGCGGCCGGCCTGGGGGGCAGGCGGGGTGCCCCGGGTGCACCGGAGAGAGGGTGCATGGGGGCGGACGGCGGCGTGGGGGTGACCGACAGCCCCCGCGGTGCCGTGCAGCCGGCAGCCAGGTGTGTGCACGTTGCACGTGTGAGTGTGCGCTTGGGTGAGTGTGTCTGGGGCGCGCGCCCCGCGGCCGCCTCCGACATCCCGGGGATTCCCCCTTGGAAATGGGTCTGGCCTGGGGGGCCCCGAGACAAGTTGAGCGCGACCCTGCACCCCAGCCACGTCCCTCAGGACAGGCCTGGGCGACTGCGGGTCCAGAGGCGTTTGCGGTTGAAGAGGGGCCTCCCCTCCTCCGACGCGGGGCTCTGGCTCCCGGCGTGCCTCGACCTGGATTTTGATCTAGATCTGAAGGTCTGGGAATCTTCAGAAGCTTAGCCACCGGGTGGGTGGAAGGGACGGGTTTTGTTCCCGGGCTTTCTGCGGTTATTCAATGGGCTGTGAGGTGGCAGCATCTGCAGACGCTGCCTGTGCCCTGCGAAAGCTGCTGGATTCAGCCAGATTTGTATAGGTGCTTCCCCACTACCTCCCCTTCCCCTCCCAGCCCCCACCCCCCTAAAACTAGAGCCTTTGGAAAGCCAATCTGTGTGCTGCTATTTTTAGAAACTAGATGATGGGCATTTAAACAACTCCTTGGGCTCTCCAGTTCAAGCCGACGTGTACTTCCCACGACTGGTAAGTGATTTCGTTCTGTGCTCTGTGTCTCTGCCTGTACCCTTTTCCTTTCTAATTGCATTTTCCAGTGGGTCAGGTCCTCAGGATCTGAGGGCGTGGCTCTTCCCGGACAGGCTGTAAACTTCCCGTTTCTCCTGTCATCCTTTGCAGATAGTCCCGTTCTGTGGGCACATTAAAGGTGGCATGAGACCAGGCAAGAAGGTGTTGGTGATGGGCATTGTAGACCTCAACCCAGAGAGGTAAGACAGAGAGTCCTTGTCACCCAAAGGCTCGTCAGGCGCTTAAAGGCCCTGCCCACTCTTGTTGTGGTTGATTGCTGCTCCTCCTCCTCTCCCTGTGGCCAGTGTTGCTAGCTGGAAGTGCCAAGAAAGTACCATGTTCCCATGAAAAGAATGTGTATGAATCCCAGCCATCATTTCTCCAGACAGCTATTTATATCAGTGATTATAAATATAGGCCCACATCATTTTCTCTTTGACCCTTAAGGAGGGCAAAGGATTTTTTTTTGTAAGGGTTTTTAAACATGGTGCTTGGAGCAAGATCTGTCAATATACATGACAAGCCAACATTACAAGATATCATTGCCCCTGGTCAATTCCTGGGGCTGTTTTTGAGAATTGTGAAATGGATTAAGACACAGATGTGTGGGTGGTTTGGGGTATCTGAAATCCCTAATGGTGGTCATGTTCAACTGCACCAAAGTTTTTACCAGAGCCTCCTTCAGGTATTAAAATACCTGGCTTGGTTGTAATCCTCCTTCTCCGCATATATTCCAAGCTTCTGTGTAACCTGTAGTGGCCCATTCAAAGCAGACAAACCCCGAGGAGGAGGAGGAACTACGGGAGCCTGGGTTGTTGACAGCCAAACCCAGAATAAATGAGCCGATTTTCTTTTCAGCTTTGCCATCAGCTTGACCTGTGGTGACTCCGAAGACCCTCCCGCCGATGTGGCCATTGAACTCAAAGCTGTGTTCACAGACCGGCAACTACTCAGAAATTCTTGTATATCTGGGGAAAGGGGTGAAGAACAGTCCGCAATCCCTTACTTTCCATTCATCCCAGACCAGCCGTTCAGGGTGAGTACCTCGAGCGCTTCAGCTCCGGCCGCTGGCAGGGTGACGGTGCGCGGCTCCTCCAGCGTATGCCAAGAAGGCTTTAAGCAGCCAGAATTTGTGCATGTCTAGGAAGTTTGTCACCTGATGGTGGAAAAAAGAAAAAAGATCAAAAGAGCTCTGTTTGCTGATACAAACTAATACTCCCCATAGTAGCTCTAGGCTCTGTTGAGCCAGTACATTTAGTAAAGAAGCCTGTGTCCAGATTGTTAAGGATACTTTTCTATGTAGTACTCATCCTAGTACTAGGCATGGAATCTATACCTGTCCCAAAATATCCTGATTGATTAATAAATAATAAGGGCTAGAAATTTCCTCATTTTTTTTCAACCTAGAAGGAACACTAAACCTTATTAGTTGTGACTTTTTTTTAAGAACAATAGTGATAATCTTTTCATTTTCTCCTGTTACTTTTGCTAATGAGGTCTGGGCCTTGTTTCTCCCTCTGGGTTAAGTAGCCTTAGTCTGTTTTATTGTCACAGGTTGTGTGGCTGACAAATTCCTTCCCTTGGGCCCGGATGGGTATAACTTGGCTCTCCACCATCTAATGGGCAGGAAGCACAACCCAGCTTCGCATACAACCAAGCAATATTAGTAGCACCTTCCTCTATGAAGGACAGTGCCAAGTGAGAGATGCAAGTAATGTGAGTGATGTGTTAGGAAAGGATTTCCTGAAGCCCCGGGCCTGGTGATGAAGTTGTCTGTATTACACCTTGTTAACATGCATCACAATAATAACAGCTCGGTTGCATATAAGCCTATTAAAGCACAACTACCCTTAACCTGTTGCTCTTCATCTAGACATTTACAAGGGCCTTATGAAGAAGTAGTAATTTTTCTTCTCACCTTACCATCTGGTGGGGGGAATAAGAATCCATGACTTACATCAGTGATAGAACTGAGATCGTTGCCCTTCTAATCATAGTCTGGGGAAGGTACCTGTTCCTATTAGCCATGCCCTCCCCCTTCTCTAGAATGGTAATGGCCCCTTAGGCTCCTCTTGGTTATGTCTGTCTGTCTGTCTTTCTTTCTTTCTTTTTTTCTTTCTTTCTTTTTCTTTGTACTATGACAGTTTCTTGATGAATCTTAATGCATAGCTTATGAGTATGAGTAACCAGAGCTTCTGTCTTCCAAGAGGAATATAATGCTCCCCAACAACCAAATTGAAATGAAATCGGCCCTTCTTGGTGATAAAATTTTAGTAATAATATGAATTAAATGTGACTAATATCACATATGAAGTCTCTTCTTACATGGTGGCCACCAGTGCTTTTAATAAATACCTAGCACAGAACCAATGATTAAAATCTATGGTGAATTACTTAAGGAAAAGAGGAAGAAAAAGCTTTTACCATATGGAATCAGCATTTCTGTTTGGCTTAACAAAGCCTTGTTAATTACACATCCTTGGGCCAATGGTAATTACTGTGTAACCTTCTCTCTGCTTTAATGTTTACCATGTTTGAGGGCCTAGACTGTCATTACATGGTCCTAAGTGGGGGCCAGTTTATCTTTGTGAGGGTCTCCTCTGAGGGTTGGATGGGCTCAGGGGATGACCGTGGAGGCATTAAGTGCCATGTAAATCAATCTGTGCTGCTTTAGGTCACTTTCCGGAGTACAAAGAGAAGGAAGAAGGGTTCAAGCATGAACAATTAAAATCTTTAAAGGATATTGAATAGTGAAGAACGGTGGTTCACAAAGTGTGTTCCTCATTCCAGCAATAGCAGCATTATGTTGGAACTTGATGGAAATGCAGATTCGTAGATCTTACCCTAGACCTACTAAATCGAAAGTTTGGGGGGTGGAGCCCAGCAGTTTGTGGCACTTCTGTATGATTCCAAGGTTGGAGAACCACTGAAGATATTGCCTCTCTCTAAAATGAAATATTGTGTGTTTGTTTTCCCCAGCAGCGTTCACTGAAATTGTGAATTGAGATTATGATTTTGTTTCTTCCAGGTGGAAATTCTCTGTGAGCACCCACGTTTCAGAGTGTTTGTGGATGGACACCAACTTTTTGATTTTTACCACCGCATTCAAACGTTATCTGCAATCGACACCATAAAGATAAACGGGGACCTCCAGATCACCAAGCTTGGCTGATACTGTTTAAACCACCTCTGTTTCAAATACGATCAGGTGCCACGACTGTCTGACTGTCCGTCTGGAAGAAGTGTCCTAGCAAGATCTGGAGACTTAAAAAGAAAACAAAAACAAAAAGCAGGCTTCACTGTCTCTTCTTTCTGTGCAGTTTAAACCCAAAACGACAACTTCAAACTGTGGTTTGCCCTTGGGAAGCTGTCAGAACAAAGACACCGAGCCATTATTTCCAGAACAAAGTAATACATTATGCTGGATTTTATTCAGACTAAACTGACATGGATTTGTGATAATTTGTGATTCGGTAGCAAGTTATTCATCTTTTCAAAGCAAGGTGATACTTAGAAACTAAAGTGCTAACGACTTAAAACAACACCACCAACAACAAAGACGATACACCGAGATCAACTCATTTCTGCACTGAAGTGGAAGTGTGTAGCACAACCAACATTTTAGTCAGGGTATTTACATAGAATGTAGGTGGTTCAAGGTTTGGTTGGTTTTGTTTTTTGGGGGTTTTTTCTTGTTTTTTGGTTTTTGCACAGCATAACGTTAATTCAGATTTTTAAAGCTTTCTCGTAGTTATTTATTTATACTCAATGGACATATTAGAGAATGATTAATGTCTCAAAAACAGCAAGTTATGAACTTTTGAATGTATAGGTATCTTAGGTCCAAAGGGGAAAATTACATAGTACAATCATGAAAGAATTGTATCTTCCATACCCCTAAACTTAGGATCTCTTGATATAAATTGCTGTAAGTGCTTTTGGGAAAAGTTTGCAACATTTCGATAAAACTGCTTTTCAAGTAATCGATGATTACATAAATTCTATTTATATCCTGTTTTCTCCTTACTGTGAATTAGCACAGTATTGGCTTCCTTAAGACCAATTAACTACTTTTCCCTAGGTCTTTATAACAGCTCGTTAAGTTGTTATTAAACTAATTGGAAACATGTAAGAGGCGATTCTATCAACAATTTTTAAAATAACTATTATATAAACTTTTAAAAGTATACCATGAAAATGATTCTGGAATGCAGTGCAGAGCAGAAGCAAATGGCCCCAAATAACTTACTTGGAAACAATTTGTATCAACGTAAGCTGTCAGCTCATTGTGTTACTTTTGTTACGTGTCCCTCGCCAGTATCCCTAAGCAATGCCTTTTGGAACTTCAGAGGAGAGGATGCTTCCAGCTGTGTTAGCTGTGCTGAGACATTAGGATAAGGGGGGGATCCAGGTTAGGAAACGATCCAATTAGTTTATCTGGAAGGTTAACTCCCAGAACTCCAGATCCCTTGAGTCCAGCCAAGAGTGTGAATGTTTCAAATCAAGCTGTTAAGAGTTTCCTTGCGTTGGTGGAGCTGATCCGACAGCAGAGCCTCTCCACGAGGAGCCTGCAGTACTGTGAACATCAGCGCGCGGCAAGGGCCGGCTGGAGTCCTGGGTGCTGGCCTTCGCCAACTGATTGGCCCTGGAGACAAATACCCTCGGCATTGCTTTGGTCAGGTAGTGGGGGGTGGACAAAGGGGTGCTCGGGTGGGGATGTATTTATATATAATTTAGGTTTCGTTTGTACAGCACACTGCATCATGTTATGACCTGTCCTTGTCCTGCTTTGCTTTTGAGTTCTTTTACGCAACATGCAGAGGCACGGAAGTGGCCACGTCATTTTCACGTGTCGAGAATGTAGACAGTGTTTCAGTACCAAAGTCTAAGAAAAAGCAAACTAAAACCGTGAATTTTTTATAGGTGATATATTTGGGTTCTTCTCAACTTTGAAACTACTTAGCACGGTTCCATTGTGTTATATAAGAAGATAACTTTATCCAACAAGACTGGCTGAGCGTTAAAAGCTTTATGTACCAGCTGGCTTAATCAGCCATATTCAGCCAAGAGGGCTGTTCTTTGGCTCCAGGTACTTTCAAGCCTGTGATTCACTTCTCGTGGCTTATAAAGCCACTAGATTTTGAGGCGTGTTCGTGCAGACACTTCGAGGGCACCCTGAATTATATGAGTAGGGTTTTTGGTGGAAGAGCCCCACAGGAGGTTTCCTTTGAGTGGCCGTCCTTCCCCACGCACTGCATAATTCAGCAGAAACCAGAGGAGCTGGGCTTGGGGCTGATTGGAAGTGACACTGTCCTCTCTGCCTATCAGCTAACTTGGCTTAGCCGCCAAGCCCTTAGGCAGCTCGGTGTAAAGATACACTGTTAACCCTTCCTTTCTCTGGGAGGCCCAGTGGGAACCTCTTGGTTAAGCTGTTGGAATTACTCTAAATGATATGATGGTTTGATTCAGGTATAGCTCAATTAGCAGGGGGGCTGTGTTACTCGTTAGCCGTAGACTGGAAACAGGGTTCTTGCCTCTCATTGGCGTGTGAGGTCTGAGGTGGGAATTCAGGGTGGAAAGTGCTATTTAAACCTTCACAGGAAAGCATTTGGGTATGTAAGGAGTTATTTCTGACCAGAGCCCTAATTTTGCAATATGCCCAAAACCAAGGAATATAAATAACAAGCAGGCTCTGGGGGAATAAAAGGCAGGCTTTAGACAATCTGTCCACTTCTGCATCAAAATTGGAGTGAATGTATATACCTACTTAAAGATTAATAGAAGTGACTTCTACTTTCTAGGCTGTCCCAGAATTGTCTTAAATTACTATTTTTTTAAAATCGGAACCCCCATTTCAAATCTTGCCAACCTCAGTTCAAAAGCCCCTAAGAAATCACTCTGGGAAATGATGGTCACCATCATTGTTAAAATGGCAAATCCTTTCATTTCTATTAAGAAGAAAATAACCAAAAAGAGGGAGGGAGTCCTGTTGCCTTGAGAGGAACAGCCTTGGCATTTTCCGGCATTAATGTAGGAATAATGTTCTTATGATGACATATTTTCAAAGAAACACTTTCTTATTTACTGCGTGGTGTAAAATGTTGCTAAATGTGTTCTTACATTATTATGTCACTGCTGAAAGTTATTTGCACTATAATAAAGGAATTTTCTACAAAATGGTTTCCAGTTTATAAAATGCTACATTCGGCACCAGGTATGATATGCTTAGCCTAAACCGTATGGGATAGCAGTGTTCCGTCACTTCCACGTACACTCCCAAGACCAGTCGTTATGTTTCCCACCTTGCTAAACTGATCAAGGGAAGGAGAGTGTCTCGGAGACCTGATGAGTTTATTGTTGTGTGTGCAATAGGGTTTTTTAAATGTAGTTTATATACAGTAAATGAACTTTATTTGGTGTACAGTTCCATGGGTTTTTAACACATGCATAGATTCCTGTCATTACCACCTCAATCGGATACAGAATTGTTCCATCACCCCAGAAAATTCCCTTGTGCTATCCTTCTGTAGTTAAACGTGTCCCCCATTCCTCACCCTAATCAGGCAACCCGTTCCCTGCCACCTCCCTATAGTTTTGCCTTTTCCTGAGTGTCCTATAAAGAATATCATACAGTACCTCATCTTTTGAGGTTAGCTTTTTCCATTTGCATAATGCATTTGAGATTCATGCGGTGTGTGTATCAATAGTTTTTATTGCTGAGTAGTGTTCTATTGTATAGATGTACCAATTTCTTTATCCATCTACCTGTTCAGGATACAGTGGTTTCTTAATAAATCATTAAATATAGTCTTAGCACATTGTATATACAAAAGCAAGATTGCATTTCCCCACTCTTCTCTTTCCTGTGGTTTGAATGATTAGGAAGGAAACTTGATTCCTTGGCTATTCTGCCTACAAATAAAACTGTGGCTTATAGAAGTTTGGCTAGCTTCAGTTATGGGAGATGAGTGGAGAGATATTTACAGGCTGGATCTGCTGTCCTACTTACGTCTTGATTGTTTTTATTCCCGTTTTTTCCTTTTTTTTTTTTTTTTTTAAGGATGCAAAGCTATGAGGCTGGTCTCTGTCACGGCTTTTACGGTTAAGTGTAGGCCGGGTGGCACCTTATACAAGCACCCGTTAAGGTGAGGACAATTTGCTGATGCTGTTGGGCAGAGATGGGAGTGCTTCCCCTGGCTCCCAGCCTAGCGGGGAAGATCCCTTCTGGAAAAGACATTATACTTGCTGTTTGACAGCATTGTGGATGAGATGGTGTGGGAGATAACCATAATCGGAGCCTCCAAGTGCCTCAAACACTTAAGGTCTTTCTTCATTCACAGGTATTTATTGATCTGTGTCAACTGCTATTCCAGGCACCTGGATACATCAGTGAATAAAACTGACAAAGGCCTCTGGTGGCTTTAAACTCTAGTGTGCTTAAGAATCACCCAGCAATGGCTCAGTCGGTTAGGTGTCCAACTCCTGATTTTGGCTCAGGTCATGATCTCAGGGTCGTGAGATCGAGCCTCGTGTCGGGCTCTGCACTGGGCATGGAGGCTGCTTAGGATTTTCTCTCTCTCTCCCTTTCCCTCTCCCCCCCCCCCACCTGGCTCACGCTCTCTCTCTCTCTCTCTAAAAAATAATCATCATCATCATCATCCAGAAAATCTGCTTAGAGGCAGAAGTCCAGCTTCTCCCCTGGGAGATTGTTTCAATAGGTCTGGAGTTGGTCCCAGGAGTTTGTATTTTTAAGAAACATCCTGATATTGCTCAGCCATCAAAAAGGATGAAATTTTACCATTTATATCGACGTGGATGGAACTGGAGGGTATTATGCAGAGCAAAATAAGTCAGTCAGAGAAAGACAATTATCATGGTTTCACTCATATGAGGAACATAAGAAATAGTGCAGAGGATAGTAGGGGAAAGGAGGGAAAACTGGAAGGGAAGAAATCAGAGGAAGACAAACCACAGAAGACTCTTAGCTGTAGGAAGCAAACTGAGGGTTGCTGGAGGGGAGATGGGTAGGGGGATGGGGTAACTGGGTGGTGGGCATTAGGGAGAGCACAAGATATGGTGAGCACTGGATGTTATACGCAACTGATGAAAAACTGAACTCCACATCTGAAACTAATGAGGTACTGTATGTTGGCTAATTGAATTTAAACTAAAAAAAAAGAAATATCCTGGTGGTCATCAGTGGTCCTGGATCCTAAATTAAGCAGCTCTGCCTTGGCGAATTCCATTCGCTGAATCAAACTGTTGGATTATATGGGGTTGTGATTTTCCGATCTGTGGATATCTTCCTTTGAAAACTGCATTTCAACACAAAGAGGTCCTGCTCTCCCCCCAAAAATCATGCAGCTGTCATAACCCTACAGTTATGTGTCATTATCCCTGATTTAACCTTCTCCTCTCTTCACTCTGCCCCCACCTCAAATACAAGACACTGTAGTAAAAGAAAGTATATTTCAACCAAATGTTAAGAAAATCTTCCTCATTTGGATTGTCTTAGGGCCTCAGGAACACCCTGACACCTATTTTAAACAGTGCAGGCTCTGAGAAAGATTGAGGTTCTGGAGGAAGCCTGCCCGCCTTATTGGTAAGCATTTCAATTAGTTATTTGTTGGAGAATTGCCAGGGTGGGGCCTAATTGTTCTCTGAGGCAAATACACAAAGTGGCTTATAACTCGGAAAGAGGGCAGAAGGCAAGTGGTAATGGCCCCAATGAGCTGTTCATGGCATTTTGGAAATGAATTTAGAGTCTCCCTTTCACAAGAAAATGCTGGTGAGTTGTACATGACGCTGCATGCTTGCCCTGCTTGCTAACCACCATGTTAATTTCACAATGGTTTCCCCTAAAAAAAAAGTGTCCTGCACAAGGCAGAGAACTGCCTTGCAAGACATATACTTAATAATTAATGAATATGGGTGTATACAAGATGCCAAAACAATACTCAACCAAGAGAGAAGGGGAAGAAATAGCCACTGACGCTGTCTCTTGCTTTGATACACCCTTCCATCTCCCAGGGAAAGACGGTGACGAGGCGAGCGAACAAAGAAGGTAAGGAGACATCATTGCTTGATAGGGCAGCACAGGCAGTACCTAAATAATAGGGCCTGGGAAGCAGCGAGCCGGCCACAGGCCTAGATGGTGGGTGATGTGAGGTTTTGGGGGCCTTCCAAGCTCTCATGAGTAAGAATGATAACAAACGTTTGCTAATGACCCCAGCACCTCCCTTTCCGTCAGGATTCTGTCATTAATTCTAAAAGGATAGATGCAAATAATCGAAGCTTACCTAAACAGCTGGTCTGAGAACAGGAGGAAGAGAAGCAGTGAGGTTGTGGAGAGAGGTGGGACGAGGGCCCCCTGGCCTCGGGGATTCCTTGTGTAAGCTCAGGTGGGCACTTTATTTATTTATTTTTTTAAAGAAGGATAAAAATGTTTTAATTGTCACAATACATTGGTAAATTGAATAATCTACACTGCAGCACCAAGTGGCTACACATGGTCATCATCAAATGAACTTTTCAGGGGTGCCTGGTGGGTGCCGTCAGTTAAGCGTCCAACTCTTGGTTTGGCTCAGGTCGTGATCTCAGAGTTGTGAGATCAAGCCCTCGATCGGTGCGGAATCTGCTTAAAACTCTCTCTCCCTCTGCTCCTCCTCCCCGTGCTCGTTCTCTCTCTCTCTCTCAAACAAATTAATTAATTTTAAAAAAGAACTTTCCAAGTACCCCACTAACCACCAGTCACAAGTTGAGGTGGGCACTTTCAACTTCCAGCTTTATTTCGCCTCCTGTGAGAAATGGAAATAATGACACTTGTGTCATAGTGTTTATAGAGCTAGAGTTAACAACATTTTGTGCAGGAGTAAAACATTCATCACAACTGAAAAAGCCAGAGTTAAAATAATCATAATGCCGGGGTGCCTGGGTGGCTCAGTCAGTTAAATGACAGACTTGATTTTGGCTCAGGTCATGATCTAAAGGTCGTGAGACCGAGCCCCAAGTCGGGCTCTGCACTGGGTGTGGAGGGTGCTTGGGATTTTTTTCTCCATCTCCCTCTGCCCCACCCTGCCTCTCTCCCTCTCTAAAAAAATAAGAATAATAATGATTATGATAACAATTTCTATAACAATCCTCCACAACGTTGTATAACAGTATTAGAAGTGCTAGTCTTTGAGACTGTATCTAATCCCTTGGAATATGCTTTTAATATTGTTTCATTGAAGTCTATTTTGTTTAAAATCTAGCCAAAATTAGCAGTGTATTAGGCAATATTTAAAATGATGTTTGTAAAATATAATTAGAGATTTCTTTTATCCTGAATTATTACAGCTGTTCCAAAATTAGAAGCATGGGTTTCTCCTAATGCAGTAAAAATAATCTTTAGTTCAACATAAAATGATTTTTCATGTTACATTAAAAAGTGAACAAGAAAGATATGCACAAAATGATAAGGAACTACTGAAAACATTCTCTTTTAATGAGAATCTTCATGGAGTAATGTGGTCTGTTACTCTAAGATTCTAATTTACCGTTCCTTTATCCTACATTTTTTAAATCCTCAAATTAAAAATGTAAAAAACCCTCACATTATGGAACACAACACCAGTCTCTTTTTATTTGAGGAGGTTGGAAAGAGACCTGCTCTCATAAGACTCTGCTTAAAGTCAAACATTGGGCTTACCTCACAGTTTGGGTTGTTGTTTTTTTTAAGGCAACCACCATTCACTCTGCTTTTGTAAGCACTGTAAATTCCTGACTTGGGATTCCCCTTGCAATCCTCAATAACTTCGAAATTATGTACACGATTTTTAAAATTTCGGCCTGCTAAGTTGAAAGGGCAAATATGTTTATCCGGTTTGCGCTCTTGAAAAATGTCTGCACAGGTATTCGTGTCCTCAGTTCCTCTCTCCCGTCGGAGAGTCACTCGTCCGTCACTGACACTGATGAAGTGAAGCTGGATATCAACAGAGCACTTTCCTATGAAGGCACCCGATTAGGCACTGCGGGTTATAAAGAGAGATGAAAGACAAATGTCACCCACCCTTGAAGAATTTATGATCTAACTGGAAAGACAGGTCATGTACATATAAAATATACATAAAGATGAATGTCAATAAACAGGACCAGACCGAGTGGGCGGAACATTACATGCTCCAGAGGACAGAGCTTGCTGGGGTGGCCCAGGAGGGTGTCTGGGTCCAGAAGACTTCAGCTGGGCTTCCAAGGGCCTGAATGCCCTGTGCACCTCTGGGCTACCCCCAAACTCAGTGATCTCTGCTCCGCTGTCCGCAGTACCACCGAGAGCACCGCTAAGCGTCAGGAGCGGAGCTGTCCGCTTCAGATGGCATTGGTGATCAGAAGTCTTCATTTATTTTAATGACTAACACGATTGTATTTATGTGTTTGTCTCACCCGTATGTGGCTGGTCTCCTGGGAACAGTCTTGGGTTCACCTGAAGCCAATCTTGGAGGAGGACGCAGCGCTTTTTCATAGCCTCAAAAAGCCAGCCTACTCCAGAAAGCGTTAGGTGGCAAGACATTTTATTGGCCATTTTGTGGGAAGAAGAGCATTTTTATCACATGCCACCCAGCGAACTGAGGAATAAAAATCTCTACTAGACATTCTTTTCTCCCCAAGTCCCCAACCCTCTCCTAGGCAGCTTCCACATCTCCCCAATTTCCTTTTTCATGCAGAGCTGTTTGGCCAGGACCAGCTCCCCAAGGGGGTTTTTAAAGGCCATTTTCTCCATAGGGGAGATTCAGGCCCAAAGAAAAATAAGAATTCTCTATCATTTCATTTGCTAGTATCTTTAATACCTTGCCTCATTTCCAAAACAACTCAAGGCAGCAAAGAGTGAGGACATCAAGAGAGGTGGGGAGGAAAATGCCAGAACCTCCTGATTCTTTCTATCCTCAAGACTCAGGTTTAATGTCTCAAATCAATTTTCCCAATAACTTAATTTTAAAGAAGTTGCTTCCTTCTCAATGTTCTCTTATCTGTTTGCTTGTTTACTATCCCTTTCTCCTGCCAGGTGATCCTTTCCATCAGGGAGCAACCATACTAATCTCGTTCACTATCGCATTTCAAGCATTTAGCAGGGTACTTGTCACAATTAGAAATAAATAAATGTTTGTTGAATGAATCCATAATAGCCAACATGTTGTATGTTATCTATAGCTTTGCAACAAATTATCCCAAAATTTAGAGGCTTAAAACAATAATAATAATTTATTGTCTCACACAGTTTTTATTGTGGGTGGTTCTGACCCAAGGTCTCTCTTGATATGACAATTAAGTGGTCAACTAGGACTACAGTCAACTCAAGGCTTGCCTAGGGCTCTGTAATTGGGCTGCCTTCTTTGCATTTAACAAAATCTTGGAGAGGAACCACTTTCTCTCCACTCATCAATACTGTACAAAGGACATAGATCAATGGAATAGTAGAGAAAGCCCAGAAATAAATGCACATTTACATGGTCAGTTAATCTTTGACAAAGGAGGAAAGAATATGCAATAGGAAAAAGACAGTCTCTTCAACAAATGGTGGGGGAGAACTGGACAGCTACATGCAAAAGAATGAAACTGGATCACTTTCTTACACCATCCACAAAAATAAATTCAAAATGGATTAAAGACTTAAATGTGAGAACTGAAACTATAAAAATCCTAGAAGAGAGCACAGGCAGTAATTTCTCTGACATTGGCCATAGCAACTTTTTTCTAAATATGTCTCCTGAGGCAAGGGAAACAAAAGGAAAAATAAACTATTGGGACTACATCAAACTAAAAAGCTTCTGCACAGCAAAGGAAACAATCAACAAAACTAAAACACAACCTACTGAATAGGGGAAGATATTTGCAAATGATGTCTTTAACAAACAATCACTAGTATCCAAAATATATAAAGAACTTATACAACTCAATGGTCAAAAAACAAATAATCCAATTAAAAAATGGGCAGAAGACATGAGCAGATGTTTCTCCAAAGACGAAACACAGATGGACACACGGAAAGATGCTCAGCATCACTGATCATCAGGGAAATGCAAATCAAAACCCCCACGAGAGATCACCTCACACCTGTCGGAATGGCTGAAATCAACAACACAAGAAACAAGTATTGGTGAGGATGTGGAGTAATAGGAACCCTTATGCACTGTTAGCGGGAGTGCAAACTGGTGCAGCTGCTGTGGAAAATGGCATGGAGGTTCCTCAAAAGTTAAAAATGGAACTACCCTGCAATCTGACAATTACACCACTGGGTATTTAGCCCAAAAATACAAAAACACTAATTCAAAGGGAAAAATGGACCCCTATGTTTACTGCTGCATTACTTATAATAAGTCAAATTATGGAAGCAGCCCAAGTGTCCATCAACACACACACACACACACACACACACACACACACACACACACACACACGCAATGGAATATTATTTAGCCGTAAAAAGGAATGAAATCCTGCCATCTGCCACAACGTGGTTGGATCTAGAGAGTATAATGCTAAGTAAAATAAGTCAGTCAGAGAAAGACAAGTGCCATATGATTTCATTCATATGTAGAA
Source organism: Ursus americanus (assembly GCF_024610735.1). Taxonomy (NCBI): domain Eukaryota; kingdom Metazoa; phylum Chordata; class Mammalia; order Carnivora; family Ursidae; genus Ursus; species Ursus americanus. The sequence continues at coordinate 30,980,460 of NC_142133.1, forward strand.
TTTAAGAAACAAAACAAATGGGCAAAGGCTAAAAGAGAAAGAGAGAGAAAAACCAAGCACAGACTCTTAACTATAGAGAACGAACTGATCATTACCGGAGGGCAGGTGGGTGGGGGGAGGGGTGAAATAGGTGAAGGGGATAAGAGTATACTTATCTTGATGAGCACTGAGTAATATATAGAATTGTTGAATCACTATATTTTACATCTGATAGCGATATAACACTGTGTATTAACTATACTGGAATTTTTTTAAGTTGTTAAAAAAAAAAGAAATACTGGGGCGCCTGGGTGGCACAGCGGTTAAGCATCTGCCTTCGGCTCAGGGCGTGATCCTGGCGTTATGGGATCAAGCCCCACATCAGGCTCCTCCGCTGGGAGCCTGCTTCTTCCTCTCCCACTCCCCCTGCTTGTGTTCCCTCTCTCGCTGGCTGTCTCTATCTCTGTCGAATAAATAAATAAAATCTTAAAAAAAAAAAAGAAATACTGTGCAAAGTAGAGTATTAGGACAGACAGACTGGGGTTCAAATCTTGCTGCTTGCAGCTCTGTGATCTCCCTGTATAAGTTTTGACCAATCTGAGCCTCATTTTTCTCTTCTGTAATATGGAGCTGCAAAAATCTTCTTCACAAGATTATTGTAAGGATTAAGCAAAAGAAGGTCCCTAGGGCAGTTAGCATGGTGCCCGGCATGTAATGAGAACCCAGCAAATGGTGGCTGTTGGCCTCCATCAGAATGATGACTCCCTCACCTGATACTTCATATTCTGGACCTCAACTTGGTTCCGAGGCTACCTGGATAGCAGAGCTTGCTAGGGTCTCACAGGGCAGGTAAGAAAAAACCAAGTCCAGAGAGCTTAAGTGACTTGTCCACGGTCACTTGGGAGGAGGGATCCTGGGCAGGGCTGTCTGCGGAGGCACAGTGAGAATCATGAGGAAGGGTGACGAGTGGCCCGAGACAGCGGCGTCCTGTCTGGGCTCCCTGGGGCCATTACGGGGTGAGCTGGGACGCTGGTTACTGTCTTGGTTGATTCTTCAGGGGAGGCTTATGTGCCTGACCCGCCTCCCAGCGACAGTTTGAAGGGATTATTTAGTGGCTGGTGAAACAGCCGTGACAGGGCATCCTTGCTCCAGTAAGCCACCCGCGTGCATCCGGCAGCTAGGGCCAGATGCGAAACGGCCACTTAGGCCTTAACGAGCTTGCTCAGCTGCAATTCTGGGGAGTCCTAAGAGCCTTCCTAATTACCCCATCTTGTTGTTGGTGTTGTTTGGGGTTTTGGGGTCTTGTTTTGTTTTTTATTTCTTGTGGGGTTTTTTGGGTATTTGTTTTTGTTGTTTTTTTTTTTAAGTTCCCTCACCGGAAAGACTTCTGCTTTGATCAGTCATCCACATTTTCCTGGCAAATTTTAAAGCGTTGCAAATGTGAGCTTATGAGACTGTGTTTGTATTTGCCTGGGTCTCAGGCTCTCTTCAAGTCACCTGAATGGCTTCCATCTTCACTCCAAAGAGCACGCACTTCTTTTTTTAATCCATTCTAGAAAGCCATCACAGCCTACCCAGGGCTCTAGAGGGGAAAAGGATTAGATTTTCTCTTTTCCGCAAAAAGTTAACTCCCTGGTTAAGCGATGAAAAAAGCACCCAACCTTTTTAGGTCAGGAGGACAGGAGGTCATGCCCTGCACAGGCTTTTATGAAAAACTCTGTATGTGAAGCAACACCATGGAAGTTAAATGGGAAGTCGAGCCGTGTTCTCACACTACAATAGGTTAAAAGGAATACCCTAGCCCACCCACCGCCTAGGAGAGAGAGAAAATTCCTACTTATGCCCGAAGTTTGCTACAAGTGAATTGTCTGGGCACAGTGAAAAGAACCCCTTAGACAGGCAAGTTCTTTGTGCCTGACTGTTTGCAGTGAGAGGTAGACACCACAAAATCAGGCTCCGGAATTCTACTCACCCACCTGATGCAGACTGTGCCATTCCCACCAGCAGAGTCACGCTCTGGAGATGAGGCCTGCCTCTAGAAGTCACCAGGGTAGAATTCAAAGAAAAGATCTGGAAAGACAGATATGGGCCCTGCAGGACTGGAACTTGGAAGGCTGGGTCTAAAGTGAGAGAGGGAACTGACAGAAGGCATAGAACTCATTTTGGAGGTGATCTAATATTGCCATTTTACAGATGAGAAAACTGAGGTCCAGGGAGATGACGTCAACAGCTTAAAATCACAGTGCACCAAAGGTAGATGTGGAGATGGAACGCAGCTCTTCTTCTTCCTGGGCCAGGAGTCTTTGCAGGAGCAGAGCCAGGAACAGGAGGAGGCCGTGTGAAAAGCAGAGGTGAGAGAAGTTCCAGGCTGCTGGGGAGGCCCTGGAAGGCTAGGAGTTGGATACTCCCAATACTTCACATGTTTTCCCCGGATTATTCCGGCTTAGAGAGTAATGAGGGTGGCCCTCCAAGAAACTGCACTTGAAGAGACATTGTCAAACGGCACAGGTACTAGCAGACATTACAGCGGACTTTTTGCCCGGCCAGTTGGCAAAAAGCATCCAAAGTGCATCTGCTGTTTGAGCCAGGAATTCCACCTCCAGGAACTTACCTCACGGAAACAGTCTAAGATAGACCTGAAGATGGAGATGCCAGGGTTTCCTTACAGCCTGCTTAGTGTAGGGGGAAATCTGGAAACAGCTAAAGGGGAGAGCATCTTCAACAAATAAATGTGATCCTGGGATGAAATCCTACACTGTCACTAGGAATGATATCCCCAAATACTGTGAAGTGAAAGGAAGAAAAAAGAAAGGAAGGGAGGGAGGAAGAAAGGGAGGGAAGAAGAAGATAAAACAATATGTAGAGTAAAATCCTATTTTTATATGGTTGGACGCCTTCAAGGGGTAATGGTGGAATTATGTGTAAATCATTTCTTCCTTATGCTGCTCAGTACTTCCCAATTTTTCTGCAGGAAATAAGGATGTTCAGTCTTTCAACAAATAGGTATCGAGTGCCTACTAGGTATCAAGGGCAATGCTGGGTTGGTACTGAGAGATACAATTCTGATCCACCAGAACTTTTTGGTCTAATGCTACTTTGTGCAATTTTTTAAAAAAGATTTTATTTATTTATTTATTTATTTGAGAGCGAGAGAGCGTGAGAGGGGAGGAGGGACAGAGGGAGAGGGAGAAGCAGCCTCCCCGCTAAGCAAGGAACCTGATGCAGGGCTCGATCCCGAGACCCCTGAGATCATGACCTGAGCCAAAGGCAGACACTTAACCGACTAAGCCACCCAGGAGCCCCTACTTGTACAATTTTTTAAAAATTATTTTTTGAATCAGACTATTCAGTACTACAGTACTAATGGTAGTAATCATTCCATTTATTGATTTTTCAGGCTAGAGTCTAGGAGGTGAGTTATATCAGAGGCTCTCAAATAGTTCCAGTCTTCAAACCAACTTATAGTGCTAAAAACCCACAGTTCTCCTGGCTCTTTCTTTCACACCTCCATTCCACTCACCATGGCAAAATCAAGCAAAATCTTTGGAAGGGCAATAGGGAAAACCAAACCTGTTTTTAAAGAAGGTTATCCTTTTGATCAATATCAAAAGACAATTACTGATTTATGGGGGACACAGAGGGACACCAGTGGTAAGAGATAAGCAGCTGGAGGAAGAGCCAGGCTGGCTGTGGGACCAGCCCTGCTGAGGCATCTAGGTGGCTGGCAGAAATTCATTAACCTCTCTGGGCCACACTTCCCTCGTGGGAAAAATAGGAACAGTAATGTCTGCCCTGCCTGTATGACCACCTGTATGGAATGAGGGAAAAAACACCTGCCCTGCCTACCTGCATGGGGGTCAGTTCAGTTCACACTGACCCTCTGCAGAGCCAACCTCACCACAGGCTGGGCCTCGATGGCGTGTCTGTAGCCTGGGGCCACCACTGACTGGACCCGGAGCGGACACCAGACTCACGCAGTGCCAACCCGACTTGCCCTCCTGCCGTCTTAGAATGGGTACCAGAAGACTCCGGTTCCGTCGGGGCTGGTTTTTTTGAGAGGGAGAAATAAAAACATTCATTTCCGAGCTTGGCCACCCCTGATAGCGGAAGCTGGGTTGCAGAAGAGCCAGCAGCTGGCTGAGAAGCAGAGCTGACAGTGCTGGTGGCTTTCCAGGTCCGGAACCCTGAGCGGACCTCAGGCTGGCCTTCATGCCGATCTTCAAATCGGTGGCAATGCCCCAATAGTTCTATCATAAATTCCTCAATTTTGCTTAAACTAGCTTAAATGGTCTCTGCTTCTCAAAACTAACAGGTTCTAACAAAGCTTCTGTTAGAATCAGACTCATTTTAGATGAAAGATTTGAAAACTCCTCTGGAAAGGCTGTCCGCTGACTTTGCAGGTTAAGGTGGGATCTCAGGGTCTGAGTGTTTTTTAATCTGAAAATTCAAACAATTCTAATTCCAACCCCACCCTTACCCCACATTCAAAAGTATATGTTGCCAGGCACCTGGCTGGCTAAGTCGGTTGAGTGTCTGATTCTTGGTTTGGGCTCAGGTCATGATCTCAGGGTCATGAGATCCAGCCCCGCATTGGTACATTGGTTCCACGCTCATCATGGAGTCCGCTTGAGATTCTCTCCCTCTCCCTCTGCCCCTCCACCCTGCTCACGGTCTCTTGCACACACTCTCTCTCTGAAATAAATAAATAAAATCTTAAAAAAAAAAAAAGTGTTGCATCCAATTCCTGGGTTTTCCGGGGGTCTGTGGCACAAAGTAACCTGATCCTTGGGTTCTGCGTTGGTTCAAAGAAGTAACCCTGGCTGCTGAAACAAACCAACCCCCACTTCTCAGCCAGTTAGCAAAATGAAAAGTTAATGGCTACTTCCTGTCTAAGTCTGACAGCGTTGGCAGGGAAGCTCTGCCCAACCCTGTTATCTGGGAACCCAAGTTCCTTCAACCACATGACTGCAATTTCTGGGGCCTCAGAGTTCTCCCCTGGCTCCCAGCAGGTAAAGAAAGAGCAAGTGAGAACACAAAGGCCAGGCCTGAAAGTGGCATACCTTATTTCTGCCCATATGTTGCTCTCAGAGCTCAGTCACATGGCCCCTCCTGACTTTGAGGGAGGCTGGAAAAACACCAGCTGAGACATGTCTGTACAAAAATGGGGTTTAGTGAACACATGGCCGTCCTCGACTCCATCTTCCAGCCCCACTTCTCCCCCTTCTCTTTGTAGTTGTCTCTGGCCTGTTGTTATTTAACCAGTAATACAAGGACTGGCCAAAAAGGAATGGCCCCCCAAATCTAAACTCTTTGCTACCTGGACTTTCACAAAAAAAAAATTTGACAACTTGTGCAAAACTACATCAGCTTTCCAAATTCCAAGAGTGTGTTGACCTCTCCTGACTGTGTCTGTTCTTCTGTTTCTTTCCCCCTTGTGGGTCAGCCTGGTACGCTGGGCAAGCCACAGGACGAGACAACCTCTAGAGAAGAGCTCCAATGTGTTGGAGAAGAGCTTGGATCCTTGTTTACTCTCAGGGTTCACTGGAGGCATTTTGGTCATTTTGTAACATGAATGAAGTTTTTTATGTTGTTTAGGCTTACGGAGATTCTTCCTGAATGTCCTTTCTTTCTCTTATGCACCCTCTAAAAGGAAGTTCCCATACCACCTGGAAGTTTTATATATATTTTCAACGAATGGAACAGAAAGTAAACAATCTGAGTAAGAGCAACTAAAGGACACAAAACAGGTTCTAGGAGGAACAGAAATTGGGAAGAGATGAGAGATGTTATGACAAGTCTCACAGCCTGGAACGCCAACTCTACTCCTCTAGTATCTTCTTATTGTTGTTACTGAAAAAGACCAACTGCAGAATTTGACGTATCGCGTAAGTTGTGCTATCTTTGTAAATTCAGAGATTATATGGCACTTCCATCATCTTTGTTAACAATGACCATATGTTGCCTCGTTGTCCTTTATCATAGACAATGCTATTAAACGGTGCTGTGTGATCTAGGCTTCCCGGATCCTTTACTTAATAAAGATCTTGGTACTTCAAAAGAAGCTGCATCCTGCTCAGATGGCCTCTTCTCGCCTGGGGTGCCTGTGATTCACAGCACACCGTCCCACTCCCAGGGGCTCTGCCAAGCCCTTCTGCGGTGTTTCTGAGGACATAGGTTTGATTTCAAAAAAGCACCGACGCCTCCCTGCCTCTCCCAGCGCTCAGAAAATGAGTTTCCCACCTCCTGGTTTGCTGGCTTTGGCCAGAGCCCACGCCCTGTTCCCCTGTTTGCAGAAGGGAGCCTGGGCCCTCTGGCGGAGACACTATCCTCTCATCCCATGGAGGAGTCGCTGGTGGGGAGGGGCTATGCACGCTGCCCTCCCGAGCTGCAGGGAGACTCTGGGCGGGGTTGGGGCTGGAAGATTTGAAGGCTGTCTCTCTGGGCTCCACCTGAAAGAGCTGTGGCCGCCTACAAAGCATCTGAGGAATTTTGGCTTTCTGCTTCCTGGGCATTTTTCACTAATCCCCCTCCTTTTTGTGGATCCTTGTGGCCACCTCAATGGCCCGAAATCTGCCACCCTCCTGCTGAAATCTCCCCTTCCTTCACCCCCAGACGTCCTGCTGAAATGTAAGTTCCATGAACACAGCGCTCTCTGTCTCTTCGCTGATGGACCCTCTAACAGCCCAGTACATATTAGGTGCTCAGTAAATATTCGTTGAAGGAATGGCTCTTAGATGATTTACCTATATGATACTTGGGAATGACTTTTGTCTACTTGTGTCCCTTTAGAACTATGCCTTTTTTATTTCTTAAACAAAAGAGCCTTTATTTAGGTGAAATTTACAGACAGAGAAATGTAAGGTCTTCAATGCACGTGAGGTCTGAAAAATATATTCCCTATGCAACCGAAACTCCAATCAAGATTTATAATATTTCCATCACCCCAGAAAAGATATAATGCCCTTTATTAATCAACTTGGGGTCCTACCTCTCTTCACATATTCCTCTTTAGGGTTCTTTTTTCTCTTTACACTTTAGAGGGACTTATGCCTGCCCTCACCTACCAAAGTATAAGCTCAGCGAGCTTGGGGATACCGTGACCCGTTGTGGCCTTTCCAGAGCCAGGCAAGTGAATAAATGTCGAAGGGCCCTCCTGGATAAGTAGAAGATAAAACTTACATTACAGATGCACGGTGTGCCTCTGACCTATTTCTGAGTGCAGTGCTGGGTGCAGAATCACAGAGAGGAAATCCTGCTGGAGAAGGAGAAGCTTCCTAAGGTGAAGAAAGAACAGAACAGGCCTCAAGAAGTGTCCCACGTTGGGACACAGAAATCTGATAGTTTTGCCTCAAGTCAGCTCTGCTCTTCTTATGAGCCAAAGGATTCTCTTTCTAATCATTCGGTGGAAGATTAGCACGGTTCATCTCCACACCAAAACCTACAGCCCAGGTTGACAGGCTAGCTGTGCTTTGCACCCAACAGATAGTCAACTTGTGATTCTTGAATAGAATTTATTGAATACCTGTCTTATCTCATGATAGAGCTGTACCTGGCCTGCAGCTAACCAGGGCCTATCAGACCCTGCAAGAAACGGGCTAAGGTCAGGCACCAGCCAATAAGAGCGGCGTGGTGAAGAGCACCAGCTCTGGGGCCACACTGACTGAGCTGACATTCCAGGACCAACACCAGACTGGTGACTCCGTGCGTGTCGCTTAGCCTCTCCGTTCGTCAGTGTCCTCCCTTGTAAAGCAGGATGACAAGGAGAACAAGCTTCTTGTGAGGATTCATGAAAACAGCACACATGAAGAGCTCAGCACAAGTCTTGCGTCTACTAAGTGCTCAGCAAGGATGTTCATTATTAACAATACTCCGAGAAGGGCGAGTCTTCCAACATCAGCCACAGCTGCAGGAACGAGGTAAAAAGGAGCTAGTCCATTCCAGGGCCAGCCACAATATGGGGGAGATGTGGCCTCAGGAGGTCAGAGTACCGCAGAAAGCGAGCCTTGGAGAATTTGGGACAAGGCAGCAGAACAGCCCAAGGAGCAGGGAAGAAAATCTTGGAATTCAGGGGCAGTGGGGATTGACGGAAAACGAGGCAGAGAGAAATCTGGACGGTGAGGATGGAAACTGAAAATAAATGACTTGTCCCAGAAATGGGAAGAAGTCAGTTCAGCCTTCCAACCTCATACATTCGATTCCTTCCCCCACTTTTTGAATTAGGCTACAAGTACACACCAGGCACGTACTGAATATTGGCGTGTGTACAAATACAGCACAGATTTTCATGAAGAAACGATCACAGCAATTAACATAGGCTATTGAATATACAAATGGGGGGACAAGAATGTGTGAAACCTTTCTGTGGTAGCAGTCTCTGCTGAACCGTGATTGTTGGCTCTATAAATGAGATTAATATTGCAACCCAACGGCAAGTCGCTGAGGCCGGTGAGAGCTTTGTTCTGGAAAGCCGTGCTGAGTTTCGCTGCATCCCTCAACGAGAGCAGTGCAGGGAGGTGGGAGGCACAAAGCAGACGCGGAGCTGCCGCCCAGCAATTTTTTCCTTTTCCAGGCTACTCTCCCAACATCACAATTATTAATTAGCCATCTCTGTAACCCTATTGGAAGCACCCCTCCAGGGAGAAAGCAGTTGACCTTTAAAAAATGCGGTCCTTTAAAGGTTTAGACCTGTGACTGTCCCTCGGAGATGTTCTAAAAATGCTTCCCTGAGCAGCTCGGCTGTGACTCATCTGGCACAGAATAGCATTTCAGGGAAATTATGTTTTCTCTGTCTCTCAAACCAGGCTTATGGTCTAGTCGCTGTTGTAGGTTTCTCTTGCTTGGCTGACGGGACTTCATGGGGCCTCTTGGTGAAGGAATCAGGGTTGTATCTGCACATAGAACCTCTCCACTCCGCCGCCCGTCTCTATTTGGTGCGGCAGGAGACGCTAAGGCAGAGGTTTCCCACTTCGTGGTGGGGAGGCCTGGGGCATCCGCTCTGGGCCCTGAAATTCCTGGTGGCCCTTTCCTGCCGGGACGGACAGCTGTCCTCAATAAACAAGGGCTGTCACTGGTGCCTGTGGGAGCAGGTGGCCCTGCGTCCTCCCTGGCATGCTCGGTCTTTGATTTAACACAGAAACAGTTTGACTTGGAGAGTGAAGAAGGGATTCCTTCCCAGGGGATTTGTTCACCTGGCAGCAGATCTGGTTAGAAATTTACCTGTTGGCACAGGAAGAAAAGAACAGAGGAATTCTGTAAAGCTGTACAATCAGACTGGGCAGCCCTCTCTGAGTGAAGGCCTCATGTTGGAGTCCATGCCTCGTGAGCAGGAACAAGTGGGCCTATTATTGGATAAAAACAATTACCTGCGTGCCAGGAGACAGCAGGCTGCCGGGGGAATGGCCATGCTTTGCTTGTGTCCCAGCACTGTCACTTCCCTGATAAGTGATCTTGATTGAGCAAGTCACGTCAACTCTACAGGCTTCGGTGTTCTTACCTGTAGAACAGAACTAATAAACACAAAAATAGGGTGTGGGGGAATGATTAAATTAGATCAGTCATGGAAAGTGGCCTACAAAGTGCTTGACACATAGTAGGCCCTCACTCTTGTGAGTTTCCTAACATATTTCTCTTCCCTGTTCCTTTCCCTTTCCTGCTGGCTCTCATAAAAGCATGGAGAATGGGAAAATAAATAAAGAAAAGGCATGAAGAAAAAAAGGATAATCCAGGCAGGGAGGACCACAGAACTGGAAGGAAAAGTCTCAGAAGGAAAGCTTAGGACATTCAGAAACAAGAACAATGATGGTATTTCGTGTCCTAGTATGTCCTGTGGCGCGTATCTGTCTCTTCTTCCTGTCTGTTCGATGTCATTCCTTCTTGTGTTGGTTTTCTATTGCTGTGTAACAAATTACCCCCAAACTTAGCAGCCTAAAGTGATGCACATTTATTATCTCCCAGTGTCTATGGGTGGGGAATGTGAGTGTGGCTTCGCTGGATCGTTCAGCTCAGAAGCTCTCACAGCTGCAATCAAGCAGTTGGCCTGGGCTGCCCTCTACTCAAGTCTCAGGTGGGGAAGCATCCACTCCCAAGTCCACTCAGTGGTTGTTGGCAGGACTCAACCCCTTGTGGGCTCTTGGCCAGAGGCAACCCTCAGTTCCTTGCCACATGCGTCTTTCCACGGGGCAACTTACAACATGGGAGCTGGCTTCATCAGAGTGAGTAAGAAAAAGGGTGGGAGGGGAACAGGGGTCCCAGACTTTGGTTAAGCAACGGCAGAAGGGATATCCCATCACTTTTGCCATATTCTGTTCATTAGAAATGAGTCACTAGGTCAAGCTCACACTCAAGGGGAGGGGATTACGGAAGGCCTGGATACAGGAGGTGGTGGGGATCATCTGGGACCATCTTAGATGGCTTATTACCTCACTGCTCTTCTGATAAGAGCAACACTCCTTCCTCGATAAAGGCACATACAATTCTGGTGGGGCTGCTCTCCATAATACCTGCCATCCCCACCCCTCCCCCACACTGGGATAGCATGAGACCCAGGTCTGGTCAATCATCATAACCCATCCAGATGGCCACAGTTCTTGGTCCAAGAAGTATCCATGTGACCCAAGTTCAGCCAATCAGTCTTTCCCCGGGATGTACATACACTGAAACGAGGAGACAGAAGTTCTCTCTTTCATCTAAAATAACTAGCATGAAATGATATAGGCTGGGATTTCCTGTAGCCATATCTTCTACCAGCCATATAAAGGAATTCTAACTATAACAAGAACAATTGAAGCCATGACATTTTGAAGTAGAGACAAAAGATTTGAGATTAAGAAGAGAGCACAAATCAACTAGTGATATTAAAAAACAAATTCCCTGAAGCTAGCCCCACCCCTGAAAGCTAATGTATCTCTCTTTTTTTCACTTGAGATAGTTTAAATTGTGTTGTTTCTTGAAGCAAAAAAGAATCTTGTTTAACTCAGCCTCAGTTTTTGCATCTGTAAAATGAAGAAATTGAACTAATTGATCTCCATGTTTTCCCCTGTATTTCGAGTTCTAAGATTCAAGCTTAAATGGTCTGACCCTTTACGAAGAAATAGATTGTTTAAAAGTGGAGAAAGAGCAAGAAGAGCAGCCTGAGTGAAGAGGAGTGCATGAGAGAGAAACAGGGGACTCCTGTGACCCATGGGAGCCACAGACGGAGTCTGCCTTCTTCATAATGTAGTCAAGGCTCCAAATTTTAACTCAGGGCTTTAAGAATGCCACCGAAAAGGACTCATGTCTGTAGTGATCCAGGGTAAGACCCAGACATATGCTTCTTTCATGCTTCTGGAGCCATGATTATGCAGTATAAGGGGCATGGGCTTTATTAGCTAATGTTTACTGAGTACTTACTATGTACCCGGCAATGTCTCATGTCCCAGTGTCTTGACTTACTAGGTATGTAACCTTAGGCAAGTGGTTTAACCTTCCAGAAGGCTCTGTTCCTCATCTGTAAAATGGGCATAAAAACAATTTCTTTCTCACAGGGCTGTTGTGAGCATTGCAAATCAATCAATGCCAGTAAAGCACCAAGCACAGTATTTGGCATGGCTGTTCTTACAATGGTTCTTCCTTGCCTTTTACACCCAGCCCAAATGTCAACTCTTTCACAAGCCTTCCCCCATTGCCCTCCACCTCCTCTGTACTCCCACAGCATTTCGCCACTGCCTGCTTTTCTAGCCTGAGGACCCCGCATTACATTTCCCTGCTCACACTTTAATCACTCCTGGCAGACCATACCTTCGTTATCTTTGGGTCCCTGAAGCCTAGATCAATGCCAAACACACAGTGGGGAGCTCAACAAATCCAAGTGGATTGATAGACACAATGAGTCTCACAAGAAGAGGAAGAGACAGGCTGATTAGTACATGGCCACACCTTTTGGTTTCACCGCCTCATTGGGCATGAAGGGCTTTTGTCAGGCGAAACTCTGATGTGTGTTTGTAAAAGTGCTTCTCAAATGAAACCACCAATTGCTCAAGTTAAAAGTAACAATTCCTTACAACTAAGAGGCCAGCCCATCAGTAACTGGTGCGGAGCCCAGTCTTAGCGGGCGCGGTGCTGCTGGTCTGGAAGCTGACCAAAGAGACAGTGAGTAAACACGACGGTTGCCCGGGTGCATAAACACAAAACCAGTGTCTCATCGCCTCATCCCGGAGACACTCTAGTCACAGCATCGGTGACACCCACAAGTGGTTACTTGTCAGCTCCTGTCAAGTGCAGCAGCAGGGGCCAGCCATCCCCAAAAGGCAGATATTAAGGACAAAAACACAGTAACAGCAATTTTTATCAGAAGCTAAACACTGTGTGCTTGTATGTGAGTGTTCAGAAAAAGATAGCTTTCTAAGGAGAGTATAGCACAAGGGTCCGTGTTAAAGGAGAAAGTACGGCTCTACTTTTGAGACCACATTCTTTGTCCAGCTAGAGGCTGGGTAGGACCAGAAGGGACATTTTGTTGGAAGTGCCCACCCAGCTGAGTACAGAAAGGCCCTCTGGAGTACAATCTGCTGTGCTACACGGGTCTGACCGGGTGGCACCTTATTTCTCATTAGTGCAAATCCCAGGAAAGCAGTCCAAAGTGCTTTCGGAATCTATAAGGAGAGTAGGGGAGGAAACGAGAAGCTTGCCTGGCTGGGGTGGCATAAATAATGGAATAAGAGATTTTAGATACAATTTGTATGCCCCTGTGTTGCTCGGAATTCAACTTCAGGGCTTACAGGATTGCGGTGGGTGGTCTCCTCTCACAGGACAGGAGTGCAGTGAAACTCTCTTACTCCCAATTCTTCTTCCCCATCTGCTTGTTTCTATTCATTCACTCGTTCATCTATTCACACCCTGCCTGCTTCCTGAAAGCGATGCAGCCTCATCCTCTATAGGCACTGGGGAGCTATCAATGGATTTTAAACACGGGGACTCCAACATCAAATATGACTTTTAGATCATCTGGAATTGGTGTTGAGAATGGAATTTGAGAAGACAGAGGCTAGGAGCCATCCACATGCGTCCTCATCAGTGGCTGTGGAGGGGCGAGGACAGAGATTATTTAAAAGAGAGAATCATCAGGATTCTTTGTTGGCCCAATGTGGAGAGCAAAGAGAGTAAAAAATAACTAGAACGTTTCTTGTTTAGATGACTTCGTGAATGATGATGGTACTAAAGCATATTGACAACATGGGAGGGGGACCAGCCTTGGAGAAGGGGCGATAAAAAGCTCAAGGAACTGCTTTAGTGCAAAGTGCCACCAAGTGATGTGTCCATTACCAGTGTGGGGACAGATAACGTTGTTCCTAAAGGTCAGTCATGACTCCAGCAGTCTGTCGTGGGTGGGTCACTTAATATTACTCTGTCCTCCAGCCAGTTTGTCAGATGTGCTGATCGTGTCCCACGGCATGGTCACTTTGAGCGGTGGATGAACTTTGAGGGAGTGCGGGAGTAGTACAAGCCTAGGGCCTCCCTCTGAGACCCAACGAGAAGGCTTCTCCAACCGAGAGTGAACCCCACGGGGTACCACTTTCACATAGAAATATCTGGAGACTGGACAGGAATCAGTGCATCACGGAAAAGCGAGTACAGGAGGGCAGATAATGTGACTGTTGTGATTTTTCTCAGGTCCCTCTCTTGAGTCTCTCCCCAAATCTGATCTCCTAGCCTGAGGGATGGACAGGAGAGAGGAGTCCTTTCAAATTAGCCTCGTTTTCTCTTTTGCCCAAAACGCCTCCTTCCCATCTCAGAGCCTCTGCTGCTCCTTGCATGTCCCCAGAATGCCTTCCCTTTCCACACTGGACGAATCTCCGGGCTGGCCAGCTTCCTGAGGGGGAGGACTGTTATCTGTTAGGGCCGCACCACCTCTGGATTCGGTAGCTGTCTGTAGTACAAATAGAATACTGTCGTTCAGCTTGGGAATGTTTTTGTGTATTGCTTATTTATTCTCATCTTGTTTTAAATAAACTTTTGGGGCATTTTGCAGTGTAACAATTTTTTTTTTCAAATAAGAACAAGACTGGGGAAGGCCGTGCATGGCGCTAAGAACTCACAGAGCAAATGTAGAGGCTCCCCCTGCTGGCTGGTTTTGCTCCTGCAGCCCTCTGGCGGACTGCCTTAGCCTGGGTGAAGTCCTGTGTCTCCTCGCAGGGGAGAGGGAATCACCCAGCTTCAGAAGACACTCTTGTTTCACAAACAGGGGTTGGTGTCCCTGGTTAACTGACCGTGTTTAAAACTCTTTCCATGCTGGGGTGCCTGGGTGGCTCAGTTGGTTGGGGTCATGGTCTTGGGGTCCTGGGATTGGGCCCTGTGATGGGGATCCTCACTCCATGGGAAGTCTGAGGAGCCTGCTTCTTCCTCTTCCTCTGCCCCTCCCCCCACTTGTGCACGCTCTCTCAAAAAAACAAAAACTAAAACAAAAACAAACAAACTAATTAAACCTCTTTCCAACCCTTTCTGCTCTCTCTTTCACTGGCTCTTGCACAAATACTCACTTCAGGGTCTTAATTTGTTCACTTGTGGAACATTCATTGGGCCCTGAGGCTGAGCCAGCCCTTTGCTAGCAGCGGGAACACTAAGGTGAACGCGACCCACTCCCTCCCTGCCTTTAGGAGTTCCCCCATTAGCAGAACTGCCCTCCTTGTCCTAAAGCCCCAGCCAGCCCACGTTGAGAACACGCAGACCGAAGGGGCTCCCCAGCCAAGGGCCCAGATAGATAGCACCTGGCTAGGATTTTCAGGAAATAGTATTTTATCAGCAGTTAACTTGGAGGTTGGGGGGGGAGGTTCCTTACTCTAGGCTGAGACGGAACCAAACTGCCGCTTGCACGTGGGAGGGAAAGGTGGGCATCCTGGAGGCTGCACCTCGGGGGCTGGGCTTCACCCAGGTGATCTTCAGCTCTGAGGGCATCCCCGCCTGGTTAGAGCCGTGGTTCTCAACCTGTGATTCCCACACTAGTGGCAGCAGCATCGCCTGCGAATCTGTTAGACATGTAAACTCTCAGGCCCCACCCCAGTCCTACTGAAAGGCAACTGCGGGGAGGGGGCCCGCAGTGCGTCCAGGGGATTCTGATGATCCCTCAAGTTTGAGACCCCCTGGCATGGCCATGTCCGGCATCCCTGCTGGCTAGCTTGGCTGCAAGAGCTGTGGCCCCTCCTGCCTCCTATCAGCCTCAGGACCACAGCACTTCAGAGGAACCCGCTGCATATCCTGCCCTTAACGAACTGGAACAGTGAGGTAGGAGGATGTGTGGTTTGCCGGAGGCCATCCTGTCAAGGAGTCTTCGCCCAACCCTCCGGAATTACAAGAGAGGAAAGGGAGGCCAGTAAAAAGGACTAGCTGGGGTTCCTCAGACCTAACTGCTCACGGTCATCTGCCTCTCCCAGGCCTTATGGGGTACGTCAGAGCCCTGGGCCTGGGCACAGGCTATGTGCGCCCCACCTTGTCCTCCTCTTCTCTCCTTTGGGATGACGTTCCATCCGCTTTCTCCTCTTTGATCACGCTGGTCCTGCCTGTCACCCACTCAGAGATGAACACAAAGGGCCCAGCTGTGAAAAGATCACAACAGGATTTGGTTTTGTTTTTATCAATCCCCAGCAGCTAAAACTACTTGTCAATCAGAGAGATAGGAAGTCACTAGAAAGACAGGAAATGTTTGAGGATGGAAACGCATCCCCCTCAGCCTGGTCATAGGGCACAGATGTCTTTTCAGATAAGTGCCACGGTCTCTTCGGCAGGCTGGCATTAGGAGAATGCTCTGCCCACCTCGTCCCACAATATTCCCTTCCTAGAAGGGAGGTGGGGGGAGGAGAAAAGGAGAGAAGAATGCCATCTTTGTTAATATTCGTATCTTTACTGGTATCATCAGAAGTGTTGGGTCACAAAGGGGAGGTTGTGCTTTAAGACACAGCTTTTCTCTCAAAGAGCAGAAAAATTATCTGCTCCCTTTTCTAAGCACTGTAGTGCTGCGCTTAGCCACAGACAGTCTTTCTCTACCTCTCCACCAGTTACGGCCTTTGCAACAGGTCCAGTGTTCCTTTGTTTCAAAACAGCACCATACACAGTTCCATTGCTTGCCCAGTGGGCAGGGCAGGGAGTGGAAGGAACTGTATACAAAGGAAAAGCTATCGTTCCTCACCAAGTGTGGAGGAGTCATTCTCCCGGGAGGCTCTACTCGGCTGTTGCGGAATTGAGGAAGAGCTGGGGTAATCATCCAGTAGTAGGACAACCCTTTCTCACCCTTGCAGTGGGAGCTCCACTCCCTGCAGCCCTCTTGGGAGGTGGGCTTTGCAGAAAACCCTGTTCCACTCAGAGCGGTTTCAGCAGGTATTGGTAGCATGGCTGGACTTTGGGAATAGAATTAAAAGAAGAGGAGGAAACTTGGCAAGGGGAGCTCAGGGTATAAAAGTCTTGCTCATCTCACACACACACACACACACACACACACACACACTTAGAGCTGATTCTGTTTTGTTTTCTGGATATCCTACTATATTCCAAGAAAGTGGCCAATCCTTCTATTTCTTAACCTCAGGAGCACTTGCAAGGTGGAAAGCTGATGTTTCTAGAAGATGAACTCTTTCCCTGGCTTAAATGAAAGTTTAATCTCATTGAGGATACTATATTATTCTGGAAGTGGGCAGTGTCTGGGGAAGGGGTGGGGGTTGAGCTGAAGGAGGAGGAAGATTCATGGGTTCATTGGTGGATTGGGACCCATTCCCTGTGCCCTGTTTGTGCCCCAGGGATACGGCAGGGCTTCTAGGAGGAATGACCTGTCCAGGGAGGTTAGATCTAAGTCTGGGGACTACCCAGTTCACACAGAGATGGTGTCATGGTTAAAAGAAATCAGATGGCCTGGATTTGAACCCAAGCTCTGCCACTTGCTGGGTATGTGACATGGGATAGCTACATCCCTTTGTGTGTCTGTTTTCTCACTTGTAAAATGAAAAGTATGTATGTATTCCACACACACGTATTGAACTATATGCCAGGTACCGTCCTAGGGGCTTGAGAGATAGAAGTAAACAAAAAAAGATCCTACCCTTGTGGGGCTTATATTCCAGTAGGGGAGGCAGACAGAAAACACTATTAGTATGTAAAGCATAAAGCGTAGTATGTTAGAAGAAAGTGCTCTGGGAACAAAAGTACCACAAGGGAACAAGATGGGTAGCTGCGGGGGGTGAGGCCCAGATGCAGGTGTCAGAATAGGCCTCACTGGGAAGGTAATACTTGGGCAAAGACTTGGAAGAAGTGAGGGGGAACCATGAGTTATCTGGGAAAAGTATGTTCTAGAACAAAGAGTAGTTGCCTCATATGAAATTATTCACGTAAAGCACTACTGAGCCCCTGGCATTTTAGTAACGTTCCAGAAATACTGGTTATTATTATTTTGATGTCCAAGTGCGGCCCAGCAGCTACCAGACACCAGGGTACTATGTGGGCATGGAAAAGGAGCCTATCCACAGCTACCAGCATGCCCTGAACTGGGGCAAGCAAGGGCCGGGTCCGAAAGAACAAATGTGCCAACAAGGATCCCGTTGAAGGACACATCTGGAGACACTACAAGTGGTGTAGGAGTGGCTCTGCCGGCAGGGGCAGGTGGGCAGGGGCAGGTGGGTAGCCTTAGTCAGAGGGGCTGGTGGTGACGAGGTGGGGAACAAAGGCAAAAGAAAGGTGGGTACAATTAAATTTCCTTCTAACCTGCAGCCCTTGGACAAATACTAGAGGCAGGCAGAGTAGGCCATTCCTCCAGGAAACTCACAGCTATCCCAAGGTTAATGCTTTGCTAGAGGGAAAAACAACGCTAGCTTGATAATAGCTAGGCCTCCGGGAGCCTGTAAGTCTTTAGCATATGAAAGTTCTTTTGGAAACTTCCCTTGTCTTTACCCCCCCAACTCCACCGTATATAATCATTTGCTCCTCACAATCAGGGCAGGCCCTTTCTGCCCACGGGTCCTGTCCCCCCCCCCCCCCCCCCCCGGTCCCCGTGCATCAACAAAACCACCTTTTTGCTCTGAAGACATCTCAAGAATTCTTGCTGGGGCTCCAAATCCCCAAGTTTCCTACATCAGCGATAGGGGCAGAGTGGCATGTGACTCTGGGGAAGCGAGTTCACCCACAGTCAAAAATGCTTGGGCTCCATAGATTGTGGGACTTAATTGTGTTAGAATTCTACAAAGTGTTGAAATCCTGGAAAAGGCTTTGGTGCTTTTCTAATGTGACCCACTCCTTTTTATAAGCAAAGGAACTGAGACTCAGAAACATGAAACAACTTGCCCAAATCACATTCAACTCATCGGGACTCTTTCATTCACAGTGACAGAAACCCAACTCAAACCAGAAGGGAAGCCATTGGTTCCTGAAACTGGGAAGACCAGGACCGGTCCACACGCCAGGATCTAGACAGAAATGTAGGAATGAAATCCAGGATTTATAGCAGAGACAAGATGAAAATTAGACTGCGGTTCGAGTATTCCGGGAAGACAAAGGCAGGCATGAGGCTCCCTGAAACATACAAGGCTTTTCTCAAAACGCATTGTGGTCTATTTCCCAGAACAAAATTACTCAACCGTCTACTCTGTGGGAGGCGGAGGGCTGCTCCCAGCCCTAAATGGCACTTTTCTCCAAGGACCTTCTATAAGGGTCTAAAAGGGAAGCTGTAAACTTATGGCCCTTGAACCAAATCAAATCCCCAGACGTGCTTGGGCTGCTTCACATAGTGGGGTGGTTTTTAAAAATCATTTACTTAACAAATAAATGTTGAGCACTATTTGCCAGGCACTATTCTAGGCACTTGGTGTACAATAGCTAACAAAACAAGACAAACGATTCTTGCCCTCATATACTTTGAGTATAGTGGTAGGAAATGCACAGACCAATCAATAAGTTTTTTAAATTACTATTTATTTAGAAAGTGATAAACAGTATGGAGGAGGAAAAAAATACAGGGAAAGGGGAGAGAGCACAGGTGGGAGGGGGAAGGTGTTGCAATTTTAAAAAGGGTGGTCAGGAAAAGCTTTGCTGAGAAGGTGACATTTGGACAAAGACCTGAAGAGAAGATGGACCAGGTTGTATAAGGTGTCTAAGAGGAAGAGCATTCCGGAAGGACCAGCAGGTGCGGAGACCTTGAGGCAGAGGCATTCCTGTGATGTTTAGGAAATAGCAAGGATGTCTGTTTTGGGTTTTGACTTCATTTTGTTTTGAATCCATATGAGCTGCCAACATTTAAATTTTGAGGGAGTTTACACTAACATCCCGATTTCCAGCTTCTCTTGAAAAAATAAAAATTCGGTTAAGACCCAGCAATGCTGGCCCCAAAATATTTCACAAGAGAACAAGCTAAATCTGAGACCTGCTCTTCTATAATGGGACAAGCACCTCCAATTCAACAATTCAACTCCTGCTCCTAGTTCACCGATAGCTACTTTATTCATTTTCATTGTCTGCTAGTCAAGCCCCTGCAAGCATTTAAGCCCTTGTAGTCTGCATATTATGCTAGGCTAGGCTGTGGTCATAAGTAAACCCAGACAGCTCAGTGGCTTAATTTCACAGATTTACTTCTTGTTCACACAAAATCCAACAGGGGTGGGATAATTCTTCTAGGCATCTGTCCTTCGTGCAGTGAGGCCAGGATCCAGATAATTTCCATCTTGTGGCTCTACCATTTCAACCTGTCAGTTTCACAGTCACCATGGACAGGAAAGAGAGAGCATGGAGGGGACACACTTGCCTTTAAATACTTTCCATTGGAAATGAAACACATCACTCCTACTCACATTTTATTGGCTAGAACTAGTCACATGGCCTTGCTTAACTGCAGGGAAGCTGAGAAATGTACCCTTCAGTGTCCAGGGAAGGAGGAAGAACTGGAGAGAGGTAAGAAGTATTAGCCTCTTCCCTACCTCTGTTTAAAACTGTTTAAAGGGGCGCCTGGGTGGCTCAGTCAATTAAGTGTCCGACTCTTGGTTTCAGCTCAGGTCATGGCCTTGGGGTCATGGGATCTAGCCCTGCATTGGGTTCCCCGTTGGTCAGGGAGTCTGCTTGAGATTCTCTCCCTCTGCCATTCCCCCCACTCGCATGCTGACGCTCTCTCTGTCTCTCTTTCTAAAATAAATAAATAAATCTTTTTTAAAAAGGAGGAAAGAAAAGAAAAGAAAACTGTGTTTAAAAACTGTGAATGTAGTCCCAGCCAGAGCCACCTGGTTATATCTACATGATTGGATATCATTGAGAATTTTCCAGAGAGCTGAGCTGGCCAGCCAGATGGCTGATTAATCTAAGCACTCTTTGGTAAATTATACATGACACAGAGGTGAAGTGCATGAATCAGACAGCCTCTCTAAATTATGGCTCAATCATTTCTAGCAGTGTGACTTTGGCCCAGTCTTTTAACCTCTCTAAACCCATTTCCTCATCTTTAACTTGCAGGTAGTAAGAGTACGTGCCACATACAGTTAATGTGAAGATTAAAAGATATTACACAAAGTGCTCTGAAGAGTATTTAGTAAGCATTCATCGAGTCTTCAATAAAAGCTGGTATTATGAGGTATTTTTAAACTATATCGGGAAGTAATTTGAGACTGATAAATTGCAAAAATAGTACAAAGAATTTCCATACACTTTCCTCAAATTCCCCAAATGTTAATATATTATCACACTTTATTATTCTCAGCCTCTCTCTACACACATGCAATTGTTTCTGAAATGTTTGAGAGTAAATCACAAACATGATACCCCTTTACCTCTAAATACCTCACTGTGTATTTTCTAAAAAAGAAGGCCAGTTTCTTACATAACCATAGTATAATTGCCAAAATCAAGAAATTGGCATTGAAACAATAATATGCAATCTACAAACCTTATTTAGCTTTTGCCAGTTGCCCCACTAAAGTCCTTTTTCTGGTCTAGGATTAGATTCCAAACCGTATGTAGTGTTTAGTTGTCATGTTTCCCTTTTAATTTGAAACAGTTCTTTCATGACCTTGAAAGGTTTTAAGAATACAGTCTAGTTCTTTTGCAGAATATTCCTCAGTTTGGGTTTGTCTAATGTTTGTTCATTAGATCAAGGCTACGCATTTTTGTCAGGAATATTCCAAAAGCCATGTAGTAGCCTTTTCAGAGCTTCGTGTCAAGAGGCACGTGATGCCTTTTTGTTCCATTAATGATGGTGTCCCCTTTGATTACTTGGCTAAAGTGGTATCTGCCAGGTTTCTCCATTATAAAATGACTAATTTTAGCTTTGTAATAAGCATTTTATGGGGAGATACTTTGAGATTATACTAATATCCTATTTCTCATCCTACTTTTGCTCATTAATTTTTAGCTTTTCTTGGGGCACCTCGCTGGCTCAGTCCAAAACAGCATTTGACTCTTAATCTCAGGGTTGTGAGTTTGAGCCCCACATTGGGTTAGAGATTACTAAACGAAATAAATAAACTTTAAAAAAAATTTTTTTAGCTTTCCTCGATGAAGCTTTCCTAAAACTGTTATTACTGTGGTGGCCAAATCGCGATTTTCTAATGCTGGCGTTCCTCCTACATTCCTCATTAGTTATCATTACGTATCAATGCGCCTTGAGCCTCTCAAAGGAATGGGCCCTCTGGGATGAGACTATGAGATGTGCCATTAAATTAAAGTTCATGAACAATGAAAGAATGTGGCAACATCAAGGGACTTGTGGAATGAGCACTGTTGTTTCTATAGGATCTTGTAATTTCCGATATGAATGAATGTGGCCACCATCGCCACCCACAGCCTTCCAAAGTGGTGAATTGTAAGGGCGGGGCGGGGCGGGTAGACTGGTGCATGTTTGCACATCTTTCAAATTATCTAAAATAAGCTGTGCCTCCTAGGACCTAGCATACCCTTGGTCACATCAGAGGAGGAGGGGTCTTCACAGGGCTTTCAGAGAGCATGGGATGAAAGAGAAACCCAGGTGGTGTGCTGAGAGACGAGGAATGAGAATGAAGGGGAACTTGGGGTGTTTTGACTATTACAGCCCATGCCGCTGAGCCAGTGAGAGAGGAAGACCAGAGAGGGAGGAATCGTATGGTGTTATGGAATGGTACGAATCTGAAGAAAGAGAAAGCATCCAAGGTTATCTTCTACTCCTGAGTATAGTGTTAGATTTGGAGTGACTTGGTGCTTTCAATTAGAAACACTTGGGTTGAACATTGTCAATATACCTGACTCCATAAAGTAACGGGGAACCTCCCTGTGGGCCCTGGGGTGTCTGTCCAACTGCTTTCCCTAAAACAAAAGTCACACAGCCAGTCCTCTGCCCAAGCAGCGTTGTGCCCAAGTCCACCAGGATGTACAGGACCTGCTGTTCCGGCTCCGATAATAGGGCCTGGGAGGCAAATCTGCCCCCCTCCAGCCTCCATGAAAAGGAACCAAGCCCAAGGCCCTGGTGTGTCTGACTCAGCTTTACCTCTGTCACGGCAGCTTGCAAACACTGCACCTCCCCTGTGGAATCTCATTTACCTCCTTCTCCTTCTCTAACCCCCACTGCCCCCCTTTCCTAAGCATGGCCCACAGTCAGGAGTATCAAGGGTTATAGAAATCAGCAGCATGAGGTCGTTGGATGTGGCGTTTAAGCAGTGCATTGATGACCTTTGAGAGGCCAGTTTTAATAAAGATTGTGATAGTTCCAGATAAATTGGCTATAGCCTACAATTTCCAGAAAGACAGGTTAGCTAGCAATCTGACAGGAAAGCATAGCTGTGCTATAGGTTTTTGCAATTAAGACAACAGGCCTGCTTTCAAGAAGCTAGAGGAGAACAACTTGAAGATGCCAGGAAAAGGGAGATAATGAACAATGGGGATTAAGTGGAGAATCATTGGTAAAAGACCCCCAGGAAAGGTTAGCTTTGGGGTGGAGAATAAGATGCGGCTTCTCTAGAAATAGAAAGAATGAAGGGGAGAAAAAAGCAAAGGATGGATGGGGATGCAGACAAAACTGAGACAGTAGAAGAGCTGAGGACTTGACCTTCTCAGTAAATTAGGGGTAGAGGTCATCTGAGGCAATAGGGGGAGGTCAGAAGTTTTTTAAGAAGAGTGAGAAGAGGGGCGCCTGGGTGGCACAGCGGTTGAGCGTCTGCCTTTGGCTCAGGGCGTGATCCCGGCGTTATGGGATCGAGCCCCACATCAGGCTCCTCCGCTAGGAGCCTGCTTCTTCCTCTTCCACTCCCCTGCTTGTGTTCCCTCTCTCGCTGGCTGTCTCTATCTCTGTCGAATAAATAAATAAAAAATCTTAAAAAATAATAATAAAAAAAAAAAGAAGAGTGAGAAGAATTTGGAACAGCCGCCTTGAAGAATTCAATAGAAAGTTAAGAGGAACAAAAAGGCTACTCCGACAACAAAATGACGTATGAATCTGAAAAACAAACATACCTAGAGAATGCGTTGGGTACAGACTGATTTTCTCCAGAAAAGTCTTTACAGGTCTCTGCTGACTGTAGTGCTTGTTTGATCATCTATCTGAAAGTCCAAGTTTGATAGGAATCTTTGGCAGACTAACCAATGGCTGGAATAACTATTAGCATGCACTTCTCAATACTTAGAGAAATAACATTTTCCACTCACAGTAAGCTGTTAAAATCCTAATTATTCCCTTGGAGCCTGGCCCTCTCAATTTCAGAAACTAGCTCCTTTACAAAGGAAGGAAATCACACACACACACACACACACACACACACACACACACACACACGCACAGGTACCCATTCATACACACCATGAATAAAATAAACTGATCTTCATTTCCTCCTCCAGTAAGATACTCTCAGTCACGCCTTGACACATTGACTTTCTGGTAATCTCATCATTGATCATTCCAAACACAGTAAGCTTTCTACCCGCTCCAGCAGCAGCAGCCGGTTTGTGTTAGAAGATGCATTTATGTCAACTCTGGAGAACATTTACTCCAATCCCACCGCATCCCATACCACACAGTGGCCAATTACGAATGAAAGGCCAGTTGCTTTCCTCCCGAGCTTTTGTGGAGAGACTGAGAAAATCATTTCCTGAGGAAATGAAGGCTGAGAGCCCTGGCAGGGAAGGAGACAGTTCTCCAGGGAGGGATAGGAAAAGGTTGGCAGGGAGAAAGTTGTAAGGGACTGATGCCAGAAGCAAGGTACCGAAGGTTGACAGCACCTTCTTCCAAGCCCTAAAGGGGTTCTTTGCGGGCTCTAGCTTTCAGCAAAAGGCAGCTTGCAGGAAGCAGTGAGGAAAGTTGTCCTCACTTGGTCCTGAGCAAAAAGACTGAGTAATGCAGCCTAGGAAACCCCCAGATCAGACAGAAGCCCCATGGCAGGTTGCCCAAAACAGAATCCAAGAACAGAGTGGACATTGGAGGAGGTTGGGGAAGCAGAGTCAAGCTTCAACCAAAAGGTGATCAACAGTAGAAGAAAGGGAATAGAGTCTCCCACGAAGTTATGCCTGCAGAGAAAATGGAATTAAGAGTTATAATAATAATTATAATAATAATTACATAGCATTAAGAGACTCAAATATACTCTACAAAACTGAGAATTTGCAGCATTTTGTTATTTGAGGGCTTGTGTTAGATTGTAGTTAGATAAGTAGTTTAGTGTATAGATCATATCATATTATGTAGTTTAGCATATGCAAATCATATCATTTTATATATTGCTATAATTATTAGAGTTACTTTGCTCTTTGCCTTATAGGAAATGACCATCTCCCTAAAATAGTGCTGACTGAAAAAGTGATTCTGTTGTAGGGGGAAAGTAACTGTAAAGTCAAACGCTTTAGAAAAGTCAGGCTTGGCGGAGGGTGGGGAGGAAAGCGTATTTACCTTTAGAAGTGTGCCTTAAAGTCCACCAGTAGTCAAAAAGAGAAGAAACCGACAGAGCTATGAGGGTGGGGAAACACCATGGGAACATAGTTATATACAGTAAAAGAGTACAAATAATATGAAGTTAAATGAGTAGAATGGGGCTACCGCTGTAGATAAAAGTAAACAATTGAGTTGAAACACAACCAGACAGGTGATATATTGTGTTCTTTTCCGCAGCTGGCTGTTCTTTAATTGTGCTGTTTATCTCCTAAAAACACTTGAGTGGTCGCAAAGCAAACTTCTGAGCTGAGATCTGAAGTCTCAACTCAAGCACAATCCATTAACAGCTTCCCTATTGCTGTAACTCCTTGGTGCAGAATTTAAAACCCTCCATAAATTGGCCTCAGCCTGCCTTCCCAAACCAAGGTATAGAAGAGCCAGTCGTTAGAGCATTGGTTGAGAAGAGATGAGTTAACACTGGGCTAACACCATGTTGGTAATTGAATGAATTCACTAGTTGCCTAAAAAGGACTGGGATACTGGAAAGAACAAGACCTACCCACCGGTCCAGGCATTGTCCCAACTCCTCCGCTGCCCTCTCCACTGCCTCCTTCCTTCACCCTCACCCCATTTCCAAGGCATCCAGTTGAACTCGGGAGGTGACCTCAGACTTGCTGTAGTCATCATCATCATATCCAAAACCAGACTTGCAGCCAGTGCTTTGACATGGTCCAAACTTACTTTCACATTCTACCCCACTCCCCTGATTAAGAAATCATGGCATCATATCTCACAGTAAAACATAGTAGAGAATGTGGAATTAGGTTTGGGTTTTTTTTTCAAGATTTTATTTATTTATTTGACAGACAGAGAGAGAGCACAGGCAGAGTGGCAGGCAGAGGGAGAGGGAGAAGCAGGCCCCCCACTGAGCAGAGAGCCCAATGTAGGGCTCAATCTGAGGATCCCAGGATCATGACCTGAGCCTAAGGCAGATGCTTAACTGACTGAGCCACCCAGGCACCCCTTAGTTTTTAAAAAAAAAAAAAATACATAGTTGGCCCATTATGGAGTACTATGCAGCCATAAAAAAGGAGAGAAAAGTGCTATATGAACTGATGGGGGAAACATCCATAATATACTGTTGTGTCTTTTTTTTTTTTTTAAAGTAATTAGCTCAAAACTGTATCTGGAGTCAAATGACTCCATCTTTGTAAAGTAAATGAAACAAAACAGAATTACATAGATGTCTGGAGATCCCAAGGGCAGGACTGAGGGTGAAGGCCAAAGACTCTTGCCTTGCTGGGTTGCACTGAATGTACTAATCCAGGAATGACGGTGGTGGAGAGCGAGAGCCAGTTCTCGTGCAGGGAGGCTGGGAGGAGGCAAGTTTGGGAGGAGGATGGGCAGGAGAAAAGGAAGGGCTAGAGAGATCCCAGAGAGAGAACTACCTTGAGGATGTCCTTTCAGCTACCCTGCAAGTCATGTGGGGTTGTGGTGGGGTAGCCACTTGCCCGAGCCAATTGCTCAGCTCAGAATATTTTTGCAAGAAACAAGACTCCTCATTGAGTTTTAGGGTTATGAATTGTCAGAAGAACTTTTATTTATTTATTTTTAAACCATTGCAAAAGGAAGATAATGGAGCTGGTTCTCGCTGCCTCAAACACCTGAAATCACACTGTTGGTTTTAAAGAAGAAAAACCCAGAGAAAAGTGAGAAAGGAGAAGAAAAAAAAAATGCTTTGAGTTTAATGGGATTTCATATATGTATCTCCCTGTGATTAATACTAAAGTAATTTGTGAGCCATCATCATTTCCTATCGTTGTTTTACTACCTTCCACGACTGTATGAGCCTTTATCACAAGCCTTTCTGTCCATAGAGATGTCATAGATTTATATTTGACAAGGATAAGGCTCTGGAGAAAAACCTTTTGACAGCAATGGTGATTTTATCCCCCTGTAATCAATGACAACAGAGAAAGCTGTACTTTGATGGATAGCAGGCACAGACAAATTTATGCTAATCTGAGACCTTCATCACTATCCCAGTAGTCAGCTAACAAAGGCTTTTCGTTTAGTTCATTAGGTCCTTATTTCAGCTTCTTCATCAGCCAAGGGCAGGGCATTTTCAACACAATATTGAATAAATAAAATATTTTAGGTCCAAGTGATTTGTTTCATAGAGTCCATTGAATAAAAACTGATTCTCTTCTCTCTTTTTTTTAAAGATTTATTTATTTTAGAGAGAGAGAGAACATGCATGTGCACAAGCAGGGGGAGGGGCAGAGGGAGAGAGAGCATCTCAAACAGACTCACCCTCTGAGCTGAGCAAGGAGCCCCACACGGGGCTTAACCCCACGTCCCTGAGATCATGACCTGAGCCGAAATCAAGAGCCCCCAAACTGATCCTCTCCTTAAGGAAAAATATACTTCTGGTTTTTTGTTTCAAATTTAAAACACAGTCACGGATATTAACTAGACTTATTGTGGTGATCATTTCTCAATATACACAAATACCAAATCATTCCATTGCACACCTGAAACTAATAGTAAAATGTTATATTGTGTGTCAGTTATATCTCAATTAAAAAGAAATTCTGGGAAAAATTGCTGCTTGGGATTTTGATTGGAATTATGTTGAATCTACAGGTTAAATTGGGGGAAACTGCCCCCTTCGCAATGTCAAGTTTTCTGCTGCATGAACATACAAATAACCACATCAGTGATAGCTAACATTTGCTGGTACGTAGTATGTTCCAAGCCCTGTGCTCGGTACCATATTTACAGCAACTCTTTCAGGCCTCAGATAGGTCCATGAGGTAGGAAACCATTAACAATTGTTTTACTGAAGCATAAAACATACAGAAATGTGCACAAAACTTGTAAAATCTTCACATGTACCTGATACCAGGCTTCAGACTCCCGAGGGACAAGGGATATTTTGTTCATATTTATTTTCCCAGAACCTGGGACGGAGCCTTAACATACTAGGCAATGTTGTTACGTGGTTAAATAATAAGCTCGTAGACAAAAGTAAATAAATGGTCGCTTGTCTTCCCTGTTACCAACTTTTGGCCCATCACTATCACCTGTGGAACTTTGAAAGACGGGGCTGCCTCTGCCCCAAGCCCGGGGACCCTGATACAGTGGGAGAATCCTGATTCAGTAGCTGGATTTTGGCCATACAAATATT
Source organism: Ursus americanus (assembly GCF_024610735.1). NCBI lineage: Eukaryota > Metazoa > Chordata > Mammalia > Carnivora > Ursidae > Ursus > Ursus americanus. Next base: position 31,008,443 of record NC_142133.1, read on the forward strand.
TTCATTAACTTTTAACCCGATGCTGTTCGCAAACGAGAACGTGTTTCCTATGACTTCACTAAATCATACGACTAGAAGCTTCATCATGTGTATCTGTCATTGCTGTACTTCTAAGATGACTTTTTTACACAACTCTTTATCTCAAATGCCTAAATTAAAGTACTCTAGGAAATATCACTAAAAGGATTTTTTAAACCCACATTTTCGACATTTTTACATCACAAAAAGAATAAAAGTGATCATTGGAATAACAATGAAAATGTCTCTGGCAGTGCACAAAAGGGAAATAGTTACTAGGTTAAGAAGGAATCCATTAATATTATGAATATCGGTAGTATCCAAAGCAGTGGTATTTTATAAAAGCAATACTCTAAAATTTGCTCTATTTTTCTTGTCAAGAGAACCTTATTGATGTTCTATTATGACAAGAACATAAATGGTAAAAAAAAAAAAAAACTTTTGAAACGATAACTATTTATGTTCAGAGCTGTTATAAACATGCTAAATTTCATACCATCAATTTCATTCATTCAATTACTCATTCATCCAACAAATGTTAGATAAACACCATACTAGGCACTAGAGATACAGAGATGAAGAAAACACTGTTCTTTCTTTTAAAGTTATGTGTTTAGTGGGAGAGTCAGTTTAGGAAATTGAAAATTACAATGGATGTGAAAAGAGCAATATTATAGATACACACAAGGCCCGACAGGGGCTTAGAAGAGAAGAAACAGGGGCGCCTGGGTGGCTCAGTCGTTAGGCGTCTGCCTTCGGCTCAGGGCGTGATCCCGGCGTTATGGGATCCAGCCCCACATCGGGTTCCTCTGCTGGAAGCCTGCTTCTTCCTCTCCCATTCCCCCCGCTTGTGTTCCCTCTCTCACTGGCTGTCTCTCTCCCTGTCAAATAAATAAATAAAATCTTTAAAAAAAAAAAAAAGAAGAGAAGAAACAAATTTGAGAAGGGCAGGTAGTACAGAGAAGAGGTCAGTGAAGGTTTCCAGAAGGGGTAATTCTTGTGGTTTGAATTTTATCTGAGGAACAAATAGAAGCCACATAGTTTAAAGGAGTATCTGTCAGAGTTCTTAGTCACCAGCAACAGAAATGGACATTGACTGCTTATGTGGAAATTTATTTAAGTATTAGGTAGCTCACAGAGTTTCCTGTATGAGGCAAGAACCTGGCTCAGAGTCCAAACAGCCAGAAACATCTCCCCAAACGTGCCAGAGATCTGGTCCAGTGAGAAGGCTGCCAAAACTGGTATTGCCAGGGCTACTGTCCTGCACATGAAACGGCCACCAGCCCCTGCTGCCTCCGAAGCTCAGTGTCGCCGAGACAGCTACCATCACCATCAGAAAAAGTTCTCTGTGGTTCTTGCTTCTATTTGTTAATTAGCTCCTAATTCAAAGCCTGGTGAGAGGCATCTGTTCAGCAAAGCCCAGGTTGCATGCTCCACCTAGCAGCAAAGGAAGCTGGGAAAGGAAGTATCTGACTAATTTTGTTGCCAATTGCTGAGTAACAAACTATCCCAGAATTTAGTGGCTTAAAACAGCAATCACCATTATTAGATCTTCAGATTCTGTGGGATGACTGGGCTCAGCTGGTTAGTTCTGCTGGGTCTAAAAATCATCTGAAGGCTCATCTACCTGGAATGTCCAAGATGGCTCACTTACATGGCTGGCTGTTGGCTGAGAGCTTAGCATGGTCACTTCTCTTATCTTCATGTAGATTGGACTTCCCACAGCACGCTGTACTCAGGGCAGTTGTACATTTGATGTGACGTCTCTCTTCCAGGATGAGCATACCAAGCAGCAAAGTCAGAAGCTTCAGGTCTCTTAATGCTCAGCCTGAAAAGTTACCCAGCACCACGTCCACCCATTCCATGGGTCAAATTAAACCACAGGCTAGCACACACTCAAGAGGAGTGATAAACTCCATCTCAAAAGCGCTGAGTGGCAACAATGTGCAGCTGTCTTTAATTCCCCACATTGGCCCTTTCAGCCTTTATACTGGGAGGAAGGGGTTGCCTCCCACCTAGACTCATAAATTGGTGATTTCCCCGAACATAGGAAAGGGGTTCAGATTCTGAGCTCTGGAAGGAAGGAAGGAAGGAAGGAAGGAAGGAAGGAAGGAAGGAAGGAAGGAAGGAAGGAGGAAGGAAGGAAGAAGGAAGGAAGGAGGAAGGAAGGAAGGAAGAAGGAAGGAAGGAAGGAAGGAAGGAAGAAGGAAGGAAGGAGGAAGGAAGGAAGGAGGAAGGAAGGAAGGAAGGAAGGAAGGAAGGAAGGAAGGAAGGAAGGAAGGGAGAGGAAGAAAGAAAGAAAGAAAGAAAGAAAGAAAGAAAGAAAGAAAGAAAGAGAAAAGAAAGAAAGAAAAAGATAACCATCCACTGTTAAGAAGCAGGAAGAAAGGCATTTCGAGCAGAAGGAACAGTCTTGGAAAGTCAGAGAGGGCTTCAGCTGAGACTGCCACTTAAATAGTGTACTACTCTTGATAATATAATTCCCGCTGTTCTCTTGCTAACACTGCATTAGTACTGCTCCTTGTTGAGCAGAGCTGTAATTCTACTGTATTTGTGCATATTAGAGGATTTAAACTAATTACGATTGATTTGGAAGTTGCAGTCCTTGCTTGTTTTCTCCTTTCTGCATCTTTAAAACCCTTTACAAGATCACTGTGTACAAGGTCTGCTCCAGAATCAGAAATGTGTATTTGACAATGATCGCCTAGGGAATGCAGTCATTTGGAAATAAATGTAAGGGAAACCCAGACCTCATCTGTATACTTGGGTATCTTTTAATAGCCTTTTCTCTTACTTCTTATTATGAAATACTCAAAATAGCAGAAAAGTAAAAAGAATAGCATAATAAACACTAAGACATCCACCACCTAGATTCAACTTAATAATGTCTAGTCTTTTGCCATATTTGCTTAGGTCTATGTATTTGGGGTTTTTTTTTTTTCTGAACCATTTTATTTTTATTTATTTATTTATTTATTAAGATTTATTTATTTGAAAGAGAAAGAGAGAGCAAGCATGGGGAGGGGCGGAGGGAGAGAGAGACAAGCAGACTACCTGCTGAGCAGGGAGCCTGATGTGGGGCTGATCCCAGGACCCTGAGATCATGACCTGAGCTGAAATGAAGAGTCAGATGCTTACCCAACTGAGCCACACAGGTGCCCCCTTTCTGAACCATTTTAAAATAAATTATATACATCATTACATGTCAGGCTTCTCCAAAAAGTAAGGACATTCTCATACATATCCATAATTTCATTACTCTATCTTAAAAATTTAATAATTCCTCAAGAACATTTAATGCCAGCACCTAGTCAGATTTACTCAACTATCTCCAAAATGTCTTTTATAACTGGTTTATTCAAATAACGATTCTATCAAGAACCACAAATTGCATTAGGTTCTCATTTTTCTTAAGTCTCTTTTAACCTAGAATATCCCTTTTGAAGAGAATGAGTTATTTGTTTGTAGAATAATCCACGTGCTAGACTGGTACAATTGTTTCTTAGTAGTCCTGCTCAACTCGTTCCTCCAGTATTTCCTATAAACTGGAAGGTAGTTTTAAAGGGTTGATAAGATTCAGATTAAATATATTTGGCAAGAATACTGTGTACTTCTGCCATCTCTATGCTTTCTGTGATCTGGGTATTTTAGCTATGATCTGCATCACATCGGGGGCTCATGGTGTCCAATTGCCCTAGTCTTTCGGTTTGGGAGGGACAAACAGAAATAACGTACACAGGTTGGGTGAGACAAAATAGTCTTAAGACAGGAATGCAGCAGGACTAAATGTGTAGAGAGAAGTGATAGCCAGCCCCCTGGGGTTGCGCTCTGCTTCTGAGCCCATAGCCTGGGGATGACTCAATTACCTGAGAGGAGAGACACTCATCTTGGTGGTATTAATGAAGGGAGGCAAAGATCCTGGCTGGAGTCTGAGAACAAGTCCTCCTCTACCTCAGAGAAGAGTAAGGTCCCAGCATAGCCCCTGCTCAAGTCTCTCTTGCCTTGTTCTGGGAGATGTCTGATCTGATTTCCCATTAGGAAAAGTACCATGGCAACATTTACTTCAGGGGGTCTACAGAGCTATAAGAATTTAGGGTCTGGAATACTTAATACAGACCCAGAGGCCAGAACACCTGCATTATTGTCTCTGTCAGTTCTAACATACCAGTAGAGGCCCAAAATGCCAGTAGGAAGCTCTCCAGAAATCCAGTGTGGCAGTTTGGCTCCTGGAGTGATTTTTAAGTTTGGGGGAGCAGTAGCAGACACTTGAGGGAGGGACCCTAGAGGCTCTACGGGGACTGTGTGAGAATCAGAAGAGATAATGTACTGAAAAGCATTTTGAAAAGTTGTACAAATCTTAGATACTAGCATTAGCACAATACGTCAGGAACTCTCTCTAGAATGCTGTTCACAATTCATGGTTTTAAACTAACTAGCTCTGGAAAAGCTATCTTTTAACCATGAAAAAATGAATACAGAGCATGTCAGAGAATTACATAACACACACCACGTACCCTCTACCTAGAATTAAATGTAAATGGCTTGATCAAAATATCAATTGTACATCTTAAGTAAATACAATTTTTTTGTCAGTTGTATGTTAGAGCTAGAAAAAAAAAGAAAAAACTGTAAATGGCTTGTCACATTTGTTTCAGATTTTCTTAAAGATATAAAACATTGCAATTACAGATAAACCCCACTTCAGTGCTCTCTGACCCATTCCATACTGGCCCTTAATCTGTTTTGTGCATATCATTCCAGTCCATGTTTTTATACTTTATTATATAAGACTTATATCCATAAAGTATTGGTTTATTTGTAAAACTCACAGACACTATAAAACTCATATCACATTTTACCCATTCTGAAACTTCATTCACTCTTGTTTTTATAATCTAACCATATTGATACATATAGCCCTAGTTTATTTAAGTGCTGAAAAGTAATCCATCTATGAATATGTTATCATTTATTTGTCCACTAAAAAGTATTACTTAGCCGGGGCGCCTGGGTGGCACAGCGGTTAGGCATCTGCCTTCGGCTCAGGGCGTGATCCCGGCGATCTGGGATCGAGCCCCACATCAGGCTCCTCTGCTGTGAGCCTGCTTCTTCCTCTCCCACTCCCCCTGCTTGTGTTCCCTCTCTCGCTGGCTGTCTCTATCTCTGTCGAATAAATAAATAAAATCTTTAAAAAAAAAAAAAAGTATTACTTAGCCAGAACGTGTTTACTGGGTCGTAAAATGAAATCCTAGGAAAATGTGTAGATGCAAAGGACCTTGGAAGTCATCTGATGCAGGGTTTCTGAAGCTGCTCATAGACCCTCTTCCATGAAATGAGCTTTAGGAAGTCTAAGAAATCTGAACCTCTGTGGGATGAGCATTTTCTGCAGAAAGGGCCAAAGCTTTGACTATATTCTCAGAGATACACGTGCTAGTTACTTGTCCTAAAGGAGTTGAGAACCCGTGACCTAGCTTCCCTCTCTCATTTGACATATAAGAAGACTGAAGTACAGAGAGGTTAAGTAATTTATACAAAATCATAGTGATGACAGACCCTGTTCGTAGATCCAGGTCTATGTCATTGCTTTTCCAGAACATCACATTGCTGAGGTTTGTGCTTGTTGATTTCTTATACAATATGAATTAAGCTCCTTTCAACTTTTAGTCTATAAAGTATAATTCCATATTTTTTTGTTTTGATTATTATCCACTGCTGGTAAGGAGGTGGTCAGATTGGTACATTCCTATATTACTGGTGGCATTGTAAATTGGTATAGTCTTTTGGAAAATAATATGAGATGATAAAGTGCCAATAAAACATTAATAGCTTTTTGGCTCAATCGTTTTTATATTGAGAAAAAAGTCCTACAATTGGACAAAGCCACATGCATAAAATGTTCATTGGAGTATTATTTGCAATAGTGGAAAATATCTACTAATAGGGTAATGGATAAATCACAGTATGTCCACTCCATTGAATACCATGTAGGCAATTAAAGTTAAGGTTTTATAAAATGTTAAGCAATAGAAGGAAATGCTTACTACATAATATTAAGTGGAAAGTTATGTTTACACATAACTTTATTAAGTTATGATTACAACTTTGTAAAAAATCTGCACAGGATAAAAAACTAGAAGTAAACACAATACACGATAAGTGATCATTTACTTTTTATTTTCTTGATGCAAATTCGTAGGTAATGAAGTTATGGTCATAATTTTTTAAAAGTAAACAAAAATAATACCATCATTAGATCCAAATGCAATGAATTTTTCCCAAAAGCAATGAATTTTAATAATTATGTTTCCTATAGATTCATCATCTTAAAAACACTCAGAAACAAAGACTGTCCTTTAGTACTACATTTTCGTAGGTTTTGGAATGCCATCTTTAGAATCCTGTGTAAGATTGCCAATTACAAGTTGGTTGATTGCACTCACAAGTCATCTGACCAAATAGCTACTGAATTTCCATATTCAAAGTTGGACACTGATTTCTAAATTGTTGTCCCTAAGTAAATAGAATTGGCTTCTACATTTATCTGACAAGAATCATCACTTTATAATCATATGTTATGTATGGATCAGGGAGATATTTTTCCCAAAGCAGGGTTTACTTTTTGACGTTTAAATTCATTATTTCAATTTAAACATTTTCTTGGTGTAGGGTCGGCTATAGGATTTTATCGTATGCTCTTATTCCGATATTTCTGGTTAGTAGAGCTATCAAATTATGACAAGAATGTGTTCACCTAAAGTCAGTTCATTTCCAGTCTGTATACAAACACACATATATTTTTCTTTCTTTTCTTGGTCAATAAACATTTATAGTGACATATACATTTATTTTTTTCAAGGTTGCACGCGAGCTACACCAGCAGGGGGCGAAATACAATAGGAATTTGACAAGCCATATAGATCTTTCTTTAGTGACTGAGCAATAACAAAAAATCCAGTACCACCACAAAGCAATTGGTACTCCAATTTAAAGTGATGCAGTCTCCGTATTTCTTACAGCGATTGAGTTGTAAAAAGACAAATGCGGGTCTCTTTTAGCGCTCCAAGTTAATTTGTCTAGAACATTGCAGAGGCGGGATAAACCGTGATGAACTGCTTTTGTCCTTATCTTTCCCCTGATTTGTATAATTTCGCCACTCAAGGGGGTGGACACTTCTCTGTGGCTGAGGGGGTGTTTTCCGTCCTTGTTTCTTTGCGTAGCTGTTGAGCTTTGCTGTCTTGGAACTATATTAAACTATTCAAATTACCGGTGCAGGTTTGGCAAAGTGAGCAGAATGAGCACTCAGCAGGGCTCATGATTTGCAGGGTAGGTACCCCAGGCTCATCATCCCGGAAGATATAACAATTCTTAAAGCCTTGTAGTCTGATTTTTACAGTGGTCGCTGTTCTAACAGGTATTTGTGATAAAAAGAGGGAAAGGTCATAAAAACGCAAATGACCAACTCCTCAAGAATCCGTTATGACCCCTGCTAGGGAAATGCATAAGTTGATTTGGTATCTTTAGCTTCATTGGATATTCTCCCGCAGCATCTATGAAAAATTACCACCGTCTCCATCTGTTAGCAAAATTCCCAATTTTTTTTCCTGTTGGTCTCAAAGCCGATTTGTCAGTCTTCAGCGGGTGCTTTCCCTTTTAAGGTTGATTTATAACAATCTCTTTGTTATGTATCAACCACCAGCTTCCTCTTCTGTCAGTTTAAATTAAAAAGAGGAAGGGACTTGGACTGAATGAAAAGTCGTTTTACGGGGCGAAAAGGGCAAGCTGATAAGGGCTCTCCGGTAGGTTTTTGGTGAAGATATGGCTCTGTATTTCAAAATCTTGGCAATTTTATTTGGAGAGCAAGAGACTTAACTTGGTCCTGACTGAACGATATCGTTAACAGACTGAAAAACACCTGTCCCTCGCCTTGAGCGCAGCTTCACCGGGAGGCGGAATGCGGAAAGACGTCCTTCTCCGCAACAGCTCGATGACTCGCAAGGAAGTAAAAGAAAAGGGCAGCTTGCCCACACCCAAAATGGCGGCCAGCACTCTGCACGACCGCGCCTGCGCAGGGGTAAGCGTTCCGTGACACTAATTCCCCTGGAGTGTCCTCCCCCCAACCCCCCTGCACCCACCAGCGCCCGGCCCCGACCTAGCCACCTGCGCCCGGAAGTGACGTGTCGGCGGCAGCGGTTCCCCCGCTGCATGATGGGAGAGTGTGTGGAGTGGGCGGGGGGTCTCGGCGGAGGAGGAGGTGGAGGCGGCGGCGGCGGCGGAAGAGGGCGGAGGGTAATGGGATGGGGGTCCCGCGACAGCGCTGAAACTCCGGGTGGGCGTCCATGGCGCTGCTTCGCTGACAGGGCTGTGAGCAGCCTGCCTTCCGCTATCACCAGCTCCGCGTCGGACTAGCCGGTCCTTCCCCGGGGAGCCAGTTACTCCCCGGGCCCCTGAGCCATGCCCATCGCGGCCGCCCCGAACGAGCCAGGTAAGCGCCACCGCTCCGCTTCCCCGGCCGTGCGGGGGGAACAGGAGGCTGGGACCCGGCCCGGCCCACTGGCCGAACCCTTGCCCGGGCCGGGAGCACCTGCCTGCCTCGGAGCCTGGGACTGCGGGGACGGGGACGGGGACGGCTCTGCGGGCCTGCGGGCTCCGGACTTGGGCTCTGCCCTCTTCCGCGGCGGGTGCGAGGACGCCGGCGGCAGCGCCCAAAGCGCACAGATCCCTCCCCGCCATCCCGGGCACCGGCCGGGAAAGTGTGAACCGTTCCCACATCCCCGGCCGCCGCCGGCTCGCCCTGCCCCTCCGCTTCCACCTGCCCACAGCTCCGGCCGGCTGCTCTCCGGGAGCTGTAGAGAAGTTTGGGGCTTTGCTCGGGCTTCCTCTTTTTCCCTCCCCCTTCCTCGTGACAGGTGTAAACACTGCCTGCCTCTCCCCAGGCCCGAGGCCGGCTGCGACCAGAGTGTGGCTGCTTCCAAGGGTCTCGAAGCAAGCGGGTTTTGAGTCCTCCCAGCAGGCAGAGGAGAGCCCCAAAGCTCATGCATCCCTTCCTGAAAGGATCTTTCCTTCTCCTTTCTTGCACTCCTCAAGAAATAATCTGTGTCTTCTCCCCAGATTGCGTTCGCAAAGTTGGGCCATTATTCTTTACGCTTCCAGTTTGGCAGGTGCAGTGTCTTGCTTGGGCAGAGGACAAGAGTATAGGGTGAACAGGGGTAAGGTCTTTTCTCCATTAGGAAAGTACTGAGAATGGTTGGGTTTTTCTCTTAGTGGTTGATGTAAGTTTTAGCTTGGTTTCCCACTGAATCTTCTCTTGGGGGCCGTGGAAAGGACTTGTAAATATTTTAGTGGGAGCATGGGAAGGGGGCACATTAAACAAAAGCAGTGGTTCCGTTTCAAAGTTCTCACTTCAGGAGAAGAAAAGTAAAACTTTACTTTTGAACTTTAATCTTCCCTGTTCACTGGCTTTCATGGAGTACGTTCTCATACTCCGAATTGGGTTTTTTGGTTTTTGTTTGTTTTTTCTTTTGAGGGTAGGAGGGGGAGACAGATCCTTGAATTTACATTTGTTACTTTTAGTTAACCTTTTAGACATTAAAATATGCCAAACTCCACGGGAAACAAATGTTTCAGCACTATTCCATTGATATAATTTGCACAGTTTATCTACATTTTATATGCTTTGCCGGCTTAAATGTTGGCTTTTGTACTAGTCATTTTTAAATTTGCAGAAGTATATGTGTCTATACAGAGTGCCTATGGTAGCCTTGTTAATTTTGTCTATGAAGATATTGCACACGGATTTAAAGGTCTTGTATAAAATATTTAGCCCAGTAAATGACACCTAGTAAATGCTCATTAGATTGAATTCCTTTATGTATCAGTTAGATATATTAATTGATCTTCAAAGTATAGATATATTTTATACCTTTAAAAAGCTCTTGTAAGAAATTCACTAGAATTCACATAATATGTAGGGCATTTGTTTTTCTGTTTTCTAATTTTTGACCTAGAGACTGTTATAAAAATAATCCTTTAATGTGTCCATAATTAGATACTGAATCCATAATTGCATTGATAAATTTTGCAGAATCCAGTTGTCTTTATGAAAATTTTGTAATCTAGATGAATCCTATTATAAAACATCATTTAAAATTTTAATTTGTTTTACTTGCAGTTAGTTAAAAGTTCAGAAAACAAGTGAAATTTGAGTACCAAATGTTTTATTTTTGTGTGAAACCTAAAGTGCTTCCCTTAGCAGTCTAAAAAGTCTTTGAATAGCTTCTCATTGAGGAATACCCCTTCTCTCCTAACCCTACTCCCCAAAACTCATAAAAGGAGGCCATTAAGTATATAGGTATTTTTAAACTGTCATAAACCATTTAAATCAAATGTTTATATTGTAATTTAATGTTACCTACAATTCATAAGTTAAAAAGTAAGGACTTCATTCTCTCTGAGCAGTTTCAGTTCCTCTTTAATTAGGCTAGTGAATCTTTCCAGCCTGAACTTCATATGTATTTATAGTTTTTACACAATTTGAAGAACATCTGGCACTATATGGGTTGTAATATCTATCAATTCGATACTTAGTCTTTTCGCAGAGTGTGTGTATATCATACACACAATCACGGGTCCTTTCGCAACTTTATGATAATTACTAACGCTGATATACATTACTTACTGTGAGTGAGATACTCATGTAAGTGATTTATATAAAGTATATTAACTCATTTAATCCTCAGAACAACCCTATAAACTCGTAGGTGATATCCCCATTTTTCAGAAAAAAAACTGAGGCATGGATGTTAAGCAACTTGCCTAAGGTCAAACAGCTGGTAACAGAGCCAGGATGTAATATGATAGTTTTGCTTATCATATTTATGTAGTTTTAATATAGTTTTTAAAACATGCAAAACTATACAATATATTTTCTGGGAATCATGGAATATGTAGCAAAAGTACAAAAACATTCATTGGAAAGATAAATACCAAATGAGAATAAAAGTTACCTCTGAAAAACTGAAGAGGGATAAAGGATCTAGGAAGGGACTGTTTTTCAACCATAGCTTTACCGTTTTTAATATAAATCTGAAGCAATTTGGTAAAAGATTAAGATTTAACACAGCTAGGTGGTGGATACTTACTCATTATATTTTTTTCTAAACTTGTGTGCTTGAAATCAATAAAATAAAAGGTCAGGTTTTTCATTTTAAAATAAAGTATCACTTTGTCTTTTAGCATTGTATATTTAAAAAGAGGACAGGGAAGTAGTTAAGTGTTATTTTGTATTGACTTCCCTTTAAGATATAAGGAGGTTCTAACTTGAAAATATTTAAAGAATTGTTCCCCTTCTGAGGTTCCTCTGCAGTAACCTCTCTTGCCTGGGCTCTCCTCTTATTCCTTCCAACCATCTCCACAGCCCTATATCACACTCCTAGTTTCTATTTCTGGCCTTACCCTGGGGTTGGGGCCCATAGGTCTGGATTAGACCTATTCCCTGGGAAAAGGAAAAAGTCAGAAACTGTACACTGGGGAGGAAGCAGAGGGGTGGGGAATCATTGCTCGTTAGTTTGGGAGAAATGAAAAAAGAAGGAAAATAGGTTTAATACACTCCCCTTTCTTCCTCAATCACCACCATCCCTATTTCAAATAACTAACTTAAGTAAACCTTGCAGAGATAAATTGCTAGTAAATTAAAGGTTCTCTGTATGCTCAAAGCTTAATTTATAAGCACTGTTTTGCTGAATAGTTCCCAGAGGAAAATAAAGTAGTAAATTAGAATAAATTCACTGTAGGTTCTATTTATGTAAATACTTAAAAAGTGCCATAAACCATTTCAACTAAATATCTAACACCATGGTATTCTCTTCCTTTCATTCTTGCTGCAATATGTGAGGTCCTATTCTAGATGCTGGGGATACTGAAATGAACAAATTTTTAAAATTGCCCTTATTGAGCTTCATTTTCTTGCATTTGGGTGTGTGTGTGCACGCACGCCTGTGTGTGCGTATTTATGGGGATTAAAAAAATAAAATATAGAGGGGCACCTGGGTGGCGCAGTCGTTAAGCATGTGCCTTCAGCTCAGGGCGTGATCCCAGCATTCTGGGATCGAGCCCCACATCAGGCTTCTCCGCTAGGAGCCTGCTTCTTCCTCTCCCACTCTCCCTGCTTGTGTTCCCTCTCTCACTGGCTGTCTCTCTCTGTCAAATAAATAAATAAAATCTTTAAAAAAATAAAAAATAAAAATAATAAAGTATAGAGATGGCAGATGATGTTAAGTATCACAGAGAACAACAGTCCATTTGGAGGGATATGGGAGTACAGACTTTTTGTCTTAGAGACAGGAGTGGGAGGTTGTTGTTGTTGGGGCTTGCTGTTTTATATAGGATGGGCTCAGAGAAAGCTTAAGACCTGAACTTGGTGAGGAGAATACAGGGGAACAGTGGTAGAAGCAGAAGTATGCCGGATTATTCAAAGAATTGCAAGGGGAAAAGTAGTATATGTGATCACAGTTAGAGGGTGAGAGGGCAGTGTTGCAGGGCTTTGTAGAAATTCTAATGACTTCGGCTTTTTACTGTGTGAAATGGGAGGCCATTGCAGGGCTTTTGAGTAGAGATGTGACATAATCTATGTTTTTAAAGGATCTGGCTGTGGGGGAAAAAAAAAGAATCTGGCTGGCTGCTGTACAAAAAATAGACTATAGGAGTGCAAGAGTGGAAGCAGGAAGATTCCATTAGGAGGTGGTTACAGTGATATGGACAATTTCTTGAATTGGAACCTCTAGTAATTTCCCCATTGCTAAATTCAAAAAACTTACAAGGTACTCCCTTCTGAAAATTCAAGGCCTTCACAGCCTACTTTCCCCAGCATACTGCCTACTTCCTTCATATATCCTACATTCTAACCAAACTCTGTTATGTGACTTACTGTTCTTTGACACTTGCCCCATACATTATTTTTAGTGCCTGCTGTTACCTCTATCAGTTAAAATCCTTTTCATTTCAGATTCTATCTCCATGAAGCTTTTTCTCATTTTCACCATTCTTCCTCTTCCCAATCAAGTAAGATCTTTTTCTTAGAATCCTTGTAACTACATTTTACTTCATTTGATGTTTATATTCTGGCTTGTGTTAATTACTTTTATTTTTCTCTTATGTTGTTCCCCCTAATTAATTGTAGTTTTCTTTAAGATTGTGACTCCTTTTACTCATTTCTACCTCTTACAGAACCTAGCACAGTTATGTATGTAGTAGATGCTCAGAAATAGTGGGTATATATATATTATGATTTTTTAAAGTAGTCTTTTATTACAGGGGCATTGTAGAAAATAGGCAAGCAAAAAAAAAAAAAAAAGAAGAAGAAGAGAAAAATCACATTCCTGTTATTCAGAAATCCTCCCTGTTAACAGTTTAATGTATATCTTTCCCCACATTGTGTGTGTGTGTGTGTGTGTGTGTGTGTGCCCTTTTAACAAACCGAAGTCTTATCATACAGACAGTGTTGTAGGTTGTTTTGTGTTAGTCAACTAAATTTCTCTTACCATTTCAGAAAATTTTCATCTAAATTAATATTCAGGGCTATATTAAAATTCTTCCCCAGGTGGATGTCCCTTTACAGTTGATTTGCCCATATCAGCATCCACTCCATAATATATTTTTCTGGTTATTAAAATTATGAAAGGATAATATGTTCATTATAGAATATTTGGAAAATATGGAACAGCATAAAGAAAAAACTGGTGTGCCCCTTGATGGCAGGGCCCATCTGTTTTAATGCCTGGCACATAGTAACACTCAATAAATATATGTTAAAAGGAATAATATGTGTTAAAAGGAATATTAGTCATCACACTACGAAGAGGTAACTAAACATTTTGGATTGCATTCAGTTTTTTCCCCCCTGTGGGTATATGAGTGTCCTCTGCACATGTATGTATGAATCAGATTGTATCTTGGTGGAAAAGTTTGTGGTCTTTGACTTTGTTTTTGGTTATTTCCATAGGACTGAGTTTTAGAAGTGGAGTTACTAAATCAAAGGGAAAACCAGCTGCTTTCCAAGGGGTTGAAATGAAATCACTTACCTACAAGCAGTGTTTGAGAGTACCCATCTTCATTTAATCTCCTCAGGTGATCAGTAAAAATGCAGTTTTGGGTTTTTTTTTAATTAAGCCCCCCTTTGCAGGGGCAGTCTTTTTTTTTTTTTTTTTTCCTCCAAGATTTTATTTATTTATTTGAGAGAGAGGGAGAGTGCACAAGCAGGGAGAGCTGCAGGCAGAGGGAGAGGGAGAAGCAGGCCCCCACCAAGCAAGAAGCCCAATGTGGGACCCCGGGATCATTACCCAAGTGGAAGGCAGATGCTTAACTGACTGAGCCACCCAGGAATCCCAAAGATGCAGTTTTTAAACTGTTTACCTGAATTTTTACTTTGGATTTAGGCTTTTTAGCAGTATGGAATATTTGCATAATTTAAACATTTTTGAAGGGTTTAAACAGGAGATGTATCCTTATTTGATATGAAGTTAAAAATTCTTAATGCCATGTTCTTTTTAAAATAACTCTGATTATGTTAGCAAGCTATTTAAGTACAAGAAATACAATATTATCTTCTGCAACTATGTTGTGTAGTACAATAACCACTAGCTACATGTCACACTTTTAATAAAGCCAGTCCCAAGTAGATGGGCTCTAAGTGTAAAAAACACACCAGATTTCAAAAACTACTGTTAAGACATATATTTTAGGTTGATTATATATTAAAATAATATTTTAGATGCTTTGTGTTAAGCAAAATATAATTTTATCTGCTTTTTTAATTGACTATTGGAAGAGTTAAAATTGTATATGTGGCTCGTATTGTATTTCAGTTGGACAGTACTGCTCTGGAGCATGACACTGACTTATTTTTATCTATGGAAATGAAATATAAGATTAACTTCACTACTCTGGAAAGCAGTAAATAAGTTTTTAAAAATCGCTTCTTACATTTCAGTTAGTATGTTTTTCATAGGATACACAGTTTGCACAGTAATCTTTCAAATTATAAGACTATAACTTACTGCAGTTCTTATGCTCCGAATGAAATATAGGACTTGGGGAAGGGTGTTAGGAAATTTACCTGAGAAATTGATCCCTCATCTAAGAATTGAAGGATGTGTGGAAATGTTTTAGGCAATGGGACTGCCAGTGCAAAGGCCCTGTGGCACAAAAGAATGTTTGCCTTTCAGTAAATGAAAGAGGGCCTAGTTTAGAGCATTGGAAACAATAGGGGAAGAGAAGAGGAGGTGACTGGAGAGCTGGGAATGGCTTATATAGACTTTATTAAAGATTTTTAAAAAATCTTTATCACAAGCAGAGAATCAGTGTGATCAGTTTGACTTTTTTTTTTTTTTTAAGATTTTATTTATTTATTTGACACACAGAGAGACAGCCAGCGAGAGAGGGAACACAAGCAGAGGGAGTGGGAGAGGAAGAAGCAGGCTCATAGCGGAGGAGCCTGATGTGGGGCTCGATCCCAGAACGCCGGGATCATGCCCTGAGCCGAAGGCAGACACTTAACGACTAAGCCACCCAGGCGCCCTGATCAGTTTGACTTTTAAAAAGATTATTTGGATTGGGCGTGATTGAATACCAGTCAGGAAGAGGCTGTTTAAGATCATGGCAGCTTAGACCAGAACAAGTCACAGGAGGTGAAAGGAGGTACAGATATTCTAGAATTGAGGGATTTATGAGATAAAAATCATTCTTTCGAAGATAGGGGAAGGTGAGAGGAGCTTTGTCAAGGGTGGCTTTCATGTTTCTGACTTAGTAACTAAGTAGGTAGAGGGGCCATTCCCGGAGTTAAGAGAGCCCTGGAAGAGGACCAGATTTTGAGGAAAAAAAGCTTGGGTTCTCTTCCTGTTAAGCTCAGTTTGAGTTGAGGAATTTAAATGGAGAGAACTAGTAGAGAGTTGGCCTGGCAGGTCTGGAGCTCAGGTTTGAGGGCTGGGGCTGTAGAGAGAAATCTGGGAGTCCTAGAATGTGGTAATTAAAGCCTTAGGTGGATGAGATTGTTTGGGGGGAAGCTGAATAAGAAAAGAGCCTGGATGAAACCTGGAAGAACTTACACTACTAATTTGAGTATGTTTCATACTTAACAAGAAAATTTAAGTTTGAGACCTACTTGTAAAAGTGAAAGTAAGGAGTAAATTGGATCAAGTAAGTTAAGTATTTCTGTTTGACATGTGTGTAATCTAGCAAATAATCTAAGACAATGCTAATTTGATTATTTGGAAACATATCTTTTTCCTGCAGCAGAACACAAACTGGGCTTCCCTTATGAACATGTTGAAAACAATTATGAATAAGTATTGGGTTTTTTTGTTACTTTAACAGCCCTAAGGAAAAACTATGTAATTCTCTCCATAAATACTTTAACAGAGTCTCTCCATAAATTTTGAAACTCATTTTTAACTTTTTTAACAAAACAATTTAAAGTAAGAATTATTGAATAGTTCTGTAATATGATAAAATGTATACACCTCAAATCAAAAATCAGTATCTCAATGTAGGGGGAATACTAATGCCTGCTATCACCACTACTATTAGATTTGGTATTGGAGGCATTAGCCGGCACAATCAATAAAGAAAAAGAGAGACGTAAGAATTGGAAAGGAAATGGTCAAACTACTCCAGTTTGCTTATGATGTGATGGTAAATGTTACAAGTAACAGGAGCTTTCAGTTTTATAAATAGTACTCAGCAGTTAGAAAATAGGATGGAAGTGGAGACCCCATTTCACATGAGCAGCAAAAAAATAGATAAAATACAAGTTTAAAAACAAATGTAAGAATTCTACATTGCTAACATTGAATTTTTATGTTAAATAAAATTTAACAGTTCCATGTTTAGGTATTAGAGGATATCATTCTTAATTCACGTCTTAGTATTCTTTAAGTGCTAACTTCAAGTGATACTTTTCAAAGCAAGACTTTCAAGGAGGATCTTTAATATTTGTATATGTCTTAATGAGGCCACAGTCGTTTAAAGAGATAAGATAAATAATGTTTCTGCCTCACCCACCCACCAAAGTGGGTGTTTTTGTTGTTGTTTTCTTCTTAGTCATTGCTTATGTTTTGTAGTATTTTCTGTTTTGCTATAGTTAATCATCTCTCATCTTAATTGTTTGTTACTTGGATGCAGAAATGTTGACCTGGAGTGTTTTCAGGTAAGACACTTCTGCTACAGTGACACTCAAAGTCTGAGGCATTGATTTCTTTTCTTAAGGCTTTTGTTTTTAGTAGCTATTTATAAAAAGTAGTGAATCTACATTAAGAGATAAATTAACTCTTCTGCACTGCATATTTTTAATAGCATCTTTGTTCCTTTAAAAAAAAAAAATACCAGGAGTTTCGGGTATCACATTCAAATTTTCTCTTTCCTGAAGCCCAAACTGGAATGTTTGAATATTCATTACTTTTTTTAAAAAAAGAATATTCATTACTTTTTACCTCCAGTTAAGTCATCATTTCTTCTTACTCCTTTCATATTTCAGACACATTCCTCTATATCATAATGAGCTGGCCAATAACAGCTTTCCATCTCATTAGGTTTCAGAAGTTTACCTGAAACACAGTGCAAGTGTCACACCTAACTAAATAAAAAGTACAGATTTTAATCAGATTACCAGTGACCTTGGTTTCTGGAAGTAGAGAAGTTTCTGTTGTTGCTGTTCACATTCGTTTAATATTCAGCTGCAAGTGACACTGATAAATTTTTTAAACATGATTTTATTTTTTCCAAGGATTCTACAACATTTAAATTATATACTTAATTGCATCTGTTTCAAGGATTATTGCAGTAATTTAAATTTGATCCTTTAAGGAAATTTTCCAAGTTTATTTAGGAAAAATATCAAAAATTTTATGTTGTGAACTCTTTCTTTTTTAAATCTTGAATGTGAATTTCTTTGTGATATTTTCAGATAAATGTAAATGACAGCACTTTAAGAAATGTTTGTACAATTAAATTGTAAGTAGGGGAAAACCTTTTATAAGGAACATTACAATTTCATTGATTTACCTGTATCAGTGAGTTCAGCAATGAAGTTTACAGACATTTATGTCATCCCCAAAGTTATAAAGTCCAATGATATTATTATCCTCTGGGAACTTAACTCAGTGTCTGTCAAGCTTTGCTGACAATCGGCATCATCTTGGAAACTTTTAAAAAAATACTGATCTTTAGGTCCACCTGTTCTATTAAAAAAGGAAAACAATACAAAGCTAAGAGTGAGTAACATTGGTTTACAGGCTACTAGAGAAGAAAAATGTGGAAACAAATTTGATTTACTTTGTTGAATATGATAAAAGAGATAGATATAAAGAAGGATTAATTCAGAAAAGCAACCTAACATAATGAAAAGAACACTGGCTGTAATGTTAGAGCCCTACTTTCCATACTTAGTCTTTATGGGACCTTGAGTAGATTATTTGACCTCTGAGCCTGTTTTTTCCTCTATAAAAATGGGTGGTTGAGATTAAATTGGATAGTGTATGAATAGCACCTAGCATAGTACCTGTGATATAATAATTTGGTAAGTATTGGTGATCTCACTTCACAGAAAACTTCATGACTGAATAGGGTGTGAAGGTATAGTAAATGCGTTCTCCAAACAGGTAAGGATAGGAAGTTAGAAGAAATGACATGTGACAACCTAGATGAAACAGTGCCCGTGGAGGAACCAGGGGATACCTTTTGTCTGAACGGAGCAAAGAGAAAGTATCTTAGCTATGTTGGATAAGATAGGAGTTTTAAGTAGACTGTAGTAATCCTGGCCAAAAATCATGAGGCCCTATATGATTTCTCTCATCTATGGAACATAAGAACTAGGATGATCAGTAGGGGAAGAAAGGGATAAAGAAAGGGGGGGTAATCAGAAGGGGGAATGAAACATGAGAGACTATGGACTATGAGAAACAAACTGAGGACTTCAGAGGGGAGGGGGGTGGGGGAATGGGATAGACCGGTGATGGGTAGTAAGGAGGGCACGTATTGCATGGTGCACTGGGTGTTATACACAACTAATGAATCATCGAGCCTTACATCGGAAACCGGGGATGTACTGTATGGTGACTAACATAATATAATAAAAAATCATTAAAAAAAAAAAAAAAAAATCATGAGGCCCTGAAATAAGCTATTGGTCATGGGATGTTAAAACAAACATAGCAAGCAATATAGAAGATTTAATTTGTGGGATGGGGTGGCAAAGGAGGAACGGTCAGGGCTAACACTGGACACCACAGATTTCTGGACTCAGAATTCAGAATGTTGTATAGGAAGAAGTGGTTTCTGTTCTTTGAGTAGAGGTTGACTTCAGTTTTGGAATTGGAGAATATGAGATATCTTTGGGACATCCAAGTAGAGATATTCAGAAAGGCATTTGGGTAGATGGATCTGGAGGTTGGGCAGCCTGTAGATAGATAGGGTTTCAGCATTATGAATATATAAAAACAAAACTTGGATGAGATTTCTCCGGTATAAGAATATGGGGAGGCCAAGACTTGGGAAACACTGAAATTTAAGAGGCAAGCAGAAGAAGCAGATCCATTGAAGGAGGAGAAAGGCTATGGTAAGAGGAGAATCAAGAGAGATTGCCTTCCAGAAATGCTTTTTTTCACTTAAAAATGTGTTTTAGACACATTTCCTAATTAGTAATGTAGCTTTATCTTTTTTTTAAAGGCTATATTTTAAAGGCTATTCCTTATAAATATTTATTTTCAGTTGCTCTTTAAACAAACTATATAGGAATTAACATTTATGTGGAATGATCTTTGCATACTTGTATGAATGCTTCTATAGGATACATTTTTGTGGATGAAATTGTTTAGTCCAAAAAAAAATGCATTAAAATTTTTGGTATATTGCAGAATTGCCCGAAATATGAACCAACATTTACTTCCACCAATAATACCTTTAATTTTATTCTTAATGTGGCCTGCTTCCTAGATTAGGGTAGTATGGATTTAAAAAATAAATAGTAATTTTTATTACTATATGTAAAATTCTGTGAAGAGAAGAGGAACACTTTAATTTTATCAAATTACTTGGTTCATTCAAATAATGTAATTTAAGAATGCATTTTGTCCTTGTAAGCACCAGATCAAGGAGGAGTTCTTTGTTTTGAAAGAAGCTCTGTTCCCTCCTCTTATATATGCTGGAAGCAGTAATTGGATTTAGAGGAAGTGGATCAGAAGGAAAGAGAATGATAGTATTATTGCGAGGGGGATTAAACCTTGAACAAAATTGATGTGTGCAAACAGTTACTGTTATGGTAGACATACATTATTAACACAAATTCTGTGCTAAGATTTTGCACAGAGGTAATTTTGAATTTTTTTTCTTGTAGCAAACTTTAAGCCATGGCTACAAGACTGTAAAATGAGGTATTCCTATAAAACTGATCATAGAAGAATTGATGTCTTAGAAAATACCAAGAATAGAAATACTGCAGAAGTTTGAAGTCACCTTAAATCGTGCCGCTTACATAGTTTAAAGGTAAAAAATATGGACAAATTTCAAATTTTTTTAATTGATTGACATTTTTCGTAACATCTGTATAGAAGGACCTGCATTTCCCTAACCTCAGTGGTACTAATAGTATTTAGGGGAAGTTGTTAGTTTTGGTCATTTTCTTTAAATTCTTCAGTGTCCTTTTTGTCTTGTTTTGTTTTGTTTTTTTACTTTGGGTTATGTCCTATTTCTGGTTTGTAAATTTAGGTTTGTAAAATCAATTTAGGGGATCCTGACAGCTATTAAGAAAAAGTGAACTAGAACTATCAAGAGTACCCAGAGAGTAAAGGATAAGTACTGTTTGGTGAAATTCTTTTTACCCTTTAGCCTTTCTACCTCTCAGGAGAAAGTAAAACTTTAAACCAAGGAACAACACCATTAAAAGGTCAAACACCTAGAATTTGTTTGCTATGGGAATTCCTTCCATAGTTCCACGAAAGTTATCAGTACAGGGAGACCTACTTGTGGCATTACCTGTGTATACCACACACACATAGACTCCTGAGCGCTGTTTCAGAATGTGTTTATATTTGATTTTTCACATATACAAAGGTTTTGTTTTATAATAACTCACCCCAAGAATGTCATTATATGTTGTTATTTGTGGATGATTTATACTCGTTTTAAGTCTGATTCATCATCTGGTTTCCTTCTCACATGTTTCTAGGTTATCTTTTTCTCAATAGGTGGTCAGGGAACAAATTAAAGTAACAAATACCACTTAGCAAAGACAATTTGTGAGGTAAATCTGTTACATATGTCATATTTTATAGCCAAATTTGTGAGTTAGAGATTATGTAGGACACTGCATCCTTTCTCATTAGCTCAAATAATTGAATTCTAACTGCTTTTGGTTGCAGTTTTAGAACTTTTACTAGATGGCTTTTTTCTCTAAAAGGTGAGTTGCTCTCATGGTAGGCATTTATAGTATGGAGAGTAGCGCTGTCAGGAAGGGCAGCTGCCAAAGGCCTGCCAACATACACGTATTTTAGTTACAGACTGGGGGGCGGGGTTCTGTTTTGAAGGTTCACAAAGTTGGTTTTGTGTTTTTGGTTTTTATTTTTTTTCAGAATACCTTGGGATCTTGAGGTTTAACTCATCAGTCTTGACCAGAATTTAAATCTAAAGCTTTACAGCAAGAAATTTCTTTCAAAACATGTCAGCTATTCATGTCGGCTGATTGCAAATCTGTGGGAAATTTAACATGGAGTATTAAAGTTGCTGGTAGCAGAGAACAAGAGCAGGGGAAATTAGTTGGGCCATCCAGAGTCACATCACGCTCTGGAGACACCAGCTGACACCTCCACTTATGGTGAGAAACTGTCTCAAATCAAAGCAGAGAGTCATACTAGCTGGTCTGTTAAAAACACATGAACAAAAATTTGTCCTTTAGCTGTTTTTTCCCCTAGCTTGCATATAAGTACTACCCCTCTCAACATACTCTCTTTTCCGACAGGTGCAGTACAAATGATTGGATTTGCTTTCTTTTACATGTGTTACATTTCAGACCAGCCTCTCTCAGATCACACTTACTTACCTTAACTGAACCTCGGTGTTTCCTAACTTACTTGGTGGAGCACCAGAGCTAGGGTTATAGAAACCTAGTGGGAGGTGGAGGAGGAGACAGTTCATGAGTGGTCATTGGAGTAAATGCCCCAGCAAGACCAATAATAGTGTATTCAGTTCCTCCCGTGCACCAGGCCCTGAGGATGCAGTGGCCAACAACAGAGGCCTGCCTGTTCCTGCACAACATTTCCAGTCTTTTGAGCTCAAGTAAAGTACCTCTTGCAAGAGCAGTTTCAGTGGAGTGGTAGGAAAGAAGCCAGATTGTGCTGGGTTGAGGAGTGAGTGGGAGGTTAGGAAGTAGAGATAGCGAATAGATAGGGCCCTTTGAAGAAGCTTGGTGGTGAGGAGGAGGAGAGCTAGAAGGACACAGAAGGGAGGAGTTTGTTTTGTTTTGCTCTGATTTGTTTGAGGTTGGAAGACTCTTGAATATTTACAAGCTTGATGAGAAAGCGTCAGTAGTAATGGAGAAATTCAAAGGGTCCTCTGAGCAAGCAATTCAGATAGAGAACAGAAGGTCCAGGGGTTATCTCTAGACAATACTGTAGATGGAGGCACGATTTCAGTGAAAGAACATGAAAATGAAATAATTCCTGCTTTTAGATTCTGTTTTTGTCATCAAGTTTCAGGGATATGAGAGGGAAAAGTTAAGGTGGCTAATTTATTCTGTAACTGTGTACAGAGTACTAGGGAAAAAACTTTATCCCAGGGCTAATGCATCTTTCCTCACTGCTGCTTCTGTTCTGTTGTCTTTGTTATCAGCAGTTATCCAATATCATTTATTCAATTTCAAGTTGAAGTACCTTTTGGGGAATAGTAGCTAGTAATCTCTCAAATATGGTCAGTTGATAGGGTTAATTAAAGGTAAAACAATTTCAGCTATTTTTATTTATCTTGTTTAATTTTTACTGTGCAGCCATACAAACACAAATAAAATGCCTTATGGATTTATGTAGAAAGTTAAAATATACAGAAAAAGGAGGGCTCTTTCTTAGGAATTTTTGAAAACGACCATCTGTAAAATGATAACTCTTATTGCTGTTTAGCAACATTCATTGAAGAGTGAATGTGAGTTGCTGCTTATGTCATTTACATTATGTATGATATTTGCACTTTTGTGAATCATCCTTATTGACATCAAAATCGGGAAGACAGACAATTCGGTGGTTATTTTTGGCAGTCTGGCCTTTTGAGGGTGATCAGCTTAGTTATAAAGATATTTTGCTGCTTGTTTCATTCTTCACCACATTTTTATTACCATGTATATTAATATTAAAAGAAGACATTCGCCTCTTGGCATTTTTGTTGGTTATTAGGTTGTAAGAATCTTTTTTTTTTTTTCCTTCCAAATTATTGTGGAAGTTTCAGAAACCTTTTTCTGGACAACTCAGAAACCTTTAAGGGATTATTCTTGTAATTCCAGTATTTGCTGTCAATTATTTCTGCAATAAGACATATTTCAGGTATTTTATTAACTTGTGACGGATTCACTGCTTTGTAGTTACACTAACATGAGGGATTATTTAACCTCCCTAAGCTTTTATTGTAAAATGAAGATAATAATCCCTACCTCATAGCATAGTATGAGAACTAAATGAGATAATTCATGAATGCTTTTCTCATAGTAGCAACACATAGTAAGCATTGAATAAATGTTAACTTGATATTGGCGTGAGCAGAAAATGAAAGCACTTGGAATATACTATTTGTTCAATGAACTTTTTTTAAGATTTTATTTATTTGAGAGAGAGAGAGAGCGTGAGTGGGGTGGAGGGGCAAAGGGAGAGGGAGAAGCAGACTCCCCACTGAGCAGGGAGCCCACCCAATGAGGGACTCAATCCCAGGACCCTGGGATCATGACCTGAGCCGAAGGCAGACACTTAACCAACTGAGCCACCCAGATGCCCCTCAACAAATGTTTTAAATAATACTGCATGTTACGCAGTTGGTATCTATGATGTCTTGGGTTTTGTTTTTAAATCAGCAAGTTTGAAGGAATTATGGGATCTCTTAAAAATATTCAGTTTCAGAATTGTGGAGGTTTATTAAATAGCCTTGAAGTTTACAGCCTATGTTGAAGGGAGTCCTACAAACAAATAATAACAACAAAACTTTCCTCAATTCTTTACTAAAAAACATCTGTTTTTAGGGGTTCTCTTTGTTTTATTAGCCACCATAGAGCCAATATAAGATGCTGAGGACAAACCACTCAAAAAGAGAAAATGAAAATTATCATTCTTATAGATTGTCAATTTTAGAAGCATGAAAACGTTTGTGACATGCATGGTGCAGTCATCTCTAGATGTATCGAAAACCAGAAAGTTAACTAGAATCTTATCTTCATATCACTCAGAAGGAGGCTCTTTTTGAGACAAGATGATATGACTCTTAAGCAGAATGTAGGCTGGGCAGATTCATTGACAGTATATTTTGATCATATCTTAAAACTCCCGTGGGGATATTACAGTAAAGATTTGAATAATTTGAACTGCAGTAGCAGGCAACATTTGTAATGCAAATTGGTGTTGTTAATTGCTTATGTAACATTTTCTTTCATTTTTCTAAAGAAAATACACATTTTTCCCCATCACTCACTCAAAGGATTTGACAAGTGACTCATTAAAAACGTCAGACATCATGGTAAGAAGGTAGCGTTTTTTGTGTGTGTGATCCATTAACTAAACCTTGCTGGGGGAGTTTGTGCTGCTCAAAGCTTGTAGCACAACTTCGGATATGGTTGTTTGTCTCTTTTCTTTTCTTACCACCATCCTTCTGCTTGTTTGTGTTCTCCATTGTCCCCACCCCCATTCCAGTCCAGTAAAACTAAATTTGGAGTGAAAGGTCCTCAGTAAAGCTGGGGATTGTATAATCTGGGTGTGCTTATCTGGCTGCATGTTGATGTAGCTTGGCTGGTGCCCTGTAAAACGTGGGAGTTTCTTTCTGGTGCATTTTTAGCTTGTCTGCAAGGTTCTCTCAGTGTTTGAATCTGGGAAATTCCTAAAGGGCTTCTTAGAGACCCCACCACTACCACCAAATGTGAGCCCGAAGACCCTAAGATAGTTAAATCACTGTGTGAATGATGGAGGATAGAGGGATGGTCAAGGATTAACTCTTAGAGGAATATGTAGAATCCTTTCCATCCCAACCAGGTACCTTAGAAGCCTTTATTCTCGTGGTCTTGTCACTAAATGGATAGTATCTACAGCCAGTTTACTTCAGGTTACTAGTGAGGACTTCTGGGTTACATTGTCCTGTTCCTCATCAAAACCTCCGTTCCTTTAATAAACTACTACGAGGCTCTGAACTACCAGTAGTAGTAGTTCAGAGACTGTGGTCTCAGTCCTTCCACCTTGGGCATTGTTTCATATTTTCCAGGGGTGAGTTATAGAAATTGGCAATAAAGTCAATGTCTTGTATCTTTAGTGTGGTTAGTAATATTTTTCTTAAGTGACTTACTCTTTCAGTGACCTTTTAAAGTATATGCCAAGTCATGAGAATGTTTTTTGGCAACTAAGCCAACATTGGCTTAGATTTTTGTTAAGGGTAGATTATGGTTGGAACCACAGACTTGGTTTAAGTTAAAATGTAATGATAGTTGATAACTTGCTGAGGCACAGAATGTGCCAGGTACCGAAGGTCTGTTATCTGTAATCCTCACAACAGCATCGACCGGGAGGAACTGCTAGCCCTTTTTTATAGATGGGAAGCTAAAGCTCAAGGAGGGTAAACTCACATAATTAGTAAATGAGGAAACTGGAATCTGAACCTAGAATCTGAATCCAAGTCCAAGATCTTTCTCCTACACTATGCTACCTTTTGAGACATACATATATTACCTGAAATCCCAGAGTTAGGCAAAGTATAAATAAGCACAACTTTTTTGTAATAGAATGGTATGCTTATTATTATATATCCATTCACTTGGAATGTAGTTGTTGTTAATCTAAGTATGTTGATTTTCTGAGACACACTTTTTGTTTTTTATTGTTACATACATACGGCAAAGTATATAAGTCTTAAGTGTACAATGGGGTGAATTTTTACAAATATATGTGCCTGTATAACTAGCACTCTGATCAAGAGATAATAACATTATTAGCACATACCCCCTTTATACCCCCTTCCAGTCAATACTGTACCTGCTATAGGTACCCCTATTCGGAATTAACACTGTAGTTTAGTTTTGCCTGTTTTAAACTTCCCAGAAATGGAATCATACAATATGTATTTTGTGTGTGTGTATCTGGTTTCTTCCACACATCATGTCTGTGATAGGCATCCATGTTGTTGCATGTAATAATAATTCATAACGTACCCCATTCGTGTGTGTGTGTGTGTATATATATATATATATATATATATATATATATACCATTATTCATTTTAACCATTCTGCTGATGGACACTTGGGTTATTTTTAGTTAAGAATAAAGTTGTCATGAACAGTCTTGTTCATGCCTTCAGTGCATGTATATACTCACTGTTGTGGAGTATATACCTGGTACAGTTTTAGTAAATACTGCCAAACAGTTTTCCAAGTGGGTATACCAGTTTACACTCCAACCGTTAAAGTATGAGAATACCAGTTGTTCCATATTGTTGCCTTTGGAAGCTATGATTAAAATTGTTTTGTCTTAATTTTAGCTGTTGTGGTGGGTGTATAGTAGTGTCTTACTGTAGTTTTAATGTGCATTTCCCTGACGACTTTTCATATGCTCACTGGCTATTTGGATAATCTCTTTTGTGATTTACCTGTTCAGGTGTTTTGGCCATTTTTCTGTTGGGTTGTCTCACATTGATTTGTAGGAATTCTGTGTATGTTCTGGCTATGACTTCTTTGACAGCTAATGTACCACAGATATCTTCTCCCAGGCAGTGGCTTGCCTTTTTGACCCTCTTAATGTTGTTCTTCAGGTGAACAGAAGTTTTAAATCTTAATGAAGTCCAATGTATCATTTTCTCTTTTATGATTACTGCTTTCTGTGGCCTATTTGAAACACCTTGCCTTCCCTAAGGTCATGAAAATAATCTCTTAAGAAGGTTGATTGTTTTTACCTTTCACGTTTAGGCCTACAGTCTGTCTGGAGCTGATTTTTGTGTGAGTTATTAGGTAGAATCAAAGATTGATCCCCCTGTGTGGGTATTCACTTGATCTAGCACTATTTGTTTAAAAAAAAAAAAAAGGCTCGTCCTTTCCCCCTCCACACTGCAGTGGCATCTTTGTTATCACATAACATGTACCTTTAAACCAGGTCTCGATACCTGGTAACTTAAGTACTCCAACTTTGTTCCTTTTGTGAAACTATTTTTAAATTGCCGGCTAGTCTGAGGATGATAGTTAACCCCATTCCCCCTTTCATTCCTCTGTGTTCCCAAGCCCACCTTTCCACTTGAGCCCAGAGCTTTCTGCCTACAGACCTACCACCTCTTCTTTTCCATGACCGTTTCAGACCTGTGGCTGGCACTCCTTGAGCAGGTGCAGCTCCCTTTCTTGTGAGAGATTCATATTGAGTCACTTTGGCCCGTTGTATGCCTTGTTACCCTGGCTGCTAATCTGACACAGGACTCAGGATTCCACTGCTGATTGCTACTCGGATTGTGGATTAGTCCCCTGGCCCCTCTGTAGTGGACTCCTATAATAGAATTACCAAACCCAGGATCCTTTGATTTTCATGGTTTGTAGCCCTGAAGGTCTTCTTTGGCTTGCATTTTTATTTACTATTTTTCACGTACAGTGTCCCTAGGCTCTGTATTAAGGATGGGATTTCCCATGGGCATATCTCCAAAGTGCAGGAGGTCTGCCAAATTCTCTATCTGCATGCTCTAACTAACTTCAGGTTACCCCGTTTATTACCCAAGCATGAAAGCCCCATGTCTACTGTTTGTGTATACTATGACTTGACCCTTTCCTAGATACCCCCATTACTTGTTTAAACAATTACTTGTTTAAGGGGTCTTGGAATAAGCAGGCATAAAAATGGGAATTTGAACACACCCTTCTACACACACACACACACACACACACACACACGCACCTGTGCATGTGCTTGTTAAGATTATAAAGAAATTAGACAACTGATTAGAACTCCTTGTGGTGTGGAATACGTAGTGCATTAAGAAGGATGAAGAAACATTTATTAAGGTCGCTTTGTGCCAGGCACAGCATTAAAGTAGCTCATCTATCCCTTTTTCCTGTTAAGTAGGAATAGCTATTTAAAGTCTATATTTTCTGTGTAAAAAAAAAAGGGGGGGGATTTGTCTAAGTCAAACTTCCTATGCTAATTCATCATACAAATACTTCAGTTAACAATTAAATAATACTTCTTGGGGCGCCTGGGTGGCACAGCGGTTAAGCGTCTGCCTTCAGCTCAGGGCGTGATCCTGGAGTTATGGGATCGAGTCCCACATCAGGCTCCTCCACTATGAGCCTGCTTCTTCCTCTCCCACTCCCCCTGCTTGTGTTCCCTCTCTCGCTGGCTGTCTCTATCTCTGTTGAATAAATAAATAAAAATCTTTAAAAAAAAAAAACAAAAAACAAATAATACTTCAACTAACAAATTTTACTGAGTTGGAAAATTTTGGAAAGTTCAAGCTTCCTCCACACTGGCTGGTTGTCATTCTTGACTGGAACTTGAGAGTAGCATTCTCTAAGATTTTTGAAGGATGAATGGACCAAAGCCAAGACCCGCTGAAGGGGAATGTGTAGCCCAAGTTCTTCCCATCAGTAGGTGACACAGTTTTGAGAAAGAAGGAAACATTCATAGTCTGGGAGGCTGACAGAGCCTGTTGCATCTAGAAGGAGAAAGAGAGTACTTTTTCAAGATGTGACAGGAAAACTATTTTCTGTGTTGTTGGTTTGATCACAAACTTTCTGATTCAGATCTTGGTATTTCCTTGACATCTGAGTTTGAAATAAGCCTGAACCAAGGAAAATATTTCATTTTTCAAACAATGAAAAGTTTTAGGAAAAGCAGTAGGTTAACCGTGAACAGATTCTAATAAGAAACATCACACATGGTTCTTTAAAAAGTAAAGTATTATGGGGGCACCTGGGTGGCTCAGTCGGTTAAGCATCTGCCTTTGGCTCAGGTCATGATCCCAGGGTCCTGGGATCGAGTCCCGTATCCCTCATCTGGCTCCTTGCTCAGTAGGGAGGCTGCTTCTCCATGTGCCTACCGCTCCCCCTGCTTGTGCGCTCATGCTCTCTCTCTCTCTCTCTCTCGCTGACAAATAAATAGAAATACAATCTTTAAAAAAACAAAAAAAGTGAAGTATTATGGAAGGTAAAATGGTACAGCACTCTGAAAAATAGTTTGGCAGGCTTTTAGAAAACTACACGTGCACTTACCGTAGAACCCAGTAATCACACTTTTGGGCACTTATCCCAGAAAATAAGAACTTAGGTTAACACAAAAACCTGTACATTAATGTTGTTAGCATCTTTAATATGTATACTATTTAAATATGCCCCTGGTACGTATATTATTAATGTAGTTTATGTACTACTTATAATAATAAAATATAGGAAATAACCCATATGTCATTTGATGAGTAGTTGAGCAAACTCGTGTATCTGTACCATAGAATACTACTCAGCAATAAAAATAATTGAGCTACTGATACATGCAATAACCAGGATGGACCTTAAGGGCATTATACTTAGTGAAAAAAGTTACCTTCAAGAGGTTACATATTGTATAATTTCACTTACATAACACTTTTGAAATTACAACTGTGAAGACAGAAAACAGGTCAGTGGTTGCCCAGGGATGGGGTGCGAGAGAGGGAGCAGTTCTGTATCTTGATAGTTGTGGTTACACTGATCTGTATATGGGATAAAATTGAACAGAACTACACACAAACACAAGTGGATGCAAGTTTTGTTTTTGTTTTTTATAAAGGTGAGGACTGAATAAGGTCTGTAGTCTAGTTAATAGTTCTGTGCCAACATGGTTAATTTCCAGGTTTGCTATTGTGCTAGAACTGTATAAGATTAACCATTAGGGGGAGCTAGGTAAAGGGTGTGCAGGTGTCTACTATTTTTGCAAGTTTATATTAATCTATTGTTTCCAAACAAAAAGTTAAAAAAAAGATAAGGTATGTTGTACACCTATGTTCATAGCAGCATTATTCACAGTAGCCAAAAGGTAGAAGCAACCCAGCTGTCTGCCAACAGATGATAGTATATGCATACAGTGGAATACTGTTCAGCCTTGAAAAGGATGCTACACAAAATGTATAAACCTTGAGGACATTATGCTAAGTGAAATACACCAGTCACAAAAGGACAACTACTGTGTAATTCCACTTATATGAGGTACCTAGAGTGGTCCAGTACATGGAGATAAAATAAAATGCTGGTTGCAGGAGCTGGGAAGAGGGAAAATGGGGAGTTACTGTTTAATGAATACAGAAAAACGGGGCCACCTGGGTGGCTCAGTTGGTTAAGCATCCGACTCTTGGTTTCAGCTCAGGTCATGATCTCGTGGTCATGGGATAAAGCCCCACGCGGGCTCCATGCTCAGTGTGGAGTCTCTGTGTGTATGTGTGTGTGTCTCTCTCTCAAATAAATAATAAAATCTGTTTTTAAAAATGAGTACAGAGGGGTGCCTGGGTGGCTCAGTCGTTAAGCGTCTGCCTTCAGCTCAGGGCGTGATCCCAGCGTTCTGGGATCGAACCCCACATCAGGCTTCTCTGCTAGGAGTCTGCTTCTTCCTCTCCCACTCCCCCTGCTTGTGTTCCCCCTCTCTCTGGCTGTCTTTCTCTGTCAAATAAATAAATAAATAATAAAATCTTAAAAAAAAATAAAAAATAAAAAAATAAATAAAAATGAGTACAGAAAACATTTTAATATTTTGGAAGATAAAAAGTTCTAAAGATGGGTGGTGATGGTTGCACAACAGTTTGAATGTACTTAATGCCACTGAACTGTACACTTAAAATGGTTAAAACAGTAATTTTTTATATTTTTAAATAGTGAATTTTATGTATATTTTGCCACAATTTTTAAAAATAAGATACTATATAAGTAGCACATATTTATTATACAATGTGCACCTTTAAATGCAAACATAAATCTTGAATGCTTTTAATTTTTTCATTTTCATTTTGAGATGATCACAAACATAGAAAAAGTTGCAAGTTCGGTACAAATAATCTTTTTCCAGAATAATTTGAGACTGTTACCAACCTGATGTCCTGTCTCCCAAGGATGTTAGTGTGCATTTCTGACAACCAAAGACATTCTCTTACATAACCACAATACTGCCCTCAAAATCAAGAAATTAGCATCAACACGTTGCTCCTTGGACTCTATTCAGGTTTCACGGTTGTCCCAATAATGACCTCTATAGAAAGGGAAGCCAGTTGAAAATCAAGTGTTGAATTTACTTGTCATGTCTCTTTAGTCATCTTTAATTTGGAAGAGTTCTTAAACTTTTCCTTAATTTTCATGACATTGATACTTTTGAAGATTACAGGCCAGTTGTTTTGTAGACTGTCTCTCAATTTGAATTTGTCTGAAGTTTCCTCATGAATAGGTTCAGGTTGTGTATTTTGGGCAGGAATATTCCAGGAGTGATCCTGTGTTCTTACTGCATCTTGTCAGGTGATGCATGATTTCAGTATTCCCATTGCTAATGACGTTCACTTTGATCATTTGATGAAGTGTCAGCCTCCACCACTGTAAAGTTACACTTTTTTCTTTGTAACTGAGTATATTGTGGGGAGATACTTTGAAACTGCAGTATCTCTTACATGTTTATATCTGAGGACTGACACTTGATTCTTTTATTCAGTGGATTATAATCCAATATTATCTTTATTTTTTTTAAAGATTTTATTTATTTATTCGACAGAGATAGAGACAGCCAGCGAGAGAGGGAACACAAGCAGGGGGAGTGGGAGAGGAAGAAGCAGGCTCTCAGCGGAGGAGCCTGATGTGGGGCACAATCCCATAACGCTGGGATCACACCGTGAGCCGAAGGCAGACCCTTAACCGCTGTGCCACCCAGGCGCCCCCCAATATTATCTTTATTTTGATGCTCAAGTTTTCACTGATTTTACCACTAAGAATCCCTTCAGGCTGGCTTTTGTGTCCTTTTGACATGTTGCCAATATTGTGAATGCTTTTAAATTAAAAAAAAAAAAAGGAATCATAATATCAATGGCTACATAGTATCCTATTGGAAGGACAAAGCATGATTTGCTTAAGTAATCCCTTTGGAGCATTTTGTTTTGTTTTTAAGAAAAAAAAAAAAACAGTTTGTATAGTATAGCCAGATTGCGTTCTGGAAGCCTTCTAACAATTTACACACCCACCAGCAGTATGTGTGTGCAAATGTCCTTTTCTCCACACACTCATTAACAATCAGTATTTTTAAAAATAGAAATCATAATCACAGGGAAACCATTAGAGGTCAAATTACCCTGTATACCTAAGCATTGGAAGGGGTTATCAGGACTCTGGACAAAGGAGGAAAATAGGGTTTATATGTATCTTTTACTGTTATCTGCCTTTTCTCTTAAATCAGCAGAAAAGAAGGTATTTCAGAAGTAAAGCCATCATTTTCTTCTTTATGATGCTGATTTTGTAAGGAGGGCAGTTTAAAATAGATACATTACAATGGAGTCTTTTTTCTTTTTTTTATGACTTGTTCAATTTCTTTCAAATAACTCTCAGTGACTGACCAGTCATTGACCTCAAAGATCCTTTTCAAAATTCTGAAGCCATTCTCTACTAACCAGCTGTATGACCTTTAGGAAAGTTGCTTACCAATAGGCCTCTTTTTCCTCATATCTAATTAAATTAAGTGGTTTCTAAGGTACCTTCTCCCTATAGCTGGAAGATCTTATGAAATTTTATTCTGAGAGTTGGAAGAAAGTGGTTGTTTTATTTTTTGAGTTTACAAAACTGGTTGAATTGTGTAGTAAAATATTTTCTTCATGTATCTAATTTTGCAACTGTGAATTGCAGGAAATATTCCTTGGGCTTCAGTTCATTGAAAGTATCAATTTATGGTCTGGTTTTATTCTAGGACTTTTGTTGTTAATTCTCCCTTTACTTTTAATGTAAATCTGTCTTGTGGCCCTTTTGACTTTTTATTACAAAGGAATAGGATAACCCAGACATAGATTCCATTTGAGAGTTAAATGTATATAGAAAGAAGATATCATAAACTAATGGGTATAGGAAGGATTATTCAGTAAATGGGATTATGATAATTGTTTGGCTCTTTAGAAAAAAAATTACTTAGACCTTTGCCTTAGACCATATACCAAAATAAATTCTGGATGTATTAAAAACTAAATGCAGATGAATCATCAAACACTACATCAGAAACTAATGATCAATTTAAATTAAAAAAAAAACTAAATGCAAAGAAAACAACTAAAAGAAAAAACTAAAAGTGAATATTAAATCTCAAGCTTATATGAAAGCAAAATAATGAAAATTACTAAGAAAAGTTGATCAATTTGTCCCCTTAAAAATTAACTTTGGAAAACAGTTTGGCTGTTTCTTATAAAGTTAAACTTATTGTAACCAAGCATTGCACTCCTGAGAATTTATCTTAGAGAATTAAAAACTCATGGTCAGGGAACAGTCTGTACATAAATATTCATAGCAGCTGTATTTGTAATTATTTGTAATTAGAAATAATCCAAATGTCCTACATTGAGTGAATGGAGAAACAAACTGTGGCACAGCTATGCAGTGGAGGACTAGTTGGCAATAAAAAAGAAGGAGCTCTTGACATGCAACAACATGAATGGATCTCAGGGGCATTAAGCCGAGTGAAAAAAAACCAACTTCGAAGAATTATATATTGTGTAATTCCATGTACATAATACTTGTGAAGTAGCAAAAGTATAGTGATGGAGAATAGATCAGTGGCTGGCACAAGTTAGGGCTTTGGGGAGGGTGTGAATATCGAGAGGTAACACAAGGGAGTTTCTTTATATAGATGAATATTATTGAACTATTTTTGCAGCAGTTCTTACCCCAATTAATAGTGGTGGTTATTTGAATCTAATCTGCACGTGTGATAAAATTTCACAGAACCACATACAGAAAACTGGTGAAATCTAAATAAGGTCTGTAGCTAATAGTGTTGTACTGATGTCAGTTTTCTGGTTTGGTCATGTACTATCATTATTTACCATGCTATCATTGTGGGAAATTGGGGGGGTATACATGAGAACTTTATATTGTGTTTGCAGCTTACTCTAAGTCAGAAATGATTTCAGTATTGAAAATTATTTTTTAAAATGACTTAAATAAACTGGAGTACATCTAGACAATGGAATATTATTCAGCGCTAAAAAAGAAAATGAGCTATCAACCATGAAAAGACGTGGAGGAGGCTTAGATGCATGTTACTAAGGGAAAGAACCAATCATACAGTATGTACAGGCTACATACGATGTGACATACTGTGTGATTCCAACTGTATGATATCCCAAAAAAGGCAAAACTATGGAGACAGTAAAAAGGTCAGTGGTTGCCAGGGCAGGGGAGAGGGAGGGATGAATGGGTGGAACAGAGGATTTTCAGGGCATTGAAATTACTCTTTGTGGTACTGTAATGGTGGATACATAATTTATGCTTTTGTCCTGACCCACAGAATGTACACCACCGAGAGCAAACCCTAATATAAGCTATGGACTTTGGGTGATGATGTGTGTCAATGTAGGTTCATCATTTGTAACAAACAGACCACTCTGGTGTAGGATGTTCATAATAGAGGAGGCTATGCATGAATGGGGGTGGGGAATCTATAGCAATCCACTGTTCCTGCTCAGTTTTGCAGTGAACCTAACACTGCTCTAAAAAAACTGCTCTAAAAAGTCTATTTAAAAAAAATTAACTTGCGTCAGAAATAAACATTGAAAAGCAAAGTGAGAAACATATCTGTAGTAATTATTAGAGATAAAATTTTCATGTCTTGTTTATAAAGTCAT
Source organism: Ursus americanus (assembly GCF_024610735.1). Classification (NCBI taxonomy): domain Eukaryota; kingdom Metazoa; phylum Chordata; class Mammalia; order Carnivora; family Ursidae; genus Ursus; species Ursus americanus. The sequence goes on from NC_142133.1 coordinate 31,043,528, forward strand.
ACAAATCAATAAGGCAGGCCCCGAATCCCCAGTGGACTGGGAAGAAGAGAACAAACAAGTTCCCCAAGATAGAATTTTGCAGATAATACTTTTGTGATTATTCAGACGTTTTTGGAAACCTCAAATTCAGTAATGTAATACCAGTGTTCTTGGAAACATACACTGGAACTGGAAAAGAGGATTTTTTTTTGCCATTATAGCTGTGTAAAGTAATCTCACCTAATAATTTAAAAGGTACAAAACAGAGCACTGTAAATTTGCATGTTTTGAAATAGCTTTGAGAGAACTTTGAAAGACTTTATTATATGTAATCTATCCCCTCCAAAAAAAAAAAAATCTGTTCTTTTTTTTCAGGTGTAAATTAATTATTTGAAAGCAATTGAATAATGGAGCCAGACATCATTCGAATGTACTCTTCATCCCCACCACCACTAGACAATGGAGCCGAGGATGACGATGACGATGAATTTGGGGAATTTGGTGGGTTTTCAGAAGTTAGCCCTTCTGGTGTAGGGTTTGTTGATTTTGATACACCAGATTATACTCGTCCCAAGGAAGAGTTTGTACCTTCAAACCATTTTATGCCAATTCATGATTTCTCAGAAAATGTAGATAGCCTTACTAGCTTTAAGTCCATTAAAAATGGTAATGATAAAGACATCACAGCTGAACTTTCTTCTCCTGTAAAAGGACAGTCTGATGTTTTACTCTCTACCACCAGCAAAGAAATAATTTCATCTAAAACTTTAGATACTTCCATTGATGGCATAGAAAGTCCCAGAGATTTAAATACTATAGTGAAGCAAAGACAGAATGTTGAAACACCAGAAAGTTTCTCTCCAGGAGATTTTAGAACTGATGTGAATGTTGTTCATGAAAACAAGCAGTTAGAGAGCTGCAATGGTGAAAAGCCTCCTTGTCTGGAGATTCTAACAAATGGGTTTGCAGTACTGGAAACTGGAAATCCTCAGGGAACAGATGATCTGGACACTGTAGCCAATTCAAAAGGAAGAAAGCCTCTTAGCACTCATAGTACTGAGTATAACTTAGACTGTGCACCTAGTCCTGCTGAGGAATTTGCAGATTTTGCCACATTTTCCAAAAAGGAAAGGATACAACTAGAAGAAATAGGATGTGAAGTTTTAAATGATAGAGAGGCATTAACCATTCAGGAAAACAATAAAATTAATAGAGTCAGTGAACTGAATTCTGTAAAAGCAGTGTCTTTGGGTAGAAGTTTTGATGATAAAGGAGACATGGATGGAGAAGATCAGGTTTGTGTTTCAGAAATAAGCATAATGAGTACCAGAGGTTTCAGTACTGAAAAACAAGGCCTTCCAACATTGCAACAGGATGAATTTTTAAAAGCAAGTGTTCAGTCAAAGCCGTGGAATTTGGCAGACTCAGCTGATAATTCAGAAGCCAGTATGAGAGAAGAGTGTAAAACTGAGGAAAAACTTGATTTGTTTACTTCCGAGTGTGCTGACCTATGTATGGATTCTGCTAAAACTTCTGATGCTGATGATGAAGTTGGTTCTTCCAAAGAAGAAAGTAGAAAGTTTACTTATTCCCAAAGCCCCAGCTTTGATCCTACAGAAGAAAATGTTCTGGATGATTCTATAAGTGTAAAAAATGGTGATAGTAGTAACGACTTTGTGACTTGCAACGATACTAATGAGGATGAGTTTGGTGACTTCGGCACAGCCAGTGGCACGACTCCACCTTTTGTTTCTGGTACTCAAGATTCAATGAGCGATATCACTTTTGAAGAGTCCTCAGAGCACTTTCCACATTTTAGTGAACCAGGTGATGACTTTGGAGAATTTGGGGATACAAATACTGTTTCTTGCCAAGATGAAATTATATTCACTGAGTCTGACCTAAAGCAGACTTCTGATGGTTTATCAGAGGAATGTAAGTTGGGAGGAGAGTCTACCGGGACAGGCACTGATCCTGTTTCAAAACTGGAAATTGGGCAAGAAGGTGAATTTGGAGATTTCGATTCTGTGCCAAATATTCGAGATGACTGCAGTGCTTTTCAAGACTCCGATGATTTTGCAGACTTCAGTTCAGCTGGGCCTAGCCAAGTTGTAGATTGGAATGCTTTTGAGGATGGACAGAAAGATAGTTGCTCTTGGGCTGCTTTTGGAGACCAGCAGGCTACTGAATCTCACCATCGAAAGGAAGCCTGGCAGTCACATAGGACAGATGAAAAGATTGATACTCCAGGAACCCCCAAAATGCACAGTGTCCCTTCAGTAGCTTCCAAAGGAGCAGTTGCTGGTGGCCATTTACAGGAAACAGCCACTTCAGTTCAGGTATTTACTGATTTTCCCTATTTTGTATGATATATTAATTGCTGTGAAGACTTTTCTGAAAGTATTTTTAGATTGGGTACCTGTTGAAGGAATCTCTTACGATACATCATGCTTGCTTGATTTGTAGATTAGTTACGTTTTTCACGACCCTTTGGTAAACTTTAGTAGACAGTCCTATAGTGAGTAATGCTTAGTAAGCTTTTTCTTTATCTCAGTGAGTTTAATATTTACAGAAATTCGTCAGCTTGGTTTTTTGATTAACATAAATACCACTTATGTAAAAATTCATTAATTAGGTAATTAACTATCCAATGAATCCTTCAGTTTTTACCTTTCCAGTGATTTTTTAGAACGTTAAACTGAGATACAGAAGATTTTTTTTTAAAGTTTCAGAAATAATGTCCCTTCATTTTGCCCACCAAAAGACCTAGGAAATTGAAGTACAGTCTGTTGTGAGGTTTTTTTTTAAGATTTATTTATTTGAGAGAGAGCCTGTGCATGTGCACGAGCTAGGGGTGGGACGGAGGAAGAGGGAGAAAGAAAGAGAAAGAACCTTCAAACAGACTCCTCGCAGAACCTGACCAGGGAGGAGCTTGATCCCAGGACCCTGAGATCACAACCTGTGCCACAATCAAGAGCCAGCTACTTAACCAGCTGAGCCACCCGGGTGCCCCTGAAGTACAGTTTTGAGTGCAGGAGAGAGCAAGCAGAATTTGAAACCTCAGCACCTGCTGAAGGCTGTAAGGAATTGAAGGATGGAAAGAGAATTTGAACAAAGTGGATTTGGACTTCATAATTTGACAGCAACTAAAGACCTGGGATGAGAGTATGAGAAGAATTAAGGGTTAGACCTAGAACAAGAAGCAGTCATGGGTTGACTTACTGTGGCTGTATTTATTTGCTTATAATTTCCTGCAAACGTACATTTCTGTTTACACTTCTTGGGGAGTAGGTGTGTCGGAGAGAATATTTTTACCCCCCAGCGCCTATACTTTATCCTTTTCTGTTCCAGACTCTTTGAGAAGATTCACTAAGATTTATTTTGACCTAAAGTAGCTCCTAGAGATGCAGTTTGATATCCAGCTTGTTCCCCAATCCTAAGTTGTATCCTGTGCTAAACCTAACTTCTCCTCAACCCCGCAGGTGTTGAAAAGAGCACTCCCTAGAAAATCACTGCTTTGTAGTGACAGTTGGTATAGGCAACACTTATCTCACAAGCTTCTTTTTTTTTTTTTTAAGATTTTATTTATTCATATGACAGAGAGACAGCCAGCGAGAGAGGGAACACAAGCAGGGGAAGTGGGAGAAGAAGTAGGCTCCCAGCAGAGGAGCCTGATGCGGGGTTCGATCCCAGGACCCTGGGATCACGCCCTGAGCCGAAGGCAGACGCCTCATGGCTGAGTCACCCAGGCGCCCCATCACCAGCTTCTTTTAAAGATACTAAGAACAAGATCAGAATCTGCATATTCTTTCAGTTATCTTTTGCTAAGCAAACCATTTTCAATTAGAAGTATTTCCAAAGTCTGAGTGTTAATTGAAATGGTTATACATCATTGCTTTGATACATGAAGGTATTATTATGGTATTACCAGGTGGTGGAAACAGCTTATCACTTTTCATTTGACTTTGAGTGTCTGAATAGCTTAATTTGCTAATTCAGTTATTATATGATTTGGCAAATGTGTATTTTTCCTGTTATTTATTATCGAAGTAGAAGGTTTCCATTTTAAACAAGGAGTAAACTAATTATATAACGCAAAACCAAGACCGTTGATTTTGACCTAATCCTTTCCTATTTAGTTTCATCTTACTGTAAGGTGACACTGGTATTCAGTGATCTTTATAGCCCTAGAACTTGTAGACATTTAACATGAGATAATGAATTTTTTAAAGTATGACCACTTTAAAAAGGAATTTTTTGCATTACACAAGTTGAAGTTATTTACAACTTGATAACTGGATATAAGAGGTAATAAAGTATATAAGCTTCATATAATCTTACAAATCTGAGTTTGAATCTTGACTCGGCCTCTTACAAGCTTTATGATTTTGGACAAGTTACTTCTGAAGTCAGTTGTTTGTTAAAAAAAAAAAAAAAGAGAGATAATATCCACTTCAAGGGACTTTTGTGAAGATAAAATGACAGTAGATTTTAAAGTGAATGAAAAAAATCCACTGAAAAATAAAAGTTTTGTAGTATGATTCTGTTTTGTAAAGATAGAGCAAAAACTGTATAGATGTGGCAAAATACATTTAAGACTGCCTGAGATTTGTTGGGCTTGGCCCTCAGACTTTTATTTTTGCTTAATAGGTTTGGAAAGTGAGTAGACTTTAGAGATGGATTTTGGAAAGGAGAAATTGTTGGAAGAGGCTGGAAGATAAGTTTAGAAGGAAGTTGAGGTAGGGAAATGGGTAAGCCCTGCTGAGTTAAATGACTGAATTGGAAGTGATTTTCATTCTTACCCTGCTGTTGTGAAGGCAACTTGTGGCCTTCAGTTTCTTCCTTTTCCAGAATATGCTGGAAAAGTACGTTAATCTAAGTCCCCTAGGAGAGGATTAGATTCACTGGTATTTTTTCTAAAATGTTTCTCCTACTTGCTACAGTGTTGGGGACAGCACAGAAGTCCTCACGTATTAATGACAGTGAACGTTGGGTTCTTTTTTTTTTTTTTTAAGATTGATTTTTTATTTTAGAGAGCACACACAGGCGTCGGGAGGGGCAGAAGGAAAGGGGGAAAGAGAGAGAAGCAGACTCCCCGCTGAGTGCAGAGACTGACACAGCACTCGATCTCAGGACTAGGAGATCATGACCTGAGCTGAAATCAAGAGTTGAATGCTTAACCGACTGAGCTACCCAGGAGCCCCAAATGACAGTGAACATTAGGTTTTTAACGGTAAAATTTAGAATGATTTATTTCTCTTGAATCTTACCTGGATACAGTAATTCTGTCCTGAACAGAATAGTGCCTTCAAGTCATTTTGTCCAAATTCTGCTTTGACAGAATGTTGTGAGTTTTTTAGAATTCATAGTTCAGTTAATTCAATTAAACAAACATGGGGAACAATTCTTTGTTTTGAGAAATGAGACAAATGGTGCAGTTGTCTTTTCAGATTTCTGGTTTTCACTGTGATGTGATCTGGGTCCCTATTTTTTAGTACTTTCCTTTTTTCAGGCTACCAAAAAGGTACCTTAATATTTTAATCAAATATACCTTCCTTGGGTCAAGGGACAGTTAATTGTTGCAGCTTTATTGTAATAATTTATTATTTAGTTAAAAGTCAACCAAGAAGACATCTTTCAAACTTATAAAATGTTCTTAGTCAAACTAATTCTCAAATGTGGGTCTAGTGAGCCTCAGAGTTTCAAGCCTTGATGTAAAGCCATACATGACCATTTATTGAGAGATATTCTTCCCTTTCAGTGAATACTTTTTTCTGAGAACCCAGAGCTCAGTATTTCATTTTCTTGTTAATATTCTTATAAATTGTAGAAAACAAGTAGAGGTATCTCTATTGTACAAATTGGAGGAGAGGTCCAAACTGTTTGCTTTTTGGGCTAAGAGTCAAAGCAAAATGATGATAACAAAAAAAAAATCCTTATTTTCAAAGCAGTCCTTTTTTCCAGATTCCTTTATTTCTTTCCTTTTTGAATCTGTTAATATTCCAGAAAGGAAATTTGATTGAAATAACCAAGATTACTTTTTCTTAGATGTATGGTAAATGAGGTTAATATTCTAAGTACTACATTTAACTCTGAGCTTTTATGAAATTTTTAAAATGTTGGCTATGGATGTTATTTGAGAATTTAGGTAATTGGTAAGTAATCTCTTTATATTAATTGACTATAGAAAAGGAAGCTATGAGTAATTTTTTCTTATTAGCCATCTACTTAATAATGCTACTGGGAAAGTATAACTGGATGAAGATTTGTTTTGAGAGCCTTAAAAATTAAGAGTATCACAAAAAGAAAAAGGAAGAGAATTATGAATAGTTTGGCCTATTTTATTTTGAAATTAAATTTTTGGTTTGTTCACCAGAAAGCATTCTCAGACTGACTCTTAACTAACCCTACATTTTCATCTTTGTTTATTTAATCATCTACCTAAGATTTGTGCAAGTTTTCCTTTCTGTGGATGAACCTGTACTTATTACTGAAAACAGAAATAAGCAACCAAATAAATTAAGTGGTCAAAAGATACAGTTATAAAATAAATAAGTTATAAAATAAATAAGTCTTGGAGATGTAATTTATAGCATGGTGACTATAGTTAATAATACTATATTGTATATTTGAAAATCTCTAAGAAAATAGATCTTAAAAGTTCTCATCACAAGAAAAGAAAATTTTCTAACTACGTGTGGTGATGGCTGTTAACTAGACTTACTGTAATCATTTTGCAGTATATACATATGAAATCATTATGTTGTATGCCTGAAACTGATATAATATATGTCAGTTATATCTCAGTTTTTTTCTTAAAGAAAGAAATTGAGATTTTGGCTTTATAGCTCTTTGCTTACTTGAAGTATCTGGATAGCAATTTCTTTTGTTGTTTTTCCCTCAGGAAATTCTGGTCTTTAATTCCAGAATAGGTAGAACTACTTTATTAAATTTATCCAGAAATTGTGCAGAAGGGCCACACCATCTTTTTGGAGCATGGTGAATATTACAGTTGGTCACTCTTCTTACGTTATAGCTTGAAATTGGGAATTGACAAAGTGTACAATTGTAGATTGTACTTGATATCTTACTTAATATTTAATGGTGGCAAGGCATTAGGTAACCTCTTAAATGGAAGATTAAATTACCCACTGGATTTTATGTTCTTCTAAACTTCCACTAAGAACAAGATCTAATGCTATCAATGTTAAAACTATTAACATTAATCAACTTTTGTTCCAAAGGAAGAAAAGAAAACTAACTAGAAATATGTTGAAGGAATTTTAGGAATTACCTTAAGTACAAGATACTTTAAAGGAGATATGCATTTGAGTGGCATAAGAACCAGAGTCTAGGATCCTAGGTGCTGGTCTTACACACCCCTTTGGAAAACTGAATGGGATTTTCAATATACTTTTTATACTCCAGTTTAGTCATTTATAAAACAGAGATATATTAGGGTTCTCCAGAGAAACAGAACCAGGAGGGGGGGGGGGGAATGGCCTGGGAGGTGGGGGGGAGGTTTGCATAGAAGGAGAGACTTATTATAAGGGATTGGCTCATGTCTTTATGGAGGCAGAGAAGTCCCAAATAGAGTCCTAAAGCTGTCTTCAGTAGATTGGATGAGGCTCACTCATATTAGAGAAGACAATCTGCTTTACCCAGTCTACCAATTCAAATGTTAATCTCATCCAGGAACACCCGCACACATATACCCAGCATAATGTTTGACCAGTCATCTGGGCACTTCATGGCCCAGTCAAGTTGACACATAAATTTAACCATCAGAAGAGGGAGCGCCGTTTGTCCCTGTATAGCTTTCAGGATTTGGGGGAGACTTGTAATCTGTGACTGGGGCCTACCAATTGGGAAACTCTGCATTTGATAATATGACTTGTTTGCATCAGTGGGTGAAATGAAATGGCTGCTTATATACCTCCTACCCTAAACATAAGATTTGTAGAATGAGTATAAGTGAATTCATACATGATGCTTTGCCCTCATTGATGAATTAAACCACTGGATAGTTGATCATTTGTGTTTCCCCAGAAATCATATCAGGTTTGAAAAAGCAGTAACTATTATTACAGAGACATTCAAGGTAATAAAGGACCCTGATAGGAAAACAAATATATGAGAAATGAGAAAATTGGAAAAGATAAAAGCCAGTGTGCCTTTGAGAGTAATGTAGTCAGGGCCACATATGACTTTATGTGTTTTACACATTAAAGATATTTAAAATTCTATTTTATAACTTGGTATAAAGATGAGTATGTTAATATTAGCTCTTAAAACATTTTCACGAGCCCAAAGTTATTGTGGGCCTTAGCAATAGTATAGGGCCTGGCAATAGCTTAGTGCTTAAAAGCAACGCTTTGGAGTCACACTGCGAGGTTGAGATCCAGGTTTCAGCCTGACTTGTACTAGTCACTTACCTGAACCTTAGATTTAGAGAATAATAATAGTAGTTATTTAAAATCTCTCATTCTGAAGGTAAAATGAAATTGTGCGTGTAAACCTGCTTACTACCACATTGTCTTGCATATACTGAGCACTCAATAAAGTTACTGAATAATCTCAGAAATGAACTTCTTGGAAAATGGTCTTTAAAGGTGCAAAGAAATAGTGTTGCCAACTGAATTTTTTGGTGAATGGCAGAAAGTAAAATGGGGGCAAATGAGAATTTGTGTGGGAGTACCTCCAGCTGTGGCTATATACTCACGTGTCAAACTATTTTGAGAGGAAAGCTGCTGCTTTGGGCTAGTTTCCATTCTCAGAATAGTGTTGACAGGTTAGGAGCTCTTCTGAGTACTAATGCCCTCCTCCTTTGTCCTAGCACTGGACGTGAGTAGAGAAAATAAAATGGAGTCTGGCATCTGCCTTGAATAGCATTTGACTTTCAACTCTACAGATTTATCAGAGCCCGAGTTCTTACAATGTGTAATTGCCAGATGTGGTGCTCTTTGCCAAGCTGAGAATTTGATGCACGTGTGAACTGGTTACATAACTGATACTCAGCTAACCAGTCACCAGTTCTCTAAGTCCAAGTTCAAGGGAGAACTGTTGACTACTTTTCTTCTTTGACTTTGGAGTTAAAGGCATTTGAAAGTCAAGTAATTAATGTGAATATTATTTCATTTAGTTTGCTATTTGGTTACTACCGTAACCTCAGCTAACTAGTATGCTAAGTGTGTGGGCACTTGGCACCTTCTCATTAATTTACAGTACAGCACTCGATTAAAAATTTACAATTTGCTTTGTTGAAAACTATGAATTATAGTGTTAGATGAAATCATTGCTTTCTTAAGTATAGTCATCACCTCAGCAGTTAACAGCTGAATCCCTTATCTAATGGCTACAGATGTTTGAAAGACCACCAAAAGTGGACAAAAGCATGATTTGGTGAAAAGAGTAGGCTTTGGAGTCAGACTTGGGATCAAATCCTTGCTGAGTACTGTACCAGCATGAGACTGTGGTTGGTTAATCTCCCTGAGCTTTAGTTTCATCTGTAATATTGGAAACAATAATACTTATCTTTGGGGTTTTTTTTAAAAAGATTCATTAAGTAATATATGTAAGTATCAAGCATAGTACCTAGTATGTAAGGGATTCAGTTATTATTTATACTTGTTATGATAATATAAATATATCCAGCCTATGTACAAAAATGGTTTAGATGGTTTATAAGACACACTTTCATACGTAGAACAAATGTGCCCCCTGCAGTCTTGAATAAAAGTGAAGTGTGTTGTGTTTTGTTTCGTTTTGTTTCTTAAATTTAGTGCGCCCTGATCTAGCTAACCTTCTTCATCAACTTGTACAGGAACCTAAGTGCTGGAGATTCAAGATGAGACATATTCTCCTCCCTCAAAGCTCCTAAATTTTTAGAAATTGAACTTAGAACTGCTTTGGTGACAGCTTAATACAGTGTTTAAGAACACAGACTCTGAAACTGTACTTTCTAGATTAGGATTCAGCATGTAATATTCATCTAACTATGGGCAAGTTAACCTCTTAGTGCTCTGTTTTTCTCATCTAGAAAATGGGGATAATAATATGACTGTTACCTCCCTCCTGTGGTTCCTCTGTGTTCTTCTGTGAGCTAATATTTGTGAAACATTTAGAATAATGCCTGGCATGTGGCAAGCACTGCGTAAGCATTAAATAAAACACGTAATGCACTGTATCAGGCTTTTGCAGCTTCTAACTATGTTGTAGAGAAATCTTTTGATATTTTACTGAATTTAGGCCCTCACTTTCTTGCACTGATTAGGGTTATACTGATATTGTTTGCTTTATATATTCTGGCCTGCCTAAGGAAACTTATTTAGCCAGTCTGACTTTACCTCTAATTCCAAATAATAAAATACAGTCTTTTAGAATTTTATATCTAATACAAGTCCATATGTACTGTAACATGTTAATAAACATTACTATTTAATTCACATCTTTTTCTGAGTTAATCAGCTACAAGGAGTTTAAAAATTTGTAGTGTCCCCATTTAATCAAAACCAGGAATAGGTTGCCTCTTATGGCTAGATATACTCTATAAAGAAATAAGAATTCTTACAAGCAGGGTAATATTAAGTTCCTTTTCACTTATACACAATAGAGTAAGTCCATGTTTAAATAATATTTCACTTTGTTGACCCTAGTGTTGATGTAATACTAATTTTATTACTGATTTGGTTTAAGGCTCTTTTATGTATTAAACTGGGCGCTGGGCGTGGAGCCTGCTTAAGATTCTTCCTCTCCCCCTGCCCCGCCCCCCTTTCTCTCCCTCTCTCAAAAAAAAATTTTTTTAATAAAAAATAAATAAAATCCACAAGGAGTAGCAGTAAGAGGTTCTGTTTATATAAGTGGTTCTTAATGATAGACATTTTAAAATTGGTACTTATCTTCCAATTCAGTAGGAGGATCTTAGGGAGGTTGCAAAAATTTGGATTATTTAATTTCTTCTTATGGTAGAAATTGATAGATTGAAACAAGTATTTTCATAATGATGTAGAATGCTAAATAGTGGTAGAGAAACATCCCTATGAGATTTGAACCTAGTTTTGACATTTATTTTCTTCCCTGGTAGGCCACTGTGTTTTTGTTATGTTACCCTCTGTATAATAACAATAGTAGTGCTGAAAGTTACCACTTCTCAGGTACACACTGGGTGCCAAGTATTTGATCCTGTAATTCATCACCCAACCTGTGAGATTGCCCCTGATATTTCCAGTTTAGAAATCCAGAAACTGAGTCTCACCCCTGGGTCCACAGTCGTCCATTGAAGCATTATAGTTCATCAGCCATTTACTTCCTGGAATTAACTAGTAGCAAATGAAATTTGGTATTATTACCATGAACAACATATTGGTAAGAAACCCTTTTTAGAGGATTCCCTTTTACATCAGATTACATACATTGTGGATAGCTGGAAATTGATATACTTTTAAAGGAAAATGTCAGGAAATTTAATTTTCATCACCATCTTTGTTAATTCTGTTAGCTGCTTTCTTGTTGAATTGTTACAATCCCTCCTTGTGGTGGGTGGTGCTGTTCAGTTAGTGGATTCTGATTATTCGAATCTTTGTTATTTATTGCTCTACCTCAGGGGTCAGCAAACTGTGGCCTGTGAGACAAATCTGTCCTGCTGCCTGTTTTAGTAAATAAAGTTTCATTGGAACACACCCCACTTACTTGTTTATAGATGGTGCAAAGCTGAAAATACTTACTATCTGGCCCTATACTGAAAAAAATTGCTAAAAGAAAAGAAAGAGTTGCTGACCCCTGCTCTACTTCAGTCAACAAAATATTTGAAGCAATTGAGTGTAGTATCTAACTGTAAAGATAAATGGAACTTTCTTTTAAATTTTTCATGTAATTTACATTCTGTATGAGGAAAGGTTAGGGAAGAAGTAAAAACTTCAGGTGAATGTGATCTGTTTGTTCACGCACATTCCACGGATTTGAGAATTTGCTTACTGGTGTAGCTAAGACTGGTAGTTAGGTATAATATTGCCCAATTGACTGAATGTGTTTTGGGGTCATTTCTTCCTTCCTTTGATAAATATTTTTTCTTTCCCATTAAAAGGATAACAAAGAGCATACGAAGAGATTCAGTTTTAATTTACGGACAAGTAAAATTTGGTCATATGTGAGTTTTTGTTTACCTTCCCTGCCCAGAAGGAGCCAGGGCTCATCATGTTTCCAATTAGATGGTTATCTGATCCCTTTAAAAGTGATGTCTGTCCGTTCCCTCTGTTGACGCAAGTAAGTGCCAGTCCCCTTGACACACTCAGGTTTCAAAAGCCTTGGGATCTGGAGTCTACTCTTTACTGTAGGTTTCATAATTGATACTGAGAAGCTTTTCCCATATCACACACATGAATATAATGAAGGCGTTAGAGTAACTTTTGTCAAGATAGCAGAAGAGTACCCTGAGACTAATTATTCAGTGTTAAGTTTTTTGCTCTGATACAGCTTCCAAAAGAGATTTTGGTTTGGAAAACATGTTTGTGAAGGTTTTTCCTTTTGTTTTTCATTTTCCTGTTTGCTGACTATGCAAAACAGCAGAAATCAAGCGTTAACTTGTTTTTATTACTTGGCAGGAAATACCACCATGATGTGGCATTTTCTTGTACACTCAGTATCATTTCAGGAGGACACTTCCAACAATCTTTAACGTAACAGTTTGTATTCCTATTTGAAGTTTAAGTAGTAAATTGAGCTAAATTGAAAATATTTTACGTGTATGACATATAGTTAAGAAAGTAGGAAGAAATATTGTAGGTGCACATATAGAATAAGCTAGTAGTACCCCAAAAAATGTAAGTTAATCTCCATTCAACAAGTTTTAATTAATGAAAATACTCCAAAATGCCAATGTTCTCAGTGAAAATTCTCTAGGGAATATCCAGTCTTTGCTTGGAGGAAAGGCAGTGTTCTATTCAAAAATACATTTATACACACCATAGATAGAAGAGTAGAGAAATGGAATTTTTGAAAGATAACACAGATTATCAAAATGCTAAATGAACTATTGGATTTCTTAGTAAAAACTGAGACATTCTTTCCTACTTTGGTTTGTTCTATTAGCAGCAGAGATATTTTTAAAAGGCTTTTAAAATTCAGATGTTTATACTCAAGAGAAGGGTTCTGTTCAATTATAATAGCATAATGCTTTTCATAAACATTCAGTTTAATTATTCTTAAATCTAGAGTACATGAGTGGTAGTAGGGAACACCTAGTGATGGAAAGAATAGGAATGCTGCTTGTTTGTTTTTCTGAATGTTTCTCTTTGTTTTTATTTTTGCTTAGGGTAGATTATTCACACTTTGAGATGCTTTCTCACTGTACAATTGAGTAATAATTTCTTCTTTGTGAATTCTGTAATAGATTCAATAAAGTATCAGATATGTTTGCATGTTACTACATTTGTCACTACTGTATCACTATGGTTACTTAATGTAATCTTTTAGAACAGTTGTTCTGTGAGTAGTTATGGTCCTTTCACTTAGTGTTTCCTGTACCTAACTGGTAGTTAACCTCTCATAGTAGTGGACAGGGTGTGGGGTTAGAGGTATGTGTGTTTGTGTTGATGATAAAACTGACATCATTAAAATTAGAGAAATGAAAATAAACTTTTGGGGGGTGTTTTGATGCAGACAGCTTTACTAAACCGCCTGGAGCGAATTTTCGAAGCATGTTTTCCTTCAATATTTATCCCTGATACTGAAGAGGAAGTTACTTCCCTGAAGCACTTGCTGGAAACAAGCACCTTCCCAATAAAAACAAGAGAGGCCTTAGCTGAAAGTGGGTAAGTAGTAGACGGTTTTAGACAGCATGGATATTTGTTAGTTTCAACTATCTTATAAGGTTATCTTAAAGCTTCAAGATTCTGAAATGTTCTTGTAGCATTGTGTTGAAGTTTAAAAAGTCAGATTGTGCTATTTAAAAAAACAATCCCTGCTCCATTTTTTAATGCTTTTTAAAATATTTCTAAATCGGTATTCTCAATTTTATATATTATCTTTTGACTTCTAGTATGATAAATGAGAATTTAGACTTCACATCTATATCCTTCTCCCTTCACCATCTCTATTTTTTTATTTTTTTAATTTAAATTCAATTAGCCAACATGTAGTAGTACATCATTATATTTATATCAGTTTTTCATTAAGTTGATATTTGATATTTTCATTATTATAATCATGTAAATAGTGTTCACTGCTCATTATTAGAGCTTCTTCCTGGACGTATAGTTGCCTCTCTTTTTCATTTACTAAGTCTTCTCCTACCCTCCCACAACCTATTAATAATTTTACTTGTGATCAGACCTATCAGGCTAGCCATTCCATTTTTTTTTTTCCTGAGTCCTCCATCATCCTATTCTAATCTGGAATGGTTTCAATCTAGGCTTCTTTAACACATGTTGTCTTGGAACTTCCCTTCACTTAGAGCCCATTTTGGTGGAGTACATCCTCTAATAGCCTCCTGAGAAATAAAGTACATAGGTGGTAAAATTTTATTTTATTCTACCCTCACATTAAATTTATAATTTAGGATTTTTTGTTGGTGGTGTTCTGAAAATTCACAGTGAAGTGTCTTGATGAGTCTTTTCATTCATTGGGCTGAGCGCAAGGTGTACAGTCTTTCAGTCTAGAGACTTCTTCAGTATTGGGCGGTTCTCTTGTTTTGACAGTTACCTTCCCTCCATTGTCTGTTTTCTTTCTGGAGCTCCTATTAATTATTAGATGTTAGAGGGTCTAGATTGATTTTCTAATTTTAATTTCAAAGTTATTCTTATTCCTGTACTCTTCTCTTGCATTTCATTACTCTCCACCTCTGGACACATTCTCTCCCTCTGTGTAAGTCTCTTCTTCATCCCTCTTTGTAACCTCAAAGCTTGTGGTGCAAGGTTTTAAGTACCTCTCAATTTCTTTAAAGATGAAGATTATGATTTGCTTCTTGGTTTTTTGGGGTGTGATTTCTGAGAAGAAAAGGGGACAAAAAGGTGTATGCTTTATCATCTTAAGACCGTTTAGATGTGTTATTTAAAAATATGCTAGTTGTCCAAATACACCCAGGAATCTCTCCAAGAGATTCATTTTTGGGATATAACAACTCTATAACAAAACACACCATAAAATTCAGAAAGATGCTTTTGCCCTAACTAACAGTAGGAGCTGAACAGTAAAAACAACTTATTTCAACTGTAGGGTTGTGGCCAAATAAATAATGGTGCGTTCTTGTCTACCAGAACATTACACAGCCATTGAAAAAGGTATACGTGTAGATGAAGAAATGCTTAAAATCTGAAAAATAATACAAAATTCTCTATATGTTACAATTGCAGCTGTGTTTGTGGGTCAAGACTCAAAGAGAAAAAAGCACAAATACTAAATGGCTGTAGTAATATGGTGGAAGGTTGAGTGATTTCTTTCCTCCTTTTAAATATTTTTGTTTTACAGTTAAAAAAAACAGGCTATATTTTGGTTGATTACTGGCATATTGTTCTAAATGAGTTTAACTTAGCTACTTTAATGACTAAGTGGTGGCTGTTGATTTTATTCAGTTTATAGTTGTATACTCACGTAAAGATTAATTGGAATGTATAACATTTCACCATCACATTAAAAACTAGAATTCATGGTGAAAGCTATTGAGTAACCCATTATTGGTGGCTTCGTCATGACCTTTGCAGGGAACTGCTGGATGTGTGGACCGAGCTACAGGACATCCACGATGCACATGGCTTGAGATACCAGTGGGGCGGCTCCCATAGCAACAAGAAGCTTTTGTGCTCCTTGGGAATAGACACCCGAAACATTGTGAGTTTTGTTAGTGTCTTGGAAAATCCTTTAGTGGACCTATGAGTGTTTTTAAATTCTGTTACAACTTCTGATCAAGCTGTGATAAGCTAGTTGCTCAGAAAAATAATTATTAGTTGTCTAAAATGCTCATGTATTTTGACTATGCCAACTTTTAAACCTAAATCTATCTATATTTTCTCCAGTCAATATTTCATATTTTAGGAAAAGGTTGTTCTGGTGTTTTTTGTTAATTATAAAATGAAGGGATTGGACTAAGAGATCAAAAACATAATCCCATATGGGCAGTTTGATAATTTGTTGTATTTATGTTTCACACTGTGTATAATAAAGCATTGCAGGCATATTTTAACTGTTTCATTGTATGCCATAACATTCTCTAAATATGTGTTCTTTTTCTCTAACACATGTATGTAGCTCTTCACGGGTAATAAGAAGCAGCCTGTTATAGTACCCATGTATGCAGCAGGATTGGTAAGTACAAAAATGTCTGTGCAAATTTATCATTGCTGCATTCTGTAAAATTATCTTACGTGGCATGACATGGAAAGAATATTTTAAGGGGCACTTAGTGTGGAAACATTAAATGAATATTAATTTCCTTTTTGATCTCATAAATCCCTTCAAGTCTTGATTTAAGGACATTTTTCTGTATTCTATTAATTAAAGACACTGTTTTGTTTTAGGTTGAAGATTATTTTTATCCTAGTAATATAGTGCTCATAACTCTATAAAATGTACCTTTGGAGATTTTGCTCTTTCTTCTTTTTTTTTTTTTTTTTTTTGTCTTTCTAAATTTGCTTTTAAAAAGTGGAAGCTGAAGTATCTGAAGGCTTAAATATCATGTGTTTTAATCCAGTTGTGATAAATTTTAAATGGTGCATTAGTGAAGCTACGGATGTGTATAAAAGCTTGGGAATGCCATATGATAGTAATTGAAAATGAGCCAGGATCCATAATTGGTCCTCAGTTTTTCTATTAATTTTTTTAAATGTGTTGAATTTTGTTTTTTCAGATATGCCAGGTAGTCCAGGATAACTGAGGAATTTTCTTTCTGTACCTTATCAGGACTCAGTCACACTTTAAAGTTTGATGTGTTTGTGTTTTTTGGTGTGTCTTTGAGTTATTGGTGAACAAAAGTGTTCTATTAAACTAAAAATATTTTTAAATGTTTTCACCAATAACTTGAAAATAAGGTGAAAATACAGTGTTTAAGAAAAAAAGTAACTAACTTGGTATGGAGTTTATACAACCCTTTCTGTGCATGCAAAAATGAATTTGCTGTGAAACTTGACTTTCTTTAATCTACAAGCTTTTTCCTTGAATAAACTGTAATTATTGATATTGAATTGGAATGTTTTTGGGTTTTTTTTATAATTTTTATTTTGTTATGTTAGTCACCATACAATATATCCTTAGTTTTTGATGTAATGTTCCGTGATTCATTATTTGGGTATAACACCCAGTGCACCATGCAATATGTGCCCTCCTTACTACCCATCACCGGTCTATCCCAATCCCCCACCTCCCTCCCCTCTGAAGCCCTCAGTTTGTTTCCCAGAGTCCACAGTCTCTCATGAATTGGAATGTTTTTGTTTCGTTTTCGTAGTTTTGTTTGTTTTACGGAATTAGAGAAAAACTTTTCTGTGCTTCAGCCTTTTAATCAGTTTCTGCTCCTTTATAAATGTAAATGTAACTTATCTGGTATTTTCAAAACACCTTGATTATCCTTATACTTTTTTCTGTTGTGGTAAATATAATGGAGAACATTCTTTAACTTCTTGGTTATTTGTATTTCTTTTTTTCTCAAGGAGTAGCATTCTAGAGATTGTTGATGTTACTGTCACATTCTGAGTAGAAAGTATGAATTTAATTTGTAGGAGTTTTTATTCAGCACATTGGCACTTAATCCTTATGTGTGGGCTCAGCACATTAACCAGTTCTTTAAATTTTGTGAGGAGTTAGAGACTAATATTTTTGCCCAATTTTCCTACCTTAATAACAATCTTTATTAGTAATAATTTTACAATTTTTATGAGCTTTTAATACCAGAGTTGATTTTGTGAATATACCTCTCGTACTACTCCATAAAGATGATGCCTTACATTGAGAAACTTACTCTTTTTCATATCTGGTTTCAAGTTTTAATTATACCTGAATTTTTCCCATGGTGCTTCACACAGATGAGGTTATTCAGTATCTTTTGGTCTCATCTGGAGGAATAAGACCTGAAATGATCGTTTAAGTCACTGGTTCTCAGACTTTAATGTGCATCAGAATTGCTTGGAAAACGTGTTAAAACAGAATGCTGGCCACCACTCCCAGAGTTTCTTACTCAGTAGAAGTGAGGCTGCACATCTGACAAGTTCCCAGGTGATGCAAAAACTACTGATGGGGACCACTTTGAGAACCACTGAATTAAGGGATAGTTCCCACTGGAAAAGTCAGCTAAGGCTGGGAATTGTTGCTGAATGCGTTGTCTCTCTGTATAAGATGCACTAGATAGAAAGCCTGTATAATGTATAAGCTGTTGAGTTAGACCATGAATTTATTTTCGTTCAAGCCGCTGGAGTAAAGCCTTTCACAAATACCATTGTTAAGAATTGAATCTGTAAATTGCTTTAGTTAGCATTTGCCCTATTTTATGAGAAGAGGGGGGATTGTCCTGAAAACTTGTTTTTAGAAATTTACAGATTCTGACCTTACTGTCTTAGCCGCTTTGATATTTTTCCCCCAGTAAAGGAGGACTTTTGTGTGGTCTGGTTGATAAATATTCAAGAGTTTATTGAGTATTATTTTAAAATGTATTAAAGCTTAGCTTTTTTTTTTTTTCAGGCCATTAACTGGTGAATTACCCATTATTATTAGTATTTCGTAAAGTATTGATACAAAATGCTGGGGTTTTGTTTTTTCCTTCTTTATTCCTACCTGCACCCTGAATGCCTTTCTTACTCAAAAAGTGTGTTAGATTTGTAACACACCTAGAGGAACATGTTAGGTGTTTCCGCCTCTGAAATGGCTGTGTCTCTGCTTTGCTAGTCCAGGAACTAAGTATTAAGGCTACCATCCTTTAGTGGAAATAGGATCAAATACTAAATTTACATTGAAGCATGTAGACATCATCACATTAGATGACATGTTTTAGAATTCTCACTTCTCCAAGCACCAGCATGGTGTAGAGGGTACAAAGGGTGTCCTTTTCTGTAGTTTCAGTGTCTGAAACATCATAAAATTGTTGGAATCTCAGGGCCTGGATATAATCTGTGGTGCTCGCCTCTTCCCCATCCCTGCCGTACCCACATTGCTTATACTTTGTGTAACAGTGATAACCAGGCACTTTAAAACCAGTCAGATTTAAAATACAAGGTCTTACTTCAAGAAGTTTGGATTCCAAAGATACTATTGTAAAACATTTTTCATTATAGTGCTAGAAGATTATCTCTAAACGAAATTTAAGAATAGTTCCTTTTTGTCTTTAGTACTCTCCAAATGACTTGGTTTTTTACTTTCTGCTAGATGGACTTTCTCATGAAGTTTGAGTTGATTTCTCCCCCTCTTCCACTAATGGCTAATATGCCTTTTTCAGGGTATGTTAGAGCCCACCAAGGAACCATTGAAACCACTATCTGCTGCAGAAAAAATCGCTTCCATTGGTCAGACAAACACCGTGTCACCAGAAATGAACACATGTACATCTGACCAATTCCAGGTAAAAATATCTGTATGTGTATTGATACCTTTATGCATTGTGTACACACATATGTCCAGACACAGTGTTTCCTGTAATATGTAACTTTTAGCTTAAAATATTTTAAAAATTGATTTAATGATGGACATGATTTTGATTACTTATTAACATCCCTTGGAATACAATAAACAAGCTATCTTTAATTTTCAAAAAAGGAACAATTTGAGAACTGGCTGGTTATGGGTAAGTCCTTTAAATCTTTCTAGGCCCTAGTTTCTTTACCTATAAAATGAAGACTTTGAAGCAGGCATCTCTAAAAATCCCTTACAGCTTGAACATTGTATGATCATAATTACTGACACACCAATCTGGTAAGTACTGATTTTCAAAATAATTGGGAAACACCACGTTTACACCAGCTCTTCAAATCTGCTAATGTGTGTTTTTTCTGAAGCTTGCAAATTTTATAAAGTAATAAAATTAGGTGTGTTTATTACATCAAAAACTATTTTGAGAGTTTGAATAAAAGTGTTACTTAGGGCGCCTGGGTAGTGCAGTCATTAAGCGTCTGCCTTTGGCTCAGGGCGTGATCCTGGCGTTCAGGGATCGAGTCCCACATCTGGCTCCTCCTCTGGGAGCCTGCTTTTTCCTCTCCCACTCCCCCTGCTTGTGTTCCCTATCTGGCTGGCTGTCTCTCTGTCAAATAAATAAAATCTTAAAAAAAAAAAAAAGTGTTACTTAAGTTGAAAAGGATGTGGCATTTTACAAAACATTATTTGGATTAAGAAAAAAAGTTGTCCTACCTTTCTTATCCTTTACCTCCTTGGCACCATTAAGCACAAACTTTTTTTTCAGTCTAATATGTTTATTATCAGAGCCATCCCCCCCTCACATTTTATCTGGGAAAAAATTTGCATACTCTTCCCACATCAAATTAGAAACTGACACAGTGCTGGTTAAGAATTCTTTTTAGAAGATTAATATTTTTAAGTGAACATTACCATTTGTAAAACATTTGCTGTGTTTGTCACTTCTTACCTTCAATATCATCTTCAGTTTTTTCTAACACAAAAATGTGTATTTGGACAGCTGTTCCCAAAATGTGTGTTCCATCGAACATTAATCCCCAGAGTTGCTCCACTAAAGAAGGGTTCCAAGGGGAAATAAGTTTGGAAAATTTTTCATATCATACCCTGTAACCGTCCTTGGAGATTCTCAACACACATTAAGGACTCTGGAGAATCCTGCAGTGAATAACCCTATTTAATTTTAATTATTTCTTAAATTTACTTGGCCACAGGACCCTTCTCTGCAGGGACCAGAGGAAAAGAGTCATAACACCATAGAACTAGTATTTTAAAGAATATACTTTAGAAAATAATGATATAAAGCAAAGTCCTACCCTTTCATGTGTGTTTCAAGGAACATCTAATATTACTGGTTTGTGCCACTGGTTTACACTTGAACATAGCTTAAACATCCCTTTGAAGCCAATTTATTATTAGCACTGAAATAGTGGGCAAGGAGGCCTGAAGCATAAAATGCCCAGCCTTGTTGATGGTTGGGCAGCAGGCCAGGAGATTGGGCAAATTTGTCTCCGTAGGTAGGCTCTGTCCTTAGTTATCTTCCTTTCATCGCCCTTATATTGTTCTCTGGCTATCAGCTCCCCTCCCAGGCCTGCCCTACGTAAGCAGATTTCAGAATTACTTCTCCCACAACACATTCCCAGCTCGGCCTTAAGCAACAATTTTTTCTCCAAGCAGTGCCGGGTGTTAAGAAAGTAATTTGAACTGCCTGGTTCAAACTATCTGGTTTGTTTACTGAAAATGAAGCCGTTCTTTACTTGGGGCCACTCATTGCTAGTTTTGCTTGCCGACACCACCGCCTCCCCTTCTCCCCCATCCAAGCACTTCTCTGTGTTACAGCCCCATAAACTATTGCTTATTTTCTCAGAGATGGCTCTCACCTGTCATTTTTGCCCCTAGCTGGTTAAATCAATCTCATATATTTCATTCTAGTCACACCTCGTATTTATCACCTTTCTTATAGAATTTAATTATAAAAGACTAGAAGTCTAGATGATCTAATAAAAAATATTAATTTAATGGAAATTAATGTGTATTAATTTAATGGAGGTTAGTCATAGCTCCATATATGTGTTTAGCTGCCGCTATCTCTACGTGGACACACACGCCTCTATATTTATAATCAAAAGACTACTGTCCTCCTATTCATAGGCACGTATAGAAGTTTTCAGCAGCATTTAAGCATATCTAACTTTTTTCTTGGAAGATGGAACTTTGGTCTCTTGTTAACTATATAGAAAACTTCTTAATCACATCCTTCTGTTTAGTGCACACATCTCTCTTGTTAATCCAATACTTACGTGTAATTTTTTAAAAGTTTATTCTGTTCTTTTTTTGTGGTAGTTTGTGATCGTCATTAGCTTTCACTTTAGGCTCTTTTGGGAACCAGTGAAAATAATATTTCCCAGTGGAAGTCGTTCAAACATATTTCTGATTCAACTTGAGCCTCTCTAGGTCTTCATTCTAACATACACACAATTAAACTGAACATTTCAGTATTTATATCAGAATTTTGTGCTGAAATGCCTGACATTCTTCACTAAATTGTATGATCTTTGCTTGACTCCATACCCCTGAATCAGGTTAAAATATTTTTAAAACATCTAAAATGCATTGTAAGATTCTTTTTATATAAACCAATATTTCTTACCACTATTCTTTGGCAGTTAGTGGGTATATTATTTTTACTTTACATTTTGGCCGTGCAGTAATACTGTTACAGCTTCCCACTAATCATAATATCCAGAAGAAACAGCCATAACCTTTAGTGCTGGAAGTTCAGCAAAATGTGTCAAGGAAAATCTGTTTATAATTTTTTTTTTTTTTTTTTTTTTTTTTTTTTGGTCAACCATGCACCAAACCTTGCTTTTACGTTTTTATACTGGCACCACTAACAGGGACTCTCAAACTTAGCATCATTGTTTAATTCTCATTATGACTGCCTGCTTTCTGATCTGTCTGTTCTCAGTTTTGATGCCCATTGGATTTTTATAATTTCTTCCAAATTAGTTTGTACTCATTACTCTTGTAACCATTGCATCTCTTGGTTAGGAGCTGGATGACTTACTAACAACTGTTCCTGGTGTTTTTGCCAGGATACTTTTACCTGAAAAGACAGCTTATGGGCAAAAAGCAGTAGTGATACTTCTGTTGTTTTGTTTTTTAAAAAAAATCTTGATTCACTGTATTTCAAGGTCCCATTATTCATGATGCCATTACTGATTCCCCTCTTAGTAAGATCAGTATCTTAACCACACTTTATCCACTGCTGAGCAGAGTCAGCTCTCTGGCTAGCAGTTACCCAGCTAGTCACTACTTAGCAAATTTCCTCTTAGGCTACCTGATGTGGCTCTTTCATTTGTGAACCAGAATTTTAAAGTTAGAAGAAAGAAAAAAATGATTATGTGGCATTGTGCTTTTTTACACTTAGAGAACGTATTTGGAACGGCTAAATGATGCACCCAAAATCATCAGTCAGTGGTACAGCTAGGACTAGAACCCAAGTCTATGATCTCTAGTCCCCATTGGTTTGGGGGGAGGAGGAGGTCCGCTTTTTTTTTTTTTTATCACATTCTTTGTCTTTATTCACAAATGACGTGATCATCTACATAGAAAATCCCAATAATTTTACCAAAAAAAAAGATAGTAATGCCAATAAGTGAATTTAGCAAAATTTCAGGATATCAGATCAATATATAAAAATGAACTATATTTCTATTATACTAAAAACAAGTAATTGGAAATTGAAATAAAAAGCATGTTATTTACCAAAGCAACAAAACCATGAAATACTTAGGGATAAATCCAAATGTACTTAATTTTTCTCCTTTCATTTTTTTTATTTCAAGTTTTTATTTAAATTCCAGTTAGTTGACATACAGTGTTTTTGCTTTTTTTTTATCATGACCTTTTCTTCCTTAGTGATTCTAGTCACTAGTGCTCATTTATGCCACATTGCTTGAGGTTGTTTTTAAGTGCTTCATTCAGTGCTTTCATCTAAGTAGCCCTCCTCCCCAGTGCCATTAGTTAGCTTACAATTGCTAAGGTCTTCTGTTTTACTTCTGTCTTATTTCCATTAAATGTTGATTTGTGTTTTAGCACCTCAGTATTTTAATATCGGCTATGTCTTCAAAATGCCAAACACCTGTATAAGAATCTAAAATTCCAGCAAATCATTGAAATATTTCTAAGCAACCAGCTACTTGACATCATTTAGATAAAACATGTTAATGAAAAGGCTTTGCTCCATTTAACCAGAAATTTTGCTATGGCATAAACCTGGGTGTTGTCCATCCAGTCAGGATTCAGTAGGACTAAAGGTTTCACTGATCTCTAAGGAGAATAATAGGAGTTGAATCTGTGGAAACTTAGACTTTTTTGTTTGTTTGTTTTTGAGATCAGCTAAAGAAGATCTTTTCTAAATGTTTATCAGTTTTGCAGATAAGTTATAAACTAGATTTCCACCAGCATTTTTTTAATGTTATTTGAAATAATTATAGATTCACAGGAAGTTGCAAAGATAATACAGAGGAGATGCTTTGTATCCTTCACCAGGTTCTCCCCCTAATTACATCTTAACTTAATTATAGCACAGTATCAAAATGAGGGATATGACTTGATTATGTGTGTATAGCTCTGTGTCATTTTATCATGTGGATAGATTTGTGTAACCACCACCACAATCAAGATACATGACTCTTCCATCACCATAAAGAACTCTCTTAATAAGCCCTCCCCACACCCAACTATCCCTAACGCCCCCTGGCAACCACTAATGTGAGGATTTTGCTTTGTTTGTACCTCCCTTCTCAACCTCCAGGCCTGACCTGATTAAAGAAAGATTAAATGCATAATAGTAACATGCCTGTCATTGGTATCCCAGTTATCAAGACCATTGTATTATAATATCATGGGATTAGACTTTCAAAAATAACCAATTCATGCTCCTTTCCTACAGGGAACAAGTCTTATCTACACACCAAAAAATGAATGTAAAGTTTTAATAGTACCTACCTTACAATTAAGCATAGTGGTAAGCAATACCAAAAAAAAAAAAAAGCAACATGTTGGTATTAAGAGTTTATCAGAACACAGGCTATTTCAGTAAGTGATGTCAACACTACCCCAAAATAAAAGAAGAAAGAAAATCAGGAATCCCAATTTTTTTCTTGTTAAGATTGTTCTTAAAACAGTGATCATTTTTTAAATGTTTTGTATTATTTTCCATCTTACATGAATCATTTGCTCAATTTATCTTTATGTGTTTGGCAGTCAACAAAATTTAAAAACCTAGACTATTCAAATGAGCTCTGAGTATACTTTTAAGTACATTATTTTAAAAATTAAATTCTGATGTTGATTATAAGTAATTAAAGTTGACTTGGTTTTTTTTTATATAAATGTAGTTCCTCTTACTAGCCCATAATTTTCTTGTAATCTGGGAAATTGTAAAGAACCAGAGACCTTGGACTTTAAACCTTCTCATTTTATGTACAAAGAGACCAACTAAATTAAGCTACACATGGTCATACAACTAGTTATTTAGTAGTTACTTGGTCTTGAATAAGTCAAATCTCATTTTTAGTATGGTACTTTCTCTATTGCATTAGACCGTCCACTGAGAAATTTTAAGTGGCTAGTCATTTAATATAAAGTAGATCACTTTTTAGTAATAAAAGGCAGTGATTTTTTTCCTATTATTTGAATTATAATCTGGCCAGTTGTATAAATCATAACTTGAGAATAGATTGAAATCTTGACATAGAATCAGTCCATAAAAATCTATTTGAAAATGTAAAGTGAATTCCATTTCTCAAAGACAGTTTTTTTATATCAGTAAGCTATATTGTTTGTCAATTTTTCAGTTTCAGTTTGTGTTCATATTTTTAGGTAACCTTCTGAAATTGTAAATTATCCCAATTTTGTCTTTAGGTACTTTATTGCCTGATGATATTGCTATAATAGTTTTTATTTTTTTGGTTTTGTTTTTTTAAGGATTCTTTATGTTGCTACAGCCTGTACTGATTAATTTTGATTTTTTGGTTTTCAACTCTAGGAGTCTCTACCACCCGTCCAGTTTGACTGGAGTAGCAGTGGCCTTACTAACCCTTTAGATGGTACGTCTCTCCGTAGAGCCTCTAGCACCAGAGCTAGAGTTAAGAAAGCTACAAAGTTCAGACAGACTTCTCTCTGCTGATTTCCTTTTTTGTTTGAACATAACTTCTTATCTTTGGAAATTCAGGCTTTCTTTCTGAATAGTAATTGCTCAAAAAAACAGCTGTTACTATTATTAACAGTATTAATGTCCATAAGTAGGTAGCAGTAGCTAGGTAAAATTTTAATTTCTTTATCTTAAGTCAAAAACAAGCTTCTTTATTTTTTACAAATATCTAAGTAGTTGAAACGATATTTTAGATAGGACCAGTTTACTTGAAATTCATTTCTATAGTTTTAATTTATGGAATTTTCTTGGATGCAAAGTCTTGTGGCTAGAGGCTGCTTAAAAAAGCACAAAGCACAATTATATAACCAAAAACAATGTGCAAATAGATCCATATTTATTGACTCAAAGTAGTTTTCAGATTTAATAATATTTTATAGAGCACTTATTATGCAAATGGAAAATGAATGATTTTCATGATCCTTTTCTAAAACTTATCTCAAAATACTAGTAGGTAGTTCCAGAAATAATTGGTTTCTCTCATGGCTTCAAGAGAAAATCCTGAAAAAGGAGTAACTTATCCTAGTAATGTGGGTCTTTAAAACAAGTGACACAAAATGCTAGTTTTCCAGTGCGTTGACACCACAGATTTTAATTGGACCCTAAGATGCAATTATTCTTATTCCTTATACTTGATAAGTTATTTGAGCCATTGTCTAAGACACCTGTCATTCTATCAGCTTTGCCTTAGACTGGGGGTCCTGGGACATCTGGAAAGCGTCCAATTGAATAACAGTGCTGAAGGAAAGCCTGGATGCACCTTTTGCTGTTGTCTGGTGTCTCAAATATTCAGTCAAATCATCATGCTTTTTATTAACATAAAACAACTTCTTTAAAACTGTATGCTGTTTCTGATTACTGTCTCAGAGTTAAAGGGGAACAGTACAGCTTGAGGTTGCACAGCAGGGTAGGGCAGTTATGACAGTCCTTAGTAATGTTATTTTAATTTAAACCAAGTTAATGTATCGGTGCGTGTCCTGAAACTGACAACTTTGTCACTTTTTAAAAATCATTAATTCGAAACCAACATTACTAATATGGAAGATTGATTTGGGCATGTACAGTGATTTACTGTTGGGTTGAGATTAAAGTATTGTTTCCCTTTAACGGGTACACTTTCCCCTTGGTCTTTCTGGTATGGCTTTGAGTTTTGATTGAAAGAACTGAACTCCTAACTAAAACCTTACTAAGTGTTAAATTATTTACTTTGTACATGAGAAAATGTACATTGAATTATTAAATTGTTACTTTAGAAATGTCCTTAGTAATGAAAAACTAATACTGTACACATTGTTTTAATGTTGATTTTAAAATATGTAATGACTACTAATTATAACCTGCATGTTCAAGTGTGTGTCTTACCCCTTTTTACACATAACCCCTCCTCCCTTGGCTTACCTTCTGTGTGGCTGCCTACCAACACGGTCACTGAATTTCAAGCTAGTGGAGGTTCCACTCTTCTGAACCTTGATTTCTTTGGGCCCGTGGATGACAGTAGCTCTAGCAGCAGCACCACAATCCCAGGTCAGCAGAGTGTTAAAACCACAATTCTAGTTTAATTACTAAAAGCATGACCACATCACTTGACTTTCCTATAAACAAGGAAACAAGTAGTTGTATTCTGTATAATATCTTTCTAATACTTTTCTTTTATCTATCTATTGTTATTTTTTAGTATCTGACTATAACAAATGACTTCTGTGAAATGTGTTTTAAGGAAAGCTTTCTCAGTGTACCAGTCAGAGCTGAACGTAGTTTCTAGGAATAAAGTAGCCCTAATGTCCTCAGACAGTTAAAGGCAGGGTTTGTTTGTGGGGTTTTTTTTTTCCTGTAAATGGAAAATGTGATATTTTATATGCTTATTTTTGAAAGCATATTCTATAAAGCCATTTGACAAAAATACAGGTTTAGAGATAGAAGAATATTTTAGTATACGAAGATGACTTTACATTGTAGTGCCTGTGGTAATAGAACCTCTACCAGTTCGGGTATTCAGTTAGCTGTTTATTAATGCTAAGTGTATAATTAGGTTCCACAATGGTAGAGTCTAGCACTTAGTTCTATATAGGTCCCACATAGAACTTATTATGTAGTTTTTATGTAGCTCCTAAATAAAAAGTATTCTGTTAGTTTTCCACAGAGAAAAAAGAAATGTTACAGAAGTTAATAGTAGAAAATAATTGCTATGAGATATTAAAAGCTAGAAATTAAAACTTACTGGAGTGCCTGTTAAATTAATGTTCAGCCCTGCAAAGTTCAGTTTATTGACCAAAGGACTAATGTACTTTGTCATTTTTTTTAACTGAATAAAATATTAAAATATAATGGCATTTTTATGTTTACATTTTATTTGATATGATTTTAATGAGTCCCTGTCATCCCTCCTTGTGATCTGGTAATCATGCGCATTGATCACCGGACAGCTGTTGGGGTGCTGTACAGATGCTGATGCCTAGCACGCATAGCAAGGGTCCCTTTCTGTCCCCACTAGCAGCCAGTTACACAGCCGGCCTGGTTCCTGAGAATTTGCTGGTTTTGTTCTCCTCCACTTGATACCCTGCCACCCACTTCCAGCAGTTCAGGAGCCATGATGGGAAATGGGGTCAGAGAAGGGTGAGCCTGGAACCCAGAACCTCCTTCTCCAAAATCTGGTTATGGAAATGTGATCCTGCTCTAAGAAAGTTCCAAGGCCATTTGGTAGAATGACTGGATTTCTGAGATCTAAGCCCCTGGTTATCATTTTCATTATTTCCAAGATTTTGCAAGTGTATGAAAAACCAATCTGTGTCTGGTATTGACCTCAAAATGATATTTTACTATTTACTCAAATTACTTCTAAATACATTTGAGCTGTGGAATGACCGGGGTGAGCCTAATTAGCTGTTTTTAATACTTAATTGGGGGGAAAAGACAACAAACACTTGTGTATCAGTTTCCTTATTACTGTATTCCCGAGAATGAATTACCAAACTCCCATTTTTAATTTGCTCTCAGATTTGTTTTGTCATGAACCGTGCTATAATATCCATGAGGTCACTATTTTTGGACACCTAAAACCTGGTTTAAATTTAATTTTTGGTTACATTTCAAATAAGAACACAAGTAAAGAAGCACAGAAATTACGTGATAACCAAGCTCAGTACACACAGCTTCAAGAAGAGCAAGTGGTTCAGAAGCGTAGAGTTGTGACGGAAGTGAAATTTAGCATGCTCAAATGCAGTCCTCGTTACTTTGGAACCTTTGAAGTATTTTTGTTCCATATTTTCATTAATATGCTCTAGCTGCTATATAAACTTGATTACTATAAATTTGCTTTGGCTTCTTTTTATTGCTATTGGGTTTTGTTAAAACTTACCATCAACCTACAGGTATCAGCACCTTTCTCAGTATTCCATTTCACCACTTGCTTGCACTCTTTCTGACTTGTTTCTGGGAAAGTCATTTTGTCTTAGCTTGCGGTTATTTAATTATTTTGTGTGTGAGACTTAGGAGGTTGGCATAGAACTTGGTTGGCTAGCTTTAGTTATGTAACTAAACTATGCCTCATTAAGGTTCTGTTAAAAAAAAAAAAAAGGCAGACTCTTCCATTTAAGAAAATTACTCTCCAATTATTAGTGTAGAGTAAGTAGTTATCTTGTTTTTGAAAAATATAAAATATAGTCATGGTACTTTCCTGGGGTTTTTTGGTTTGGTTTTTTTGTGATGGTGGTGGATTTGTTTTGGGCAAGGGGGGGTTGGGTCTATTGTTACCTTTTTTTTTTTTTTTTTAATCTCCCACTTTATTCTTTGACATCCAGTATTTTACAAACCCATCCAAATTTTTACTACCACTTTTCTGTTGCCAGTCAGAATGCAGTTTATTCTGCACTATATAGTAGACATCAGCTTAAATTTTGTGGTTACTTGGAACCTAACCTTTCACAGTGGAGGAAAGAGGTACTTTGGGTTCATTTGGTCCCCTCCAGGCATCTACAATTTTTTAGATTTTACTTGAAACCTGTATCCTTACAGAGATACCAAGAAAGGGCCTCATTAAGTATTTTTTTGAAACTGTGCCTTAATGAAATATTAAGAACTTGGGAGAGTCAACAAACATTTTCTATAGCCTTCCTCCCGTGTTGGACATGATAACTGTGGAAGCTGCTTTTGCTTGTTTGATTTCTATAAACATCTGAGGTCTGTGTTTACATCTGCCAGTCATCTGCAAAGTTCGTTAATAGAAGGCAGTGCCTGATTTTTTTCTTAACCTTAAAATATCTTAAAAGGGGGAAACTTGTTAATAACGTTAGTATTTACATTTATATATAATTTTCTCTGCCGATCATCAGAGCTTTTTTAGAAATAATAAGTAAAAATTGATGAAACTATAAGACATTCTTCCTTACAATCTACTTTTCTGCTATACTCTGAAACTACCAAACTTGTTACCTCGAGTAATTTACTGGTACCATAGAGAGTAGAGGATTATTTTTTTTTTAATCTGAGTCTCTATTCTCCAAAGTTGAGCTTGAGTTGAAAATATTTGTTCTTTTCAGTGTTTTTGTAGTCATTGTTATTTAATATAAATCTATATTCAAGGGAGATATAAAAATATATATGTATATTTTAGTGAAGTCAAATAAATCTAACTCCGCTTCATTTTGAATTCCTTAAAACCAGGTCAGATATGAGACCATAAAGTATAATTAACCCTTGAGACAGTTTTCATTTTGTCTAAAAGTAGTGCTTTTATTATGTTTTCTGGGACTCTTTTACCCTCCCTACTTCTGACCTGAAGAAAGAGCAATGTATATAATTTATCTTTAGTAATAATTCGATGCTTTGAGTAGTATCTCATGTCCTCAGGTGGTCAGAATACATTTAACCAAGTCACTTATCATATTTGAGACTTCAGATTAGCTTCTAAATCTTCTGGTGTGGAAGAAAGTGTAATGGGGATAAAATGGTTAGAGGGGTGTAGAAGGAGAGAAAATTTCAAAAATGAGGTTAATCAGTCCATTTAAACATTGAGGTATCCTATAACAAATCGTGTGCGCTCTCTATAAAACGTTGATAACTTTCATATCGCTCATCCAAAATTGAGAGAATTTTCTACAGCAGATAGAAATTTTAGAAGTATTTGCATGATATCTACTACATAAATGTTAGGTGAATTAAGGCTGTATTTATACCCAAGTGAGATTTTAAAAGTATTTTCCTACTTTATAAAAATTCTGAAAGGTGGAATCTATAATTTAAAAATAAATGCAATACTGCAGTAGTCTAAAGACTGTTGTGCTCGTAAAGACTCAGATGTTTACAGAATGAGTGCCTTTTGCATCTTGGATCGTGGCTGGTTGAGGAAGGCGCTGCGGCTCGCCCTCACTGACTGTCGTTTTATACTGTAAGGTGTGGATCCAGAGTTGTACGAGCTAACAACTTCCAAGCTGGAAATCTCCACATCAAGCCTCCGAGTGACTGATGCATTTGCAAGACTCATGTCCACCGTAGAGAAGACAAGCACATCTACCAGGTAAACAGCTAGTGGTCATCACACCCTGTTTTGAATTCTGTGTTAAACAAAACAGCCCAAATGGGAAAGCAAATAAGTTGACACTATTTCAATATATTGTGTTAAAATTCACTTTGTATTTATAAAAATCAGTAGATGATGCCTAATTTCAGAAAACAGTTATCAAATTATGTTTAATTACGAACTTTATTAGAGCAGAGCTATTTCTTAAGAGGCTGGAAGGGGCTGACAGATGTGGTTTTCTCTTTTTACCCCCCACCCCCAAACTTTGTAGAGAAGAATTCTGATTAGGTATCGAGATCATAAGCCGTTTTAGAAACAATCCCTCTTTCCCTTCATAACCACTGAGGTGACCATCTGTAGGAACCCACTTTCACACTCGCAGAGTCCCTTAGGCTAACCTTTCTACTCCTGACCTAAGCTGGAATAGGCGATGGCTGCTATTTTATTTTCTGCATTTTTGCTGATGTGCAGCGCCTCTGATTTGGGATGTGAAGCCTTGTTTTGCCAAGCTTTCTGGGAGGCCCTTCAGGGATGTGGCCTTTAGAAAAGCAGTGTTGGAACCAGATGGAAGGAATGTCACTTGGGCCCTGTGCTCAAGATCCGGGAAACCTTTAGTTTTATGTAATTTAGCACAAGAACAGTAAGCCATTACTTTGACGTGTTGGCCATAAGAATAGGCCAGTTCCTACTAGGAGGTAGTCACTGTGAACCAGGAAATCACTACTGCGGGAGCAAATACTGGTTGATAGGAGCACCGACTTCCCTGTTCCAAATCCGTTGTTCATCAGCACTGCTAGTTGCCCACTTTGGCAGAAGTCTTATAGCCCTTACTCCTAAATAAATACATTCTGTTTCCATGTCAGATTCACACTTATCTTTTGAATCAATTCTTCCATAGAGAAACAGCCATTTAAAAAGCCTTTATTTTCTTTCTTTTTTTTTTTTTTTTAAGATTTTATTTATTTATTTGACAGAGATAGAGACAGCCAGCGAGAGAGGGAACACAAGCAGGGGGAGTGGGAGAGGAAGAAGCAGGCTCATAGCAGAGGAGCCTGATGTGGGGCTCGATCCCACAACGCTGGGATCACGCCCTGAGCCGAAGGCAGACGCTTAACCGCTGTGCCACCCAGGCGCCCCAAAAAGCCTTTATTTTCTTACCAGTCTTAAAACTTTGGTTTGAATTATCACATTGCCTTTCAAACTGTATTGGGTGCTTAAATATCCATTCATTCAACAGATACGTATTATTATTAATATTCATGATTATGAAGAGGCAGTATTACTTATTTTACAACTGCGGATACCCTTCGCTTTTCCCTAGGATAATTGACAGCATGCATGCACCGCGGACTCTCTTGCTCTCCGTGTTCCCCTCTCTTTGTGGTAGGGCCTCCTGGCACTGGTAAAGCCTCCTCTTCAGTGAACCTATTTGTAAATGAATCCTCTGTGGATTCTTTTTGCTCACTTTCCAATTTTTTCTCTCCCCAAATCATGTTTTCAAATCGAAATTCTTCTCATACAAATTTCTCGTCCACTTTTTCTATATACATTAGCCAAAAGCTACTGCACATTTGACTTAAAAAAAAAAATACTGATGCTCTTATTGTTTGGGCCTTCCCTGCCATTTTTAGGACAACCTTTTCTAAGGACAGTCCTACCATTTTGTTACCTTTTTCCTTCTGCAGTCTCACTGAACGTACTGTGGTAGTTTCCCAAGTCCCGTGGTGAGAGTTCAGTCTTCATGCCATTAGGAGGAGCCCTACACCACATTGTTAGCTTGCTTGCTCTCCTGATTCCTAACTCATCCTTGACACATCCTGTGTATACCAGGGAACTTGAACAACAACTGTCACTTGAAGAAATTATTTTCATTGTTTCCCTTACTCTGTACTATTAAGAAATGAACTGGAACCGTTGTGTGTATGCTAAGGTGAGTATCGTAACTGCATTGAATTGCTCTCTAGTGTCTGTTCAGCTTTTTGTTTTTAAAACACAGCAGACTGGGAAAGAAAAAAAAAGTTGCCAACTCTGTATTTTGTTTTGAGTTAATTATTTGAAAATGGTAAGACATGCAAATATTCACAAGTCTTAAAATTAGAAGGTAATGCTGTAAAATGTCCCCATGAATGATTCTCAGTTGTACAGGGAAGACAAAGGTGGATGGCATGTATCCTTTCAGAAAATTTCAGAGTCTTTGTTGTTTTTACATTTTGTTCTATTTTTCTTTTTGTTTTTGAATAAAATAAGCTACAAAAGTAAAGCTTGGCAAAATCTTGACTATTGACAACACACAGAAGGGAGAGCGACTGTAGGGTACCGCAGGGTTAAGAGACCCAGGTGTAGGTAGAGGAAGTTGACGCATAACAAACACAGACTCTTTTCTAAGTGCCTTTGCTACGTGTGTAGGAAGAAGTGTGCGTGTGCTCAGCTCTTTCCCTACACAGCTTGTTAAAAGCAACTTCTTACTTTTTAAAGAAATGCAAGATCTTAGTTTTAAAATAGTTCCTTCTTCTGGCTTTACCTTTCTAATACAGAGAAAAATTACTTTCTTATCTTACTCAGTGGGTGACCACCTAGTTAGTAGCAGTAGACCTCTGACTCAAGTTTATGCAAGCCAAACAACTAGTTGCCAAAAGGGATACATACGTCTTTTTCTTGTCTTTTTTTTTTAACCTTTTAATTGGGATATAATCCACATACCATAAAATCCACCCTCTCAGGTATACAATTCAGTGGTTTGTAGTATGTTAGCAGCATTGTACAACCATTACCATTAATTCCAGAACATTTTTATCACCCCAGAGAGAAACTCCATACTCATTAGCAATTATTTGCTATCTGCCACTTTTCCCAGCCCCTGACATCCACCAATCTGCATTCTGTCTCTAGGAATTTGCCTGTTCTGGTTATTTCATATAAATGGAGTCATACAGTATGTGACCTTCTGTTCCTGGCTTCTTTCTCCTAGTGTGTTTTCAGGCTTGGCCATGGTACTGTGTGTGTCGGTATTTTTCCTTCCTTTTTATGGCTGCATAATATTCCTTTGTGTGATTATAGCACATTTTACTTACCCATTAACCGATTGATGGATACCTGGGTTGTTTTCACTTGTCGACTGTCGTGACTAACGCTGCTCTGAACACTCATGTACAGGTTCTTGTGTGGACGGATGTTTTCTGTTTTCTTGGGAGTGAAACTACCAGGTCATATGGTAACAGTATGTTTAACATTTTGAGCAACTGCTGAACTGTTTTTCAAAGTAGTGCCACCATTTTACATTCTTCCAATAATAATGTGAGGATTCTAGTTTCTCCACATTCTCACTGAGGCTTGTTTGTGTCTGACTTTTTGCTTGTTGCCATCCCAGAAACCATTGCCTACTTCAGGGTCAGGAAGATTGACACTTAGGGTTTTTTCCTGAGAGTTTTATAGTTTCAACTCTTACACCTAGGTCTTTGATCCATTTTGATTTAATATTTGAATGTGTGGTAAGGTAAGGGTCCAGCTTCATTCTTTTACATGTGGATACCTCACACTGTTTAATGAAAAGACTCTTTTTTTCCCCATTGATGATCTTGGCACTCTTATTGAAAATCAATTTTTCATTAACATACAGGTTTGTTTCTGGACTCTCAGTTGTATTCCACTGACAAAAAGGATAAATCTTAGCTAATGAGAATGTAAATCAAAATTAGGTCACTGCTTTTGGATTTGAAAAAAGTTCATGAGACAACTTTTTATTTTCAAATTCTCCACAAGCATTTTTTCCTATACTCCAAGAAAACCAGATGACATAAATGCACAGTGACTACAGATAAAGACACAAACTATCAACTCTAAACTTTTTTTTCAATGTCCTGTTGCCTCTAAGTAGTGCCTCTGAAGTAAGGCCATTAGTAGAAAGTCTATAGAGTAATCTTTACCAACCATTGCTTGGGTAAAAGCGTCTACCTTGCTCTCCTTTCCCATCCCCCAACTGCATTTCACAAATGAGAAAGTTTGTTTAGGTGCAATTTTATTTGTTACTGTGTTTTGTTTTGTTTTAAGATTTTATTTATTTGAGAGAGAGAGAGAGAGCACGAGTCAGCGGGGAGGGACAAGCAGACTCCACTGAGCAGAGAGCCCCACACAGGGCTCAATCCCAGGACCCCGGGATCATGACCTGAGCCGAAGGCAGACACTTAACTTACTGAGCCACCCAGGCTCCCCTGTTTGTTACTGTTGTTTTGTTGTTGTTGTTGTTGTTGTTGTTGTTTTAATTCAATTAGCCAACATATAGTACATCATTATTTTTTGATATAATGTTCAGTGATTCATTAGTTGTGTATAACACTCAGGGCTCAGCACATCACGTGCCCCCCTTAATGCCCATCACCCAGTTACCGCATCCCCCCACCCACCCCCTTATCCGCAACCCTCAGTTTGTTTCTCAGAGTCAAGAGTCTCTCTGTTTCTTACTGTTTTTAATAACTTTCTATTATTACAGAAGCAGTAAAATAGATTATAGAGTTAGAAAATATAAAAATTTAAACTTAGTTTCATATTCTTACCACTCAGATCAACATAACTCCTTTCAGATCATTTTCTGTGCAAATATATACATATGTGTGTTGTTTTTACCAAAAATGAGATTTTATAGTCCATGCCGGATTGAACTTACCTCTGCAGTCTGTGGTCTCAGGTCACCTGTCAACTAGAGTGCATCTTAATTCCATCTAATACCGAAGCTGTATTCAGATGTCTGCCCAGCCTCCTTCAGCCTAGCTTATCTACCCCTAACCCTTTTGTTTGTTTTCAGTTTTAACAGTAGCTTATTAAAAAGATCAGTCCACATGTCCTGCAGAACATCCCCACCTCAGGATTTATCTGTCGGCTTCCTTCAAGAAGTGTTTAATATGCTTCTCTTTTCCCCTTATTTCCTGTAAGCTAGAAATTATATCTACAAGTTTAATGAGTTCAGGTGAAACATTTTGGCTGGAACACAGCACAGGTGTTGTACTGCATCAGAAATTGCATAATAATCTGGTTGACTCCATCATCAGTGATGTTAAGATTGACCATTGGTGAGAGGCTGGCCTTTTCCGTTATACAGACACTCCCAGTCTTTCACTTCACTCTCTGGTTTTTCTTCATCAAACATCCACATAATAATTCTGCCACCATTTAAATGCAATTAAAATTGTAGATTTTGAGCAGAAAATACTGGATTGCTATTCCATTCTTCTGAGAAACCTTTGAACTGAGTATCGGTTGGTCTCATTGTTTCGGTGTGCCTAAAGCCCACCCCTTGTTGAAGAACTTCGGTCCTAAAATTCTGATATTTGATTTTTCTGTCATTCTATTAAATCTTTTCATTTCAGCCTGAATTCAAAAGTGATAACAGAAGAGTCTAGGTATGAAATAAAGGTCCATATCTGTGTTTCCCTTCTCACTTCATCTCCTGACGTCCTGTTCCCCATCCCAACGACAAAGAAAATAATGAGGTAGAAGAAATCACTTCTGTCACACCTGATGTAGTACCAGCTAGTTTACCATAAAAGAGAATTGGGCTTTTTAGAATCAACAATTTTAAATGAACTTTGGTCTAAAAATTAGTATCTGTATGACCGCAACTATTCTTTCAATATATTTAACATCCTGGAAAAAATCAAGGTTGGCTTACAGTCACGTGTTCAATTTGAGCCACATTTGAGGCTCACTTGACATTTCCGCAGCTCGCCATGTGGGAAGCCCTGGCTGGAGAGGAGTCCTTCCTGTCTGTGCTAGCACTGAACTGCTCACCTCTAATACCGAGAGCAGTGAGTAGTGTACTTCGTCTGCAGAACCCCTGGGGTTCCGAGATTCCCCTCTCCCCGAGCACGTCCTGCCTGTGTGCCTTCTCGGCCTCGGCGGCCAGCTCTCGTGCTCCTGCCCCTGGACCTGCTGTCTGCGTCCCCGCGGGGCCGAGACTGCTGTTTTTGAGCCGAGGGCTTTCTCTCCTGGAATTCCCCATGGGGGACGAAGAAAGCCCGAGGTTAGAATGACTTACACGGTCTTGTGCCAGACATGCTTTGTTTTATGTTGAAGTAATTTTGGTAGTTTCACGGGGTCGGGGAAATCCGGTTGGGTGAAGTTTTATTAGGGCCCCGGCATTATATTTCTGCTTAGTAACATTTTAAAAGTGTGCCCGGGCCGATGTTCAGCCTTAAGCCAATCTGTGAGCTGTACGTGGGTACGTGGGATGTCTGTGCGTCCGTGCCGGCAGTAAGGAGCACGCATAACTAGGGAGCACGCGTCCCTGTAAGACGCTCGGCGTCTCGCACAGGAAGCTCGCGCAGAGGTTTTACGAGGTGCGGGACCTGGCAGAGCAGTCCCCACAGATCGATAACTGTCTACCTTGAGAGTGGATTTTCTCCCGTTTGACCCACAGCAAAATCACATTAACACGCTTCTCTTTTTTCATTTGTCAATAGGAAACCGAAAAAAGAAGAGCACCTGAGTGAAGAAGCCATCAAGGTGATCGCTAGCCTTCCGGACTTAACGTTCATGCATGCCAAGGTGTTGATGTTCCCGGCCACGTTAACACCTTCCACAAGGTCCCAAGAGAAAGCCGACTGATAACTGAATTGGACAATTTCAATTGCTTTTCCTTCCCTCCAGCCCTCCCCTACCTACCATCAAAAGCATACCTGCTCTAATTAAAAAAAAAAAAAAAGTTCAGCTGATTTGTTGGTAAGCCGCACTAGAAAGGTATACATAGTAATGTATATTTATTTACATACTGAAGTCCTAAATTTATATTAGAAAAAAATGTAAATAATCGGGGGTGAACATTTTTGAAGATTTATTCTTTTTGTGTTGCTGGGGTGTATACATTTATGTCTTTGTGAAATACACTGGTGGTGTCCTTCTTACAAAACTTTTGAAATAAAAAAAAGAAAATTAAAAACTCAAATCTCCACTGTCTGTGAAATCCCCTTCAGTCTTTTCAGATTGCATTGAATGTTCTATTAATTTTTCATATCATATGTTGAATTACTTTTGCTATCATAAGTAAGCTCCAAAGTCCCCATTTAATTTTTTTTTTCTATTTTATGTGTAGTGGGTTTGTTTCAGATCTGACTTTTTGTTAACATTTTTGCACTCTTTTTTAATCTTTTCAGTCTGGCACGTTGCCGTGTGACCTTTTGCAAGGTACTTGATCGCTTGCTCTTGTATTAACAGGGTGTGGATCATTGTCAGCACTTGATTGGAGGGGTTTGAAGAGATTGTGTCTGTTTTAAATCAGTTTGGTTTGGAGAAGGACCAAATTATATGAATGTCTTACAATGAAATTTATTTGTTAATGATTTTTTTGTTTTATCGTACCACTATTTTTTGAGGATTTTGCACAGTGTAAAATGACATAATCATAGATTGCTATGGTTTAGGCTGTATATACAGTAAAAACTATGGGTTTTAAATGTTTGGGGAAATTCCTATGGAAAAAAGAAAGACACGTAGAAGAACCTCTGACAAGGTTAATGTGCATGCCCAAGGTCTTTTGAGATTTCAGTGTGTAAATTTCCTTTTAGCTTACACAAAAATAAAATAATTTAAAAGAAATTTAGCCTGGTGTTTTTGTACTTTGGTATCAGGGAAAATCTGATGAATTTGGATGTGAAGGTTTATTCCATTTTAATGTATTTCAGTCCAGAGGAAATCATCTGGTAGGTCGGGCCTCACGTTTTTGAAAGCAGAAGGAATTAGGATCTGGCCCGTAGGAACTGGATCAGTACTAAGGTGAGCTGTTTTTATGTAGAACATGAGATCATAAAAGAAATTCCCATGATTCACTATAATGTATCTTCATCAGAACTGGCAAAGTTAAGTGAGCATTTCTAGGGAATTTTTTTCTTTTCCAGTAAATACATACATGATATTAATCACCTTCTCTGAGCCTTAACTTGAAAATGGGAATGATACTGCCTTCCTGTGGCGGTGATGTATTAAATAATAAATGTGAAACACTTGTCACGTGAGGAAAGAGTTAATAAATGGTAACCAGAACGTAGAGTCGGCAAAACCTGTGACGGCCCCCAGAGTCCCAGCAGGTTCAAGAAGCAATCACAGATGAAAGGATCCTGTAAAATAACAAGGAATTGCGTTATTATTTAGACATGGTCAAGTGGGTCTTCCTCATGAAAGTGACCCTGCTTCAATGACACACAGAATGGAGATTTCCTCTTAGAGCCATGTTTGGATAAGCCAGATTTCCCTTTTGTTTGTCCTGTTGGCCTGGGATGTTTTAATCACACCAGGCACATCAGTATTGGACTATCACGGGTTAAAGTCAGGACTCGCCTCGAGGACCAGAAGTGCTCGCCCCAAACCAGGGCTCCGGTCGCACGAGAGAGCAGTAACAGTGGCTGGTGAGGGAAGGCCTCAGGCGCCTCTCTGGGTCTCCGCTAAGGGAGAGCCCGTTGGCTGCACACAGCAGCTGACCATTTGTCCTGCTCAAAGTCAGCCAGGTGGACCCTGCAGACTTGGGGAGAAGACACTGAAGAGGCAGAGACCCTAAAAGCCAGTCACACACAGTGACGACTGGTTTAGCAATCAGCTTTGTGTCCTCGACACCTTAAAGCCGGCTCAACTCATCCTCTAGAGTCTCCACTCACTTGATGGCCAAATCCAAGTAGCCATACGTAAGTCCCCATTTAATCCAAGCCAGACTGGGAAGGATAGGAGAAATGTCCCTAAATTGAGTCATGTGTCACTACTATTTTTGTGAGTCATTCTTTTATATAGAAACTTTTTCCTCCCTCTACATGAGTATCATGGTCTTTATTTAGAAATTGCCACTTTTCATTCCCTCATGTTTCTTGAATCAGTTAGGATTAGGTTTGGCTGTGAGTAACAAAAACCCAAAATACTGCATTCCATGTAATAAGATTCATACTTCTGTCACATCTGAACTTCTCTGAGATGGGAAAGTGCCCTACAATCGGAGGGGCATCCGATTCACCCGAAGTGGTTTTTCGGTTAGTGATGTACAAGATAACGCTGTCTTACAGCCAAGAACCAGAGCTGATGAAACGTGGCAGTGGTGGCTTAAACCATAGAAGTTCATTTCTCTTGCAGTCTAGGGCTGGTGAGGGGGCTTCAGAAGATCGTCAGTGACTGAAGCTCTTGACAGTCATTTCGTCGTTCCACCATTACCCACACATAGTGTCTACCTCATGGCCCAAGGTGGCTGCTGATGGTTCGGCCACTATGCCTATGTTCCCGCCATCGACGAAGGAAGAGCGAAGAAGAGCGTTCTCCCTCTCGAGAACACTTTCCATAAGGTATACAAAATACTTCTAATGACTACCTCGTGGCCAAAACTTCGTCGCAGCGCCGTATCTGGCTACAAAAGAGACAGGGAAGTAGCTGTACTCTGGGCCGCCACCTACACGGGCTTCTAGTAGTAAGAAGGTGAGGACAGATGCTGTAGGACCACGGCAAAGCGGGGCCTTCTTTTCACCTCACATTTCATACAGCATTTCGCGGAGCTCGTCAGACCTAGAGGAAGGAATTCCGGGATCGTTGTCTCGGGCTGGATCCGTTGGCTTCTGGTGTTTTCTTGTAAAAGGGAAAGGCATCTATAGAGGGCAGCACAGGTTTGCTGAGACCCGGGAGGAGCGCGCGCTAAGACAGCACGGACGGTGGCAGGGGGCGGCCTGGGGAGGCAGAAGGGACACCGGATTAGGCTGGGAGTCGTGTCTTCTAAATATAGTTCTCCACTAATCAGCGGTAGGATGTTGAATAAAATCCCTTTTCTAAGTCTCCAGTACTTCAGAGTCTGCAGAATTGAAAACTAGGGTAGGAAGAAACCTCGGAGAATCACAGAATCCTCGGGCTGGAAGGTGAGCCGGTCGGGCGCCCGAAAGCCGCCCCAGAAGCCCGGCGCGCTGGCCCCGCGGTGCCCGCACGGCGCTCGCGCCCCGGGCCTCTAGGCTGGGGGCAGGGCTGTCGCCGATTACACATTCGAAAAAGCCACGGATGAGTCCCTTCTGCAAGCTGAGGCAGTGGGAAGTCTACACCGGAAACTGACTCACGGCATCATGCATCTGTAACCGCAGAGGCAGGACCTGAACCCCGTTTTCCTGACTCTCCTGCGTCTCCCCTCTGAAGGGCTGGCCAGGCCGGCCGTGAACATTCGCGGGGACCTCGCGTGAGCTCCGGATCTCCCAAGACAGCCGCCAGCCGTGCTTGCTTGGATGGCCAGCACTGACCAGCAGGACTTCTACCGAGTGGACACCAGGGTCCCCACAGCCTCCCGCGGTCGTGTTCCCGACAGTAAGTCAGCCTGACCTCCAGAGCCTTCCGTGTCGGTTATCCGTTGTTCCGGCTGATCCTCTGGGCCTGGGCTGTCGCGGAGAAGAGCGCGTCCCAATCACTTGGCATGATGTGTGTGAGCACACGGCACCTGAGATCATCGTCCTCTCGCTGCCCCTGGGCTCCGGGGGACCGACCCGGGCTAGCGCCTCCGCCGGCAAAGCTCTTCCTCACCAGCCAGCCAGCACCCCTCCCTCTGGGAGCCTTTCTGAGCACCCCCCACCCCGGACCCCCCTCACCCCACAGAGCCGCTCTCCGGCCTCCCAGAGTGCTCAGCAAACCTCTCTGATAATGTAACACTCGTAATAAACCTGGCATACATTGATCACGAGCATTCCTGAGCCCAGACACGAGAGCTTCGTGCACACTTTCCCCAAATCCTCCCAAGGAACCCTAAGAAGTCCCCGAACTGTACCTGACTCCAGCTCACTGGTGAGGAAACCAAGACTTAGACACGATGTCACGTCCCCAAGGTCACTCGGCCAGGAAGAGGAAGAGTCTAGAACCCAAGTCTGATCCCAAAGGCTGAATGCTTCCCGCAGGGTATCAGCCTCTTGGCATGCTGAGGGGCTGTTAACTGCCCCTGTCACCCGGCTTTAGGATGACCCATCTGCTCTTCTTGCTCCTGCAGGCTGTGAGATCCTTGAGGGCAGGGTCAGCGTCTGGCCCAGATTTGTCCCCCTGGCGCTGGCACAGTGCCTGACACGTAGGCGAACTCTCACCTGGTTTGCTTCCTAAACCAGTTTATGCATAAGCCTCTCAGTGAAATGGATGGGGATCCTTCCAGAATCTGTGTCTTGCCTTTGCCTGCAAATACTGTAAACCCCACCTTGAGCCCCATCTGAATTTTTTCCAAAACATATCCTATTCTATTGACCACTGACTCAACCCTTCAAGCTCTGAAGCAAACCCCAAACACTACACCAAACTTCTGCAGCTTCCATTTTGTCAAAAGCTATTTGTTCTGGTTTGGTTTTGCCTCAATCCTTGCCTCAATCCCTGCCTCGGGCGAGCAGCAAGTAGGGGCTGGACACATGGGGATCTGGGCCACTTCGGGGCACAGCTCTGTAGCCTACACCACCAGCGGCTCCTGGCTGAAACGGACACGGCTCCCGGCTGAAACGGACACGGCTCCCGAGGATACTCCCAAACCTAGAATCATCTTGACCATTTCCCAAAGCGGGCCCTGAGCAGATGGCTCTCTGGGAAATGGGAAATCAGGAAAGATGCCTCCCAGTCTCTGAGCAAGGCCCGATGTGACTCAGAGGGGCTCACATGACCACACCGTTGGGTCCTCAGACAAAGCTGGAGAGCCCTGAAAGGGGAGGTCACGCTGACAGTCACTACCCCCCACCCCCCAGGGACAGGACGAGGATGCCTGGCGGCATGCTCCATGATGCAACCTGCCCGGGCCATCCGCTCTCCCCTTTACCCCACCCCTTCTCTTCTGTCCTGTTATCCAAAGCAGGACTTGCGTTCCGGAGCTGGTGGCGGGCAGGCATGGTGGGGAGCATTGCTTCTGACTGTGTGGTTCCAGGCCCGGGCTGCCATCCTGGCCGCAGGACCCCAGACCCAGCAGGACGGCTGCCAGAGCAACCTACCCCAGGGCTCACCTTCCCCTATAAATTCAAGCCTCCACCGAATGCAGACATTTCACTGAAATCAGTATTTTTACTCTGTGGGAGGAGAGAAGCGTGGCCCAAGGACCGTCCAGCTCCCCCCTTCACGCTCTGCCCGTGGGAAGCATGTTTGATGGGTTACGATTTGCTTCCCTTTATTTTTGCTGGGTTGCCGTGGGAGCCTGAACTGTGATCTGGGTGGGAGTCACTCATTCATCGGCTCCAGAGAACGGCGCAGACCAGCGTTGCACCCCTTGTCAGAAGAAACCGCTCTCCCTGGCTCCGAGGAGAGGCCAGAGCTCTCCCAGCCACCTCCTACCAGTGGCGGACCCTCCAGCGCCCCGGTCCCCCTCCCGGGCCTGGCGAGTCACCTTTCCCGGCCGCCAGGCCGCGGGGCAGCCACAGCTCGGCCCAGGGAACAGGGAGGCGTTGTTTCCCTGCAGCTACTATCTTGTAACTCCCTCTTAATTTACAATCTGTTTGCTGTTTCAGATGTTTGGAAAGAAAACTCCTTAGTCAGCAGCTCTGGAAAGCTTCATTTTCAGTGAAATCTGGACTCTTCTTTCCCACCCCAGATTTTTTTTTTTTTTTTTTTTTTTTTTTTTTTTTGGTTTTGTGGCTGGAACCTCACATCTGTGAGGCAGGCAGGACCTCATGGGCCCTGTGTCACCAAACACCTATTGAAAGGATGCATTCAAGGGTAGCAAATCCGGGCAGAGCCCACCGGTGACAACTGGTATTTAGCTAATATCCGCCTTAGCTGACCCGGAGATGGACGGGCCACCCGCCCCGGGAGAGAAGCAAGGACGAAACACGGTGCTCGGTCCCCG
The DNA here is from genome assembly GCF_024610735.1 of Ursus americanus. Lineage (NCBI taxonomy): Eukaryota > Metazoa > Chordata > Mammalia > Carnivora > Ursidae > Ursus > Ursus americanus. The sequence continues at coordinate 31,087,625 of NC_142133.1, forward strand.
CTCCGGTACGCGTGGGGACCCGGCGGGAATGCCCTGCCCTCATGATGGACAAGAAAGCCCAGGGTGCTTGAAACGGCTGTTTTCCCAGCGGAAGGGGGAGAGTCCGCCACCGCGGTTCCCATTTCTGGCGGCCGAGGGTCCTCCCAGACACTTCCATAGAAGGTGACACTTGTCCATCAGCCCGACCTTTCCTCGCCTTGCGGTGGCTCCCGCAGGGCTGTGGAAGAAGGGGCACGAGCTACCATTCCAGAGAATCGGTGCAGCACAGAGCTTGGGAGCTGCAGCCCCGAGGCCCTGGGGGTTCGCGCCTTTCCTTGCTAGCTGTGTCCGAGCAGTCACCAGCCCCACGACACGGGACTCCCCGGGCTTCCAGGGCCACCAGAGAGGCGGCCTGAACATCCCCCCAGGAGAGAAGCAGCAAGGAGGCAACCAGAGTTGAGAGTCCGCATCCTGACCTGCCACTGGCTAATTGTGAGACGGTGAGCCAGTCTGCACACTGCACAGGCAGAGCGAACACCACCAACCCCGGCGTCTTCGGAGAATTGAACACGGAACTCATGTGAAACACTTAGCATGACACTCGGAAATACTAAGCGCTCAAGAAATGTTCGGAATCGCATTATTATTGAGGACGCCAAGTTCTGTCGCGCGCCTGCGTGTGCCTGGCCTGACTTGGGGGCCTCTTGAGCCCCAGCTGTTAGGGTGCAGCCCCTGAGTCAGAGAAATAATTAGGGCCCAGCAGGCCAGCTGTTCAGGACCCGGTGATTCTGAGCAACCTACCCTCCACCTGAACGGTGAGGTACAGAAATAACTGGGCTCCAAGAGCAGGCCTCCTGGACATGCCGGAGCGGCTCCAGAGGAGGGCAGAGGGCAGCGGTGCCCGGAATCATCCAGAGAGAACTCACAGGCGTTTCCGTAAAACGTGACCCGTGGAAGTCTGCCCACGGTTTTCCTGGTCTTGTGGTGGGCTTGCAGGGTAGGCGGGAGGTAAACGTGAAGGGGCGCGCTCGGTCCCACAGAGGCTATCCACGCATCCATCCATCTTCGATGAAGCACGTGAAGGCCAGGTGCGGGCGCCCAGTCCCCTGCTGGCCACACAGGAAGTGCACAGGTTGGGGTCTGGCCAGCGTGGAGGCCCAGCCAGCTCCAGGAAGGTGAGCCACGGCCCGTGGGGCCTCGCGTTCTCCTTCCTTGACCCATCCTAGACCTTAGATATCTTGGATTTTATTTACTTATTAATTTGCTGAACAATTTCAGAATTATGGATATCATCCCATGTCCCTCCCCCCCACACCACTGTCGTATCAAAATAGAGATATTCTCATCTAACTGCAATACTATTATCACATCTACAAAAATGAACAATAATATCCGAATACCATTTGAAAACCAGTCTATTCGAATTCTCCACAGCATCCCTAAAATGTCTGTCGTAGCCTGCCTCTTCGAACCAGGGTCTGCTTAAGGAGGATGCATCCCATTTGACTATATGTTCCTTTGAATCTAGAACAGTTCTCCCATCCTCTTATTTTTTATTACATTGTTGGGTTTTTTTAAAGAGACCAGGCCGGTTGTGTTGCAGAATGCCCCACATTCTGGATGTAGCTGTCTCCTCCTGGTGTCACGTAGCTTGTTCGTTTCCCTGTCCCCCATATTTCCTCTAACATCATCTAGTCTCTTCAGGCTGCTTAAGCAAAAGTACCATAGACGGGGGTGTTTGTAATATCAGAAGTTTATTTCTCACAATTCTAGAAGCTGGGAAGTCCAAAGTCAAGACACCAGCTTGGCTAGGTTCAGCCGTCTTTCACCAGGTCCTCGCATGGCAGAAGGGGTAAGAGAGCTCTCTGGGTGATCTTAGGGGGGGCACTAATCCCATCCCAAAGTCCTAATCGCCTCCCAAATGTCCCACCTCCGAATACCATCACACTGGGGCTTAGGATTTCAACATAGGAATTTTGAGAGGACACAAACCACAAACGTTCAGTCTATAGCAAACAGTATAGCCATTCTTAAGGTCAACATCTTGAAATATCACAGACTCCATCCAGCTTTCGGCAGAAATCTTTGGGCTCTGCAAAGTGTAGGTACAATAGGGAGGGGTAAGGCTCTGGGAGAAACAGCCCTCGGGGTGCTCTCAGCATGACAGAGGCCCAAGCACACAGCCAGGAAGGACCTATGTGCCCCAGGAAAGGTTCCAGCAGAGGGCAGGGGGGCATCCAGCAGCCCGGCCATCCAGAAACTCCCAGCTATGGGGACTGGCCCTTGGGTCCACAGTCATGCTGGGCTGTCCCAACCCGACCAGGATCGGCCACCTGGTGGATGACCTTCCTTCCTCCCTGGGACCTCCCCACACCTCTGCATGGCTCCGGGGCCTTTTCCTTTAGGCTTCTAGCCACTGGGGGCCGTGTTTTTCTTCTCACTACACATTACCAACCGACATATATTTACTATTTATTTGGTTATGTGTCTTTCTGCCAAGACCGTAAACTTCAAAAAAAAAAAAAATAAGGAAAAGCACTGTTATGTCAATATCAAATAAAAATATAGCATAAAGAGATGAAAAGATACATCAAGGTGCCTAAACCTAAGATATCATTAAGTATCTCCATGTAAAAGCAAACAAACAAACAAGACTGTAAACTTCATCAGGACAGGGACCTTTGCTGCCCTGAGCACTGCTTTATCTCCAGGGCCTGCAACAGCTTCTCAGGCGTAAGGAAGGCACCTAGTAAATCTTGAATGAATGAGTGCGTGGGGCCACAGCATACAGCCCAGTTCCAAGCCCACAACCGACCTCAACTGAACAGATACTGTTTGAGGTTATCATCTTCCCAGAAACCTGTACGAAAATTCCGAAACTACACTTAACATTAAGTAGATAAAAAAAAATCACACCAATCGTGAATAAGAAAATCTCCCCTGCAAGTTGTCTGATCTCCCCAGCCCCGTGTCTTTCCTCCCTGCTGCCAGAGTTTGGGCAACTCCTGAATCGCTCAACTCAGGGTGAGTCCAGGGCCTGTTGGTCATAAATACCAGTTAGTCCCACTCAGCGAATAAAGGCATGATGAATTATGGCGTTTGGCTTGGAGGATGATTCCTCCTGTCTGTTTTTTTTTAAGTTGAGTCTTCTTCCTCCTCCTCCTCCTCCCCCTCCCCTCCTCCTCCTCCCCTTCTTCCCCTTCTTCTTCTTCTTTCCTCTTCTTCTTCTTCTTTCTTCTTCTTCTTCTTCTTCTTCTTCTTCTTCTTCTTCTTCTTCTCCTTCTTCTTTTTCTTCTTCTTCTTCTTCTCCTCCTCCTTTTTCTTCTCCTTCTTCTCCTCCTTCTTCTTCTCTTTCTTTTTCTTCGCCCTCAAACGCTGAACAGGTGCTGTCTTTAACTCCTAGCCAAGGGTCGTGGCTTGGAGTAGGCAGTGAGCCAGGGGGCCTGGGGAGAGGGATTGAGGGGCGTGGGAGCCAGGGTGGAAACCGAGGTGCCACCCACTGATGAGTAAAGGAAGAGCGGCAGCTTTTGTTTTGTTGGAGTAAAACCAACAAACAAGACATGGAGGGTGAATCATCTTAAGAGGGGCTTCTCACCCTGGCCCTTAAGGGGTCCGGGAATCCCCTGAAAGCCTGTGCAACATATTGTGAATCCTTGCTTCTGAGCACCTTTCTGGGGAGACGGTCCAGAGCTTTCATCAGTTTCCCAGCAGAGTTTGTGACACAGCCTCAACCTCCACTCCCACTAAAAAGGGCTGGGGGAAGGGGGGTAAGAAAAACACAGAGAGGGCATCTGGCAGCTTTCTGGAGGGTGAATCAACACAGTTGTGTCAAACTCCGGCCACTGCTCCTCCCACCCAAGAGTGCAAGCTAACGGGGAGATGAGGCCTGAAGCGAGGAGGGGGTTGAGGCGTTGGGGCGTTGGGGCTCATTTCCTGCGAGTCTCCCAGGCACACAGCACAGGGCTCCGCTCTCTGACAGCAGCAGGTGCCCACCTAGCGGTCGGTAAGGGCCAGACACCGCTCGAAGTGCCCTCCGGGCATTCACTCCCCCAGCGCCACGCTTCTCACCTCACCTTACAGACCATAAAACTGAGGCCCAGAAAGCTCAAGTAACTTGCCCAAAACACACAGGAGATCGGATTGAAACCTGGAGTTTAGAGTGCCTGCGCTGTTGCTCCAGCTCTGATGTCCGGCGAGCCTCCCCACCGCCCCGCTGCAGTGTCTACGGCGATCGTCTCCATTGCACAGGTGATAACGCTGAGGTTGGGTAACTGGCCAGATGTCACCCTGGGCTTTCCAGACCTCCTGCTGCGAGGGCTGAGAGCCAAAAAGAAAGTCAGAGGAATTCCGAGGGGCGAGAGGTCACTCTGGGCAGGGGTGACCAGGGGAAGAGTTGGGAACGGAGCAATGGGACGCTGGAAGGCCATGCGGCTCGGCTGCGGGTGCCTCTGGGACAGCTCCTGCGAGCCACCAAGCAGGGGTCCTCGCCCCGGCCCCATCGCTTTACCTCCTTCCACAGCCCCCAGCCTGGAAGACATGGCTTGTGAGGTGGGGCCCCAGGGTCAAGGTTAACACCCCCTCTCACTCCCTTTTCTGCGTCAAATTCACCGGGTCTTCTGAGGAGTCCTTTCCATGGGGAGAGAGAGATGCACAAGCCTCCAGAACCTTCCCTCACCTCAACCTCCTCCTCAACCACGGTCCCACTTCCGCTGACCAGGAACCTATTTACAGCTCTGCAGAGAGGCCTGGCCGAAGCCGGCGGGACCTCCAGCAGACCTTTCTCAAATGTTCTGTGTGGGTTGCTAAGGATTCCCTTGCTCTCGATGTTTGGAGAAGAGCTGCAGTGAGACCTCAAGTCTTGAAGCTTGGGCGCTTCCGGCCAAGTCCCACTGCATTCAAGACCCGTCACAACCCTGCCCTTCCCACTGGTATTTGACCTTTATCTAAATTCTGTGAAGCAAATATACATACAAAATAGTACACATATTTATACATTCTATACGTACATATATCTTTAAGCTACTTGCAGGGGCATTTTTGCCACTTGCAACCAGACTGTGTTCTATACGTCTCTGACCCATCTGGACATTTTGTAGGAGCTTCCCTTCTTGCAGAGGGGGGTAGGGGTAGGCTGGGGAGCACATGAAGGCCTCTGGGTTAATGTGTTGGAAGCTGCTGCCAAGCTTATAAATTAAGAACTAGCCTCTTTCAACTCATTCAGTAGATCTATAGGAAAATGGATTTAAGTTTAAAATAATGTCATTTCCACCCAGTCTTGGGAGCATGGGTCCTAGACGCTGTGTTCAGGAGCTCCCAGCCCAATGGCAGCTGCAGCCCTGGATGGGGCTCCCGGACCAGCAGGGCCAGCCTGTGGTGCAGGGGCAGGGCCAGGCCAGGCTGCAGCCTCAGCGGGAGGGACAGCCAGGAGCTGTCTCCTGTCCAGCTGGATTTTCCAGTCAAGTCTGCACGTTCCTTCCTGTTCCTTCCCTCATCCCCCCAGGCAAACACGTGACTGTAAACCAGGCACCCAGATAGTGAGGGGATTCCCACAGGGACCTCCCCTTTTGGAGGCCAGGATGCCTGCCTCCTGCCTCATCCTCCTTTCCTCCCCCACTGCATAGCTCTCTGCCTAGCCTCAGCTCCCATCCCCCGCCCTCCTGCGGACCCCATCCCACCCTCACCCACTTACACGGTCCAGGCGGACAATCACAGCCCCGTACAGCTGGAAGGGACCTCAGAAACCATGCCCCCTCCAACCCAGGGGCTTTACACAGGAGAAACTGAGGCCAGAGAGGTGAAGTGAGCTGTTGATGGCCGCCTCACTGTGAGGAACAGCCCCGAGATAGGATCCAGGTGGCTAGACCCGTGATCTGGGGCCGGGGTGCCCTTGAACCTCCTTCTGGTCCTGTGGGCCAGGGGGCGAGCGCCGCGCTCCAGCCACAGGCTGCTGGAGAGGAGGAAGGGCTCGGGAGGCCCGGGCCCCGCCGGCGGGCCGATCAGCAGGGTCCCGCCCGCCAGCCCCGGCCGCCCCCCTCGGCGGGCCCCAGCCCCCCCGCCCCCCACGCCGCTGCCCGTCCGCCCGCGCGCGCTCCCGCTCGTCCCGGGGCCCGAGCCCGTCCCGCCGCCCGGGGGCGCCGCTGCGTCCCCCCGGCTCGCACTACCGGGCGGGCCCCCCGGGACCGTGGGACGCGCAGGCTCTCGGGCCCACCCGGACCCCCGCCCGCGCCCCCAACCGGCAGCCGAGTGTCGGCGGCGCTCGAGCCGCGCTCCGCAGGCCCGCAGGAGACCGTCACGTCCGCGGAAGTTGGCGAAGCGCGGCTCTGGAGCGCAGACACCGCCGCGCCCCTCTGTCTCCGCGGGGACGCCGATCCCGTCTTTGTTCCCTCCGTTCGTGGCTGTTGGGCGCAGCCGTTCGCCTCTGCGGCTGAGTGACTGCGGGGAGCCGGAGAAGTGTTCCTGGGGCCGCCCTGGCGTCTTTAATAAAAATCCTCTTTCCTGGATGATGACCAGGAAGGCCTTGGAAATTGACAGGGTTCCTCAAAGAATTGATCCACTCAGCATCTCCCTAGATTCAACCCCAAATTGTTCACAGTGGAGCTGGAAGGGCACCCTGACCCTCGTTCGCCGTGGCCTCTGAAGAGCCCGCAGCACCTGACGCGGCTCGCCTGTCCCCCCTTCTGCGAGGGGGCCGTGGGCCGCTGCTCCACGGAGGTCGTTCCCAGGCGGAGTGAAAACTGTCCAAGAGGGGTGTGGATAATTGGAAGCTGCTGATCTAAAAGCTCACTAACGGTTGTTCCCATTTCGTAAGAAGAGGCTACTTCACTAGCCTAGAACAATGTGGAAGAACGAAAGATATGGTCATATTTCATCTTCTTTCCCAGAATAATCTTCAATATTTTTATATAATGTTTTCAATAAAATTTTAAACGTGCATAGCTCAGTAAGGTGTCCCAATCCCTAAGGCCCAAATCTTGGCTATTAACCTAGTGACAGAGAAGGGTAGCCTAGTAGCCATGTTTTAGGGGCAATGTCTCCAACTGGAGACATTTTACAACCAGTTTACGACCAGCACCGAACCACACTGCCCTTCACCCACGGAATAATTCCGATGATGGAGTCCAGATCAGAGAGGGGAGATTTGGGCATGGGTTGGCCATGTCGTTCCAGTCCCATTTCCCAGGTGACCCTGCCACCTGCTTCTGACTGTTTGAAAGGTCAGAGGGGTTAGGTGAGCTGAGAGAGGATTTGAGAGAGCAGGGGCTTGTTCAGAGCCAACTGTGGTGTGTCAAGAGCCTTGCAAATATCCTTTGTCTTTGTCCCAATGACTCCACTTCAGGCATTTCTCTTGCGGGAATCATCAGAGAAGCGTAAATGAACCACAATATGGGGGCAGTTTAAATAGGTGGAACACTGTCACATGAAAGAACAATATACAGCAATCAAAAATCCCATTTTCAAATTATTTCTAATGATCTGGGAGTTGCTCACGATATAAGGCTGAAAAGCAGCATAAAAATAGTATAGTAGGAGCGCCTGGCTGGCTTAGTCGGTGGAGTGTGTGACTCTTAATCTCAGGGTTGTGGGTTCGAGCCCCATGTTGGGTATAGAGACTACTTGGAGATAAAATCTTTCTTAAAAATGGTATTGTATATTGTTCCGCTTTATCCAAAATACATATTATTTGTCTAAAAATACATATTATCGTAATATATATATTTATATGTATATATAAATAAAACAAAGTATTAGAAGGAAAGTTACCAAAATATTAACAAAGGTTTTCTCTGGGTGGTGGGATCACAGGTGATATTTGTTTTCTATTTCACTTTTTCTGTGTTTTCCATTTTTTTCTAGAATGAGCACTTCTTACTTTAGCATTAGAAAAAATAATTTAAGAACTTACAATGTTCTAAGCATTGCACCAGACTCAAAGATGCATAAGAAAACAAAAGTATATTTTCTGCCCTGGGGGGAATTCTATGGTCCAAGGAGACTAGAGGTACCCCAAAAAATACCAATTCAAAGCAGGGTAGGATGAATCCTGGAGAGGTGAGCATGACACGGTGCGAGTGCAGGGGAGGGGAGGAGAACACCTCCTGGACTTGAAGCTCCTTGGGGCCAGGCACGGAGAAGGTCAGCGTACGTGACATGGAACACAGCGCACGGTGGCCTGAGAATTCAGTCCTGCTCCCTAATACCCCGTGATTTCAGGCAAGCTATGCAGAGCTAGTCTAACTCTCCTCATCTGTAAAATGGGATAACAAAATTGTTCCTGTGAACAGTTCGTAAGGTCGTGGAGATGAAGCATGGTGCCTGGCACAATGTAAGCTCAATAAAATTAGATTTACAGTAAAAACTTCAGTCAAGTCTGAGTGGGAAAGCACAAGGGCTGTGGGGAACCGATGCGGGCGTGTGGGATTCTCATGGGGGGAGAAGATGAGGCAGGGGGCTGAGTGCAGACAGAGGGGTGCAGCTTCTGGTGTAGGGGAGGCTCAGCGCAGGGGGGAGGTGGGGACGGGACTTTGGGAGACTGCCTCCTCCATCCCGGAACAAAGGAGTAAGTGGGGGACACAGAGATGAAAAAGAGGGTGAGGACTCAAGCTGGACTCGGAGCCTTCAGCTGTGACTGGCGAATGCAGGGAAAGGGCGTGGAGGGGTGTCCACGGAGCGCCCCTGGCATATACTCAGAAGCCACAGTGTGCTACATACTGCTTTTACGGTCCTCTCAGCGACCCTGAACACCAGCATTACTACCTCCATAGGCACTGAGGCTCAGGGTCGCTTACCAGCACGAGGAAGACGAGGATCCACGCGGGGCTTGCACCCTCATCGGGGAGTAGGTCCTGGAAGACCCCGCTGGCCTTCCTGTGCACGGCCTCAGCCGCACCACCTGGAGCGGCACCGAGCCAGCCCGGGGCTTTCCAGGGAATTTCCTGAGGGCATTGCCAGAAAGACCCTTTCATCCCATCCTGTCCACCAGGTGGGCCCTGCACAGGCCGGGGTGGAGGGGGGTGGCGGGTCAGCCAGATCCTGTGAGTTTTAACAGAATTCAAGGAAGTTTGCTCTGACAGTGTCCTAAACCCCATGAGACAACCAGACCTTAGTGGAGGCAGCCCTCCCACCACCCATGGGACCCCTCCCACCCTCAAGGCGGCTCTCTGAGCGGGGTATGGTTCCCTCCTGGACGATCTGATTCCTTGGGCCTGCACTCCTCTCTCATACCAACAACTGAAAGGAGATCAAATGCCTCAGAGAAGACTTTCACTGGAAACCTCGAGGCCCAGAGAGGGCAAGATTGCTGTGCATCTGAAGGGGGGATGCAATAGAGAAGCAAACATGTTCCACAGAAATCCAACCTTACACGCCCGCCCCCCAACCCCCAGCCCCTGGCTTAGAGCTCAGGCTGTCTTCAGGGAAGGCCTTATTGCCTGAGTGAGCATTTTTAATTTTTTCCAATCCACCTGGCAGAGAGCCTGACCACAGCATCTGCCTCACCCTTTCTCCTGAAACTCTGGCCTCCTTGATGGGATTTATAGAATTTAGGAGGGGGTGCTGTGTTGTTTCCCAGTTCTGCTGCCCATTTTTCACAAGAGAAAACTGGGTGTCAAAGAAAGGAGAATAGATTCTGCAATAAAAGCGTTTGGAGCCAGACAGGGAGAAATCTAATTTATAACAAAGCTTCTCAACCATGGCTGCAGATTAGAAGCGCGAGGACACTTTCAAACATACTGATAGCCAGGCTCCACCAAATATTTACTCTGGGATGAGGCCTTTTCCCTTCCTTTCTCCCTCCCTCCCTTTCTTCCTTCCATCCTCCCTCTCTTCCTTTCTTTATTTAAAAAGTCTTCCAGGTGATTCTCATATGCCAGGGTCGAGAACTACTTACCTAAATAAGACAACTGTGTTAAAAAGAAGATGATCCAATAGAAAAATGGACCCAGGATGTGAATGGGTACTTCAGAGAAGAAATAAAAATGGCTAATAGGCACATGAAAAACTATTGACCCCAATTAATAATTAAGGAAATGCTAAATAAAACAATAATGAGATAGCATTTCATGTATCAAATTGTCAACCTTTTTTTTTTAAATGGAAGAATATTCCTAGGAATGGCAACAGTGTCTTGTGAGTGTGTTGGGGGCGGGGGGGGGGGGGGCAAGCATTGTTCATGAGGACAGAGGGCACTTGGCAGCAAGCACCCACTTTTTGACTCATCAATTTCACTTCAAGATTCTAGATAAGGATGTCCTGAGATTTTAACTAGAGTTGTTAATCATAGCAAGAACAAAAAATCAGAAATTCCTAAATATTTAACATTAGGAAATTAGTTCAATGAATTACAGTATAACCATAGAACCGAATGCCACAGAGCCACTGAATATGATACAGTAGATGAAAAAATATGTCCCTGCTTGGGAAAATGTTCAGATAAATTGTTGAGTGCAAAAAGTTTCCAAATAATAATGGTAACAGTTTTGCTTTGTTAGAAAAATAAAGAGTATGAAGAAGTGTATGTGTGCGTATGTGTCTGCGCTTAGAAAGAAACAAAAATACATGTAAGGTTTCAGCAGTCATCACCTCTAATACAAAAATGAATATTTTACATTTTTATTTTTGCTTCTCTGTATTTTCTAGCTTTGCCCTACAAAGGACATACTTGTTTTTGTCAAAAGGAAAAAAAATATTTTTAATTTTAAAACTTACTTCCCAGAGCAAAATTTGCTAATCTGTTTTCTTCTGGGAGGGGCAGGGTCAACATCTTGGAGCAATGAAATCTCCAGATAATCCCCTGACCACTCATCTTCCTCTAGCATCTCATCTTTGACCAAGGAGCCAAAAGAGAGGCTCAACTTGGATTTTTCCTCTCCTTCCAGGCCTTTCCCACGTTTTTGAGCCGTGAGAACTGGCTAGGAAGTTGGTTTTGGGGAAGAAGAGGATCCAAAGGTCTGAGAAATCCCCATCAGGGTGGAGAAGAACCCAGGGTCTGAAGTCCTGGATCCACCTCTATTTAGCTACGTAACCTCGGGTGAAACCCTTAACCTCTCCAAGCCTCACTGTGTGCAGCTATAAAGTGGGGGTGATAACAGTGCTGACCTTATTAGTGATTACAAGGCTTTACTGAGATAATGCAATGTAAAGGGTTTAGCACATCACCTGGCACAAAGCACTCAATAAATGGCACTTCTCATCATTTCTGATTTGGGAAGCCAGACTCTTCCCTGCCCGAGAGGTAGGGTCGCCACACAGGAAGCCTCTGACGGTCCTGACATTCACTGAAGGCCTTTTGACCATCTTGGGAAGGAAACTGGAGGAGAAGCCAAACCCCTGACCCACAGACTCGGGAGGGGCCTTCTAGACTCTGGGCTGGACCTATCACCTAGGAGGCCGCCCATGGTGAGGGCTCTTAACTGTGGCCCCTTCCCCACATGCCCTGTCCTCCTTTCCTGTAAATGCCCCCAAAGCCTGGGTCCCCATCTTGACCCTTCCTCCACAGTGCCTCCGTTCATCACGGTCTACTTGGGAATGCCTCAGAGCCCCCCAAGTCCTGTGAACTTATCTTGTTCACCACCCAACGCGGGACTAAAGGATTCAAAAAAACCCACCCACCCATCCTCTCAACCCCCATGACCACCTCTATGTTGCCAAGCCCCCCCCACCAACTATCAACCCAGAAGGAAGTTCCCACAGAGATGACCCAGCTTTGCAGTCCAGAGCAAGGGTCAGGGTTCTCCAGTCAGTGCAGCAGCTAGGACCTGTCCCTTGGGCTTGGGGAGTCTCCTAGACAACGGTGCAGGCCGCATTTGACAAAACTGGGAACAGAGTGGCTCTACGGTCTTCTAGAAGGCTCCATCTGGGAGATAGAGAAGCTGTGCCCCCTCCTCCACCCAGAGGAGGCCACATCCCTGGAGGCAGCGACTGGCCCGCCCGCTCTGCACCCCCCTCCAGAGCAGGGCTGCCTGGGACCAGGGCCCCGGGAAACAGTGTTGGGAGGAAAGAACCTTTACGGAAACACAGTGAGCACCTGTGAGAGCCTCTTCCCTGAGCACCAGCAAAGAGTCGGGGGAAACAATTGGGGTTTTTAGTATAAATGACCTGGTGGGCTGGCTTGACTTCACCTATCCTGAATGAGTGAGGGGATGAATAAATGAATTATTTTTTTATTTCTAGAGTTAGTTAACATAGAATAAAACATTCATACAAAGAAGATGTGGTGCACACACACACACAGAGGAATATTATTCAGCCATAAAAAAGCATGAGATCTTGCCATTTACAACAACATGGATGGACCTGGAGGGTATGATGTTAAGTGAAATAAGTCAGATTGAGAAAGACAAGTACCATAAGTGGAATCTAAAACCTGTAAGTACAGAGAACAAACTGACGGTTGCCAGAGGGAAGGGGGTGGGGGATGGGCAAAATGGGGGTTGGGGAGCGGGTGATACAGGCTTCCGGTTATGAAATAAATAAGTCACGGGAATAAAAGGGACAGCATAGGGGATACAGTCAATGATACTGGAAGAGCGTTGTGTGGTGACAGATGGCAGCTACCCTTGTGGGGAGCGCGGCTTGACACAGAGAGATGTTGAATCACTATGTTGTACACCTGAAACGAATGTACCATTGTGTGCCAACTGCAGTCAAATAAACACCGTTTTTAAAAATTCTGTGTCTAACCATTAGAAAATAGTTAAATAGGGGCACCTGGGCGGCTCAGTCAATTAATCGGCTGACTCTCCATTTTGGCTCAGGTCACGATCTCAGGGTCGTGAGATGGAGCCCTGTGCCGTCGGGCTCCTCGCTCAGCAGGAGTCTGCCTGAGATCTCTCTCGCCCTCTGCCCCTCCCCCACTCATGCTCTCCCTCCCTCAAATAAATAAAATCTTAAAAAAAAAAGAAAGAAAGAAAGAAAAGAAAACAGTGAAATAAACCCAGAAGCTAGTTGAGCACACAAGTGTCGGGAGGGAGTCACATTCTGCATTTGCTGCCCAGCAGCTACATGGAACTTGGCCCACAGCGCAACAGTTCAATCAGTGGAATGGATGACCGAACGACCGTCCCAGACATCTGAGATAAGGTAGCGAAAAGGGGAGGAAGCTCTGGCTGTGTCTCCACGCCCCGTGGAGTTAAAACCACTTGCACCTGCTGGTGGGACCTGAGAACTTGGCGAGCATTTGGAGTCAAGCACCCACAGATGGGAGCTCGTTTAAAAACGTGAAATTAACAAAGCAGGAGGGGCAGGGCAGATTAGGGGGTTTCCACTCCCACGGCAGGCTGCTCTCCCCGCTCACCAGTAACCAGACCGGAGCTTCTGCTGAGCGAGAGAACCGAGTAACACCTGCCGGCCTATCGGTCTTCCCCCTCAGCATTGCCTGACACTCTTAAGACACACAGCCCACCCCTCTCCACATATACACGCGGACGCTGTCCTGGGCTATTCTGAGTTTTGGATGCCTGAGCCAGAGTTAGCATTTGTGTGGACTGGATTCCTTGGAGGTTGAGCTCCTGGCTGGGACCAGGTGCCCAAGAACTTCTAGGTAGAACCCAACGCAGGCCACTGGGCAACCTCTTGCCTCAGGGTCTCTGGCTTTATTGACTCAGCTGGGGTGGCTTTGAGGCTTTCCCCGATGATCTGGACTTGTCCCCAGGGCTCTGGCCTTCTGCCTGGTGCCTTTCTCCTGTCTCCCACCCTTGGGCTCCCCTCGGCAATGAGCTGCCCCAGTCTGGAAGGAGCAGTACCAGGGGCAGTGCCCAGGCCTGGTCAAGCTGTGGCCTCAGCACCAGGCAGCATCTGGAGTGCAAGGCAGGCCCACAAAGCTGGTGTTTTGCTCTTGGGGAGTGGCCCCTTTTTGTGACTCAGACCCTGGGAATTTGGGAGCCTTGCTAGGCTCTCGCTGAAGCTGGGCTCCCAGGAGCCCCCACCAGGCTCATAGTGAATGCACTTGGGTTTCTTAGCTCCCCTGGCCCCCTCCCATTCCCCTCAGTGGGTTCCTTTTGTTGTCACTAAATCCCCTCCAATCTTCCTTTCCAAAAGCCGGCAGATCCAAGTGGAATTCAACACCCAAACACTCACACAAAAGCTAGGATTAATAGCTGGCTTTGTCTGGGCACAGATGTGCAGCAGCTTGGAAGGGGGGGCGTTTTTTCCTGCCACTTGAGTCAACCCGGCTCCACACTGGGGGAGGGAGGGGAAAGGAAGGAGGGACTGCTGCAAGGGCCCTCTGAGAGGGCGGGGGGAACCATGCCCCACCTCTCTGAGCTGGTGTGTTCTTGGGGGTCTGACTCCACCAAGGAGGAGACAAAGGTCCCCCCTCTCTGGGAGGCCCCTCAGTCTCTCCTCCTTCCCCTTCTAGCAAGTCACACTCCTTGGCGGTGGAGCTACGCAGCCGGCTGGCGCTCAGTCTCTGGACTCAGTCCCTGTTCTTCTGGAGCCTGAGCTCTGAAACAGGCCGCAGCAATCGTCAAAGAAACCCTGTGAACCCAGCGAGATAACAGGTCGCTGCCAGGAGACGGGCACTGTCAGGCAGGCAGGGAAGGCTGTCGGAGGAGGCGGGGCTTACTCTGAGCTCCAAAGGACAGGCAGAGTCTGGTGAGGTACCAGGCGAGGAAGGATTCCAGAAAGAGTCCATGGGGCAGGAGACAGCAGGGTCTGGCCATAAGGAACCACCAAAAGTTACAGATCTGGAGGAACGCGTGGGGTGTAAGGAAGCTATTCTGTTGCTGAGTGGAGGACAGGCGGGTGGGGAGAGGTGGTAGCCAAGGAAACAAGTGGGTGTTGCTGGTGCTGAGCTGGTTCTTACCCAGTGCTCTCCACCTCCAATAGAATACCTTTCGTGAACAAACCATGCTACTATCAACCACGTGATCATGGAGATTCTGAATTTGGTCCTCAACACTTACGGGGAAGATATCATATTTCCCTATTGTTCTGTCAGGTAAATCAGGCTCCATTCCCAACAGGATTGCTGGTTGGAAATATGACATCAGTAAAGTTTCGGAGTCGGGGGAAGGCATCCTCCTCCCTAGAATGGTACAAATATGTAGGGTCCTCAGCCCATCTGGTCTCTGAAGAATTTTTTGGCCAAGATAAAGTCTTTACTGCTAGGAGGTTTATATGCTACAAGAAATAAATGGGTAATAAACAAGGAAATAAATGAATGAGATGACCTCACATGGCGATGAATGTTATGAAGAGAATAAAACAGAGCGATGTGCCTGGCTGAGGGTGGGGTGGGGTGGTCAGGGATGGGCCACTCTGAGGAGGTGGCATTTGAGCTGAATCTTGGAGGATGAGAAACAATGGAATATATTAGGTAGAACCCCACCTAATCACGGATATTTAACCTTTTTTTTTTTTGTCTACAAAAATACTAATTTCATAGGGTCCAACAAAATACAAGGATAGAGGAGAAAGGCACAGCAAATGCCTGTGAAGCAAAACCAAGCTTGGAGTGGTGGTCCAACTTCAGAAAGGTTAATGGACTCATGGGGCACCAATCAAGGGAAAACACTTAGGAAAAATGAGGTTGCGAGGGGAGGACTGGTCAGGGAAGGAGTTGGGACTGTTGAAGGAGAAAAAAAAGTTTAAGGTCTGATCACTTGACCTCATGACTTACAAATAAAGCTACAGTGATCCAGACGGCACAGTATGGGAAGAAGAAACACAGTTGAGTGGAAGAGAACACAGTACCCGGAAACAGACCCACAGAAATACAGTAACTAATCTTTGATAAAAGAGCAAAGGCAATTCAATGGAGAAATGATAGTCCTTTCAACAAAAGGTGCTAGAACAACTGAGCATTCACAACACACCAAACGAATCTAAACACAGACCTTGGATTCTTCACAAAAAATCAACTCAAAACAGATTATAGATTTAAATGTAGAATGCAAAACTACTTGAAACTTCTACGAGATTACATTGGAGGCGATCTAGGTGACCTTGGGTTTGGTGACTATTTTTTAGATAAAACACCAAAAGTGTGATCCATGAAGGAGAAAATTAAGAAGTTGGACTTCATTAAAATTTAGCATTTCTGCTCTGCAAAAGACACTACTAAGAGAATGAGAGGAAGTCATAGAGGGGGAGAAAATCTTAGCAAAGCACATATCTGATAAAGAGCTGGTATCCTAAATATACAAAGAACTTTTCAACAATAAGAATAGAAACAACCCAATTAAAAATGGGCAAAAGATCTGAATAGACAGTATATCAGATGGCAGATATGCATATGAAAAGATCATCAACATCATATGTCATTATGGAACTGCAAATTAACGAGGTATCACAGCACACCTGTTAGAGTGGCTAACGTCTGAAACACCAAATGCCGAAGAGAATGTGGAGCAACAGGGACTCTCACTCATTGCTGGTAGCATAACCGCTTTGGAAGACAAGTTCGGCAGTTTCTTACAAAAAATACTCATGGGCGCCTGGGTGGCTCAGTCGGTTAAGCATCTGATTTCACCTTAGGTCATGATCCCGGGGTCCTGGGATGGAGCCCCACATCGGGCTCCCAGCTCAGCAGGGAGTCTGCTTCTCCCTCTTCCTCTGCCCACCCTCTCTCCCCCCACCTCCACTCATGCTCTCTCTCTCAAATAAATAAAATCTTTAAAAAAAAAAATACTCTTACCATATGATCCAGCAATCATGCACATAGCTATTTATCCAAAAGAATCGAAATCTTATATCCACACAAAAACCTGCACACAAATGTTTATAGCAGCTTAACTGCCAAAACTTGCAAGCAACTTTAATAGGTAAATGGATAACCAAATAGTGGTATATCTGGACAGTGGAATATTATTCAACAATAAAAAGAAATGAGCCATCAAGCCATAAAAGGACATGGAGGAACCTTAAATGTGTATTGCTAAGCAAAAAAATTCAGTCTGAAGGGTGCCTGGGTGGCTCAGTCGGTTAAGCATCTGCCTTCGGCTCAGGTCATGATCCCAGGGTTCTGGGACTGAGCCTGCTTCTCCCTCTCCCTCTGCCTGTCGCTCTCCCTGCTTGTGCTCTCTCTCTCTGTCAAATAAATACAATCTTAAAAAAAAAAAGAAAAAGAAAAAGAATCCAGTCTGAGAAGGCTACATATTGTAACATTCCAATTACGTGACATTCTGGAACAGGCAAAACTACGGAGACAGAAAAAAGATTAGGGGTTGCCAGGGGCCCCAGGGGAGAGAGGAGGGACGAACAGGTAGAACATGGGAGATTTTAGGGTGGAGCAACTATTCTGTATGATACTGTAATTGTGGACACGACATTATGCATTTGGCAAAATCCATAGAACTGTACAACACAAGAAGTGAACTCTAATATAAACTGGACTTTAGGAAATAATAATGCATTAATATTGGCTCATCAATTGTAACAACTGTAATACTCTAATACAAAATGACATAATGGGGGAAACTTTAGGAGGGCAGGGAGAGGGGGATATATGGGAACCCTGTACCTTTTTTTTTTTTTTTTTTTTTTTTGAGAAGGGCAGGGTCACAGGGAGAGAGAGAATCTCAAGCAGGCTCCACGCCCAGCGCCGACCTAGATGCCAGGCTCCATCTCACGACCCTGAAATCACTACCTGAGCCAAAATCAGGAGTTGGACGCTTAACCCACTGAGCCACCCAGGCGCCCCTAGGAACTATCTACTTTGGTGGCAGTTTTTCTATAAACCTAAAAATGCTCTAAAAAGTAAAGTCTATTAATAAAAAGTCTTCAAAAGTAATTTAAAAAAAATTTCTGTTACCTACTTCTCTCCCTTCAGGGCAGGGCAGGCCTGGGCCATCCCTCTCCCTCAGCAGTACCTGCCTTCCCCGCCCCCCCCCCCTCCGTGGGTGCTCAACCCTCCCCAGCCAAAGCCCTTCAGGGGAGGAGGGCTGCGGGAAGAGCCCAAAACTCCCTCAGCTGGGAAAGGGAAGAATCTCCCACCTGGAAGCAAGACCAGCACACACCGCGTTCTCCCAATCAGTTACCTGGCCCAGAATGATGGTCCTTGGGCCTACTCCCTCCAGGCTGGAGCCAGTGGGACCACCCCCGCCCCAGGCCATCCCTCAGCACTGCGTGTGGTGGGGTTGAGGACAGGGGGTGGACGGAGGCTGGACACGTGCCCAGGGCCAGGGTGCGGTCCCCCAGCCCGAGAGCACAAGGCCGTGGAGGGGGTGCAGGGCTGGCCTCTTCTGCTCTCTGCAGGTTACCCCAGCTTTGCCCGTGAGGGACGACAGGGTGAGGAAGTCAGGTCAGTGACCCAGGGAGAGAAAGCGCGTCCCCCAAGGGCGAGCAGAAGGCTGCCCGAACTCGGTGCTGATGAGAGCGCCTACCTCACCGCGCTGCAGTGGGGGTTAAACGAGAGACTTCACGGAAAACCTTTCGCCCGGGGCAGGCCCAAGAGGAGACTGACGAGTACCCACTGACCACAAGCACTTGGTTACTCACCCCCGTGCCGTCCTCCTGGGGGGACAAGGCTGTGGATCGCCCCAGGCCAGGCGCCATGTGCTCGGCCGTCCTGGAGGCGGGGGCCTGGCGGGGTCTAGACCGTCCGCTCCACCCGCAAGGAGTTACGGAGAGTCGGTCCCCTCCGCCAGGCGCTGGAGATGCAGCCACAGCGGCACGAACGCCAGCCCCCGGGGCCTCTACAATCCAGCGAGGGAGCCACGATCGTCCAATAAATACTAGAAAGCTATTAGGCAGCTATGTGTGCTGGAAGAATGAGCAGGCGGGATGGTGGGCGTGCTGGAGCAGAGTGAGTGGGGAGAGGGGAGATGCGGGGTCGGCGAAGGAGCCGGAGCCTCAGAGGCCATGAGGAGAACTTCGGCTTTTATTGGAGGAAAGCCCGCGGAGCCCTTGGAGCCCAGGAGTAACATAACCCAACCCTCGGCTCCTCGACGTGTGGTCGATGGAGGTGAACCCCGGAAGCCTGTTAGACATGCAGGTGCCCAGTCCCCGCTCCAGACCTGCTCCCCAGGGGATTCATGGGTACGTCTTGGGGAGCACAGTGACGATGTCTATTTCTAAAGGATCATTGTACTGCTCTGTTGCAGACAGACGATGCAGACAAGGGTGGGAACAGGGAGAGGGCGGGAGGCAGAGCCTGGAGCCCGCTCTAGGTGGAAGGCAGAGTACACAGGGTCCGCAACTGATGCGGGGGGGGGGGGACAAGGGGGGGGTCAAGAAGGACGCGGAGGATGTGGGGCTCATCAGTTGGGGGGGTGCTGGTACCATCTACTGCACTGGGGACACTGGGGATGAGCCCATAAAGGCGAATTGGATGAAAGAACAAATGAGCCGCGAGGGCTCCCTGACCTGAGCTGCCCCCGAGGTCTTCTGCCGGCCGTCAGACAAGCTCACAGGTTGTTTCTAGCTGGCAAGGGTTCTGTCCCCTGGTTTGTTATGACCCACAGGGATCAGTTTCGTGGGGTGGGAGCCCTTCTGGCCTCCGAAGTTTCTCTCTTGCCCATCCTATTCTTCCCTGGAGCCCAGCTGAGGGGGTTGGCAGGCCAGGGAGGCGAACGGCTAGGATTTGGGGACGAGAACCTACTCCTGGCCCCACATTGCCCTGAGCCAGCCCGGAGGCAGCTACAGCACCGCATGGCAGCATCCCCACAAGGACCCACAGTGTGGCCTGGGCCCGCTGGACAGTAGTGGGCTATGTCCCCACTGTGCAGAACAGAGTCCTACAGCCACACACGGAACCCCACCCTGAAACCCCCGTTACCAGCCATACCATGCCTAACTTTTCAGGACCTCAGTTTCCCCATATGGATTAGTGACAGGGTGACCAGAGAGTCCAGCGTCCAGCAGCGATCCCAAGGGCCTCACTGTGCAGACCACTTGGAACAGAATGACCCGACTCCTCCACTGTCCTTTCCCTGCCAGCGCCACTGGCTCCCGTCCTCTGCCAGGCAGACAGCCTCCTCAGAGCCCACCTCACCCCGCGCTGATGCCCCACCAGCTCAGCCAGCCCTCCCTCTGCTTAGACTCTCTCTCCATGCCCGCAGGCCGACTGTACTTAGTCCCCTCAGAGTCGTTCAGACCAACCTGGAAAACAGTCTTACTCCAACTGGCCCCACAGCCAGCTGGCTGGGTGGCCCCAGGTAGGAAGCTGGGGACTCAGGGGCAGCCCCAAGGCTCTTGATGAGCAGGTGAGGCCCACTCAGGAGACGCCCCCCCCACCCCGCAATCCCACCAGGATCACTCAGGGGCTGTACCCAGTTCCCCAGAGCCAAGGGCAGAGAGGCCTGTACCATTAGCAGACTGTGTGCAGCAAAGCTTGCTCTCAAGGACTAATGTAGGAGACAGACAGATGGAGGCAGACAGGCTGACTGAAACCAAACAGCAAAGAAGGGAGACAGAGGGAGTCAGAGATTGAGGGAGGCAGTGAAACAGAGAGAGAGTGGGAGAGAGAGATGGAGAGATGGAGAGACAGAAGACTAAGAGCCAGCCCTTGGGCAGGTGACAGCAGGAGCTCAGTGCTGGTAAGGCGTCTGGTCATCATTTTGGTTGGGGGCGGGGGGATGGGCTTGGGATTTGTCTCCAAACTGGGACAACTCAGCAAGCGCCTCACTTTCTTTTAGGTTCAATGTTTGGGATGGCAGCGTGGGTCCCAATCAGGCCTGGGCCTGACAAGTCCAACTGGGGAAGACCCCCTTCGCTGAGCTGCTTCTGCCCCCCTCAACTCTGGGGAGTGTGTGTGTGTGAGTTTGGGAAAAGAGGAGGGAGGCTCTCGGAGAGAAAGGACGGTTGGAAGCTCTGAGTGACTTCAGTTACCCCGAGGCTGTTACAAAGCTCCAGCAAACACACTGTGAGACTTCTAGCTCCCTGCCTTACTGTGGATCGTTATTCTTTCCTAACTAAGTTCTGGCCAGTTTCTGTAGGCTCTGAAATGCCAGGAGATAATAAAAGTTGGAGTCCAGAGTTTAAGACGTCCGTTCCCCCCCCCCCCCACACACACACTGCAGCTAGCAGCCTGGGGCTCCTCCGTGTACCTCAGTTTCCCTAGGTCTGCTCAGCCCCCCCCCATTGCCATCCCCTTCAGAATCATCCTGAGGATCACATAAAGGGACTGCCCGACAGCACTGAGCTGCACACAAATCACCGTCACTGGAACCCGTCCAGACCCCAGGACGCGGTCCCCGCGACGAGCGTGCGGAATGCATTGACTCGAAACAACACCATTTCAAAAGCACTCAGCCACCTGGCACTGTTTTCAGGCATTTGGCTGGGCGAGAAGTGACCCAAACTCCTTTTCTAGAGGCGGCCTGACTCTGCACATTCACCCACAAAACCGGGGACACGCACGTCCAGCGAGGATCACATCCTGAGAAGACGAGCGAGGCAGCAGTGGGCTCGGAGTGTTTGCGCCCGGGCTCCTGCAGGCCGGCCAGCAAGGCGCGGTTGGGAGCCATTTCCCCAGCTCGCCCCACCCCTCCCCCTTCCCCTCCAGCCTCGGGGCCTGTGCTCCTGCAGCCATTGCTTGTCACTGCGGAACAATAGGCCCTGCGAGCAGCTGGCAGTGCGGCCGCCCAGCCTGGCTGGGGGGGCGGGGGGAGGCCGCTGCGGGCTGTGGGGCTGGGGCAGCCGGCGGGCCGAGGGGCTTCCCGGCTCCAGGGACAATGCCGGCGTGTGCGCCTCCGGGCCGTGCAGGCACTGCGCCATCCCAGAAGCCCCGAAGGCTGGCACGGGTGCCCTCCAAGCTGCGGGCTCCTCCCACCCAGTGTTTCCGTAAAATCCCCGAGGCCTGCCCCCCCCCCCCCCCCGCACCCGGAGATGCCGGTGGAGCCCCCAGGATTCTAAGTTGCAGCCGGCGAGAGCCATGGTCCCCGGGGTGGACGTAGGCCTACCCCCTTCCTTTGCCACTGAACCAACTAAGTCTCTGAGACCAGGAGTGGCTGGCCTGAGGTCACAGAGAGCCAGGACCAGAGAACCTAGGGGGTTTTCAGCCCTGCAGAGCAGCCCTAACTCCTGGTTCCCTGCTGCCCTCAAGGGCCGTCTTCCTCTTGTCCCTCTGGGCAATGCCTCAGTGAGCCAGAGAGATCCACACCCCAGTGAAGAAGAGGAGAGGTGAAGGGCTTGTTGGAGGTCAGGCGGGTGAAAGAGATAAAGCTCAGATTGGTACGAGGTCTCTTGCCTCCCTCACCTTGCCCAGCCTCGGGGTCTTGGCCTGACCCCACCTCCCCCAGGACACCAGATGGGCCCTAGGCGAGGGTGCCCAAGCGGTTATGGTTATAAGAGTCACAATCCCAGCTCTGCCACTTTCTAGCTGTGTGAGCTTTGAGAAGTTTCTTAACCTCTCTGAGCCTGGACTCCTTGCTCTGCAAAGCTGAGGTGGTGAGATACACCTGCGAGGATGGGGGCAGAGTCCAGGAGATCCCACACGCCAGAGCTCGCGGGTGTCTGGTACATGTGAGCACTCGGCAAGTGGTACCCCTGGAGACTGGGACTCGCGAGTCAGTCACAGCTTCCTTTCCAAGAGGAGCAAAAGGAAATGAAAAGCAAAGATGAAAGAGGCAACAGGCACTCTGGGACCCCAGATTGCCACACAGGCTGGGAGCACAGTCCTCAGTAAACAAACAACTGACCACCATGACGACAAGTATGCTGTGAGGAAATGGTGGTGTCCCCACAGAACATGCCTTCAGCATCAAGACGCCTCAGCTTTGCTTTATGGCTCAACTAGCCCACCACACCGAGCGGAGCCGTGGATTTGAGCCTTGCCCACTGTTGTGTTAAAGCTACAGTTAACATTTGTGGACTTCTTTTTTTAATGTCCTAGAACTAAGCGCTTTACACGTATGGACTCATTGAATCCCCACCACTGCATGAAATAAGTTCAGTCGCTACCCTCGTCTTACAGATGAGAAAGCGGAGGCACAGAGAGATTGGAGCGTGCCCAAGGCTAAGGCTACAAACGGTGCAGCTGGAATTCAAACCCCGGCGGTCTGGTTGCAGGGCCAAACTCTGAACCCCGATGCTGTAAACCGTGTCTTGCAATAGACAATAATCCCTTTCCCTCTGTGTCAGTTTTCATTTCTGTAAAATGGGGCCTTTTCACTGCAAGCTTCGTGTCTCAGCCTCTTCCCACATCTTTAGCTCTCAGAAGGCGTCCACTCCTGTGTGACTTTGCTGACTGCTCTGCCTCCTCTGGCCCTTGCAGCCCCACCTCCAGCACCCCGTACCCCAAGACTCCTGCCCCAGAACTTGCGCCCTATTCAGTCTATGTGCGCCTTTGAGCACAGGGGCTGTGGCCTGCCTCACTATGGGGCCCCGGCTAGGATCGGACACCGTCCTAAGCATTACATGGTTTGCAAAGATCAGGGTCTGGCAAACTTCTGCGAAGGGCCAAATATTTTAGATCTTGAGAGACGTATGGTCTCGGCGCCATTGTAGTAGGACAGCAGCTACGGACAGCACACAGATGAACGAATGTGGCTGTATTCCAACAAAACTTTAGACAGGCAGTCGGCAGGATTTGGCCCAAGGGCCGTAGTTTGCCAACCTCTGGCAAAGATGAACACCACGTGGTCACAGAACAGCAGAAGGGAGGGGGGGAAACACACGGTGCAGGACTTGCCGAGAGCATTTACAGAGGTTTGCAGAGCCCTCTGGCAGAGGAAGAGGTTCGTTCAGACTCGGGGGGTTGCAGAGAAAGCTCATGGACAGGCACTTGAGCTTGGCCGCGGAAGGGTGGGTAGAATTTCTACAAGCAGTAGGGGCATGAGCAAGGGCACACAGTGTGTTGGGAACGGGGTCTCGAGAGGCTTGGGAGAGGATAGGTCTGGGACCCAGACAAGGAAGGCTGAGCTCTGGGCTTCTCCCATATGGTAGAGAACTATAGCGCTTTTTTCTTCTTTCAATTCAACAGGTATTTTAAGTGCCTACTATGTGCTAGGCACAGCTGTGGGATGAGGATAGACAATATTCGTAACCTGCAATTTCATTGCACTGTGAACACTTTGGAAAAGATTTAGGAGCTCTGACTTTATCTTGCCCTCACAAGCACGGAGAGAGTGACTGATTTGCCAAAGTTATATCTCTAATTAATAGCAGATGCTCATATTCCGGAGACAAACCACTCTGCTGGGCAGCCGATTCTTACTTCTAGCTGCCTAATGAGTATCTTCCACCACGACGTCTGGAAAGAGCTCATCTGCCTGCCCTCCTCCCCTGTAGGAGTTCGCTACGGCAGCTGGAACTGAGTGGCTTCAACAACAGAAATGTGCTGTTCTGGAGCCTGGAAGTCAGAGATCCAGGTGTGAGCAGAGTGGGTTCCTGCTGAGGGCTGGGGGGCGGGGGGCGTGGAGGGGCAGATCTGCTCCACGCCTGTCCCCTCGCTTCTCGTGGTCTGCGGGCAGTCTTCGGTGTTTGTTGGCCTGTAGACACATCGCCCTGTTCTCTGCTTCATCTCACATGGTGTTCTCCCCGTGTGTTTGTCCGTGTCAGCATCTCCGTGTCTTATAAGGCCGTGAGTCGTATTGCATTTTGCTCAGCCTAATAACCTCATTTTAACTTGACTATCTCTGTGAAGACCCCATTTCCAGATTAAGGTCACATTCTGAGGTACTGGGGGTTAGGACGTCAACAGAAATTTTGGAGCACACAATTCAACCCCTAAAACCTCCCTAACACCAACCCCCAAGTATTCAACTGCTGGCTGAATGGAACCCTCATTATACAGGCCCCTCACATCTAGCTCCCTTCCCTCACCAGCTGGTATGTTGGGCCAGTCATGCCTGGACTGGACAAGGCTGGACCCCATGACTCCCATCAAAGCTGGCCCAAGAAGGTTGCACGGGATCTCCTCCATGAACCTGTGGAAGACGATGATGAGGGCGGGCCAGACTGTGTAAGGTGGGCAGGGAGGGGAGCTGGTGGAGGACGTGGAACACACCGGTGAGCCACTGGTCCTCTGTAACGAGAGCAGCAAGGATGTTAAAGACACCGCTGCGGCAGTTACAGTAAGATAGGAAGCAGCTGCAGTAGTCGAGGCAAGTAGGGAAGAGGGCCGGGGTTGGGGAGGCTGTGGCAGGATGGAAAGGAGGCAGCCAGGGAGCATGGACGTTGGGGAACAGAGTGGCTGGGACCGGAGGGAGGCCCAAGGGAAACACGGTGAGTGTGAGATGGCCACGCGTGGCAAATACTTAACTCCAGAGCTTGGGAGAGAGGCAGGAGCTGCGAACAAGTTGTCGTCATCCTGAGTGGATTGGATCCCACTGGGAAAGAGAGAGCTGGGGAAGAGAAGTGAGAACCAGGAGGTCAAGAAGGGTCCAGGAGGCAGGGGGAGAAACGGGAGGAAAAGATGCTCCTGAGGCCAAGA
Source organism: Ursus americanus (assembly GCF_024610735.1). Taxonomy (NCBI): domain Eukaryota; kingdom Metazoa; phylum Chordata; class Mammalia; order Carnivora; family Ursidae; genus Ursus; species Ursus americanus. The sequence continues at coordinate 31,112,916 of NC_142133.1, forward strand.
CAGTGCGAGTAGGTCAACGGCACCAACCCCGGTACAGGCCGAGTGTGGGCTGTTCCTTCACACAAGCTAATTGTGACACCCGAGCTGGTTGTGCTCCAGTCAGAAGCAAACTGCAAACACACCTCTCTCATCTTTTAACTGTTTATTGTATAATATAAAACTACAAAAGTAAGACTGCTCATTTCCATGTACATTTCATCTGTTCAATTGTTTAGATTACAGCCCAAACCTACATGTGAGTACAGCTATCTGGGTTCTGATGTAACGTCTGTAATATTGCATAGAAAAGGCACAGCTCTCAGGTCTGTGGGGGAAAGGTTACACCTCCTTTTTGACAAAAGCCTTCCTCAAAAACCATGCACCAAACATGTCACTATGTACATCTTTTCCAAAATCTTGTTTGCGTGTCTGGACTGCACTTCTCTTCCAAACTTGTTATCCCTAAAACATGTCCGAAATTTTTATTGGCTTTGTCTGCAATAGCATTTGATCCTGGCTAATTTTCAAGAACCATTTAGACTCATTCTTAGAAGCACTAAGAACAATCGTACACAAGCAGGACGCACACACCTCGCTGCCTTCGGCAATTACAGGAAATTAACCATTCACAACCAGAACAGGTTAAATATGCTCTTTTCAGTATTTTCAGAAAATGTATAAAGGTCTAATTTGTAACAGCAAGGTTTTGAAATTAAGACAATTCATATAGAGGGTAACAATCGCTGCACAAAGTAGAGTCTTTTTTTTTTTTTTTACATCTGTCATTTAAGAAGGCTGCCCTGTGGTATTCATAATTCATTGTTTACCACAAAGGTGGTTAATAAATTTAAGCTTTAAAAACGATCTGTAAGATGATACTTTGGCTCTTTGGAGCTTATTTATTTAAGAAATTTTCCTTGATCGACCTCAGGGCAGTTGGGATACTCCACGGGGATACAGCAATAAAAAGCTCAATTGATCAAGACACTCGAGGTGTAGCGGAGGCTCTGCTAGTTCTCACCCTTCGGTGTGAACGAGGGTGTCAGTGTGGCTGCCCCTTCTGTCATCAAGAGAAAGTGTTACTAAAAAAAGTTTAAAAATATCAACCCTTTGATGCTTGATTTTCTTAAAAATTTGGAGGTATTAAAACATTCCTTATCCATACCCTTTGCATATTTCGAATAGACCTACATTAGAGAAGAGGAGAAAACTCAATGTGGACGGTGCATACAGTGAGAAGATCCAGGGGTCTGGCTCGGACCCCCTTGGAACACAGACTGACATTCCTACAAGAGAATACATTCCTACCATACATTCTGCACATGGTACGATCCAGATGTTGTTAGAGCTCCACAGTAAAATAAATATATTTACACAGAAAAAAAAAAGGAATAAATAACTTATGAAAAAAATCACTTCAAATTCAAAGCTCTTATGATTCTGCTCTCATCTTGTCATTTCATTGCACATCACTGTCAATAATTTTCCTCTCCCAGCCCCACCCAGCACGTCTTTCTCATAAAGGCACCTCAAACCGCCTGCCTGACTCCGAGTGCCACACCACGTCCTTTAGAAAGGGGGAAGGCACGACAGCCAGGTGGCATCTGGAAGCACATCCCACACTCAGACTGGGGCTTGGAGATCGCACCCAGGCCCGCATTCTTCCCCACTGGGCCGTCGCTTTGTGAAAATAAGACAACGGTAACTTGAACACTTGATGTTTTTGTTCGTTGAAAATGGGCCCCTAATTTCCCACGTCTTCCTCAACAGACCTTGAATATCGAGCATGTACGGCAAGGGTGTCCAGCGTTAAAAAGCATTTACTTAACTGCTGTTGTTGGGGGGTTTTGTTTTGATTTTGAAGCCCAGCCTTACAAATACGAGAGAGTCAGAGAACCATGTTTGGGCAACACTTTGCTGCGCTTATTTGAACTGTTGCCCAACATATGGGATTTGTTTAAACACACGATTTGCTAATCCAACCAAAGTACAGTTGTTCTAAGTTACTGTAAATCAGTTTTTAACAATGGCAAATCAACCGCCTTACCCTGTTATTGTTCAGAATAATCAACACTATTGTGTCTGTATACGTATGTATGTGTGTGCGGCGTGCGGGGAGTTTGCCGGGGCCTCCGGTTATCAGAAGCACGGTGCCTGGGCTGACTTGTTCTCCACAGGAAAAGGAAGCTCTTAGAATGGACAGGCACAGTGACACCGGAAGCATCTACAACAGGCCTCACCTCGACTAGATAGTCCCTGGTCCTATCGAAGGAAATGCCACATCTGCGGCAGGGAGAGGTGTCCAGGTGGAGGCCGCTTGTAGGAGAACAAGAGCAACTTGATGCATTTCTCACTGCTCTACTGAGTGGACGATTAGCCTTTGAAAACACATTCAAGTGGGGGGGAAAGTAAATTCAAATATACAAAAATTTAATCATATCATACACGAATCTTTTGCTTAAATGAGCAGTTCCTTCATCACAAATGTATTTGCTTTGCCATGTGCACTATAAAAATAAAACTATCTATGGCTTGTTTAAAGTGCCATTTTATAAAGCTGTCTTTTTTTAATTGGCCAGAAAGACTCAATTTTATCCATGGCAAGAAGTGAGCAGAACTGGTGACTGAATATTGACAAATGACCAACAACAAAGACAACAACAATAACACAAATCCCATAATTTAAAAATTCTTAAATAAATATAAAAGTTATTCCTAAAGAAGCCATCTGCATTTCAACAATATAGGTTGTAACCAGCTAAAGTACCATTGGAAGAAAGAAAAAAACTGAAACGAAAAGGCCATCAACAATTTCCGCAACAAGCATGATACATTGCAAATGTTTTAAAATTAAATGTACACCACTAGGAGTAAAAAGCTACTTCTCAAGTGTCCTGGGGGTGGGGATGGGGGTGGGGTGGAGGGGAAGCAGGGGGAAGGAAGAGGAACATGCATAGAAAGTCCTATCTGTGTATTTGGGTAAAAGAGCCTTGTAAAGTGTAGCTAAAGCAGTTGATTCAAGGAAGCAACCAGATTGGAAGCTGTGACATAATGGTACCAACTCCAGGTTCAAGAGCCAACGGATGTTACACGACAGCATCCCAGGCTGGGCCGAGGTGAGCTGTGCTCACTGCGGTGATCATGAAGATGCCATTTTCAGCACTTAGCAACAGAGGGAACAAAAGCTCTAGGGAAGGGAAGCTGGAAAAGACAATTGAGCAACACAGTGGATGCCTTCTGGGGTAGTTTCTTCCTTGTGAGCCCTAGGCATTGCAAATAGGGTTTAGTTCTACGAAGAGGTCGGTTACTTTTCAGAAAATTTTGTTCTCATGTAAAATTTCAGGTCATCGTAAAAATTATGCCAAAAGGGAAAGATCTGGGTTTCTGTTTAAAAAAATAAGAACAATTAAAAGCACAAACTTGGCATAAATACAGTGAGTATTCGGTAGCCTTCCCCTCAAGAGAGGGAGCTAAAGAGAACCATCACTTCAACCCCTTCTCCCCCAGCTCCACGGCCATCTCCCGCCAACTGCTTAATGCAAGTTTGATGAGCAGACGTGGCTCTGGCTTTGGAAGTCACAGTGCTGGCGGGTGTTCATGCCAGGGGGTCGGTGCCTGTGAAATTTGGGTGTGATATCGCCTGGCCCTTTCTTAAAGCAGTGTGTGTGTGTGTGTGTGTGTGTGTGTGTGTGTGTTTGCATTTGGGGACATCAACTGCGGATTAATTTGATCCAATTTTCTCTTTGCACCAAACACATATAAAACATTACAACTCTATAAAAGTACAAGTGCAACTTGTACATGTGAAGTTTGCAGGAACTATGTGAGCAAATCCTATCAAAATAGCTATCTCATATGTATAAACAGCATTTGTTTTTAGAAAAACAATATCATAAACTGCAGAATCTGTACAAAAATATAAAATAAATTTGGGCAGCAGTTTCTAAACAGCCACATAAATGCAACACTTAGGAGGAGTAGTTAATGCCTCTAAAAAGGCTGAATTGCCAAGTCAACCTATACAGGGCGAAAATGCCAGAAAAGGTACTGAGATTATCTAAATAATATATATATATATAATTTTCTCTTTTTACCTCTTGCAATAAAACTTATAGAAAAAATAGACAAATATGCACATGCAATTTACAGCTTTTCCAACTTATTCCTTGTGCTTCGCTTGGACTGTTTATTTTTGTCATTCAGCACAGCAACATAGTCTTCCAATGTATTCTTTCCTATTCCAGGGCAGTGGGTCTCTGAGAACCACTCACAAAAGCATATTGAAAGTGGTCATACGTGGATGAAGGCACTCCAACTCTGCTCAAAGCAAAAACTAGTGTGATCCTTGTGTAAAACGATCCTTTTCTCTGAAAAAGGCAAGCAAGGGCGCATGCACAGTGCGGAGAGCTGTGGGGTGCGGGGACACTCGCAGGGTCTGGGCGGCGCGGGCACCGGTCCGGGGCTCTTAGGAGCCGACCAGCACCTCCATGATGTGGTCCAGCTCCGTGAGGTCCATTTTGAAAGGCTGACTCGGGGCCACCGGCTGACTGCTGTAGGGCGCCAGAGTCTTGAGGAGGTCGTCGGCCGACACCGGGGCCATCTTGGAGGCCGTCCCCGCCGCCGACGTGCAGGGGTCGAAGTCATACATGGACGTGTCGATGTCGGCAAACAGGATGTCGTCCAGGGTCAGGTCCGTCAGAAAGCCCGTGGACGTCGTGATTTCAAAGTTCCCGGGCAGAGAGTCCATCAGCTTCGGGTCGTCGGGCCTCGGGCCGCCCGGCGCGCCGGCGCCCCCTCTGGAGCTGTCGGGCGCGGCCGCGGCGGCCCCTGGGGAGGTAGATGTGGGACAGAGCTCCTCGATCTCGTCCAGGGCGGAGGAGAAGCTGTCCTTCTCCGGCGGCGGCGCTGGCGCCGACAGTCTGGCGGGAGCCGCGGGCGGCGCGGCCGGGGAAGTGCAAAACGTGTCGTCGTCGTCGTCCTCGAGCAGCGAGGCGGGCGTGAGGCAGGCCTCCAGGGGCGTAGTGCTTCCGAGGTCGCCGGCGAGCGCGGGCGGCGGCGGCGCGGGGGCGCTGAGGGCGGGCGGCGCCTCCCGGTAGCTGTCGCTCAGCGAGTCGGGCGGGGGCGAGGCGGCGGCGGCGAACACCGGCCTCAGGCTGCCTTCCTGTTTGAGCTCCTCCTGGATCCGCCGCAACATGTTGTTGATCAGAACGGTCTTTTGCAAGCTGGGCTCGGTGAGGGGCCTGTGGTTGTAGAGTTTCATAAGGGAAATGTTGAAGATAGTCTGGCGCTGTAAGGTGTAAGACACCTTGGATGGACCATCGGAGGGAGACATGATTTTGCCTTCCAGCCCATCTTCATGCTCATCAAACTTCCGTTTTTCTCCTTTACCCAACATATATCTGCACAGGAGGAAGGAAGGAAGTGGAATTAATCACATGAAAACTAATTTCTAGCCTAAACAAGACGCTGATTCGGAGGTCAGGAGTTGGACTGGAGTTCCTAGGCCAAGGTTGGTTAGAAGAGATGCATTAATTGGGGGAAGAGCTTTTAGAATGCGAGAGCAGTGGGAAATCTACCTTTGTATGCTGGTGGAGCAATTTTTATCACTAGGTAGTCTGGTGAATGTATTTCTTGAGAAATGTGTACGACACAGACAAGTTAAACGTTACCATGGAAACCATGATTTTGACTTTCTCCACTCGTGCGCTTGCGTTCGCTTGCCTAACATTACCATGCAGGTTCAATTTCCCTCCCCCAAACAGATTTATTTTTAACGCCCAAGAAAACACTTGCAATGCTATGACCTAACAGATAAAGGTGTCACAGATTACAGCTTGAACACATCCTGAACGATTAAAAGAACCAAGGTGGAGAAGGAGGGAGGAGGGCACGGACAATTTTGGTAGAACCATGTGTGCTTTCAAAATGCCTTTTCCTTCCTCATTATGCACAGAGCTTTTCTGCCTGTTTGGTGACATGTGGTGAAGCACTTGGCCTGTGTTAAATGACCACAGTGAAGGAGCTGCCACCGCTTTTCAGCCTAGAAGAAAGTGGAGGAATGTGGCTTTCCCAGCCCAAGTTCCAATGCCTCAATTTGATTGCATACTGTTACGTCTGAACGCAAGTGGACGAATTTAAAAGTAATTTGTTCTGATTATAAGCATTACTGTTTGAGTAACGTGAGCCATTTCATAACAAAATACCTACTGTGATTCCAGAGATATATACGTATTTCAAAAAAACAACCACCTCATATCTCAGACCTTGAGCATTTGGGAATGGCTCGAATTTTAACTCCTGCCCCACCTCGCCTGCTGCCCCCACCTCCTTGCCTGCTCTGGCCTCAGTGAAGACCCCCTCGGCTGGTTACACCTTCTGGAGAGTGGTCCTTCCTTTCAGAACTTCTACCGTCTAAACAAAACAACTGCAAGCCCACTGGTCTTCGCCCCATAGAGCTCACCTGCTAACCATTTAATCAAGAAAGTTGTTCTTCTGCCGTCCAGACCAGGAGATGTGGTTCTCATTACACCAGGCCTGTGCCTGCTCCCCGCCTCCCCTCCACCTCTGTAGCACTTCCCCATAGGCAAGAGTTAATCCCCTCCTCAGTGCCACTCACTCACTGATATCTTCATATACACAAGTAGTTTGTACTTATCCAATTTTTCTTCTAAAAGCGACTTGCCTTTTTACTGAATTGCTTCTGCTGATTTTCATGAAGCCTCATTCAGTCCTTTATATTTTACTCATTCTGCATCTATGCTGTCTTGGGCACTCTGCCAGAAAGTGGGAGAAAGTGGGTAGTCCCGCAAATGAATAAAGCCTGGTCTTCAAGGGGCTGAATATCGTCTCCTACACCTCATTATCATTTTGAGTTGAGACTCATCCTAAAGGAATAAGGCTGACCATAATAAAACTTCACAGATCTTCCCTGCCACACTTTGTTAAGGAAGGCCACGCTGCCCGGCCTCCCCCCTCACCCCCACCGCCACCACCAAGCAGACAAACACATGAGTTCCACCTGCAGTGACCGCCTTCACACGCCTCAGTCCCCAGGAGAGAAGGACAGCTGAAACCCAGCAACGTCAGAGTCAGCTTGAGGATTTGTTAATGTTCATAAAGAATGTACAGTTACTTGTATGGAACACTTTCCCTCATGGAAACATTAAGAAAATGGATGTCAATCACAAGAACCAAAGACCAGTCCCACAATGTTCTCTGAGGCAAGGAAGATATGGTGGTAATAACTCTTGTATCTACCACTTCACATGACAAAAACATTTCCTACTGTTTCATGCTAAAAAGTCTCATTTGTAAATATACTTTGCATAGAACATTTCCTATCTAAAGTATCTGTGCTCATTTAAACTTGAGTGTGAATCAGAGAGGAGGTGATTTCATTTCACATTACAAAACACTTTCTCCTTTATGCCTGAGAAGTGTTACAGGACGACTGTGTTTTGAAACAGTTATACTGTTTGTATCTGCCTAAAACTTAAGCATTTAAATATTCATTTCTAGGAAAATTTCACTTTTGCCAAAGAGCTCACCAAGTGCATTTAATTCTTACTATAAAGCTGTTAGATGGTTTATGGTATGGGTTATAATGTAATCGTACCCAATACATGTAAATCTCTGTGAGAGGACACAAATGCAGACAAGCCACCCTAAAACAGCGTTGCTCAAAGTGTGGTCTGTAGAAGGTGCCAGTCTGTGAACTGTTACTGGCCCATGATGAGTTAAACAGAGATACTGTATTATTTAGAAACATTTACAGCAAATTTGCAGAGTAATTGTAAGTCTGTAAATCTAATTTCTAAAACGACGCTTCTATTTTTGTCTTTGCACTTTAATTTCATTTCTCTAGTATTTTTATATTTTACTGAAGTATTTATCTATGAAGAAGGAAAAAACAAACAAGAAGGTTCTTCATCACAAAAAGTTTGAGAAGCACTGTCCCAAAATGTAAACCAAAAACAAATAACAAACAACTAAAAACAAACCAGCAAGCTCACTGCCACTTGGAATTTTTACTGGTTTTCTGGAGGAGAGGGAACAGCTAAGACGGTGTAGACTTTCTTTTTCTTTTAGCCATCAATATAGGGTTGTCTTTTAAAGAGTTGTTGCCAGAATAAACAATAGAACTCTCTCAATAACTTTCTCAATAAGGATTACTTCTCTAGAAATTATCACTGAATCCATAAAACTTGAATATTTACCAAGCATGCAGTACTAGGCATTTAGCAGAACTCCCACAGCTGAAGGAGATCAGTGGCGATGTTTTCGGAGAGATTTCAATGTGAGAAGCACTTAATTTCCAATTAGAATGATCCAGCTGGTCATAGCTGTATGATAATCCTGATGATTTAGGAACAGCCTGATAAGATGTTGTAATGCTGGAAGGGGAAGGAGGAAGACCCTTGTAAGCAAAATTTGTGAGCAGGATAGACAAATCGAAGCTTGGATGCTTTTCAGACGTGTAAATAAGAACCCATGATAGAGTGTCTGAAAGCAGGTTTGCCTTCATTTCTCTATAGCATTTTATGAGGCAAAACTGGCTCCACACACCCAGTGAGATTGCAAAACGCACACAATCCCGATTTGTAATCCTGATTCTATCGAAATTTTTATAGAAAGGAAAAAAATGCAACATAATAAAATCAAGTCCACATTTTCACTTAAAGACTTTAGATTTAAAACATTTTTAAAGGTTCAAGTTTTTCCAGAATTTGCTTAACACATTGTCTGAGTCAAGTCTTCCCACTGACCACGCTGGAAAGGGGCCTCCAGCTCCTGGGGGGGGGGGGGTTGAGAACTCTCACTCTCCTTGCGGGTGTTAATGACCACCTCCTGGAGCAGGGCACGGTTCAAAGAAGAAAAGACAAGCCACTCAAGAACCCAAGGGCAAAAAGCCAAATGGTGTCTCTGGGCCTGGAGCTCGGCTGGCCGGCTGGCCGAAGCCAGGCTCGGCAGCTCCTCAGAAGCCTCTTTCCTCGGGCAGGCTACGAAAATCACAATAGCTCTTTAAAGCAGGCTATTGGAGAGGCACGTGACCTTTTAAAAGGCCTCACTAGGCTGCAGCTCAAAGCGGTGGCTGGGCCTCATTAAGGGCTTCAAGGTAACACTGGAGAAGAGGGTGTTCGGCTGTTCCTGCCCCGGAGGCCCTGTGGCTGTGGAGCACTGACACCGACACCGGGAATATGCACCTGAAGTTCACCGAAAGGAGGGGCTTGTGACAAGTGTGGCTTCTAGGCCATCTGGAGACCTGACACCCCTCTTTGTCTCCTCTCTTGGCTTGGGAAGACTTCAGCTCAAAACACACGTCTTCTACCCAATTTTTCAAAGATCCAAAACAGACCCTCAACTTCAGAGCTGGTGAGAGACCCCCCCCACACATGGAGGAAGGATGTGGTTGCTTCCTCCATTTTCCACCTCTCCGGACAGGAGCCTAAAGCCTAAAACCAACCACTTCTCTTGGATATTTGGTGGTTCTTAATATAAGGTTCATGATAAAACACCCTTCTTTCCAATAAACCTGTTAGGAACGAACTCCTAGCATCCTGATTTTCTTAGCATAAATTTTAGCAAGTATTTACTACAGCAAACTGAGCTTTGAAAATAAAGAGCAAAACTCATAAGTAGCAATATGAATGAAAACTTCTCTTCCGGAGTTTTCTAGTAAGTTTAATACCGAATACAACTCTATATACCAAACCTGGCTTTCAATTGCACAACTTTCTTCAGAAAGGACCCTGCCCTCAAAAGCTGCAATCTACTTGTGCAAATGATCAAAAGTAACAAAGGGTCACTAGAACACTCCTCAGAAGAAAAAGGACAACACAGGGGCCTATATTACCTCACTATGGGGGGGGGTGTTGGCACTTCCAGATTTTTTTTTTAAGATTTATTTATTTATTTAAGAGAAAGGGGGGGTGCGGGCAGGCGGAGGGGGAGGGAGAGAGAATCTTTAAGCAGACTCCCCGCTAAGCCTAGAGCTGGATGTGGTGCTGATCCCAGGACCCTAAGATCGTGAACTGAGCTAAAATCAAGCATTGGCTGCTTACCCGACTGAGCCACCCAGGCGCCCCTACACTTCCAGATTTTGACTGACTCCCCATAGCAAGGCGTCTGAGGTTATTATGAGCTGGGGTGATCAGAAAAGATTTCTGGAGACAGGATTTGAGATTTAAATTTAAGGTGTAATTGTCACTTAATGCCTGTTTCCTAATCCAGACAGTAAGCCCCATGAGGGCATAGACTCAGTCTCATTCATCTCTGTATCCTCAGGACTGGGCGGTCCCGGACACACAGAAGATGCCCCATAAACAGTAGCTGACTAAATGAGTGGAAATGGAAAGAATGAGGAAAGACTCTGAGGGACAGCCAGAGAACTGTAAGACACAGAGATGTGTGTTGTCTTTGTCCCTGAGTGTGAACTGTGCATGGGAGGGAGGGTCTGAGAAAGAGGAGAACTGAACAGACCTCAGAGGTGACAGCTGTACGGGGTGGGACGTGGGTAAGGCAAAGTGGTGGGACTGAGGCACATCCGGTAGGCAGGGAAGCCTTAGCTCAGAAGGCTGTGAATGCCTTTCACACTCCTCAAACTTGGGTGAGTATCCGACTCATCTCAAGGGCTTGTAACAAAGAATGCTGACGCCCTAGCCCCAAGATTCTCATTCAGCAGGTCTAGTGGGGGACCCAAGAATGCCTTTCCAGGTTTCCAGGTAATGCTGGTCTGGGGACCCTATTTCCAGAACCACAACTTCCTCTTTTTCGCATCCAGCCATTTCATGTTTAAGCCTGTGGATATTTTTACCCAATTAATCTGGAGTCCAAAGGTCTTCCCTATTTGTGTCTAAGCAAGTAAGAAAAAAAAAAAAAAGAAATGAACAGAGTTTTTGCAATGGCAACTGACAACTGACATTAAAAAAAAAAAAAAAAGCTCTATGCAGAATTAAGGTGTCTTCAGCTCAGTTTTCATGGTAAAGCCCAGGTTCTCAGCCTGATACATCAGATCCCACCGGCTCAGTGGGACCCAGATTCTTCTTGCTGTGATCTTAGAGTGCAAGATAGTGACGCCTTAAGCCCAGCATCCAAAAAGGAACTGAAACAATACCTATGTGTTACCTGTGTGTTAAAAGGCTAACATTTCATAGCTTTTAAGGCATTAAGGACAAAATGCAAACTTAAAAAAAAACCCAAAAAGTTCTCTTTAACTCAATGTTTCAACTTTTTAAAAGCTATGCCTTAAAATTAAAAAAAAAAAAACCCTCTCCCCTATTTAAACTGTCAAAAATAAGTGTTAAATTTAAATTAAGAATATTAAATCTACTTTTGCAAACTACTACGTCTGTCATCCCCCCACCCCCACAACCCGTTGCTTTAACCTGCAGGCTTTCCACAGCCCTCTGTGGCCTCCCAAAGACAGGCCCACGGAAGGCAGTGCTGCTCCTGTGGGCAGCATCCCTGCTGGGTCCTGTGGGGGGCCTGAATGGGAAGCCTCCTCAGCCCACCGTGAGGGCTGACTTTCTGACTATGTGCTGGTCAAAAAAGGGTGTAAATCATTACTTCAAAACACCTCAAGGCCCAATGGGTTCAAACCTGTGCACATTTTCAAGAGCCTGTTCCAATTTCCTTTTGTACCGGTAAATAAAAACTAGAAAGCCACCGTTTTCCCTTCTCGGGAGTGTAGCAGGCTTCACGATTAAGTGACATGTTGTTTTAAAAGTCGGTTAACGAGGCAGAGCTAAGCCATGGTGTCTGCAGTCAGGAAAGGGTAGTTCCAAGGGGGCCGCGGCTTCCGGGGAGCTGGTCACCAGCCTATAGGCTTAGGATCTGTGCATGTTTCTGTATGCATGCTGTACTTTAATAAAAATGTTTTAAAAACACGAGTTAATAGCTCTCAAGAAAAAGGCTCCCAGTTCAAAGGGGAGCTGTGAGAAGCCATATCCTTAATCTCTTCAACTACATCCTCCAATGTGACCAGTGGCTGCTGAAGGGTACAGAAGTACCAATGCTGACACTAAAAATCATAAAAATGAGACATATACAGTGATGCCAACAATTCAGAACAATGGTTTGTCCTCATGGATCAACCTCATTTGAAGAAAAAAGCAGCTAAGAGAAAATGTGTGACAAGTGTCTTCGAAAAGGCTAGCAGGGGCTATTTCCTCATCTGACATCCTGTGCTGCCAAAACCCACAGCCCTTTGAGTGGAAACACACACATTCTTTCAGTTTCTTTTGGGGGTAGTGGTAGAAGGAAGGAGTGCCCCTGGCAAAATTATTGTGTGTGACAGACTTCCAAGACCCAGAGAGAGGCCGGCCAGAGAACTGGCTCTGAAACAACTTCTGAGACACGGAATATTCTCATTTCTCTTCTCACCCCAAATACTTGCCTTAAGATGCATTCTGGATCCTGTGTTTGAGGTGGTCCAAACAGAGAGCTTCTGTGCCTGAGAGAGGACACCTCCCACCAGCCACAGGGCAGAACTCTGAGAAATGGTTCTTCCGCTGTCAGATTGTCACACAGCAACCCCCAGGCAGGAAGGAAAAGCCCGATCCAACTTCAATGGGGGGAAGCCACATTTGCTTAGACAACTTTCTACACTGTTAAAATATTACACCTTAAAAAACACACAGGACTCAGAAATCTGATAATGTCTATGCTTCTAACACCCCCCCCCGTAACAACAAAACACACCCGGAGAACAAAAAGGCCACCCTGAAAAGGACGTGGTAGAGGGGGTGGGGGGTTGGGGGGGGGAGGATCACAGAAACAGCGAACAGAAACAGGCCCAGTCGTCCAAGGGCTCACTATCCACGGCTGTGCCATGCACCACGCGGCTCCTCGCAGTGGGGACAGACCCCCCCAGTGCGGGCGTGGGTGGGGGAGATCGGGAGGGTGCAGAAAGGGGGGCGTGTGTGTGGAATCAGCCCTCCCAAAGGCTGCCTTCAGACCCCAAAGTGACTGCCTCTGGCCTCAGGGAATGGCGGAAACAGGGGCAAAATTCCAATGGGGAGAAAGCCTCTCCGCTTATTTACAGACAGGGTAAGGACTCCCAGAAGCCCGGGGGAGTGTTAGTAACAGAACCCCTAAAGCTGCCTGCTTCGGGAAAGGTTTTTTTTTTTTTTTTAAACAGACCAAAACAAAACAAAACAAAAAAAGACCAAAGCTCATCCAGGATGAGGTCCCTGCAGTAACATCCATGCTAATTGGTAAGTAAGACAAAGCCTTCCCTAACAAATCAGCAATGTAATTATGAAGCCAGTCACTAGATGAAGCCAGTTAGGCGCGCTCGGGCGCTATTCTGCAGCTGTAACCCGACACCACTGTTTGCGGCGGCGCCTCCTCCCGGCTCTCCCCGCTGCGCAGGGGGCTCGGGGCCGCGGGGCACCGCACCGGCTGCTCGCCGCTCATCACGCCGCATTTCCACGGAGACCCAGGGAACAATCCGCTCTGCTTTGCTGACAGCGCCTTAAAGCCCAGAGAGAAAACCGAAATTCGGCCAGGAAGTCCACCTCTAACTAAACTAAACTAAATAAATAAAAACAAAAACACTTTTACTGTTTGGGAATGTCTCCTAAAGTCCACGTTTCAAGACACTCTAGCTTTCCCTCTCAGGATTTTTGCTTCCATGCTCCCATTAAACTGAAGACCGTTTCAGACACTGCTGGTTTGTCAAATATCATCTTTTCTCTTGGAAAAGGAAAAGGAAAAATTTAAACGTTAACAACTAACTGCATTTAGTAGGCAAACCAGACTCAAATTCTGGGAGAGAATGTTTCAAGTAACTATTTCTTTGGACTATATTATGGCCTTGTTAATAAACATCTGGAAAGAAAAATGGGCTTTGTCGAATGTAACTGTTAAGTAGGATAAAATGTTTCTAATATCCTGTCTAATTGGTTCCTCTACCAGTTGGGAATTTTAGGTTTTAAAGCTAACTAACTCTTAAGCTGGGACACCAGTCGCCTTCTTCCAAAGACAGTGGAAATGCTAACAATTATTTCATTTTACCTAAGGATTCTGGCTAAAAGCACCATACCCTTAAAGTAAAAGATCAAGCCAAAATATACGGATTCTGAACTTCAGTTTAACAAAAACATAATCAATATATGATGCCTGGATTTGCTTTTAAATCCTCTAGAAAAACAAAACTGGCCACATAGATGAAACAAAACTGACAAAATGTTGACAACTGTTGAAACTGGGTAATAAGTACAAGGGGATGCATTACACTCTTCCTCTACTTTTGAGTGTTTGGAATTTTCCATAATAAAAAGTTAAAAACGCAACACATCAATACATATGTTTAAAATGCTACGAATTCAAAAAATTGAATAAGCACAATAAATTATCTACACCCTCAGCGAGAACTATTCTATAACTTGATAGTTTAGTTTACACAGAAGAAAGCTACTAATGCTCCATGTAAACAAGCAAGCCCAGTACACGCCAACCCCTTTCAAACTCTGAAAGACAGCACATCACATCCAGCCACAAGGGGGCGCAGCAGAGCAATAAGGCGCGCCTGAAGTCTGATTACTACTGCAATTCCACCTATAGATCTCTCAAAGTATACACCCCTCCGAGACTGTTCCCAAATTCCAGTCTCCACAGGACAGTGCTAAGCAAGCCAAGAGCCTTGCTAAGACCAAACTAAATTATGTTATACTATGGTTCAGACTCTGAAAATACCGTACATAGAAAAGGCTGCTGCCTATGTATGTGACAATGATGTTTCAAAAACCATGGTTAAAACCCCTGGAGGACTCCTGAAGGGAGAATACACAACAACAACAACAAACATACAAACCCAAGTCATAAGGTGAGGACTTGGAAAAGCCAACAGTTCAAAATTGCCAGTGGAGGTCCTAAAGTGGACTCCCAACCACACAGTGAGTTCGTCTCAATGTTAGCATTAAGAATTTTACCACTATTGAAAAGCCTTCAATAATCCTATTGCTTCTTAAGAAAAGGAAAGTACTTCCACACTGAACAGATACGGCTTCAGGCAGTTATTTGGGAAAACTTCATAAAGGATATCGGGGAGGAGCCATTTAATTGTAAAATGTAACAAAGTTGACCTTAGAGAGATAATGAAACCAGTTACTGTGTAACTACCTGCTGAAATTTTTTTCTACTGAAATTACAAGTTGAGGTTCTATGTTGTTGTATGTTCCATAATAATGTCCATAAGCAATTAACTATTATCACCGATCTTTCCATTTGAAACTTTGTAAATATAAACATACTATTTATAATAATTTATTATAATCATTTAAATTATGATGCTAATTCATGCTAATTTGGTGTCAGGAACATCTTTAACATGCTGAATCTAAAGACTCATTATCAATTAAGGAAAAAAAACTCTTAGATTTTAATTTCTTTCTTTCTCTTAAGATAATGTGCCTGTAAAGGCTAGCCAGCCTTGCCCCACCCCCATTCCCGTGCATAATGAAAATATTTTTTTCTCCTGTATTTATAATTGCTTGGATGGGATTCTGGTTTCAACCCTTCTGTAGCGTCTTTTCCCCAAAGATACCTTGTTTTTCCCCTCACATTGGAGACCCATAATAAACAATGTCAGGGGGAATAAAAGGCTTAGGGTAGAAACCAAATGCTTTGCCAAAAGTAAGTGACAGTTTTCTGTATTTTTAAAAAAGAGGGCCATCAGATCTATAAAAGTCACACTAACACAGGCTAATGTAATTTGTTAGAATGAATCTGCATAAAATAACACTGTACGTTTAGTTATACAAAAGGTTGCCTTCCAGGTTTTGTTAGCCAACTACTTGCCACTGAATGAAACTAACAGAAACTAAGTATGTATACTACATCAGGAAGCGTTTTTATAGAAGTGTTTCTTACAGACAATGAGTAGTTTTTAATCTTCTTTGTGTTCAAATTCAGAATGCTTTATTACTGTGAAAAATCATTTTAAAGAAGACATGTTATAAAATATAGAACATATTTCATCTTTTAACTTCCACATGCAGTCTAGTTATTTTTTTTATTTCCTTAATGAGTAAAACTGAACATTGTACTGTATGGTCCAAATCTGGATTCTTTAAAAGAAATGTCTACAACATAACATACATGAGAGTATAAAAATTGAAGGTATAGGATAATAGAAGTAGACTTAAGAGACACATAAAAGATAGGATAATAGAAATACACGTAAGACACACAGTATTCAACTGTGTATGTTGCAGTCCCATATAAGGGACATCCATACTCAGAATCAGCATGTGTATTTTAGTTATTCCTAAGAATTAGGGAGGCTAGTGATAAGGTTTTACAAAGACAATTTAAACTTTATATCATATACTCAAATAATTCACAAAGTAGAGAAAAGAAAATGAGGATACAAACTAAACTTGAGAACAGTGAATGATACTTTGTAAATATGCCAGCCATTCATTTTTAAAAATAATTACTTTGGGTCTACTTTGAGGTAAAATATTTCTTTCTGAGGACTTCTGCATATTGATAATTAATGACCCATGGAACACAAAATCACTTAGTCAAAGACAATAAAAATATTCAGAGTACCACACTGAATGTTATAAATATTTATTTTCTAAGGAACCAACCTCTTAACACTTCAAAGCTCTTCAATGATCCCTAAGGAGAGCCGGCCTCCAGCCTACCACACTCGCTACCCCTAACATTCCATTCAGCCTGCCTATCTTCAGGAGTTTCTGAAGAAGGCAGGTGCCACTTGAAGAATCCACACTTTTAATTTGTAAACCAGTGACCATTAGACCGCTAACAATCATCATCAGGTGAAATCTATTTTATTTTACATTTCTGGATGTGGTAAAAAATATTTTTTAAAAAATCAGCCTGTTTTAAAAACTACTCTGAAGAGACCATCACCAAGTTCATGACAAGCAGAGAGGCAGCACAAAAATTTCTTCTTCAGCTGCAGACCACAGAGCTGAAATACCTCTGCTGTATCACTTCTCTGTGACAGCAGGGAACACACCGAACAGCACATGGAGGTTCTCTCCTCAAAAAAGGTCAGAAATCTGAAAAGCAAATCTGTATCACGTACTATTATAAAACGGGATAACCACTCAGGGAAGATCAGTGTAAAACAGTTGCCACGTCATTATCTCGTTCGTGTGGCTAGAATTTTATGCAAACCTGCTCTGGTGTAGAGATGACCTTGGGACTTTGAGATTCACTGAGTTTAACTCCGGCAACACTTCTAAACACCAGGGTGGGGTACTCCGGCAGCCCTGCTCGAAGCCCCAGGAGCTGCGGCGTGGCGTGGAACGATAAGCAGCCAGCCAGGAGAGGAGAGCAAGGAGCTGAAGGTTGATCTGCAGCAAGTGGCATATCCGCATGTAACTTTCTGACCATGGCACATCCAAGTAGTTCTTTTTACTTTTGTTCAACAGATTCACAGAGCCCACTACAAACATGAGTGTTCATGTTTAAGAGCCAGAATCCCTTCCCCTTCACTACTCTACATGAAACTCCTAGAACCACAAAAAATGCTTGGTTTGGGGGCTTCTTGTCAGTTACCCGCCTATGAAGGTTGTTACAGCAAAAACCTGAGAACCACTTAGTACCTCTGCAAAGTTACAGGTTTTTGCAGAGAGACAAAAAGATAGTAATGCAGACATGAATTAGTTTTAAGAACTTAGGTTTGCAGCTACCTGGAGTCACTAGAGAAACAAAGCTGCCTTTGGGCACCTAAAACTAGTCAGACCTGCTGTAGCAGTTGCACGGTGGCTCCAGCCCTGCCCTCCACTCTCCTCCCTCCAGCCCCCACCCCACGCATCCGCATAGCTCGCTCCACTCAGGGCGGCGCCGGGCCGGGCACACTCACCCCTCGTTCTGCCGTCCCTGCTCAGAGGCAGGGCCAGCACTGCACACGCAGAGTGCAAGTGTAAGGGGAAGCCAGACAGGCGAGCCGATGCCGACTCCATTCTGAACAGAGAGCGGCCATGGGTAGAGACCACGGCTTATGTGACCCCGGATTTCTAAAATACATAAATCAAAGTGTGATGTCTGTGTCAGTGAATCCTGGCAGGTATTTCCAATTAAGTTCAGATGAGGGACAGAAGACCTTGAGAGGAGACAAATGAGCCTTTCCAGCTTTGGGAGCCCTCAGACCACAAAGAGAGCAGAATTTCCAAAAGGGAGTTTGCATTGTCTATATGAAGTGCTTCGTTTAAATGATAAGCATTTGTTTTGTCCTGTTAAAAGTCATGTTTTTCGAAGATATTGTGATGTTTTTATTTTGAAATTTATTTGTGTTTCAATGAAAATTTTTAGACAGCCAAGCATGTTTTGTTTGTCTCATGATCTTCAAGAAAAAAAAAAAGAAAGAAAAAGAAAAAAAAAAAAAACACAAGGCATCTATTTATTACCCAGAATAGGAATGTCGTCTTATTGGCCTGACATATGCCATTCACAGATTCATACAAAGAATGAACTGCCACACAGTGCTCGTGGAGAAAGACACTGCTCCACACAATGAGTGATGGGCGCTCCAGGGGACAGTTCTGTTCACAGGGTTTCCCAGCATCTGCACGGAGGGTAGAAGTTTGCTTTTCATACCAATTGCACTGGCCATTGGAGACAATTTTTTTTTTAAGACACGCCAACTCTGGTTAGTAGCTGTTTCCTTCGAGAATATTAAAACTAAATTAAATATCCACATACTTTTTAAGCAGGAGTCCTAGGTTATGGGTTTCTATCATTTGTGTAAGTAATGATATTCACAGGAGACAGAAAATTATGGTTTCTGCATATGCAAGTGGCCGCAGAATTTTGTATGTTCTGTTGGTCAGCGATAATTAATGGAAAGACCTAAGAAGGGAGGTGTTACCCTTCCTGCAAGGCCACTTTTCACTTAAAACTGAAGCTTGCCCTCTGGTACCTTTGGCATATATGTGATCTTTGGACTCAGTCGTCAAAGAGACCTCTCTCTTTCTCTTTCTGTCCTTGGCCAAGAAACTACTGCAACTAGAGCCATCTCCTACAATAAATACGAACTTTCTGTAGCAACAAAGTTTTCAAACAATTCTACAAGTGAATTAAAGTTCACACTCCTAAATACCATATTTATCTCTACGTGTTTTTAATCTACATATATAGTGACAGTGATCTTGATTTTTCTGATATAAATGAAATATAAAGCTCCATGCTTTTACTAGTGTTCTTTAACAAGAAACCACAGCAAAAACAAACTCAAAAAGTTTCTGTTGTAGCTTTTACCTTTCTGAGTTAATTAAAATGTGAAGTATTTTGACAAGACGGTAGCCTTGTAGTATAATTTGATACTGATAATTTGTAGTAAGCTACTTTATTTGACCCCCCCCAAAAAACCTTTATGCATGTGTCTGTATTTTTTACCTCCCCCATACCTTTTTTATGTTTTGTGTATGTGTCTTTCTAAAGTACTGTTGTACTTTTATTCTGCCACTGGAGCATTATTTAAAATAGTGGATGCCAAAAGTACCAGTTGTTACATAAATTTGAGTGAGTTTTAAAATAGCAAAACTTTTACTTTTTTCTATATGCTCATTATTAATAATTCAGTGCATGGCAACTGGGTAAAATTTATATCTCAGTTTCTCACTAAAAAAGTTTCCAAGGGGGACAATTCAGTAAACAGGAGCCTAAAGAATTTCAAAACCTGAATGAATATCCTTCCCTTAGTTCTTAAGGGAAACAAGCCTGAGCAGCTGTTACCTAAGAAGTTGTGACACTTGCCCGACAATAACACTGTTCCTTAGGACACAGCTTTTTGTACACTTGGTTGGTATTCTAAAATGTGAGTCCTCTCTCCTACCTGTTGTTATAAAGCAAGGAACAGACTAAGTGTCAAAAAAGGAAGAAAAAAAAAAGGCTGTCTAATCCATTTTATTGGATTTCTCACCTGACAGCAAGCAACACGGCTATGTACATTTTAATGGGGGGGGACTAAAAATTATTTTCAGGGCTTCCAAACTTGATGAACGACATAAACAACTTTACATTAACATATAATTCCTCTAAGTAAATCAGTGAGGCAAGGAAAACTTTCTAACACATGTCTTTTTTTTCTACAAAAAAAACCTGATAAAATTAACATGAAAGCAGAGATCCATGAACAAGCTATTCTTGCTCAGGCCAGAAGCTGGGTCTTCTGATGGGTATTTTCACCCTCACAGCACACCCTCGCTTGCTCAAATCAGAATAGACTGCTATAAAAAGTGGGAGCAATGGGAGGAGCTCCTGGAGTGAGGCATGCCTTCTGGTTAGCTGAGCAACTATCCCCTTCACCCTCCTCAGCAAAACAATGAAGAGGCTCTCAGGTGGACTGTCCTCCAGGGGTTGAGTGGAGCCAAGAGCCCACTTCAATCTTGTCAGAGACTAGTCCCTAATTATAAAATGCTACTTTGAAAACTTAAGGCCTCAGGGATCCTATTGGCTGCTACGACTTCTAGGTTCTTTACACACATTATAGACATTTCTTAACATATATTGGGAAATCAAAAAGCATATTTCAAGAACAAAGCTTGAAAACATTTACTGTCTTCCTTAAGACTAACTGGGGCTACCCAGTTCGATTCAGACAAAAACTGCTATAGTCTGAGGCTGTATGTCTCACCCTGCTGACTGCCCTTCCCCATTCAGTGCCTGTAAAAACTTACTTTCTACCACCCAAAACATCCTGAAACTAAACAGTTTGAGAGCAAAAAGTTATTCTAAGACAAACTATACCTAATCTTTTTGTGAAATTTAAGACTAAAACCAAAACACTACTCCCATCTTAATCTATTACCACTACTTCTGCTAAAGGTAAACTAACTGATGGCCGAGAATAAAAATAAGAACTTACGATTTTCTCTAGATGCAATGGCCCTCTGACGGCACCCTCTGTCTTAATGGTACAAAGTCCAGGGCCAGGGACAGCTGGCTCCCCTCAGCCCCCTCCCTTTCAGTCATAGGCGGTTACCACCAAGATGACTTGTAGATTTCTAACTTAAAAGCCAGTGAGACGTTAAGTTTAACACACACATATATTCAAAATCAATTCACTTGTCACGGGCGAAAGGAGGGTACAGAGGGATGTTTTCAAGCTAAAAACACAGGGAAACTCACAGAAACACACTATATCAAGTTGGATGCAAACCCGGTCACGGAACCCAAAAGTGAACCAGCCTTCACTCAAGCAATCCGAGCTTTAAAAAAAAAAAAAAAAAAGTCTCCTACGTTCACAACAACACAACGGCCACAACACGCACACACATCCCAGCTGGAAAAGCGACAGCTCCAAGCTCCCTCCGCCCCATTGCTGGGCTCCGGTTAGCTCCCGACCCCCTCCTGACCCGGGTCCGTGACTGCCCGTCCCCTGCCCTTCCCCCAGCAGATCTGTCCTCGTACGCTGGGGGTCCCCGGCCCCCGGCCGGGAGGTCTAAGGGTTGCGGGGCCGGGAAGCAGTGGGAGGGAGCGCTCCTCCGGGTACCTGCACCAGGCCAGGTCCCTCTAGCCGAGGCGCCCGCGACCCTCGCGGCCGCTCGGGCCCCTCCTCCGCCCTCCAGGCTCTCCCGGCCCTGGCCAGGTCCCAACGCCGCCCCCCACCCATCGGGAGCCCGGCGCATCCGAGGATCCCCTCCAGCCTGGCGCCCGGAGAACTTACCACATGCAGCTCCACCTGGGAACTAACGCATCAGGAGGGGTTTCTGCCCACTCCTCAAGCTACTCCCTCTCCATGCGGAGTCCCCGCTCCGGGGGCCCGAGGGTGGCGCCGGGGAGCGGGCAGGAGACGAGTACCCAAGCTAAGACTCCGCAGTCCTCTGCCGGCGCGCTCGGAGCATTATACAATGGTGGAGGCGGCGGCGGCGGCGGCGGCGGCGGCAGGCAGGCAGCGGAGGAGGAAGCGGGAGGCGGGCGGAGGGGGCGCCCTGACCGAGCGAGCGGCAGCTCGTGCTCCAGCACTCGCTGTGCAGGAGTGACGTGCGGCCAGCGAGCCTCCCGCGAGCTCCGGGCCCCGGGCTCAGCAGGCCCCGCCCCTCCCCCGGCCCCGCCCCCTCCCCCGGCGGTCCCGGGAGGCGAGATAAATGCCGAGCCGGGCCCCGGCCGCCGCAGGAGCAGGAAGGGGCAGGCAGAGCACGGGAGACGTCGGGTGGCAGCGCCGCCCACGGCTCCCTCTCCGGCCGGCGCGCCCTTTATTTTCTCTTAAGGAAAGGCTTAAGGAGATGGTGAGAGGAAAAGAGACACTCCGGCCAGGGGACCACAACTAACCACCAATAATCCCCTCACACACCAGAAAATACTCATGCAAATAACCGAGCGGCTAGTGACAAAGGCGGCGGCGAGTGCAGCGCGCGCACAGCCCGCTGAGTCGCGCGACCGCAAATATGACAAGCATCTAAGCTATTCGGCAACTTGGGGCCGGTCAGCAGGGCGGGCAGGGTCCCGCGGGGGAGGGGGGACAGGAGGTGAGGGGCAAA
This sequence comes from Ursus americanus, assembly GCF_024610735.1. Taxonomy (NCBI): domain Eukaryota; kingdom Metazoa; phylum Chordata; class Mammalia; order Carnivora; family Ursidae; genus Ursus; species Ursus americanus. The sequence continues at coordinate 31,135,358 of NC_142133.1, forward strand.
AATTCGACCCCGAGGCACGGCGTCCACGCTGCCTGCGCGGCTTTCGAGACGGGCGTCCCTGGAGAGCGGGGGGGCAGCAGCGTCCGCAGCTGGGACACTCCCAGACGCCCCCGTCTCCGGACGCACCAGTGGCCTGCAGAGATGTCCGAACGGCTGGACGGGGGCTCCAGCTGGAGCCGGGGTCAGAAAACGCCCCTTGCGCGCGGCGGCCTCGGCCCAACACTCGAAATGGGTCACCAAGTCAACAGTACTTTCGGAGTAGGACGGAGCCGAGTTACATTCTTCGTGGCCTGCCGCGACACGGTGCAGAGCCGGCAGCCCGCCGTCCGCGCTGGCAGAGCCCACGCAGGTAGGGAAGCCAGGCTTGGAGACGCAGCGGGGTCAGAGGCCCCGTCCTCTGCCCAGAAGCTTCATGTGGATAACCTCTTCCCTCTCTTTAGGAAGGCATGGGCTTTGAACTACTTACATGTAGCAGGGAAATTTATACTAATTGGGAAAGGTGTGTATGCCTAAGTGGTGCGAATTTTAAAACACTAAGAAAAGAGAGAGAGCTCCCCTGGAAAATTAATGATTATTTTAAAAATCACATGCGCGTTCAGTGCAAAGATGCAAGGAAAAGTAATTCAGGCTCCTTAAAATTTTGGCTGCCACCCCAATCAATATCATCTCAGATATTTGGCATTTAATGGTTCACTGTACTAGTTATATTTAAAGATAATAAAGCTTTAAGACCTAACATAAAGGTGATTACAAGTCGTTAACATCAAGACAAGTTTAGACCTATTCAACTCTTCCGTAATGATTTGTTATCAATCAAATTGATGGTCTTACTGAAATTAAGCCTGGGCAAAATGCTGGTGGAGAAGACCGTGTTTCTTGTTTTATCTTGAAGGAAAATAACAAAGGTTTTTACTTGGCCCTCAGTATAATTAAAATCTTATAGATTTTTCTTCAAGTATAACCGATGCCAAAAGCTAATTATTTGTGATATCTCTGGGACGTGTCATTATAGTGGCGCTCCAAATTACATGCTCAGGGCCCTCCGCAGGTCCGGCTCAGTCTGTGCCTGGGTGGCAGAGCTGCGAAGCCAAGATATTTTTCATTTCCAGAGTTCTGCCTTTTAGAAACAACACTACTTACTAACAGTTTCCTAACCACCCACTCACTTATACTTTCAGCGCTCACTTTAAGGAAAAACCATTGAAATAGAAGCTGCAATAATCTCTTCCTGTGATATCTTTGCAGCAGAGGCCAGAGGCTCTGTTGAATCTAAAATGAATTTAAACTGTTATGCATGAATTGAAGTTAGCAGTGAGTTAGACTTGCAGAATTTTGTGACACTTCGATATTTTCCTAGCAGATGGATTACCAAGTGCCGTGCTCCTGTACAAAAGAACTAAGATCAAAGTGACAAGTTTTCTGTCTCCAGAGTGGACCTGTGATGCTGCTAAGGGATGTTGTTCAGGAAAGGTCTGACTTCTTAGGAGAGCAACCTGAGTTTTCGAGTGACAAGGTTTTCACCTTTCCATACTTTTGAAGGCAGTAACCTCTTAACAGTGTACACATTACATACGAGTTCCACTTCCCCCACTTTCAGATTCTGGTATCTTTCATCAAAGCATGAAGTGGCAGCGTCCACAGCTGCTAATGTGGTCCCACACAAGCTGGTTAACCACCCCTCCCCCAGGTGGAGCCCCCACAAGCCGGCCCAGCAACCCCTGCCTGGCCCTGGGAACCCAACTCCACAAAGATAAGGAAAAGCCCTCCCTGAGCTTTTGAAGTCAACTCCCTTCAGTATGCAATGGCATGATTTAAAAAAAAAAAAAAATCATTGCTTATTCCTAGCAAATGAACAAGAAATGTTTCGTAAAAATGTAAGTGTGGTTTTCACTCTCACTCTGTGGGACATTTAAAAGCCCATTTAAAATAATCCTACCCTCAGGATTTAGAGTTTAGAGTTTCTCCTTCTCACTTTCACATATAAGAAATTGGGCCAGGCATCCACACTTAACTATCGGGAACATATCTGTTTAGGGAGAAAACAAACATGGCTTTTGTAAGTATAGAACGGTGATGGTAATTTGCAAAAATACTCATTAGTTTAGTTTCAGAGAGGTACTTCTCAACATTGCTTTGTATTCTGGGTACTAGTTTGCACTTCACTGCTTCTCTTTGAAAGTTTCTGGGCCTTCACATGTCTTGCAAACTACTAGAAGACTTCACTAACTGAAGGCCACTTTTAGCACTTAATTAGCATGCACCCAAGAAATGACACCAGGAGGAGCTGGCTATATAAACTGAGAAACAAAGACTTTAAAATAGTTTTAAACTTCACTTTTTCTTTCTCTTTTATTATATTTTATCTCTCAGGTTCCACTTGAAATACTAGTAGTAATCATCCACGTCTGTACCTTGGAAATATTGGTCTTACGGCAATAAATAAATAAATAAATATCAGATAAAATAAACATTTCAGTTCTTGAAACACATTGTCTGCAGCCAGCTGGGCTCAATCATCTTTTCATGGAAAATACAGCCATCCTTACTGAACCTGGACTTCCCATTCACTGATAACTTAAAACCGTTTGCTTCAAAATAAAGTTCTGGAAGTCACATCACCTAACTGATTACCAAGGCGTTGATACTGGACGTGGTGATTTGGAAGACTCAACTCTCTCACGAAGATGGCACAGACAGGTTCCGTACTTTGCACCACTGGTCACTGAAAACTCCATTCTAGCAATGGAGTGTGTTAACACATCTCCTTCTGTGGACGCCTTTCCGGCTCTTCCTCCACCTACTTCTGTCAGGTTTTTTCCCCCTCTTTCTCCCTAAGGTCACGGTTCACACAAACAGAACTTTAACTCCAGGGAAGGGCTGCTTTTGCACAGCTTCCCTAATTACTACTGGCCTGCTTTGCATCGACAGCCCCTTATGTTCTTCTGAGAGAGGGCTATTCTTCTGTTAGAGATATGCCGCCTTCTCTTTTAAAAATCTGACAATATTTAAGTCCCAATTTGGGACAAAATCTTGAGGATAGTATTTGAAGAAAATGCTTTTAAAACCATTTTCCCCCCTAACATTGGTGGTTAGTCCCTGGTAACCATGACTAGAAAAGACAGCTTCTGTGGGGCATTAATGTCCTTCCTATTTCAATTGCCACTATTTTCCATTAAAATCTTCAGATAAACTGTGAGGTCCAGTTGGGAGCAGCCCTTCCTAGAGACTCCAGCTTTTGCTCTCCCCCTTTTCTCAGCGGCAAAGCGAAGGCCCTTGCTGGTAACAACTCCAGTGTTGCCTTCCTGCTGGACGCTGCTCCACTAAGGACGGGGTGTCCGCCAGCGTCTCTCCTTGTCCCAGGTCCCCTCACAGCACTACCCTCTCAGAGGCCTCTGCATGTCGGCTCTATACGACTCGAGTATAAACCTGCTTCCTTTCTTGAGGAGTTCATACTCTTCTCAAGACACTTGGCACTACCGGTATCCACAGAAAACATCAATACACGTTAGAAATCGTATGGCCTCCAGGCCTTCCTTGTCCTTGGGGACCAGCCTGCTGAGAGGATGAGACCTGGAGTAGGAGTATGAAGATCTTGTACAAATAAATCACTTAACTATGATTGATTGTTGACTTTCTAGTTTCTTAATCTGCTATGTCACAGATTTAGGGTCAGCCCCGGTTCTGGGGGAAAGAGCACAGGTTGTCGGTCAGGAGATTTCAGGTCTGGTTCCTCAGCCACAGCCAGCAGGGAGGCTGAATCAGGCCCTTGGCATCACGGGGCCTGCTGTCACGCCCTTCAGAAGGAGGTGCTCAGGCTCAAAGATGTCTGGAACCCCCTCCCAGAGCTAGGAGTCTATAAAAAAGTGATCACAATGTAGACTACCCCCATGGGGGCTTTTTAGGCTCAAATGAGATAATCTGCTCAAACTGGTAGAATATAAAACCATGTTCACATTCACACATTTCTAAAAGAAAAGAGAAGTACAAATAACAATAATATGCTCTATCCAATAGGCTATGTTCTTGGAATTATTTTCTTATCTAGAAGACAGATTTGAGCAATCTATCCATATTCTCCCGGATCTGTTACCCATTATGGTTCAAGTCACCGAGCTGGGAAATCTGTAGCCCCTTCCCCCTCCCCCAGTGCTTGGCTAGAAGCAGGATGGTTTAGAAGGCATTTTCACGTGGGTTTACATGTTCACTCTTCATAGCACCTTCCCTGTGCCGAGGCACAAGGTACTCCTTCTCACATCTTACAGAGGAGGAAACAGGCTTGGAGATGGACCTGCCAACTGAACGCCTTTATCAAGCTGACTCCCAGGCACAGAGAAGGTCTGGAGGCTGTGAGGTTTCTAACATTCACGGAAATTGTTGTGGAAGCCAGGAAAGACCAAGCTGAGGGTCTTGAGAAGAGTATGAACTCCTCAAGCAGGGAGGATGGTTTACAGGCAGGATGTCCAAAGTTGACATGCGGAGGCCACCAGGAGGGTAGCAATGTGCCAGGATCTGGACGCCACTTCAACTTTACCCTAGAGTCATGAAGTAACAACTGTACTCCTCATACAAAGAACTCCAGACCTGCCTGTCCTCGGCTTTGTCAGCATCCTAGTTTAGCCCACAGAATTAATAAACCATAAACACAACGAAAAAGAAATAAAATTTATCACACCCTTCAGACCCCTCACTTATTTCTAATATGCTTCATAAAACTGGCATTCTTGTTTATTACTTTGTCTCTAGCTTCTAGAACAGCAGCTGACACAGTAGGTATTCGTAAGTTTTCACTAAACGAATAATTTCAAGAATGCTGAAGAGTTTATAACCCCTTCATAAACTCAAGGGGTTAATCTTTCCTGCTCATGTTTTCCTCTCACTACCTTTTCACTAAACTCTGTGTGTGTGTGTGTGTGTGTGTGTGTGTGTGTGTGTGTACACATATAAATAACCATATACACGTATTTTTAAGTAGTATTTGGGAAACTTCATAATTAGAGGGATCACTGTGAGCAATATAATATTGTCTTTGTAACTGCTTTCCCGCAATTCTAAAATACACCAATTGGGTTTAACATAGTTACAAGGACTAATGGGCACTCACCTAGTACTGTTAATCGATACAGTCTCACTACTGGGGGAATAACCTTACAGATAAATTATTGCCATAATTCTACCTTTCTGTACTTCTTTATAAAGATTTTCTCGTCCTACTTTAAGAATCAAAAGTCTTGGTCAAATGATATTTAAAACCACAGCAGCATTTGATAATTATGGGGGTGGTGGTGGTGGTGGTGAAGACTTGCCTATCCAAATTTTCAAGTGATTACCTGAATGGTTCAAATGACCACTTATTACTGGCACCTTCATGCCCTCATGGTCATGGAATATAAAAATATGCCAATAATCAAATATGTTATGAATATCATCAACCAATATTAACTCCCAAGAAAACTTGGCAAAATGATGACAGGAAAAATAAATTTTTTTGAAAGTATTACCTTAATGCCAACTGTCTTTTATGTTCCAAAATCAAGCATTTATACGACTGGTTAGACTAAATTCTACTTTCTGCTATACATAGTCTCATATCTCTTGTAGAAACTACCTAGGATTGTGTGCCTTTAAGTCACCTGTGAGTAAAGAAGTCACTTAAAAGAACTATGGTAATTTGGGAAATGTAAATAATATATTTAAGCCATTTTTGAAGTCCCAGCTGTAAAAATTCTACTCTGAGAAGTTAAAAAAAATGCAAAGCTTTAATGTGTATAGATGCCCAGGAAATGCCTCTAAGTTCAGGCTGAGGTATCATTAGAAAATAAACATGTGGCCAGAGAACCCAGTTTAAATGTAAACATAGTATACAACTAAAAATGAATCAGCTTGTTTGCCACTTTGAATTTTTATGGGTTTTCTGGAAGATAGGTAACACCTAGGTAAAATGGTGTAGACTTTTCTTTTAGTCACCAATGTAGGACTATTTTTTTAAAAGACTTGTTGCCAGAATAAACGAGAATAAGCAATTTTTTCAAAATTATCCAACTGTCCAATCACACTGGTCCCTTGCTTTCAATTGAAAAAAGGTTAAATTTTTAAGTTAAAAGTTTTTAATATTTAAGATTTCAGAAATGCACGGCGTGAGGTCAAGTGGGAAGAACTAAAGCAAGCATCCCAGATAAACACTAACACCTTAGATACACTCGTGTAGCCAGTCAATTGTTTTTCTAAACATGCTTTAAATATTGAACGAAAAATTTAATCTTGCTAAGCAACACTTGTTTCAAAACGGTTTTCTTAGAGAAGTCTTGTTTGAGTTATATAAACTCCTTACATGGGCAATTATCAGAGAAACTGGCTTTTAAGGAGAAAATAATAGTGTGAATGAGCTATATGTAACTTCCCTTTTTAAAAACAGAAGTTGAATCTGTGACACCAAATTTAGAAAGGAGAGCGCGAGAATATCCTTTATATCATAGACGCCCACTGCTGTGCTGTTCTGTTACAAATCAATGTACACGCTATGAGTTTGAGTTTGCTCACACAATACGTACAGTTAATCATTCCTCAAGATGATTCTTTTAAAAGAAAACATAAATGTGAAAGAGTAGCATCACATAAAAAAACTCACTGAAAAAGGGCCAGATTCCCTGACTTTGACTGCAGTGATTCATTTAGCCTCATTATGGAGAGTCCACACTGGGGATTCAGATAACCAGCTTTTGTGGGAATAATAGGTAATTTCAACAGCATTTATACTTCCTTTTAATGTTATTTAAGAAATTAAGGCCCAAATTACAAAATGGTTGACAAAAATTGTAATGAATCAGATGTTCATTTTTAATCCATTCTCATTTGTTACCACTTAGAACTGTTAGACATCATACTTTGAGTTTTAGTGATAATAACAGCTATAAAGATAAAGACTCCAGAATTACTATTTGGCCAAAAATGAAAAGTGAGAAAATAGAAACTTTCCAAAAGTTCATCAGATGAAAAGAACAGAATTAATGGGAACGATACCATTTATGGACAAGAATACTTAATACTTTATAAATAACACTTAATACTATAAAGTATTAAGGATACTTAATACTTTATAAATATCACCTCTCAGGGTGCCTGGGTGGCTCAGGTCGTGATCTCAGAGGCCTGGGATCAAGCCCCACATCAGGTTCCCGGCTCAGTGGGGAGTCCTCTTTTCTCTCCCCTGGCCCCTTCCCCCTGTTTAAGCTCGCTCTCGCTCTCTAATAAATAAATAAAAAATCTTAAAAAAATAAATATCACTTCTCTTACTCCTCAACTCATCAATAAATTAAATACAATTCCAATTTAAATCCCAATTTTTTTTTCATGGAACTTGGTAAGCAAATTCAGAAATCATCTGGAATAGCAAAGGGTGAAATATAGCTGTGATAAGTTTAAAGAACAAAATTTCCTGTCAGGTATCAAGGCTTATTATAAATTTCTAGTAATTAAAAGAGAATGTTGTGGGGCGCCTGGGTAGCGCAGTTGTTAAAGCGTCTGCCTTCGGCTCAGGGCGTGATCCCGGCGTTCCGGGATCGAGCCCCACATCAGGCTCCTCCGCTGGGAGCCTGCTTCTTCCTCTCCCACTCCCCCTGCTGTGTTCCCTCTCTCGCTGGCTGTCTCTCTCTCTGTCACATAAATAAATAAAATCTTTAAAAAAAAAAAAAAAAAGAGAATGTTGTGTTGTAGGGATAAATAAATCAACAGAACAAAATTGACAGTATAGAAATTGACCCACACATATACGACAGAGGTGGTATTATGGATCAATGGGAAAGAACAGATTATTCAATAAATGGCTAAGGGTCACCTGGTTAACTTCATGAAAAATAAAATAAAATTAGGTACCTAGTATTTCTCCAAAAACTACATTTCAGGTGGACTAAATCTAAATATGTAAAACACAATTTTAAAACTTATAAGGAGAGACTATAGGAAAATATGTTTAGGGCTTCAGGATAGGGAATGTGAAATTATTGTTTGATTCCTAAGATTCACTCCCTACCTGCCTCTGCTGTGCTCTGTGCCTTGAAATGCTGACCCCCTAGGAACTAAGTAAGCTCTTTTGCCAACTAGTTGCCAGGTGGATTCAGTGAATGCAAGGCACCAGAAGGAGACCAGTGGGTCAGAGGGGAAAGAGGCTGGGGTATTTCCTTCCTGATCCTTCCTGCTTTGAGCGACTGTCATGGCAGTATCCATCCCTCCACACCCACAGCTTCTGTGGGTGGCCCCCTCTCCAGGGTGTCAACTCTCACGAATTCAAGCAAGACCATTTCCTCCCCTCTCCCCTTTAGACCTAAGGGTAGGAACAGCTTCCTACTGTTGTTGGTCTTCCACGCCTCAACTTTTGTCACATCTCTGTAAAAAGTCCCTTTATTAAAGTCTCATGAGTTGTATCATTTGAATGGAATTCTGCTTCCTGCTATGACTTCAACTATGCAGAAACCAGACACCCAATGCAGAAACCATAAAGAAAAAGATGGATAATTTGATTACATTAAAATTAAGTATCCATTGGGGTGCCTGGGTGGCACAGTTGTTAAGCGTCTGCCTTCGGCTCAGGGCGTGATCCCGGTGATCTGGGATCGAGCCCCACATCAGGCTCCTCCGCTGGGAGCCTGCTTCTTCCTCTCCCACTCCCCCTGCCTGTGTTCCCTCTCTCTCTGGCTGTCTCTCTCTGTCAAATAAATAAAATCTTTAAAAAATAAAATAAAATGAAATAAAATTAAGTATCTATTAAACAAAATAAAGGCAAGTTAAAGACTGTGGACTGATACATGTGATTCACATAATCAACACAAGATTAGTATTCAGAATAAAGAACTTTCCGAATCAATTTTTTAAAAGTCATGTAAACCCAATAGAAAAATGGGTTAAAGAGGAAAGTTAAATGTCCAATAAACATATGAAAAGACACTCAACCTCACCAATAATAAGAAAAATGCAAATTATAAAAAGATAGTTCACAGCTATCCGACTGACCATTCTGGAGATAATTTGGCATTATCCAGTAACATGGGAGACGCATACACCCTCCCCACAGACGTGCAGTCTTTCTTACTGGGGTTCCACGAAAAAATAAGCCCTACAGGAAATGATTCAAGTGACTATTTCATCAATTCTCCCATGGATGGTATAAAGTTAAAAACCAGTAGTGTGCTGGTCGATAGTTAACAGCTGGCTAGGTGGATGGGGAAAGAAGCCTTTACTTGCAGCATTTGCTGATTTCTGTGGTGTAAATACCCCCAGCACGGCTGATTTCAAGCCTCCCAAACGAACTCAAGAATTACAGAGTCACACAATTGCTCTCAGGAGCAGGTATCGGTCTCTAGCTCCAGCCCAACACTGGAACCATTCTAGACTTACAGGACTCAAGTTAATTCATTACATATAATGGATGCCTTAGGGTACCGGGGCTTAATTCTCTGGAGGAATTCTGGGTGAGAAGAGCTAAATCTAGAATCTAGAGAAACTCTTGCTTTTATCCCCTATGGAGACATAGAAGAATGTTTGTAGCAGCTTTGCTTGTAATAGCTAAACATTGGAAACGACTTTAATGTTCATCAAGATGAGAATAAATTGATATGCTTGAAAACTATAGTGGTTAGGAAGTACTAAAGGTACCATATAGCGACATGGTTAAATCTTGAAAACACAAATGTTGAGTAAAACAAAGCAAGCTGTTAAATATGCACAATATAGTATCATTACACAAAATCTTTTAAAACATGCAAAATACTGCTATACATGGTTTACAAATACATAGGTATGCAATTACAGAATAAAAACATTAGAGATAAAAAATATTTAGGAAAGTGGTTACCCCTGGTAAACGGAGGAAGGTAACAGAATCAGGGAGAGACACATGGGTGGCTTCTCTTTTATCCATAATGTTTAATTTCTTTTTTAAAAACATGAAGAGCAAGTAAGTATGTTGGAACACACAATTTGAATTTATTGATTTAGATTTCATCAGGTTAAAAAAATACCTTCTTTTCTTTCTTCCTTATGGTTCCCATGAAGTATAACTTCCTAAGTTGTTTCCTGCAATTTCCAATATCTATTAAAAAAGCATTGGACAGTATTCATATTTGATGTATTTATTTATCTCCCATCATTTCAGTAATAACTTACTCCTTTCATCATTTTGATATCTTGTCCTTCTTTCTCTCTTAATAACAGACTATAAAATCCAATGATAACACTATAGTAACCTAAAGTTCTTAGCAGGAAGCTCAGCTGACAGGTCAGGTATAAGAGAATAATTGGTATAGAGCCCATGTTTGGGGTGTATTTCTCACCTGCCAGGCTAACTTCTATCATGCTAGAAAGGATAAAAGCTTCCTCACAAAATATGGAAGGCTCGTTACTTCCTTAATATGCCAAATAATGCATTTAGCACTAAAAAAATGAAATCGTGTGTGTGTGTGTGTGTGTGTGTGTGTGTGTTTGTGTGTGTTTTAAAACAATGGAAACACATTTACCCCTGAAATAAATATCTTTCACTTGGTGTTAAGGTGACCACTGGCTGCTACACCGAATGCATTTTGATTCTTTCTTATTTTATGTCTCTCGATATAGGGATAGAAATAAAGCCCACATGCTCTCTCGACCTCTGGGAACATGATGTTGTCTCAGTGCATGGGTAATGTGACTTTTTTCAGAGATTGTCTTGAAATAAGCCTATGTTTTAAATACACACTTTTCTGCGTGCTAGCAGGCATTCTGAAGCTAGGTGGTTCTAAATAAAGAACTCTAGTCAACAACAGGAAATAACTCCCACAGAAAAAAGGGGCAGAATACAAACTCTCACCAACTCTTGTACACAGTTCACAACGGCCTTTTGTTCCATGCACATTAAGCCTGAAATCTTTACTTTTCAGAGCATGTCTGGGCCTTTGCAGAGCAATTAAACCTTTCTTTTCCTTTTGCTGGTGTCCTTGCCTTCTTCTCTCCGAGGAAGTTAACCTTGCAACTAACTTCTTACCATGAGGTAGCGGATCAGAAAACGGAACGGTTTCTATTCTGAAGCTTAAAGTTTTTTTTTTCGTTGTTGTTGTTTTTAATGGAGCTTCTCATGGAAAAAAAAATCAACTCCCAGTTTAAACTCATTTTTCCTTCTAAGACGTACATAAACACACACGTGCGTTCTAAAGGAATACGTTCGTCTATAGCATATGTTTCTCCGTTTCTATGGGCTTATATGATATATCGACAAGGATATATCATATCAACTCAAAAGTCTAGATTGATAGGTTATTAACTCTTTATCAATGACATTTCAGCAAATCAGTGCAACTGGAAGATAAATTTATATTCTTTTAAAAGGTTCCCCTCTTGAGTATTTTATGAAAAATTGGGAGAAAAATCCAGATCCCAGGCTAACCAAATAAAAAGACATCTGAATGATAGTTTTCAAAGTCAAAGTGACTCCTACTGGAACGGGTTGGTGGCATTCAACTGTAGGACGGCACGGGTACTCCTGACAAGAAAGTTGGGCCAAGGAAAACCTTGAATATGACTGCAAACTGCTATTTCTTCCCTCTCCTCTACCCTCAGCCTTGCCCTCTCTACTGGCTCCTTCCTGAAGTCAATAAATTATAGACTTCAACACTTTCTATCTTCAATTTTAAAACAAGAAACAATCTTCCTGAGCTTCAGTGCTTCAGGAACGCTTGTGGCTGCTCCTGTCTCTACCCTTCACAGCTTCAGACCCTCCTCCTTCCTCTTGTTTCTGCAGGAAAACACTATCCGCCACCCCCTTGCCCTCTAGGCACCAAGGCCAATGGACACTTCCCAGTTCCTCACAGAACTGAGTCTCTCTGTAGCATCTGACATTACTAACCACCTCGTTCAGGATGGTTGTTTAAACTATAGTCTGCTGGTTCTTTTTTCTCTGGACACTTAGAGTTTCCTTTGCTGGCTTCTCTTCCTCTGACCACCCCCCCACCCGCCCCATAAACCTATAGTTCTTAACTTTTTAAAAAAAGTCACCTCCTCCGGTTGTAGTTTGGGACCAGAGAGGGTTAAGGAGGTGAATGGGGGTTGGGGATGGTTGGTTAGAATCTTCAGGAAAATCTGGAGACACGTGTGTTTTGAAAAAATTTTGCCAGTTGATAATCACCATCTAAACATTTGTATTCCCTATGGTTTTCTTTTTGTTCTTTCTTCTCTTCTCAACCTATAAACTCTCCTCACCCACTCTCAGGGCATCTATATGCTAATGATTCACAAATCATTAACCACATTCTAGATCTTTCTCTTTGGGCTTCATATCTGACCTTTATGTAGAGAGAGACCACATATCCCAGTTGGTCAGGGTCATTCCTAGTTTATGCTTGTCCCGGCATAATTATTAATAGCCCCCTGTTTCAATCTCACAACGGTCCTGGTTTGAACAATAAAAGTATATAATTAGCCTCTTTCTATCCTATTGCCTATTAGACATCTCCACTGGGTATCATAAAGTCACCTCCAACTCACAGCACATCTAAAATTGTCCTAATCGTATCCTCCTTAAATGTGCACCTCCTGAATGCTTAAGGATGGTTAAGTTATCGACAGGGTACCCGTGGTGTCTAGGTTAGAAATCTAAGATTCAAAGTATCTTCCTGCTCCCTTTCCCTCACATTTAACCAGATATACAGTCCTGTCAATTTTCTCTCTTAAATATTTTTCAAATATGCCCCTCCTCTCCATTTTTCCCATCACTGCCCTAGTCAAGACCCTAACCATCTTTCATTTTGATTACTGCAGTCATCCATCTCCCTACTTCCAGTCTTGAATATTCCCCCTCTACGCCATCTACACCACCTACTGTGACTGGTAGCATGCTATGTACTAAAGGTACAAAATGAACAGGAGATGCTCCCACCAAATTCACAGGGCAGACTAACTCATCGATGCAAGGCAATGGGTGATGCGGTGATAGAGACATGCTCGGGTGACAATGGACACTTACGAGTGGCCACAGAGCCTGGCCAGTGTGAAAGACAGTGACGGTTTTAGGGTAAATGGGGACTAGTCAAGGTCACTAAAGGCAGATGAAGCAGCAGAGACGGGGAGGTGAGAAATACCATAGTATACAGGTACAGATCTGAAATGTAAATCGCAAGCAAGGAGTAGCAACATAGAAGACTAAGGAGTTTGGCTGGACATGTCTAGGAAGGCCTTGGATGCCACATCAAAGGGTCTGGACTTCACACTGTGAAGGCAGTGAGGGGTCATTAAAAGATTCTCCATGGGGGAGTGGTGTGATCTGATTTTTATTTTCAGACGTTAATTCTACATCTATACCTGAACTTGACAGAACAATCTTAAAAGAATAACCAACAAATGAAGAAAAAACAAATTTTATTGAAGATGTTAAAAAGCTGTAATAATTAATAGAGTTGGGTTCTGGCAAAAGAAAAATACAAATGGATCCGCACTGAAAAACTTGAAACAGACCTTAGTATAAAGACCTAATACAGTCAAAGACGGCCTTCTTGTTATGGTGAGAGGAAGGTGTGTACGGTAGTTTACTATATATGGGGAAAGAATGGATGTTAAATTTTTGCCTCAAACAATGTGATAAAATACTAGAGATTAACTAAAGAATAAAATATGTTTTAAAAAAACACTTGAGAACTAAACGAAATTACAGATGAATAACTGATCATAAAGGCAGACAAGACCTTCCCAAACATAAGGCAAAAGAAGAGCCATAAAGTTAAAACAGATTACACTGCAAAACTATATACCAAGAAACATCATAAGCAAAATTAAAAGAAAAAGGACAAACTAGGAAAAATATTTGTAACACAGTTAACAAAGAGTTAGTAACCTTATTACCTAACAAGTTCTCATGAATCAATTAGAAAAACACCAATACTAAATTAGAACAACACTGACACTAAATTGGAAAAATGAGCAAAGGGTACAAACTAATAATCACCAAAAGAAGAAACGCATGAAACGACAAACACAAATACAACCAGTCAAAGCAATACAAATGAAAAAGAAATAGGATTGCCACACACCAAGCTGGCTACAGATGTGTTAGCACTGATAACAATGTGAGGGCACAGGGGGCTGGGCTGTCAGAGCCACTGATGAAAGTGTAACTGGATTCAACCTTGAGAAGACAGGGTTTGGTCAGCGTTTGTATTAAGAACCTTTGAAAATACCCATATCCTGTAATGTGGTCCTTTCACTGCTAGGAATTTACTCCATAGAACGAATCAGAGCTGTGCATAAAAATTATATTCATTCAACAACTACTTATTGAATGCCCAGTGTGCCCTCGGTTCTGGGAGTTGGGAATGCGGCAGCAAACAAAACCCACAAGGATCCCTCTTCTCACAGCTCTTACTTACATGCTAGTGAGGGAAAGGAGAAAAAAACAGAATAAATTAGTATATTATATGGCATATTAGACATTAAGTGCTACAGAGAAAAATAAAACAGGAAAGGAGATCAGGGAATGAGTGCTTGGCTGTGTATTGTGTGGGGTGGGGGTGTGATTCTGAAGAGGTGGTTAAGAAAGCCTCACTGAGAAGACGACAGTAAGGAAAGACGTGAGGGAGGTGAGAACTGAAGCCAAGCACAGGAGTTGTCCCAGCAAAAGGAACAGAAAACGCAAGCACGCCTGGCCTGAGGGTTCCATGTCCGGAAAGGAGGGGAGGCGGGGAGGGGGACAGTGGAAAGAGAGGGGAATGAGGAGGGGGCAGGCTGTGGAGGGCAGCCAACGCAATGACTTTGGCTTTTACCTTGAGTCAGAAGGGAAGCGCTGACTGCAATACTCTTGACCCCTAACTATGTATTCTCTGGACAGGGGCCAGTGGTCCTTTTAAAACGAAAGTCAGGTCATGTCACTCCTCTCTCGAAACCCTACAGTGATGGTGACTGTGTTGTAACGACTGATTTGCTTAGTGTTGCTTTGAGGTTTGAATCTCTTCAAGTGTGCCCAAAATTCTAGTATTTGAGAACGTGCCACCGACATTCAACAACTGAGAAGCAGTTGTGTAACCAGTGGGTGTAATGGTTAAGAGCTTGGGCTTTACAATGAAGGCAGATCTGCCACTTAGGAGCTTTCCGCCAATGAACCCTGGGCATGTTTCTCAATCTGCGATTCTTAACTGTAAGAAAAGGGGAAATACCATCGACCCTGGGGTGTTATGAAGATTAAATTAGATAGTGCATTTGTTTTTCAAAGTGAAGTGTGCCACTGGTGGTACATGAGGTGATTTGAAAGGAGCCGGCACCAAAGGAACACTTGGAAGAGAGAGGTAACAGCGAGGCGAGAGGCGAGTGCTGTCTGAGGGGTGCAAAGTTTCCCAGGAGGAGGAGAAGGACTCAAGGTTTCTGGCTGCCTTCCATGCTGCTGGAGGTGGCCGGGCGACAGTTTTGGCTCATGGGATGTAAGGGGAAGTCAGTCTGCTGGGAGCCCCGAGGAAGAATTATACCACCCTGATTAAAAAGTGAGGGACACACAAGCTTGCAGAGAGAGCTCCCTCTCCCTTTCCTGGCTGTCTGAGCATGCGGTGCCTTCCTGCGCGCCTGACGTAAGAAGGCTAAGGACAAAAGTCCAATGCACCAAGATCGAGGTGGAGCCTGGGTCCTCGACGAGATCACTAAAGAGCTAAAGAGAACCACCGAGCTACAAATGCCCACTCTGAACGTCCACGGGAAACAATAAATGGCTTACGGGTATGTTTATGACGCTGTAGGTGAGGTCCAAGGACCACAAGCCCATGAATCACCTAGGGATGAGTTTAACCCCACATCCTTGGACCCCACCCAGCTCTGCTAAAACATTATCTCTATGGGAGAGGCTTAAGAATCTACATTTTATACTTCTCAATTGTATTGGTTTCCTTTTGCTGCTATAACAAATTACCACAGACCTAGTGGCTTAAAGTGATGCAAATTTATTCTCTTACAGTTCTGGAGGTCAGAAGTCTAAAACTGCAGTGTTGACAGGGCTGCATTCCTTCTGGAGGCTTCAAGGAAGAATCTGTCTCCTTGTCTTTTCCAGCTTATAGAGGCCACCTGCACTCCTTGGCTCATGGCCCCTTCTTCCACCTTCAAAACACATCATTCCAACCTCTGCTTCTGTCACCCCATCTCCTTCTTCTGCCCTTGACCTTCCAGCCTCCCTCTCATAAGGACCCTTGTGATTACATGGAGCCCAGCCAAACAATCCAGGATAACCTCCCCATTTCAAGAGCCTTAATTTAACCACATCTGCAAAGTCTCTTTTACCAAGTAAAGTCAGAGTGGGGGCTGGGGGGAAGATGGATGAAGGGCACTATTCTGACCACACTTCAGTCGATTACGGGACCATTACAAATCACAGGTTTAAGCCACTGTTTGTTGCCTTTCTGTAACCTGCTCATGAAAGCATCCTAGTAAATCAATTACTGGTCATAAAAACGTAACCCAGTGGTCCTTGATGGGAGCAGAGGTGGGGGGTGGAGGATGGATAAAAGGGTCGGGGAAAGCTAAGCACATTAGAATCATTTGGGATGTTTTTTCCAAAATATATATGCCTGGGTCCTGCCCCAGACCTATGGAACTGAGCTATCCAGGTACAGGCACCAGGCACGTATGGATGAACAAACCGTCCTGGGAGATTCAGCTGGAACCCCTGGCTAAAATCCACTGAATAACCTCTAACTAGGCCTTAGTTTTCTTATGTGTAAAATATGCAAATAATATATGTCCTGCCTATCTCTCATGATCATTGAAGATCAAGCAAGGTGATGTATGTGGGAGCATTTTATAATTGGTAAAGAGCTCCTGAAGTATCACTGATGATTATTAGAGGAAACTGATGCAGAATGATGGCATTGGGTGAGACAATTTATCCAGACAGACTCCAGATACTTGGAACTAAAAAAGTAAGCAAAAATAAATCTCTGAGAAAAAAAAGAAGAAATCACAAAGCCCATGTACCAAACCTCATGCATGATCATGTATTTCCTGGTTGTCTATTTAATCTTAAAGACAATTTTATTTTTTTTCCCTCCAAACCATAGATTGCAAATGGAAATTAGAAGGGAGAATGGATAATACATGATACTAGCCAAAAAGGAAAAAAAAAAAAAAGAAAAGAAAAGAAAGGTAGCTAACAATTTGAAAGAGGAGGAGGGATTAAAATGTTGATATAAGAATTCCAAAAATTTAGCAATGTGGGATTATTTAAAGTAGTGGCAAATAGCACTGTGCCACTCCCTCACTAGCCCTGCCCTAAAGGACTCTGTTCCAACAGAATACCTTAGCAATCTAAGTGACCCTGAATTATGAAGAAAAGGGAGCATTATGCTCAATGCTCTCTGTGGGAAAAATGTAGCAACAACAAGAACAATAACGGTATAGGGAAAGATTTTTATCAAATAGGTTCACATTAAACAAATTTGGGTGCTTAAAGAGAAACTTCAAACATCTATAAAACGCACGTGTATAGAATGCCTATATGCTATATAAATAAGTCACCATGTAAACTATAGCTATTGTAAATCTATACATAAGTTCTGCTGATGTGAAGAAGTCCTCATGCATCAGAAGAGCTCAATAAACCTATGTTGTTTGAGAGACCAAAACTGACACTGTCACCTTCATGAATGAAGGATGGTATTAGATCAGTCCATCTGCTGGCTGTCGAGTATACGATAATGATACCACACCTTTAGGGGCGCCTGGGTGGCTCAGTCAGTTAAGCGTCTGACTCCTGGTTTCAGGTCAGGTCATGATCTCATGGGTTGTGGGATCCAGCCCCATGTCAGGCTCCGTGCTCGGCAGGGAGTCTGCTTGAAGATTCTCTCTCTCCCACTGCCCCTTCCCCACGGGTGTGCGTGCACTCTCTCTCTCTCTAAAATAAATTAATTTAAAAAAATGATACCACACCTTTAAATCTGTATAATTACTTATTTACACATTATAAGGCACGTTGACATCATCACCTTCTTTGCTCTGCTCCCCTTAAAGCCTCAAGAGCCAGCTACTACTATACTGTTTTTCATTTGAAGAACTGAGGTTCAGAGAAAACTTTCTCGAGATGCTACAATGACCAAGCAGCAAAGCCCAGACTGGAATCCAGATCTGATTCAAAATCCAGTTTCCATTTTCAAATTTACATTATTGTAAACAGCACTTCACTTAACCATCGAATGAAGACTCTGTCAAAGCACATCTCTAGAAACAAATTGAGATGGGCACTGTAAGTGGGGTGACCTCTCTACCTACCTACCTATTTATAAAGCAGAATGAATCAGAAAAAATTTAAGATATCTTTTTAAAAATACGTATTATCTCTTTCTTTTTAACATGCCCACACTCTGGCTAAGCTTCTATAAACAGCTTTAGCTCCAGCTCCGAGTGAGATTTTATGACTGAATCTCAAACACTTAAATAAATAGAAAATGCTGAGATGGTCTAAGCTAGTAAACAAAATCATTAGCTCTAAAAACAAAAAGCTCAAAATGTACAGGTTTCCCAAGTATTTGGTTGCTATAAGAAATGCAGCCATTATTCCAATGGTGGATTTTACTCTTAATGGTATTTCTAGCGGACTACTATGTTTCCGTGCAATTTCAACCCACATACGTGGATGACACAAGCAGGGCTTAAAATGCCATGATTCATCAAGGCAGCCACAGTCATGCAGCTCAGTGATAGGCCCATCGGATGTGAAGCTGCCCTCTGCCTAACGTACATTCATGCTCACCGCGCGGGTGTGACTCCGGCAAAGCGTATTCATCCATCTCTGACCCACCCTCCCCCTTGCAGGAGAGGCAAACCGTGAAACTGAAGTAAATAAGAAGGGCTTCTATAAAGGCACCCTTAGTCAGAAATCATCTTTTCTACATTAACAACAGAAAAGTCTTCACTATGACTTAGGCCACACATACCATTACCTTTTGATTCTTCGCAGGAAAACCAAAGTACAAAATACAGAGTATTTAGAGGCCGTTTAACATATGGTTAAGCTAACTATCGTCGACATCTTGTGACATGCTTAACAACACTAACTTTGGACTCCTTTGGAGTTTCAAGTTCCAGGACCTGAGGCAGGTCTTATTGTGAGGGGTAAGTGAGATTACACACTTAAAGAAGCTAGCACAGCCCCTTGAAAATGCTAAACAAAGGTAGCTATTTTTGTTATTACTAATTACTTAAGTTCAGTACTGCTCCAGTGCTCACTGGTGTTGGAAGGAGAGCTACTTTGCTCATCCCCAGCAGGCCTAGTCATTGTTGCTGACTGTGATGAATCTTATGGATGGGTTTGGGATACGCATTAGATGGAGCTCCATGCACTGAAGGCATTAGGCCAGAGTACAGGAAAAAGACATCTTTATTGAGTAAATCTCATCATCTGACTAGTATTGAAGATGAACCTCTGTACCTGCAATTCAATATAAAACCAACCCTACTTTTTTTTTTCTTTGCCTAACATTTACTGAGTGTCCACTATGCCAGGCCCTAGTCTAAGCTTAAGAAAAGATTCTGTCACAAACAACTGAGCAAATGTCAGCTACCTGGATTAATTATTTATAATTCGCTCCTCCTTGGCCCTTTGCTTTAATTATATTCTGATGCAAAATGTGTACATAACAAATCATAATAAAGACTGAGAAATCAGCTACTTTCTACAATGGCTTTAAAATATAAATAGTAGGAGGAACCAGCACTCCCCTTCCTACTTTCATTGCTATAACTGGGCTACCATGCTTTCTTTTTCCACCTAAGAAAGTGCCAGTAATGTTTGGCAAGTGAACGCAAAGAAATGGAGAACATACACCAAAAATGTCGAAAGCTTTAAAGCTTCATTAGAAATAAATGGTACTCCTCTTTCTTTAACGTCCATTATACCTCTGAGCAGCTGAATCTCAAATCTCTTGAGTTGCTCTGAAAAATACTGGTGCTCATCTCCATTGGCCCAAACTTCTACTCCCAAGTTGGTGGGTTATGGGCTTGAATGGTATGTTGGGATTTACATTTGGTTGTAAATAAAGAAATACTAACTAACAGTGGTTGAAATAACAAAGAGTTTATTTTTTTCTCACAAAATTAGAAGCGTGGGGTTATGCAGTCCAGGACTGGAAAGATGGTTCAAAAGTAACTGTTCCACCAGCCTCATGATCCTCAGGGTCATAATATGGCTACTATCTACCAGCTATTTCATCCACATTCCAGGTAAGAATAAAGTCAAAAGTCTTGTCTTCATGAGCATTTGTCTTTTGTCCAAGAAGGGATATCCTCCCCCAGAAACCTCTACCCACATGTTATAGGCCAGAACAGAGCCAGAATATAGCCATCTCAAATACAAGAGTGTCCAGATATCAAGTATTTCAACAGCATAAAGTTACCCCACATAAAATCAGTATTCCTTTAACACCAAATGAATGGGAGAGGATTCTGGGAAGATGGGCAGAGCAGAAAGCACCAGGACTCTGTCACTCCAACTAGGCACCAAGCTGCACTAGAGAATCTGTCTGATGTAACTCTTTTGGAACTCTGGAGTCTACTGAAGGCTCACAACTTTCAGGGGAAGACTTGTATAGTAAATTCTGGTGAATTTTAGTTAATTTCAGTCAAGTTCAACTCTTAGCACATTAGCAGGTGCTCATCCCCCATCTGCAGTTGTGCTTATGCTCCTCGAGCAGCTTGCAAACAGCGTGTGGGAGCCAGGAGAGCAAAACAAGACCCCCTCCAAATACTGGGGATCTACGCCTTGATTGCTTTTTCTTAAAGTAAGCTCTACACCCAACATGGGGCTTGAACTCACAACCCCAGGGTCAAGAGACACACTTTCTACCAACTGAACCACCCAGGTGCCCCATATGCCCTGTTGTTGATTGTTGTTTCCAGTCATAGAGGTGCAAAGAGGTAGGAAGACATTTTTTTTAAAAGATTTTATTTATTTATTTGACAGAGAGAGACAGCCAGCGAGAGAGGGAACACAAGCAGGGGGAGTGGGAGAGGAAGAAGCAGGCTCTTAGTGGAGGAGCCTGATGTGGGGCTCGAACCCAGAACACTGGGATCACACCCTGAGCCAAAGGCAGATGCTTAACCACTGCACTACCCAGGTGCCCCAGGAAGACATTTTTGTTGCACCTCCCCATAGTGCTGCAAGCTCTTCCCCCTCCCCCTGAATTGACTTCCAGGTGAATTAAAGGGCCAGCACCCTTTCCCACCACCTTCATTTTTTGTCTTTTCCCCCTTTGCAGAGCCAGACATTAAATCTAGGACATTAAAAACAAAACAAAACAAAACAAAACAAAACAAATCAAAACAAAATGCCTTGCAATATACGGGAAAAATAAGAAAGTGACCCAGCATGTCCAGAGAAAAGCTCAGGAAAAAAAAAAACCCTGAGAAGACTTTAAGTCTATACCTCAGGCTGATCCTTGGCACAGAGACAGCCTACAGCAATCAAACCACCCCCCCCAAAAAAACAATAAACAAAAACAATACAAAAAACAGCAAACCCTGAGGAAGGGGGAGAGTCTGATTTCCAGAGTTGCCACACTATTAGATTTAAATGTCTAGTGTTCAACAACAAAAAAATCACAAGGCATTACACAAAACAAAACAGGAAAATATGGCCCATTCAAAGGAAAAAAATAAATCAGTAGCAAATGTCCTTGAAAAAGACCTAGTGGAGATATACTAGACAAAGACTTTATTTTTATATATTTATTTATATTTTATTATGTTATGTTAGTCATCATACAGTACATTATTAGTTTTTGATGCAGTGTTCCATAATTCATTGTTTGCGTATAAGACCCAGTGCTCCATGCAATACGTGCCCTTCTTAATACCCATTGCTGGACTAACACATCCCCTCACCCCTCTCCCCTCTAAAACCTTCATATTGTTTCCCAGAGTCCATAGTCTCTCATGGTTCATCTCCCCCTCTGATTCCCCCCTTCATTTTTCCCTTCCTTCTCCTAATGTCCTCCATGCTATTCCTTATGTTCCACATGTAAGTGAAACTATATGATAATTGTCTTTCTCTGCTTGACTTATTTCACTTAACACAATTCCCTCCAGTTTCATCCATGTAGATGCAAATGGTGGGTATACATCCTGTTTGATGGTTGAGTAATAGTCCATTGTGTATAGGGACCACATCTTCTTTATCCATTCTAGACAAAGACTTTAAAACAACTGTTTTAAAGACACTCAAAAAACTAAAGGAAAATGTGGAGAAAGTCAAGAAAATGACATGTGAACAAAATAAAAATATCAATAAAG
The DNA here is from genome assembly GCF_024610735.1 of Ursus americanus. Taxonomy (NCBI): domain Eukaryota; kingdom Metazoa; phylum Chordata; class Mammalia; order Carnivora; family Ursidae; genus Ursus; species Ursus americanus. The sequence goes on from NC_142133.1 coordinate 31,157,624, forward strand.
AGACAGAAAACCTTAAAAAAAAAACAACTAAAAAGAAGTTCTGGAGCTGAAAAGCACAATAAATGAAATGAAAAGTTCACCAGAAGTATTCAAAGGTAGATCTGAGCAGACCAAAGAATCGGCTGAAGATAGGACACTGGAAATTATTGAGTCTGAGGAACAGAAAGAACAAAATTGAAGAAAAGCAAGCAGAGCTCAAGGGACTCGTGGCATAAGTGGAGCAATAAACCCATCATGGGAGTCTCAGAAGAAGAGAGAAAGGAAGGGGTAGAGAGAATATTTGAAGACATAATGGCTGAAAACTTCCCAAATTTGATGAAAGACATGAATATAAACATCTAAGAAGCTTACCAAACTCCATGTAAGATGAACTCAAAGAGATCCACACTGAGACATATTACAATAAAACTTTCAAAAGACAAAGACAGAATCTTGAAGGCAGCAAGAGAGAAGTCACTCATCACATACAAGGGATCCTCAGTAAGATTATCAGTACATTTCTCATCAGAACTTTGGAGGCCACGAGATAGCTGATATATTCAAAGTGCTAAAAGAATGAAACTGGCAACCAAGAATCTTACATCTGGCAAAACTGTCCTTCAAAAGTGAGGAGAAATTCAGACATTCCCAAATAAATAAAAGCTGAGGAAGTTCATGACAACTAGACCCATCCTGTAAGAAATGCTCCAGGGAATCCACCAAGGTTAAGTGAAAGGACTCTGGACAGAAACGCAAAGACATATGAGGAAATAAAGATCTCAAAAAAGGTAAATACATGGACAATTATAAATGCTGGTATTATTGCAAAACTGGTTTTTAACTGCACTTTTTGTTTTCTACATGATTCAGGACAAAAACAGACTTAGAGAAAAAAAATTATTAGTGGAAAAGTTAGTATTACTGTAACTTTGGTTTGTACTCTAAATCTTGTTTTTTTTCTACAATTTAAGAGACTAATGCATATCAGCAACCAAAAGGTGTTGGGATGGAGCTATAAATGAGCAGAGTTTGGGCCGCCTGGGTGGCTCAGTCAGTTAAGTGTCTGCCTTCAGTTCATGTCATGATCCCAGGGTCCTGGGACTGAGCCACACTGGGCTCCCTGCTCAGCAGGAAGCCTGCTTCTCCCTCTCCCTCTGCCTGCCACTCCCTCTCTCTCTGTCAAATAATGAATAATATCTTTTAAAAAATGAGCAGAATTTTTTGTATGTTATTGAAGTTGGGTTGGTGTAAATTCAAATCAGAATGTTACAACTTGAAGATATTAAATGTAATCCCTATGGTAACTACAAAAAAGTAGCTATAGAATATACAAAAAGAAATGAGAAGGAAATTTAAACATTCACAACAAAAATCAGCTCAGCACAAAAAAGAAGACAGTAATAGAGGACATGAGGGACAAAAAAGCTATTAAATCATATAGGAAACAAATACCACAATGGCAGATGTAAGTCCCTCCTTATCAGTAATCACTTTAAATCAGCTGCATTTCTATACATGCACAATGAACAAACTGAAAAAGAAATTACAAAAACAATTTGATTTACAAAATCATCAAAAAAAATAAAACACTTAGGAATTAACCAAGGAAGTGAAAGACTTGTACAAAGGAAACTACAAAACATTGTTAACGAAATTAAAGAGGACATAAATAAATGGAAATATATCTCATGTTCATAGATTGAAAGATTTAATATTGTGAAGATGGCAATACTATCCAAATGGCCTACAGGTGCAGTGCAATCCCTATCAAAATCCCAATGCTGTTTTTACAGAAATAGAAAAACCATCCTAAAATTCATATGGAATCTCAATGGACTCTGAATACCCAAAACAATCTAGAAAAAGAAAGACAAAATTAAAGGACTTACACTTCCTGATTTCAAAATTTACTACAAAACGACAGTAATCAAAACTGTGGTATTGGCACAAAGACAGAAATATAGATGAGTGGAAAAGAAGAGAGCGCAGATATAAACCCTCACATATATGGATGAATGATTTTTGACAAGAGTGCCAAGACCTTTCAATATGGAAAGGACAGGGTTTTCAATAAATGGTGCTGGGAAAACCAGATATCCACATGCAAAAGAATGAAGCTGGACCCCTACCTAACACCATATGCAAAAATTAGCTCAAAATGGATTAAGTGCCTAAATGTAAGACCTAAAACAATAACTCTTAAGATGAAAATATAGGACAAAAGCTTCACAACATTGAATTTGGAATTGATATAATGGATATAACACCAAAGGCACCAGTAACAAAAGAAAACATAGACCAACTGGACTTTATGAAAATTTTGTGCAACTAAAACACTGTTAAAAGGGGCACCCAGGTGGCTCAGTCCCTTAAGCATCTGCCTTCAGTTCAGGTCATGATCTCAGGGTCCTGGATTCGAGCCCCATGTCTGGCCCCTGCTCAGCAGGGAGTCTGCTTCTCCCTCTCCCTTTGCTCTCCCCCCTGCTTGTGCTCTCTCTCTCAAATAAATAAATAAAATCTTTTAAACAAATTTTAAAAAATAAAAACACTGTCAACAGAGTAAAAAGGCAACCCACAGAATGGGAGAAAATATTTGCAAATCATATACCCGATAAGGGATTAACATCCAGAATATAGAGAGAACTCCTAAAAGTCAACAACTGATTCGAAAATGGGCAAAGGATTTGAAGACATTACTCCAAAGAAGATATACGAATGCCCAACAAGCACATGAAAAGATGCTCAACATCACTAATCATTAGGGTAATCCAAATCAAAAGTACAATGAGATATCATCTCACACCCATTAGGAGGGCTATTAATAACAACAACAACAAAAACCAGAAAACAAGTGCCGACAAGGATGTGGACAAATCGGAACTCTTGTACATCATTGGCGGGAATGTAAAATGGGTGCAGCCATTGGAAAACAGTATGGCAGTTCTTCAAAAAATTAAAAAATAGAATTACCATATGATCCACCAATTTCTTCACTTCTGGGTGAAGAATCAAAAGCAGGGTCTTAGAAAGATATTTGTACACCCATGTTCACAGCAGCATTATTCACAATAGCTAAAACGTGGAAGTAACCCCAGTGCCTATCAATAGACGAATGGATAAGCGAAATGTGGTCTACACATACAATGGATATTATTCAGCCTTAAAAAGGCTGAATTTCCTGAAGGAAATCCTGCAATATGCCACAACATGGAGGAACCTCATGCATGGATGAGGACAGGAGGCTAAGTGAAAAAAGCCCATCACAGAAAGACAAACGCAATATGATTCCACTTTTATGAAGAAGTACTGAGGGTAGTCAAAATCAAAGACAGAAAGTACAGTGGTGGCAGCCAGGGGCTGGAGATAGGGGAGAACGGGGAGTTACTGTTTAATAGGCGTAGAGTTTCAGCTTTACAAGATGAAAAGAGTTCCAGGGATGGATGATGGTGATGACTGCACAACAGTGTGAATGTATTTAATACCCCTGAACCGTACACTTAAAAATCGTTGATATGTTGAATGCTATGCTATGTATTTTACCACCAAAACCAAAAACGAAAACAAAAAAACAGAATGAAGTAACGGGGGGAATAGATATAACATAGATAATTAACAAAATTCGCCAAAAATGGTAAAAGACTGGGCTTAAATTTATGATTTCATTGCAACAGAGTAAAAAGGAAAAATGAATTAAAATGTCAAATGACTATTAACAATTGAAATGGCTTTGTATTGGTCAATAATGACCACAAGGGCATCTTGACTTACTCATAAAACCCTTTTCTCTGAGGAACTCCATATGTTTTCTACATATATTAACTTTTCTCACAAGGTTGAATGAGAAATTTTCCAGAGGATATCTGCATAAGGTAAAGGAAAGAAATACAGAATATTGTGCCAAGTACTATGCTAAATGTGTTACATATGTGCCTCATTTTCTCCTCCCAGAGCCCCGGTAAGGGATTCGGAAAGGTTAGGTAAGCTTTTAAAGGCTGTTCATGAGAAGTGCAAATGGAGTCTCGTTAGGTTCACTAAAACTGAGTGTGCTCAACCGAACACTCATTAACCCAGTATTCACCCCTTATCAAAGAGGTTTGCAAGGGTAGCCCTTGTGAGAAGTACGGACAGTGAAAACAAACAAAAAGATCTCAATATTGAGGTCAACATAGTCAAGTCGTCAGAGCTAGACGGTAGAAGAAGGGAGGAGAAAAGGAGGGAAGGAAGAGGGAGAGGGGCAGAGCTTTGATCACTCCCAAAGACTTGCTTGAACTTAAGCCGCATCACCTCAAGTAATATTCCCTTTAACTCCAGTGTAAGTTCACAGATGGGTAGCTTCGACTCGAGGAAATTGAACTTTAAAGAACATGTATGCAACATATTGAAGTCTAGAATATTTTCAAACGCGGTAGGGTGTCATATAGCCACCAATTAACATTAGAATTTGCTCCTGAACGTACGGAGTTTCCAACTCAATCAGAGCTTATTTCTAAGTCTGTAATCATTCTGTAGACTCACCCCCAAAAAAGTAGTATTACAACATTATTACTAAGCAAAATACTAAAAATACTAAAACACAATGGAAGCTATTCTTTTCTGAGCACATATACGACTCCCATTGTTACTAAGAAAGCTGAGCACACACTCGTTTGGAGAAAAAAAAAAAAACCCATGTAATGCCTCAGAGCTATTATAAGTGATGCATTAGCTTCCTATGACTAAATAGGAAAAGCAGAGGCTGGTTAGATTTACAGTTTTCAAATATGTACATGTCCAATCAATTATTTATTTTGTGTTAATTTTAATTTAAGAAATTACCCTACATGAAAAGGTTGCATCACTGATAGATTAGATCATGACACTCTTTTCAGAAAAGCAAAGATAAGTTTAGTAAGTTTAAATAATACACTAAATAAAGGTTCCCTTCCTCACTGAGAAAACATGTGAGTTGAAGTCAAGTATGGGGACTTCTGGAATCAGTTTCATAATTACTTACGACCCCACAAGTAGTTAGGACAAAAATTCTTTATAGGAAAAAAATTTTTTTAATTCACAATTATGTGGTTGCATACATATTCACCACTAGCTATGCAGATCATAAGGTCTCAAAAACAAGTAAGTACACTCTCTGGGTTGTGAGACCTTAGTCTTTCTTGGAAGAACGGGTGTGCTGGGCGGAGAGGAGGGGGCCCTTAAAGCTGGAAGAGGCCTGGGAAGCTCACCCAACACTTGAATTTGAAAAAAGATAGATAAACCAACATTGGGTCCACTTACTGAGGATTATCTGCCTGGTTGCAATAGAACGGATATTATTTCTTTTACCATGGTCTGTGTGTTGAGGAGGTTGACATGATTTTTAATTGGATATTACCAAACTGAGTTGGGGACACTTTTTCTTTTTAAACTCATAAACATTTTTTTTAAACTACAACATTTTCCCCCCAATGGACAAAAAGACTTGGGCCCCCGAATGGCTTCATACGAGTTGGTTTTTAAAACCTGGAAACTGATTGGGTGATATTTAATCTCCAAGATTAAAATCACTTAGTGAATATTGTATTGTTCCACTGTTCTCGCTGTCATTTTGGCATTTGGGGCCTCGCTCTGCTGCTTCTGCTGGCGCACTTACCAGCTAATGAAACCTAGCCCAGGAGCAGCTGCCTGAATCTATGTCAAACTGCATCTGGCACCCATCTATCTTCCAGCATCTAAATTCACCTCTGAAATCATACAAAAGCAGCGCACAGCTCCCTGCAGCCACACCAACACACCAGTCTTTGTTTCACCGAGACTGTAAAGCAATTTTAGACCCTTTTTTTTTTAATTTGGCACATGTTTTAGAGTGGCAGCTTTTGAAAGAAATGACGGAAAGTTTTTGTTTTTTGTTTTTTTTTTTAAATCATGAGACTATCAAGTCTTAAAAATATCCTGTTAAAATTTGGTAGACCATCATTAGCACAGTTTTGGCTGAAATAGTGCATTTAGGGGCTTGCCAGTAGAGACACACTGGTGCCGACAGATCCCAGACAAGGAGGCGAGTCTGCTTAAAATTCTTGAGTTGTCACGGTTATTAAATATGCTGTGCCACAAAACCTTCCAGTACTCAAGGTTTTCTCCGTATCAGCTCTGCTAAATTATCAAAAATGCTGGTTTTAGCAGGAAAATATTTACATGTGAATTCAAGGAACATGACTTTCAAGTACCATTATATGAGAAAGGTTTTCTTGAGTGAGGGAATATATATTTAATACATATACATAATAAATAAATATTTAATACATAATATACCTATTTTAAAGATGAACCCTTTTCCCAAAAATAGTAATTAGTTGGATTGTTCTGTAACAACTGACTCTTCTCCTACCCTCCTGATGCTAATGACTTTAGAAGGGAATACTATTTTCTTTAACCAAGGCCTGAGCCATTAACAAGGAGTGTAACCTAAAAAAAAAGAAAAAGAAAAAGAGTGGGGGAGGGAGGAAGAAAAGAGTGTAACAAACATGTATGAAAGGATCTATAAGGAATGCCAAATCTTAGATAATGCCTCAAGCAAACTTAGTTCTTAGATCAGAAATAAGCGAAAAGTTTTTCTTTTTTTGCTCATTGATTTTATTCTAATATATATGTTAGAATTATACATATATAATCCATTTCTCTTTAGACAGTATTTACTTGCATCCTATAATTTCTTTTTATTATGCATTTACCATCCAAACTTTTTGAGGTGCACAGTTCAGTGACAGTAAGCACATTTGTACTGTTGTACAACCATCGCCACCATCCATTTCCAGAACTTTTTTTATCATCCCAAACACAAAGTCTGTCCCTTTTAAAGAATAAGTCTCCATTCCTTCCTGCCCCCCGCTGGCCTCTGATAACCTCTATTCTGCATTCTGTCTTTATGAATGTGACGTTTTAGGTACCTTACATTAGTGGGGTTGTGCAGTATCTGTTGTTTTTTGTCTGGCTTATTCCACTTAGTATGTTTTCCAGGTTCACCTATCTTATTGCATGTATTAGAATTTCATTTCTTTTTAAGGATGTATAATATTCTGTTCTATGTAGATACCACATTTTGTTTATCCAATCATCTGTAGATGGACACTTTGGTTGCTTCTACCTTTTGGCTACTCGGAGTAATACTGCTCTGAACATTGGCATACAGGTATTTGTTTGAGTTCCTGCTTTCAATTCTTTTGGGTATGCCCTAGAAATGGAATTACTGGATCATATGGTAATTCTATAGTTTTTGAGAAACCGAAAAGTAGCTTTTTAAGACAAAGCTTCTAAAACTTAAATTTGTCCTCGTAATGAGTCATAGATCAGTTTCATGACTGAAATTGTTCCTCTCTGATATGTGGAGGTTACAGTGTCCTCCACATTGCTAAACCCAAAGGTCATTCTCAGTCCTTGTCTTACTTGACCTGCACAGAGGATTGGCCAATCACTCTCTCCTCCTCCAGGAAACACCTTGTTCACTTGGCTTCCAGGATCCTACACTCACGGTCTTGGTCTTCCTCTCATTGGCCACATCTTCTCAGCCTCTCTCAGCTGGTTTCTCTCCCTCTCCCTGACCTCGATAGGGTCCCTGGGGTTCAATCTTTGGACTTCTTCACTATACTCCTTCCGTGGAGATCTCATCCAGTTTCATATAAATGCTGACAATTTGCAAACCTAAATGTCCAGTCTGTCTATCTCTCCTCTGAGCTCCAGACTGGAATAGCCCATTGCCCATTCAACATCTCCACTTAAATGTCTCAAATTCAACATGTCCTCCTTAACTTTCCCCCAAAGTTGTCCCTACCCCCGCAGTTTTCCCCATCTCAGTTAATGGCAACACCATTTGTCCAAGTCCTCGGCTCTAAAACCTTGGAGTCATCACTGATTCCTCTTTCCTTCATACCCCACATCCAATCTGGCAGGAAATCTGGCTCTGTCTTCAAAATCTAAATACAAATGAATCATTCCTCATACCTCTACTACCACCCCTGTCCAAACCACTATCACTTCTTGCCCAAAGTACTAAAACAGCTTCTGAAGTACTCTGGCTTGCTTTTATCCTGTTCCTCTACTGCCTATTCTCAACATAGAAGCGAGAATGACCCTTTTGACATGTTAAGTCAGGTCATGTCACTGTTCCACTCAAAATCCTCCAATACCTCTTCATTTCACTCAAAGTAGGACCCAAAGACTACAACATCTTAAAGGGCTCCCTATGCTCTACATTTTCATTGTCTCTCTAAATATCACCAAACTACTCTCCTTCACTCATTCTTGTGCCTCCCACCCTAGCTTCACTTCCTTGCTAGTCCTTGAACATGCTAGGACTTTTCTACCTCAGCGCTTCGCACTGGCTAATCCTCTGCCTGGAATTCTCTTTCTCCCCGTACCTGCATGGTTTTTCTCTTACTTCCTTCGAGACTGCTCAAAAGACACTGTCCTTTATTTTTAAATCCTGTTTAAAATGGCAAATTGCAACCCTCTCACTCCTGCAGTCTGCTCTATATCTTCAAATTCCGAACCCTAAACAACCCCTTAAAACTTTTTTTTCCCTAGCACTTCACATCTCCTAACATAATTGTATAACTTAGGTATTATGCTTGTCTTTTGCCCCAGTTAAACTGTAAGCTTCACAAAAGCAGGAGGCCCCTCCACCCCGGATTTTGTTTACTGTTGTATTTCTGGCATTTAGAAGAATGCCTACCTTGAGGAAGATGCGCTATAGTTTTTAAATGAAGGGGTCAGCAGAGAGACACCCTTCATTTTGGGATGGGCTTAGTATGGCTACATTCAAATGTTCAGCCTCTCTGCCTTCAGGGAAACCACAAACATTTTTGAAGCATCTTCTACGAGTCCAGCACGGTCCTAGCTGCTGGGGAAATACAGATATCCCTTCCCTCATGAAGGTCACAGTCTAATGGAGTCCTGAGAAGTTCATAATTTTTAACCTAACTTTTTTGAGATACTTCTATTTTCACATGCAGTTGTAAAAAACAATACCAAGAGATACCATGTACCTTTTACTTAGTTTCCCCCACGGGTAGCATCTTACGAAACCATAGCACAGGGTATGAGCTTTGATAGAGTCAGGATACAGAACTTTTCCATCAGCACACTGATCCCTGCCCTTTTATAGCTGTATCACGTCAACATCATTATACAGATGGACTCCTACAGTACGCAACCTTTTGGGACTATTTTCACTCAGCACAGTTCATCCAAGTTGTGGCATATACCATTAGTTCGTTTCTTTTCATTGCTGAGTAGTGCTGAACATACTAGTTAGTTTAACCACTCACTCACTGAAGAATCTGAGTTGTTTCCAGTTTGGGGCTACTATGATTAAAGCTGCTGTAAAAATTCATGTACAGGTTTGTGCACAAACCTAAGTTTTTGTTTTCCTGAGCTAACTGCACAGGTGTGCAACTGCGGGGTCGTGTGGTAGTGGCAAGCTTAGCTTTTGAGGAATCTGCCAAACTGCTTTCCAAAGGGCGTGTGACATTTTACATTCCTACCTGCAATGTGTCTGTAACCTACTTTCTCAGCAGCCTCACCAGTATTTAGTGTTGTCACTGTTTTTTATTTTAGCCATTCCAGTAGACCTATATGTATCCCCTTGTGGCATTAATTTGCATTTCCCGTGGATGTCCAGTGCCTTTTTGCCATCTGCATATCCCCTTTGGTAAAATGTCTCTTCATGTCTTTCGCCCATTTCTTAATTGGATTGTTTAGTTTGTTTCCTGTTGAGTTTTGAGAGTTCTTTATATATTCTCGATAGTAGTCCTTTGTCAGACATTTTCTCCAAGTCTACAGCTTGTCTTTTCATCTTTTTAACATAGTCTTTCATAGAGCGAACTTTATCTCTGATGGTCTAACTTGTCAATTCTCCCTTTCACAGATCATGCTTTTCATGTGTAATGCAATTTATTTTGTAATGGATCTGGGTCTTTACTGAGTAAGAGTTTGCCAGATTGAGAAATGAGGAAGAACACCCAGGACTAATGTATCAGAATGGCAACACTAGCTATGATGCCAGTTGGCTTAAAAAATATGAGAACTGCAGAACTCTCTGACAATCCTATACTTACAATAATACTCTATGTGTAACCAGAAAGTTCTATACTCTTTATAAGATGGTGAGGATGGGAAGTAATAGCTCTATGTTTATAATATGAAATATCTGGGACTTGGCTAATACACTTTCTTTAAAAACAAAGAAATTACTAACGCCAACCACTCTGAAACAATCTGTAATTCTAGATACTAGAAATGGAACTCAGAAAGGATTTTTTTATACAAATAATGTGGTGGTAATTAGATAAAGAGTATTGTAAGTAGAGGGGCCTCTCCTTTATTTGACAGGATTGTGTTTATAGAATGCTCTGCATAAATGAATTTTCTAGATAATTAATGAAGCTTACCTCTTTTGGAGTGCCAAAATGTTTTCTCTTTTCACCACAATGGAATACTCTGGAGCACTGTGACTAAATCTAAGTATTTTACTATGTGGTAATGTTGTTAAATGAGCAAAGCTTTGGGGCTACTAGACAATTGGATGCCCCTGTATCAAATTCCTCTGACCTGCCAGCTTAGTTTTAGCCTCCGCCTTCTGTATGTCCGTATTTGTTACTGGACATTCTGCTCTCAATTTTCGCAGCTGTCAAGATGCCTACTTCTCACTATACTTCCTCCTAATCTGCAGTGGTTTGGGAAGCCCTGTAACTACGCTAATAAGAATTCTGTCTAAATTAAAAGTAATAGGCTCTGAATGAGGACACGATTTTACTCACCTCTGAGTAAAATGCATTAGTGCATGGCCATGTGATATCCATTTTAATGCTGTTGAAAGCTTTGGGCAGAGGCTTCTAGCTTCCCCCAATATATTATATATTCTCCCTTTCTTCAATAACAATGTAATTTTTAGTTGAGGCCATGACTGCCCAACCAAGGACTAAATTCCCTAGCCTCTTTTGTAGTGGTGGGGGGCAGGGGGAAAGAAGTGGCCATGTGACTATGTTTTGGCAAATGGGATTTGAGCCGAAATGACAGTTTCTGTGACTTACGTGTTGTACCCATCTTTCCCCCCAGTCTGTTTTCCCTCCAGTGGCTGTTTTAGTGTGTGTTGCACCATCTTGGACAAAGGTAATGCTCCAGGGTAGTGGAGCAAAAAGATAAAAAGTGATATGATAACAGTTCCAGTGTACTGTTCCCTGGGGCTTTATCTATGACATCTTTGAGTATCAGTAATATTTTCAAGAAATGCCATAACATTCTTGATAAAAAATGAATTCTAAGTTAAAATACATATTACGTAGACCTTTCTGAGAGGAATGTTTTAGTAGGCAGCCTCTTACCTGGTCCCCATTGACTCCTGCCTCCTGATATTCAGGTCTTTGTGAAAATTCCCTTCTCTTGAGTATAGGCTAACCCGGTGACGCACTTCTAACAGACAGGTGCAGCAAATGCGAAGGGAGATGTCGCTTTCAAGATTAGATTTATAAAATGATTGTGGCCTCCATCTTATTCACCCTTTCTTGCTCAACTGCTCTGATGGAAGCCAGATGCCACATTGTGATCTGCTCTAGGCGGAGGCCCACAAATCAAGAAATTCCTTCCAACAGGGACTGGGGCCTTCGTTCCAACTGCCTGTGAGGAACTAAATCCTGTTCTCAACCGTGTGAGTGAACTTAGAAGTAGATCCTCCCTCAATCAAGCCTTCACATGAGACCACAGCCCTGCTTGGCACTGAGAGACCCCGAGGCAGAGGCACTCAACCAGGCTGCACCCAGAGTCTTTATTCACAGAAACTAAAATGATAAATGCTTATTGTCTGAAGGTAAGTTTTGGGGTAATTTGTTATACAGCAATAGATAACTAATACAGCTGTTCCAAAATATAAATATCAATGATAAGAGATTGTAATTTCAAAAAGTCATACATAAATTTCATTTCACGGTTTTGCTGCTTTTTATACATATTAGAAATTTGCAGATAGTGCTTATGTGAAAAAGAAAGTAATACATCATCTAGAGTATGAAAATAACTTCATTTACAGTTATACAATTTGGACACTAGCAAATCAGACTTTGAAAGTCACCCAATAATTAATTCTACTAAATATTTTAGGACTAATGCTTTCACATCAAAGTAATCAAGTAATCTATATTACATAGTCATAAAGATTTCTTATTCTTTTCCACCAAAATAAAATAGTATCTTGATTATAATGTAATTTAGGCTCAAACTCCAATTGTTAGATTTATAAAATGTTATAAAATCCACGAGGTACCAATAATAATAAGTAAATTTCAGTATGTTCAGATTTGGAAATGTTTATTAGTAATTTAAATATTTATGTCTTGGTAATCCCAACCCCCTAAGTAGACTCTTGTACAGAAAGCAACCAACGTTTTCCCTCCAGATTCATTTTTTTAAAAAACTCAAATATAGCAGATGTTTTTTGAACAGCAGCTTTATTGAGACAAAATTCACATACCACACGACCCATCCATACAAAGCATCTAATTCAATGGTTTTTAGTGTAGTCATGGTCATACAACCAACCGCTTATTGCACTTGGTGTGTTGGGAGGACAAGATGGAAAGAAAGTAGAAAGAAGGGACTTCGACAGAAACTACCACCCTTTCCAAAGGCTAAAGTCCCATCTCCCAAAGCTAAACCGCAGGAATTTTTTCAAAGTTTATTCTTCAGACAACTGGCTAAAATTCCTAGGTTCCTATTCAGTCTTTAGTTTAATGACACTGTCCTCCATCCCTATAGTCCTATGGTTGCTCCTGGCCACCACTCTTTCCCCTTCCCTCTAGCTGCAGATCCAAAGGCCTCCCAAAGCACATGGTACTCTCCAGTGCAGAGCTTCTGTACAGTGTGCAAAATGTCCCAAATGGGAGGCAGGTACACTGAGATGCGGATCCCTCCGTCTGCAGGGCAGCTATAGAGGGCCCAAAGCAATGGAAACTCTTTGGCCAGGGCAGAGGCACGGCTCACCCTCCTCAGTATTTTCTATATGTCCCAGCAGGAAAAAGACTGTGAAGCATTATTCTAATTTGACTTATTCGGGGAACAAACATCAACACCAACCACGTTCTATCACGCTGCTAGGTACTGGGGCAACAAATCAAAAGACAGTCCCTTGCAGTCTGGGAAGAGGGACATAGAAGTAATTCCAGTACACCGTGATATGAGCCCCAATATAACAAAGAAAGAATATAACAAAGAAAGCTCCTAGAACTGGTTTGAGAAACAAAAGAGAAGACAGAAGAAAAAACAGACAAGAAATGGCTGCCTCTAGCTAAGGGACTGCTTTCTCAGGGAACCTGGAGGGTAAGTGGCACCTTCTTCACCTTATCACCATATCCCAACACCAGCACAGTTCGTGGTTTAGTCCAGGTAGTAAATAACTTGGCTGAAGGAACAGAGTTCACAGGCCTCTTCTTATGCAATGTGACCCAATAACCAAGGGTTCCCTTTTGACACACTGTGCAGAATTACAAAACCGTTGGAATGCGTGATCTTTGTCTTTAGTCTCCTGGGATTAATTGATCCTTGGGGGGGGGGGGACTCCTATGATCTGGTATTTCTCAATTCCTCACTAAATGTAAGCATAAGAATTCATTTAATTTAATTCAACACGTAATTAATGAGTGCCCACTATGATAGAAAGCCTTTCAGTGGAAAATTTACAGATTTCACAATACTCATTTTTAAAAAATACTATCTGCCAAATAAACTTGGTAAGAAAAACTAGGTTCTAAGAAAGTTACGTCCTTTCTTTTCTTTTTCTTTTCTTCTTCTTTTTTTAGTGTAAGGGAGAAGTTCTGAGAAGAAATAAACAAGAACCGCCTCCCTGAGAGGAGACACTCAGGAATATTAAGAAAGAGGGAAAGCATAGTAAAGAACTTGAACTCAGAATAGGGAAACACTTAAAACAAACCAGGAAGAAAAGCAAACCAGGCGCAATGGTTACATCCATTTTCTATCTCCCTGGTAATTTACGAAGGCTTTAGACTTCATCCTCTGCAACAACATATCTTAGAATTCAAGTTTGCTTGGTGTTTATTTCCCATTATTTTTTAAATACAGCTGCAGACAAAGAAAAACAAACCCTCCTACTAGAGAGTAAAAAAGAAAATTACAGAAAATACAAAGTGACAGCTATAGCACGTTCTATTTATTTTGAACTATAAAAATATCACTGATGCACAGCTGTCAAATACAGCAAACTCAAGAAAATGTGGAAGGAAGATATTCATATAGGAAACAAGAGTGCAAACAATTCCCAACAATAAGGGGTGTAACTACTACTCTGTCACACTTAATCCCTGGGATCCACAGCACTTAAGGAATTCCTGGTAGCTGAATCTACACAACAGGAAGAATGACACTCCTGTCCTTCAAACCGCCTTTTCTCTGGGCCAGTCAAAAATCTTCTGACTGTGAGCATTGCACCCTATCTAATCAAACCATCACCATTCCCCCAGAAAAGGAATCCCAATCAAGTCTTCCTTGAGTCTGCCCTCGAAGTTGACTACCTCTGCATCTTTTGCCTGGGGTGAAGATTCATACTTCAGAAGGATGATTAGCAAAACCAGAAAGAAACTATTCCGGAGAGGCAGGTGGACAAGCATATTACAGAAACCATGAGATGGATAAAGGGAGTTAAAAATTAGAATTTGAAATTGAATTCTACCTATATTCCTGAAATCCTAATTTTCGTTGCTTTATCATTGTGCATCCTTCCTTTCTCCACCCCCACCCCCTACATGAAGAAACCTTTTAAAAAACACTATTAGAATGTAGCAGAACTGACTGGTTTGGTTTTAAGTACTTCTTCCTGTATCTGGGAGGTTCATAATCAGTGATGAAGAGCAAAAGGAAACTGAATGAGGGGCTGGATTATGTAATTTGATTCTAACAGAAACAGAAAACCTGTGTAATCCATGAACGGAATAATCAGAAAATGAATCATCAAGAAAGGATATAAATTTACCAAATATCCTAGTGATTGAGTTTTCCCTGATTGTATTTTTCCCTTGGGCTTGTATTCACTATTTGCTGAACACTACAAGTAAGTAGCTTATTACCCTACAATTCAGATAAAATTGAATATTTAAGATCATTTTCATTAAGGACAACATGATTCCTTACGCATTTTTACCTCACTTCATCTTTTGCTTCAGCAAAATTCTGTCACTGAGTAACGCCTACAAATCATGACACAGATTATTTACCAATGGATCTGATAACTGAAGAGATCGACTGTTAAAATTGTAGATCATCATGTGGCACATTAATGATTTGGTCTCTGTACAGTTTTATTTCTTTTGGCAGGTATTTGTTTATAATCTATGGTACCGAATAACACCTTGTAGTAAATGTATACTGTGAAAACGTGTTTCTTGCAAATGAAATCTCTGAAAGCTCAATATGTGTTTTTCAACATCTTTAACTAGATTTTCCTGGAACTTATATTATTGCTCTTGATCTCAAACTTTTTATTGACTCTTTTATATACATTTTTTGTTCAAAACTGAAGACAAAATTCAGAACTTAGAAATTGTGAAGGGTGTTTGTTTGTTTTTTTGGTGTTATTGTCTTGTTTTTTACAAACACTGTTTCTCCATAAGTATAACTAATTATCTTTCTAAGGAATCTTTCTGAAATAAATTGATCATAACTTAACTTGTATCTAAGACTTCTTTAAATGTTATTATAGCTCAATAACTAGATTTCAAAATAAGGCCATGTATTTTATTTTATTATTATTATTTTTTTTTTTACAGTTTTTTTTTTAAGATTTTATTTATTTATTTGACAGAGAGAGAGACAGCCAGCGAGAGAGGGAACACAAGCAGGGGGAGTGGGAGAGGAAGAAGCAGGCTCCCAGCGGAGGAGCCTGACGTGGGGCTCGATCCCGGAACGCCGGGATCACGCCCTGAGCCGAAGGCAGACGCTTAACGACTGAGCCACCCAGGCGCCCCAAGGCCATGTATTTTAAATAAAAGACAATTAAGCAGTCAACTTTTAAGTTTTCAAAATTTCATTTTAAAATTGTACTGGTTTGTATTTTAAGGATGCAAACAGGAATCAGATTCATGATACATTTAATCAATTTTATTATTCTTTGCAAAGAACGAATTTTTGTTTCATAGTTTTTAAAATATTCTTTTGCTCTTTTTTTCTATTTTTTTTATTGATCTCTCTTTCTTATTTTCTTCTTTCTACTTACTTTAGGTTTAATTTACTCTTCTTTTTCTGGATTATCCAGGTAGAAACTTAAGTCATTGATGTTGGATCTTTTTTCTTCTCTAGTATCAGCATTTAATATTATACATCTCCCTCAGGACTGCTTTAACAGCAATCTTACAAATTTTAATACATTGTAATTTCATTTTCTTCCAGTTCAAAATATTTTCTATTTTCCCTTATGATTTCTTTAAACCCTGTGTTATTTTTAAAGTGTAAAGTTTAATTTCCAAATATTTGGTAAATTTCCCACATACATTTCCATTGTCGATTTCTAGTTTGATTCCACTGTGGTCAGAGGACATATTCTCCATGATTTCAATCTTTAAAAATTTACTGAGACTTTTTCTGTAGCCAAAAATATGGTCTATCTTGGTGAATGTTCTAGTACACTGGAAAAGAATGTGCATTATGCTACTGTGCTGAGATCGAGACCTAAGCAGAAATCAAGAGTCAGATGCTCAACTGACTGAGCCACCCAGGCGCTCCCCCAGCAGTATTTTTTTTTTTTAAAGATTTTATTTATTTATTTGACAGAGATAGAGACAGCCAGCGAGAGAGGGAACACAAGCAGGGGGAGTGGGAGAGGAAGAAGCAGGCTCATAGCGGAGGAGCCTAATGTGGGGCTCGATCCCATAACGCCAGGATCACACCCTGAGCCGAAGGCAGGCGCTTAACCGCTGTGCCACCCAGGCGCCCCCCCCAGCAGTATTTCTTACTCTGAATGAAGTCTACTTTGTCCGATAATGATATAGCCACTACAGCTTTCTTTTGATTAGTGTTTGTACAGCTTATTTTTTCCCTATTCTTTTACTTTTAACCTATTTGTGTCTTTATAGTTTAAGTGTATAAATAATATATAATTATAGATGGCCAATTATAGTTGGGCCCTTCTTACAGATAGCATATATAGTTAAGTCTTGTTTTTAATCCAGTCTGATTCCTTTTAATTGTATTGTTTCAACCAATTACACTTAATGTAATTATTAAACTAGGCTGGCTCTAAATCTAGCATCTCATCTGTTCTTTGTTCCATTTTCCCTCTTTTCCTCCCTCATTTTGGGCTGAGCATATTTTACTATTTCATTTCGCTTCTTTATTATATTTGCAATATTCATAAACTTAACACAATATACCTTCAAATAATATACAACTTCACATATATTGTAAGAACCATTCATGGTACTACTGATGTCATTCATTTTTCTTCTACATTAAATAATAAGATCCACAATACAATCTATTTGTTTGCTTTTAAATAGTCAATTGTCCAAGAGTTTTGTTTTGTTTTGTTTTATTTTGTTTAATGTTACATGGGGAAAAGTCTTTCCTATGAGTAGTTTGTGATACTTTTCAAAAAAAAGAAAAAAAAATCCCTATCTGTAAAATTCTCTTTAAATGTCTTTTTTTCCCCCGGCTTCTTTTAAGATTTTAATCTTCATATTGGTTTTCATCAATTTGGTTATGATGTACCTTGGTGTGGTTTTGTGTTTGTTCTGCTTCAGATTCATTTAGCATCTTGAGTCTGTAGGTTTAGTTTTCAGCAAATTTGGCTATTTTTGTCCTTTATTTTGTCTCACTTTTTTCTCCCTCCATCCTTAGAACTTCAATTACATATATATCAAACCACTTATAATGTCCCACAGGTCACTGAGGCTCTGTTCATTTTTCTTTTCTTTTCTTTCTTTTTTTTTTTTTTGGCAGTCATTTTACTCCATGCTTCATATTGAATAGTTTCTGTTGCTATGTCTTCCAGTTCACTGACCCTTTTATTCTGAATTTCTAATCTGCTGTGAATCTCATCCAGTAAATTTTTCATTTCAGACATTGTATTTTTTAGTTCTAGAAGTTTCTGTTTTTAAGTCTTTTCCATTTCTGTCCTTTTTTATGATTATGTTTTAAGTCCTCAGTCATACTGATAATAATTGTCTGCTAATTCATTATTTTAGTCATTTCTAGTCCCCCTTATACTATTTTTTGTTTCCTTCTGGTGATGAATCATACTCTCTACTTCACATGTCTAGTAATTTTTTATTGGATGCTGGACATTATAAATGTTGCAATTTTTAGTGTCTGGATTTTATTGTCTTCCTTCAAAAACTGTTATTTTGTTTTGACCAGCATTCAAGTTACTTGCAGATCAACTTGATCCTTTCTAGGCTTGTTTCAAGTTCTGTTAGGATAGCAGGGTTTTTCAATCTTGGTTCTACTGATATCTTGAGCCATATAATTCTTGGTTGTAAGGGGCCTGCTCTGCGGATTACAGGTTGGTTAGCAGCATTCCTGGCCTCTACTCATTAGATATCAGTAGCACCTCCCAGTTGTGATGACACAAAATGTCTCTAGATATTGCCAAATGTCTTCCGAGGGATAAAATTGTCCTTGGGTGAGAACCATTGGTCTAGGGTAGCTTTTATTCTAGGGTGGTTCAGCCCTATTTCCAAAGTGTGACCTTTCTGGTACCTCTACTGAATGACCCCCTGGCTACTCAGAACTCAAACAGCATAATGCCATAGGTAAAGTCTGGGAATCATTAGCTTACAGGTTCTCCCAGTTCTTTGTCTGGTGTACAGAAAACAGTTAACATAGCAGGCCTGATTGCTATCTTTTGAAAGGCCTCCTGGGAACTTGGACTTCAGAAGTGTTCCCAACATACTGATAAGAGTGGCTCACTGGGCCTAAACTGTTTGTACAAACAGTACGGTTTATGCTGAACATCTGCTTTCTTTGTGAAAGCCTGGAATTTTGGTATGTGTCAGGTCGAACATGCCTACGTGACCAGCTCCTAATAAAAACCTTGGTACTAAGCCTCTAATGAGCTTCTCTGGTAGACAACATTCCACATGTGTTGCCACATATGATTTCTAGAGAAATTGTGTCTTGTGTGATTCCACTGGAAGCATACTCTTGGAAGCTCACACCTAGTTTCTTCCAGACTTCACCCCATGCACCTTTTCCCTCCATTGACTTTTGTTTTGTATCTTTTCATTGTAATAGATCTTAGCCAGGAGTATGACTATATGCCAAGTCCTGCGAGTCCTCCTAGAGAGTCATCAAACTGACGCTGATCTTGGGACCACCAACACACCCAGTTTGTGGACTTTAACCACAGACATGCATAGCTGAGTATTCAGCAACAGATTCCAGGGACCCCTATGCAGATGTCTGCATAGTTCTCCCTCTCTGGTACCTGGCCTCACAAATTGTAGTCTCTTCAGCCTCACTGAACTCTAATCTATCTCCCCTCAGCTCAGCTACAAGGTGGACAAACAGTGCTCCAGGCAGAAACCTGAGATGATCTCAGGGCTTACTCCATTTCTCTCTCTCAGAGATCATAGTCCTGCACTGCCTATTGGGCAGTTATGCATCTGCAAAGGGCCAACCATCCATTGTCACTGATACTGATTATACTCCCTATTACCCTGTTTATCAATGTTTTCTTTTATTCATTTAGCATACCTCTTGATAATTTTTTTGCTTCTTATCCACATCTCATTGAATAAGACTATCTCCTACCACTCTGTCTCACGTGCCTATCTATCTGAATCACGTTCATTTATCTGTTCCAACAGATATTTATCATGCACCTAGTATAAGGGAATCTAGTATGGTAGTTAAGAGCATGTAATCTACAGCCAGGATGCCTGGGTTCAAATTCTGTTTCCTCCTCTTAACAGATCTGTAGCCTTGGACAAAGTACTTAACCTCTCTGTTCCTCAGTTTCTCCATCAGTTAAATGGATACAACAGTATCTCCCACACAGGGTTGTCAGGAGGGCATGTGACCCTCTCAACAAACCTATATGGGAGATAATGTCAACGAAGTTCTTAGAATAGTGTCTGGCACACAGGAAGATCTACAGAGAACTTGCTGCTGCTGCTGCTGCTGCTGCTGCTGCTGCTGCTGCTGCTGCTGCTGCTGCTGTTACTACTACTACTACTACTACTAAAGCCAAGCATTATCATAGATGTTGGACAAAAGTGAGTAAGACAAAGCCCTCTTTTTAAAAAGGAGTCTCAGACTCATTAGAGGGCACACGACAAGGAACAATGTAATAATATTTCAGTAGTTCAAATAATCATTGTAAGATAACATTTACTGTGCACTAAATAGTTTAATCTGCCATTTAATCTTCATAGCAACTCCACAAATTAGAGACTTGTATGTCCATTTTACAAAGAAGGAAACTGAGTACTTGAAGGTTCACATCCAAGGTCATACAGCCACTATACTGCTGGGATTTGTACAGCATGATACAGTTAATGGATGCACCCACTGGTTGCTAGATGAGCCCACTGGAGACTGGAGTTTCTCAGGGCCACCACTGCTCCTCTTCCCCACTCAAGAGCTGAGAGGACTGGATATGGGGTGTGAAGAAGAGAGCTGGGCTTCCAGTTGAGATGACAAAAGGGTGGAGAGAGATGCCATAACAGGAGATAGAGCATTTAGGAGGGTAAACTAGAGTCTGGGGAGAGATAACAAATTTAACTGTGTATATGCTGAGTCAGGGGCCCACAAGACATTTAGAAGAATACTTTGTAATACCTTACTGGAGACCAGATGCAAGGTCTTACCCATTATCTCCTTTTCTTACCTTAATTAATTATTACCTTTAGTGTTGTTTTCAACCCCCATGTCCAAAGTCTTCTGGATGTATGAAAAAGAACACTACCCAATATGTTTGGAGAAATATGTCTATGAGTTTGGGGGGGAAACTGGAAGGGTTAGAAGGCACTGGACTTAAAATTATTAAATTTTTAGAAAAAGTGACAAATACAGCTTCTGCTGTACCCTTACAACAAGGGCACAGTCAACAAAGCAGTTTTTAAAAGTAAATAGAAGGTAGCCAAACAATTGGGTTTACAAGGTATTTGGGAAGATAGAATGCAATTGTGCAACACTGGAATTCGACCAGACCATTAGGGTCAAGGAGTTAAATGTAAAAGGTGCTTCCAATTGCCATTTAACAAGGAGTTAAAAGTAAAAGGTAAAAATGTCTGCTATCCTATGCATTAAAACAAAACTTCTAATCATACTGACTTGCAGTTCAGTTTTTCCTTAATTCTGAAAGTAATCAAGCACATTAGATAAGTAGTACAACCAAAGGACAGAAAAGATAATACCCAAAAAAGTATACATGAGAAAAAAATCTTTTAATTAGTGATTTGAAATCATTTAATATGTGTATTTACGACAGTAGTTCTGTAAAAAGAAATCATGCGGAGAATATACCAACATTTAGTTTATGTTTTCACAAGTATACGCTGACTTTCTTATAATTAAGTACACAGAGCTCAAAACAGCCAACGCTACAGAAAGCTTACACTGACTGTTAACCATTACAGAAGAGGTTGAGAGATATTTGCTAATGACTACCATAAAAGGAATGGATGACTAAGAACGGAGAGGATGTGTGACTAAAAAGTCCCACTACAGTTCTTTGAAAATTCCCTGAATAACTAGGCATGCCAAATGTGGTCTGTCATAAAATTATTTGATGCTAAACTCTGTAGTTAGACAACAAATACATGCTTTGCCCAAAGGATAAAGCCTTTGTATAAATCATTCAATTGCAGAGTGCCAAAACAACAAGAACATCAGTAAGTGAAAGTGTTTTTCAAATTGAAGTGTGGCCCCAAGTTCAAATGCTGCTAGGCTAGATGAGGCTAACTCCCCAGAGAATTCATTCAGTTCCAAGGGTGCTGGACTACACATTGGGCTACTGCTGCTCTTCCCTATACCTGAAAATGTACAGTAAGTTTCTCACAGATCCTCAAACACGAGAATAATCCAAGGCAGCACATTACAGTCTATCCTTGGTAAATCAGCCTTCTCACCCCAAAGGCTCACCACAGCTATACTCAAACCGCAGACTTCAAAAGGAAATCCCAGTACATTGGGAATGCATCCTACTTCTTTCAAATACACGCTGTCTCTGCAGACACTGACACAACTGATTTTCCAAAGGAATGCTATTCTCCCCAAATAGTAATTCCAACTTGTAATAATTAATAATAGTTACTATATAAACAATGTCATTCCGTCCTTAAACTTGTGAGGTAGATATGACATCATTTTTCAGTTGGGGATGCATGCTCATGGTCACATCTTTTAAGATCAGATTGAAACTCAAGTTTGA
Organism: Ursus americanus; assembly: GCF_024610735.1. Classification (NCBI taxonomy): domain Eukaryota; kingdom Metazoa; phylum Chordata; class Mammalia; order Carnivora; family Ursidae; genus Ursus; species Ursus americanus. Next base: position 31,180,002 of record NC_142133.1, read on the forward strand.
CTCCAAAACTCATGTTTGTTTTACTACACTTCACTGTTTCTTGATATTTTTCTGTTACCAGCGCTCATGGTAGAAAATACATTGAGCACGTAATGACTCAAATGGGGAAACAGTTTTGAGTAACTACAGAAATACTTTATAACACACAACAGTGACTTTTCGTGCTGTGTAACTGAGAATATAGGTATTTTTCTGTTCAGTTTTATAATTTTGGTTTTCCTAAACATGTTTATAGCACGCTATCATATTTTAACAACACATGGGTTTTTAGTGAAATGTCCATCTCCAGCATGTATGAATCTTGCATCTTTTAGAACCTATGTTTTATGTATACAATGAAAAAGAAAAAGTTCTTTATTCCTCTACACAGCTGTCTTTCATTCAATATAACTGATTCAAAATGAAGGATGAAACTTACTTTCCTTACTGGGATTTTAATATTTCTTCTACCTAGTGACTGATGTACAAGGAAACAGAACTTATTTAATAAAAAGACATTTTAATTTTTTGAAACAATAAATTACAAAGTGGCATTCTGCTCTACTGAAAGAATGCAGAATCCAGTATTATTAAAAATGTCAAGTACCATTATTACAGAGGACATCTGTTGCTTTTGTTGCACCTATCCCTATTCTTCCATAACAGCACCCCACTTTTCTTTGAGAGCCACCCCTCTCTTTTCCCCAGCCCAGTTGATTCTACTCTCAGTACCAGGGATAGCCACATGATCTAGGCCTGGCCAATCAAAGCATTCCATCTCCCTCGCCACGGTGATCGGTTCACAGATGCGTATATGTCCCGAGACAGACCAGTGAGATCCAATGCCAAGACCTCTGCACAAACGATTGGGAAGGAAGTGCTCTCTTTCTGCGAAGGATTCCAAAAAGGTAAGACCATCGCCTTTGGCTGTTGCCACTACCCCATGGGGACAATATACCTAAGAATGAAGACACCACAGGAGAAAACAGTGAAGAAAAGTAAGAAAAGATTACATATTCCTGATGCTATTGAACTGCAGCAGCAGGTTGAGAATGGGAAGGTTGGTGTTAGAAGCCTACCCCCGTCATGTGGCCTTACTCGGCTACAGACCACCCAGCTTCTCTGGACCCTTTGTTTCTAGCCTTCCAGGCAATTCATGCTGATTCAGGAGAGCACCTGGTACCATTTATAGATTAGGTAGAAGAACAAAGTTAGTTTCTGTTTTTGCAACCAAGAACCCTAGCTAGTCCAATGGGCGAACAATTTTATGATCTTAGGCTGGAGAAGACCTGCCAAAAAAAGATAGCTGACTACATAACAATCTAAAAATAGTAATAAAGTAAGAAAAAATAAATTACAGAAAAATAAGTATGTGAATGTGCAATTCACAAAAGAATACTAGTCAATATATACAGTTTAAAATTTTCAAATTAATGAGAAGAAAAGCAATTAAGGTAAAAAAGCAAAACAGAAAGATACTAGTCTCCCAAAACAACAATCCTAGGAAGGCAAAACCACTTCTGTGTCATTTATTATTGAGACCCTAGCATACCCTGGCACATAGTAGGCACTCAGATATTTATTATACGAATGAATCAGTTTAGGAAATAAGCAACTGGATATAATGAGACAGATCTTCTCATGTACTGTTAGTAGGAGCACACAACTGTACAGACAGTGGAAAACAAATCGGCAATATTATAAAATGTTTTAATATACGTTCTACTAGACTCAGCAAACCTATAACAAATTTATCTTACTGAGAAAAATGGAAAAGTGTGCAAAGATGTAAGTGTAAGTGATATTCCCAGCAGTACATTGCTTCCAGGAGAACAAATGAAAAACAATACAAATGTCTGGCAATAATGGTAATTTAGCGAGGAGATTATTATACATCCATTCACATTGGAATACAATGCTGCTATTTAAAAAGATAATCTATATTGACATGGAAAGGATTCCCAGCCTGAAAACAACAGAAAGCAAAATGGCTTCCAGTGTATGACTTTATTTAATAAAGTTATTAATTTCTATATATCCCCTGGGGGAGGGTCTAGAAGCTTATTCATCAACATGATGTCAATGGATTCTGAGTGGAGGAATTATGGGGATTAATACTTTTATGGTTTGGATTTCTTGAACAAACATATATTATCTTTATAAACACACAAAATAATAATAAAATGACACACGTGCATATTCATGGAGAACTAGTACAATTTTCAAAGGAATTAAATTTAGTATGTAGTCAGATAAGATATGAGAGACTCTTAATCATTATGGCAATGTAAGCCTAAAATTGAGCAAACTGACTTAGCAGGGAATAAAATCCTCCCGCTACCTCACCTTCATCTAGTGGTGTAAGGCCCAAGGGAAAGACGGATGCAAGAGAAGGTACCCAGATAAAGCCGTCTGAGGAAAGAACATGTTTTATCTTATAACTGATGCTTTTCCAAATTCACACAAAAAGGAAGTGCACTGAGGAACTATGAGGGAATAAACCAAGGCCATCAGTTGCTCCGATGGTCACTGAATCAGTTCTGACCAGTCAGAAACCCTACACCTGAACACACATCCAGAATGCAACGGAATTCTCTCATCCAACACCATTAGAAGGTCTCTTATTTTGCTGCAAACTAAAGCATATTCACCCACTACTGACCCCCAAATCCCCCAACATATAATCAGTTTAAAAAGTAGTAAGTAGGGTCTCCTGGGTGGCCCAGTCAGTTAAGCGTCAGACTCTTGACTTTGGCTCAGGTCATGATCTCAGGGTTGTGGGATCAAGCCCTGTGTTGGGCTCTGGGCTCGCTGCAGAGTCTACTTGAAATTCTCTCCCTCCCCCTTTGCCTCTCCCTCACTTGCACGCACACTCTCTCTCTAAATAAATATTCAAAAAAAAAAAAAAGAAAAAGTAGTAAGTACATTGTTTGGCATGTAATATAGAAAGTGAGATTGATACAGGAAGAGGTAATATAATACAAGCTGTCAGTCTAATACAGGAAATAGCACAATCAGCACATACGAAAGTCTTGTTTCAGTGGCCTATAATATCCTGAAGTACTTAAAATCTCAAGAATTCTGCCTTTGAAACAGAAAACTCTCTGCAGGGTATCATAACTTGTACAATACATCCAAGTTAATACTGTAAACTCTCTCCATTTCTTTCTTTTTTTCTTTCCTTTCTTTCTTTCTTTTTTTTTTTTTTAAGAGAGCGTGCTGGGGGTAGGGGCCAAGGGGAGGGGGGAGAGATAGGATGAGAGACAGAATTTTAAGCAGGCTCCACATCCAGCACAGAGCCCAACGTGGGGCTTGATCTCAAAACCCTGAGATCATGACCTGGGCCGAAATCAAGAGTCAGACGCTTAACCTACTGTGCCACCCCAGCGCCCCGAACTCTCTCCATTTCCTCAAAAAATAAGATACACGGTGAATTCAAGCATGCCGAACTCCATCTCAGAATTTACATATTCAAGTGTAGGCAGTGTAGCATAATGGTTAAGACCTTGGGGGCAGACGGTATGAGTACAAGTCTTGGCTCTGCCATACACTAGCTATGAAATCTTGAGCAAAAATAAGACCTGCTTCCGAGCTTTAATGATTAAGTGAGTGAATACTAACAGCACTTAGAACAGTTCCTTACACAGAGAATGCTCAATAAATGTATTAGCTATTATATGATTACTGGGCATAAAGGATGTGCCAGTACTCCAAATGCTGTGGGATAGCCATGGAACTAACCAAGCTAAATTTAAGTTTTAAGGCATTTATAATTCAATTCATTATAGTTCCGACTTTTTTAAAAAGAGGTGAATAATTAATTCTTTGAGGTGCTTTAAAACTCTGCGTTAACTAAATGTTATTCATAAGGTTACACAGTACAATTGTTTCAAAGAGTTCAGAGGCTTAATCTAATTAAATTTCTGAGCCAAAATGTGGTAACTTTTTTTTCAAATAGACAATTTGTAAAAGTGAATATGTTTATCAGTTGCAGGTTTTATACTGGAAAAAAAAAAATCTTTGCAAACATGACACACATACTTCAAAGAACTGGTAATGAGGAGTTTACAACAGTAATTACTACAGATTTGAAAGGGACCATCACCAAATTCAGCTATATGAAAAGCCTAGTCCTAAGAAATGCTCTAATCTTAGATGTACCTTTTTCCTCCCTTCATTCTATTAAAATGAAGGTTGTTTCTTTTTTTGTTGTTTTAAGATTTTATTTATCCATTTGTGAGAGAGTGAGAGAGTGCCAGAAAGCACAAGCCAGGGAGAGGAGCAGAAGGAGAGGGAGAAACAGACTCTCTGCTGAGCCAGGAGCCTGACACAGGGCTTGATCCCAGGACCCAGAAATCAGGATCTGAGCTGAAGGCAGACGCTTAACTGACTGAGCCACCCAGGCACCCCTAAAGTTTGTTTCTTTTTATTTCTTTATCATTCCATTTTGAGCCATCCCTTAATTTCATTACCACATCATTAGACTTCATTTCACTGACCTTATTTTTAATAGGGATGCTCTTTTAAAATAGAGGTCTCTATTTTTGCAAAAGATCATGAGACCTAAAATCTGGCCAAATCATTTTATCAATTAATCTGCAAGAGTGCTTCAACACATAGTGCAGTTGGTTTTGGTGGAGACGATCTGTAAAACATACATTACTAGAAACCTACTTTACCCCAGCATGTTTAACCACTTCTCTTAGTAAAGAGGTCTTTGGTGTGATGACTAGTGATTTGTTTTGTTCTGAGATCTGAGGAAGACCCCTTTGCAGCAGGTTTGATTATTTAAAAGTCATAAATATGGCTCCCTTTTTTTGGTAGTAAAACATCTTAACTACTGTATTCTACTTTCTCAAAGATAACTTTGGGGTAAGCAAGAAAAAACACAGTAGTATGAGGGATGCCTGGGTGGCTCAGTTGGTTAAGCGTCTGCCTTCAGCTCAGGTCATGATCTCAGGGTCCTGGGATCAAGCCCCCGCCCCTTGTCAGGCTCCCTGCTCAGCCAGGAGTCTGCTTCTCCCTCTCCCTCTGCCCCTCTCCTTCATGTGTGCGCGTGCTCTCTCTCTCTCTCCCTCCCTCCTTCAAATAAACAAATAAAATATTTTAAACAGTGTGAGCTGCATTAGCATGAATTTAATTTACTCAAATTCAACTATATGCACTCAGTTAAAAAAAAAAAGGAAACTGGAAAATAACAATTTAGGTAGTAAAGGCAACTTCCCCTGTTTTACTCATTATATGCTCAGAAGGACAGGAGAGGGAAACGAATTTTGCACCTTTAATCCATTTCAGTATTTAAGTACCCCTCCTTAATGACTCGAGAGAGTATTTAATTAAGCTGAGTGTGGTCTTGGTATCAGAGACATTTTTCATATAACATTAGTTATATGCAAGTCAACTATTTTACCCGTGCTCAATAGAACAAACAGTGATTACTCCACTGCTGCTAGGGAAAACTGGCTCTCTGGGGAGATGGAATGTCAGTCCCCACTGTGCACCTTCCTCGGGGATTTACAAGAGCAATTTTTGCCTTACATGCTATCTCCAAAACTTATCTCCTGCCTTAGACGTAACACCACCGTACGCATGCGCACCATTTGCGCGACTCCAATAACAGTGAGTAACAGAGGCCAGATAATTACAGAATGCAATTCGTGCTCGTCTAGGCCATTACTGCGGCTCTACAGTCTCTCACAATCCCTCACAGCATCTGTGCAGTTTTTTCCCCACTGTCCACAAAGTCTCAAATACATCCGCACCCCACTTATAGTTAGTGGCTGACAACACCTACTTTATAAGAAGATGGGGGCCGTGGAGCATCAGGTCCCTCCATTTACTTTACTTTCGCCACACAACTCTGTGTCCTCAGCCAGCCCCTCCTCCTACAGACTGGAGTCTTGTCTCACCACGTTACTGAAACTACTCTTCGAAAGCCACTGATGACTTGGTTGCCAAGTCCAAGCACGTCTCAGTCTTCATCATTCCCTCTCTCAACCCTGCTACAAATCAGAAGTACAGTACAGAACAAATGCTGATGCCAGGGCCCCCGCTGCAGACTCCAATTTAACTGGTCTTCGGTTGGCAGAGGGCTGGGTCCTCGCTTAAAGCTCCCCAGGTGATTCTAATGTGCAGCCAGGGTCAAGAACCACAGCTTGGGGCGCCTGGGTGGCGCAGTCGGTTAAGTGTCTGACTCTGGATTTTGGCTCAAGTCATGATCTCAGGGTCATGAGATCGAGCTCGCGTAGGGCTCTATACTCATCAGGGAGTCTGCTTAAGATTCTCTCCCTCTCCCTCTCCCTCTGTCCCTCCCCCTACTCATGCTCTATAAATAAATAAATAAATAAATAAATAAATAAATACATACATACATACATACATACATACATACATAAATAAATAAATAAAATCTTAAAAAAAAAAAAAAAAGAACCACAGCTCTACACTGACTCTGTTCATCGACTCACCCCTTCTACTTGAAACTACTGGTCACCATGATATTCTACTCACTGGGTATTTCTATTTCTCCTATTGTTCCTCTTCAATATCCTTGTCTGGAGTCTCTTTCTCCAATCCATTTGCTCCACCAATTGTTCATTTTCCTTAAACCCTTAATTTAAGGTCCCTAATGATCTGAAATCTTGTATCTAATCTTGAACTCAAGCCTCGGCTCCAGACCCTGACCTCACATAGACGCTGTCCCTCTGAATTCAAACTCCACATATCTAAAGCATCATACTGTGCTAGTTGCCTCTCTCTGTTCTACACAGTAGCTATTTCAAATTTTCTGCATTTTTTCTCAAACCCCTCCTTCTACCATATCTCTCCTTGTTCACAGCAGAAAACCTTGCTCCTACTTCACAGAGAAAACAGAAGCCTTCACACTGTCTTAGCTTGACCACAACCTGACCAAGTCATCTACATGTACACTCTGTCTCTGCATCCCAACCCCTCTGGGGCTCTTGTTTACAGCCACCATAGAGACCAGGACCTGTCGATTATTTCCTTTCTGGATCCTTCCCATCAGTATCTAAGTATATTTTCAAAAAAGAAATTCAGAAGACTGTTGAACTCCACATTGTCTCTTAGGTACCACCATCTCTCTTCTCTTTGCAGTCAAAATTCTCAACAAGTGCCTATATCCACTTTTTCCCCTTCCCATTCACTGCTCAACTTACTACAAGTTTCCACACCACCACTCCATCCAACCGGTTCTTGTCATGGTCAGCAGGGCCTCTTTGTTACTAAGTCCATGGAAACCTCTCTAGAGCTTAGTTTTCCTGGTCTCTCTACAGGACTGTACACTACTGTACTATATTCTATTCTTTTTAAATGTCCTCTTCCCCTGGCTTCCAAAACACTTCACCATCGTTTCTCCCCACTTCTCTGGCCACTCAGTCTCAATATCTTTTGGAGGCTCAAGTATTTCTGAGGATGCCTTCCTCACCTGCTCACGTCCTCTCCCTGTACACCCTCATCTACTCCCAGACACCAATTGTGGGTTATCTGCTGATGCCTCATAAGTATTTCTTCATCCAGATCTTTAATGAGATTTGGATTTACATACTCAAATGCCTAACTCTACTTCTTCTCTGAGAATTCTGTCTTCTTGGTATATCAAATTCAACATGTCCAAGACGAAACTCATTCTCTTCTCAAGCCTCCCCTCAGATCTGCTGCTCTTCCTCTTTCTCAGAGAAAGGCATCATCCTCATCCATTTGTTACCTAAGCCAGAAACCTGGGCACCATTCTCATCCCTTCCTCTTTCTAAATGCACAACATTCCAGCAAGCACCAAGTTCTGCCCATTCCACTTCAACTGCTCCAGTTTAGTTTCAGCTGAGACTGCCCTGCTTTGAATTTTACTGGAACAGAATCCTAACTGGCCAGTGTAATCTCTCTACAGTGCAAATCTCATCATGTCACTCTGCTGCTTAGACTATTCAAGGTGGTGCAGTTTATATAGGAACGGGAATAGACAAACATGTTTATGGGATGGAATAGAGTTCAGAAACAAACCCAGAAAAAAAATTTTGTATGTGATAACATTTAAAGCAGCATTTAAAACCAGTGGGAGAAGATTCAATTAATGGGAGTTGGGATAATTGGCTATTTTAGTTAGGAAAAATGAAAGTTGTATCCTTACCTCATGTAATGAATGGGTATAAATTCCAGATAAATTAAAGATCTAAATGTAATAAAAGAAATCATAAAAGAACACAGAAGAAAATATATGAGAATATTTTTACTAATCTGGGGATGAATAAGGCACTTGAATAAAAGGCCCACACTCTTTATAAGGCTGTATAAGGACCCCTGCTCCCCTCCTTAACGTCGGCTCTCTACTGCCCCCACTCCTCCTCTCCAGTCATGGGAATGTCTTGCTCCAAGAGATGCACCACACACACTCTCTCACTTCAGGGGTTCTGCAACATTCTCTTTGTCCTCTCTCTCTAATTTATTGAACAGCACATTCTCTTTCCTCTGATTACAAAAGCTGTATTTATCATATCTTAAATTTGGTTCTGTCTTTTTTTTTTCTGGATTCTACTGAGTTCCATCGATCTGTTGATTTCTTCTTATGCCAATGGCATAATTTTTTTTAATGTATTAATTATGTTAGACTTAAGGTAGAACTATACCTGGTAGGATTATTCCTTTCATTCTTTTTTATTCAAATTTTGAGAAACAATAGAATCAGCTTATGAAATTCTATTAAAAATTCCATTAGGACTTTTGGTTATAATTGCATTGAATCTATAGATCACTTTGGGGAGGACTGGAATCTTCTCATCCAGGAATATGTTTCTCTATATATTCAGTTCTTCAGCAGAATTTTGTTATATGTCTTACGAATTATCATTAAATTTTTTTCCTGGGTATTACATAGTTCTAATTGCTATGGTGATTGGGGCTTTATTTCATTACATTTTCAAAGTGATCACTGATGATGTATCGGGAAGCTATTGAATTCTGCATTTTTTTTTTTTTTTTTTTGCATCTGGCTACCTTACTGTTTTTTTCTTACTAGCTCTAATGGTAGTTACTATTACTAATAGTTATTCCAGAAGAGTGAAAGAGTAGTAGGTTCCACAGGAAAGAAAAAAGACAGGTAATTGAAGCAGGGTTATATGCAAGATAATGAGGTCCATATAAGACAGGTTAAGTTTAGAGTGATAGTGTTATACTTAACTGGAAATGTCCTAAAAGTATACAAAACTGGAACAGAGAAGAGAGGTGAGGGCTGAACAAGATGTAGGAGTCATGTTCATACAGATAAGAGTTGACAACACTCCTTAAAAGCAATGTTGATGCCAGGATTAGTGAAGAAAAATGATTATTCCAAAATCTGCTGCAAAAAATAAAATGAAAAAAGACATTTTTTTTTCATTGTGTGGTAGTTTCATATTACATTTACTGAGTAAAGACCTGTAAAATGCACTTTTCCAAAAAGAATTTCAGGAGACCAAGGGTGGGGTCTCCCAACAGTGGGTCTGACTATTACATTACTACTGTGGGATTCATGTGAAAAAAAAAAAAAAAAAAAAAAAAAAAAAACCCTGATCATCAAAAGTAAAGGCAGGAAACGGGTAGAGGGAAAGGGAAATGCTGAACTACAAGGTCATGGTCAGGAAACCAATTTGGCGAGGTATGTGGAAAGCCAGCACATATAGAATCAAGTACCACATACAGTAGTGCACCGTCCAAAGGCAGCTTTGTTTTCCTACCAGGACTCAAATGGCAGGGGGAAGGCCAGCGCCTCAGATCCGTACAGGGAACCACCTTGAAATTCCCTGTCAAGCTTGTTTTCTTTGAGTCACTCTTACCACTGAGACAGACGTTCAAATGGAGCTCAGACAAAAGGCTGCCCAGGTCCTAAGAAACGCGTTAGTAATAAATGCCTGATGCCGATTGTCAGCAATGTACACAAAGTCCCCTTTTCATTCATTTCCACTGTTTTTTCAAACAACGCAATGGATGATATTTATAAATCACAATGAAAGAAAACTAAGATCTAGTATGTACAGCCAAATGGCAATTTTATGAAACAAAGGTTCTCGTGTGTGTGTGTATGTGTGTGTATGTACACTATATGTGTATGTTCATATCATGTGTGTGTATTCATTGAAAAAACAGCAGAAGAGCACTTGTCAAATTGTTAAAAGTATCACTAAATACCACAATGCAGCATAGTTTTTATTTTTTAACTTATTCTTTTCTGCATTTTTACATAGTTTTCTACAATGAATACATGTTGATTTTGTAATTTGAAAATACAATAGCAGGTGTTATTAAAAAACAGAAATCAAAGATCCAGATAAAATGTTAATATCAAAGAAAAATTATCACAACTGTAATACAGAATTTCAGATTATTCAGAAAGATAGGAATTCTGATTAAATCTCTAGATTTTCAGAATATAAGTAATAAAGGAAGATGTATACCTACATTTCTCCTTTGGAGAAAGCTAAAATAAAAGGGTCTTTTACGGAGTAAGTGCAAAATCCATAAAGTAAGTGTAGCAGCATGAAAAAGAGAATGTAACTGATACTCTCATTATGCTGTAGATTGGGAAAGAGGTCAGAGAAGATAATCACCTCCAAACCGACCCCTTTAAAACAGCAAGTCAAAACAGGGTCATACTTTTGGGAAATGACTGCAACATCTCTCTGCACCCCATGAGGTGTACAGGGTTAACCGCGGGAGGCAGCTTCTTCTTGGCACAGTCACGGGGCAAGGGCAAAATGGGTGGCAGCTAACCCTGCCTTACCCTGAGACAGCTGTTTCCTAGGCTGGACTCTTACCTTCCAGCACCCCCAACCAGGCTGCCTTCCAGGTGCCTGATCCTTCTGGAGAGTCCCTACCCAATCCTATGACCCGGACTCCCGTTCTCCCTTCCTCGGGACACAGACTTTCAAAGCTCAGAAGGAAGAGGCGGGGAAAGCAGCTAAGTGCACAAATTAGAGTCGGCTGATTTGAAGCTGGAAGACAGTCTGCCAGAAGACAGCTGCCGAAAGCCAAAAGTAGTTTACTTGCGATCAGATGTGAAAAATGGGTACATTTGTCATGCTCAGTTGAACGCACACTGGTTAAGTGTCTTCTACAGATGAGGTACTTGCAAGGGGCTGCAGGGGATATAAAGAAAAATTACTCACCTCCCTAAGGGAGCTAGTGTTGACAGAGGTGGTGGTGGGGGAAATAAAGTCAGTCAATAATAATGCAATACAACAATGAGAAGGAACACTGCAGAGTGGGTGAGAACGGGATCTGGAGTGAGAGGACCGAGTCTAAATCCATGGTTTCCTAGCTGTGTGACCCTAAGCAAGTCACTTAACTTCTCTGTGTCTTAGTTTCTTCATCTGTAGAATAATAATAGTAATGGTATCACCTCACAGGATTCATGGGAAGGGTAGTTAAAACAGAAGAGCTTAGAACAGCGCCTGGCACTGTTCTGCCCCTAATGTAGCAATGTGTTAATATTTTATATCTTGTATCTTCTATTAAAAAAGGGAGGCATTATTAGCCCTGTTTGTAGGTGAGGAGACCAAGGGTCAGAGAATTCGGTTACTCAGATTAAGATCTGGAAAGAAGAACTGAGTTATGATATGAGCCCACATCTGCCAGAATGCAAGCTTATGACTTCTATTACTACTACTATTACTAGGAAACAGAAGGAGTCAATATTTGTTTAGTTCTTACCCTGTACCAATTATTGTATGCAGAACTGTAATCATTCTCACAAGATACTATGGGACCCCATTTTACAGAGAGAAGAAAGCCTAAGTGTAGAGAGCCCTGCACCCATGCTAGAAATCATTAAGCTGGTAAGTGGCAGAGCCAGGATGTAAGTCTCTGCCGTCTTCCAGTGCCAGAGTTCGTCACCCCTGCCCAGCGGTGCTTCAGCTGGGGAGCTTTAAAAGAGAGGGATTTCAGAGGGTCCTACCCCTAGAGGTTTCTAGGGTAGGGAGCCGTGGCAGCACGCCAGTCTCCTCGCCAGTGGTTTTCATGAGCCTGCAAAAGCATGTTTTGTCGTAGGTCTTAAACGCTAAGGTGAAAAGTTTATACTCAATTCATCTAGAAATGGGGAGTCAATTAAGGTTTCTCAGTGAGGTTTTTCAGTAAGCAGTGTTTTAGGAAAATTAATCTGGGAGTAATGAATAGGATGGACTGGAGGGGAAAGAAAAGTGTGGCAGAAACCAACTGGCAAGGAGACTATTCTCAGCCACAGAGCTTATTTTAGTCTTAACATAGCTATGTATCAGACACACAGAAAGTCAGTCCTTGGAAAAAGACCCACCTAAACACGAAAGGACTTGCAACTGCAGAAAAATGTATTTTAATATATCAGATCAATATATAATAGCTTAAATAAGAATGAGGTTTTTCCTTTTTAAAATTAACAGAAGAAAAATATACAAGTGTATGCACAAACACCGACATTTCTAAAGGAGACTCTGAGACACAGTAGGTGTGTAAATATGACTGAACTGACCTAGCATATTAGGAAGAAAGGAAAAAGTAGGATTTTAAAGGGATTTATAATTTAAAAAAAAAACTAGGGAGTTAAACTTTCTGGAAATATTAAAGAAAAGAATATAATGTGTGGGATTTATTTTAGATAATAAAGGATATAGGTTATTTAGATAATAAATTCATGAACTAAAGTTATTTTTAATATACATTACAGCTGTAAATGTATTTACAAGACCCTAATTTTAAGGAAACAGTGGCTGTTGTCAATTTGAGATTAAAAAACTAAAATTGGGGCGCCTGGGTGGCTCAGTCAGTTAAGCTTCTGGCTCTTGGTTTCAGCTCAGGTCATGATCTCAGGGTTGTGGATGGAGCCCCCCCCCCCCCGCCAATCAGGCTCTGCCGCTCCGTGGGGAGTCTGCTTGAGGATTCTCTCCCTCTGCCCCTCACTCGCATACTCTCTCTAATAAATAAGTAAATCCTTAGAAAAACCTAAAATCAAAATTGTAGTAAATTAAGAAAGTTTTATAGTTTTATAGAGCATTGAGCAGATGCAGAACATTTTCAGAAAGAAACTGAGTCAAGCACCATAAAGATATTACATCTTTGACTAAATGAATCTGCTCCCGGGAATCTATTCGAGGGAAATAACTGAATAAAAGCAAGACAGCATACGTAGAGGAAACACAACGCAGTGTTTCTCTAATACCTAAAAACAAGGAACAATCTAATGACCCAGTATTAAAGAACGCTTAATAAATTATGATTTATAAATTTAATAAAACATTTACAATACTAAATAAATTTCTCTCATAAAAATGATATGGAGATAGAAGAAGATGACTGTTATATTTTAAATGCATATTGCAGAATACACCAATTGCATGGATTTGATTTTTCCCTATATATAAACATACATACATGGAATAAAGCAAATGTCAAAAGTAAAAACAGTAGGTCGACGGCTTTGATTAGGTGTCTTTCCTAAAATGAAAACTTTAAATATTGTTCTATTGTCTTTAAACTATACCCATTTTTAAATTTTTTTTTTAAGATTTTATTTATTCATTTGAGAGAGAGAGAGACAGCCAGCAAGAGAGGGAATACAAGCAGGGGGAGTGGGAGAGGAAGAAGCAGGCTCCCAGCAGAGGAGCCTGATGTGAGGCTCGAGCCCGGAACGCCAGGATCACGCCCTGAGCCGAACGCAGACGCTTAGCGACTGAGCCACCCAGGCACCCCCATTTTTAAATTTCTTTAAGGTGGAAGAAACTTCCTAAGGCAAGGCCACCTCCCACCCTAATCCCAGATGATAACTTCTCTCATGGATGGTTTTGCTTAATTAGTCTCATTTCTAAGGTAGCAGTAACAGTAGCCTTCCTTAGCATTCTTAATATTTATATTAACTGGAAATAACATAAATCGCTATCCCTTCTTATGATTCTGAGTCCAGGGCAAATCCAGGCAAATCCAGGAGAGGTGCCCCCACACCCACACGCCTTCCTGAATTTTTGGATAGCAGAGCCCAGCAGCCACACGGGTTGGCTTGCAATAAAACCCTTCCTATTTCTAAATAAAGTATTTCTCTGTGCTCAGAAGTGGAAATGCACTCAGATTCTCCCAGAGTTCATTTTATCTGGGCCATTAGATAAAGAATGCCTGACAAAGGGAGAATGAGATTCAGGGAAGTGAGAGCTGCAGATGGCTTTCCAGAGAAGTCTTTCTACTGCCAGGTTTTTGGAAATAATTTGGGGGTGGGGGAGAATCAGCAGTTATGAGCAGGTTGCAACAGGAACACCTTATCTTCAACAATTTTTCCAATGTTCTACACTCCATTTCAGGGGAAAAAGTCTCGGGGAAAAAGAGGTAGTTTTCAAAAAAATTTTCCAGCTTTTCTCTGCACCTTTGCATCTTGAGGAATAACCCAAACAGTGGTTTGAAATAGGCCAACACAGATCTTGCAGACATCGGGCAACCACAGGTCCAGTAAAAGAATTTCCTTTCCCTTGATCCAGCCGCCTCCCTCCCATTTCCCATTCTCTCCATGTCACCCCACCACCACTGTCCATACACACTGTTTCTTCACTCCTTTACACAGCCTCTTGTCTTCAGAAAAGACGTGCGTCCATGAAAACGCATCTGCTTCCAGTCGTCTGTCCTAAGTACCACCAGGAAGATTCACCTTCCTTAAGAGTGCTCTCTCCACATTACCCTCTGCTTCAAACCCGCATAAACTTGCCAGATTCCTCGGCATAAACTTCAACTCTCTCCCTAGCTGGTCCGTGTATTGTTCCTATATGTGCCTTGGGCTTTTCCGTCTCTGCGTCTTTGCTCATAACATTCCCTCTCTTCGAAATGCCTTTCCCTCTTCATCCTCACCATCCAAAACCTGACCCATCCTTTAAGATTCAAGTGAAATTGCACTTCCTCTAAAAAGCCTTCCTTGCTAGCACTTACGAATGCTTCGTCCTTCTTCTGAGCTGTCATCCTAATTTATGCCTCTATTATGGCTCCCATGGTATCTTGGAAATTTTATAGTTCTTTGTAAATAAACTTATTTCTCCACCTTAAAAGCAGTGACAATACCTCTTCTACACCCCTCCCGACTGCAGACTCAGCGAAGGACTAAGGTGTGGTGACGTTCAGGCTGTCTGTGCATATTACCATGTGCATGAGCGCGCGCACACACACGCGTGTGTAAGTAAGAAGTGCCCACTTGCTTACAACTTGAAACGGGCAGGTGTCCAGGCTAACCTTCACAAGTATACTTAACCCACACGTAGCTCAAGTGCTTCCAAACCCGAGCTGCACATCAGTTCCCGGAGCTGCTGCCGGGTCTCCCTGCTGAAGAAATTCAGATCTGAGGGACAGGGACAAGACCCAAACACGGACACTATGCTGTAAGTTCTGTGACCGAATGTGCAGCCGGAGGGCAGATACAGTATTAACAGTCCCAACCTGAGTGTGGGGTCCTGGCAACAAGTGTTGTTGAACGTGGTTCAACAGGGAGGAGGAAAAGGAAGAATTCTCCCCCTTTTCTGGGGGAGGAATCCACTCAATCCCATTTCTTAGTCTTCCTCTCCCCATTGCACAGAACCTTCTGATGTCCTAAATCCCCCGCGTTTCCCACCTTGACCTGCCCCTTTCCCTAGCATCGTTATGCTAAAAGCTCCCTCCTGTCCTACCCCTCTTGAAATGTCCGTTCCTCCAGGGAGTAGAGTTCAATTAGATATTTGCAATAAAGCACTGTCATAAAGATAATTTATCCTGTAGGGATCATTAATGAGCCTTTTAATTTTTTGCACTATATAAGAAGAGCTACTATCTACTGAGAGCTTACTACATCCTAGGCATAGGCCCATCTACAGTGGCGTATGTACACAAGTCTTAATTTAATCCTAGAGTAACCTTGGGAGGCAGTTACAATTATCCCCATTCACAGAGGACAAAACAGACTTGGCAGGTGAGGAAAGCAACCTGTCCAAAGGTTACACAGCTGGGAAGTGATTAACGCCCAGTTTCAAGTCTGAAGTGTCAGACTCCAAACTCATGCTCTTCCCCTCCTTGCTATATGTTAAAGAAGACTCTTGCTCCCCCACACTTGTTACTGTGTTCAGCGGCCCTTGACGAGGATAAAGAAGAACAACTCTGGTAGCAAGCAAGAAGCAGGAAACTGCCGCCGGCTGACCAGACTGGCTCTGTTCCTGGGGTCCACTCCCCTGGCCGCTGTTTCCATAATTTTCCCTCCTTCCTCCACTCCGACCCTCAGATTCTATGAGCACGGACAATGCCTTCCGTGGCGCCAGCATCTGGGCCTGGTTAGAAGGGGAAAACTGGGGCAAAGCAGCAGCCATTTGCGTGTAGGGTTGCTTATAATTAGACTGCCCTATTTGAAATGCATCAGTAAAAATGCAATTAGTAGATTCATTTCTTAGATTTCTGTTATATCTCACTTGTGAAAGACTTGAATTAAGACCTAAATCTTAGAAATAATACCCCGGTAGGAGTTAATGAGAAAAATATGTACTGAATGTGGGTCCTGGTTGTGAAAACAAGGCCTATAATATCCAAAACTGTTTCTATTTATCCAGGGACACTAACCCTTAACAAAGGTAAATACTACTTCAAAAAAAAAAAAAAAAAAGATTAGCCTGGACAACCTATAAAAAGAGCCTTAATTTATTTTCTAACTACCTCACTCTTGCTGCCGGAGATTCTTAGCCACTTTTGTGAAGACTTCACATGTCCATTTAAATCAGAGCTCCTTCTGCGGGCACGCCATTGCACATATCCCCCAGAGCCCAGCACTCTTTGCCTCATCTGTGGCAAGCAAGCTGGGATGATTCTGTTCTCTCAGTGCACACACTCTTGCACACACAAACCGTGTGTGAGCCTCTGCCAAGGAACAAGAGGCCAGTCCTGCTGGAAGATCAGGCGCATGTGAAAGTTCACCGGTTTTCTCTGCGGCCCGCTCTGCCGCTCCGCAGTCACCCTGACAGCTAAAACCCGGACAGGAAACACTCCTCTTGCTCAGGGCGCGGGGATTCAGGCTGAAGGCCATGCTTAGCAGCCGAGAGCGCACACCTTAACGGACTCCGTTTCTAACAGACAAAACGGAAATGATTTCGGTCTTTGTGGTTTTCTAAATGTTCTCATTCCAAGTCTCAGAACAGAAGGCAGCACAGTAGACGGTGCTGATGTACATGCAGAACACTGACCGGTGTTGCTGGTCCAGAGCAGGAGAGCCTGAGCTCGGCTTGCAGCCAGGGGGCCAAGACGCAAACATAAAAGAGTCCGCGGTTTGATGCCCCTCTTGAATTCCTTGCAATTCGACTAGCTTTGTGGGAGAAGCAAATTCTAGGAGTCATGAAACCTAGACTAGTCCTGGCTTTGCTACAGAGGGAGTTACTGATCTTTTCTGTGCCTCAGTGTTCTTACCTACGAAATACAAGTCTTAGTACCTCGGTGGGCTGAGTTCCGTGTCACGGAGGTGAAATTTGACCACTAATAATAGCACGACCATAAGTAAGATAATCCAGTAATGCCGAAAGCTCATTACTATTTCTTATTTCATTTACAATCACCAGAGTTTTATGATTTAATAACAGCAGAAGGAGTTAGAAATGGTTTTAGTCTCCACTTACTCAAGTCCTTACTCAAGTCACTTTTCACTTTGTTCCCCTTCCAGAAAATAAAGATATAGGAACAGCTCCTACAGAAAGGTTCCTAAGTCTCAAATAACTAAGCACTATATAAAGTTTTGAATTTAAAAAGTTCCCTTGTCAAAATTTTTACTGCCTTGGCCACGTCAGTAACTATGAGGAGGAAAACACACTTGAAGTATTTGAATCCCTACCTCAACTGTGATAGAACCAAAGGAACCACGGCCCCAAAAGCAGAAAAGGTTGGACAAATACATTCCGCATCCACTACAAAGAGAGGAACACTGCAGGGTGGTTCCTCCCATCTCAACGCCCTATCTTGCTAAATAGAGACTAGCAGTACCAGCAGAAGTCAGAGAACTGGACTTTCGGTAACAAACACGGATAACAGTGCATACATATAAACGGACAGACGGGCATATTATACAGCAACATCCCCGCCCAGGTCAAGAAACAGAACATCATCAGCATGCCAGAGGCACCCTCCCCACCGGGTACCCCTCCTCCATCACATACGTTCCCCCACTCCTACTAACACGCATGTCTCCTGGCGTATCCTGGTGCACAAGAGCCCAAGCCTTCTCTAGGGCAGCAGTTCTCTAGCATGGTCCAAAGAACTCCTGGAGTGTAGAGGGATCCCAGGACCCCTGGGGATCCCAGACCCCCTTCACTACTGAAAAAAATGGAAAACTGGGATGGGTTCAAGATGACATGAGCAAAGGCAGCAGTACCAAGCTGTACAAGCAATCACTGTATTCCTCACCTCCGCGCACTAAAGAAAACATGCCAGGTTCGCATTAAAATGTCCCCGGGGGAGCAGTAAAAATACTAATTTTATTCAATCTCTACCCTTGAGAACATGCTTTTAATATTCTGTGACAAAACGGGTGAGTCCACGTAAAGCACGTCTGCTGCCTACCAAGGTTCGAAGGTCGCCTGGAGAAAGGCACTTGGGCAATTGTTTGCCTTTGCGCTGACAGCGGCTGCTTTTTTCATGGGACACCATTTTTACTGAAGGAATGACAGTCAGACAAACTATGGTTATTCAGACTTGAGTATCTGGCAGACAAGTAAGCCTATCACTTCAGAAAAACAACTGACAGTTTTGGTGCCAGTGATAAAATCCGGGCTTTCAAGTGAAAATTAGAATTTTGGAAAACTTGTATCTGTCACTACGTGCTTGACAGCTTCCCCATACTTAAAACACTTTCCTGATGAGATCAGTAATGAAGTTAAAGAATGTGACATCTTAATGTTGTATAATGAAACCTGTCAACATGAAAAGATTCACGTAATTCAGTAAACCAATATTTTCCAAATAATCCCTGTTTGGTGTTACAAAATCACGCATGAGTAAAAATCCATGCAACATGCAAGATAAACAAGCTCTTTTATTAATAAATAATCACCAGTTTATGGCTATGGTTTCAGGTTTCCCACTGCCACCAACCTTTAAGAAACTACCATTTGTAGTGTTAGTTGGATATCAAAGAAGAATATCTACAACTGTTTGAAAAGGTTATTAAAAATACTCCTCCTTTTTCCAAGTACATATCTGTGCAAGGCCACGTTTTCTTCATATACTTCCACCAAAACAACATACCACAACAGATGAGTGCAAAAGTGCAGACAGAGAATCCAGCTGTCTTCTGTTAAGCTAGACATTAAATAGATTTGCAGAACTGTAAAACGATGCCACTCTTCTCACTAATTTTTTTTGTTTTGGTGAAATTTAGTTATTTTTCATTTGAATCTTATGTTAACACATAATGGGCTTGCCAGTGAATAAACAAATACTTTAAAAATTTCTCTCTTTTCTCATGTAGCAGATGATATCAATAGATAAAATCCATATAAACAAAAGTTCTTTGAAGTCCTCCATAATTTGTAAAAGTATAAAGTGAGATCAAAAGGTTTGAGGAACTGCTGCTTCAAGGTATAATCTGGGAGTGAAACTGAGGGATCACAGGATATCTTATCTTCAGCTTCACTAGATACCACCAGACTTTTTCCTAACATGGTTGTACCAATTTACGTTCCCATGACAGCTCTTTGTATTCTGAGTATGAGTCCTTTGTCTGTTGTAGGTGTTCTAAATACTTTTCCCAATCTGTTTGTCCCATCTTTATAGTGAACAGAAGTCGATCAAGCATAGTCGAACTTATCAATCTTTTCCTTTATGGTCAGTACTTTTTGTATCTTATTTATGAAATCTCTCCATATTCCTAACTCTATATTCTCCAATACATTCTTCTAAACGTTCTATTGCTTTGCATTTCACAGTGAGATTCGTGGCACTGCATGTTTATCGGTTATTTAGCCCATACACCTGTATGGGCTCAGGACGGTTTGCAGAAAGGAGCTTGACCAGTCCTCTCTGCATTGCCATGTCTCATTCAGGAGTCATTCTGTACATACTACCGCTCTAAGTTCCCATCTGAATTATCTCAATTCAACTTAAGAGATGGAAGCCTGAGGATTCAAATGTTTCAGTAGAAGATAAAAAATAAGAGACCTGCGCTTTTCAACTGGCTCTTGGGTAAGTAAATATGTCATCCATCCCTTCATAGTGTTCTGGTGGTCAGCAAAGCTGCCCTTCATGCTGCCACCATGACGTTTTCAAGAAAGTGGTTGATGTTTTAAGAGAGAATTGAAATATCTGGAGACATTTTCTAGGTCCACAGACTTCACTATTTCTCAGCAAAAGGCAAATCTAAAACAGAGTGAAGTGCAAGCATAGTGCTTGTTTCATTTACTTTAATTTACAAAGGACTGGGTGGCGGCCTGAGGATTCTTCAGTAGGAAAAGCACCATCATAGCCCCCATGGGGACTGGAAAGGGCATTCATGTCACATATTTGTCACCCTGAGACTCCAGCATCTTTCTAAAATGTAAGTTATTTCTTCAACAAGACTCAAGAAATATTCATGCCCAAGTATCTGTTTGCACATGAACTACCTGCTACTTTTAATGTCCAGCATAGTATTTCTTCAAACAACAGGTCATTATCCACTAATGAGTCATGAAATCAATTAGGTAAATTATAACCAGTATTTTTTTTTTTTTTTTTTTTTTTTTAGTGAACTACAATGCAATGTAATAGAAAATATCAGAATGCCTTAAACTGCAGTGAGGGTGAATATTGCTTCATGAATTTTTTTTTCAGTTAAACATGTGTATATGTGTGCCTCAATGTAAAATGTATTTTTTACTGTGAGTTTCTGTCAAAACACGTGAAACGCATTAGCCTGGCATGTCGTAGTGAGTACACGTGCTGGAGAATTTTCTTCCCAACAATCCTCTCTTATCCAGGGAAATACCCATCTACCCACTCACTTCTAGTTGTGTGGGTAAATACCTGTGTCCCCATGTTCCTACATGACCCCCACCTCCCTGATCCCTGCTGAGTGTTCCAGGAATGGACACGTGACTTATATTGATCTGATGAGTTTCCCGACTATGATTTTTTTAAACCTGGCCTCCAGAGAACTTTTCAGTAACAGAAGCTATAAGATAAACTGCTGGTAGCCACATTTTCAACTATGTGGGAAAATGGACTGCCAAGAGAAGGAATGAACAAACATGCAGAAAGAGGGGAAAGAAGGAGAACTCTGGCCACATTCAGGCCAACTGCAAGACTATACTTCCCACAGTTTGGTGACCCAAGCCTTTCTCAGATTCTGTAAATCAAGTCTCTGTTTTCTAAGTTACTTTGATAGGATTCTGACACCTTCAGTCAAACAGGGAGACGTGCAATGCCTGTTCTTCTCCTCAAGTCTTAGGGGCTGAAATGATGAATTGAAAATTTAAATCCCAATGAATGATGAATTAGGTTCTTGCCTTAAAATCTATGGAACTCCCCCCACTCCACCATTTATCATCTAAGAGGGAAAACTGGTACAACTCATAAAAAGCTATAAATATAAAAAGGCTGTTACTGAAATTCAACTTTGGTCTTCACAACCAAAATGAAATAAAAAACACTTTGGGATAAACATGGTAAATGGAGGTAGGACCCTCAAAGCCTCTTAAGCAAAGTTCACATATGCACCATTTATAATATTTTTTCTCTGTCTTTGGCATGATTTGAAGCCGGTAGCATTACAGTAGAAAGGTATTGCACAGACCCCAGTCAATGGGATATCTGTATGTTTTTTAAGAGCTAATCCAAAATCATTCCATCGAGTTCTTCGGCCCTGGAGACTGGAGAGAGGGCAGAATCGTCTGATTATGCCCAAGTACTGCTGAGTGTGATTCAAGGACTTGGAGGCAGAAATGTGAGAGAATGATGAGAGAGACCAGCTGAAGAGCAAAACCTGGAGCTGACAGAGGTGAGTACGATCCAAGCCAAGAGACTCGGAAATTGAACGCAGCTCTTAAATGAAAGAGAAACCTCTCCTCCTCTAAGAATATAACACAGCGTCCTCCTATATCTGCTTTACTGGAGGCTAGTTTGCCCTTGAAATTTATAATCCAGCTGCCTTTGTGTGTACCTGAACATTTCATGCAGAATACTGCACAAACTGACCCATTTACACAATGCAGTGTTGTTCAGCTACTGAGAAAGACAAGTTTAATTCTGGTGCAAGTAAGGTCTATAAAGGCATTCCATGAGTGTTTCTGTTGGCAAAGTAATCCCTTATATAATGGGACTTGTAATTATTCTGATCATTTTCTGCATTCCCTATCAATTCAGCTTGACTTGGAGATTGCCCAAATTATCAGAGGTTCAAAAAAGGTTCTCCAGGTTCTCTGCTGAACAGCCCTCATGGAGGGCTAGCAAGTGTGTGACATGCTTGCCATCAGCTCTTTGAAAATGTATGCCAAGGAATTAAAAGTTATCAGCAGAGCTTTTATAACAAGGCACAATAATATATGATGTTCTCAGTCAAAACCTGTAGGGATAATACCTACAGAAAAATCTGGTGCTAACAATCTCAATTTCACTTGCTTTCTTTTTTTTAAGATTTTTTATTTACTCATTTGAGAGAGAGAGTGAAAGCATGAGCGGGGGCGGGGGAGGGTCAGCAATAGAGAGAGAAAGAGAAGTAGACGCCTGCTGAGCAGGGAGCCCAATGTGGGGCTCCATCCTAAGCAGACGGCAGATGCTAAACTGACTAGTCAAGCCACCCAGGCGCCCCTCAATTGCTTTTAATTTACTTTTAATCCTTATACTTCAACTTCTCAGGGATGAGGAGCATTTTTCTGAAATGTTCCAAAGTGGTCACAATTGTCATTTTATCATAGAGATAGGTTATATAAGAAAGAGCTTCTTCATAAATGTTTCCAGAAGACTGAGGCCAAATCTGGGTTGTCCATGAATTTATTATCTGTGACAGTCCTCATCTTTTAAATGTTTGAACACTCAGCACGGGATGCCCCTTACCTTGGATGAAGTCTCCCCCGCTAGATCCCACACTGCTGCAGGTCTGCGTCCAGCATAGGGCTCTGCCACAGGGCAGACACTCAGGAATGTCTGAGGGAAGCTCAAGTCCAACTAGCTCCTGGGATGGGAACTGAAGCCTCTGCTTAGGGAGGCGTACATTTATTTATTCATGAAAGATGGAGGGAAGGAGAGGCAGAGGGAGAGGGAGAGAGAGAATCCCAAGCAGACTCCCTGCTGAGCACAGAACCTGCTGTGGGGCTCGATCTCACAACCTTGAGATCCTGACCTGAGCCGAAATCAAGAGTCAGATGCCCAACTGACTGAGCCTCCCAGCGGGCCAGGGAGGTGTACTTTTTTAAAAGTTAAGAGAACACTCATCTGGGTCTGGGGAACGAGCCCTATGTCTTCACCTCTGCAATTAACTGAAGTTTCACTCTCCTTATGGAAGAGCTTTCCTCTAGATTTTTTAAAAAATGTATGTTTTACTGAACGGTCCTAAGGTTCATTCTGCACTACCACTCTGATTCTAAGTAAGACTCCTCCTTTTTTATTGGAGTATTAACTTCAAAGTCGATCGAAAAGCTCCCCGATGATCTATGTGCTCTTACTCTGAGCAACATGAACTTGGTTACTGATCTGGATTTGCTGACTGTGGTTTTCTGTGCAGCTACGAGAGTGAGAGATGGGGAAGACCATGGAGCTGGGGTGCTTGTTTCTGGCTTGGTGAAGGGAATACTGGAGCGGGAGGTCAAAAGACAGAAGCTCCAGTCTCGGTTCTACTGCTCGTGCTCCTAGGTGCCTTGGTCGAGCCATCAACGTTGCGAAGTCCGCTCCTCATTTAGGGGGACAGAGCACGAGCGCACCAGGTGGCTGTGGGTGTGGAACAGGACCATGCCCGAGAGCGCTTCCGAACTGCGACGCACCTTCCACATCTACGGGGTCTCACTGCTTGTAACAAATCTGCCCAAATACTGTTTTTCAACAAACTCTGAAATGTTAAAATAAAAAAGCGAATGCTTTTATGAAGGGTTAAAATCCAACTTCTCCTTCACTTTCTGCTCATACCAGCTCCCCCGTGGAACAGAGAGCAAGATCACGGCTTAGGAGTTACAACCTAAACCCAACCTGGCTCTCCCGGGGCTCCACCGCTGACTTCCCGTATCTGACATCTGTCCCGGGCCCTTCCTACTCCTTGTTTACCATGACAAACAGCTTCTTGCAGTGACGAGAAACTCCACTGCTGTTAAATGATAAACTGAGACACTTGAGGCATGGCTTTTTGAACTGCACGCAGGGCTGGGCAGAACCCCTGCGGCCTTCCTGTAAGCCGTGGGTGCGGGCTTCCCCAGCGCAGTGGTGGGGAAGCCCGGCTGCTGCCACACTGCACGGCGCCGCTCACTGCACGCCGCAGCAGACCCAGGCGTCCAGACGTCAGTGCACGGCACAAGAGACAGGCTCGGACTGGAAGCTGCTATGGACTCCTTATTCTTTGTCGGAGAAATGGCAGTCACTCGTTTTCTTTGTAAAAGCAGGTTTTATGCACTTCATCTCGATTCCTTCACCCTGCTGGAATTTTAAAAGCTGGCAGTATCATCTTTTAAAGGCAAGACTATTTTTTTCCCCATTTGATGAGATAAAATGCAAAATCAGCAGCTCTTTTGGTTCATTTTAAGTTATACAACAAAATACATTTCTTTCACCCCACACGCACTTCTTCCCCCCGTGGATGTATGTATTTTAGTCAGCTACTGTACAGACGCTGGCTTGTTGAGGTTGCCAACCCAGTTAACTTCTGATTATCACAGCTTCATTTAAAATTCATGTTTGAGTGCCTACTGTGTTCCAAAGTGCAGTGTTAGATAGCAGCTTTTTAAAAAACTGGTGTTTGCCTTTTTAATACATAGAGTTTTAGCCATTTTTCTCTCAGGGCTAAGCTAAAATCAACATCAATTTGCATTCCCTAAACATTACACCTCAGAATCAAAGGAGCTGGCTCAGGTTGGGGCAGTCCGCAGAGAAGTTGAAGTATAAGTAATTTCTCGTGGATAATCTACACGTAATTAAACACCCTCCCCGCCTATTCTTAATGTCACACTGAAAAACCAACTCAGAGTCACAAACAGAAAACCAAGGGTTACCTACGAACCTAAAGGCCATATATGCAACTATAAATCATGGAAGATAAAATTCTTCTTCTTCACTTTTTGCAACTGCCTGAAAATACACTAGAAGTGGGCACGTGAGAAAAACAACTATTTTACGTAACACATAAATTACATTTTTACCAGTGGCTCAACTCTCCTCTCTTTCCCAATAAAAATCTGACTTCTACTAACAGAACAGTTCTTTCATGTTGGTTTTTTCTCTTCCAGTTAACAACACAAAAGAACTGTAATCATTCATTCTCTCAATTTTATGTCGCTTTCAGAGGCCAAATGAAAAACAGGATCATCTTGTTAATAAATCTTTCCAATTACGCTGGGGAGTGTAGACTTACACTAGATTTTTCAAAAGGCTCTCTCTCTGAGGCAAGGGAGTGGGTTACCTTAGTGTCAAAGAGTCCCCAAATGCATCGGGACTATATCTGATTTTAATGCACAGATGTCTTGACTGGAAAAAAAAAAAAAAACTCATAAATCATCATCTCCACACATTTTAGAAGGGAGAGGAAGTAACAGAATAGAACAGCTAACAATTACTAAAGAAGTTACTTAAAATAGTGGAAAGAGAGACAAAACCATGTTTAGAAGGCCTGAATATCAGTCATTCCACCACTTGCTCACTTTTTAATTCTCTAGACTTTTCAGTTAGCTCATTTCTAAAACAGGAATAAGTCCAGTTCTCCCGCTCATTACACAGGTTTCTTGTTAAGATTCTATGTGCAAATTCAAGGATAAATACTTTACGGACTGTTTTAAAGGACTATCCAGTATTCCCGACATTAACAAAATTTCCCTGCCTTGCATTTACTCAAGTGTGGCTGAAGGTGACCAAAGCCAGGGACAGGCCTTCAACAGTTGTGCCAACTGAGAATCTCTAAAGTGGGTCCACTATCACCGCTGCATGGGGTGACGTCAGGCTGTTGTTTACAGGAGAAGAAAGGCTGCCAATTTCCACTGAGCAGAAGACCGCAGTGGCCAGCCTCCTTCAGCTGCTTGTGAGCAAGAATGGCCTCTTTATGTGTGGCATGTGTGTACATGCAACAGTTCGTGTGGGGGCGGGGGGGACACACGAAAACTGCTTTGTATGTGTGCACCGGCACACACTCTGGATCTTATGTTTTCACTAAGACAACTAATCAAAATTGATCAAAATGCAACTTTCACTTTTGTCACTCTGAAGAAAAAAAATGCCACTCCCAGAAACTTCATCGTTCGTTTTTTTTAAAGTATTTTTAAAGCAGAACAGTCAATTCTTCTAGTTTTAACAGACTCCTCAAGTACGACAAACATTCACTAACAGAAAAAAATTATGGAAGATATATTTCAAAGCAGAAAATATATCCAGACTGCAGTAACCAAGTTTTATAGGAACGGCCTCCTTTTCAGAGGGGCTGGAGTTGCTTCCTCCTATAAGTTCAGGAAGTACTCACTCAAGGATTAACGTACGCCAACTGAACCCACTTCGGGGAGATATTTTGTTAAGTTTATTACTATAAAGGGAAAAAAAAAGTCTGGCTTATTAACATATGCCCATTCATGAAATTTCCTGGCAGAAAGCAACCTTATATTAAATCAAATTTAGAAAGGCAAAAGAAAATAGGGACTGCATTCATTATATTCTTTCTTCAACTATCCATCACCTTCTGGGATAGCAGTCAAATCAGGAATAATATGGCAACGGATCGTGTTTATAACTGGCACTGAAACTTAACTTCAGACAATAAATCTAGTGTACATCTTAACATTTGAACACTGAAGAAGAGACATGGGAAATCTTTTTGGTACCTGAAAATGTATTTTCTTTGGTCCTGCTGTAAGTATAGCCGAAAAGAAGAGAAGCTACGGCTCAGTAACAAGTGAAGCTGAGGACGAATTCTGAGCTCTGTTTTTGGCTCTGCTACTGATTATCGTACAAGGCTAGGTCAAATACTTAGCCAAGGCGAGCCTTCGTCTCAGTCTCGGAGAAATGGGGATGATAATAGCAAATATTTGTTTCCAATGTCTAGGAAAACATTAGAGAAAAGAAGTTAACTGGCGAAAGTCTTGTGTAACATTACAATACACTACAGGAACTAGAAAATAATAGAAACACGGTCTGGGAATCCAGCCTGATATTGGCCAACTCCTCTGAGAGCTGGGGAGGAAAACGTGCTAAACAAGTAGGAAGTGTTATTAACACTTCTTTCATTTTATAGTTAGACATATCAGTAGCGTGAAAAATACGGCACCAGTTCAACTTTTTCGGGGTCAGTTCCAGCAAGTAACATTGGCCACGTATTCTTAAACACACCGAGAAACCTGAAAGGCCATCCCTGGGCTCATCCTTACCATGGAATGATTAAAAAAAAAAAAAAAAAAAAAAGGATGCCAGAAGACCCTGTAGAAAACTATGGAAGCAGGCTTAGATTATCCTTGAAAATGGCTGTCGTCAGCTTCATTCCCTCATGTGGTGAAGGATACCCAAACACACAAGCCAATGATGATGCAAAACAGTGACAAAATGGTGGCACACGGGAACATTAATAGTCTGACAGTCGCAGATGTTTTACAATTACAAGGATTTTATTGGCTGAACAGAGCAGTGATTACAGCAGAGCCTCACACATCCTGAACCAGTACAAAGTTCATGAGCTTTATTTTTAAACGAAATAAAACTGCATATAAAGTAATGTGGTCCACCGATAAGGCAACCAGCAAGAGGAATACTAAGGGAAACCAAAGGGATAGTCATCCTCATACTTCATGCTTTCCCCCAACCCACTAACTTAAAACTCTAAAATCAACTATTTGGGATTTATTTTTGTTGTCTGGCCGTGTCAGATTGACAGGATCACTATAAAGCATACTGAGAAAATGAGGGCGTATGAAGAGGAGGCAGCTACAACTAGATTGACCAAGTGCCCGAGTTTCTACCTGACACGTCGTGCTGTAACGGCTACAGTCCGGTATACCGAAACACCTTCACTGTGTGGTACGCGATTTAGAAAAGTCGTAACACACGTGCTTGTCATACATGTGCTTCATAAACCGCCTCGCTGGGAGCACAAAGGGTTCCAAGGACTCAATACACTAACGCTCACAGGTGACTACTGAATCATTTCAACTTCAAAGACACACCTAATAAAAGAAAACGCAGTTCCATCTCAGTAACTGACTGAACAGGACAGAACTTCTCTTTGAATTTCTCGGTAGTCATAAACATGTCTCTTTTCTTCTCGTCACATAATGGTGCACGGAATTTGCACTAATACCTGCATCCGATATTCAAAAGTTAAAGAATAAATACTCCAAAGTGCGTCTCATTTTACGTGCCTCAGGTAAGAAGTCGGGGTACTGCTAGCTGGAATGTCAACCACTTGGACCAAAAACCAAATGGAAAGCTTTCAAAAAGCCTAATTCTCACACCAACTATGCCTACAAGTGTACAAATGGCTAATAGAAGATGAAGCAGAATAAGCAAACAAAAGCTTCCACTTTATTTTAGGAAATGGCAAATCCATTTTTAAAAAAAACACCTTCTAATTCATCAATTATTCAAAAATAAAAGTCACAGTTTCTGCAAAGGAAGTGAAACCTAGGTCGCAGAACAGCTGCCAGAGGCCATATGAGGTGATTAGTAGATCACACAGACCAACGAAAAGTAGTGGCAATGAGCACCCCTCCTCCATCACCCCAACGCTGATTCTTTGCCCACCTCCCCGTCTAGTCATCACATGGGAGCAAAACATAAAGGAAGAAAAAAGAGTGCTCAAATGCCTTTATGTCTCTGTTGGTGATCCTAAATTAGCCCAAACAGAAAATGCTTCAGTTGTCATCATATTGCTCTTATGGTGCATAAGTACTGCAAAGAAAAAACCAAAAACTCATGACCCATGTCCGTTTAGTGCACTCACCACTTGGTAGTCACTGTGTTAGTGAGAACATGTGACAGGAGCCGCAGTGTAACGTGACCATCCCAAGAAGACAGGAGCATCCCTGTACTACCAGGTTTTCATGCTCAGTTGGGACAGAGACAGGCCGCACCACCAGTAGAGTCCATGACTTGGTTCACAATCAATCTAAATGTATGGCTAATTACAGACAAATTTTCTGACAATCAAGTTTTTCAACCATAACACAATGCCAATACTCTCAATGACCCTTCGCTTTTGCTAGCTACAAATTTTTTAAAAATCACTTCTCAAAACTCAAGGTGACGACCAGTAAGTACCCCCAAATACTTCATGACTCGGTCCTATAGCATATAGTTAAAGATGTATGAATTGAACGGCACAATGCTCAATATGGCAAAAGGGTCTCAGAGCCCTAAAATTTTCCACAGCACTAGTCTTCCAGAAATAATAACAAAAATGATTCGCCAAGTATAATCTCTTTTCCAAATAATTTTTAAAAGCCACTGTGAAAATATCATTCTTAGCTGGTCAAAAATTTTTCATTGATCATGCTGTGATTTTTCAATCAGAACAAGAACTCCACATGAAAAGTGGAAACAATAAATGTCCTGGGACAAAAGCAGTTTGCCCTAAGAATCTGTTCCATACAACTTTAGACCCCGCACATAAGAAGCTCCAAGACAGAATACAGAAATGATAGAATCAAGAAAGAAACAAAGACAAAGCTCTGGCAATTACTCTATTATTAAAGTCCTGGGTAAAAAAAGGCAATTAATGCACTGCTCTCCAACCCACTATCACTTAGATTTTTGTTCCATTCTCTCAAGAAGCACAGTTGAAACATTTCTCAGTAGGGAGTTATAAAAGTTGAGTCAATCCCAACTGCTTAGCCTTGATAGGTTTTTACGTGCCTGATTGAGTGTCTGAAGACAGGAATACATGCCGATCCAACTACTAATCCCGGCAATTAGTATGGCCAACTGTATAGCTATGAACAAATGTTTCCTACGTGTGACTCTTCACATCATGGCAAAGCCAGCCTTATTCTAGTTAGGAAATTAAATTTTAGTTTGAGCTTTTGGATCTCGATCTTTGCTTTCTTTTCATTTCTTTTTTTAACACTGGGTAGTGGAAATAAAAATAAAATCTAGTATTAGATGGGAAACAACAGCCATTTCACTTTTCATTTTAGCCTCTGAGCTACTGGTAGCAAACCTTAACTAAACAGTAAAAGCATTTGTTACACAGCACAGGGAATCCTGTCCACAAAACTTTCCGGCAAGGTACTAAAATTAAAAATCTGCCCAAATAAAAGCAGGTTTCATAAATTATAATCACATGTCACCCTTTTTTAAAGTAACCAATAGCAGTTTGAGGAAATGCAATCGAAATTTCAAACTTTTTTTCCCAAAAATCTAGCACTTTTAACTAAAGTTCTAGCCACAGTGTCCCTTATCTGGCTTCTTCAATATAATTATAATTTATTTCAGAGTTCTGCATTGATTGTGCTGCTTCACAATTAAACATTTATAGAAACTTCATTTGAGATGTATAAAAAACATCAACATACACTTAAATAGTTCCTTTAAAAAATATCCCTCTGGGGTGCCTGGGTGGCATAGTCAGTTGGGCGTCCGACTCTTGGTTTTCACTCAGGTTGTGTTCTAGGGTCGTGGGATTGAGTCCCGCGTTGGGCACACGCTCAGCTCGGAGTCTGCTTAGAGTTCTCTCTCCCTCTCCCTCTGCCCCTCCCGTCCTCACACACCTGCTCTCCTTCCCTCTCTCTCTGAAATAAATAAATATAACAATCAATCAATCAGTCAAAATAGAAAATATCCCTCTGGCTGAAATGATGCATGCCAGCAGGTTTGACTTATGAATGGAACCACTCAAAATCTGACCATTTTCAGTATTCACAGAGCCTACTAGACCGATAGATACCTCATGAACAAAATTAAAGACGAAGTAAAAAAACTGTAACAGAAAAAAGATGAGCCAAGGTTCAGCATCTTCCAGGTCAGGAGATACACTGGGCTTGTCACCATTTTTCTATTTTCTCACCATGGAGATTAGCAGGAATTCAATATTCTACTTGAGGGGTCAAGAAGGAGCAATAGCTTCCCTTTAAGAGTGACCCCATCATTTAGGAAGAAAATTCAAAAACAAGGTAATGATCTTCCCATGTGATTGGGTTGTAATAATTTTGCAGAACTTCACAGGTGTTTCAGAAGTGCTTTAGAAATTCCATAGGGAGAAAAATATGACAATCCTTCTCTACATATTTTGAAAAGGGCATGCCTGAACAAAGACCCTCCAGTGTTCACACATATTGGAAAACACAATTTTGGAAGATGACTTTCTCACAGTGGGTGAAAGAAGGTTCAAGACCAAACAGTCAAAAAAAAAAAGATTTGCTGATAAACAAGACACAATTCTCTTTAGAAAGTAGGTTCTGAAGAAGTCAGAGTAGCTAAACTACAATAAGCCTAGATTTTCCCAAAGTATCAAAGATCTGGTCTATCCTGGACAAATAAGATACTATATTTCAAATACGGCATTTTATTTTGCTGACTTTTTCACAGGTCATGGTGCATTTATTTTAATAAAAGGGGAAAATCTATCTCAACTGTGCTGTTTTTATGGATAGTGACATTAAAGAGATTTTTGCTCACATTTGATCTGGATCCTGATAAATACATACCCACCACTGACAGCTTCCTTTCCATGGCTCTGCAGTAATATAATGTGAAGTTGAAATATATAAGAAAAAATAAGATGGGCCAAAGTAGGTTAATGGAGGGTATCTGACCAATCCGCAAAGTTCGCATAAAATGTTTTGCCTTACGTACTGAGGTGAGAGGACACACAAGAGACCAGTTAAGGGAGTCACTTATTATGTGCTTACTAGTATGTAGTGTGGCAGTGTGAAAGGAAGACAAAATTTTTTATAAGATGTAAAGGAGAAAAATAAAATAGGAATTAGCTTTATTAAACACAGCTTTGTGTTTGTTGCTTTACCTACTTCGTGTCAGTTGATTATCACAGAAATAGACATCATTGTTCCTATTTTACAACAAAGAAAACTGAGGCTTGGAGGAGTAATGAACACTGTTAGTGGTATACCCAACTTCCATTCCTCCCTTCTTCTCCCTATGAAAAGCCCAACCAAAGCCACTGGTCCAGAAGTGGCCAGAGACGTCCAATCACACAGAAGGACAGACGGTCCACACCTGTGGGGAGGTTTCTGACTTCCCCTGAATACCATAATATATGGATGTGAACCAGCTTGAGGAAGGAGCCCGAAACAGAAGTTGGAGCCCGTAAGGAGTCTGGCACAGCAGAAAGATGCTAAGAACCTAAACGACAGAACTGGCCAACCCCGGAGCTTGTCCTACCTCAGGATTTCTTGTGAAATAATAAATATCCTGATCACTCCAGTGAGCATCCTGGATGCTGTTTCTGACAGCATCCTAACTGATATAAGAATTTTATTTCTCCAAGGTCCCCTGCAGTAAGTAGCAGAGCAAGCGTTTGAACCAACATTGTTCTGGCTTGAAACTGGGCTTTTTCCCCTAAACCACACTGTGGCATGAACTTTGATAAGTGTTTTTTCTCATGACATGACTGTGCGATGTGAGAGCTAGGAAGGATCTTACCTCACCATACATTAGGAAAATGCATTTACCTCATCAAAGCGTTTTAAGCAAACACAGAGGAGAAACATATCACTAGCAAGAATTCCCAGAACTTCATATTCTGAAGAACTTCTCATTTCATATGCATTTAATTTTTAGTAGAATATGAATTCATATGCCTTTAATAAATGGAACGGAGCTCTTAGAGAGCATTCTAAGTTATTATTAATTTTCTTAGGTGTGATAATGGTGTTGTGGTTATGTAGGAGAATGTCTTTATTCCCAGGAGATGCATACTGAAGCATTTAATGGTAAAGAGTCATGATGGCTGAAACCTATTTTCACATGGTATGATGAAGTATATATGTAGAGAAAAAAAGAGAGAGTGAGCCATAAAGCAAATAGAGCAAAAGGTTAATAATTACTGAGTCTAGGTAGAGCGAATATGGGTGTTTGTTGAATTATTCTTCCAAGTTCTCTACATGTTTGAAAGTTTTACAGTAGGAAGTTTGAGTGTGGGGGAATATGGTGCGGGAAATAGCATGGATGCACACTGGAATAGTCTGGGGACTTAAAAAAATACCTGAATGAGGGCCTCACCCTGGGATTGAGGCCTTGACATGGGTAATCCTAATGTGTATCGTTGGTACGGTAGAAAGAGCCTGAAAAGTCACAACTCTGATAGTCCCAATCTTGTAAAGACAACTCTGAAAATTTTTCTGGACTCTTTTTTATTCATGAAAAATTGCCAGTGTTCTAAATTTAAGCATTAATCCAACAGTAAAGAAATTTCCCTGAAACATACATTGGGTGACATAAGGAATATTCAATTAATAGTAAACCATAACTTTAACAAAACATATATTAACCCTTGGGGCATGAAGAATGGAGCAGACTTAGTTCTTTCTAAACAAATCTACTCATTGAGTCTATGGTTTCACATGCCAAAATTTACTTTATAAAAATGAAAAAAAAAAGGAACAATATTTAAGAGGAAGCATTAAGCCATTTAACCTCTTTTAAGAAAAAGAAGGTCTTACCAAAATCATGTTCTTTACTCCATGCCAAAGATGAGTCATAATCTGTTAAACTATAAAGAAAGGAGGATTTCTTGAAAAATACGCAACTCCAATTCTCTAAATTCGAATGTGTGCAGTTTACTTAAAGATACTCCAGTGAGCCTTACATATGGAAAAAAGCTCTCTAAGGTCCCATATGTAAATTTCAGCTGGCGCATAGGCCTCCTTAGTTCTATTTGTCTTTCTTAAAATATATGTGTCTGGGGTATGGGATAGAGGTGAATAAATGGTAGATAAAATAAAAGAGAGAAATAAAAAACAAATGACAAACTTTTGAAAATATAATTTGTATAATAGGGATTTTATCTTGAAAATATACTTTATGACTTAAGTGGCTTTTTTTAAAGTTTTACTGATACACAATAAATGCAGAGATTTAAAATGTATAATTTGGTAAGTTGTGACATATATATATATATATATTCCTGAAACCATCATAGCAAGCAAGATAATGAACATAACTATCCTAGGCAGCCTTTCCATTCAAATAGATGTGCGATGGTTTTTGCCCAGATATAGTTTTCAGGAAAAGAAATTCTTTTTTTTTCTTTAAAGATTTGATTTATTTTTATTTGTCAGAGCGAGCACAAGCAGGGGTAGTGGCAGGCAGAGGTAGAAGTACCTCCCCACTGAGCATGGAGCCCCATGTGGGGCTCAATCCCAGGATACTGGGATCATGACCCGAGCCGAAGGCAGATGCTTAACGGACTGCGACACCCAGGTGTACCCAGGAAAAGAAATTCTTGATGGAAACTGTTATTCAAAATAACAACAACAACAACAATAAAGAAATCGATACACAAGTGTCCAAATACTTTCATCAACAGATAAAATATACATTGATGCTTTGGGTTTTTTTCCCTCTAATTTAAATCTAAGAGACAAGCATATGATGTATTATTCTATCTTAGATTTAGGTCCAAATAAACAAACAAATGTACTCTAAAAACAAAGAGATTCTTAATATTTTCAAATATCCAGGGAAATGAAAACAAAAGCCATAGGCACACAGCATTATGTTTGAGAATTTAAATACACACACATACCAAGAATTCTGGCTAATTCTGAAGCAAAACAACTTAGATTACATCTACATATTACAGCAATACATACAGACTTCCTAAACTTGGCATATTAGGCCCAGAGCATGCCTCTCTCACAGCAGGGCTGCTCCAGGCAAAACTAAGGAAGAAAGAGTGCATCTCCAGTAACCGCCGGAAGCCTCAGTCTACCATTCTTTCCTCCTCTCTCAAGTGTTTCTTCTGCTTTTCAGGAAACTCCCCTTGTTTACAGGGCCCTCATTAATACGTCGGTCTTTCCAAACCTATGGAAGAATTTTTGGCCTCAAGAACCTAAACTGTATCCATGGTGTCTATATATATTCCGTTCTCAGGCACAGTTTCTGCTTCCCAGGGGCACTGCTAGGGAATGAAAGAAATGGCTCGGATGTGGGCTCTGTTCCCTCTCCTTCCCCTTCCTTGCTGAGGAGTTGCAGTAGCTAGAAAGGAGACTGCACTGCCCTTAGGGGCCTAACGCACAAAGAAAGCCTGCTAACCATCTTTCCCCAACCAAACAGGAAAGATAGAGTCCCATGAAGGCCAGCCAGGGCCTTCAGGACGCAAGTCCATTGGACCTAGGACTCAGCTACTATTGTGGCCCACAGGAGACTTCCCACAACCTAAATCCTATATTGCCTAACACAAGAGAAAATGTTCATGTGGGGATCTTTTGTCTTCCCAAACGGACTGTGAACACCTTTATGAACAGGTGCTATGTCTTATTAGTCTCTGATACCCCCAAGCACTTGGGACATGTATCAAATATTTGTGAATAAAAACTTAAAAATAAAAATCATTCTATTATATCATATCATATTAATGTTATTTGTATTACAAAAACACTTAGATATATCTACTTTAATATCTGAGGTGGAAATGTATACTAAGGGTTTTATTTGTTTAAGAAATTACATGGTTTTGACAATCATGGAAACAAAAAATTAGTTCTTTACGTACACTAGACAGAGCAAACTTAAGATTTTCTTGTTAATTGTGCAATATAGCTGAGATGACTACATTTCCATTGTGCAATTTTCAGTGTTACACATTTTTTTCAGGCTCTGTCACAAAGAAAACAAAGCAAAGGGAGAAAACAACTTTGAAAGTGTAAAGAAGGGGCGCCTGGGTGGCTCAGTCAGTTAACCATCTGCCTTCGGCTCAGGTCATGATCTCGGGGGTCCTGGGACTGAGCCTTGCATAGGGCTCCCTGCTCAGCAGGGAGTCCGCTTCTTCCTCTCCCTCTGCCCCTCCCCCCTGCTCATGTGGCCCCTCTTCCTCACCCCAACCCCCTCTCTCAAATAAATAAAAAAATAAATCTTCTAAATAAATAAATAAAAGTATAAAGAAAACCAAAGAGAAATTTCAAACCCTAACCACTGGCAGGTTTCCCAGGGTTTATAAATGAGGATGATTTCAGGATTTCTAGTGGAAACATCCAGCAACATTATAGGTGTTTAATATTTCAACTCAAACTCAAATGATAATTGTTCATTCAAATGGAGTTTTATTTCAGGAGTTAGGATTCCTTTTACACCAAGTCGAAGGACATAAAATCCATACGAAGAAATCTTACTTTCTTTTCAGATTATTACACAATGTTCAGTTATGACTACTCCATATAGTAAGTAACAAGCTCTATACCCACCACAATGGTTTGGAATGTAATTTCTACAAGGACAGGAATAGTTGTCTTTTTTCTCCACTGTTGTAAGATGTGTGCCTAGTAAAAATAGCTGGTACATAGTAAGTGTTCAGCAAATATCTGTTGAATGAACTGAACAAATGAATGAATGGAAGCCAGGAATGGGATAAGGTGTGCCAAAAAAAAAAAAAAAAAAAAAGATCAAATTTTTCTATGAGGCATAGGTTTCACAAAGTAGAATTTCTGAGAAAAAAATCTCTTATTTACTCAACTCTAAAATATCTAATCTTATATTTGAATTGTTTAAATTAAAAACTAACAACAGACTGTTTGTTATCTAAATCAAAAGGAGGAGTCATTTTGTTTAATCAAATGGAAAGGTTTTCTACCACTGATGTCTGAATAATGTCAGATATTTAGGGAAACTATTAAACATTCTCTCCAAATCAATGGATTTGGGTCCTTAGCAAACTTTCTACTCAAAGGATTTTCATGTAAATCTTTTTTGTTTAAAAATCCATGTTCATTTTCATACCCTTTGATTTTCTGGGTGAAAAGAACCCTTAAAATACAAAACAAAAGTTAACTCAAAGGGATACATTTCATTTGAGTTGAAGACAATAAAGCTGATGGTTTCTTCACCAGGAACCATTAATCATTCAACAATGGTGAACCCTGGAAAACCTCACAGTGGACATGGTCTGATGTTCTGTCTGGCTTTAAAGAGTTAACAACAAAACAAAACAAAGGAGCTGCTCTTCCCGTCTAATGATGTGCTCAGGCCAGCCACCCCCAAGGTGGTCAGGTGGTGATGGTCACTGCTGAGACGGCTCAGGAGCTCGCTGGCACACTGGACATGGAGCAAAAGGAGGACAACAAAGCTGGGATGTGTGAGATGTCTCAAGGTAATGTGGACAGAAAAAATGCTGTGAGTATCCCCCAATAAAAGAGATTAACAGAAAAAGCAGTAAATAATAAATGTGTCACAGTTTCCCCCTTTCACCACCTCACATAAGCTAAAACGTGGTTGTAGGTTTACAAAAAGGCCCCCGAAGTTGTGTGTAGATAAGATGATCAGAGAGCTCATCTGCTGAGGTAAGACAAAGCAAATTTTCTCTCCAGAAAATTTTATACTTTGCCTCAGTCTCACAAAAGCAGACTGAACTAAATGCAAACCCCTACTCCATAGCTTTTACAGAGGCAAAGGCGAAAGAGAGCTTAAGAAAAAACCTGTTGTGATTGAGGGAAAAGAAACCAATGCAAAAAGAAGACGGGAGCAAATAAGAAAGATGCTGCATTAAAACAAAGACAAACTCACGGAACCACCAAGAAAATTGAAAACAACGGTAGGACAAAGGGAAGAGGGCTGTGACAAACAGATCAAATTTAAAATAAGGATGGACTGGTTTGATCGTTTCATTTAATATGTTAAAAGTAAACATTAAGTACTACAGGGTTATACATACCACCACACAAAATTATAAACATCAATGTAGACTTTGAGTTCCAAAGTGGAGAAGAAATCTGATCATTCCAAGTTTCTATCAGTTGGAAACTGAACAGTAAGGACTAAAGGACAATATAGTTTAAAAGTTGCTTTCTGCTTAGCAACCTTGCATTTGAGGATCATTGTTCCCTATACTTAATATTCAATGGAATAAATAATATTTCTCATATGTCCCACTTGTCTTAATAGGTCTTACTCTGAGTACACCAGAATTTCATTTCCACTTAAAAAAGTAAGTAACATCATGAGGTTGTGACAACTCTTCTCTAATAACCAGAGAGAGGAAAAGCTACTTACATAATGTGCTAGCTCTGGGCTTTTAATGACGGCTAACTCACTTTTAGGGACAAAAGAAACAAACAAACAAAAAAACCTAGTTGCTTAACCTAGAGCCTTTCCACATGTGTCTTCACTCATCTTCCTAAATAAAAGATTAGCTGGAATAAATGAAATCCTCCAAGCCACTATACATACTCTGAAATGTGCACATTTCACTGCATCTGAGGTACAAAATAAATGAGCATAAGGAGAGGTCCTACAGCCAAGTAATCCTTTTGAAATTTAAAAGTAAATAATGTGATTAATTTTTCTCTTTGAATATACCTCTAATGGAATCGGATATATCTGAGCATTTTCCTGCAATGCCTGAGCAGGTTTTACAAGCTTCAACTTCATAAAATGAGTTATCTCCTCGATACATACTTTGTTCTTCAACAACATCTGCTGTAACTCAGGATACACCACAATTCAGTGTTAACATTAAAATCCCATTCAATTAAACCAAAGTTCCTTGTCTCTTGAAAAGGTACCTCATATATTCTTGTGAACACACCAGTAAGAAGTCTCTTCAAATACAAAGTTAAAAGGAAAAATGCCCTTCAGACAAAAGATCTAAAAGGCTACAATTTTTAAATAATGATAAACAAACATCCATTTCTAAATGCTAATGTTTATTTTGTATTCGCTTGCATTTTGTCCTTCTCCAATGCTTTTAAAAAGCACTTACAACCCCTACAACGTCCTCTCAGAGTGAGGGCAGCACAACTGCCTTCCCTCTTCCTACTGAAAGAGTAAGAACATGGAGAGTAGTG
Source organism: Ursus americanus (assembly GCF_024610735.1). NCBI lineage: Eukaryota > Metazoa > Chordata > Mammalia > Carnivora > Ursidae > Ursus > Ursus americanus. Next base: position 31,219,064 of record NC_142133.1, read on the forward strand.
GAAGTGAAGTGTACCGCCCAAGGTCACATGCCAGTCAGTACCACTGCTCAGTCTAGAAGTCCATGGACCTCAGTTCTAAGTTTGTCAATAGATAATGCGTAGCTAACTTTCCTCTCCTTTTGATCACTAGCAGACTACACAGTCATCCGTTTTCTTAATGTTAGGAGACAAGGATAGAAATCAGAAGTCCTAAAAGTTATTTCTATCCCTCTCGCCTCTTCTTTCCACAGGGTTCTTCATCAGAAACATTGCTTTTTTAAAAGCTGGAGACATCATACACATCTGTAAAATGCTAATAAATACTCCAATGCCTTCACAAAAGTGTCAAGGAAAAGAGACAGGAGCTACAGAAACAATGTCATGCTAAAATGTGTCAAGCAAAAAATAAGCAACTTTCCATCTCACAGACCAGACACTTAAGTGTAGTTTCTAAGTCCATAAGTTAATGTATTTAAATCTCATTTGAGATTGGCTGCTTTAACAGCACATGGACAAAAAAAGGCAAGTCAACAAAATTGATTGTTTTAGCCAATAAAAATGCAATATATTCAACTAAATTGGGTAACTGATGATTTAGTTAAACAAAGGATTATGTATACACAATTATCCGCAGTGTAGTAGACAGCTCACGTATTTGAAAAGTTTTAACAGTGTTATGAAACACTGTACACTCCTGAGTAGATCAGTATTTAGGTTTCTTTGCTGAGGATATCTCTTTCATGAAAGCGGTTTCTTGCATTTTATAATTTCAGAGGGCACAGTAATTAAACTGCATTTTATTGACAAGTAAAACAGAATGATTCTATAAAAGAAGCAGCTGGTAGGCCCCATCAATTTTGCTTATTTAAAAAAATATATTCCCCAATTGTGTAATGCCTATTAAGTGTGTAGTGAAGTTAAAAGTTTAAGTGTTTTACTTACTAATTACATATACCTCCTTTATGATTCCTATTACGCTATTTACTACAGCTATTTCAAAAGTTAATTATTTATTAAGACTGCTCAAGAAAAAGAGTTTCACTCTTGAATGGAAACAGAAATAAAGATTTGGTCCTGAAGGAAATGATGCTGCTTTATTTTCAGTGTGAGTTTCATATATTCTCTTTATTATTATTAATTCTGAAGCCAATAACAACATCATATCATCATTTGGGACATTCAAAATAGAATTTGTATAATTCATATTAATTATGATAACATCCAGATTAGTGACAGAAAGTTTGGGAGACATAAAATCTTACAATAAAAAAATGGACATGTCAGATAACAAAGAAAGATATTCAATAAGCATTTTTGGACTATTTTAAGTTTAATTTTCAAAATGAAAAATATGTTCTTAATAAAACATAAGTTATACTGTAATACCCCTCATTTACTCTCTACTTAGCAAAAATAATAATTGAGAATGTAAAAATTCAATTCAGCAATACTAATAATAATATTCTCCAAACCATCACTTATAATGTCATTCGACTACTCATAAACAACTTGAGAATAAAGTACTTAATTTATTATACAGCATTCATTAAGCGTTTTTATGTACCCAACACTCTGCTAGGCACCAGAGATTAAATTACAAATGAAACACTACTCTTACTCTCAAAGAGCTTTCTGTTTAGTAGAGGAGAAAAATCACAGATAACAGCAAAATGTGTGTAGGTACCATTATAATAGAGGTATATACATTCTGTTATGCAAATTTAAATGAAAGAGGGACCTACTCAACTCATCTAGTAACTAACTTTCATAAAGACTCATATAAACTCCAGTTTAAAAGCATAAATCCAACAAAACATCATGCATAATAAGAATTCTGCTTATTTCATTGACAGCAACAAATCTTTATCTTTATCAAAAATTTACTTCTAAAAAATAGAGCCATCCATGTTTCAAGACATACAAGGAACAACAGAGAACTAAATTTGAAAAGACATACCAAACACTAGTCAAGAACTTTGCATATTATATTAACTCATTCTAACCTCACAACAACCCTATGAAGCAAATGCTGCTATTATTCCCATTTTACAGATGAGGAATCTTAAGTTAACTTGACCAAGGTCACAAAGATAACAAGAGGAAATTCTGAGACTTGAACCTAAGGAGCCTGGTTCTGAAGGCCACACTTATAATCACTATACCAGACATCCTCTCTGCAGATGATGATGATGGGATAGCTAATACCCAATGCTCTGTGACATGCACTCTCTTATTTACCTTTATAGCAACTCTGAGGAAAAGTTATCCTTTCCATTTGCAGGAGAAAACCAGCACAGGCCAGGTTTGAAACTTGCCGGAGGTTAGACAGCCATCAAGGGTTGGCGGCAAGATTCAAACTCAGGCAGCGGGGCTCCACTGCGCTATAAGGCCTCTCAATGATTCAGTCTTAGACTCATGAAAAAGGCCGCAAGAAAAAATTTATTAAACAATTCCAGAAGGCTTTGTATAAGTCTTCCTGAAACACTTTGCAAGGTTTTGGGGCTTATGACAAGCATTTCCTTACGACAGCATTTACATTTGAGTCAACATTACTACTTTGGGTTGATCATAAACACATTTCTGCTCTTTAAAAAGAAATCTTTCTGTAGAAACTTGGCAGATTTCAGTACAGGAACAGTCTATTCTTTAAAATTAAATTTAGTAACAACTTATTCTGGTTAGTCTGAAAGAGAAGGAGAGAATGAACTACTGAGAAGCCTTTCCTGTACTTTAATATTTCAAAACATGTTTGGTTTGGCCTAATTTGAATCTTGTGGACAACTAGACCAGAACTTGATTCAAAAAGAGTACTACCATTTTTAAATAGGCTGAATTCTCACAAGTGACCTCAGCAGCCGATTCAGAGTAACTATTTCTCATAATTTTTACTTTTATCTCAAATTAAATATTAAAGATGCATAAGGCAAATATTAAAGATGCATATATTCTCATAAAGCATATACGGGCAGCAGGTACGTGTACCTTTGAGTCACCCACAACCAAGGAGCCAAATTAAATTTTACAAAATTCTGTAGCATGACATTGCTTAAGAGCCATGAAGTATACAAAAAATGGATATCGAAAGAAAAAAAATCCGTATTTATCCTTAACACATCCCACTGTGCACAGGGACTGAGAAATAAAAAATTCTGTGTGGTAATGCCTTGCTTGAATAGAGGCGAGATAAAGATGAAGTGTCAAGCTGGATTTCCATCTTACCTTGCTTTCCTCCAACAGGTTCAAAGACTTCATAGTCCTTAATACTGAATTCATTTTTTTTCCAAAAGGGAACCATAAAACTATTTTAAAATAAAAATACTAAGCCATGCCACTAGGCAACCTGTCTTCCCATGCTCTATCCCAACACATTCAAATTAGAAATATCTTTCGCTTTGCCTTTATTAAATAAAAGTTTAACTTTGATTTGGAGTAAAATGAACCCATTAGACGTTCTACACTTTCTGCAGGTCATAGAGTCCATTATATCCCATCGCTGACTATTACCGCTCACTAAGCATCCTAAAGACAGAAAACATGCCATTTCCGCTCATTTTATAAGCGTTATAATGCCCCGATGGTGGAAGTCTGGCAATACCTAGAAATACAGCAAAGCTGGTGAATAAGGAGTCGAGGGGCGGAGGGAAGAAGGAGCGAAGGAGGGAGGCAGTCGCCACCTCAAATCCACGCCGGACCAGGAACCTCCAGCCCACAACGTGATCGCTGCCCTCCCCAGAGTGGACCGGCTACATTTTTCCAGATCCCCCCAAAACCCAAGACAGTACTCACCCTTCTGCGAAGAAGTCGGCACCGGGTCCAGCTCCAAGACGGGTCGGGGTGGCAGCGAGGGAGGGGACGTCTGGGCTGTGGGCGGGGGGTGTCGGTGCGTCACTCGAGTGCAGGACGGTGAGTTCGAGGGGTGGGAGCGGAGAGGAGCAGGGCAATCAAGTCACCGCCGAAAAAGGAGGAGGGTAAACGGGGGTGGGGGCGGAGAGCCCCTTCCCTAAAATAAACCCGCCGGCCCCTGCGACCCCCTGCCCCAGGGAGGGAAAATAAATCAGGGGGAATAATAGACTGACAAATAAATCTCTAAAACGACGAGGAGCGAGGAACAGACTTTAATTTAAAGGGGGGGAATTGAGCGAGGGCTGGAGGGGAGATAGAGAGAAGTGGCTCTGGATCTATCCCATGCCTTTGCAGTCCCCAAGCAGAGGAGGCTGGCAGAGGGGAAGTTGCAGCGGCTCCTGAGGAGAGGGAGGAGGAGGAGGAGGAGGTTACACCGTAACAAGTACAGACAGACAGCCATGGATCAGAGGGGCGCTGAGAGCAGGGGCGGCCGCGGCAGGGCGAGCGGCGGCGGCGGCAGCACCCCCTGCTCGGCTCGCTCAAGACATTTAATTGGATTGATGGGTTGTGCAGTGACTCACAGACTTTACAGAGTCGTACAGCAGTCCCCGCCCAGCTGGACAGGGGAGATGCAGCGGGGACCGGCGGGGAAAGGGGGCCGAGGAACAGCCGGGAGGGGAGGAGGCGACTGAGAGGGCGAGGCGTTGGGGGGGCGGGGAGCGGAGCGGAGAGAGTGGCGAATGGCGAATCCCGCCGCTCCGACGGGCGTGGGCGTCGGCCAATCACGGCGCGGCTCCATAGGCGGCTGGCTTCGCCCCTGGCCCAATGAGTCTTCTAAGGACACTGCCGCGAACGGGGCGGGGGAAGTAGAGTGGGGGGTGGGGAGTGGTGGGTGGACGTTGAAGTGGGGGGTGGAGGGAAAGATGAGGCGCCGGAGACCGGCGGAGTCACTCTGCCCTCCTAGCGCCAGAAGTGCGCCTTCCGCCAATCCGAAGGCTGCGTGGGGGTGATGGACGCAAGCATGTGACCAATGAGGAGGAGAAGGTGCCGCCCCGAGCCAGAGGGGAAGGAGTGGGCGGGCCAACGCCTTACCCTCCCTCCCGCCCGGTCCGGGTCAGTCACGCAAATAACAGTGTGAGGGCTGGGGCCGCGCGGTGGAAGGGGGGGTGGCGGAGGGGCCGCGCTGCTGGCCGCGTGACAGCTATAGGGACTGGCTGTGCTGCCGACTCCGCACCGGAGGAGGAGGCGGCGGCGGAGGCTGGCTCCTTACTCAGCTTGCAGGCTGCTGCTGCTGCTCTGTCTCTGCCTCGCGCTGCTGGGGAGCCCCTGCGGCCAAACCCCACTCGCGAGGGGCAACCAAATTTGGAGTGAATCGGATCAAAACTTTGCCCCATATCCCTGCAGTGCCCACTCTGAGAGACAACTCCTTGTGAGGTCCTGCGGGGCTGTGCTCTGGGATCTGAGGAAGCTGGAAGCCAGAGACCGGAGGCTTGGCAATGGCATTAGCCTCTTTGCTTGCCTGTTTTCTGGGGAAGTCAGGGTAGGGTGTGGACAGGTTGAAACAGCTCCCGAATACATACCATTTCTTTATTGAGCTTCTGGAAAAGGCACTTCTTAACCTGGCAGGAACGAAGCTGTATAGGCTTAGCTTTTTAAATGTGTGTCTATGCCTTACCTTCCCTCCCGCACTACTCTTTCTCCCACTTCTCTGCCCACCGTCCTCGCCTGGTACCCTGATGGCAATGCTAGGGAGCGCTCACTGCTAGATCTTCTCGCTGCTAATTCCCAGGAACTATGGCTTTTTCCCCCATTCCTTGCCTACTGTCCAGTAATCATTTTACAGACCTTAACACTTTCTAAGCACTTTTACTTGGAAGCAACTTTAATTACCAGTAAACCTGAATAGAGATGCTCATAAAAGCAAAGACACTGGCGAAAATCCACTTTCTTTCCCACAAGGTGCATTTCTGCGCACTATTTGAAATTTACAATTGCTTCCTACCAAAAAACCAAGGAAAGGCAAATTATTGCATGCCTACAAAAAGATTTTCAAATCCACTTAGAATACCAGACATCTGTTTTTCACAGACAAGTCAACCAGAGAGACCTAAGAGTTGATTAAGGGGTCTTGAAGTGAGCAAGATAATTTTTGTTCATAATTATGAGATTAAAACCTACAGTGGTCTGAAATTCAGAGAACAGATAATAAGCAAACACAAAGGCTTACTCTAGCCATATTGAGACTTTCCTTGATTATTGTCGTTTCAGGGTACTGATCCTTCCCCCTGAGCCCTAACTGTGATACTCAGCCTGATACCTCTTACCTCTTTGATTTTAGCCCTACTCCATGACTTCAGCCTATAGTCTGTCTTTTTTTTTTTTTAAGATTTTATTTATTTATTTATTTGTCAGAGAGAGAGAGAGCAAGCAGGGGGAATGGCAGGCAGAGGCAGAGGGAGAAACAGGCTCCCTGCTGAGCAAGGAGCCCCGATGTGGGACTCAAGCCCAGGACCCTGGGATCATGACCTGAGCCAAAGGCACACGCTTATTCTTATTCGACTGAGCCACCCAGGCGTCCCATCAGCCTGTAGTCTTGAGTCCTGGTTAATGTGTTATCTTACATACTGTATTAATAACACAGAAGATTTTGAGTCTAGACATACACTAGGATCTTTCAGAGGATCTCCAAATACCCAGGTTTAGCATCCTGCGGCGGAAGTTGCCCCCTTACCCCCTTATTGGCATGCCTTCAGTCTCTACCATGTGTCATTTTCTAATTCTGTGCTCTCTCAATTCCAGTATTTCTTAAATGGTTGTCCAAGGCCCACCCAGATTCCTGGGTCTGCATTCAGATCTATTGAATCATCATTTCTGTAGGTGGGACCTGGGCATCTGCTTTTTTAACAAATACCCCAGGTGACTTGAATAAATATTAAAATATCAAAATAAGCATTTGATTTGAGAACCCCTATTTATTCTTTCCTTTTGAAAATTTGAGCACCCGTATTTGTTTCTTTTTTATTTTCCTTTCTCACACATACCTATTTCCTTTCTCCTATATATTTCCAGGCTCTTATTTTTACGATCACTTCCCTTTCTATGTTTCTTGTACACAAGTCTGTATTATACACTGGCAGGGCGATTCCTGAAAAAGAGGGCGAAGCTGGCAAATCGTCTTTCATAAATATCATAGTCATACCTTATAACCATGACACTTAAAAGTATAGAGAAGTCAGATAATTTTATAAGCTTAAAAAAATCACCATAGTCGATGTTATATATGAACCTATGATATGTGTGAGACTTACTAGTTTATAGTTTCAAAGTGCACAGAGATAGAATTTTTCATATGTAGGGGTCACATTTCAAAATCCAAATTTCACCATACAAAAAATACATTTATATTGTTACCATAATTTTTCTTCTAACCAGTGGAGTGAAACTAACGATGTACTAAGAAGTGTGATGATTTAAAAAAAAAAAAAAGTACTATATGAGATTTTTGTTGTCTCGGACCTAACTGAGAGTCTCAAAAGTACACACATGCAACATTTAAATAGGAACCTGGGGAAAAGTCTAGGAAGACTTTAAGTGTGTTTGTCATAGATAAGCAGGATTTAGTTCATTTTTATCTAGTTTTCCTTCTGCTTTCTTATTTTACTTTCTAATCTGTTATGATTTAGAGTTACATGGATAATTTTTAAAATCTAAAATAAAAAGTGTATGAGCAATATGTGATTATAAGCTATTTCCCTTTTACTGCTATTTAGATATTTATATGATTGTAGCTGATCTCAATTGGATTATAAGCTAGTTATAAATTAGTTTGAATATATACTACCCACACGGATCAGGAAGCTAAAGCACATTCTTTATTGAGAATAGAGAATTCAACCCAGGACTCAGAATCCCCGCAGATAGAAACAAGACAAGCATGAGCTCACAATCCAAATTACAAAACAAATGAAAAAAAGGCAGCACGAGCAAAAGGAAGCAGAAACAGAAAAAAAGGAAACTAGCAGAATTAGATTCTAAATCTGAAAAAAGACAGTTTAAGAAAAATATAGGCCCATTTCACCTATGAGTGTAAGTGCAAAAATTCTAAATAGAGTATTAGCTATCCAAATCCAACATGCCTACTCCAAGCGAACTAAGAAAAACCTTGAGCCTCGTTTTCCTATCTTTAGTTGAGACATCTCTCTAGCTTCTTACCTAGCTATCTATCATGAAAATATAATAAATCAAGTAGGGTTTATTCCAGAAACTCAAGCATGATTTAATAGCAGAAAACTTATCAGTAATTCATCTCAAAAAGACTGAGAGAGAAAAAGCATTTGAGAAAGTGCGTCACTTATTACCAATAAGAACTTCTAGAAAATTAAGAATAAGAAGAAATTTACTTAACTTTATGAAGGACCAAAACATTCAACAAACTATTAATTAATAGATTTACTTAAAACACGTTGCGTTTAAGTGTGGGATCAAGCCAAACATGTCCCTACTGTTTAACATGATGCTGAAAGTCCTGGCTAACAGGATAAGATTTGTAAAAGGAAGGGGAAATTAAACAGAAGAATCCAAAGGAAAGAGATAAAGCTGGGATTGTTTGGAGTAACCTGATCAACGATATAAAATACCCAATAGAAACAAGCTATTAGAAATAATCAGAGAAATCGGCGAGGGGACAGAGATGCTTTTCTCCCTTTCTTCCATTGTACTACACTTTTTTTTTTTTAGCATAACACATGGCCAGCCAGAACGAAGACATCATTCGCCACCATCCCTGATAGGCAAGTAGTGCCATGTCCCGGTAATAGATGAAAAGCGGCATTGGACGTAAACCCTAGAAGGGAGAAGGTACGCCTCGTCCTTTTTTCTACCACCTGAGATGAAGCCGTTATGGCTAGAGCTTCAGCTGTCATCTTAGACCATGAGCTGATCCTGGGTATGGAAGCCACACACAGTGGAGCAACAAGACAGAAGTTATCTGGTATACCAGCCCTAGCCTTAAAATATCTACCTCAAGTCTTCTCGAACTTCCTGAGTAAACCTCTAATTCATGCCACTGTTATTTTAGCTTATGTGCGTACACGCATATGTATGTTGTGATGTTACTTATAGCCAAACCCCATCCTAACTGATACAGCAAGATCCCCAAATACAAAATCAATTCATGAAAACCAAAAGTATTCCTACACACTAGTATTAACAAACTAGAAAGGAAGATACTATTTACAATAGCAGCAAAACTATAAAGTCTCTAGCAGTTAACCTAAGAAAGAATGCAAAAACCTTTATGGAAAAAGATGTTAAATTTGTTCATAGACCTCAAAGAAGACCCTAATAGGGTTATGTATAATGTTTGTGGATAGGATAATGACGTTGTTAAGATATCAATAATCTCGGAATTTATTCATAAACTCAGTGCAAACCATTCAAACTTGTAGCAGGATTTGAGGAATTTAAACATTTTAAAACACATATGGAAAACTAAATTCCATATAATCTGGTCATTTTTTAAAAAGAAAATCAGAGGGGAAATTTACCCTCCCATATAGTAAGACATATTCTAAGTGATAGTAACAGACATGTAGAATAGTGGAACAGAATAAAATACTCGGAAACAAACCATTTACCTATAAGAACTTGGTATGTGATAAGGGTGACGTCACAAATCTATAAGGAAATCACGTGGAGATAGTCAACCATTGCTGCAATGATAACACTGCATAACAGACAACCACAGAAAACCAGTGGCTTATAGCAGCTGTTGCTTTTTCTCCTTCTTGGGTCTGTGTGTGAACGGAGATTTGCTGATCTCATCTGGATCCATCAAGCCTTGGTTGGGCTCCACTGAATTCACTGGGCTTAGCTCCAGGACACAGGTTATGTTCAGGTCTTCAACACATGTCTCATTCTGGCAACTACAGAAGCTCAAGAGGTGAAGCCAAGTCACTCAAACACATAGAATACCTCTGCTCCCATCGCACATTCTAACATTCCATTGGCCAAGTAAGTCACACGGCCAAGTCCAACATCAGTAGTAGAAGGTGCTACAAAATCACATGGCAAAGGGCATACCTGTATAATTCAATAGCAGGGAAGACATGAAGGATCGAGAACAATAATCCAATCTAACACAGAGGTTTTGTTTCATAGATAATTACGGGAAAATTACTTCACCATGGAGAAAAATAAAGTCGCACCCGTATCTCATACTCTATGTAAAGGTGAGCTCTTGATGAATTAACAAAGCCTAAAAAGGAAAGGGAAGCCTGTTAGGCCAATAGAGATTAAAAGCAGAATAGCTTTGGAGCCTAGACTTAAGATAGGAAAAGTCTTCTTAAATAAGACTCTACAGGCATAAACTATAAAACCAAAAGAACGATGAACTTAATTGCATCAAAATTAAAGTTTTCTATTCAACAACAACATCATAGACAATTTAAGAGAGAGTTGATAGATTGAGGGGTATTTCCAAAGGCTAAAACCAACAAAAGATTAATATCTAGAATATACTAGGAATTCTTGCAAATCATGGCGGGGGGGAACCACAGTAGCAAAATAACCAAAGGATATGAAGAGGCAAATTTACAGAAGGGAGCCTTGAGAAAATAAAAAGCAGATGAAGAGACAGACAACCTGGCTGATGATCAGATAGATGCTTAGTAAGACAAGATACTTCTTTACATCCATGAAATAGACAAACGTGTGAGAGTTGGATAACACAAAGTGCTGGCTAGGATGGGAGGGAGCATGAATCCTTGTACACTGCTGTTGGGAGTTAAGCCCCGGTAGGCCGTTTTGGAGTTAACTGGCAATCCGTCATCAAATGTAGCAGATGTTTTCCTGATGGCCCAGCAGTTCCGCTCCTGGGGATACACACCACTAAGAAAGAAACTCTTGTGCGGGTCCGTAAGTGGGCACAACTGGAGATGTTCATCACAGCAGCACTTGAGCTAGTGGTGGATTGTAGGCAAACTTAGGTACAGAACGCCTGTCCTAGAGGTAAGTAAAATGGAGCAGATGCTATGGAATAACATGAAGTAATGTCCTAAATGTACATTTTATAGCATGGATAAATCTTTAAAACGTTTTACAAGTGAGAAAGGTAAGAAACAACAAGATCCTGTAAGCCATGGTCCTCTGGATGTTTTTCGTTTCTGCTCTTAGCTGGGGCACTTGGAGGGAAGGATAAGGAAGGTGCTGTGACAGCTCGCTTCTGACTCACATATGCCCTTCCAGTTTTCACGTGAAGCCGTGGCAGGTTTTCATACAGCCCCCCATCTACACCCCAGGTAGACTCCTGTAGGTTTCCACAGCGTCTCCCGCCATGGCATTCCCTATCACCTCCCCGCTTCCCCACACATATTTAATATACATGCATCTGGTGGTAAGTTTCCTTCTCCAGCCAGATGGGAAGTGAGCAATAGCTCTTGAAGAGTGAGCCCCAGTCAGAGATACAGAACCCTGTACAGCCTTGTTGCCACTCTACCACTCACATCTGCCGACTTCCCCATTTCCAAGTGAGAAACACCCAAACATTTGTGGATTTTTAAAAAGCTTTATTTCAAGACTGACCTAAAAATGTGTTTGCTTGTGTATTTTTATATACCTCCTGGTGTGCCGCAGCACTAATAATAACCGTAAGGATGAAACAATAGCGGTGATTGTAATATTAGCTTTGTGTCAATAAGCCGTAGACACAAAGGCCTTTTAAAGTTGATGGGGAGGGAGGAGATGAAAAAAGATAATGAGCTGTAGAGATCTAGGTTAGAGATCAGAAATAGCGCCCTGAAATCAGGGTGGATAAACAAGGGAAGAAGTTACCAGAAGGTCTGGGGATAGATGGGGCGTTTTCTGAAAGATTTTGGGGTTTTCTAACCTAAACACGGGGGGGGGGGGTGGATGCGACGGCTCTTGAAGTTTCTCCGTGCCCTCTCAGGTCGTGAATCTCCTCGGGCAGGCATGTTGGGAAGCACAATTGTTTCCCGCAAAGGTATACTGAGAATAGCCCCTGCTTGGATTATACTGCCTTAAAAGCCTGTCTCTGCCCAAAGCTTTCCTAATGGCTCATTACTAGCATATGAAATTCTGACCCGTAGTAATGGCTATGAATTCATGGCCCTCAAAACCCCATATGCAGGAGCTTGCCTGATCCCAGGTGGGGAGCTCCGCAGAGCAGCCCTGTGAGGCCCCGCGGACCATACCCCTTCCAGGTGATCTAAGCCGCAGCGGCAGGCTTCTCTCCGGCTAGCTTTGGATCTCTGGTTTTTGCAGAAGCCAGAATGTGATCCTGCAGGGATGACCGTTCTCAGGATCGCGTATCTTACGTTTACCATTCGGGGGCTGTGACACTCAGTATTGGGGCATCAGTGTTAGCTGACTTCTATTACATGAATCTAACCCTAGAAGGTCTAACGATGTATCCATCTGTGGGTTTTCTAACTCCTAGAAGCTGTGTAATCCAATCACTCCATATTTGTTCAACAATTACTTACTGAGTTGTAGGGAGTCTTAGGAGATGTATTTAGAAAAGCAGATGGAGCCCAGATTATAGAACCTTAAATGCCTGGTTAAGAGTGTCAATTTATAGGATAAGGCAATAGGGAGCCTTTGAAGGTGTTTGAGAACTGGCATAGCTTGATGAAAAGAGTGTTTTAAATTTAATTGAGCAAACACTGAGGAAAAGAACAAACAGTTATCAAATACCTATTAGAGGAAAGCACTATGGAAGCTCGGGGGAGAGAGAGAAAGTCCGTGCCTTCAAGAAATTTATAGTTGCTAGGTGTCGTTCGGTTTTTGTTTTTTATAGAGAGGGTACTATTCTGAGATTTTAACCAGTGTGCTTTCCCTGCGTTTCCTATACCCCAGTCCCTTCCCTCAGGGTACGGATATTGCGCAACAGAGACTCAGAAAGAAAGAAGAGTGAGCTCTTGACTTCCAGGTCTTGAAATGGGCTTTAAGAACTCACAGCAGAGACAATAGTTTTAGAAAAAAACACCTGAGTTTTCATAAGCCTCAAGGCAACATAAACCTTGGGCTTGGAAATACAATTTGTGGAGCCAAGAAAAAAGTGCTGTTAAAGATACTAGAATAAAAAGGTTTTCTCTTTCTTCCACGGTCTCTCTCTCAACTTGTCACATTTTTTAAAACATGTATTTAATGGTATTCTAAGTAAATGAAAAATTTAAAAACTAAATTATTAGCTGAATTTTACTGTTCATTTTTCTATCGTGAAATACCAATTCTAAACGCAAATATAAGAGCATTTAACTTAGAAGCAGAATCACTGAAATTATCCAGTTCAGGTGTTGCAGCTCGTCCGTGCATATGTACATTATTCTTGCCAGGACAATGGACACACCTCACAAAACTAATTCAACTATTTTTATTTCACTTGCTGATATGTGCACGTTCTACCAGCACTCTCCTTCAACTTACAGGTGTGTAAAGGAAAGACTGAAAGGAAAAGCAACCACGGGGCGCCCGATATTTCTCTTTCCTTCTCTGCCTTTGTTTTCAGCCTACATGGTTGCCTACTAGAGACAGTATCAAAAGTAAGAAAGGATATGATAAGGTTCTTTGCTTGTTCATGTTTTTAGAATGCCATTGCCCTTTCTTCTGCCTTCAAAACAAGTCCTGGTTTGACTAGAAAGCCCAACCTCTCTGGGCTGTCAGCGCCCCCACTTTCTCAATCAAAGATGAGACACACTTGCATCTTGCTGAACTCCTGAGCATGTGGGACAACCCGAGTTCTGTGCTCATGGGGGGGCAAGAACAGCAGACATCCGTGAGCCCTCTGCTCATGCCCCCTTGTCCCATGGCACTTCAAAACATAGGTTCAGAAATAAAATCTAGATTTTGACACAACAGAGAGCCCTTCCGAGTGTGGGGCCCCGTGTGGCTGCACCGATGACACATCCATGATACTGGCCCCGTCTGGAAGGATGGATGAAGGGCCAGGCTGTCCTGCCTCAGCTGAGAGAACAATGCTCTGGAGTGTGGGGAGGGGGATGAGACAGAAAGCAGAGCTGTAAATAGGAATATGTCTCTGAGAAAGGGGGTCTGTACTCTGCTCTTGGGCCCCACACTCCTCGCTTTCCACCAGTCACACCCCAGAAACCACTGGGAGGTGGAAAACTGAAAGGACCTGAACCTCACTTTCAATGTTTCATTTTATTCACTGAAAATGTGAAAAATACAGAAAATCACCAAGAGGAAAATTAAACTATCTATAATCCTACTGTCCAGAGAGAACCACCATTAACATATTGGTCCAAATGTGATTTATAATACATATTTGTACAAAATTTGTCAATGTAACAAACATTTCTCACTGAATATGCTGCTAGGAAACAGTTTTACATGTAACTTCGCATTTATAAAAAATTTTTTAAAGATTTATTGATTTATTTTATAGAGAGAGAGGGCAGGGGGAGGGGCAGAGGAAAAGGGCAAGATAGAGAATCCTAACCAGACTCCTCGGTGAGCGCAGAGCCTGATGCAGGGCTTGATCCCTGGACCCATGAGACCGTGACCTGAGCAGAAACCAAGAGTTGGGAGCTCAACTGACTGAGCCACACAGGTGTCCCGGTAACTTAACATTTAAGGGAGAATATTTGGTGGTGGTTTGCCCAGCGAATTCTAGAGGGAAGAATCGGTCAACCGAGAGGCTGGACAGAAGATAAATGGGAACGTCCCAGAGGGGATCTGGGTTGGAGGTCTGCAATGAGGAGAGAGAGGAAAGGGCTAGATGAGATTCACAAATAGAATGCTGAGTGAAAAAAGCAAGTCACCAAAGAGTCCATCTATTTACAGGTCAAAGGCGGATAACTGTAAACGCTATGTTTTTCTGGAATACGTACATAACCGTTACAACTAGAAAGCAAAACAAAATTCAGAAAGGTGGTTGCTGAGAGAAGCCAGGGAGATGAATATGTTCAGAAATGGACACACAGGGGCTTCTAAGGGGCTGGCGATATTCTATTTCTTCCGCAGGACATGTGAGTGTCCAATGAATTACTTGTTTTAAAACTGCACTTTTCATATATTCTTTTGTATTCATGTTATCATATATTCTAATATATCTTAGGCCAGTTCCATAAGATACAATTTGCCACAACCTCACTCTTCTGTGTCCTGCGGCTTTTCCCAGACAGGTCACACATACCAGGACTCTTACCCCAAAATACTCTCACCCTCCCCAACCTCTTCATACCCATACAATTTGATCTTGTTCTGAAATAGGTGACTGGAGAACATTCATCTGGAAGTGGCATTTCTGAGCAGCAATGTAAGCGTACGCCAGAATACGGACACACAGACGCTTGGCTATACGCAGGTCTAATCACGCACGGCCGGGAACTGGAAAAGCTCTCTTGCTCGGACAGCGTCGGCCCTGCAGCGTGAGCAGCAGGTGATTATCATGTTTTCCAGCGTCCGGGGCAGCCACCCCAAACTCAATGGAGGATGTTGAGGGGGAGCAGTAGCTGCCGAGTGTCTCACAGGGTCTTCTGCGGGGTGGGACAACACTGTCAAACAGTTGCGTGGTGAGCGCTCCTTTTCTGCGTCCCAGCAGGGTAGACACGCTGCGTGAGATTCTTTCAGCAGGTTCGCAGATGGTTTTTATTCTAATATTATATAAATAATGTATTTTATCTAATATTGTATATTAGATAATACACACACACACATATATATACCACTGACACCTAAAAGCCATGATTATTGCTTAGAGCAAAGCTAAGGTAGAGAGCAGAGTTAGCTTGAATGAATGTTTTTAAAAACCCTCTAGAAATAATATTACAGCTGGTGCCTAGAGATAGTTCAAATCATGAAAGTGGTTTCTTTGGTGGGACTTGAAAGTGGGAAGCATTGCACGGGGCCCTTGCAGTTCTTAAGAAAGTGACATATGGTCTGTGGGCAGCTTTATCCTATGACCCCAAACAAAACTTGTGACCCAGGAGACTATTGTAAACTTCTCCCCATTCCAATAATAATTCTATTTTGAGCCCTTTGTAAGTGCGTGACTCTGGCAAAGTGCTCTGCGTACATTAGTTTGCATACACAAAAATGTGTGATATTTTTGTTTGTGTGAAGACACATTTCCTCCTCCTCCTGGTAGTCATCGTCATCCTCATCACAGAGCTTTGGTGCTGGGCCCTCTGAAGGAAACCACCCTGGCAACACCAATCCTACCCCATTCCCGTTGTTACACCGAAGAGTAACAACATAAACTTACATGAACTTAAGTAAGAAATACCTACAATATCACTTTACAATATGTAAGGGTATCAAATCAACACATTGTACACCCTAAATGCACTCGATGTTGGATGTCAATTATATCTCACCACAGCTGGAAAGAAAAAAAACGCCTACAATGAAACTGAAAATAGAAATAATTTGGCTGATCTGGTATCACCTCAAAGGCAACTCCCCCCCCCCCACCCCCGGTCTCCCCAAGGCCTCTGTTTCTTCTCTTTTGTAATGAAGGCACATGGACTCCGCGCACATTACCTCACTAGAATATTGTGAAATCTAACCAATTGATCTTTCTTATAGAAAATCATGGGAGGAAGTATGAATTCTGTTAAATAAGACTTTGTTTTAAGTCATAGCCTGGTGCAAAATAAAATGGGTGAATTATAAATCTCTTTAAGTAATTATTTTATAATAGATGCTAAATAGACCTTTAACCCTGCCATTGCTCCCATTCATAACACGCCCTAAGAATAGAGGGAAAAAATCAACAACAGAGCGTTTTCTTTAAAAATGCTGGTAATAGAGTTCTAGCAACCTCTGGGAGAAGCGTTTCAATGATGATTCATAGCTCAGGTAGAGCTAGGTTAAAAGAGTCCTGAGGATAAAAGCTTAGCTTAGCTTTTTTCGGTTTTGCTTCCACACAGTAAACTTCTCTAAAATGACAATAATCTCAAATATAGAACTGCTACAAATTAGAGAGAGATCTATCATATGTGGTTAAATTTATAAAGAAATTTAAAGGTATTTTTAGTTAAAAAAAAAGTAATCAATGGTGCATACTCACCAAACAAAATTCAAAGATGCAAAAGGATAGATAACAGGAAATGTTTCTCTCCCATTTTAGCCTCCCTCTTCCCTCCCGAGAGGCAAACATTGTTACCAGTTTCATTAATATTTCCATATATATTTGAAATGTATATATACACATTTGATACATATAAAAGTTAATAGGTGCATTTATATTTGTTTTTGAACTATAAATGATGGTATTTTATATTGTTTCTGCAACTTTCTTTCTTCCCTAACAGCACCTCTTGGAGGTACTTCCCAATTGGTACAAAAAGGGATTGCTTTAATCTTCTTCAAGGCTCTGTAATAGTTCATTATATAGATATACCATTACTGCAGGACATTTCTATGTTTCTAACCTTTTGTTAGCACCAACGCTGCAACGATCACATGTATGTACTGCCTCTGTAGCATAAACTCCCAAGAGTGAAATTGATGGGTCCAAGGGCATGAGCATTTTAAAATGTGATGGTTACTGCCAAACTGTCTTTCACAAGGAGCGTTTTGCAGTGCACTCTAACAGTTGCTATCGAAATCATTCTTTAACTTCATCAAATACTTACGCAGTATTAGGATACAGTATCCTCCACAGCAAAATCATGCTATAAAACTGTTATTGCAGACACTCCTCACTTTATAGACTAGGTGTTAGCAAGAATGGCATATTGACTATTATTTGGCTTTCCAGTTTGCTGTCTTAGAATTACCTGCATGGTAACCCATCTGTGGTTTAGCTATGCTTTTAAAAACAGGCCTACACAGGGCTCCGAAAATTTGGGGGGCAGTGAAAATACTTTGTATGATATTATGAAGATGAATATATGTCATTATAAGTTTGTTAAAACCCACAGAATGTACAACACGAGGAGTGAACATGAAGGTAAACTAGGGACTTTCAGAGATTATGATGTGTCAAGGTAGGCTCAGTGAACATGAAGGTAAACTAGGGACTTTCAGAGATTATGATGTGTCAAGGTAGGCTCATTCTTGGTAACAAACTTACCATTCTGGAGAGTGATGTTGATCATGGGGGAGGCTATGCATGTGTGGGGGTTGACGGCATACAGAAAATCTCTGTATATCCCTCTCAATTTGCTGTAAACCTAAAGTTGCTCTAAAAATTTTTCTTTAAAAAGGGCTATATGTACATATGTCTTTTTCCTTAATAAACCTAAAAGGCAGTATTTCGTTGGTCGACCCAGAAGTTTAGAAAGTGAAACTGAACAGAAACTGAGATGAAAGATAATCCTCAGGCTTCCTCTTCAGTTGACTGCAGCACAAACAACCAAATTATGAGAAATAAATTACAGTTTGAAAAAATTCCCTGTTTTAATTACTGCAAATGTGAATGTGACTAGGTAAGAATTATTTTAATCACCCATAATTATATAGATAGCATACATCTAAAAGCATAAAGTCAGTATCCGAAAGCCACAATTTCAAAAAAACCCCAAAAACCCTAAGACAAACTTTGCTTTTGTTTGAAATGTGCAATATTTTCCTTTTATATGTTTCCTCTCCCAAATAAATTCGACGGCTTGAATAGTTGGCATTTAGCAAATACAGAAAACCAGACAGAAACATCTTTTCCCTGAATTCATTGGGTTTGTGTCTTAACCCGTTTGAGCAAATTTTCGGCGCATATTTCATGAACCCACAAGAGACAAATTTATTTGACATGTTTAGGAGACATGTAAAATGAAGTCGTGTAAGTTTTAAAGCTTCAGAAAATTGGGAATTCCCTATGCCAGTGAGAGTTCACTACACCTGCAATTAGGACTTGCAGCAATAAAGGAACACGCAAAATAGAATTCTTCCTTATCACTGTGTATTAGGATCTCCTATTCTAGGTAGGATTTTTCGTTCCCTCCTTCACGATAGAGGGAAGGAGAGAGAGGGCGAGCTGGGTCTGCGGTCGGAGGAGTATCTATAAATAGAAGGTGAAGTGTTCTAATACCGGGAGGGTGCGTCATAGCGTCCCTCCCCCGAGCTGAGAGCGCCCGGGCGGCCGCGGGAGCCTCTGCGCTGCACCGGGACGCCCGCCCCGGCTTCCAGCTCCTGGCCCGCGCCCGCGGCCCCCGGGGAGCGGGAGAGCTCCGGGAAGGGCAGGGGAATGGGCCAGGGGAGGCGCCAGGCGGCCTCCGCACTCGCTCAGCCGCAGGTCGCGGAGACCCACTCCCGGGCGCACCGTCCTCAGCGGAGAGCCGGGGCGCCGAGCACCGGGGCGCCCCAGCCCGGGTGCCAGGCGCGCGCCGCCGCCGCCGTTCTC
Organism: Ursus americanus; assembly: GCF_024610735.1. Lineage (NCBI taxonomy): Eukaryota > Metazoa > Chordata > Mammalia > Carnivora > Ursidae > Ursus > Ursus americanus. Next base: position 31,238,211 of record NC_142133.1, read on the forward strand.
CTCCGGCTGCTCCCCCCACCCCGTCCCGCCCCGTCCCACCCCTCCTCCCTGCGGGCGAAGGCAGAACAATAACCCGAGCGCGCCGGGGAAGCGGAGACTCCCGGGCCGATGGCCAATGCGAGGGGAGTTCCGAGGGGGCAGTCCCCGCTCACGGCGCGCTCCCGTGGGGTCCCGGCCCGGCGGGATCGCGGCCGCTGGCTGGCCCCCGGGCACAGGAGGCCACGTGGACGACGATTTAGGTCTGTTGAAATCTAAACTCTAAAGTGTCTGTTCAAGGCCGCGGAGAATTTCCTCTAGTCTAGATGGAACATCAGCAGTTGGTGAAAACACACCCAGAGCGCGTGTGTGTTTGGGTCCTTTTCTATTTCGGATTTGAATCTCTAAAGTCACTTGTGGAATTTCCATAGGCCTGTCTTTTTGTAAACAGATTGTTCTGGGATTCCCCACCCTGTCTCGCGCCTTACTCTGCCTGTTCGTCCAGCTTGACCCGGTCTAGATCTTGAGATCGCAATCTCTCTCTCTCTCTCTCTTTCTCTCTCTGTCTCCATCTCCTTCTCTCCATTCCTCCTTCTCTTCCACTCACACAAGCAACGTGGTCACCTTTACACTAATTTCAGTGTGTGTGTGTGTGTGTGTGTGTGTCCATGCCCCACGGTACTTTCTCCCTTCTGGTTGGCGCCTCCGTTGGGTTCCCCTGTCCTTTCCTGTGTTGATTTTATTTCCATCTCTCATAAATTGCTCCCTCCAATTTCTACTTTCTTTTGTTTTTCTTTCACAGGTAATGCATTTGCATGTGTGGGTTTTTTTTTTTTTTTCTTTCTTCCCATTGCCTTAAGTTCTGTCCCCTTAAGGACTGAAGGGTTCCTGGAAAAAACCAGGAAGGTTTCATGGCATTTTATATCAGGGAAGTGTGTTATACAGTTCCACTTTCAGAAAGTCTGGGCTAGCTGGGATTTTTATACTTATATATAGGTCAAGCCATCTTAGCTGGAGAAATCACAAACTGTAATGTCTTGGGTGCTGGGCTGCTTGCTTATAATAAAAAGGCATGCAGGAAAAGGAGGAAAAAAAGTATGTTCAATTTGTCTCTGAATGTGGATTTTACACTCTCCCCCCAACACATACACACTTAATATAAAGTCTGTTTTTGTTTTCTTCTTTTTAGAAAGAGAGAGAGCAGGGGGAGGGGCAGAGGGAGAGGAAAAAAGAGAATCCCAAGCAGACTCCACACTGAGCAAGGAGCCCAACGCCAGCCTCAGGACCTGAGCAGAAATCAAGAATCCCACGCTCACCTGACTGAGCCACCCAGGCGCCGGCATATACATTCCCTATAAGGCAAAAATTTTGATCATACAGTATTTGAAGGTCAGGACCCTGGCATCTTTCGTTCACCCGTAAAGAACCATCTCCTTGGCCATCCTTTCGTACTTGTTCTCATCTGTGAAATGTCTGGCCACCTGGGTCCTTCCTCTGAGTCTTGTGTGGAGTATGAAATACAAGCATTTATCAGCAATGCAAATCAGAAATAGCTCCTGCACAGGGGACCTGAAGAGAAAAGCCAGGCAAAAGAATGGCTGAAGTTTTGACAAAAGGCGTATCTTTTGTGGCTGAAATATTAGGAGGCGAGAATGGATGTCAGTGGGGAGGTGAGGGAGGAGTAGGGGTTGTGCAATAATGCATTTCCAGGAAGCAGTTGGCTTTGCCAGGGCTGGCCCTTGGGTTGGGCAGGGCCTGGGCACAGCACAAATCACGTTTCTCTGCAGGTGGAAGCTAACTGGCAAATTGGGCTTTTTCAGCACCAGCTGTGGGTGAGGGGCTTCTCCTCGGCCCCGCCGCCACTTCCGCCGCCTTTCTCAGTTATCAAACCCATGTTTCTCCAGCCAGGACCTAAACTGAAGGTGGGTCAAGCGCAAACTATAGGTTATGAGCCATCCTAGTCACAGAAGCCACCCTCAAGCCCTTCAAAAAACTATAAGGATTTAGGAGCCCCAAGGTCAGGCCGAGCCACCAGGGTTAAGACTGAAATATTAGGGGTGCCTGGGTGGCTCAGTTGGTTGAGCATCTGTCTTCGACCTTGCCTATCTCAGGGTCCTGGGATCGAGCCCCGTGTCAGGAGCCTCTCCCTCTCCCTCTGCCTGCCGCTCCCCCTGCTTGTGTGCTCTCTCTCTCTCTCTGTCAAATAAATAAATAAATAAAATATTTTTTTTAAAAAGACTCAAAAATGATAATGTCATCATTTATTGAAATTTATTTTATGCTAGGCACTCTCCTGTGAGTTTTAACATTGTATCTCATTTCATTTTCACAATATTGTGAGGTGGATATTACTACCCTCATCTTACATTTAAGAAAACAGCAGGATAGTGGCTAGCTGCCCAATGTCACCAGGCTGGTGAATGGTAGACTAGGACTCAAATCCTAGTCCAGCCCCAAAGCCCAAACTCGAATCTTCTCTCAACCAGGGGAGGAAATTAAAGGCTGTCCCCAACTATGAGGAAATGGGGACTCATCCTGAGGTGGGGGAGGGTTGCAGTATTCCTCCTTGTGTGTCACTAGGGGCCAGGTCGGTGCTTATGGGGGGGTGCCAAAGTCTGCACAGGGTCACCATGACAATCACCTGTGCCCCTTTGGACCTTGATTCTGGTTTTTCTAAGGAAAACCTGTCGACCTAAAAGAGCAAGACTTCCTTGAGCGAAGAAAAGTCCTCCTCCCTAAACCATGCCATGAAGTCTGGGGACCACACTTCCATCCCCTGTGGGCAGAAGAGTCCGTTCTTTGCAGCAGCAGGACGGCAAATCCCTAACCAGGAACGGCCACAGCAGCGGCCTCTGTCAGCTGTGGTGAGGTGGGCCCCGGGCAAGCCACAACAGCTCAGGCAGCAGTGTTTTACCAGACAAAGGTCTGGAGACGCAGGCTGCCAGGGGAAGGGGCCTTGAGCTGAGACGGGTTGGCAGTGGCTCCAGAGGTGAGCCAGCTCTAGGCCAGCAGGCATCCGAAGGGTCCCAGCCACTAATAGGGCTTAGTGGAGGCAGCCCCAGGCTGGAGGTGTTTATCTAGGAGGGAGTAAATTGCAGTGTTTAAGAGCAAGGGCTTTGGAGCCTGATTGCTGGGTTCAAATCCTGCCTCCCTCCCTACCCAACACTGACTTTAGACAAGCCAATTAACCTTCTGTGCCTCGATTTTCTTATCTGAAAAATGGGTATAATAATGCTGCTAATGGCTCTTTCCTAGGGCTGTTAGGAGGGTTAGACGAGAGAATGTATACAAAGCACTTAGAACAGTCCCTGGTACATTGCAAGTCTCTCAGTGTAAGCTTTGTAAGATAATTATCCACTTGACATAGGGTGAGCCATCTAGGACTGACAGGGGCAGAAGACAACAGGGGGTTTCCTGCTTCAGGTGCACATTCCCCCAGTAAGAAAATAAAGCAAAACCAGACAACAGAAAGACTGCTGGAGTTAGAACTCCAGCAAAAAACTGGAAAGAAGTTTCAGCATAGCACAGACCCTTAAACCTGCTCCCCTCCACCCCACCCTCAGGGTTCCTGCTGAAAGAGCTTGAAATAAGGATTCCGCAAAATGAGCAGCAGTGTGGGGGAGTGAGCCAAACATTTGACTAGGTGCCAGATGACTTGAGTACGAGTTGTAACCTTGAGTAAGTCACTGAATTGCTCTGAGCCTAAATTACCACATCTGTAAAATGAGTCAGTGGACTTTTTTTTTTTGAAGGGGGGCAGTCTGCCCATCATCTTCCTGACTTCTTCTGGGAACTGTTTGTTTCCCACACCCCAACTGTTGTGACCTCCGTTTTCTTACATGACTCCACCTCCCTGGCCATAGTTGATTGGTCCAGAAGGGGGCACCTCACCCAAGATAGGCCAATCAGAGTGCTTCCTTGAGATTTTTGGTTTTGTTGTTGAACTGGAACTGGGAAAAGAGAGTCAGCGCTTCTGGATAGAGTGTATAGAGTGGGGCTCAGGACAACTTGGCAGTTCTGTTTCCACCATGTGAAGTCTAAGAAGCTAAAACATGCAGTGAAAAGAAAAAATCAGAGAGCATTCTGGTGACATTTGGGCAAGGTGTCTCTGGGACCACCCCTGCCTTGCCCACAGTTAAATGAGACACTCAGATTGATTCCAATTAATTCTCCCTTTTGCTTAACCTGCTTCAAGTTTGTTTTCTGTCATTTGCACGCCCCCCCAAATCCCTGATTGATACAGACTAATTTATTTCTAGGATTCCTTCTTTTTTTTTTTTTTTTTAAGATTTTATTTATTTATTTGAGAGAGTGAGCAAGAGAACACAAGCAGGGGGAGAGCAGAGGGAGAAGCAGGCTCTCTGCTGAGCCAGGAGCCCGACACTGGGCTCGATCCCAGGATCCCAGGATCCCAGGATCATGACCTGAGCCAAAGGCAGACACTTAACTGACGGAGCCACCCAGGTGCCCTAGGATCCCTTTAACTCTAAATGTCTATGCTTTTATATAAACAATAGATGAATGGTGTTCAAATAGGGCTATGTGTCTGAACCTTGGATAGCTGTGTGAAATATCAAAGATTAGAAAAGAAGAAAGAAACCTCATTTAACTCACTTAAAAGTGTAGAATAAGTTCAACAGTCTTAATACCCTTTTATTATATCTAAATGAAAGAAATAAATAGGTCAAGAGCTGGTGTTTTGGTGAACTGTGAGGAAATCAGCCATTAAATTATAAAAATTGATTTCAAAACTGTTGACGTAGTGACCTGATTTTGAAATTGAATCCATTTTTCCTATGCCTAGTGTAACACAAGAGGGAGAATAGTAACTTTGGCTTCGTGAAGACCAAGAATTTAGAAAGACTTGATCACAATGTGGCAATTTTGGCCTCAATTCCCTAGTTTGTCTATGGTACCTAGTTAGTAATGAGTGATTGAAATCTTTTCTTTCTTTTGGCTTAAACAGCTAACGTAAATAGCTATGTAAATCTCTCGTTTCTGACTTCAATTCTAATCCATCCACCTGTCTGTGTAACATTAAAAATAACTTATATTTTAGCTTTCAATAAATAAGATTTTTTTTTATTTTGGCTTCTCCAGCATTAATGGATTTCAGTGTATAAAATTTTGCAATTTTTCCCACAGTAAGATAACTCAGGAATATCGGTGACCATAAATCTTTCTAATTCTAATGATCTTTTCTCTGTATTAAACTTGAGATGTACGCATATGTGTCTATTTTTATATCTGTAACTGTTCTTCTTATTCTCCCCCAGTTAATTCTTGTAATTCATGGTATGAAGGATGGTGTTTTCATATCATGTTGAAATCCACAGAAAATGATGAGATCTCATTTTTTGCTATTATTGTCATTTACATCTCCTCCCCAGAAGAAGATCCTAAATCAGAGCTTACGTGTATAACGCGGTACATGTACAGCAGTAAAACTACTTCGAGTTACAGAGACTCCCTGAACTCACTTTTTTTGGTTGAAGACCTTACAAGACGTAAAATCATAGCTAAGCAAGAGAAGTGACAAGAGGGTAGGGGAGGCTGGAGCTTGTATAAACCACTACTAAGATGTTAATACATTTGATTAACAAAACCAAGGTGATGGGGGATGGATCTGGAGTACCAGTGGTGCCCAATGCCTGGCTCTGACTCCCCAGATCGTCATCCAGAGCCTAGCAGGACCCTAGTTGTCAAGATCACCTCTCCTGAAAGGTAAGAGCCGTGTATCTGGAACGATTTTCACTTTATTCCCACTTGATATCCCCTGTGTACTCCTTCCCGTCAGGGAGTAACCAGCCACAGACGGAACTCTGCAATGTGGTGTGTGGTCTAACCCATAATACACGACAACCCCGTCACCCTCTTCTTTGTCCCTAGCCCTTCCCTACTTTAAACTACTGGCCAGGCCCCTCCTCGCCCTGCCCTCATGGGCACTGTGTCTTGACCACAGCATATCCTGCCTCCATTGACTATTTCTTTCCTTATGTCTTGGTGCCATCTCATTAAAATTAGAGGTTCCACGGAGGATTGGTTTCCTAGGAGACAGCGAGTGGGCGGAGTCTGCTCAGGGAGCACTCCTGGACACTTGGCCCATCTTGGCCTCTAATCTTCTTCCACTCTGATTACTGTGTGTGGCCACCGGTGCCCATCAGTCGTGCCTGATCTTGGTACAGTTCCTGCTCTGGCCCTGGCCAATTCGGCTTATTTTCGGTTCCCCTTTTCCACCCTTTCCTGTTTATACAACTAGAGAAAAATGCCCAGTTCCACCTGAGAGAAATACGTTCAATAGAAGACGTGAAGCCACGGTACATATCTGCAGAGTTCCATACCTTCACTTCTTAGATACATGTGTCCTAGAGGAACCAGAACCCCCACAGGCACCAGTGGTGGGTCTCTTGCATTTGGTTCAAGCCGAGTGTCAGAAGCCCGACAGACAATAGACCAGCACAGGATGGGCAAGTGATGGACTGCAGACTCCGCACAGGGGGATGAGTTCAGACTAATGTGCAAAATGTACTTTTGGTTCAATGTGGCAGACAGTTACCACAACAACATTAGTCAACAAATATTGCAACTCCGTGTAGAGCTTCGTACAACTTGCTGGAAATGTGTTAAATACTAAAGAAGTTACATTCAACGCTAGCATATGGATAGATGTATGGTCACGGAGGTAGACCTCTGTGGGAACTGTAGATCATTTTATAGTTACGGGGAGACACGGCTTTGTCACCACTGTTCACTTCTTTAGTCCCTCTTTGAATCTTTTATTCTCTTCCAGTGCACACTCAAATTTTCAGGAATTTGAGGAGCGCCTGGCTGGCTTGGTCCATAGAGCATGTGACTCTTGATCTTGGTGTTGTAAGTTCGAGCCCCATGTTGGGTGTAGAGAGTTCTTAAAAAGAAATCTTAAATAAATAAATAAATAAATAAATAAATAAATAAATAAATAAACAAACGTGGCTCAAAGCGGTGGTCTTGTCATGTCGAGAGACAATAGGAAGGTCTACTGCTTGGATTCCTACTTTTTCAGGAATTTGAAAACTCCAGGAATTTGAAATTTTCAGGAAATTTCAAATTTTCAGAAATTTGAAAATGTGTCATGAGTATAAAAAGAGACACTGAATGATTAGAACATCCATGATTAATTGTTCCATATGGACTAAGAACCCGTAAAACCAAGAGAACTAGCATTGTTGGGTGAAGAGGAGCAGGAGAAAGAAGAGACTCTAGCATGTGTTTGGTGACACCCCTGCAGATCTATTTTCTGCAATGAGACATGCAGACAAAGCCCCAGACCCCTCAGGAGAGGCCCCCTTACCTATGATGAGAGGAAGGACTGCATCTGAGAAATTACTTGCTCATTCATTCATTTATTCATTCATTAAAAAAATTGAACCAATAAATGTTTACCGGGAACATAGGGTATGCCACATAATGTGTCCTGGGCCATGGAGACACAATGATAGGAGAAATACTGTCTCTGCCTTCGCCGAGTATGTTATTCAGTCCAGGAGAAGGACAAAAATGAAGTAAACAGAGAAAACAGTGACAGGAGCTGATGTGTTATGAAGGAAACCAACAAGGGCATCAATTAGAATGTTGTGTGTTTGAGAGCCATCTGGGAAGGCCTCGCCAAGGACAGGACAACCTTCTAATTTTTCTTTCTCTCATCAGCTCTTCGCAGCCTGCAAAACAGCCTCTGAAGTTACATGGAGACTTCGGGGAGAGAAGCCCTCCGCGTTGCCCTGTATGAAGTAAGCTCTTTCTATTTTCCAAATGAATAAAGAATGGGATGGAATCGCCACTCATAACTTAATGAGGAGACCTCACGGTCTCTCAGAGATGAGAGAAGGACAGTCTACTGCTTAAGAGAACTGGGAGCAGGCAGTGTCAAAGAGAAAAAGGAGAGGATTTCGAAGACGATCACGAATGAATTGAAAACTTACATCCACACAAAATCTTGCACTGGAATGTTTATAGCAGTTTCATTCATAATTGCCCAAATTGGAGGCAACAAAGATACCCGTCAGTAGACCAATGAATAAAAAATTGTGGTACATCTGGACGGTGGAATATTATCCGGCACTGAAAAGAAATGAACGATAGGGAGGAAACTTAGATGCATATTACTAAGTGAAAGAAACCAACCTGAAAAGGCAGGTATGATAGTGTATGACTCCAGCTCTATGACATTCTGGAAAAGGCAAGACTATGGACACATTAACATGATCAGTGGTTGCCAGGGGTGGTGGGGAGGGAGGGGTGAATAGGTGGAGCACAGAGGATTTTAGGGCAGTGAAACTACTCTGCGTGATACTGTTACAGTGGATACATGTCAGTATACATTCGTCAAAATCCGTAGAATGTAGAACACCAAGAATAAACCCGAAGGTAAACTATGGACTTCGGGTGATTATCGTGTGTCAATATAGGTTCATAGATTGTGACCAAGGTATCACTCTGGTGCAGGCTTTTGATACAGGGGAGGCAGGATGTATGAGGAGGCAGGGCATACATGGAAAACCTCATTTTGCTGTGAATCTAAAAATGTTTTAAAAAATCATCTATTTCCTAAAAATTCGAATGGAAACGTTTACATCAGTCATTGTGAGTCCAGCTCATGTGAGTCCACTCCTGAGAGATGGAGCCCCCACAGTGTGCCAGGTCTGTCCATCTCCCTGGACTGAAAGGGAAGGACCCAGGTTGTTCTCCCTGCCTCCAGTGTTGTTCTTTTCTTTTCCACTGAAGAGTGGTTTCTCATCAGTTAAGGCCTGGGCATACTGAAACGTCCTTCCCTCTGTCTCCCTCCTTGGCTTGCGAAAGGACTCACTCTGTACTCCTCTAGCGATTGGCAGAGAGACGCCCTCCTCACTGGTGGCCGCGTCACCTGGCTTGGCAGGTCATGGCTTCAGCGTGTCTCTCACCGGACTGTGGGTTCCTCGAGGGCAGGGATCATGTTTCGATCTCCCCAGCATCTCGCACATCAAAGCTGTCTAGAGAAGGGACAATATCCGACCTGTGTTTTAAAGCAGTTATGCCGGCAGTGATGTGGAGGAAGGCTTGAGGAGTGAGAGGCGAGGGGCACGGAGACCCCCCCAAACTGCTTAGCGGTGCTTCCACTGAACAACAGTGAGGTTCGTTGAGAAGTCAGCAAAAGGGCAAGGGGGAAGTGTAGGTAAAATCATTACACTTTAGTGGTGGGTTAGATGGTGGGGGAGAGACGAAGGAGGACTGGAAAACTGGGAACTTCTAGAGACTTCTAACTGGTCTTTTGGTATCAGGCCTTGCTCTCCTAAGAGCTATGTAGACTGTTCTCAGCACAGTGGCTGGTGAGTTGATTAAAAATTAGAATCATTTTCCTCTTCCACTCAAAACCTTTCATTCTCCTCGCTGTGGTGTCCCGGAGAAACACCGTTCTTCCAGTGCTCTGTGAGGTCCTGCCTGCTTGGCCTCATCCCCCTTCCTCTCTGGACTCAGTTCCCACTACCCTCTCCTCTGCTTCCTCCTGTTCCAGGCTCTTCGTGCTTGCTGTTCCCTCAGCCTGCAGTCTCTTCCCCTCGTTCATGCCCTCACTCCCTTCAGACCTGTGCTCAGCTGTCACCTCTTCCCTGAGGACTTCCAGGTCCCCCTATTTAAAACTGCAAAGCCTTTCCTCAATTCCCATGCTCCTTCCCCTCATTACACGACTCTTTTCCCTCTTGCTATCTAACATACTATATATTTTTGTTCCTCCTCCATCTGCCCAATTCAACTATAAGCGCCATAAGGACAGGAATTTTTGTCTGTTTTGTTCATAGTCCTAGCCCCGGGGCCTAGAGCAGGCCTTATCCAGCATGTAGTTGAATAAATGCTCAGTAAACACTGGTTGGTTCGTGGAGTGGTTTTTCATGACTGATCTCCTGAACAGGCCGTAAGGACCCCTTCTGTCCCCAGCAGCACCCAGCAGGTGGTGGCTATGTGGCGGAAGACCGAGTGGACCCTGGGGGGTGGGACCTTTCCAGCATTCTGGACCTGACCCCTCCCCCCACTAGGGCTCCTTAGATCTCATTTGCTCACAACTTCCTGACCTGCTTACCCCCGACAGGAACAGGGTCTGCATGGGCAACAAGTTGGTGTCCTGTGAAGAATAAGCCCGTAGAACACAGTTCAGCTGCGCAGGCAGCACTGAAGACCAGAGTCACTGACGAGGCCAAGATCAGGTTAGATTTCCCCCTCGGTAAATGAAGCAGATAAAGTCTACCTTGCAAAGTCGTTGTAAGAATCAGGTTTAAGGAATGGCATGGCATCATGGTAGTGCTTGTACATAGTATGAGCCCAACGAATGAGGGCCAACAGGTGGTGGAGTGGGCTCAGCACTCCCACCCACCATCCAGGGCAATGAAGATGGAACCCATGATGAAGCCCAAGGCCACAGGACAGCCTTACCTGCTGCAGGTTCTGAGGTCACAGTTATTTCTCCAGGCTGCAAGACCTTGCCAAGACCCACTCAGGCGTTTCAAGCAGCTTGTTTCCTTCCTCATCCAGCAGCATCGATGACTTTAGACATTAAACATTAGAAGAATGCATCTGTGTCATACTTTAAAGCTGATTAGGACTGGGTCCAAAAATAATGTCAAAAGAATTCCCCAGTTCCCAGATAATAGCCGCTGTTGTGTGCTGTTGTAATACGACAATTAAAACGAGAGGGGGGCTGCCATCTTGCTGACAGAATGAATTCTCCTCTTGACAGACGGAGGGAAAGTGGGGTCTCCACCACCGGTGAACTTCAAAGCAAGCCAATCATCAATCAACCCCAGGAAAGCCTGTATTTTGACGCTGCCTGACTTTTCCTCTCAAAGTTTTCCTTTTCCTTTCCTCTCTTTTGCGTTTCAAAATTTCCCCTCCAGTGATTACTTCCGTTTGGACTCTCCCTGTTATTCCACTTCCTGTTTGCCTACTTTTTGTTCTGCTGTGTTTGCTTCTCTCCTCGCCTGGTGCACTTGGCCTTCAGTGAGTTCCTCTATTTCATCTCCTGCCCACCCCACAGCCCTTCCGAGGAAGATTTTAAGTTCCTAAGCTCCTCACCCCTCCTGGGTTGTAGCTCTTTGGGCCTTTACAGTACAGTTGATAACACCTTGGCTCAAAAAGTTTCTAGTGACCCTTTCCCACTAAGTCCACTGAGTTTAGAGGAAGCCTTGGTTCCCTCCAGTTAACGGCTAAGGGCTTGGAGAGACTCTGGGACCAGGAAAAGGGCATGCTCAGTGCATCCTTGCTCCCTTACGGCCCTTGAAGAGTTAACTTGCAAACAGCCCTCAGGAATACGAAGGAGAGACTGAAATACCAGGGAAAAGAAAGTGCTCTGTGTGCTGCCTTCTTCTCGAGAAGAGTGATGAGGCCAAGAGAGCTCAGAAGACTTGGCAGCTGTGGATAACCCATCGGCCTCAGGCCACCGGCTTGATACGGGGATCCTGCCACTTCTTCTCCTGTTGTGTACCCCAACCCCAATGACCCCGAGCGTTCAACCGCTCCAACCTCTTGGCAAACACGACACCCTCGACAGAGTTGGACCTTGGCCCACTGCTTCTCAGTTGCCAACCAGCCAAGAGAACACCTGCTTTTCATTCTCTTCGGGGGAAGTGTGAATTTTTCCCGTGGGGCTGTAACCTGCGCTTGTGCCATAACCCTTCTCCCTGTTTGCTTTTCTGACATCTTCTAACCTAACTCCAGAAGGTGTCCAAGGGAGCCCCAGCATCTGCTCCTCACGGCCCAGATCACCCTCGAGATTTTGCAGCCAGTCAGGGAGGGTCTGCGGCAGATGACGTTGCTGCTATGGTTTTGTTTTCCTTTGTCTACGTTTGGCTGGCATAAACACTTCTGAAAAATGGTCTGCAGCTAATGCCTTTTCGTTTGGTTCCCTTTAACGAGGGGTTTATAAAACGACTCTTACTATGCAGAACACATGTTGTAAGTATACAGTTACTTGACGGATTGAAAGAGTGCTGAGGAAAGCAGAACACATGTTTCAAAATATTCCTGAAATGCATAATTACCCCGTGGACCGATCGGGGACATAATATACATTTTAATACACCATTTAATTGCTGTTTACCTAGGAGACAGGAACCTTTCTGGTCTCTTGGGCTAAACTACAGGTTTTTAGAAACTGTCTAAACACATATTTACTTGATTCATGTTGGTCTCTTGGGTGAAGAATCCTTTTCCAAAGAAGTGGTGGTACGTGCAGAACAAGAGAATTAAAGGCTCTGAGGCAGTGGCTACCAATGACAAGACAAAGGCTTTATCGTCCATGATTCAGGGACCACAATCCTAAAGGAATAGGCTGAACCCAAGAGCCCTAAAAATAATGCACCCCAGTAATTCGACATCACTGAAACTCACCCTCTCCCAACACCTGCATATTTTTTCATCATAACCCTTTCTGATAAAAACGTGTACGTTGCATCACAGGGGCTTCTTCAAGAAAGAACATTGAGATAACAGCTGGAGAACTCCACCTCTAGAACCCAAGTCCAAGGGAGAGCTCCTTATCTCTCTCCTCCCAAAACCTGCTTCTCCTCACATGTCCCTGCTCTCAGCAAATGGCACCAAATATCCCCCCCAGCACTCATGTCAGAAACCAAGTGCCGTCTTTTACTCTTTCCTCCCTCCCTCTTACATCATCCAGTCAGAAACTGTTTGGCCATATTATTTAGCTTCTCTGTGCTGTCCGTAAACCCAGGATCATGGTAGTACAGACCTCATGAGGTGGTCACTGTAAGCTTTAAATGTCAATATTCAGGACAGTTCTTAGCACACAGTAAGTGCTGGGTATGTTCTCCTTTTTCCTTCTCTCTCCATATTTAATATTTCTAGATTCTGCCCACTTCTCTCTATCACCACAGCCAATGCCCTCAGTCAAGCTGCCATTCTCTCTCACCTGCATTCCAAACTGGTTTTTGAGCATTCACTCTTTCTGACCCTACTCAGCCCCATTCCAACCCATTCTTCATGAGGAAGCCGGAGCTGTCTCTCACATTCAATGCTGAGGGTGGCGTGCCTAAGCCTAAAAGTCATCCACAACTCCTCCATCATTCTTAGGATAAAGACCAACTTTTATAAAACGGCTTTCAAGGCCCTTTGTGAACTGGCCCCAGCTCCCACTCCAGGCCTGAGTTCTAGAAGGTTGTGGTTGGTTATCAGAAGTCTGACTTCAGCCTAAGTGACACAAAACTGTATGCATGAAGCATGACAAGGTCTGGTCCCCTTCCTGACAACAAGGGGACCCTCTCAACATGATGGTGTTAAGAGAACCAGGAAAACTTTGCTGTCTCCCCTAAATTCTTCTCCTATCCAAAGCTTGAGATTCCACCGTTAGTATTCCTGGCCTCTTAGAGCAACAGTCCCCCTGAGAGGGGCAATACTTTAAGCTCCTTTCTTATCTTTGGTAGATACCTGACTTCTCATAACAGAGTACAAAAAAGTTTGGCTCCTGGCCCAAGACATATCTGGGCACGGGTTGACAAGAGCTGGCCACCTTGTCTAAATGACAAACCACAGCTACCCAGGGAAAAAACCCTCCGACTTGTGAGGGAAGTGGACCTGTTTCCTCCGAGGAGAGAGAATCAGAAAGAGCCACAGGAGAATGGTTCTCAAACTTGAGCACATGTCAGACTTACCCAGGAGGTTTGTTCGAACACATCGTGGGTCCCATCCCAGAGATTCGGATTCAGCTGGTCTGGGGTGGAGCAGCCTCCTAGCTCACCAGGCCTGTGAGAAACCACCTGGAACCTCTGACCACCTCCATCCTGAGACCATGGCGTCTCTGTGGCCAACATTGTGGCAACCCTTTTGCTTTCTTTGCTTTGTTTGCCCTCAAGGCGGTGAGGCCTAAAGCAACTAGGTCAAGGAGCGAAGACTGCAAGATGACAGGCCAGGAGGCCAGCTTTGGCCATCATGTGACCATGAGCTGGGCTCCCCAGAAGTAGCCACACCGAGGGATTGCTGAGACAACGGAGGCCTTCTTTCCCGGCACCGCAGAGCGACTCATTCTGCCCTGGGCAAACCCTTAGCTTCCAAAGGTCTAGGGTCGGACCACAAGCCTCCAATTCTCTGGAGCGAATGCCTCTCTACTCCGCTAACAACCGCCAGCGTCTGTGTCTGTGTTGATCAGCAGGGGCTGCTCAGCTCACATGGGAGTTCTGCTCTCCATAAGGAAGACCGAAGACACAGGGCTGAGGGCCCACGTTATGGGCTATTTTCACCTGCATGTGCATAAGAGAAGGTTTCAATGGTAGGAAGGTAGGCAAGGGGGAAACTGAGTGGGACAGAGCTTCCTAGAAGGTACGCACCTGGGGAATATGAACAGACGGGAAGGGGAGGTAGTTCCTCTATGACATCTGTTTCCATGGTAAAGGTCCAGAAGGGGAGCAGAGGCCTCCTTGGTACCAAGCCCCTGCTGTCTGCTCCAGGCCACCGGGGAGACCCAGAAGGAAAGGTTGATTATAAAGACTTTCTATTGGCTGTAACCACAGAGAGAAGGAGTGTCCAGCTGCAGGCCCAGGGAAGCGTCCAAAACGCTTTGTGACTGTAGATTTTTAGGCAGAAGGTGCCAGGTAAGGCCAGCTTATCTGAGCAGGGGTGACAGATGCTGGGCCAAACCCACAGATGCTGGGCCAAATTTAGAGGCAGAGAGAAGGTAGGGACCAAGGGGCAGGTGCCAAGGGACTGGGACCAGGGCAGGTGCAACCGCTGGGATGGAATTGAGGGCCCCCTCCCCGCACAAGCTGGGGCAGCTGAAGCCATGGGCTCTACAAGCCAGCCAGCAGTCCGGTAACCAGGGAGACCACTTCAGTTTCCAGGGAAGTCTAAGAGGTCGTGATGCAAAAGTTAAGCTGGTCCGTGCAACAGCTGATTAGTTCCCGGTGGAAGAGCTGTGTGACAAGATTTCCAAGGATGTCGATGTGATAGCAAAGGATGGTAGCAAAGATTGAGGTCCAGGTGGTGGTCATCTGGGTTCAAACTCTAGCTCAGCCACTCACCAGCTGTGTGACCTCGGACCAGTCACTTGAGCTCCCTGTGAATATTTGTCATCATTTAGAAAGGAAAATAATAATACCTAACTGATAAGGTGGTGTGAGAATGACATGAAATACAAAATGTGGAAAGTGCTTGGCCCCTTGCCCAGCATAGCATGAACGCTGAATTTATTATTATTATTGACAAGCAATGATGTCTATGATATATTATTAAGTGAATAAATACAACACATATATGGCACAGTCCAATCTATGTAGAAAGGAACCACTATATTTCCCTCCGTGTGTGTGTGTTTATGAACACATGAAGAGAAGTCAGGAAGGGTCAAATTGTTAACGGTGGTTAATTCTGGGGAGTGGAATTGGGGAAGTAGGTGAAAGGGGGTATGGCCATTTCACTAACAAGTGTCTGGACTGTTTGGGCATTTCAGGGGTGAGGAGGGTAATGGGTGTGACAGTGGAAGGCATCCGGTCTTCAGAGGCTGCGAACCACAAACAGGCCTTTGCCAAGGCTTCGGTATTGATTGTATTGGTCCCAGAACCTCACGTGTGTCCTCGGGCAGCGCTCACTGAGCTTTCTCACTCTGGGTGAAACTGTTCTCAAGGCACACACAGCCCGCCACCTCCTGCCTTTGCTTAGTGGCCGTCTTTTCCCCACGGCCAGGGCTCCCCTTGGCCCCAGCCAGGGCATAGCCCAGTTCAGGCTCCACACCGGTCTAGAAGCAAGCCAGGAAAACCTGAAGAGCTAGAGATGAATTCTTTGGTGCTCAGCGTTGAGCGAGGTTCACTGTATTGACCAGAGTTTCCTGATTCTGATTGCTGAATGAGGCAAAGGCCATTTTCTCCTTCTTCCTCTCAGCACTGAGCACCCCTGTAACAGGCTGGATGATACATGGCCCCTCCCCAGCCCAAAGATCAAGTTCTAATCCCTGGAATTTCTAAGTGTTCCCTTACTTGGGAAAAAGGTCTTTGCAGATGTGATTAAGGATCTCAATGACCTGGGTGGGCCCTCAAAATGCAATTACATGTATCCTTATAAAAGAGAGACAGAGGGAAATTTATACGTGGGCAGAAGGGAAGGCAGTCCCATTCCAGAGGCAGGCACAAACCATGGAAGACTGGAAGGCCGCAGGCATCAGAAGTTGCAAGAAGCAAGGAAGGCATCCTCCCCTGGGAGCTTCCACAGGGACACCCGCCCTCACACCTTGATTCCAGCCCAGTGATATTGATTTTGGACTTCTGGCCTCCAGAACTGTAAGAGGATACATTCCTGTTGTTTGAAATCACCAAGTTTTTGGTAACGTGTTACAGCAGCCACAAGAACTGACTACCCCCAGCCTCCTCCCTGGGTTCGAGCTGGGCACATGGCCACGTTGGTAGGGGTGACATCTCCCAGTCCCTCTGACAACTGGGAGCAGCCACGCGATGACATTTGGCCCATGAGCAGAAGTGATGTGTGTAACTTCCTGAGTTTCACAATAAAGTTTCTCACCCTCCGTGTTCTCTTTCCCCTTCCACAGCCTGGAATGCCATCACGGTGCCAGGCAGCATGCTGTGGCTGAGAGGGGAGGACAGCTGGACGAGCCGTCTAGACACGAAGGTAGACACAGTGAGCAGAGGGTTCCTGGGGCCCCGGACAAGCTCATGGAGCTGTGGCGTCCTTCCCATTCCGCAGCTGCATGAGACAGGAATGAGATTCGTATCACTGAAGGCGTGCTAGGGCGGGTATCTTTGTTACAGCAGCTTTACCCAGCTCATACTCCAACTAAAACATTGGGATTCAGTCTTGTTCTGATAACCAGAGCCTCTACCTGCCTACAGGTCCTCCCTACAGCTCATGCCTGGGTCCTGGCTGCTGCTGACCTACCTCCCCAGTGTAGACGACCATCTGCCTGGATTTCTGAATATCACCAACCAGGATTTTTGACTGCCATACTTTGCTTGACGTTTGGGACACCTCCACTGCTCTGTGTGGGGCTGCCCACCACAGACTCTTTGCTGGTACTACCAAAGGTTGTACCACACCATACCTTCCAGATGCCAAGCTCTACCTTCACTGCCCCTTCAGCCGGTTGGGTCTCCCCGGAGCCTGTCTACTCCAGGAGGTAAATTTGCTTCTAGGTCCTGACTCCTCCTTGTCACCCTGTCCTGTAGCAATTAGCTAGACCACACCTGGCTATGTCCTGAGATACGTGGGGGAAGGGTGCCTGGCTCCTGGCAGAAAACACACGTAACTGCCAAGTCTTCCCTGATGCCCTCCCTAGCTAACCCCAGAGCTGCCCGGAGCTTCTGCATGCAGTGCAAGCCAGCAGATGACCACGCTGGGCTTTCGTGACAGAGATACATGGCATTGTTTGGTGACTTACACTTACGTTTGTTTTCCTTCACACAACTTTACAGTTGATAATGTGTATCATCAAATACGATGTTGGCCTGAGGATGTATAACCGTTTCAGGAACACACATGTTAAGTTCGGACCGTGCACAGGTTTAACTGCAGGTGAAGAATCACCGGTGAGAAATGCATTTGATTAACTCTGAGGCGCAGAAGGAACCTCATCCGGTGTCCTGGATTAGGCAGCTACTGTTTATTTATGCAAAGGGTAAGAGAAAGTCATTAAAGCCCCCATTCCTGGTAATTGTCTCAGAAATTGCATTCCCTGGCCTAGCAATTAGTTTTATACAAAGCGAGAAGATATTTGGGTTAATAACCTTGAGTTTTTATGACTCAATCAATATTTTGGTGGCTGCAGGCGGCTTTGCTACTGTAAATTTTGAGTACAGTGCTTGTGGGGTGTATAAATATTTAGCTAGCCATTGAAGCATCAATTAATGAAATCATTTCTTCTGTTCTTTAATTTAGAAGATACCGTTGGCAGTGTAGCGGTCTGAGGTGTTTATTTTAGCTGCTGTCATAAATGCGGAAACTAAACCGCTGTTGTGCTGTATGGTTTATTACTGTGTCCGTTTGCATATCCATATTGCAGGCCTCTCTTTTAGACCCGTCTCCTTCCGACGGATCTCGAATGACCTAGTCACCTGCTTCGGATGGTCTCGATCTGATTTTAACTTTGCCATCATGCTTCTCTGTTGTAACATCTGTAGTATTGTGTGTGTGTGTGTGTGTGTGTGTGTGTGTTTATGTGTGTGTGTGCGTGCGTGTTTTAATATCACAGATGTAGTAGGAGTCAAAACCAGGACTGATTACTAAGTCCTTCCTTTTAGAATGGGATGCTTTAAAAAAAAAAAAAAACCTAGATAATCAGAGTCCAAACTATAGCTATTCAATACCTAAACAGTCAAGTAAAGTGAAGCCTTCTTTCAACTGGATGTTTTCTCTAAACCAAGCTTTCCCAAAATGTGTTCCTCGGAATGTGTATTCCTGGGGTGCTAAACGGATTTTCTATTTTGTGTCTATTTGGAAAGTCAAGCGGAAAAAAAAAAAAAGGTGGTTCAATCCAAGTATTAGTATCTTCACAGCCCAGAGACATCTTGAGGGTGGAGGACTGAACATATTCTGCCCAGTATTTTTCAGGCTGAATTATTAAGAAGGTTTCAATTCTCTAACGGTGTTTTAGAAAAGAACAATCAACGATTGTACCTTTTTCTAATATGTGTGTGCTTGGTCCTGGCACTCGCTTATGAAACTGAGTCAATAAAATAATCAGAGTTCCAATGGTCTTCACTAAAAAAGGGGGCCTTGATTTTTTAGATAATCAGCAGTATTGAATATGAGCTGAATATAAAATTATATTAAGAAAATGTTTTAAGCTTGTTGGGTGTGATAATCACACTTTCTATAAGAAAATCTCCCCCTTGTTTGGAGATGCACACTAAAGTATTATTTAAAGGTAGAATATCATGCTGTCTGGAATTTCCTTTAAAATACTTTAGCTAGAAAGGAAGGGGGAGAAACGCGGTCATGGACAGAACACATAGGATAGAATAGTGATAGTCGTCGAAGCTGGGTAATGAGTATATAAAAGATCCTATAGTTTCCACTTTTATTTACATTCAACAATTTTTATAATGAAAAAAAAAAGTTCTGCGGTCAAATAAGTCTGAAAAATCCAAGCTTTACTAAAATAAAAATTAAACATGTTTCTTTACCTTAGGCCTTCTCAGGACCTTTACATGTTAGTGTGTGTATATAGTCTCTCGTTTATTTGCTTTTTTTCCCTTTTTCTGCAAAGCATATTAAAAGAACTTAAAAGTTCTGGGGCGCCTGGGTGTTCTTTCGGCTCAGGGCGTGATCCCGGCGTTATGGGATCGAGCCCCACATCAGGCTCCTCCACTGGGAATCTGCTTCTTCCTCTCCCGCTCCCCCTGCTTGTGTTCCCTCTCTCGCTGGCTGTCTCTCTCTCTGTCAGATAATAAATAAAAATTAAAAAAAAAAAAAGAACTTAAAAGTTCTGCCAAATACGCTAATATACTTTAGGAAATACTGGCCTATCTCTACCTAACAACCAGTGTGGACTGAATTGCCTGCCCTGACCATTACCGGAGTTCACGATGAGAGTGAAGGTTTTTCTCCCTCCCTGTGTCTCCACCCACATCAGTCCCAGGCAGCCGAATCCTGGGGTTGAGCCTTAGGAATATCAGATGGGCTGAGGTTTGGACCTTGGCTCAGCCACTTACTAGCTCTCTAATCTTTGCCCCTCAGTTCCTCCATCTATAAAATCTATAAAATGGGTATAATCACAGTACCTACCTCGCCGGGTTGTCATATAGAATAAATGAGATAATGCCTGTAAAGCCTTTCATACACTGCCTGGCATATGGTAAGTCTTCAACAAATCGGAGATATGATTGCTATAATCCCTTCTGTAAAGCCCAGCTTAGATCATATCCTCTTTGTGAAGCCTTCTGGGCTTCCTTTGCACAGAATCAATTCCCTTTTCTTCTGTATTCCATTTCATGCCTTTAATGTGTAATTCATTATAAATGCCCTGAGGAGAGGGACCATGCCTTATTCATCTCTGCATTACAGCCACCTTCTAACAGGCCATCGGACCCTGAGGATGAGAAATGGGCTCATTCCAGCAGATTCAGCTTCCTTCAGGCCCTTGGAAGACCCATACAAAAATGTCATTTACATAGCATTGCTCAGCCTCAAGAGAAGCTGAGAAAAGTAGTCTTCATTCCAGACCTCTCTAATGCTCTATCTATGTACCATCTAGGTATCTGTCTTCCATGTCTGTCTGTCTATCTATCTACCTGTCTATCTATCTATCTATCTATCTATCTATCTATCTACCTATCTATCCATCATCTATCTATCTATCTATCTATCTATCTATCATCTATCTATCTATCAATCATCTGTCTATCTATCTATCTATCTATCTATCTATCTATCTATCATCTGTCTATCTGAGATGAAGCCAAAGGGTCAAGGCTAGTCCTGCAAAAAGCCCATTGCCTGCTCTCTGATGAGTGGAATAGACTCTCACTGCCTTTAATATAGTGATTTCAGGATAAAAAAACAACAGCTTTCTGATGTTATTAATATCATTGGGCCTTTGTCACACTTGAAAACATTTTTGACTCGACGCACTTGAATACTATTTAGAAAAAAGCCTTCAAGGAAAAAATAACATAACTGCGTCTGTAGCAGTAACGTCCCCACTGAGGCACAGCGAGCACACACACTGAGCATCTCGACAGGAAAACATGCAGATGTTTACTTTGGCAACAGACAGTTTTCACAGCTGGTACCTCCCAGGTCCAGGCTACAGAGTCGGACGTCTCCCAAAAGCACGTGCAGGCAGCAGTATGAAACCCTCGACTTAATCAGCTTATACCTGTTTCGTGAGCACGAGCAGAGTTTTCTGCCAATTCCTAAGCATCTTCTCATTTGGTTTTCCTGATGTGATATGTGAGTGAGAAATCGGGTTAATCCAATAGTGAGGACAAGCAAGTAACAGCGAAAAACCTGATCTGAATCAGGTTTGGGCAGACAAGGCTTTACTGACTATCTTTTCTTTCTCAGTTCAGGTAGAAAGGAGTTGATACAATCAAGGACATGCAACTCTTCAGTTTCTAACTAATGCGTGGAGAAAAACAAAAATTCACCGATGATCTAGAACCATCATATTGACTGTCAGATTTCCCTTCCTCTTTTGATGAGATTTCACCCAGTTGGCAAACAAGTATAAACAAGGATTACTTGTCCATTTTCCCTTTGCCCCCTTTCCCTTCTCACTTAGGACATTTCTTCTTACTGAAATTAATAAAGAATATTAATGGAGTATTCACTGTTCAATGTAAGAAAGACAAACTATATGAGGGCACTGTCCTCACTGAGTTTGGTTTACAATCCAGTTGGTTTCATTTGTAGCTTTTGTGCATTTTAACCGGATAGGGGCATACTATATAACTACTGTGTACACCTCGGTTTTTACTTGGATATCATAGAAAGGGTTCCATATTTGTATATATTAAAATATGGAATATCAGGAATATGGGATATTCCTACAACGGGAATATGCCATAGTCGCAGATAGGAATATGGAATTCAAAAGAATTGAACTACCTCATTCTTTTTTAAACAGCTACATACTGCTCCATTGTATGAAAATACCGCAATTTACTTCACCAGTCCCTGAATGATGCATATTAAATCTTTTGCTGTTACAAATAATGCTGCAATGAATAACTGTATGTTTTCTGTTTCCCACCTGGGCAAATATATCTGTAGGATAAATACCTAAAAGTTGAACTGCTAGGTTGAATTGCAGAGAACATGTGCTCTTGTGATTTGGTAACTATTATAATCAAGTAGCTATTGTCAAACTGTCTTCCGTGAAAGAAGACAATTTAAATACTCCATAAACACTTCTATATTTGCTCTCATATCTTTGGCACTTTACTGTTGAATGCCTTCATCAAGAGAGGAAATTACCAAATTTTGTGAATTTTGCCAATTGGAAAGATAAAAAAAAAGTCACCTCATTTTTAATTCGCATTTATTTTATTATGAATGAGGGTGAGTACTTTTCATATGTGCAGCAGATATTTAGGTCTATTTCTGGATCCTCTGTTCTGTTTCATTGATCTGTCTGTTACTGTCTTTTTCAGAATTAAGAAGGACGATTCTCAATTGAAAGAGAAGGTAGAACAGCTGAGCTCTACCACAGACTAGCTAGCTTGAATGAATGCCTTCGTCTCTTTGATCTTAGATTCTCCAGCAGGAGTGTTGGATCTGAGGAGTTCATTTACTCAACGTCTGTTTTGTTGAGCACTGGGCAGCGCCCTGGGGCTGGAAAGGAGAGCCAAAGCGGATGCTGTCTCTGCTCTCATGGAGTTTACAGTCAGTGTGGGGAGGGGGTAGACACAAGTCAAATCCTGACACAGGTTGTTGAGAGTCCCTAGCAACGGAAACAGGAGAATTGGGGGAGGAGGAGGGGGGAGAGGGCCATAGAGATTTCCTTTGGAAGGAAGTGGAGGAAGTGAAACAGATCTGCTGGGGAAAGAGCCAGGTGAAGGGGTTGGGGTGTGGAAAGGAAGAGTTTTCCAGATAAACTTTCTGGCATGTGAGGATTTGGCATGAATAGAAAACTCTCTACTGTAGCTGGAGATAGAAAAATGACAGGAAAGTGGTAGGAGATGAGAGAGGCTGCAGAAGTAGATAGGAATCAATCCACGTAGAGTCTTAGATAAATATTTTGGTCTTTATCCTAAACATTTGTCTTATCTGGATCCTCTAGGAAGTCAATTCTGAATTAAGGACTAAAGCAGTGTGTTTGTTCAGCACATAGAATTTCTCCAGAAAGCTTATAAGGAAAACCATATTTCAGAGCTGTTCTTATCAGGGAGAAAGATCTGCCTGGTGTTCTCCCATCTTCCATTGCCCGTTGTTCATGTCTCACTCTACAGAAAGCGAATTCCCCTGTGCTTCCAGAGTACATCACCCAGGCCTTCAGTGGTCATGCCCAAGGTGTGGCATTTCATCCAAACCTGGAAGTTGAGGCATATATGGAACACCAACCCGGAGAAATGAAAGGATGCCGTCAAGGGAAGATGAGAAGTGCACAGAGTTTGTGTCCTCTACAGCATTAAAAGAATCTATGCAAGAGAGTGCCATAGTCTGGCAACGGTGTGGAGAACAGCTCTGCAAGCACTGAGAATGGATGTATGGAAAACAGCTGGGAAGCTACTGCAATGGTCCGGAAGAGAAAAGATGGTGTGCAGGGTTGGGGTGGTGGGTGTGGAAATGGAAAGAAGCAAAGGGATATGAGAAATTTGAGAAGGTACAAACACAAGGACTAAGGGAATGGTTAGATTTGAGAAATAGGGAAAGTCACCAAGGATGTCAGGTTTATGACTTGAGCCTCTGGTAGATGGTGGCATGAGATAAGAATCTGAGGTAGAGAATCAAGTTTGGGAGGAAAGATCATGACTTGGGGTTTGGACTTGTGGCTCTGAAAAGCTCAACTGGAGACTTTGAGATTATGAGTCTGATTGCTGGAGCGGTAGCTGTGGAAGTTGGTGACAGAATATAGAGTGAGAAGTGAAGCTTAAAAAACTGAAACATTTGGGGCGCCTGGGTAGCGCAGTCGTTAAAGCGTCTGCCTTCGGCTCAGGGCGTGATCCCGGCGTTACGGGATCGAGCCCCACATCAGGCTCCTCGGCTGGGAGCCTGCTTCTTCCTCTCCCTCTCCCCTGCGGTGTTCCCTCTCTCGCTGGCTGTCTCTCTGTCACATAAATAAATAAAATCTAAAAAAAAAAAAACCTGAAACATTTAATGGCTCCGTGGAGAAGGATGGTAATGGAAAGAAGATAGAGGAAGAGCGGGGAAGAGGTAGGAAGAAAACAAGAAGAACCGAAGGAAGAGGGTTTCAGGAAGGAAGGGTCCCAGAAAAGGCCAGGGAAGGTGAGGACTGAGTCCTTTGCTTTAGCAACATGGTGGCCATTAGCCGTTTTAGTCAAAGTGATGGGCTGAGGAGTGAGGGAAAACAATGAAAAGGAAAAGTAGTATAAACCTATTCAAGAAGTTTCACTGGGGAGGAGAGAAGGAAAAAATAATAGCAGGAAGGGCTGTGGGTTGAGGATGTTTTTGTTTTATCTTAAGAGGGGCTTGAGTATGTTTAGCATAAATAGGAAGGATTCAGCGTCAGGAAAGGGTGGAGTATACAGGGGAGAGGGGACATGTTAGAATGTCAGGCTCTAGAGAGAACAGGAGGGGCTGGGATCCAGAACATAGGGCCTGACCTCAGGGTAGGAAGCATCAGCCAGGATGGGAGGAAAGGAAGGGGGATGACGGCAGGGAAGGCGCGGCTGTAGCAGGAAGTTGAGGGTCTGGTGCAATGGCTTCAATTTTTGAAAAGTAGGAGGCAGGTAATATGCAGAAACGTGTGGTGGGGGTTGGAAAGGTAGGAAGGAGAGTGGAGAGGGTTTGAAATAAAAGAAACTCCCAACTTTGTGATCTTGAGAGCACTTCCTTCACGGGCAGCGTGGAGAAATGATTACAGGTGGAGGGAAGAGGGGAGATTAAAAGAGAAGAAGGAAGGGGGTCCCAGCCAACCCCTACCTTTGCCTCCCTACTTACCCTCCAGCCAGTCTTAGCTCTGGTCTTCCAGCTCATAGACAAGGAAGCAAACAAGGTGGGTCTGATATAGCAATTCCGAGTTCCTGGCTTCCGGGTAGCTAAGAAGTTGTCATTTTGTAATTCACACGTAATAGCTTAACACAACAATCAATCAGTGTTTGAGAATTCTTCTTTTATTCTAGCATCATGGTGATACTTCCAAATGTTGACCCTGGAAAATAAAATATTGTGAGCATCCACTAAAATTTTAACACCAAAGTCTGTTAAAAGTCTTTTGTTCCTTGGGCTTTTCTTTTCGGCTAGAACAGGACCTAACTGTTTAACTTGTGGTTAAGGATTATTTGTGCGGGGCACCTTGGTAGGTGAAATGTAGTGGATTTGGCGTTTTGCCCGTGGAACACTGGGCAGGAGCTCCAGTTACAAATTGCAGCTGTATAAAATAACAGGAAACGTGGGGCTTTGAAAGATTCCACTGGAAAGATTAATTATTTGGGAAATAGTTATGCCGCAGCTTCGTGTGTTTTTGGAGAAAAGGTGGCCCACGCCATTTTTAATAGTGCGAAAGAAAATTCTGCTACTAGGACTAAAGAGGGGAAGGGAGGAGGTCTTGTTTCCTGGAAGGGCTCACATTTACCTTAAAAATCATCTTTATTCTCTTTGTTAGGATACAAGGAGCTAGAAATGAAAGCCACATGGAAGCCCAGAAAGATCTGAGGCTTATAAAAGAGAAGATCTGGATTTCCTAATTTTCTGAGATGACCTCCTTGTTTGTTCGTTTGTGTGTTTTAGCTTTTCCTCCTACTGTCCCCCACCCTGCCCCTCCACATCCAACAATTTCCTATGTATCAGTCCAACATGGACATTCACGTTCCTGTAGGCATAAGAATGTTATTCAAATGAACCCACAACTTCTGTGTGGACATCGACTTGGGATTTAGTGACTCTGTGATGTCCAGAAGAATAAACCAGCATTTACTACTGCACAGCTGGGACGACCGAATGATCAGACTACACTCAATAGACCTGAGCACCGTTTTCTGAGAACAACGTGTTTCTACGCATTGGAAGTAAAATAATGCATTCTCCCCAGCGTGCTCTGATGGTGAACTGCCAAGAAATTGCAGGGGCGCTGGTATTCTGGGGGAGGGGCAAGGCATTTTCTTGAGTTCCAGAGCCATCTGTCTATAAACGTATGCAGAAAAGGGACATACGTTTCCACGTAGGCCCGTCCCTTTGCTTCACCTTGAACACCACTCCTCTGAGATCAGCCCTGGAGAGATGTCTTTGGCATGAAGGTTTACCTGAGCCGCGGGAGGAGCAAGGCGCCCTTCGATGCCACGGCTCTCCCAGCTGAGCCTGACCACCGAGTTCGAGAAAGGTTCGTTCCGGGGGCGCCTGGATGGCGCAGTCGTTAAGCGTTAAGCGTCTCCCTTCGGCTCAGGGGTGATCCTGACGTTCTGGGATCGAGCCCCACATCAGGCTCCTCCGCTGGGAGCCTGCTTCTCCCTCTCCCCCTCCCCCTGCTTGTGTTCCCTCTCTCACTGGCTGTCTCTCTGTCAAATAAATAAATAAAATCTTAAAAAAAAAAAAAAAAAGAAAAGAAAAGAAAGAAAGATTCGTTGCCGGACGTGCTCGGGCTAATCAGCTGACAGAGACCATCTGAGGACTTTCGGAGCAGTAATGTCCACCTCACACCCAGCTGTGGAGCCGCGGAACCCAGACCCTCTCCGAGGAGCAGGACCTCAGGACTCGGGCCTGGGGGCACCACTGGGAGCGACGGGTAATCTCATGGAGGGTAGATGGGTACTAAACTGGATCTTTCCAGCGAATAGAAGGTGAGGGGGAAAAAGCTTTTACTCTAGTTTTGTTAAATTTCTAATTGAATCTGTAAGTCATTGAAGTGTGGTTGTGGAGAGACTAGGACGGCAGTGCGTGGTTTCTCCTTGTTCCTAAAATCTAATAGCATGGTCTCTTGGCTGTCGCGGAAAGGAAGGGGGCGGAAGAGCCTGAACCCCGTCTGCTCTGCGCAACGGCTCCATTTTCCGTAGCCCTCCCCCTCCCCCACTATCATGCTCGGCACCCCTCCGCTCTGTACGGAGGCTCTCTGATCCTCAATAGTACACTTCTCGTGGCCTTTGTGCTGAGGGGGGGACATAAGACCAGACGCAGCCCCCTCCCTCAGGGGACATTCACTGGAGCTGGAGAGACAGCAGCACTTGTCCATCCAGGGAGGTTGGAGGGACTGGAAGGAAAGAACCTAGGGACGCAGAGGCCAGAAGCAGCCCCGTCAAATATGGAGGATGGTCGCGGCCGAATCAAGCTAGGCCCGTGGGCTCAAATCTGGAAACGGCTTTGTTTGGATCACACCTGCTGTGTTGGTCCCCCACCTCTGGAGGATCTCAGAAGGCAGGTCCGCTGTTTTTCCAGCCTTGCTCAGGTCTTGCTCAAGAGTGTCCTACTAGCCCAGCCTCCATCAAGCCCTTGCTTTCACGCTTACTAAGCTTCTGTCCATCCCCCAGGCTTGGAAATCCCAAACATCTCACGTCTTTCTACCTATTCTTCTGTTCCTCTGGACAACGTATGGGGAGCAAAGATAGGTAAAGGGCAGAAACTGCCTATCTGACTAGGGCTATTATAAATGGACATTGTAAAGCGGCCTGGGTGAGCCCTCAGCTTTGTTGGGTTCTTTTAAGACCGTGCGTTGGGGGACAGTGGGCAAGCACTCTGCTCCTTAGCAAGAGCTGTACCCCTGCAGCCCACTCCTTACGCTCCCCCTCTGCTCCAGCTTCTGTTTCCATAGCGTCCATGCACGTATGCCGGCCCTTACCCACACCCCCATGCTCACCTGCCCTGGCAAACAGAGCTTAAAAGCCTTTTTTTAAAGAAACTTAAAAATAGGGGCACCTGGGTAGCGCAGTCGTTAAGCGTCTGCCTTCAGCTCAGGACGTGATCCTGGCGTTCTGGGATCGAGCCCCACATCAGGCTTCTCCGCTAGGAGCCTGCTTCTTCCTCTCCCACTCCCCCTGCTTGTGCTCCCTCTCTCGCTGGCTGTCTCTCTCTGTCAAATAAATAGATAAAATCTTAAAAAAAAGAAAGAAAGAAAGAAAGAAAGAAAGAAAGAAAGAAAGAAAGAAAGAAAGAAAGAAACTTAAAAATAATTCAAGCCAGTTCTTTTTCCATATGTCCATTCTGGTCCCATTCTGCTGGAGAGATCCTCAGGGACCCTTGGTGCGGGAGGCTGATTCCTTCGCAGTGTTCACCTTGCTCAGCGGTGAGGACCGGGCAGCCAGCACCCCTCCTTGGAACTTCTCCAGCCTAACTAACAGTAGGAAACCCACATCAAGCACGCTGGGTCCCTTCTTGTAGCTTGAGGAAAATGCGTAGGGTGCTAGGGCAACTCTCTCCCCAGTGTCTTCACCACTAACACTTAAATCACTTAAAGGTGAGTGACGGATGGACTCAGAAAGGCTGAACTCTGATCTTTGGTGTTTTGTTTTCTATTTAACAAGTCCTGCCCAGAAGTTTCAGTACGTTTTTTAAAAAGGGAGTGTTTTGCTACCTATTTTATCATTTAGGGGGCCTCATTTGTACCCAACATAACAAGAGAAGCCCGGCATGACCTCTCTGTTATTCCTAATGAAAGTAATATTTTAAATCTGTATAGTGCTTTCTCAGGGTTCCACTAGACATTGTGTTCCATGTGGATGGCACCCCGAGTTGTGCAATGTACGCCTTGTGCAGCTGAGCTGACAGCCTTGTGCTTTACGGTTTTAAGAGAAATAGGCCCTCTCACATGTATAGTAGTAGTAATTATCATAACAACCATCGCTGCCATTTTTTAGGGTATGGGATGTACCAGTATATGCTACACGGTATAGAATATACATTATATTTAATCTTCACGAGACGTCTGCTTTCAAATAAAGAAACAGGGCTCAACTTCTTGCCCAGCAGGAAGTAGTCAGGATTCAAACCCAGCCCCGTCTGTCTCCCCAAGCCATGTTCTTTTTCCCGTTTCCTTTTGGATCCAACCACTCATTATACAGATGGCCAAACTGCAGCTCAGAGAGGTTACCCAGCTTGCTCTGAGTCACACAGGGTCTTCCACTCTCTTTGACAGAACTTCTAGGAACTTGATACGTGTGTAAGAGTGTGGCCTTAAAGGAAGGTCTCAGGGAGACATATTAATGTTGAACACACACACACACAAAACATATAGCCCAAGCTCTTTGGGACATCTCTCTGTTCCTTTGCCTTCACACATGCTTCTCTTGGCATCTTGGGGGGAGGCGGGGTTGGGTGGCAGGCAGATCCTAAGAGAGGCAAACCCTGAGTGTATCTCCCAGGGGCAGGTGTTTGGTTCTCTTAGCCTGGATTAATTGGAAGGAAAGCGTTTAAATGTGAGGTGGGGCCAATGTAAATCTGGAAAGTGAAATTGGAATTCTGTAGCCTAATAGTTGTGTGTTTTCAAAAATGAACATTTCAGGAGCACCTGGGTGGCTCATTTGGTTGAGCTTGACTCCTGATTTTGGTTCAGTCATGATCTCAGGGTCGTGAGATGAAGCCCCGGGTTGGGCTCCATGCTGTGGATGGAGGCTGGTTAAGATTCTCTCTCTCCTTCTGCTTCCCCTCCCCCCACTGCTTGCACGTGCACACATGTGCTCTCTCTCTCTCAAAAAAAATTTTTCAGATTTTTGGTTCTTATTAAAAAACATGCTCATGTAGAAAATTTATATGACACTGCAAAGTATAAAGAAAAAAGTAAAATCCTGTTCCCCAGAGAGACTAATGGGGTTTGTTTGTTTATTATTTTGAAGGTGACAAAGGGAAATTGCATGTTGATTTGTTCCTTGCAGGCTATCCTACGGGGGCTGAGGTTACAGGCATTTTTCAATCCTCAGGAAGTAAGCAGGAGAACAGGGAAGATTAGAACTCATATTGCGTAACAGGGAGAATGGCCTACAAAACCTGAATCTAGAGCTGTTCTTAGACCAATTATTCCTTTTTCTCGATCTTCAGTTAAAAATCAGTCTTTTCTCTCTCGATTCTGTACTAAAAGTGATTCACGGGTTTGAAAAACAAACCCTCCATTGTAGTGGGGACTCAGTAAATGCTCTGAGTTTAAATGGAATGGAACAGATGGACAGTGAGGCCAGGGACCAGTGTCTTAGATTTTAGGAAGCTTGGTCTGACTGAAGGACGAAGGCAAACACTTGTGTGAGGTTCCCAGATCTGGCTCTGCCCTCCTAGTTGTTTGACTTTGGGCAAAGATTCCTCGCGTGCCCAGACAGAAGTTGGCACCAAATATAAGGGAGCCCTGAACTTTCCAAAGGGGAAATCCTCCCATAATATCGTGGTCAACTGGAGCACAGAAAACATTTAGTGACATAGATAAAGCTGTGATATGCTTATTCAGTGTATGAATTGAGTTATACATACATATTTAATATCATTTATACAATTAATGTATACAAAATATTAGTTTGTAAGTACGGCTTTGTTTCCACTCTCCTGTTTCATGAAACAACTCGATTCCAACTCTTTACTCACCTCTTGGTCATCAGTGTCCTCATTGTCACTAGAGCCCTTTATGAGGCACTCTCACCTCTGTCTGGATGGCTGGAGATTCTCTTGGACCCCGTATGGGATGCTGTCACTGGAAATTTTAGCCCAAACTACAAAGTGCCCATTCGCATAGCATTAGCTCATGTTTGCTCTGGTCTTTCCAACATAACTACTCACTGTTCTGCTTTTTAAAGTGATCATAAAAGGCTTGTTTATGACAACTTCCAGCATCGCAAATGTTAGGTCACATTCCCAGGAATAACTAACAAATCTGTGTTACATTTCCTCACCTCCTTTTGTATCAAGTCGGTGATCTCCCCAAGCTTCCAAAACTAGCATGAATTACGGGTATTTTAGGCTAATGTCTTCCTCAAACTGTAACATGGTTGTTAAATATAAAGCAATTTAGAAAGCATTGGCATAACATGTGAGACATTGCAAGGATCCTATGATATTGTGATTTATATTAAGAAATATATATATTTGGTCTTTGTCCCCATTTCTGGTACAGAGCTCCTAAAACCTTGGAATTTCCTAAGTGGTAAGAGCCATAAAGGAGTAATGGGTGTCTTTTGTTATTCCTATAAAAAGCCCCCTCAACCAGACCTGAGTTTACATGAATGAGGTGATTTTTGGAAAGTCCCAAGATGACCTTAGGATGGGGGCTGGTTGTAGGGGGAACCAATGGTCGCACCTCTCTCCCCCACCTCCACCTGCCTGACCTCTGAGGAGGGGAGGGGAGCTGGACGTTGAATTGATTGCCAATCGCCGATGATTAAATCAGTCATGCCTATATAATGAAGCCCCCATTAAAAAACAGAAAGGACATGAGATCTTCCAAGTGGTGAACATGTGGAGGGGCCACGAGAGAGGGGTATCCTGAGAGACAGTGGAGCCCTGCACCCCTTCCCACGTAACTTGCACTATGAACATCTTCCATCTCACTGCCCCGAGTTACATACATCCTTTTATAAGAAACTGGTAGTGTAGTGTCTTCCTGAGTTTTGTGAGCCCCTCTAACAAATCAATCAAAGGAGGGGTTTGTGGGAACCTCTGATTTAGAGCCAGGTGGTCAGAAGCCCAGGTGACAAGCTGGACTTGTGATTGGTGTCTGCATAGAGAGGAGGAGGAAGGGGGACGGTCTCATGGGGCTGAGCCCTTACCCTGTGGGATCTATTTCCATGTAGAGAGTGTCAGAATTGAGTCAAATTGTCGGACCCCCAGCTGGTGTCACAATGGCTTGCTGTGTGGAAAATCCATGCCTCTGGTGACCAGAATGTCAGAAGTATTGAGTCAGAGTACTAAAGGGGGCACACAGGAGTGTGTTATTCCTTTACAGACCCAGAGATAAAGTACTTTCCTCTTTTCTGAACGATAATTTCTGGAAAAATACCTGGTCTTACTGATGGGCATATATAGCAGTTAACATCTTTAGACTCTACGTGCCCAGGTATAAAATGTGGATAATATAAATTGTAATTAACTGTGGACTCCTGGGGGACAGGAATCATCCAATTTATTCATCTTTGTCCTCTATGCCTAGCACAGTGACTGATTCATAGCGAGCACTTAATAAATATTTGTCTGACAAGTGAATGGAGCCAAAAACATTCCTCTATTTACAAGGCATGCTTCCGCTTCTGTCTGCAGACTGTCTTGACACCAGGCTCTTCTTCTCACACGTTCTAGGGTGGGAAGTAGAGAACCTGGCACAAATTGAGTGGTTATTTAGGCCAATGCCTCACATCCATGATACTTAGTACTCTGATTTCAAACTCTACCTAAATTTGAATGTATTCAGACAAGATGCTGGGGGTTCTTCTCTCCCCCCTCTTTTTTAAATTACGTAAGCTCCATGCCCAACATGGGGCTTGAACTCCCAACCCCGAGATGAAGAGTCACATGCTCTACTGACTGAGCCAGCCAGGAGCCCCAGCAAGATGCTGATTTTCGATGCTGCTGCCTCCATTCGCTTCGGCGCAGCCCCATAACTTCCGGCTCTGGGACCTGTACTATGCGGAGTTCCAGCTGAGGCAGAGCAACGGTTTGCTCTGGGAGACTAGTCTGGGCTTGGGGTGGGGGTGGGAAACGCTGGGGCCGGGCGCCACACCAGAGAGGGGAAGGGACCCACGTATTACTAAGACAGTGTCTGAGAATAGGGACTAGCAGCCCGAAGTGAGTTGGAGTCCAAAAGTCAAGAGTATGGAAGTTGGGTGGCAGCTCCGTGGGCAAGTCAGACCCCAGGTAGAGAGATATCACAAGAAAACGAATAACCGGTCCGAATGTGGTTGGAAAATCAGCATTAAATGTATACTTGCTTAAATAGGTATCACTCCACCACCCTGATGATTAAGGGGACTTTACCATTTATGTGTATGTGCATGTATGTGTGAGAGATAAGTGTGTATCGCGAGCTGCAGGGGACGCCAGCTTCCTGCTCTTAAAAGGCCGAGAAAACGGATCAACAGAGGAGAAAACAAACATCTGCTGAGCACCAGGAATGCCAGGCACAACAGTGCTCTGCTCCCACTGCCAAACGCCCTAGATTGAAGACCCGGCTCTCCTGCTCGCCAGCTGGCTACACTTAGTCCAGTAATTAACACCTCTGCTCTCAGTTTCCTACTTTCAAATGTGGATCTTTCTAGTACCCACCTTGTGGGGCTGCTTTGAGGATTGCATGCGTCAGTGCTTGTCGTGGTGGGTTAAAGGGAGCCACAGAAGCTGTGCTATTCCTCCCATCAGAGTCAAGTCTATGTCCCCTCCGCTTGAGTCTGGGCTGTCCCTGACACTCATTTTGACCATGTGATCAGTAGAATAATGGCCCCAAAGATGTCCATGTCTTAGTCCCCAGAACCTGTGAATATCTTATGTTACGTGGCAAAGGGGAGTTAAGGTTAGAGGAGGAATTAAAATTGCTAATCAGCTGACCTTGAGGTGGGGAGATGGTCCTGGCTTGTCCAGCTGGCCTAATGAAATCACCAGGGTCCTTAGGAGGTAAGAGGGAAGCAGGAGAGTCAGAGTGATGGAGGGCTAGCCTGTTGGCTTTGAAGGTGGAGGATGCCACAGGCAGCCTCTAGAAAACAGAAAAGGAAAGGAAATGGATTCTCCTCCAGAGCCCCCAGCGAGGAGCACAGCCTTGCTGACATCTGGATTTCGCTCAATGCGTCCCATTTTACACTTCTGACTTCCAGAACTCTAAGGTAATACGTTTATGTTGTTTTAAGCTGCTAAATTGCTGGTAATGTTTTGAAGCCACAATGGGAAACTAACACAAAGCAAAAGAATGGGGCAGAGGTGTGCTGTATAATAGCTTGAGTGGGGCCTTAAGGGATCTGCAGCTTCTAAGTTCACCCTCCGACGTCCACTCCAAAGTCATGGACACGCCCACTCCGGTGAGTCCCCATGCTGTGAGGAAGCTCAAGCTAGCCAGATGGAGGAGCACCAGGTTGCAGGATGGGAAAGTGAAGTCTTCTGGGTCCTTCTACCCCCCCGCCCCAGCCCAGCCACCAACTGAATGCACCGGAATAAATGCCCCCAGCTAACACCCGTGGAGCAGAACCACCCCGCTAAGCCTGCTTCACAACTGTGAGAATGGTTGCTGTCTGAAGTCACTAAGTTTTCGGGTTGTTTTTTTATGGTGCGATAGATAACCCAGACTCCCGGGGGCACTTAGAACAGTGCCTACCACATAAAAGTTGATTATTCATTCTACTAGTTTAGTTAGACATACATCAATTTCTCAATAATCCTGCTAAACGGCTGTCCTAGCCCATTCGGGCTGCTGTAACAAAAATACCACGGACCGATACTGACAACACACGAATTTGTTTCTCCCACTGCTGGAGGCTGGGAAGTCCAAGCTCAAGTCACTGGCAGGTTCTGTGTCTGGTGAGGACTGGTTTCCTGGTTCATAGATGGCTATCTTTTCACTCTGTCCTTACATGACAGAAGGGAGCTCTCTGGGGTCTCCTGGGCTCCACCCTCATGGCCTAAACATTTCCAAAAGGCCTCACCTCCAAATACGAGTGTATTGGGAATCAGGATTCAATGTAGGCATTCTGGAACATAGGAGTTCACGGCGTTCAGTCCATAACAGCAGGGCCTGCGCCGTGTGTGATACGTGGAATTATTGTTGGCTACTCTCTCCTTCTCCCTCTCATTGTGAGCAGAGGGTACTTCTCCTGCCATTGATGTTGGGCTTGGCCTTCTGACTTGTTTTGCCCAGAGGGTTGCTAGCAGATGGGACGCATGCAGAGGCTTTAAATGTGCTCGCAGGTGGGGTTTCCCCACTTGGGCTTCTGCCTGGGCCTTAAGAAGAGGCCCAGGAGTCCTGTAGCTCTCAAGGAGCAAGAGATGTGTGCAGCAGAGGCACCCGGCCTCCCCGAGGACCTGGGAGCCTGGGAGCACATGCTCGGTGCTTTGTGCCGCCGAGTTATGGGGTAGTTCGAATGCAGCAGGAGCTGACTAATAAACCATCTCTAGGTGAGAAAATTGAGGCCCCGCAAGCTTTGTTTAAAAACAAGACAAAGCCTGTGGAAATGTTCATAATACAAGAAGCTTTTTATTTAGAGAGCCAAATGAGAGCCCCCGTACTAGTTTCCTAGGGCTGCCAGAACTAATTACCATGAACGGGTGACTTCAAACAACAGAAATGTATTCTCTCACAGTTCTGGCGGCTAGAAGTCCAAACTCAAGGTGTCGGCGGGCCATGCTTCCCCTGAAGGCTCTAGGGGAGAAGCCTCCCTTGCTTCTTCCAGCTTCCGATGGGTCCCAGCAGTCCTCGGTGTTTGGGGCCTGGAGATGCATCCCTCCAATCTCTGCCTCTGTCCTCACATGGCCTTCTTGCTCGCCGGAGTCTGTAATTCTCCCTCTCCTCTCTCTTAGAGGGACACCAGTCATTGGATTTAGGGCCCGCCCGAATTCAGGATGACCTCATCTTAGCTAATTACATCTACAAAGACCCTATTTCCAAATAATGTCACATTCTGAGGCTCCAGGTGGACATGAATTTTGTGGGAACACAACTCAATCCAGAGCTGTCCCTCTATTTAATTCTAGAAAACTGGGGATATCATTAGACAGCCTATTGCTCAAGGGAGAGCTTCAGGCAAAAATCCAGAGGGGGAAGAGTTCAGACCTTGAGGGAAACAGGTTGGAGGGACTTCGGGTAGAAGGTAAGATCGAACCTCCACATAGACGTTCTGTAAACCTCTGACGGCTTTGGAGCCACAGAAGGAAGGCTGTCGAATGCTCTTGCTCTCAGCCTACCATGAAGGTGAGCACTGCTCGCTTGGAGTAAAACGCTCAAGCCCTTTTAGGAGCTCACGTGATGAGGCACCCTTTTCTACCCACTGGTTTTCTCGTCCATGCCTGTTGTGATGCGCGTCTATCCCGATGAGGCCCTCGTTGGAGGTGGGGAGCCCCTGGACGCCCTCTCTCTAATACCCGCTCTCCTCTGGGAGATTCATTTATGGAGGAATGTCTTTCAGAAGTTTGGGAAAACAAACGCGCCTGCGTGAGTCTTGGCAAAGCTACTTTCAAATATCTGCAATCTGGCGATTTCAAAATCAAATCTGTGTGTGGACAAGACAAAGCTTGCCGTCCTCAGCTAATCCCTTGTGTATGCCAAGTTCAAGAGCAGACAACACCACTTCTTGGGCTAGTTGATCCAAATACAAAACAGAATGTAAAATGTTATTACTATCAGAGGTCCTCCTGGACTCTGGAGTCAAGCAGCCCCGGGTTCAAATCCCACTTCTGCTACTTCAGCAGTGATGAAGCCTTGATAGGTACCTGTTCTGAGCCTCGATTTGAAAATCTCCAGGCTGGTGCTAACACCCGGGTCAGAGCGCTGCCGTGGGGATCGAACGACGGAGTCAAATGCAAGATGCCCGGAACAGTGCAGGCTCTGCGGCAGGTCTGCCCCGGGAAATGGTTCAGTTCTGTTGCCCTTACCTTCCTGCACAGAGGCGGGTGCCGGTGGATAAAGACGGGTTAGCTACCGCTGCTCTCAGGAGAGTCCCCGAGGGCCGCCGGGACTGTGCATCCTTCTCCCCTCCCACCAGACTGCCCTCAGCACACAAAGAGGTGGGGGGCAGGGAGAGCCTGGAGGTGGGAGTCTGAAAGGAGACTGGACAATGCAAAGACCAAGGGGCCAACGAGACACGAAAGCGTTGGTGGAAGAGGCTGTTTTATGTTCCTTGGTTGGTGGTGGGCTTTTTGCCCCTCCCGAGAGGAGGGCCAGGCAGTGATGAATGTGTGGAGGAGGAGTGAAGAGGGAAGGCTTCCTGGTGGAGGCAGCAGGCATGAGGGAGGGGCGCGAAAGGGGATGCAGAGACGAGGAACCGGCGTAGGCCCGGAAGGCTGAGCGGTGTGCAGCAGAGTCAGGAGAACAGGCCAAGTCACAGGAGGAGAAATGGGGCAGGGACAGAGCTCCTGTGGCCACTGGTAATCAGCTCTGGGGCCACTGTGTCTGGGCCACCTCATGTAATTATTAGAGCTAACGTTTATAGAGCGCTTACCGCAGCTTTATATCAACTCATTTCATCTTTATTACGACGCTGCAAGGCTGTCGCTGTTACTGCCTTCACTGAGGCTCAGAGAAGGCGCGGTTGCCGGTTCCAAGAGGTGAGGGAGTGATCCTTACCTCCTGGTGTCACGCCCCCGAGGACTTCCCTCCTACACTGAATGAGGGCTTCCCCGTCCCCGATACTCGCCTGTGACCCTGCCTTTGGAGGACATGTTTCTGCAGCTCAGCCTTGGCACTCCTTTGCATGTAGCTGGTGGCATTTGCCTCTCTGCTGTACGTAAGAGATACTGAGACAGTCCTACCTCGCCCTGAGGTCCTGACCCGGCTAGGCCCGCCCCTTCCTGCCTGCCCCCTGAGGGCCGGGAAAGGACAGGAGTGATTCTGGTAGTGAAGGAGGGAGGAGACTGACCCAAACCCCCCAATATATAACCGCTCCTGCTGTCAGGGGTCACAAAGTCTTAAGGAGACAAAGACTTTTGTTCTGTGAGTATGGTAGGTAAGAAATTTAAAAAGCGAATACCAGTAGGACAAAGAAGTAGGCACCAACTCGCACTCACACAAAGTCTAAATGATCTGAGAGCTGAGTTCCGAGCAGGGAGGGCCCAGAGACTGAGGCTGAGATTGGAGATGAGGGATGAAAAGACCCATGGAAGGAAAGGCAGGCAGAAAGGGAGGGCTCGGCTTAATCAAACTGAACAATAGCTCCTCCAGCCAGTTCTGTCTGGAAGAGCTCTTGAGGTCCATCTTCCAAAACCTCTCAGCCAGGATGATGCAGGGTAAGCCGCTGACTGGGAGAGGGGGGTGGGTGAAAGCAGTTGGAGTCATTCACCAGATGCTGATTTGCCAGAAAAGGAAGTGGGGGTGTCAGGGACATTATTTCCACTTCCTGGATACATATTCAAACATGGAACAACTGAGTCCTAACAGGACGAGGCAATAAAATAGGCGACCACCCCAGGTGGTACCACACCCAGCAGGGTTCAGAATTGAGGAGCAGTATTTTTTTTTTAAAGATTTTATTTATTTATTTGACAGAGATAGAGACAGCCAGCGAGAGAGGGAACACAAGCAGGGGGAGTGGGAGAGGAAGAAGCTGGCTCCCAGCGGAGGAGCCTGATGTGGGACTCGATTCCAGAACACCGGGATCACGCCCTGAGCCGAAGGCAGACGCTTTAACCGCTGTGCCACCCAGGCGCCCCTAGGAGCAGTATTTTTAAGGCTTCCACAGAGCAGCACCTAGTTGCCACCTTAAATCTAAAGGACAACAAAGATACCTCAAGAATACTTAAAAAAAAAAAAAAAAGCCAGCGCCAAAAAGGCTGAACACAACCTCTTTGCCTTTTAATAAAATTAAATAAATTGTGGTACATTCAGACAGCGGAATGCTATGTGACCACTAAAGAAACCTAGCCGCTTTCTATGTAGTGATGCAGCATGACCACCAAGAAAAAGGTGAAAAAAGCCAGAGGCAAACCATTCTGGATAATAGGCTACATAGTGTGCAAAATACATTTTTACTGCATCTGTGTAAAATAGTAACATCCATATTCTTGCCTCTGTGTAGACTATCTCTAGAAGAATGCACATGACTGTGTATGAGCTACTAAAAATAATCAGGTTATAAGTCAGGATAGCGATTCTCCCTGGGGGGGGGGGGTAGCGCTCTGGGGTGCCACTAATATTCTGTTTCTGACCTGCAGGCTGGTTACATGATACGTTCAATTTA
This sequence comes from Ursus americanus, assembly GCF_024610735.1. Taxonomy (NCBI): domain Eukaryota; kingdom Metazoa; phylum Chordata; class Mammalia; order Carnivora; family Ursidae; genus Ursus; species Ursus americanus. The sequence continues at coordinate 31,276,583 of NC_142133.1, forward strand.
TGAAGCCTCCCTTGCCTGTGCTTAAGATTCATGTACTTTTCTATGTTATACTCGGATACAGTTTTCAAAAAAAAAAAGTTTTTTGGGTAATAGAGTAAATGAATCGATGAAATAAATAGAGTCATTTTGAATAATCACGAAAACACGACTCCAAACTCAGGCAGTCCAAGAGGCTCTCAGTCCCTTCCCCAGCAGATTCGTCCTGACTGTTCCTCGCACACCCAGTTCAGCACAGGGGGTGAAAGAGGCTTAGTTTTCAACGTTCCCCAATCTGGCCCCATTTACTCCTCCTTCACACTGACCTCAGCCTCTCAGCCCTTTTATCAATTGCTTCAGGACGTTTTTTTCCCCCCCAAACAGATTAAGCCACAGTTGTTCATCTGTTCAACAAAGTCTGCCCGCTGTGCAGTCTGTGACTCTCCGGGGCTGGGGTGTTGAAGAAAACCTGCTGGCTGTGAAACAGAAGGGGAGTTGTTTTATTTCATGCCACTACTTTTCAGTGTGAGCCAGCATATTTCTGGTTAAAATTTAAAAAAAGGAAAAAAAAAGGGAGGCGAAAACTTCATCTCTCAATCCCTTATACTGAGGAGAAATTTTTAAAAACTTACAAATTTCCTCCTACGACGTGATAATATTTTTCGTAAGGTGGGGGCTCAGATTGCCCCAGAAAGAAAACAAAATCAAGTCCTCTCCAACCCCGTTTTCAAATTTGATCCCAGGCATTCCCTTTGAGGGCAGTTGGGTGTTTGCCCAGGAAGTTCAGAGCAGCAGCCAAGATTCACTCACACCTGGGATATATGACCGCCGGGAGAAGGGGCGGGAAGAAGCCTGGCATCTATGGAAGACCTACTGTGTGCCGCCCACCGTGCTTGGCACCGCACCGTCCTGACCTTCGTAGCACAGGAACTAGGAAGTAGTCCCGGCCATTCTGCCCATTTTACAGAAGGCTGCGAAACCTCTGAGCGGTTCAGAACCTCACCTGAAGTCCACGCTGGACACACCCCAATACGCAGGGCCCGAAAGCAGCACGTTTGGTTGCTTCCGGTTCTCTGGAGGCGTCTGGGCGCTTCGCACTTGCGGTCTCAGGCACCTGCAGTTAGATGTGCCCGGGGCTGCAGGTCCCTGGAGGCCCCGCTGAGCTGGATGTCCCCGCACACCCTGGTCGGACGGATGAAAGCCGGCGCCGGCACTCCAAGCGTCACGTGGAGCCCCTCTGCGAGGGGCGTCCGAGAGCCGGCGCTGGAGAGGCGGCACAGAAGCTGCAAGGCCCCTGTGGCCCTCGCCTCGCACCACTTCTACTGCGGGGTCTTGCTCAAGGCGACCCACAGGCCCAGCCGAGAGAAGGAAGATGGGAATGGACTCCAACTCTTGAGGAGTGAAGAGAATTTGCAGCCATCCTTAATCTTCCATACCTGGAAAGGGGCGAAGGCAGGATCTGAACCCAGGTCGCCTGGCTCCCTCCTTTATGGCCACCTGCAGGCTTCACTGTGCGCCTGCTCAACCAGGGGAAATGGCCGTTACTGATTCTGGCGCTTGAAGAGGCAGTGAGGTGGCAGTATCAACACGGCTTAGATACTTCTTGTTAAGGATGCCAGTGCCGTCCTTAACAGGACTAGCAGGAAGCTGCCGTCTACCCTAAAAAGGGTGAGTGCCTTCAGAACCATTGAGCCCAGCGCCTGCAAAGCTTCCAAGGTGCCAGGTGTCCCTCCTTCTGAGGTAGCTGATTCTTCCCCCATGAGATGATGAGCCCTCAGGGAGCCTGGGTGGCTCAGTCGGTTAATCGTCTGCCTTTGGCTCAGGTCATGATCCCAGAGTCCCAGAACCGAGTCCCGCATCGGGCTCCCAGCTCAACGGGGAGTCTGCTTCTCCCTCTCCCTCTTGTGCTCTCTCTGTCAAATAAATAAAATCTTTAAAAAAGAGAGAGAGAGATGATGAGCCCCCGTTGAGCACGGATGCCTAGGTTAGGAGTTCTCTGTTATTTGGCATCCTGAGCAAAGGTTTTACCATAGTTCCTTGGAGAAATGAGAGCCCCTGCCACCCAGCCTTGACCACTGTCTCTACGGTAACCTGCCCTCTCCAGTAATCCAGCCGTACACTTGTCTTCGGTTTGCCCCTGTTGTGCCTTCTGCTTCCCCAGATCCCTCTGCCGTGCCGTCCGACGCTGTGATACCAAGGTGTGACGGGTTTCAGCGGGTATAAGAAAAGCCCAGTCATCCTGGGGCACTGAGCTTCGGTCAAGACAGGCCAGTAAGGGAGCATCTGTGGAAAATGGGGGCATTGTCCCCAGAGGGCCCGGAGGGTATTCTATTCCTTCTGCTCCCCTGCAGTTTCCGTTCCTCCCTCAGACGTCTCGTTGGCGCCCGCACCATGCCAGGCACCGTCTCCTCCCACATTTCTAAGTACCTCTTCCCTGGCCCCGACCCCCTCTCCTCTGCGAGGCTCCCAGAGCCCCCTCCAGGGCAGAGCCTTCTGCTTCAAGTATTCATTGACTAAAGAAACCTTGCTGTTAGATTTTAGAAAAAGATTTCAAAGCTGAGGGGAGGAGGCAGCTTAGAGAATCTCCATGCTACAAATTGGAGAGTTTAAAACCTAATTACTGTCTGCACTCAGCCTCAAAAGGCCTCCTTCGATATTTATTGAATGATTGAGCAAACTTTGCATCCACACTGTTGGTAAATAAAAGGATTTTCCTAATAAGCAAATCATTAGAAGAGATTGCGAGGAGTTTAACTTAATTAAGAGGATACTTCTCCAACCTTTTGTTTTATCCATTCCAAATAATAGGCTTCCTTACAATTTTCAAGTGTGCTTTAGGTATTTGTTAAAGAAAGTCTAAGACTTGTCTCCGTTAGATAAGATTTTGTATCAGTCAGTTTGTGTTGGTGCTGAAAAGTAATAACAGTGAATGTCTTGTAAATGGTCCTTCTCCTAACTTTCTACCAATTCAAAATGATAATAACTTCTTTCATCCACCAAACACCCAGAAAGGATCCTGGCAAAGCAGATCTTAAGAGTACAGTTTAGTGTCTTCATGGGTCCAGTAGAGATAGCTGCAACAGAAAGCGGCCATTGAGAACTCAGTGAGATTGTGACAGGAAAATATTTTGACAAATTTACAATTTTTTTTTTAACTGTGTGTTTATTTCCTAGTGTCGTTTGCCCTCCTCCTGGTCTGGCCTGTAGTCTTTCCTTATCATCGCCTTGAAGTCAGCTAGCTTTTATTGCCTCAGGGGAGGAGTGGTGAGGCAGAAAAGCCACAGAACAACTTAGGAGTGGTAAGAATGAGGTCTTTGGCCCTGCAAAACTTAACCCTTGAGTAAAGGAAGCATCAAGTTTGGGGCATAAATATTAAACATGGAAAAACAGAGAAGTAGGCATATAAAGATTATCAAGGCTATGGAAGGGAGGAGAGAAGCCAAGGGGAGGCCAAACATCAGAACTAGTGTCCCTGAGAAAGAGGCCTGGCCCGAGGAGGTGGGGCAGTGGAGCCTCCTGGCCCCTGGGCTGGAGACTTTCTCAGGCAGAAGGGCTGAGCCGGGGAGGTGGGAGTGTTAGGATCTCTCCAGGTGCCGGAAACTGTGGCTTGTTCTTGGTGAAGTGGGAGGTAGTTTTGAGGTAGTGGAGAAAACCATGGCTTTGAGGTGTGGAGCCAAGGAGTAACCCAGGCAGGGGCCTGATGGAATGTCAAGTCTGGCAGTTCGGATTGATAAAGTTAATTTGTACGTCGGGACCCACAAAACGGAGACTCACGTCACAAATCTAAACCCAAGTCAGCCTGTGCTTAGGAAAAACATCTGTCAAGGAAACCTCACATGCACCAATCACAGTCCTCCAGCTCAGCCTCGGCCAGCTTACCTTACCCTAGGAAACAGGACCTGCTGGCTTTACAAGGAAATCCTCATAAATCATGCCCTGTTTCCGTGTTGCCTCTTCTAACGCCCTATAAAGCTCCCTCTTGCCCGAACACCCTCGGGAACAGCGCTCCGCTGCTAGTGAGGCACGACTACCCTGGTCCATGGATTTTTTTGCCTTGAATAAAGGACATTAAACTTAAATTGTTTCAGTTTTGTCACTCGACAGGATGTAATGGCAGATGCTACTATGGATGGATGAATAGCAGGACATCGAATCCCAGCTACTTCCCATCACCTGGAAACTCAGACAAAACCTGGGATAGAGCAGGAGCCAAAATCATCTGGAATTAAGTTTCTGCCACCCAGCAGAACAGGCATTAAAAATAGAAGTCAAAACCATTTATTCAATCCTACATATCTCATGCAGACCGTGAGATTTGCCCCCACCCTAAGATAATGATGTAAGTGCCTCATTATATAATATGTGCTCAATAAATGGTAGTTACTATTATTACATTTGATCCCAAGACAAGACATTGAAGAAAGTCCTATTACACACTTTAAGAAAGGCCCATTACCAGATGTGAGGGCGATCTGGCTGAGACATCTGTCATCCCATTGACCACCAGAGTTGATTTGGCTGATCTGGCTGGCTAGGTGGGTGTCCCCTTCTTCCCTCACTACTCAGTGTGTCTCTCCCGAAGCTGTATGCTCAGCTGAAGAGGATGACCTTCTCCCGTAGAGGAGGACCATTCTTAGGTCAAGGGTCTATGAGTAGTGCGCTCCCCTGCTAGAATCTTCAAACAAACTCTCAGGGTCCATTTATAGGAGAGCCTAGGCTAGTCAAGCTTCCAAGACTCCAGACACATCCAAATGAGGTGCCGCTTATGGCAGTCTACCTTTCTTTGAAAAAGAAAGAAAGAGGGGTGCCTGGTGGCTCAGTCAGTTAAGTGTCTGACTCTTGGTTTTGGCTTAGGTCATCATCTCAGGGTCATGGGATCCAGCCCCGCGTTGGGCTCTGAGCTCAGTGCGATGTCTGCTTGAGATTCTCTCTCCCTCTCCCTCTGCCCCCACCCCCGCTCTCTCTCTCTCTCTAATAAATAAATAAATCTTAAAAAAAAAAAAAAAGAAAGAAAGGAAGGAAGGCAGGCAGGCAGGCCTATTACCTTCTCTTAGAGAACCAAAGAGGGAAGAGGGGGGGTCATGCTATTCTTGCCAAGGGACACTCAAGTTAGTACTATGAACAGTCATGGTGAGAAGATGGGCTGTCGACAACCCAGAGAGGAGAGCAATGGAGAGCCTCCATGACTGGTAGAGTATATTTCCTCTTTACTTGTCTTTTTAAAGATTGACTTGACTGTTTATGGTCTTCTATAGAAACCACTATATGGTCATCAAAATCAACTTCTTTTGGGGAACACAGTGAGACTACATTTCCCAGTTCTCCTGGGAAGGTAGGTGGGATCATTTGACCAGTTCTGGCCAATGGAATGGGGTAGAAGTGAGATGCTACTTCTTGGTCCCTAGAAGCCTTTCGTGTGACTCTCTACAACTAGAGCCGAAGTATTCTGAGGACCTAGGAAACAGGAGGAGCCCAGGGGCCTGAGAAGCCCCTTGGAGGAGAGCCATAGAAGTAGGACTTTTGGGTTGGACTGTTCCTAAGTGAGAAATAAACTTTCCTTGGGTTAAGCCATTGATGGCTGTTTGACATAGCAGTCAACTCTAATACACACTGTATATGTTAGAGTAAGGGTGTTGAGTTCCTTCCAAACGTGACTGTGGCTCCCTACCTCGGAAACCTCACGGTCGACACTGTTACTGCATTCGGCCTTTTTAGCAGCCTTCCCGGAGGTCCAAGAGGGGGTAAGTACAGCAGCAGCTCGCTTGCCTTGTTCTTCAGGGTGCCGGCATCTAAGAGAGTGAACATGAAATGGTTTCATTTTAAGAACTTAAAAATCCTAGATTGAAGAATTTTAGTAAATGGAAGGCGCATGTATAATCATCTGGTTCAACCATTAAAATCTGTGAGAAGGAAACCGAAGCCTTGGGGGCAAAGTACTGACGTAGGCCCATAGAACCAAAGTCAGCTCCCACTTCTTCGGAGCTCCTCCGAAGTGCCTGTTGATGCATCTGGACATATCGCATGGCATCGCATTCTTGACTCAAGCTTTAGAGTTGGTCCAAACCGGGTTCAGGTCCTGGCTCCCCTTCTTACCAGGGAGAGTATTTTACATCTCTAACCATCTCTAACCTTGTCTGTAAAATGGAGAAAATAATGATAGTGCTTTCCTCTTAGTGTCTTTATATCTGCCACACACATTAATGCTCACAGAGGACTCGGCACACATCTGACCCTAATAAAATTTTGTTAGGTTCTGCCATTATTTAAAGGAATACCAAACTGGGATAAAAACAGTGCTGCAGCCTTCACAGAACGACATCCCACACAGCCTGAAGATTACTTCTTTTGTGAACAGAGCTCTGCATTTTCTACTCATACTTTTGAAGGAGTTCAAAAATAGGCTGCTTTGGTATATGGATTCTGTTGAGCTGAAGGCACTTGAAAAACAGCAGATGCAGGGACAGGCTCTCTCTGAACTGCCGTCCTCTGCCTAAAGACAGAGCCTCCAAGAGGAACTCGATTGTCATGAATGCCCGACCTGGGAGTTTCACCAACCAGGGAAGACTGACTCTAACCCAGGAGAGGAGACTAAAAGTCCACAGCGCCCCAGACAAACGTCGTCACACCCTCATACCTCCTGTCTGTTCTTCTGAGAGCCCATTCATCTTTCCCCAAATCTTTCACTCTCCCCTAAGTGACCTGCATCTCCCTCCCCTTCTCTATTAAGATGGTAGATAAGCTCTCAAGTCTCGTCTCTTTTTCAGGTGTTCGCTTTTCTTCCTCTGTGATGCCCTTGTCCGCATAATATTAAAAATTAATAAATGCGTATATCTTTTGTCCCGTTAATCTGCCTGTTGTCATTCATTTCATAGACCCAGCTATTGAATCTCGGCGAGTAGAGGGAAAGTCTTTCCTCTTCTACACTTTATTTGGGGCATTGGTTCCTTTCCTTATATGCTTGATTCTCTCCTCTACCAGATGGTAAATTTCTTGCTGTCTTGTCTCTTTCTCTACCCCTCAGGGCGTAGGAGTGCGACTTGCACATTCGGGTGCTCCCTTGAAGCTTGTTGGGGAGCAGAGCCTCACGTGAGGAAGACGAATGTAAAGAACTTGTGAAATCTCTAATACCCCGTTCTGGGTTGACCAGACCCCATCCCTGCCTCCCTCTTCTGGGTTCCAGCTCCTGCTTTGGTGACTAGCTGACTGGCCCTTGTTAGAGAAGCCCTTGGCCTTAATAAGCCCCACAGAAGGTGGTGGCCCCAGAAATGCCTCACCCGTTCCGGCCACCAGCAGGCACACCTAGTTCACTGGGCTCTTGCCTTCTCTCAGCTTCATCCTCAGGACAAGAGCTGCTCTATGAAAACCAGAGGCTGAAAAGTCTTGAAAAACCTAGCTCCTCATTTCAGGGCACCCAATTCACATCCGTGTGCACCCCTGGCTCTAGAGGCTGGCCTTGCTTTCAGAATCCTGACCATTTCACTCTATAGCACCACCCCCAGAGCGGGGAGAGTCCAGGAATGTGAAACTCAAATTAGACTGTAGTTCTGGGAAATGGGAAGATTTGAAACTACCTCTCTACGAATCAGTCTCACTATTCGTTGATTGGAATTTGAGGATTATCCGGGTGAATGAGAATTTTCCGAGGCCTCCACAGCCTAAAGGCCCTAAAGGGACCCCCATCAGCAGTAAAAACTCAAATTTCCTTGGCTTCTGCCCGCACTCGCATAACCCAGAACTTTGGCTTCCTCTGGTGCCGATTTTGGGAGACCCCAGGGGAGCCCATGAGCTCACTGTCTTGGCCCTTGAAGCCCAGGCAAACATCGGCACCACCACTCCTGCCAGAGGCTGTGAGGAGGCAGAGGTCCCAGCCCAGAGCAGTGACCCCAGGACCCCCGCTGCCAGCTCTGCTAATATCAGCTCTACAGCCTTCACCCCCTGAGGTCCCTACCACCCTGAGCCACACCATGTACCCCTTGGGGTGGAGTGAAATGGACCTCTCCCAGCCCACATGGCACAACGGCCACTGCACACCCAGGGTAAACTCTACCCATGCTACCTCTGCGGTTCAGCCCCGACGCCTGATCCTGTCCCCCCACAGGCCTGGGAATACAGTGGGGGGCATGGCTAAGCAAAGCTCATATTCTTTTAGCCCCCGAAGCTGCAATTTAAGGGCTGCCAGTGGCTTCCGGGGCTTGGTGGAGGCAGGAAGTCATCCTGGAGCAGACTTTTTGTTGTTGTTCTAGGAAGATACTTGGAGTGGCCCCTCTTGGTCTTGTTAATGGTTAAGTCTGCTGGGGGGGGGGGGGTGCAACAGGGTCTTTTGTGGAAGACAATGTCCCATCTACCACTCTTCCTGTGTGGAGCTGATCTCAAGAGAAAGAGGAGAGCCAGCTTGCAAAAAGGTCCAGGAACTTTCTGGAGCTCAGCGATGCTGAGGTGGCTGAGTCGAACAGGAGCCGATTGCCAAGGAGCCAACACTGGGTGTGACCTGGGATGGATCAGAAGCCCTGATGGTACAAGGACTTGCCTGGTCCCGCCACCTCCTGGCTTCTCCAGCTGCCCTGTGAGGAAGCCTGACTTTGAGACTAGGGACAGAGCATGGGAGCCTCCAGACCAGAGAGATTCGACCCCAGTGCACGTTAGCATCCGCAGAAGAACATCTAAAAGCACGGACCCGGTAGCTCTCAACAGCTCCTTGTGTCCCGACCTTCCTAACGGCATTATTCACAATAGCCCAAAGGCCGAAACAATCAACGTCCCAGATGAATGGATGAATGAAATGTAGTAGGTCCAAATGATGGACTATTATTCAGCCTTTAAAAGGAAGGAAACTGTGATCTGGTACAACGCCGCTGAGCCTTCGGGCCACTACGCTAGTGAAGTAAGCCAGCCCCAGAGGATCCCACTTACCTGAGCCCCTAGAGCAGGCAAATTCAAGACAGAAAGGAGGATGGTGGTTGCCAGAGGCTGGCAGGGAAGGGGAGTCACAACTCGGTCGGTACTGAGTTTCAGTTTGGGTTGCCGAAAAAGTTCCAGAACAGGGGTGACGGTTTGCATTCAGTTAATGCCACTGAACTGCACACTTAAAAATGGTTAAAATGGTAAATTTTAGGGGCGCCTGGGTGGCGCAGTCGTTAAAGCGTCTGCCTTCGGCTCAGGGCGTGATCCTGGCGTACCGGGATCAAGTCCCACATCGGGCTCCTCCGCTGTGAGCCTGCTTCTTCCTCTCCCACTCCCCCTGCTGTGTTCCCTCTCTCTCTGGCTGTATCTCTGTCACATAAATAAAATCTTTTAAAAAAAAAAATGGTAAATTTTATGTTATGTATATTTTACTATACATGCACAAAACAGCAATAGCAGGGAGGTAATACGGGACTTTAAAAAGCCGGTGACAAAAACAGCTTTCTTTTTTTTTTTTTTTTTGATTTTTAATGATTTTTTATCATATTATGTTAGTCACCATACAGCACATCCCCGGTTTCCGATGTAAGGCTCGATGATTCATTAGTTGCATATAACACCCAGTGCACCATGCAATACGTGCCCTCCTTACTACCCATCACCGGTCTATCCCATTCCTCCACCCCCCTCCCCTCTGAGGCCCTCAGTTCAAAAACAGCTTTCTTAAGGAAAGGTGCTGAACCTTCTGGGCAGGACCGGTCAAATGGGAAAAACAGACACCCGAGGCAGGGGCAGGCCTGACACCCTAAAAACAAACACACACACGAACAAACAAAAAACCCCACCAGAGTCCTGCTTTTCTGAAGGCATCAGGCACCGGTCCTCAAGCCATTCGTTCTAAATGTTAGCAGTGAAGACCCTAGGGAGACAGTTGCCCTGGAGTTCAGGGCATTCCCCTTCCCCCCAAGCCACTGGCAAGGACCAAGAGGTGGACCTAGAGCGTTCCACAGGGTCTCCTGGGAAGGGGAGCAGAAGACACCTCCCCAAAATATGCCATTTGGGCACAAGGTCTATTCTGAGGTAGAGACTATTAAGAAGAAACAGATACAGGAAAAGCTCTCTGTTCTCCCCCTATTTGCCCAAAAAAGCAAGATAGAGATTTGTAAAGGTATCCCCTCCCCCCTCCCCTGCCCTCTCTGTCAGGAAGGACAGAAGTCAATCTCTGGAGGCTACTCTAGACCCTGGTTGGCCCAGAGACACACCAGAGGCACTTGTATGGCAAACCCTGCTAATACTAGCCCTTACCTTCCACTAGTTTCCCTGGATATTTGCCTTCCCACACTGTGCCCTTAGAAGTTCAGTCATTCTCCTTTGTCTTGTCTCTTTTTAAAGGATACACTGTTATTTTGTTCTTCTGTCTCAGAGGGCTCCATGTGTATGCATGATGCATATGTTACTAAACTTCTGTTTGTTTTTCTCTTATTCTTCTGTCTTTTGTCGGTCTAATTTACAGAGTTCCAGCCACTGAACCTAAGATGGATAAGGGGAAGGACTTTTTCCTCTCCTACCCCAGCAGTTGGGAAGACTAGAAAAGTTCAAGAGAGCTGCTGGCTGCCCCCGCTCCTGACTTCATGGGCTTTGATATTTGATATTTGCGGAAAGGAGCTTTTGGAGGGACTAGAAGCTTTCACATCCTGAATATTGATCTCAGGGGTAGTTGCCCAGGTGCAAAAATTCGTGAAGCTGTATACTTAACATTTGCGTACTTTGCTCTATTTAAGTTATATCTCAATACCTCAATTAAGATACACACACACAGACACACACACAGACACACCCCAGTGGCCAAGTTTACCTCTCAGAAATTCTAGATTTAAATGCTCTGGGGCAGGGCTCAGGCATCAGTATTTCTAAAGCTCCCCAGTTAGTTCTAATGCACACTCAGCAATGGGAAACACAAGCATCTCCTCCTGCCGGCTGCCTGGTGACTGGCCTTTGGAAGCAGGACTGACCTATGTAGACTGAAACTCCAGGGGTCTAGGGCAATTCATGGGGCAGGAAAGAGGAGCATTAACGTTAGTGAACTCCCACCTGTCCCCCTAGGTCCTTCTAAGACCTCCCTCTCCCCTTTTCCCATATGGGTCAACTTGGCAAATCCACCCTGTGGGCCACCACCCAGGGACTCATCAGCTCCGCCTGGATATCTGAACCCCAGTGGCAAGGTCCTCCCATAGTAAAAGCCAGAATCCAAGGCCTCAGCCGCCAGAGCCTCTGGCCAGAGCATCACCTCACAGTAAGCCAGAGAGCCTGAGGCGTATTGCTGCAGGAAATCAGGGCCCACTGCTTCAACCTGGCATCTAGACGCATGGCCTGCAAGGAAAGGGGGTACACAGTGAGGCAGGTGGTGGGAGGACACAGACGTTTCCAAGCACCCTGGAGAAGAATGAGCGAGATGATTTTGGCTGGGGAGCCCTGAGTAAATGCAGTGTAAAAGCTTTGTGACTATGGCCTGGGGAGTCGTTGGAATGAGTATTTATGGCTGTATTTTTCATTGAGCTTGGCTAGAAGACTTCAGAAATGAAAGATTTTTTGGCACCAGAAGCCTTGCACCAACCAGCATATCTCTAAATTAAGTAGTGAGGCAGACAGGCTCTGAGTTACTGGACACAAATTTCATGCCACGGCATGAACATTCAAGCTTCTTGAAATGAGTTCTTGCAATTAGACATTTTAAAATATCTAATGAATACCAATGAAGAAAGAAAAAATGAAGTGATGTCTACTCAAGTAGCTGTTTAATGGCAGAAAGAGAGTGTAGGGTTCATTTGCAGGGCAGCCCGTGGCAGGGACCCCTTCCTTCCCTTTCTTGAAGGTCAGAGTCACCCTAAACCACTTGTAGTTTTCCTGAATAACTTCCCAGTGTCCTAAGCAGTCAGGATACCTTTGAGACACACCATCTTTCCCTCGACCCCAAACATAAAAGCCGGACCCCCTCCCATGCCTCTAGGCCCTCCCCTCTCACTACAGTCTGCGCTGCCTCACCAGTGCTCCCTGGCCCCAGACCCCCCCATCCCTCACCCCCAACCCCCCACCTCCTGCCCCCCTCCAGCAGTTTCACTTCTCTCATTCCTACTGTTTTCTTTCTCTTTTCTTCTTTGTCTTCTTCCCTTTTCTTCTCTATTTCAGTCCAAAATTCCAGGCATTTTGTGCCACCCTTGTGATTTTTGCATATCCTCAATTTACTTAAATTTTTTTGACATTGACTGATGTTTCCCTCTTGACTCCCTTTTAAAAACCTGAACAAAATTACCTTTGAAAGAAGCTTTCCATCAGTGAAAAATCAGTATTCCTTGCTATAAGCAGGAGGAAATTCTAAAACAGTAATATATATACCATGAAAACAGAGCAATGGTATGAAATTCTAGCTGGATACTGTTGGCGACTGGAGGCTCAGAGCTGGAGGCCTACCCACCCTCGGTTAAGAGGAGATAGGAAATGTTAAGACAGGTTTTGAAGACAGACTAGCACCAAGCTGAGGCTTTCTCCATCACAGAATCAGAAGTGACAAAGGGCTCATCTCAGCACTGTTAGTTAGTTAGTTAGTTAGTTAGTTAGTTAGTTAGTTAATGCTGTGTCTTTGGATCGTTGTGTGTAGCCCAGGGAACCATGATGGGAAGTCTCTGAACCCTGCTGTCCTTTCTTCTCTCTCTCATTTCTTCCTGCTTTCCTGTTTGTTCCCTCATTTCCTTCCATCTCCTTCTCCCTTTACCCCTGTCCCTCTAGGAGATTAAGTAAGTACTTCTGTTATCTTCAATGTTCTAACAACCCCTGAGCAAAAAGACAGAGAACAGAATTCAAACCCAGGAAAGATGACCCAAAGAGGTCCCTAGCCAGGCTACCTCCCTGTCCCATGAAAGCCTTGCTTCCAGGGGTGCCTGGGTGGCTCAGTCAGTTAAGCGTCTGCCTTCGGCTCAGGTTATGATCCCAGGGTCCTGGGATCGAGTCCCACATCGGGCTCTCCACTCAGCGGAGAGCCTGCTTCTCCCTCTCCCTCTGCTGCTCCTCCTGCTTGTGCTTTCTGTCTCTGTCATATAAAGAAGTAAATAAAATCTTAAAAAAAAAAAAAAAGAAAGAAAGAAAGAAAGAAAAGAAAAGAAAGCCTTGCTTCCAGGGGCTGGCCCTCTGCCTCTCCTCCAAGACAGCATCATGTTCTCAAAACTGGGTATGACTTCCTCTCTGACAGCTTTTTGGATACAATGTCAACAGAGGAACACCAATCAGTGAGTGGAGATGTGGCGCCCCGGCAGCTACTCAGCCATCCCAGGACACACTGTCCCCCCAGGCAAACTTGGAGAGGGGTAACTCAGGTTGGATTCATTTGGCCAGAGAAACAGACTCACCCAGCAGCTACTCACCATAGCACACAGTGGGATGGCTGAGCCTAACGCATGAGACGTGACATTGTTAGAAGGTAACATCGCGATTTCCGTAAAAGTATTAAAAAATGAACACGTGTTAGAGAATTTATTTTGCGCAAATGATATGACAGAACCAGGCAGATAGATGTTATAACTGGTTCAAAGGAAAAGTCAAAACAGCACAAATTTACATGGAGTAAGGGAATGTTGAGATGAATTGCAAATGAAGACAAGTGGTTTTTTTCCCTGCCAACGTGGTGGGGGTGGGAAGAAGTCAAATCTCTACCAGATAGGACCGAATTTACATACCTATCAATTACCTACAATTTGCTCAGTTGCAAAATAGCTTGAAGACAGCTAACAGGGCTTGAATCTCATAACCCTGGAGGGTGTGCTGTAGATGATTCCTATGGATGATTCCGTTTTCCACTGAAACACAACGCTGTTTACACAGGAAGTTCTTAACCCATGGGAGACGCCATTCATTTGATTAATGCTTCCCTAATACCAGCTCCTTGGAGTGCACCCCACACCCACCAGCTCCCCACCAGCCCTCCACCCAGCAGGTAAGGCTGGGAGCAGATGCTCATTTGACAATAGGTATAAGGTGAGTTGGGACTTGGGTTCCAGATGTGACTCATCATTAACTAATACCAGGAACAGCATAGCCTGGATCAGGCTACCTAGCCCTCGAGGTCTCTTCATTCTGCGGGTGCTCTGTTCAGTTTCTCGAGCTCAAAAGTTCCAGAATGCCAGGGAGTAAGAAGCTGATGCCCATAAATCTTAAATTAGCCCAAGGACTTCTGGCAAGTATCTAAGAGGCAAACCCACAGATTGGCCCCACCAAGTCAGTCACTGCCCTGGAGTAAATGGCAAGTAAGATAATATCTTTTTTAAAAAAGATTTTATTTATTTATTTGTGTGTGAGAGTGAGCACAAGCAGGGGGAGCGGCAGACAGAGTGAGAAGCAGGCTCCCCGCTGAGCAGGGAGCCCCACCGGGAGGGGGGCTCCAACCCAGGACCCTGGGATCCTGACCTGAGCTACCCAGGCGCCCTTTTGTTTGGTATTCTTACCCACTCCCTCCCACCAACTTTTAACTGTTTAGGGCCCCTGAGCAATACTGTAGAGATGTGATTAACTGGCTGAGAAGATCCTTTCCCACGCGGTTTTCCAGAGTGGTCGCAGAGCAAGACCGAGCACGGATCTCGCTTCGTACTCCAGATTCGGTGTTTTCCCGCAGGGTGGGCCGACCCAACGGCTCTACACGCGGCGTGTGGGATGGGAGAAATCCCCAGAAGGCTCAGAGAGGCTGGGAGGCCGGCTCTGGCTGCACACCCGAGCCAGCCACGCACCACCCCGGGGATGACCAGGGCACGTGCCACCTACGGGGCGCGTCCCGCACGGCCCCCACGCTGCGGCCCTGCAGGAAAAAGCGTGAGTCACGCCGGGGGCGGGGCCGCAGGAGGCCGGCCGAAAGCCCGAGGAGCAATTAACGCGACAACCCTCCCGCGGGCCTGTGCCCGGCGCTGGGCCAGCAAACAAAGTCCACAGGCTCTTGGCCCCGCCCGGGCGTCTCCTGGCCCCCGGAGCAGGAGCAGGAGGAGCGAAGGCGGAGAGGGTGGCGGTGGGGGGAAAGAATCTAGTCTCCAGTCGCTTCAGCCCTAAATTCTCCCTGAGACTGCCAGAAAAGATGCTAATAAAAGACCAATTGTGTGGCCGGAGTGTTTTCTTCGGACTTCTGCCCGGGGAACTGGATAGGAAGCGCAGAAGCAAGGTCACAGCAGTCCCATCCTATGGTAACACCTTTTGCTCGCTACTGACCCCTCCTGGGGTGACGGGGACAGCTCTTGGAGGCCCCGGCGGCAGCCGAGAGAAATAAGATTGACCTGGACACAACTACTGGGTTGTTAACCCCAACATCTGTTGGAGGATGGTCTTCCCTAAACCTCAGGCCACAGACTCAGAGGCTCAAATTTTAGCAATTCCCTTCCCTCCAAGGGGCCCAAAGCCTTTTACACGAGACTTCTCCTGAATCGCCCTAACATTTTGTCCTGGGGAAATGGAGGGAAGCATTGAGGCCTTAGGAGAATGAACTGAACAAAGTTAGGTGTTAGCAAGGTCGCCCTAGCGGCAGAGTAAAGGGTGGATTTGGGGGCGAGGCTAAGGTGAGCCAGGGATCCTTAACAGTCATTTATTGATGCCCTAGTAGGTGCTGACTCCAGCAGGGGGCTTTAGGAAATACCCCATTGAAAGATCTGGAGGGGCTGCAGGAGGGCAAGGGCAGTCGTGGAGAGAAGAGGGTCGGGCCTCCTGAAGGGCTGGATGGGGGGGGCCGTAAGGAGAGAGCAAACTAGCACCACGTCCGGGTCCACACCCTTCTGCCCCGAGGAAGAGTTGATTTTTGCTGACAAAGTAAATGCTTCATCCTTCCGGCAAAACAGGACTCTATGCCGAAGGGCAAGCGTGGGACACAGAAAAGAGGACGAATGCTGATTCGAGTACGGTGAGAGATGGGTTCGCTGCAGGGGCTGAGAAGAAGGACTTTGGCATTAATCTGCTCAGAGCCCAAGTCGGGTCTCTGCCAAGCTGACCTGACACGAGATACTTTGTCTCTTCAGCTTGGTTTCTTCACCTGTAGAGAGAATACAACACTCACTGCATGAGGTTTCAAATTTTTGTTTTTAATGATTAAATGATTTCAATTGCTTAGTGTCAAGTAGTTCAGGAAATACAAGCTCAAAAAAAAAAAAAGAATAATAGACAACTGAACGCTATAAAAATAACTGCATTGATTGTTACCATGAGCCAGACATTGTATTAAACATTCTCCATCATCTCATTTAATCTTCTCAACAGCCCCATGAGGTAAGTATATTACGATGGTTTACAGCTGAGAGAACTGAAGCACAGAGAGCTTACGTACCTGACCAAAGTCACACAGCGAATAAGTGGTAGAGCCAGGACTCAAACCTGACTCCAAAATCATGGACCTTGACAATCACGCTGATGACTTCACAGCACGTACAGGTCAGGGCATAGAAAAAAATGTCTTGGCCTGAGCTACAGAGTTGTCAGGATTTGATAATCACCGAAACCACAGTTATAGATGGAATCCTCCAGAAGAAGTGAATACAGTTGAGGAGAGAAGGAAATATCGGTATTTACAGTGCAAAGGAAGAGAAGCTCTGAACAGACTGAACAGGAACAGCCGGAGAGGTGGGGGTGGGTGAGCTCAAGGGAGGAGGGCAGGCTTCCAGGAGGGGGTGTCAACAGGAGCACAAGGAGCAGCCAGCTATGGCTTGAGATGAGCCCAGTGATGGGTCCTTTGATGGCAAGAGCAGGGGAGGGGCAGAGGCCAGGTTGAAGGGACAGAGAGAAACAGACCGCAGAAGGAGGGAGGGAGGGTGATCGCTACAGGTGCGTGCAGGGTGGGGGTGGCCTCTGGATTTCTGACGAATGCACTGGGATGGAGAAAGGGTTCCTCCAGCAGTAAAGGACATGCATTCTGAGTGAGAATGCAGGAGGGTGAGGGGTTTTACAGCCAGTAATCTCTCTCTCCTCTGTGAAATTGGAAGTCAGCTGCAAAGGGCGTGCGGTGGGAGCTGGGTAAGCAGTCGGGGAGCCATGGAGAAGACTGGAAACCAGAGCTTCCAGGGGAAGGGGCAAATGGTGTCAGGCTAGCCAAGCTGGGTATCAGGACTGTCAAACAGGGGGAAGCTCCAGTGGAGCTTAGAGACTGTGCATTGGGAAAGGCCAGGGATCTCATTTTGGGGTGCTTTCCCCCAACAGCTTCAAGAGTCCCTGACAGGGTCACCCACCATCCCAGTTTCCCCAGGGCGGTTCTAGTTTTAGCACTTGAAGTCTGGGATCCCAGGAGTTCTGTTGAAAAGAAAGAAGTGGGGGTGGCCCCCGAGCACAAGGCCAGCAGTGTCCGTCAGAGAGGCGGCGGACGGCAAGTGGGGTATGGAGGCTATTACAAAAACGATCCAACTTTGGCTCTTCACCTGCTCAATTCTCCCTGTCTCTCTTCTGCCTGAGCTACATTCTGCATGTCCTCATGAGCTCTAACCAGTACCGTGGTAACCCTTCTCTCATAGCTTCATCAAAATCCTCTATCCGAGCACATTGACGCCCTGACCCTGGAACACACCTTGTACTCTCCTGATTCCGGTCCTCGAGATACAACACCCCCCCTCACCCGCCCACCTTCTAACAGGTAGCCAGACCCCACCATCCATCAGAGCCCGGCCCAAACCTAATCACTTAGTCTATAACCACATAATATTAGTGCCCCAAAGAACCTTTAAGACCCGCCAGTCCAGTATCATGTGTCTTCAGGGATCTCCCTGTGTAGACATAGCTCCTGGAGAGTGGGTCCAATTTTACACTTCTCAGGGGTCCTCTTAGCCCCCAGCACAATGACTGATACACACAACAGATGCTCACTAAGTACTTATCGACTGACAGATTAATCAATAAATGCTCACAGACTGCGGAGTGAGTGTAACCCGCCCCGCTGTTGAATCTGCAGACAAGCTCTCAGGAGAGACAGCTGGGGAAGGTGGGGAGGAGAGGCTGGCTGTGAGCCAGGGCGGCACTGCTGGGCCACCCTGGGATGCTGGGGTGGGAAAGGAGCGATTACAAAGCTGAAAGCCACAGAGATTATCACCCCTCGCACGGACACGTTCAATGACAAATTATAACCCTCGACTGTCTTTTGCGATCCGCTTTGATATCATCTCTGCTAAAGGGAGTGTGCCTGCTGCCACCCCCATCCCTGGCCATTTTTATCCCAGCCCTTAAGGTCGGGATCTGGGGTGGGAGGGAGATGAAAAGGGATCCTTGGTAGGGCCCACAGAGACCTCTCTACTGAAGCTGCCTTTCCGGGCCCTGGGAGGGATGGGAGCACCGGTCGGGGAGAGGTCCTTTGTGTTTGCTGCAGGAGGAGGTCTGGATTTCCCCTGATTGATTTGGATTTCCAAAGAGCCTGGAAGATCTGAGGATTCTAGATCCACTCTAAGCTGTGCAGTTAGGTCTCTTTTTAGTGATCAGCGGTCCTGGCCAGGCGTGTTGGTTTTGACAGTTCATCAACCGGTGAGCAAACATTTGCTGAGGGCCTGCTTATTGGGGGACAGCAGAAGGAACATGGCAGAGAACCCCCGAGAGGAGTTCACAGTGTGATTGAGGTCTCAACACTGCAGCTGTTAGCAAATGATATGACAATCACGGTCTGTGTGGCTCAGACTGTCGCCGGCCTCCCAGCACCAACCGCCTCCAAATTCTCTTCAAAGACTTCACAGCCCCAGCCACTGGGGAGGATGCCACCAGGGAGCGGAGGAAGAGGTGGCCACTCCTGGTTTTGAGGATGTGAGGGGAGGAACGAGAGGCAAGGCCATGTTCCAGCCTGAGGGGGCAGCCGGCTTGAGAGGAGGAAAGGAACCTAAGGAGATAAACATAGAGGAAAGCACCAGGCAGGGATAGACAGACAGATGGGGTTTAAGTCTCTAGCTGATCAGCATCCCCCTCCCCCGCCCCCCCCCAGTCTCTAGCGCGGAATTTTCCTCCGACTGGTTATGATGAGGTTCAAAGACACGCTACCCCAAAATACAGCATCTCAGCATCTTGAATATTTTAGGCTGAGGGAATTGGAGAAAAGAGCAGAAATGGGAAAGTCACTCTGAGCCCCCAACCCTCTTCCCTGAAGCAAATCATAAAACCCTCCCGTGAGAGGCACCCTCCCTACACCCAGAGGAAAGGAGCATCCTTGTCTCTGAGGACAAAGGGACGCCAAGCAGAACCCTACAAAGCGGCCTTCCCAAATCTCCCCCAGGTTGCTGCAATCCCCTCATACTCCGTCACTCCTTTGTCTTACTCCTCCACGACTACCTGCCCTGAGTCAAACCTAGCAGAAAATACTCAGGTTTCTCCAGGCCTTCACTTCCTTGTGAAGGCTCCTGTGTCACAAAAAACTCAGATGAAATAAGTCTGTGTGCTTTTCTCCTGTTAACCTGTCTTTGTCGGTTTGATTTTCAGACATGGCCAGGGACCCTAAGAGGGCTGAGGAAAACATTTTTGTTCCCTACAGTTACTTGAGTCAATGCTTCCCCACCCTCACCCCCTCCCCCGATTCTACAAGCCAGGCCCCCACCCTCACAGTCAAAGGAGCCCCAGGAATGGATACAGCACCTGTTCAGTGAGGCCTGGGGTAATTCAGGAGGAGGACCTTGAAGGATGGAGAGGAGAGAGAGCGGCCCAGGTGTGGAGGAGGATGGGAAAGAAGGCTCTAGATAGACATGAGGCAGGATGGTGGCCAGACAGGCCAGAGGGTGGGTCTGGAAGGGTGATGTGGAGGTTGCGGGCCCTCTGGGCAGAGTGCAGGAGTGAACCCTCTCTCTGGGGCCCCGGGGAGGGGAGCTTGGGTGGAGGCGGGGTCCTGGCAGGCCAGCCTGGCCTCTGAGCCCTGCAGGAGGCCGGCAGCTGTCCGACTGGCTGCACACTCCCTCCCTCCACGGTAATCCCTTTCCACTTTATAAAGCAGAGCTGGGACTGCACACTCAGATTACACTGTGACTCGCCAGCAGCCCATCCTATAGCTGGCTTCATTTCATTTTCTGATTTTGTCCACATCTCCTCCAACCATTCTGTTCTTTTGACTTGTTAGAAACCCTCAGCTTTTCTGACTTCCCATTTTTAAAATGTCTGAAAGCTTGCTCGGCGTTGTGATTCTGGTTCTGGGGAGAAGTGGCACGAAACGCCCCTTTTCAGGTCTCTACTTTTCATCTGTATTGGATGCCCCAGCAGCAACTTTCGAATTTCAAACCAGACAAAGGCAAGGTTCTGGAAGTTCTTACGGCAACCCTGATTTACACCCCAGAAGGAGCCTTCTGGATCACCAACTGCATCCTGGGTGGTTTTCACTGGGCAATGTTTGCGTGGAAGGCCTGTTTGCCAGCCACCTCAGGGATCTGCTGGGGCCTGAGACAGCCTGTCTCCCCCTCCCAGCCCCACCCAACCTCTGACTCTTCCGACCTTGCTCCTTCCTGCTGCGCCAAGGTGGGGCCAGCCACCTTCCCCCACTCAGTCCTCTGTGACTCAGTGGAAGCCGGTGGCCACTTCCCCCCACCCCACCCACACTCACATTCCGATGGCCAGCTCACTGGCTTCCTGGCACTCGACCCACACCCACCAGGCCTCTGCCTAGAGTAAACAGTCATCTCTTTATGGGATGATTTACCAGGGCCAGGGCCAGCCCTGTATTGGAAGGGGTCACGTGTATCTTAGCCTCTGAGAGCATGCCTTTCTTTCCCCAGCTAATAGCTGACCTCTGTGAGTCTTCCTTTTGACCCCCGCTGACCTGGGACCTTTCGTTTCAGGGAACTAGGCCCTGTGCCTCAGTGTCATCCCTAGCACAGTGCTAGCTCCATACTTTGGAATTTTGAAAAGAGTTTTTTAAAAAAGCAAGGGATTAATACATGGAGAGCAATCGAGAGGCCCCCAGGCGCCCCCAGCACCTGACAGAGCCGGCCTCCTCCGTAAGGGCTCACGGGGGCCGGGTTAAAGCTGGAGTGGGTGATCCCCGGGCTGAAGCTCCGCTCTTCCCCTCCAAGGTCTCTGTGTTGTGTGGCCACCCAGGCCTCCGCTCCTCACCTGTATACTGGGTGTCGTAGTTCTAGGTCTCATCAATTCCAGGATGTACACTTTTCTACCGTTTACTATCTCGGAAACTGGGCTCTGCAGGCTGTGTCTTCCGGTCAGTGCGGAGGTAGGGCGCTGTGCTGGTGTTTGCTGCAATGCCCCTTCCTGCACGAGCCTGCCTCCCATCTGCGGAGCTCGGGGTGGCCATGTGACTTGCTGTGGCCAGTGCAGTGTGTAGGGAAGTGACATGTATCACAGCCTGGCCTTGGCTTTAAAAGGCAGCCAGCAAAGTTCCAGAGGGAGGCTGTTCCGTGGACCTGGATCCCATGGTGCAGACGAGGAGGGGCCCATGGGCATTTACTTTTCTTCTTTAGCCCCGGAACTTTGGGGTTCTGTTTTGACAGCACAATCTCCAGTATCCTGACTGGTATCGCCTCTTCCAGTTAATCGACAGATTTTTTTCTTTCTTTCTTAGTGGTGTGTAATGGTACCACTCACAATCGATGGTGATGTCGATTCAGTGAAACACGGTGGTCCCTCTCGCAGACCAAATGAGTTCATCGCTTCGCACGGTGCCTCGCCTGCACCAAGTGTTTGACTCACCTTTGCCACCGCGGTATTTCTAGCCCTCCACACACAGCCAGTGCTCATTGTAAGTTTGGAGTCATGAGCTGAGGACACAGAAAGTTGACAGCCCCCTCAGATCCCTTGTGGAATGAGAAAGGGTATAAAGAAGTTCAAGCGAATTGAAAGTGGCTTTGGCACGTGCTCTTGGCGGTTCTCTGGGGGTGTGGGGGTTTTAGATGGCCTTCCCGAAAGCCAGCCATTAAAGAAGCCACTTGTTGAGGTAGGTAACGAAGAATGCTGATGTTTTGGGGTTTTGTTGTTGTTAATTAACAGTTTGTCCCCTGGGATATGAGAAGGTGGGAGAAACTACTGAACCATGGGATGGCAAGTTTTTGGTGCAACAAAATAGAGAAACTTCCCCACTCTTTTAGATGGAGCAAAATAGAACAGTCTTCCATTTCTGCAGAATTCGGTTTGGGCCGCAGATCCAGTCTGAAGAGATCAGACTTCCAGCTCATTCTTTACCTTCTGTGTTATAGCCCTGTGTTTTGGAACAGCCCTCTCCGGGAATTGTAGAGCCGACTCCTGCAGACCTGAGGGCAGGAAGAGAGTCCGCAGGCCGGGCTGAGCCGCAGCACAACTGTGAGGACAGCCAGGGCGCCCCGGCCCTTTCATGGGCACAGCCCACCTGTCAGGCATCTGCTCCCCTGATGCCGCTGGCACCGGCCTGCCTCCTCCTTCACTTCTCCCACTCGGGAAGATGACAGAAGTCACATATCCTCCAGTGTTAGTGATGTGCACCTTACCTCCTCAGGGGCATTCGTATCTTAAAAGGGAATCTGGAAAGCGAAAAAGGAAATGACAGGACGGTTTGCAGGGTTGTGTTAGGAATCCGTTAACTGCAAGAAACAGAAACTCACTCAAGCTGACGTGGGTTTAAAAGAAAAGGCTTATTACTAGGAAACTAGAATTCACACAAAACTTGGTTGCAGATAGTACGGTTGCGGCCTCAAGGGAACAGAAAATTCTCAGCAGCACCCTCTCCAATTCCCTCTCACGCTCCAGGGCTCCACAGGCTCTCGTCTCTCCTGCCTGGGTCCACCTCAGCCTTTTCTCTCGGCAGACAGCTTCCTCCACTCAATTATCAGCACAGGGCCCATTGTGGCTGCCCTAAAATGGTGGTCTCGGAACCTCATGACCATGTGACTTTCTATGTCAGGCCTCAACATCGACTAACTAGAGAGTCTCTGACCTAATTCCCAATACCCAAGAGGGAGGATCTGGCTTCCTACAGCCTATAGGTGATTCCATGGGGATCAGCTGACCTCATCAGACTCAATCAGTCACGGTGCAGCCACTATTGGGCCAGTCAGTTTCTCTAAAAGACAGCATGGTTGATGTATCATACAGAATTTGGTTCAGCCACCTGTGGCAGAATAACCAAAATCAGAGCAGCCTAATAAATAGAAATATATTTCTTTCTCACCCAAGAGTTGAGCAGTCTAGGACTGGTATTGTGTGGCCTCTTTTTTTTTTTTTTTAAGATTTTATTTATTCATTTGACAGAGAGAGACAGCCAGCGAGAGAGGGAACACAAGCAGGGGGAGTGGGAGAGGAAGAAGCAGGCTCCTAGCGGAGGAGCCTGATGTGGGACTCGATCCCAGAATGCTGGGATCATGCCCTGAGCCGAAGGCAGATGCTTAACAACTGCTCCACCCAGGCACCCCTGGCCTCTTTTTTTATATAATTTTTAAAAGATTTATTGATTTGAGACAGAGAGAGCATGAGCAGGGGCAGGCGCAGAGGGAGAGAAAGAATCTCAAGCAGATTTTCTATTGAGCATAGAGCCTGATGCTGGGCTCAGTGTCACGACACCAAGATCATGACCTGAGCCGAAATCAAGAGTCAGACACTCAACTGACTGAACCACCCAGGTGTCCCTAGTGTGACCTCTTGATCACCATCTTGGTATGTGGCTTCCATCCTCAAATTTACCTCATGATCCAAGATGGCTGCTGAAGCACCAGTCATCACGTCACATCACATTGGGTTGCAGTCTGGAAGGAAGAAAAGAAAAGCTCCCTTTAAGCAGCCTTATCAGGAGTCTCACAGAACACTCTTGCTTACATCATTGCCAAAATCTAGTCACATAGTCATACACAGATGCAAAAAAAGTCTAGGAAATGGAAGGGTTTTTTTTAGGAAGACACATTGCCACCCAGAATATAACCCAAGTTCTGCCACCAAAAAAAGAAGCAAGGATAGATATTGAGGAACACTCAGAATCTCAGCCACAGTTGGGAAGGAAATGTAGGACATCTTTAGTATGTTTTTAAGTTTTCTTTTTCTGTCAGAAAGGTGTGCCACTTTGAAAAGTTAAAAAAATAAGTAAAAGAACCACCTTGGAAAAAACAAGAAACTCTGAAAAAGAAAGATCAGTGTTTAACTCAGGAGTAGTTTCTGGAGGTAGAATTTCCGGCATCAGAGAGATAAATGGTGGTGTTTTAGAAATGGGAGTAGAGACCTTGCCAGAGAACTTCGCCATTGCACATGGACATATGGAAGGCTTATCCAGTTTGTGTGAGAGTTTTGTAGACATGGATGTCCATTCCCTTTTATATGAAGCCAAAATTCATCTCCATGTCTGTCCACCCTTCTCTCCATTTCACAGTGTGTCATGGAATATAAAATTCACAGTCCACTCCGATGCAGTTCTCTCTTCTTCTCCCTGCAGTCTCCCCCTGCTCAACTACCTGAGAGCTCTTTCCAAAACACAAAGCAAGCCTGTCCTTCTGCTGCTTAAATCCTTCCCAGGCTTCCTGACCAAGGCAGGAAAACTCTTTCCCCATGGAGCCCCTTTCTTATTTTCAGCCCTATCTTCTGTCTCCTCCCTTTCCCCAAATCCAGCCTTCAAGAAGCTTCCCCCTGGGATGCCCCACCTCTCCTTTGTCTGCTGAGCAACCTCTTACTTTCCCTTTAGTGCCTTCCTTAAAGCCACCTCCTCTGAGATGTCTTCCTTGATTGCTCCCAGGCACAGCCGTTTTTCTTTCTTTTGTATCCCTGTGACCCTTTGTGTACCCATCTCTGCCTGGATCTGTCAGCTGGTCTGTCTTCTCCACCAGAGCATGAACTCTTTCAGAGCAGGCACTGGGCTCCATTGTTGTCCGTGCCTTGCTGCCAAGCACGAAGCCTAGCATCAGCTAGGTACGCCACATGAGGCAGCTACAAATCAGTAGAGCGTAATAGCAATGAGCCTAGACTCCGAGGTCAAAGCAAGGCTATGCTGCTGACTGTGACTCTGTATCTCCATGCCTCAATTTCCCTACCTATAAAAAGAGGGTAATGATACTTCCTATCCCCCAAGTTTTTGTTGAATGAGGAGACATGGGGCGCCTGGGTGGCTCAGTCAGTTGAACGTCTGCCTTCGGCTCAGGTCATGATTCCAGGGTCCTGGGATCTAGCCCCACGTCAGGCTCCCTGCTCAGCGCTCCCCCTGCTTATGCTCTCTCCCTCTCTCATTCTCTCTCTCAAACGAATAAATTTTTTTAAAAATCTAAATAAGGAGACATGTGCAAAGGGTTTGTCACTCACTATGTATGAGTTTTTACTATTATCTTCATTATTTCTGAATAAGGTGCAGAAAGGACACACATGGCTCTCGACCTCATCAGCCCAGTGATTTTGATTAGGCAAGACTATCTCTCTGCGAGATGCAGGCTGATGTTGCTTAAAAATATTTTGTGTCACGGGGCGCCTGGGTGGCACAGCGGTTAAGCGTCTGCCTTCAGCTCAGGGTGTGATCCTGGCGATCTGGGATCGAGCCCCACATCAGGCTCTTCTGCTATGAGCCTGCTTCTTCCTCTCCCACTCCCCCTGCTGTGTTCCCTCTCTCGCTGGCTGTCTCTCTCTCTGTCAAATAAATAAAAAAAAAAAAATCTTAAAAAAAAAAATATTTTGTGTCAGGGGCGCCTGGGTAGCGCAGTCGTTAAGCACCTGTCTTCGGCTCAGGGCGTGATCCCAGCGTTCCGGGATCGAGTCCCACATCAGGCTCCTCTGCTATGAGCCTGCTTCTTCCTCTCCCACTCCCCCTGCTTGTGTTCCCTGTCTCGCTGGCTGTCTCTCTGTCACATAAATAAATAAAATCTTTAAAAAATATATTTTGTGTCAATCACACACTGCATGTTGACTTCCTGGAGAAATTCGGGCAAATTACAAAACTCCATCTCTTTGCTCGAACACTCTTGCCTACTTCCTCAGCCCTTGTCCATTTGCAGGGAGCCCATTTAGTAACTCAGAGTTTTGGAAAAGTCTTGACTGGAAATGGTTAATCCCAGAGCCTTAGCAGGAATCGGGCTCTGGGGAAAGTGGTGTTTCTAGCAATGATGGCTGGCAAATGAGGCCTTCCTGCATCCATCTGAGGGGCTGGGCGGCATCGCCATGGTGACACGGAGTGTGGGTCCGCTTTCCATTCATGTGGGGCTTTTTATTTCTCTTGTGCTGGTGAGGTTCAGTTAAACTACATTATGATGAAATGAGGCACAAAGGGAAATGCTTTGCTCAGCCAGGGTGGCATGAGAAGTTATTGGAAAGGCAGGGACTTGATCCCTGATTCATTCAATAACAAATATTTATGGAGCCTGTTCTGTGCCCGGCCCAATTCCAGGTATGGAGGACTCAGCAGAGAACCAGTCAGACCCAAGGGAGATGGCAGGCAATAATCAAAGAAGCAAACCGATGCCATATTTCACTGATTCGAGGATGCCCCCCATTTTTACGTTTCTGAAATCAGACTGGAGGCATTTCATAATTAGTGGTGGTCCTAAGAACATTTTTTTTCTTTCACAGTGATACATAAAATAATGCTGCACTTTACAACTGATGGCATCTGGGATTTAATAAAAAATAGTAGTATGTTTCAGGTGATGGCATCCTAACCCTCCTTGATACTGATTTGTTTCCCTTCCAGTAAAGGTACAGTAGAAACTTGAGCCTGAAATGGACCATGATATCTCTGACCGATGTATTCCTGGGACTTCCTTAGAAATCCTCAGCTCTCTCGGTTATATTTCTGTGAATCCACTTTCCTCTCAAACCAGTAAAGATCCTGCCTGTATCAGTAAAGAATTTGGCTGCAAATAAGAAGAAAATCCAACCAACAGTGACTTACACTAACTTGCTTAACCCTAGGGCTGGTGCAGCTGCTCAAATACATTGTTGGATACACATTTTGCCCTACCATCCTCAGCCCATGACAGTAGTCCTCATGGTCACAATATGGCTGCTGCAGTTCCTGGCCTCACATCCATGTTCTGGGCAGGAAGAAGGAAGAAGGGCAAAGAGCTCATCAATCTTTTCGCTTTTTTTTTTTTAAAGTCAGGGAAAAAAAGCTTTTCCAGAAACCTCACTTGGCTGACTTTGCCTACATCTCGTAGGCGACTGTGGTGTCACGTGCTGAGCTAGAAAGGGTGATGAAAAAGACAATTGCGGAAGAAGGTGAGAAGCAACAGTATGTGCTCTGCTCAAGAAACAGAGCAATGCAATTCTGTGAGCGCACTATACCTGTGTGTGTAATAGCACCGGTGGTGGGACTCGGAAGGAAGAGGGGCTACATTTCCCACTTCTGAAGGGAAAGCACTAGACAGATTTGTCTCACCTGAGAAGGTCACAGAAGGTAGGCCGTACACATTGAGACAATGGGTTTCTTCACACTTGTCTCCAAATATCTAACCAACTCGAGAAACGGGATGATCTCACGGACCCTGGCCGTGTGTTACTACCGCCCAAAGAAGAGGGAAATAAACATTCGGATCGGGGTGATGAACCTCGAACGGAGTCCGGACTCCATTCTTCCCAGAGAGACTGAAATGACTCCAAGAGGACAGTAGCAAACAAGGAAACGGGGTTGCTAGACGGGGAGCCAGGGGATGGAGAAAGTCTCCTTAACCACTGCCCGTGCCTTGAGGGCAGGCCTCTAGACTTGGGCAAGGCCCAGCCTGGCTCTCACACCAAGGGGAGGGGGAAGACGAGCCGGATCAGAGGAGGGACCCTGGGGGTGGGGGTCGGCTTCTGGGGAAACAAGCACATTAACAAAGGTGTCACCCTCTGACCACCTTCTTTCTCAGTCTGATGGTCTGGCTTTTCCAAATAGCTTTTCATCCTAGGCTTGTCAACTGACGTGTCACTGTAATTCCTTTCGGAAATGGTAGGAAAACTACACACGCTCACAGAATTTGCTGGTATCTACAGTAGTCGGTTGCAGAAATGGCCACAGTCTTTCGTCACTCCCTTTGTAGGCACCACGTTGCAAGATGACTTTTCAGCCCCTCCCACCAGTAACAACGGGCTACTCCTCCGCTCCTTGAATTCAGGCTGCACTAGTGACTTGCTTGGCCCAGTACAACGCCGTGGGTACTGTTCCCAGCCGAGGCCTCGGGAGAACGCGCCCACTTTTCTCTCGGGAACTCATGTGAGGGCCGGGCTAGGCTGCCACGGCACAGGGGGCCACGTTGCGCAGAGGAGCTGCCCCCACCGAGGCCACCCTGGACCGGCCAGCCGCTGGTGGTCAGGCAGCTGACTGCAGAGCACGCGAGCCAGCCGAAATACGCCAACTGCCGAATCACGAGCTAAATGATGGTGGTCGTTTCAAGCCGCTCAGTTTTGGCTGGTTAAGCAGAAAGAGCTAACTGATAGACTTACTGCATGCCGGCCACTGGCTATGTACTTTAGGTAATTGTCCTATTTCTTGTGACTGTATTAGTACTTACCAGTGTGTAGAATGTTTTAGGAGGAGAAATAGCTCCCAGCCCGCCCCTCAGTTTGCTTCTGCCTGTTCTTCCATTCTGATTAAATTTCTGTATAGTCATTTGCTCCACGGAGCTTTCAGACTCTGACAAAGAGACTGGAATGTTCTGTGATAACCCCCTATCACTCCTCAGTCTCCTGTCACCTTAAAAGTGTGTGGGGTTAGGAAGGTGGCACACCAGTTGGAATCCATCCAACTTCTCATTCTGCGAGTGGCTCTTGGGGGAGCTTTCTTGCTGTTTTTAAGTCTAGGTAGGTTCCTAGATGTCACAGACCAAGAGACGATCCTTTAGCACAGACGGTCCTAGGGCACCAAGGGGAGAATGAAAGATACTTGATACTTTCGATGCAGAAAGAAGTGGGAGTAGATGAAAGGTGGTAGCTGAAAGCCTTTGGCAGGATGACAGTCACCAAAGCAGTGACCATGGTAAGTGCCAAGCCAGGGCAGCCTCGTGCCCAAGAGCAGGGCGCGGCCTCAGGCTGGTGGTGCTCCTGTGCGGACAGCCGCGCTCCGCGGAGGATATCCTCACTCTGGATCTCACTGTGGGATGCGAGGCACAGCTTGCTGCAGCCCCTTGGGGTAACAGACACTTATTTAAAGTCAAGGTGTCTGCCAAAAGATAATAGCTTTAAATGTAAAATTACAAATCATTATGGGTAATGTGATGCAAATTGCAATAGAAGCATTGGCAGTATTATCCTTTGATTTCATGTTTACTTTTCTTACATTGCCAGCCCTGTCTAAAGTCGCTGCTAGGGACGCCTTGTTCCCACCATTTCCCCTTTGGCCCTGGTGCTGATACCGTCCACTCCGGGAGGACATGCGTGGAGGCCAAGGAAACTGTGGGGGAGCCCTCCTACCCACACCAACTGTGGTTATTTCTAAGGATCCCAGCCTTTGCTTTCTCAACGTTGGTGCCCTCGTTTACCCCACGTGCCGACCCTGGACGTGTTCAGTTTCTGTTGGGAATTGGAAGTCAATTTTAATGGTTAATCCAAAAGGCATCCTTCATCAAATGCTAAGCAAAGGCTTTTAAATAACCAATTGGCTGGATATGTTTCCTTTACTGTCCCTAGGCCTCTGCTGGAGGAGGAAAGCCTTGTAAGCTCCAGGGTCTTTAAATGGTTCAAACTCCAGTTCTGTGTTCTTTCTTCCCAAGGGCTAGGGGAAATAGAAAAGTGGCCATTTCTCAACGGCTTCCCTTTACCGCCATGGGGAGGCTGATGTTGACGAATTTAAAATCTGTCTCTAAGCAGCAAAACCAGAGGAGAAAAGGATAAGCAGCAAAAAAGCAAACAAAAAAAAAAAACCAAAAACACCCCCAGAAGTGTTAAAACTCTCTTTGAAATGTTCTAGATCAAACTTCTTTCAAGGAAGGAGGCTCAAATTGGCTGACAATTCATTCATTGAGAGAAGCAAACGTGACCCCAAATACAGTCTCTAAGGGGCAGCAGCTGAGAGGATCCTTGACAAAGGTTTCTGGAGTTTTCAGGTTGAGAACTGTCTCCTTGAGGGGCTGTGTGGATCTCTCTTCATCTTCCTTTCTCTCAGCTCCCCTGTGGCCACCTGCTTCCGAGGAGCTCAGCGCTCATAATAACAAGGAAACCTAGAGGCTGAAAATAGAGCTGATTTCCCAGAATCTCGGGTACCGAGAGGGGAGGGGGTGGGGACTTCTTGGACATGAGCTCTCGTGAGCTCACGACATGTGGTTGTCCTGTGCCCTGCAGCTCTGCCCAGCTCCTGGTGGCAGAGAAGGAAGCCGGTCTCACTGGGAAATACTGCAGAGGTTTTCACTGTGTTTTCGTGGCAAGGGCTGAGCTTCCACACACTGGAAACACAGGCTGGACTCAGATGAGTCTGTGCCTGGGACGACTTTTTCTAATGAAAGTGCTCAATCAGGGGCGCCTGGGTGGCTCAGTCATTAAGCGTCTGCTTTCGGCTCAGGGCGTGATCCCGGCGTTCTGGGATCGAGCCCCACATCAGGCTCCTCCGCTGGCACCTGCTTCTTCCTCTCCCACTCCCTGTGCTTGTGTTCCCTCTCTTGCTGGCTGTCTCTCTCTCTCTGTCAAATAAATAAAAAATCTTTCAAAATTAAAAAAAAAGTGCTCCATCAATTCCTAAACATGGGAACTGCCTTAGGTCAACAGCCCCAGGAGTCTTGGCTTGGCTGTTTGGCACCTGAGCACTTGAGGTCATCTGTGAACAAGGTCTGTCCACCCAAGGCATTACCTCCCTGAGACCTTTGGCTTCTGAAGTACACTTCAGATTGGTGTGAAACTTATCATTTCAAAGGCAGCTCTGAAACTTGTCCAGATGGTCCTGAGCCCATCACGTTATACACCTAGAAGCAAGGTGTCTCCAGCCATTAATACTGTTTGCAGCCCACTTGCGTCAGAACATCTCCTTCCCCAGCTCCTTCGCTCAGAGCACTGACCCAAGAAAATCATAATAGCCAAATTGTCTAGGAGTTCTCTATTGCTGTGTGATAAATTATCTCAAGACTTTGCTGGTTCAAACAGCAATAAGTGTTTATTATCTCACACAGCTTCTGTGGATCAGAAATTCAGGAGTCATTTAGCTTAACAGTCCTGGTGCAGGGTCTCTCGTGAGGTTTTAGTCAAGATACTAGCTAGCTGGGGCTGCAGTCATCTGAAGGCTTGACAGGGGCCAGAGGGTCCCCTTCCAACATGGCTCCCCTACCTGGCTGGCAACTTGATGCTGGCTATTGGTAGGAGATCTCAGCTCCTAAACTATGTGAAGGTATTACTTTTATTAAATATAAATATATACTAATTTTAATTCTTGTGGGAATGAGGGAACAGGAGCAGAGGCCCCAGGGATTTCTTTCCTAAGCCAGGCCAGGGGCTTCACCCTACCTGGTGTCCCAGGCAGAGGGGCCATGTCTGAAGGTGACCCTCCGCTGTGGTCCTGAGGGCTGACTTGTGGCTCATCACAGTGGAGAAATCAATTCCTGGCATTGAGCTGTGGGAGGTACCCCGTGAAACAAACCCTTCTCCTTTAAAAGGAAAATGTGTTCTCTCCCACCCAGAACACCCCTGTGGGCTCATCCCTGCATGGGCGTTGACAGGAAGGGGAAGTGGAGCAAACAAAGGAAGGAGGGGGCACTTCCTCTCACAGACTGGATTGCTGAAGCGGCTGCTTGAAGAAGATTCCTCTTCTCTGTGGGTCTCCCAGACAGGATGCCCTGTTGCTTGTCCAGAAAGTACTTTCTCACGTCGCTCTCCCATCTGAGAATGTATTTCATCTCTGTTGTTTCTCATCTCTCTGCTTGCCCACTCTCTCCAGGCAGAATATTTCCCTCCCTGCTCCCTGCTTTGGCCATGCTGCTTGCCCAGGAAAGAAACCCATTTCACATTAAACTGGAAAAGAACATATAGACATAGAATCACCATATGGCCTGACAATTCCACTCAGAGTTATGTACCCAAAAGAATTGAAAACAGGTATTTAAATGAATACTTATTAATGCATGTTCACAGCACCATTATTCATACGAGCCAAAAGGTAGAACCAACTCAAATGTCTATAAGAACAAACAAACAAAATCTGACAGGCATAATCATATGGTGGAATAGTAGTCAGCCCTAAAAAGGAACGAAATACTTCAACATTCTACAACATGGATAAACCTTGAAAACATCATGTTGGGGCGCCTGGGTGACTCAGTTGGTTAAGCGTCTGCCTTTGGCTCAGGTCATCATCCTGGGGTCCTGGGATCGAGCCCTGCATCGGGCTCCTTGCTCAGCAGGGAGCCTGCTTCTCCCTCTGCCTGCTGCTCCCCCTGCTTGTGCACTTTCGTTCTGTCAAATAATTAAAGAAAAAAGAAAGCAAAAAAGAAAACATCATGTTAAATGAAAGAACCCAGACACAAAAAGGTCACTTATTGTATGATTCCATTTACATGAAACTTCCAGAGTAAGTAAAGCCACAAAGACAGAAAGCAAACTAGTGGCTGCCAGGGGTTGAGAGGAAGGGGAGAATAGGAAGTGATTGCTTGATGGGCATGGGGTTTCCTTTTGGGGTGATAGTGATGAAAATGTCTTGGAACTGGACAGAAGCAATGGCTACACAACATTGTGAATGTACTCAGTCCCACTGAACCACACACTTTAAAATGGTTAATGGTTAATTTTGAAGTTATGTGAAATTTACCTTAAAAAAAAAAGGTAATGCTTAGAAAATAAAATCTGATAACAATTTGGGGGAAAAAAAGAGAAATGTTTGAACTCATGTAAATGAAAAGTCCAGGACGGATGCTGTTGGCTTCAGACGTGGTTGGCACCTGGGACCGGGGGATGCTGTCAAGGTTTGGCCTCCATTGCTCAGCTCCATGAGCACCTCGGCAGCCCTCGCCTGGTGGGAGGAGAGGGCCACTGCCAGTTCAGCTGTCCCAGGAAGCTTGGCGAGCAAGAGAGAAGACTTCCTCCTGGCTGGGTCACGAGTCTGTCCTTGGAGCAGTCACCCTGTTCGGAGTGTGGAGACCTTTGCCTGGCTCCAGTCCAGGATGGGGTCGGGGGAGAAGGAGTGAGGTCAGCACCACCAAGGCTCAGGAGCTGAGGAGATTACTGTGGAATGGGGAAAGGGAGATTCCCTGAAGGAAACGGTGCTGGGTGGTGGAAGTAATCCTTCATGGAGCCTTCACTGGGCCCCCTTGCCATCTTCCCTGGGAGACCTCCCCTCTTCCCCACTCACCACGTGCCAAGGCCCAGCTCCTTCCCCAAAACATCTCTGCCCAAGGTCCAAGGGGGGGGGGGGAGGGAGGTAGGAAGCTAAGACCATTCTTAATGTTAATCGTTTTATCTCTGGTAAAAACGTATCTGCTTGCTTAGAAAATAGTAGGGGGAAAATATATGAAAATGATATCCGGGCTATCTATCATTGAGTGGTGGGATTATAGTTGATTTTCTGCTCTCTTTTTTATACCTTTTGTCTGAATTTCTTTTTATAGAGCGTGTTCTACTTTTATATTCAGAAAGCAGCTTTTTTTTTTTTTAAACAAGAAGCCTTCGTGCCATGGCATATTTCTTTTTTTTTTCTTCGAAATTTAGCAAAGGATAAAGAGAATTGAGACCCTGAATCTATCTTCAACACAGGATGATTTCTCTTTTTTCTTTAACTTTAGAACTTTTACAAAGTAACTCCCCTCCCACATTACAAGAAATATGAATAAAAGAATTCCTTAGCAGGTTTATAAATTTTACCCATAACATGCTACCGTGCACACTCGGTTAAAATAAAGCAGGCTGAACGCCACCACCCCGCCCCCCCAGCTGCGTTTATTCTGAGGGCTAAGGTCGGTCCTTCCATAGCCTGGGGCTGGGGGTGGGGGGTACTACGCTCCCTCAGCAGCCGCCCCTACAAACCCCTTCTTCATATAAAAGCTGACCCACGCAGCCTGGCTACTGTGTGTTGGCGGCTCCACGCTGCCACGTTGGAGTTTCTGAAGCCCCTGGTGGCAACTCCAGAGGTTCTGAGTGACCTTGGCTTTGTGCGAAGCCACGGGAACTTCCTGCTTTGCAGACTTGCTGTAGGAGAGCTCTGGGGTCTGAGCAGGGTAAAAATTACCCCCGCTGCCTGCTTTCCTCTTCCTGCTGGGTCCCTCCCCGGCTTCTCCACCACCTCCCCTGGGTCCTCTCTGGCCAGCTCAGCTTTTGTGTTTGGGCCAGGCAGGGGCGGGGGGGGGGGGGTGGTGGTGAGCATTTGGCTCAGCTCCTTGTTTGTCAAGAGTCCAACATTACCAGGGGTCTCGCCCGGTTTCAAGTATTTCCCGGTGCCTTTCGTTGCTCCATAGTCAAGTTTCTAGCCAGGATTTCTTGGCTCTGGGAAAGATTGAGTGCCTGTCTGAGCCTTCTAGGCCTGTGTTTCATTTGCAGCCGCCTGGCTCTGACTGGGTGACAGTCCCAGCCCTCCCTGGTCAGTCCATCCCCTTCTGCTTGGCCAGCAGAGGAGGCCCTTTGTGTCCTCTAACTGGTGCTTGGAGGGGAGGAGTCTCTTAGTTTTCGTCCCCAGCACTGTGTCCTGGGTTTACTGCAGCCCCAGCAAAGGCTCAGGGGGAGCCCTGTCTTCCAAGAGCCAGCAATTCCTGCCTGTCTGCTAAGACAAGAATGCCAATCCCAAATGGCCCCAGCCCCTAACTAAGTCAGACTGAGACCTGTTCAGCACCTGGTGCTTTCCTGCTAGAAATTTCCAGCTGTTCTGATCTCTCACACAGGGTTTGGCAAGGCTGCAAAGGTCTGGAAGCAAATGAATTCAAGAAGCCTGCAGAACATCAGGCCTGGGCTGGTGGGCACCTCTCCCTCTCGCTACTTAGGGATGTCCTCGCGGACTCCCCAGGCACTTCCTGCCTTTGGATTCATCTAGAGGGCCTGATCAGGCCTCCCAGCCCTTGGAGTCTAAGTCCCAAGAAAGAGAGAATTTACCATTGCAACATTGTGCCCCAGACAAGGTGCCCAAGGGTGGCCAGCCCAGTGCAGAGAAAGGGTGTGAGCCAAAGCTCCAGGTTCCAGGAGCCACCTGGGAGCCTGCTCAGGAGATGGAGACAGAAATGAAGAAATCAGGGGACCCCCCCCCACACATGTATGTCCTCATCACCATCGGCCACGCCCTGCTACTTTATGGGTGTGGGGAGGCTGTGAATGTTAAAAATGCATCCTTGACAAGACTTCCTCTCGTCCTCTTCTTGCAGAGTATAATGTATTTCCTGAGTTCTTGGGTGCTTTTCTTTTGGGTACCATGATCACAGGTTTGGATAGACACGTCAGTTTTTGTAGCCTATGGACGGTAGTTGTCAGGAGTGTGCAGTTTTCATTATTCGAGGAGGAAAACGCCATTGTTGGTGAGGGTTTCCTCTTTGCACATCTTCCACTCTAGTAAGTACATAGGAGATAAACTAGGTAGCTGGAAAGGTGCCCTGCCTGCGCTCCATCCTGCCAGCCCCGCGTGTATTTCGAGCTCCCTTCCCCCAGGGTTGCTAAACCCCACCAGCTGACTTCTGCCTCGAGAGAGAGGAGCTGCGGCAAATGCATGTACTGGGGGTGCTAGGGAAAGCGTTGTTGGGCTCTTCCGTTGAACCCAGGGAATTCCCTGGATGGTGGGTGGAGCCGGGCTGGTGAGGAGGAGGAGCTGCGCTTCCCATCTGCTGCGGGGCAGGTGGGGACAGGTAGGATGATTTGGTTTTGGCCCGTCCTCTGGCTAATCTGGGGAGACTTTCCCGCCCTTCACTAGTTGGGTCCTCACACCACCGCACTGAGAGGCGGATAAAGACTAGCCTCAATCACAGGCGAGGACACGAGGCTCAGGGATTCCATGACTGCCCAAGGTCTCTGGTCAAAGTCCTGAGCGGCGGTGGGGGCGGGGGCGGGGGCGGGTGTACAAGTCAAGGGCCCTGACTCCTGGGCGAGGGGCGCCCCACCCCCGACTTGGCCCGCTGGGTGCTACAGTCTGCCCTGAGTGCCGGCTCCCTTTGGCCTCCTGGCTTGGGGCCGCGAGTCCGAGCTGGGCCCCCGGGGCAGAAGAGCCCGGCGCGGACGGTAGACAGCGGGGGCTGGGGGCGTGAGGCGGGCGGCTCCGGGCGCCGGCTGGCAGCCCTTCGCCTCCGGGTGCCCCAGCTCCAGCCGGGCCGCACGGCGCCGCCAGGGCCCCAGGCTCCCCGCGGAGGCTCTGGCCTCGGCCATTGGCCACCAGGAGCCTGGGTCGGGCGGGGGAGCGGGCCCGGAGTCGGGTTACTGGCCCTGCCGGCTGCGGCGGAGGGGGAGGAGAGGGGCGGCCGCGCGGCAGCTGGCCCGTGGGGGCGGGGTGGGGGAGGAGTGCCCCCCCCCCCGCATAAGGAACCCCAACAGCCAGACGATGGCCCCCACTCTTGGCCTTAAAGGGAACCATTACCTCATTTGTATCCAAATCAACAAACATTTGAGAAGCACCCATTTCATGTCAGGTGCTGTGCTGGACCCGAGTGGGTGCAAAGTGGCAAATCTGGGGTTCCTACCCAAACTTGCGACTCATTGAGGAAACAAGAAATCCACACGGAAGAAGAACGCTGAAGACACCTGGAAGTAGGTGATAAGGCCTGAGAATCATGAGCAACCAAAGTTATGGGGATTCTAGGAAAAGGAAGTCTTCCCAGGATAATCTGGGAAGCTTCCACAGAGGGGCCGGGTGTGGGTGCCCTGACACCTCCCTCCCAGGCCTCCAACAGCAGGGAGAGCAAACCCATCATGCTTCAGGCCCACTCATACCAGCCCCGACCCCTACCCCACCTGCTGACATCCCCCAGCCAACCCTCTCCCCTCCTTGCCCTCCCAAACCATACCCCCTGCCTCTACTCTAAATCTCTAAGACTAGGACCCTCACTGCCTTCTTCCTGGAGGCCTGTCTGTCCCCTGAGGACACAGCTGTCCCCACAGCGCTCTCCCCTGGAGGTTCTTTTCTCCCTCAGGCCATGCAGAAGCGGTCCTCACTCCCTATGAAAACCTCCAATCTGTTTCTTCCGCCTTCAAACCCCAGCTCCTTTGGAATGCATACCATCAGGTTTACCACCCACCACTTCTCCTAGTTAGTGTCACCTTCTCCTCCTCCTGGTCACTTTCTCTGTTCCCTGATGCTCTTGGCAACAGGCTGTTCCTCCTCCACTGTCACCATTCGTGGTGACCTTAACATCAGTGCTGATGATCCACTCAACACCCCAGCCTCTAACTCCCTTGAATGCCTTAGGCCTAGCAATATATTTTCTCCTGTCCTGCCTTAGCTTCGTGGTCATACCTTGGACCTTGGAACCATGACTATCCACACCAGCCCCAAGATCTTAGATTCAAAGATCTCCCCACCTGTCAGCACCCTAAGTTCACCCCCTCCAGTCTTTCTTTAAAAAAAAAAAAAGATTTATTTACTTGTTATTTTATTTTATTTTTTTAAAGATTTTGTTTATTTATTTGACAGAGAGAGACAGCCAGCGAGAGAGGGAACACAAGCAGGAGGAGTGGGAGAGGAAGACACAGGCTCCCAGCAGAGCAGGGAGCCTGATGCAGGGCTCGATCCCAGGACCCTGGGATCACGCCCTGGGCCGAAGGCAGATGCTTAACGACTGAGCCACCCAGGCGCCCCTATTTACTTGTTATTTTAGAGAGAGAGAGAAAGAGAGTGGGGGGAGGCTCAGAAGGAGAGGGAGAGAGAGAATCCACAAGCAGACTCCCTGCTGAGTGCGGAGCCTGATGCAGGGCTCCATCCTACAACCCCAAGATCATGACCTGAGCCGAAATCAAGAGTTGGACCCTTAGGCAACTGAGCCACCCAGGCGCCACCCCCTCCAGGCTTTCCATTTCACCTGCGACCTCCAACCCATCCTGCTACTGTTCCTCCACTATGTGTCTCCCCTCAGGTCTTCTCCCTCAGTTCCTCCACTATGTGTCTTCCCTTCTCAGCCAGCCGAGATTTCATGATCCAGCACACGAAATCTCCCTTGCAAACATTCTTAACTTCCTTACGCTGGTCTCTCTCCATCGTAGTCACCTGGCGAAAACTCAACTGTGCTTAAATCAAACTGTTTACTTCACACCTGCAACCGAGCAGTTGCGCACCGCTGAAGAAAATTCCCCAGCTGCTCTAGATGGACTCGCTTCAAATTCACAGCAATAAATTTCAAATAGGCATTTGAACTGCTGGACGATCCTACTACAGTTTCTTAGAAAATGTCTTTTCCCTCTCCACAGTGCAACAACTTCACACTTTCTCCTCTCTCTGCATATTTTCAACACCCTGCCTCTCTCACTCTCCGTGTGACCTCAGATATCCCTCACAGAGAAAATAGGTACAATCAGACCAACTGTGTGATCTTGCTGCCACCAAAGCCACCAGAGTGTCTGCAGCTCTGTATTCTCTGCACCCGTCTGTGGCCAGCCCCTGCCTCTGCGCCCTGGGCCCCTTCCCCATTCACAGCACAAGTATTCCCTCTCTTTCATGCGTCAGCGACTTCCTCCTCTCTATTAGATCCTTCCCATCGAAGCAAAACAGGATTTATGTTTTTATTTTTACTTTTTTTAATTCCTTTTTTTTAAAGATTTTATTTATTTGACAGAGAGAGAGCCCACAAGCAAGGAGAAGGGGGGAGCTGCAGGGGGAAAGGGAGAAGCAGGCTCCCCGCTGAGCAGAGAGCCCACCGTCTGGCTCAATCCCAGGACCCTGGGATCATGACCTGAGCCGAAGGCAGCCGCTTAACTGACTGAATCACCCAGGTGCCCCAATAAAACAGGATTTAAGTCCCTAACTTTAAAAATGTATTAGCCCTGGCCTCATGTCTCCTGCCAGCTACTCCATTTTGCTGCTCCTCTGCAGAGCGAACGTTCCTGAGCAAGCCAGTTGTCTCTAGGCTGACAGTCCTCTCCCTCACCTCCCATTCTCACCTCCACCCACTCCAACTGGGCTTTTATCCTTCCATTCTGTTGTAATAGCTCTTACTAAAAAGGCCAGTGACCCACATCTTGACTAGACTACTGGCCAGCTCATGGTCCTTGTCTCCTCTGGTCTCCCAGTGGCACTGAACATGTTTGACCACCCTGTGCTGGATTGACTATTGGTCCTAATTCTTGTCACTGCCCTGTGTCCGTATTTCTCTCTATATGATATTGCAGTCCCTCCCACTAAAGGCAGAGTATACTTTCTTACCCCTTGACTTTGGGCATGGCTGTGTAACCTGTTTTAGCCAATGGAATATAGGAGGAAGTAACATGGTGCCAGTTCTAAGCCTTGGCCACAGGAGGCATCTAGGGTTTCTACCGGCCTACTTGTGCCAGTGTTATCCCCATGGGAAAAAACCTGCCCTAACCACCCTGCTGGTACAAGGATGATAAAGGACACGTATATAGGACAGACTCGGACCCAACTGCAGCTTAGAGCTGCCCAGCCAAGGTCAACCACATCTCACTGACCTCCAGATGACCCACAGATGCATGAGTAAAAGAAATATTTACTGTCATACGCCACTGAGATTTGTATAGTTGTTTGTTAGTCAGCAAGAGCAGAACAATACATCCTCCTCCTTGAAATACCGCCTTTGCTCCGTCTCCTTATAATCCGGTCTTGTGGTTTTTCCCCCCAACTTCACAGGTTGTTCTTCTTAGCCCTCTCTGCTGGCTTCTCTCTCCCAGATCTTTAAATGTTGGCATGGCTTCAGTGTCCACACCTCTCTCTTCTGTCTTTACTCTTTCCCTAAGTAGAATTATCCAGATCACAGCTTTGAATACCACCTACAGGCTTGTTCTCAAATTTCAGTCTAAGGCAGACACCCCTCAATTCCAGACCCAAACCTACCTCCATAGGTCCAACTGATGTGTGATAGGTCTTGGCATGACCACAACAAAACCACGAATCCACCTCTTCCCGCTGAACATGGGCCTCCCTTCCATCCAGTTAGCCTAAAAATGGAGGCCTCATCCTTAACTCCTCTCTTCTGTCATAGGTCAGATCATCAGTAAGTCCTATCTACTATACCTCCAAAATTGCTCCGGAAATCAGTACTGCATCTCACCATCTCTATGGCTACCACCCTGCTTTTATCTCTTCTTGCCAGGACTTCTGCAACTGCTTCTCAACTAGCAGCTAGTCTATGTGCTGCAAAGCAGCCAGAGTGATCTTTCTAAAGGGTAAAGGAAGTCTGTTCACTCCCAGCTAAGAGGCTCCAAAGGCTTCCCACTGCAACCAAAATAAAACTCACCCTCCTTACCTTGGCCCACAAAGACTGATGATCTAGCCCCTGCCTATGTCCCCAGAGCCCCTCAAGTCTCCTTGTTCCCATTGCCCCAACAACAGTGGTCTCCAATCACAGCCGGCGCATGCCTGCCTCAGGGCTTTTGCACTCTATTCCGCCTGCTTGGAGCACTTCTCCCCAGATCTTCACAAGGCTGCCTCCTCCCCACCCATAAGGTCTCAAAAGTCACCTCCACAAGGAGACTGTCTCTTTGTCTAACTAAAGCAGCCCCATCAGCCCCGCTCCACTCCCATCCCCCTACTCCAGCACATTAGTTTAGCTTCTTTGTAGTCCTTATCAACAAGCGAAATTGTTTGGCTTTGTGTCTACTCTGTTCCCTCCCCTTAAAACATAAAATCCTCATAGACCAGTATTTGTCTTGACCTCAGGCCCAGAACATGCCTTGCACATAGTGCGCTCTCAGTAAATGCATGTTAGCTGACCTACTGATGCCAGAACTGAAAGGAGAAGGGACGTGACTGGCTAGATGGAAGATGGGGAGGGTGTCCCAGGAAGGCAACTGCAGGGCCACACAGGGAGGCTGGAGAATTCAAGACATGTCCAAGGGACCATGAGGGGTCAGGCTGGCTTTGGGGGAGAATGCCGGTGGGGAGCTGGAGAAGAAAAGTCTGCATGGTGGGAGGGCTTGCACGTGGTCATTCCAAGTCCCTTGAATTAGTGGGTGCTGCTGAGGATTCTGAGCCCAGGGCATAATATAGTCAGAGCAACAGTTTTAGGGTGATGAATATGGTTGAAGGGTATGCATTTCTGAGTGTCCTTAACTAAGTGCTGTCCTGTGGGAGCGCCGAATTTTAGGAGACAAAGACATCTAGAAGAATTCAGGAGCCCAGGGAAGCCCGAGGTCTGTTCCCTCGGATTTCAGATGCAAGAAAAACCCATTACCCAACCTTTTAGGGACCAGTATTGAGTTCCCAGTTTTGGAAGGTCTCCCTGAGTAATTATGGGTTTGCTGAGCGCACAGCAGGCACTCATACACATGTGTTAACGAGCTTTGCCCTATGCCTTGGGCTCCCTTACACCCTCCCCCCAGTACACACACACACACACACACACACACACACACACACACACACACACGACTAAATTGCTTTTTCGCCCAGTGACTGCACACAGCTTTAGCAGACCCCCACCCCATGGATACACCCGGACCCAGCTTCTTGCCTTCCCAGCCCCCTCCACCCAATTCCATTGTCAGAGCTGAACAAAAGGCCCAAGGCATCCTGGGTTAAAGGATTTTAACTCTGCCAATCCCAGGAGGCTCCAACAAGAAGCAGCTTCCTGCAGGAGAAAAGTGACTGAGAAATCTCCCCAGGGGACAGGCGATTTTTTTTCAGGTCTCAAAAACAGAACCTAGCCGCCAATCAAGGCACTCCCCCCAGAACCTCACCCCAGCTCCCACCCCAGGGATTAGGAGCTTTATCTGCCTGAGACCTCCCAGCAGTCAAAAAGCTCTTTGGGTCTTTTCGCCCATGCCTTCTATTTGTGGCGGGCAGGCTTGCCAGCTTCCACCCAAGCCCGAGGAACTGTCGCCGCCACCCCCATCAGACAGGACTCCCCCTCTGCTCTGTCCCGGAGCGCCTGCCCTCTGCCTCCCCGACTTCGCCCTGCGCCCGCACTGCTGCCCCCGCCCCCGCGGAACCTCGGATCCGGGTCCGCGCGCCCCGCTCCCCAAGCGCAGCACACCGCCGGGGGCCCGCGGGAGCTCGGGGCGCGGCGTGGCCCCTCCGCCCGGCCGCCGACACCAGCTCAAGAGCCCGGCCCGAAACCCAGGCTCCTCTGGAGAGGCAAGCCTGCGGGCTTGCTGGTGGTTGGCAAGAGCATTTTCAGGGGCTGGGTTCGGTGTGCTCGCTTCTGAGTGCCTCTGTCCTCACCCAGGAGTAGCGTCTGGGGAGCCCTTGCTGGCTGCTTGGCCCCAGCCCCCAGGGTTTCTGGAACAAAACTGCATTTGGTGTCAAACCCCTTTGCCCACCCTGGAACTAAAGTTAAGCATGATTTTTTTTTTCTTCTTAAGTTTTTCACAGAGAAGAGATACCGGGTAAATTAGAAACACATTTGGGAAAAGAGTGAGCAGTAAACGCTGGCATTTAAACAACACAAAAATGCCCACGCCAGGCCACACGCCCAGACGGCCGAGACGCACCCGGCGACTGTGCAGCGCCCTCTGGCGGCGGCGCGCGGGCTCGGCTGTCCCCTACCCCCACGCTCGGAACGGGGAACGGAGCCGTTCCCCCAAGTCTGAGAAACACTGGGGCAACTTTGGAGGAAGGGAATCGAAAGCGTCCGATGCCGAGGTCCCCCTTTTGTGGTTCCGTGGCTGGCACTGAGGCCAAGAGCCCAGCGAAGGGACCCACATAAAAGAAAAACCCTTGTTCCACTTTCGATGACCGCCTGAAATTCTACCAGTACAGCCTCTCGCTTTACCTGCGGGCTTGGATTCATGTTAAAATTCAAGTTCCTCAAGGAGGCGTGACCCTTCAAAACAAGGGCAGATGGCAGGCTGTGTCAAAAAATTACCCACGTCAGCACCAAAAAGACATGATTGTACCATAATATGTACATTTTAGATGGTGAGGACATGTAATGAGTATCATTTAATCTTCCCCTCGGTATTGTTTGTTGCCCGGCACCCTTTTGCACTCTGAACAGCGGTGTTATTTTAGGCTGCCCCTCCCCCAGTGGCCATTCCCTCCAGAGCAGCTGGCTCCAGGTTTTCTAGTCCCTGGTACGTCCTAAACACACACACTCCTCCCCCCCCCCCCTCCCCTTTTCCTCACTCTCACGGCGGCCCCTGGAGTGCAGGCTCCCACAGCTTGCTGTCTGCATCCCTGCTACCCAGAGGGAGCAGAGCCCTTCCTCTGAGCGCAGGATCCCGGGGTTGAGCGGCGGGGGTGGGGGGCTGGGGGGGGCTCTCTGAGAGGTCCCCTCTGCCCGCAGGCGACACCACCCCATCTGCAGAGAGGCAGCCACCTCTTACTGCTTGGGGATTGTCTTCCCAAAGGCAGCCGAGGACTCCTGCTCTCAGCTTCCTCACTGACCGAGCTGTAATGTCTCTCCAGAAAAGTACTGCCATTCCTCCACCTGGTGGAAGCCAGAAGAGGGGAGGGCACTGGGGCCTCAGGGACCCAGGCCGGTCCCCCCCCCCCCCCCCACTTCCTTTTCCTCTGAATCTCTTTTCCCTGCCTGAAGGATTTCTCCTTCTCCATCCTGCCTGGTGGGAATTCCTCCAACCTCCCCTATCTTCCTTCTCCTTGACGTATTTCTCGCTGTATTTATTGCTACATAACAACCCGCTCAGTGGCTTAGGACAAGAAACATGCATTTATTTGCTCATGGCTCTGTGGATCTAGTCTCTAGACAGGCTCTGCCGGGCTCGCTTCTGGGTCTGTGGTGAGCTGGCAGGGCGCTGGAGAGCTCAGGATGGCCTCTCTCACATCCGGCTGCGCTGGAGAGAAAGGGTGACTGGGCCCCACATCTCTCACCCAGCAGGCTCACCTCCCAAGCTTCTTCCCATGGCAGCAGGGTTCCCAGGATGGGGAGAACAGAAGCTACAAGGCTTCTCGAGGCCTAGACTTGGAACCTATCCACCCTCGCTTCCACCATATTCCCTTGCTCTTCTGCGCAAGTCACAAGGCCAAGCACGCTCACAGAATGGACTTCATCTCCTGAAGGAAGGCGTCACAGAGTCCTGTAGCCACGTTTGCAATCTGTCACGTTTGTCCTCTCCCTTCCGGGGGTGCAGGACCCATAAACGAAACGCACCTCAGGATATCCCATCCCTTATAGACCCCTGGGACGGGCCGCACAGCACACTCTGATGCACGTAAGCCCAGCACGCCACACGCCTGGCCTCGCATCCTGCCTCCATAGTTATCGGAGATGTAACCTAGGAAAGTTACCTTACCTCTCTGGGCCTCAGTTTCCTAATCTGTGAAAATGGGAATTGTAAATATTAAATTTAAGTTCATCCATACTAAGTACTTAGGTGACATCCGGCACATGGTAAGTGCCCAATAATTGTCAACTATTATGGCACGAGGTGACCACTGGCTGCCCGCCAGGACTGCTGAGGCCCCCAGCACCGTCTTCCACACCGGCTCCGAAGCCCCCTCCCAGCACTGCTGACACAGACAGCCCCTGGCTGGCAGCTCTGCCGGTCGTACCTGGGGTCTTGGGCGCCCATTGAGACGCCAGTGAAATGGCCTTGTCGGGTTTTACCAGCTCCCTTGCTGAAGCCCAGCTCTCTAGAGCGGCATAGATTAGCTCTTACAGGGGCGCCTGGGTGGCTCAGTTGGTTAAGCCTCTGCCTAAGGCTCGGGTCCTGATGGGGGGAGGGTGCTGGGATTGAGCCCCATGCAGGGCTCCCTGCTCAGCGGGAGTGTGCTCCTCTCTCCCCCCGCCCGCCCCCACACACTCTCTTTCTCTCAAATAAATAAATAAAATCTTAAAAAAAAAAAAAGATCAGCTCTTACAAGAAGGGCTCTGAATCATATACACCTGAGGTGTGCTTCCGGCTCTTCCTCCTGAGGGAGCTACACAAGTGAAATCCTCTCTCTGCGTTTCAGTTTCCTCGCCTGTAAGGTGGGAATACAGATGGCCCCCTACTTATGACGGTTCAACTTAGGAACTTTTGACTTTACGATGGTGTAAAGGTGATATAGATTCAGATGAAACCATACTCGGAATCTTGAATTTGGATCTTTTCCCAGGCTGGTGATACTCGGCACAACTCTCCGCCGAAGC
Organism: Ursus americanus; assembly: GCF_024610735.1. NCBI lineage: Eukaryota > Metazoa > Chordata > Mammalia > Carnivora > Ursidae > Ursus > Ursus americanus. The sequence continues at coordinate 31,321,402 of NC_142133.1, forward strand.
TCCCCTTCAGCCATGTGACCACGAGGGTCAACAGTCGATACACTTACCAGCATTCAGCACCCACGCAACCTTGCAGTTTTTCACGTTCAGTGCAGTATTCAATACATTGCATGAGATATTCAGCTTCGTGTTAGGTGATTTGGCCCAACCGTAGGCTCATGTGAGTGTTCTGAGCACATTTAAGGCAGGCTAGGCTAAGCTGTGAAGTTAGGCTAGGCGTATTACATGCGTTTTTGACTTAGGATATTTTCAACTTATGATGGGTTTATCAGGACTTAACCCCATCTTAAGTTGAGGAAGATCTGTAATAGCAGTGCCTCCCACAGAGCATAGAAAGCATAGTATGAAGAAATTGAGAGCCTGGGCTTTAAAAATGTTGGCACCCACAGGACACAGAACGTGTGCTGTCCCTGAAATTGCCCTTCCCAGAGGTGCTGAGAAATTGCCATGGATGAATACTTTTTCCCAAAAATATCCATCATTCATAGAGCCCTCCTTCCCTCAGTCCACCAAGATGGGCCAGGATCCCGGGGACCAAGCTGAGCTCTCCTTACCAGCGCTAGTTTAACATCTGGTCCCTCCACGATACCTCCTAAGGCCTGATCTTTATTTCATTTTCAACCTAGTATCTCTAACACTTAGCGTATGACTTGGCACGGTAGGCGCTCGATATATACCTAATGAAAGAAAGAATGAATGAGGGTGTAGGAGAGGAAAGACTGTCCCTCTACCCTCCTAGATTCGATAAAAACTGGGTCTATGAGATAAATTGAGAGCAGACAACAAACAGGAGAAAAGAGAAACACATTTATTAATTTTAAATATTACACGGACAAGGGCATCACAAAGAAAAAAGAGCGAACACCTGAAAAAAAAAGATGAGATTTCTTATCTACCATCTTAATAGAGAAGGGGAGGGAGATGCAGTCACTTAGCGGAGAGTGAAAGATTTGGGGAAAGATGAATGGGCTCTCAGAAGAACAGACAGGAGGTATGAGGGTGTGACGACGTTTGTATGGGGTGCTGTGGACTTTTAGTCTCCTCTCCTGGGTTGGAGTCAGTCTTCCCTGGTTGGCATTCATGACAATCGAGTTCCTCTTGGAGGCTCTGTCTTTAGGCAGAGGACGGCAGTACAGAGAGAGCCTGTCCCTGCGTCTGCTGTTTTTCAAGTGCCTTCAGCTCAACAGAATCCATAAACCAAAGCAGCCTATTCGGGGTGGTATGTCCTTAACTCCCTGAAGGGCTTCATTCTGATAGGTTTTTTCCCCTTGGATAAAACCAACTTCTTTTGGATGCCTTCCAAACCAAGTCACCCTGTAACTGAACTAACGTGAGTTCGCTCCTTGGTGAGTCACAGGCAGAAATTACACCAGGTGGAGTTGTCGCACAAAGGAGACTTTATTTGCAGCAAATAAGGAGATCACAGGGAATAACTTCCAGAGCCTTGACTCCCCAAGCAAGAATGAATGGGTTCTTTTTATTTAAGACTAGGATGAATATTTAGAAAGGGGTGCCTTGTCATCAGCCGTAGAGATGGGCATAAGTTGGTCCCTTGCGCCTTAAGGAAACAGGCCTACACCTGCCTTGTGGGTTATGCAAGTGAGGCTTGCGCTCCTCCTTGGATGAAGATTTTAGTATTATAATGAGGTTAAGGTAACTGTCAGTCATCCTTTGGGTCCCTCCAAGGTCCATCGGCACAGGTGTGAGTGGGGGGGTTAAGTTCAAACTGGTCTGGGTGGTATGGGCCGGCTGGGATTCTGTGTCTGGGCAGTTGTTAGTGCTTGAGGGGTAGTTTTTGTTTCCATGGTTTCCATCATGGGATGCTAGGCCCCTTGGGTCTTTTGCCTGAGTGAAGATAATAAAGTTGGAAAGAAGAGCTTAAGGAAAAATGTGGGACAAAGGTCAGTGGATACAAGCAGGTGAGCAGTAATGGTCAGGTCTTGGGGTCTAGCTGGTGACAAACGCATTAGTGCAGAAGGGAAGATGTTTCCAAGAGTAGGGTGGGAGTAGGGCAATGCTCCTGAACCTGGCTGCCAGTTGCACTCCAGGGGGAAGCACAGCTCCCCACCCCCCACCCCCCCGCTGAAACTCAGCTGTAGCCGGCCCAGGAGCAGCCAGGGTGTCCAGAATTGGGAGATAGCCATGCCTCGTGCGCATTCATCATTCTCACCACGTCTCTCCCAGAATCCGAGTCTTCGAAGCTGACAGTGAAGAGCTCCAGATTTCGTGGATGGTTCCCATAGAGTTCAGACGACAGCAGAAAATGAACGATGCTGGGCAGGGGTTACTAAGGACACCACAAAACCAGTTCCACAGCTGTTTGTGCATGTTTAGACACAACCGAGAAAAAAAATCTGCTCATCACAACTCGATGCTTTACACAATTCATGAAATGAGTTAATATTCGGAAATGTGTGCCATGCAAAATAAATGTGAATCCAGGGGCAAAGCAGAGGATGAAGACAGCTGGCTGTGGAGCACATTCCAGGGACCCATGGACTATCCCTAGGGAGCTGGGGTCCAGGAGTCCTGCTAGGAAGTGAGCCAGCTGACAGGCGGTTCAGACCTGGGGAGGGGGAGGAGCAGCTGCTTCTGTGATGATGGGACTAAAGTATCCTCTATAGAAGGGGGAGGGGGAAGAAGCAGAAGCGGGGCTCCAGGTAGGAAGAAAGGTGAGTGTTTTGTTCTGTTTTGTTGCCCGCTGCACTTTTAGCTGAGCCCCTCTGAAAGACGGATGTGTGTCCCTCTGCAAACACATTGACCCACGCCTAGATTCGAAGTGTGGAGGTAGGTGTGCAGGCGGGGATATGTAGGCAGAGCTCGGGCAGGAGCCCGGATTGAGTTTGAGAAGATGGGGATCTTCGTGGAAGGTGTAGTTCTGGGGCTGGGGAGGAAGATGGTCACCTGTATCAAATGAGACTTGTAAACCCTGGAATTTAAATTTAGACCCCCAGGAAAAGGTGTGATTGTTCAAAGAATAAGGAAGTAAGGCTGATGGTGATCTGAGTCGGGCCCTAAAATCTCTCTGTGACCCGCAGGGCTGCAACAACCTGGAGGCAAAGGGTGGCCCTGGGTCATTTACCTCCGAATGACCTGGACTGCTGGTTCCCAACGTGCTCTGGGGCTCATCCCAGATCTACCAAAGCCTGGGTACCAGGCTTTCTAGGGATTAGGCCTGGGGAATTCAAAATTTTAAATGCGTGCCCCAAGTGATTGCAAGGTGCCTAAGGACAGAGGGTCTTTAGAGTTGGTAGACACGGCTGGAAGAGGGTTGAGAATGGGCCTGAAGCTTTGAAATTAGCCTCCACCCCCGGCTGTTCTGCAGTGAGACTAGGAATCCGAATTCTTATACCATTCCACAAATGATTAGGATAACCATTCAAGTTAGGTGTCCTTGGAGGGAATTAACTGGAAAGAAACTTTTCTCCTCTGTAACTTGATTCTGCAAAGTCTTCCCACATTGCCTCTTCATTCAAACTGGGGCATTCTGCACAGACCCCCAGAGCAGGCCTGGGGCCATGGAGAGGCTGGGGCCATTGTGTTATATCCCCCCAGCTTTACTGGGGTGTAACTGACACATACAACTTTCAGATGTACAGAGTATTGATTTGATACACTGATATATATAATGCCACCACGGCATTAACTAACACCTCCATTACATCTCATCATTATCATTTCGTTTTTGTGGCGAGAACGTTTAAGATCTACTCTCTTAGCAACTTCCAAGCATACAATACAGTACTATTAACTATAATCACCATGCTGTGCATTAGATCCCCAGAACTTATTCATCTTAAGACTGAAAGTTTGTTCCCTTTGACCAATATCTCCCCATTTCCCCTACCCCCCAGCTCCTGGTTACCACCATTCTACTCTGTTTCTATGCATTTGGCTTTTTTAGATCTCACATACAGAAGTGATATCATACAATATTTGCTTTCTCTGTCTGACCTGTTTCACTCAGCATCATGCCCTCGAGATCCATCCATCCAGGTTGCAAAGAGCAGGATTCCCTTCTTTCTTGTAACTGAGTAATATTCCATTGTGTATATATATCCGTCTATCTGTTGATGAGCACTTAGGTTGTTTCCATACCTTGGCTGTTGTGAATCGTGCTGCAGCAAACATGGGAAGGCACATGTTTCTCTGAGGTCCTGCTTTCATCTCCTTTGACTATGTACCTAGAGGTGGGATTGCGGGACCATGTGGTGGTTCTCCTTCTAATTTTTTGAGGAACCTCCATACTGTGTTCCACAGTGGCTGCACCAATTTACACCCCACCAACAGTGCACAGGGGTTCCTTTTTCTTCACATCTTCTGCCAACACTTATTATCTCTTATCTTTTTTTTGAGGTTTTTATTTAAATTCAGGTTAGTTAATATTCAGTGTAATATTAGTTTCAGGTGTCCAATATAGTGATTCAATATCTCTTATCTTTGTGATGACAGTGATTCTAACAGGTGTGAGTTGAGTGGGGCGTTGTTTTGAAATCTTTTCGAATTGATAAGAAGCCACGAAATGCTTTTGGCCTCAGGAGAGGGAGTCTGGCCACCATTCCATCAGCTCACCTCAGAACAGCAGGCAGCAAAAAGTCATCTTTAATAGAATTCTAACACCCACAGGATGTGCGTGAACATATAAATGGGCGTGTGTCTACACCAGCTGAGGTCCTGCTTTCTGGTACCACTGGCCATGGAGGCCCCATCTTTGCCAGTGGGTGAATTTCAAGGCAGCCAGGCCCTCACTCCTTAGCCCTCACCAAAGACAACCTTTATTTTACAAAAAGTCTTGCAATTCTTATTCAAAAATAACACTGTATGCAGTTAATACTCTATTTAATATCAAAATGGGCAGGGGGTCCACAAGGTCAGAACTATTCTCATAATAAAACGTTATTTGCCTTTTTCCCCTCTCATCTTCTCATGACCATATGAAGCTATGTGCTTTGGGAAAATTCTGCTGATATCACAGCAGAGTAAGTCCAAAAGCAGATATGAGACTCCATCTGTCTTTTATTAAGCTAAACATTTAAAAAATTTGCAGGAATGTAAAATGGTGCCACACTTCTCAGTAACTCATTTTTGTTTTGGAAAATACAGTTATTATTAAAATTATGTTAATGTGGTAGGTTTAACATTGGAACTTTAAGTAAATAAGTGTTTTTACATTTTCAGTTTTAATTTCTAATATGGTAAATTTGGGAAGGTAGACCCCACATAAATACAAGGCTCTTGTAAGTCTTCAATAATATTTACGAGTATAAAAGAGTCCAGAGATCAAGAAGTTTGAGAACCACGGCCTTATTTCTTCCCAAATTATAGACTGCCCTATAGGCTCCACCCCCAAAGTTTTCCAGTGCAAAGCTCCCCCTCCCCGCCAATGATTGGGCTCCACCCTAGTGACAATCTAGCATCTCTCACTCCTTTCCAGAACAGCTGCTGCCTCAAGGCTCCCCCACAGCCCTTCCTATCCCTCTTCTTGTTCCTCCCTTCCCGCCTTCTAGAGTGAGAATGCGTCCTGTGACTCTGCTCCGCAAACGTAGGATGGGGACAAGGGACTAGAGCCGTTGACGAAGTAAGGGACAAAAACAGAGTCACTACCCTCAAGGAGCTTCTGATTTTGTGGGGAGATACGGACAGGTAAAGCAGCTGCCCAGGAGGTACCTGTCCTTTCCGTTTGCTAGCTAACACCCTGCGGGGAGAACAGGTATTAAGCCCGCCCTGCCGGCACCCACCCCCCCACCCCCCCGCCCAGCGGTGCCGCCCCTTTCGCTCCCGCAGCCCAGCATCCCGAGATCCCAGGCCCGCGCGCCCCCTGGTGGCCGTGCCTCCTTTGTGCAGCCTTTTCACTCTGGAGCTTCAGGACGCGCAACCAGGATAGGACCTCAATGGAGTCTAGGAATCCCAGCGCTGGGGGCCCTTCCCTGTGAGGATCTGTCTCGGTTTTCGGCTGCCTTCTGTCTGTCCCTCTGCTCATGGTTACCCCTGGATGAGTAATTCCAGCCTGCTTCTGCCTCTGCGCCTGCCGTTTTTCTTGTGTATTCGTTTCCCCCACCAAGCCCATTAGCAGGTGACAGAGAGAGTCTGTCTAGATAGAAATAATGTGCTGCGGCTGGGACCCAAGTCCAATAGCACGATGCCAAAGTTCCACTTCCTACTGGTATGCCCCGTAGTAAATAATCCGATGTCTAAAGCAGGCCTGGACGTTGGCGAATGATGGATATTCTACGGTGGGGTCAAGTTCCTTCCGAAAGGGGAAAGTGAATCCAGAGCCTCTGAATCTCAAGGCTTAGGCTGGATTCCCTGCTCTTCGGGACAGTATTTCCCGCATTCCAGTGTGGGGGTCAATACCCTAAGACCTCCACCAGTCCTTTCCAGGGCTTTCTTCCAGGGAGGTAGCCCCTCCCACCCCCACAACCCCCCATCCCCCACCTCTGCTGGCGATTGCTGGAAACAGGACCCCAAGGGGTCTGCTATCGAATCTCAAAACTCCTCAGAGTGAGTCTGCAATGAACACTTTGACCCTGGCTTCCTCAATACAGAAAGCAAGCCCTAAAATCGAGGAAGGAAACACCAAAGTGCCTCTGTTTTAATCAAACCCTAGAAATTCAGAATGAAGTGAAGATATTGAGAACAGTATTGGGGGGTGGAAGGGAGTTTCAGAGAGAGCAAGATATCCTCAGGGACCAGCCTAAGGATTTCTCCAACAGTTCTGACCCAGAGTCCATTAGCAGGAACCTCACTGCCCCATAAACAAACTCAACCATCTTAACCTAGTGGTTTCCATGGTAACCATCAAAGAGTGCTCCCCTTTTCTTTCCTACCCTTCCCCTCGACAATCACTTGCAGGCAGGGCCTAGAACTGGATTCTATTCAACTATATTTGCAAATCGTTTCCCCCCTTTTAATCCATGTTTTAAGAAAGTACAAACCATTTCTTTAATTGACATGGAAATACCCTTTAAAAATAAACCAGTAATGTCAGGTACATGGAAGCAATGGGAGTTCATTTTATTATTCTTATTGAGTATGCTTGAAATTTCCTATAATGAACAAAATTTTTAAAGTAGATTAATTTTTTATTTTATTCTTTTTTAGAAGATTTTATTTATTTGACAGAGAGAGAGACAGCCAGGGAGAGAGGGAACAGGGGGAGTGGGAAAGGGAGAAGCAGGCAGAGCCCGAGGCAGGGCTCAATCCCAGGATCTCACCCTGAGCCAAGGCAGACGCTTAACAACTGAGCCACCCAGGCGCCCCTAAACTACATTAAATTTTTTTAAAGTAATCTCTATGCCCATTGTGGGACTCGAACTCACAACCTTGAAATCAAGAGTTGCATGCTCTACCAACTGAGCCAGCCAGGTGCCCCTAAAGTGAATTTAAAAAAAAATTTTTTTTTCTAAAAAATTTTAGGCAAAAAAAAAAAACTCTCTTTCAACATATCTGAAGAAAATCTGGTCTTTGTGAAGAATGATGACAGTTTACAAAATAAATACCATTTTCTACAAAAGGAACTAATAGATTATAAGCCTCAATCCTTATTTGGGATGTGGTAAAGATGGCATAGGCTTAAGACTTTCATTCTGAAGCACAAGAAGTCTATAACATTTAAAGTATAATAAAACATAGATATTTAGGGGGAATTTTTTAAAAATGAATGAATCACCTTGTCCTTCTTCCATAACTCCCTTCCCATCTTTTACTCATGTCGCCCCCTTACCCTTCAAAATCTTTCAGACTTCCACAATGAGAAACCCAGCAAGTGTGAACACCTGCTGTCCCTGTCCTACAACAGGGGTTCGGTAAACTATGGTCCTTGGGCCTATTCTGGCTGGGTGCTGTTTTTGTCCGGCGGTTGGGCTAAGAATGGTTTGTGCATTGCTAAGGGGCTGTAAAACAGGCAAACGCACAGAGAAGCGTCTGTGACCTACACTCCATGTCCTCCCTCTGGCCGAGTCTATCTGCGGAGCATCTCTGCCCTAGGCCGGCTGGAGCCCTGGTGAAAGGTGGCTTTTCTTTCATCCAGGCAGCTATGACAAGAGGTACAGCCAGGAAGTTGCCATGCCGACAGGGAATTCAGTTCTTAAAATAGTCCACTGTGCTGAGGCATTTTCAGGGTGGGTGGGTTTGGAGGGAGGGGGTTGGGGAGAGGGGTGGGGAGAGATGATAAACTAATGAGTCAGACCCAACGGGTGACAGCTGTTCCGTCATCCCTCCGGCAATGCGAGGTGGGAAGGGGGCAGCTCTCTAAAATGAGGTCGGAAAGAGACATTTTCCATTCAAAGAGCGGGAGAGCTCTGTTTCCTCACACTATTTTCCTGCCTGACAGAAGGAAGTTCCCCCTCTCCACCCCCCACAGTGGGTCCACCCTGCAGAGAATAGAAGTACACACCCCTCACCTCACACAGCGCCCACGGATTGGGGGAGTCATTGTAGGACTGGGAGGGGCAGGCTCTCACACACGGCTGCCTCAGGGCTCTGTCCACGGCAGGCCCAAGTCTCCCCCTCATCATCACAGTTAGCGTCCTCACTGGAGGGTAGGGGACAAAATTCGCCACCCCAAAATGTGTCTCTTCGGCATGTGGATTATTGTAGGCTGATTATTTTTAAGAAACAGAAGGCCTTCCTCTCACTGCCTACAACAATTTAGATGGAGGACCTCCTTCAGGAAGGGAGCTATCGCCCTAGATAACCACAGCCATGATATGGGCTAGGGGTGGCGGACAGGGAGGAACTTAGCAAAGTCTGTTTGCTAAAATTCCTCCCTGTGTCCCACTGTTTCTTGATGGCCCAGCAAACATTTATTTACCAAACATTTACTCTTTTCCATCTTCCTGTGAATTGTGTTTCTGCCCTCTGAAGTCCCAGACCCCTACCCCTTTCTCTTTAGCTCTGGGTGCCCTAGAAGCCTCAATTCCCTGACTGCCTGCAGACCTCATATTCCTATGGAGCCCCTCAGTATGTACTTAAATTTTATTTTCTCCTGCTAATCTGTCTCATGTCAATTTAATTCATAATCCAGCCAGGAAAAAAAAAAAAAAACACCTTGAAAGATAGAGAAAAATTTTTCCTCCCCAACAGGGCCAAAATGAAAGTATATCACTAAAAATGTCTTTTATCCAGACAGACCAATCAATCAACCATCATTCTTTGAGCATTTCCTGTCACCCCTCTGTTGTGCCCTTAATGCCTGGAAGATGAACAGAGTACTTATTTTTTATTGTGGTAAAATATATGTAACATAAAACTCACCATTTTAACCATTTTTTAACTGTACGATTCAGTGGCATGAAGTACATTCACACTGTTGTGCAACTCTCCCCACCATCCATCTTTGGAACTTCTTTATCATCACGTATACTGAAACTCTACACATAAGTCTCCACTCTATACCCCCACCCCCAGCCCCAGTCAACCACTATCCTACTTTCTTCTGTATGAATCGGCTATTCTGGGAGTCTTATGTAAGTGGAATCATACAGCATTTATTCTCTTGTGTCTGGCTTATTTCCCTTAGAATATCTTTAAGGCTCATCCATGTGGATGTATGCGTCAGAATGTCCTTCCCTTTCAAGGCCAAATACTATTCCATTGTGTATAGACCACACTTTGTTTAGCCATTCGTCCATCAATGGACATTTGGGTTGTTGCCACCTTTTGGCCATTGTGAATAATGCTACTGTGAACATGGGTGTACAAAGGGTTGTTGAGTCCCTGCTTTCAGTTCCTTTGGTGGCAAAGTCCATTTTCAGAAAGAGAACAAGGAGAAGATTGAGAATGCAATCTCAGGGCCCAGAAGACACTACTGCAGCATTTTCCTACCTTTTCCATTCCACCATCCAAAGTCCATCTCTGAGAAGGCCAGCAAGCCCCTGTCTCCTGCCTTCCTCCCTCATCCATCCTCCAGCACCCTGCTCTTACTGCCCATTATCATAAGGCCATTCCCACAGGCACCACTAGTCCCAGATCCATCATCAAGGACAACGGGCAGCTTTAAGGTTGATGGTTAATTCTCATATTTTTCAGAGTTGAGCATTATTAAAATAAAACCAATGTTATCTTTTAGCATGGTTTCAATGTGTGTTTGCAGTAAAGGACTCATTTCCTGCCAGAGGCAGAGAATGGAAAGACTCAGTGCATGGCATACCACTAGGAATTTTTTGTTGGGAATGAGCACATGGTCTCAGTTGGCTCAGGCTGAAGGGAATGACTTTTATCTCATGGCTGGGCATTGTTTTGTTTTGTTTTCCTCCAGAAGTGTCCCACTAGACACCAATCGAAAGGAAGCCGGGCTGTGGATGCAGCTGACACTTAGGAAGGAAGGCAGAGCTGAGAAAATAGCAGAATATGGTGCTAGAGCCCTGATCATACAAAGCCTGAAGCCTGAACTGCCCCAGTTACCTCTGAAGGAGCTAATAAATCACCTTGTATTTCAAGCCAGTTTTGATAGGGCTTTCTGACCCTGGGGGCCAAAAACACTCTAAAAGACGCAGTCTGCGTGGTGTCAGGATTTTGGTTTTAGCCTCAAAAGAAGAGTGGAATGTCATTATGAGGTTTCAGCAGGGAGATCCCAGGGAGAGGGTGACCCAGTCAGATCTGCAGGGCTTCAGAGGGGAGGGGGGTGGGGGAATGGGATAGGCTGGTGATGGGTAGTAAGGAGGGCACGTATTGCATGGTGCACTGGGTGTTATACGCAACTAATGAATCATGCAACTTTACATCAAAAACCAGGGATGTACTGTATGGTGACTAACATAATATAATAAAAAAATATTATTATAAAAAAAAAAAGATCCGCACTTCAAAGCATCTCTTTGGCGGCAGGGTGGAAACGGGTTAGTCGGGAGCTGGAGTGGTTGTGGTTAGGGACCTTACTGTTGTAGTCCTGCTGAGAGGTTATAGAGGAGAGAAGAGGAGATCTGGGAGATTTTAAGTTGGGTAACCTTGGCAGATGTCAGTAAGGTAGCAAGGTTGACAAGCCTTGGTAATGGTTTTGGGGGGAGAGATGGAGGGTGTCGGGGTGACCTCTCGGTTTGTAACTTGCTCAGCTGGATGGATGGGGTGCTACCCACCATGACAGAGTTGTTGTTGAGGAAGAAAGATTGAACGCTGTAGTGTCAGGTTGCTGGAGCAACTGGACTTCAGTGGGAGAAGCAACAACCAACATTAGCTTAGTGCCAGCCATGAACCGAGTGCGCTTTACCTGTATAAACTCATGAGCACAATGGCCTCATTGTCACTTTACAGGTGGGGAAACTGAGGCACGGAGAGGTTAGTAACTTCTCTCAGGCCACACAAGCAGCTAGGAAATGAGATTTAAACCCAAGCAGTTTGTCCTCATGAAGCTCCCAAGGAATATATGTGCCAAGAAAGTTCCGATGAGAAACAGCAGGTGACACAGTACTGTTTTCTGGGGCCTGAGTCCCCACCTCCATGTGGAACACTCTATAGGAAGCTGAATTTTAATTCCTGGCCCAGCTCCCCTTTTGTAAGTCAATTAACACCTCGATGACTTCTGACTAAGCAGCCTTGATCCATATCCCAGCCCCAGCCCCTCTAGTGGAGTCTCCCCTTTTACCCCTGTGATCAGTGAAATCTGACCCATTGAAACCCCAGTAGGGCCACCTCGGGAGGCTGCTTGCTTCCTCCATGCCTGGGGCCCACCTGCCCTCGCCGCCCAGGGACCACAGCTTCGGCCTGCTGCTGCCAACAGGGAGGAAGGGTGCCAGGCAGAAGGAAGGCACAGGTGAGCCTGCTCAGAGGGCAGGCCCAGCCTATGCTGTGGTCACCCAGAAAGAGAGAAAGGAGAGAGCCATCCCGGGTGCTCCAGGTCCTTGGAAAGCACAGTCATTAGAAGTCTGTGCCCTGGAGGCGATCCGTTGTCCTCTGCACCTATGGTTTCTCTTGTCAACACACAGTGCTAGGTAATGTCCTCAGCAGCAGGAGTCTTCGGGAGGACCACAGGTTCTTAAGAGACACTGATTCATTGATGGCTCTTTTGCACAGGAAAGACTGGGAATGACGTCATTAGCAAAGAGTTGTTGAGCGTTTCCTGGGTGCAGCATGCTGCGTGTGGAGCTGGGGGCGGACGAAGATGACATCATCCCTCTGTCCTGGAGGGCCCGCCGCAGAGGGGAGGACAGCACACACTGCTGATGGCCAAGCAGCGGGCCAAGGCCAGTATTGCTGAATATGCACAAGGGGATCCCGAAAGGAACAGAGTCTCTTTTGGGGTAGGAAGGTGGGTCGAGAGGGCTTCACAGAGGATGTGACCCTTGAGTGGGCGTTGGAGGTGAAACTGGAGAGCTGCGGAAATGCCTGGCCCCCTCTGAGAGTAGGAAGGGGTCAGCACAGGACCTGTGCCCAGAGCTGGGACCGGGGGGAGGGGCCAGGCTGGGCAGGACCTGTCATGCCTCACCCAGAGGGGTGCAGCTTTCCTGCAGCAAATGGCTGGGTACCCAGCAAGGATTTAGCTTGACTCCTTGTGTCCATTCCTCCTTCCCTTCACACCAGGGAGGAGTAGGGAGTGGGATGGGTGAACATCTTTAAGATGTTTGCTTCCTTTAATCAGCCCCCCTGCACGCCGCTGACATTCTGGCTCCCTGGAGTCTAAGAGGGAAGAAAAGAGTGGATTGAAAATGAGAAAATACTCGTATGAAGGAGTAAAAAGCAGCTAGAAGTACAACACTCGTTTGGAGATGGAATGATACATGAGATAAAATCCTAAATAAATATCTTGCATGGTACTAATTGCATTTTAAAAGCTGCCACCAGAGAACAGATAAAACGATGCTGTATTTCATTAGTGGCTCCTTTAATTCTATGGTATTTGCCAGCAAGCCCTATTAAAGCACTCTGTAATTAAAGACCAGTTCTGGGTCCTGTAATTTAGAACATTATCAAAATATGGCAAGTGGCTGGAGGTAAAGAGATGGAAACAAACACACTTTCATGAGGTCCTTGTAGATCACACAGCATGTGAATTTTAAAAGCTCAGCTATTGTACCGCCCCTGCCAGAAGGATCTGTTCACGTCAGTGTTTTTCATTTGATGGGCGACAGGTTACATTTTTATTATCCTACAGGAGTGTGGACGGAGAAGTAAATCGGTTCATTTTTAAAATGACTTTTTATTGCGATACAATTCTTAAAACATGAAATTACCACTTAAAAGTGGACAATTCATGGGGCACCTGCGTGGCTCAAACGGTTAAGCGACGGCCTTTGGCTCAGGTCATGATCTCAGGGTCTTGGGATCAAGCCCTGCATCAGGGTCCCTGCTGCGTGGGGAGTCTGCTTCTCTCTCTCTCCCTCTGCCCCTCCCCCTCCCCCTGATTGTGCTCTGTCTCTCTCAAATAAATAAATAAAATCCTTTTTAAAAAATGAAGTGTACCATTCAGGGATTTTTAGTGTATTCAAAATGTGGTATAGTCATTACCACTGTCTAATTCAAAATATTTTCATCACTCCGGCAAGAAACCGCATACCTGTTAGCCATCGCTCCCCATTTCCCCCACCCCGCCCCTGGCAAGCACGGATCTACTTTCCGCCTCTCTAGATATGCCTATCCAGGACCTTGCATTTAAGTGGGGTCCTACAATATGTGGTCTTTTGTGACCATCTTCTTTTGCTTCAAGTATTTCCAGGGCTCCTCCGTGTTGTAGCTGGTGACAGTACCTCATTCCTTTCTATGGCCAAATCACATTCTGTTGTGGGGCAGACCACATTTTGTTATCCACCGATCAGCGGAGGGACATTTCGGTTGTTTCCACGTTTGGGCTCTTATGAAAATGCTGCTTTGAACATTCACCTACGAGTGTCCGTGTGAACATACGTCTTCAGTGCTCTCGGGGATAAGCCTGGGGGTGGAATTGCTGGGTCGGATGGGAAGCCCATGCTGGACCTTTTGAGGAGCCGCCAGACCGTGCGGCACAGAGGCGACGCCATTTTACCTTCCCACCCCCAGCGCGGGAGGCTCCTCGTGCTCCACAGCCGAGCCAGCGCCTGCTGTTGTCCGGCCGTTCTAGAGATGGGCAGTGGAATCTCACCGAGGTTCCGTGTATCCTTACCCAGGAATATAGCTATCGTGCCCTTTGCCCTTACGGTAAAGCACGGCGGTGCTCTCTGCGTCAGGCCTGCGGGAGAGGGTCGCTGCTCCGCTCCTCCTGTCCCCTCCGCTGGGAAGTGGCCTGGACCTCCCGACCCAGGACACGACGACGGTGAGTGGTTAGCTGAGCTCAGCTCTTCTACTTTCGCCTTCAACTCTCCTCAGGAGGCTTAGCGGGTATCGTGATAGAGACCTGGCAGGAGAAGACCGGGAGAGGAGAAAAGAAGGCCAGGTTGCCCAGCCGGGAGAGGCAGTTTGAGGAGAGAGGCGCCAGAGCAGGGGCCCAGTAGGGGAAGCGGATGAGGGGAAGTAAAGGGGTGACGCCTATTATGTGATTGTTTTTTTGAATCGGTGATATATGCACAATTATAAAAATCTCCCCTCCCCCTCCCTTTGGGCTCCGGCACTCCACTGTTTTCCCTAGAAGGAAGTCTCTTTGTGCATCCTTCCAGAAATACTCCATCGCAAAGGTTCTCAAACTTCCTTGTGAATGAGAATCACCTGGACCGCTTGTTAAGCCAGAGAATGCTTGCTGGAGATTCTTTTCTGAGTCAGAGGGTCTGAGAATTGGCATTTCTAACGAGTCCCCAGATCATGCGGATTCTGCATTCAGGGGTCATACTCGGAGAACAACTGCTCTAGAGTATTGATAGGAACCTTTTCCATATTTAGCCCCTTTTTCTGAAGTCACTTAGTATCTGTTCCTAGCAATGGAAATGTCCCTAAGACACCATTGATATGGCATAATCCCTGCCTCAGTGCCTTCTCTGTGCTGCTTTCTTTGCCTAAAATACCTTCATTCCTCACCTCCATACATCCAAGGCCCAGTTCAAAGGCCATCTCTTCCAGGCAGTCTTCCTTGGTTCTTTCCCTATATGGAAGAAATCCTCTGTTCCTTTGAACTCTCATAGGAGTGTTTCTCTGTATCCCTCTAAGGGCACCTATTATTTACTAGAACAGAATGCTAAATGGGGCACTTTCTGCTTTGTTTTTCACAATTTTTGTTGAAGAGATAACCTAAAGTGGGTTTAAGAGATCTTCAAATGCAGAATTCAGGTTTCAAGACCTTTGGAGTTCCCCTGGAAGGTTTCTTGGGAGAAGGCTGTGCTGTAAGCCTGGGTAGGTGAGATCATATGGGGGTGTCACCGCCTTCCCCTTGAGCTCAGACTGGGCTTCAGTGGCTACTTGAGAGCTTGAGGTGGGCTCTCAACAGCTGGGAGCCTCTGTGGCCTGGGGCCAGACTCACGCCTGTCTGAGAGAGCGGAGCTGGCCTGGGCAGAGCAAATGGAGGGTCAGTGTTTCTTCTGGACCAAGGGCAGAAGTGTTGTCTCCAGGGAAGCCATTGTGGCAACATCTGAAATCCTACCCAATGTGGCCAGGTGGTAGGGGCTGCGAGGAAGTGGGAGGTGAACCAGATTCCAGGGCTACATTATGATAGAGTCCTAGCAAGAACCAAGCAGAACTACAGGGAAGCCCCCAGTTTGGAGGGATCTCTGAGCAACACAGGTGAGCACGAGAATCACCTTTAGGACCCCGCCGTCCAGAGGACCCCAATGTTTGCAGATGAGGGCACCACCTCGGATTATGCCCTTTCTCCCTGTGGCCAGGGACCTTGTCAGCCTGCTGGTGGGAAGAGTCTGTGGGGAGGGAAAAAAGCCACCCCACTCCCTTCTCCGACAACCAGGGAGATGGGAGAAAATGTAAGCCAAGTCAAATTCCAAGTTGGGGTTATTATATAGGACTGGACATACCACGAACAAGAGACTGTGGTTGTGCCTGAAAGGGACTGTTTTCCGAGAGTGGCCAGACAGTCTATAGCCCTGCTGGGGCTTTCGTCAGGGGCAGGCAAAGTTGTCCTTCTGATTGTTTATTCACGTTGGCTTAAAAGGCAAGGCAGGCGCGCGCGCACATGCACTCACACGCGCGCGCGCACACACACACGCGCGCCCTCTGTAATCTCTCTCGCTCACTCTATGTCTTACAACTACAGTGCGGCTCTTTGGTGCCCAGCACCACGCCTGGCACACACTAGGTACGCACCCACTTCTTCCTTTATTCTTTCAGTGCGTGTTTATTGGGTAACAGGCTCAGTGCCCGCGGTGGGTGGGAAATGAAACGGATGCGCCTCTTGTCTTCCAGGATCTTGCTGTCCGCCGGGGGGTGGGGGGGTGTAAGAGAAGCCTCGGCAGAAAGGGGGGGGAGCTAATTCAAATCGGGGCCACGCAGAGAATAGGATTGGGTGCAGTGGGCCCGGATGCGACAACAGGAGTGCTAGGAACTTTGGCAGAACAGGACGAGCACCGTGACCCTCGGAAGGCAGCAGCTGCTCTGAGAACCCAAGCCCGCCGTGGCCACACTGCCCGTTTGTTCCAAAGGAGTAAGAAATCTGGATTTTTGTGTGAAATGCCCCCAACAAAACACATCTGTGGATGGGTTCAGTCCAAGGTCGCCGCTTGGGGCGCCTGTGCTGGTGTTGGCTCTCTCCCTGCTAGTCTCATGAACAAAGAGGGGCTGCCAATAATCAAGAGCCACGTGCTGCTTCTTTAGGAATTAATTAGTCAGGGTTTGAAGAAGCTTTATACAAAGAACTTAGCTTTATTAAGATACTCCTTTGGCCCGAAGAATAAATATTTTTGAAATCCCAACCCTAAGTGCTTAATCTGCTAAAATGTGCAACAAATAGAATGAATGCTGAAAAGAACTTGCTTCCTGTTTCAGAAGAGCCCCTGTGACCTCTGCAATCTGATTACAGAGAAGTGGACTTTCCTGCCAGGAAAGTGACAAGAAGCCACAGAAAAACCAAGCCCCAGTTGGAGGGGAACTAGCCAGCAAGTTGGCATTGACTGCAGTTTCATTACCTTGAAAATGATTCCATCTGTTGGAGACCTAGTGACAGCTTCTGGGGCTGATTTTTTTCTTCTGGAGCTGTTCTTTGCTCCCTGCCCTGACACTGCTGGGACCGCAAGGCCTAGGAGCCAGGCTGTAAGTGGAGCTGGAGAAGTTCTGGGAGACAACAGGCGATATGGCAGGGAGCCCAGCAGAAACAGCTACCTGAAATGCCTTCCCTCCAAGTTCTGTGTCCTGTTCCGGGGACAGACCCGCCGGTGGCCCTCTATACAGGTATGACGGATGACTCCCTCAGGGTACAAATACAGTCCCCCCCCCCCAGCAACCACCAACTTGTTCTCTGTATCTAAGAGTCTTTTTCTGGGGCGCCTGGCTGGCTCAGTTGGAAGAGCATGGGACTCTTGAGCTCATGGTCATGAGTTGGAGCCCCACATTGGGTGTAGAGATTACCGAAATAAATAAATAAATAAATAAATAAATAAATAAATAAATAAATAAATAAATAAATTTTAAAGAGTCTTTTTTTTTTTGGTCTCCTTTTTTCTTCATTTGTTTTGTTCCTTAAATTCCACATGAGTGAAATTATATGGTATTTGTCTTTCTCTGTCAGACATTTCGGTTAGCATTATACCCTTGAGGTCCATCCATGTTGTTGCAAATGGCAAGATGTCATTCTTTTGTATGACTGAGGAGTATTCATATACATATGTATGTAATATTCACATATATGTATGTGTGTATATATATATATATATATGTATATGTATATGTATATGTATATCTCCAACACTTGGGTTGCTTCTATACTTGGCTATTGTAAATAATGCTGCAGTAAACACAGGAGTGCATAGGTCTTTTCAAATTAGTGTTTTTGTTTTATCTGGATAAATACCCAGTAGTAGAATTACTGGGTCATATGGTAACTGTATTTTTAATTTTTTGAGGAACCTCTGCACTGTTTCCCACAGTGGCTACACCAATTCACATCCTCACCAACAGAGTGCAAGGATTCCTTTCTCTCCACATCCTCACCAAAACATTAACTATTTTTACCATTAATAATGTTCCTCTACCTCTTTTAGTAGGAAATCATCTGCCTCTTGAGAAGTACCCTTCAACTTTCTAAGAATCCTACATTCTCTGTCCAAAGAGGTCATTATTGTATAACCAGCACTGTTGCTTCAGCTGCCGCCACAAGGTGTCGCTGTTGAAAACTGGTTTTGCACAGGCCAGCACACACTTGCCCATACTTTGGTGATGCCCTTGCTGGTACAGGTCCTTGCCAGCCCACAGTAGTGCCACATGCCAGACTTGAAGGTGGCAATGCTTTTAATTAATACACATGTGTATTCCCAAAGCCTGACGCTGAGCCCGGGTGGCTGTTTCTGGATTGCCTTTATGTAACTTGTGTGGAGATCACCATCCCAGATTCCCCATAACCGCCTGAAAATTTCCCCTTTGTGGCTGTATGTGTCCTTTCCTGACATCAGACTTGGTCAACGACATCCCAACAAGTTTTTGCAAGTTTAAATCTCAGAAGCTTGGCTTAAGGGGACTTAGTTCCTTTCCTCCTTTAAGCTTCTGAGATGGTTCTGCAAATGTGTCCCTCCTTCAGAACTCAGCATACCAAGGGTTCTTAGCGAGGGATCACATTGCTAAACCAAGCAAAACGTCCTGTTGCTCCTTTTAATTGTCAAAGATAAAGAGCTTATACCTAGGGGGCTCGTTTGCAAAATATATGTATTTTAAAGTTAGAGGAGCAAATAACAATTCCTCACTAACAAAAAAAAGCTTGCTCCAATATGAACTCTCTCCTTCTAACTATACAGAGAAGTAGTTGTTAATGTCTCCTTAAAAATTAATTCAGACCATGGGACGCCTGGGTGGCTCAGTCAGTTAAGCATCTGCCTACAGCTCAGGTCATGATCCTGGAGTCCCAAAATCCAGCCCTGCGTCAGGCTCCCTGCTCAGCGGGGAGTTGGCTTCTCCCTCTCCCTCTGTACCTCCCCCTGCTCCTTTTCTCTCTCTCTCTCTCTCTCTCAAATAAATAAATAAAATCTTTTAAAAAATTAATTCAGACCTTGCCTCGCCATGCTGCCTGTTCCAAGTTGTTGAAGACAGGAAGAGACAGTTGATACTTAAGAAGATAAATAAATTGTCCAAGATCACACAAGGAGTGGGAGAAGAGCCAAGACAAGATCCAGATCTTTCTGGCTCTAAAGTCTGGGGACTTTGCACTCTCCACTTCCTTATCCAAGAGGTTCTGTAGGAAGAGGGAAGATCATTGGAAGTCAGGAGATGCTTAAGGGAGAAGTCAAGTCTTGACCTGAGGTGTTGAGATTCTCCCAGAAGACTGGAGGAGGGCTCCCCTATGTGGATCATGTCTAGGAGTCAGGAACAGACCAGATAGCTGTAGAGAGTTCCCAAGGAAGCCAGAAGTGCCAGAGCCTGCCTCTCCCTATATTTGTCCTACCCTATTCTTTCATTAAAGGCTTCCCAGAATGATGCTTACTTGTGCCAGTCTCCCTTTCAACAATGTGTGATCATATGACTTGGTTTTGGTCAATGAGATATAAACAGAGTTTTATAGAAACTTCTGGGAAAGCCCCTTAAAATAGAACAAGTTCTCCTCTGACCCTTCTTTCTCCCTTCTTCTATCCTGATACCTGGAAGATGTATGTGATGGCTGGTTCTCTAGCCATCATATGAGACCAGGAGGACAAGAACCACTAGAAATGACGTAGTAATAAACCTGTAACTCTTGTAACTGTGTGGCATTGTCATACCATCCCTGGACTGCCAATCTGTGACCTTTATTTAGGTACTAGGAAGAAACCTCCATGTATAAACTAGTTTGTATCATATTTATTTTGGGTTTTCTACCACACTCAGCTGAAATTGTTCTTAACTAGTGTAGCCAGCCTAGATTACTGGGGGGGATCCTTGAATGCCAGACCATAAAGTGGTCTCTACCTTATGGGCCAATGGGAGCAGGAGAGTAACATGTCAAAAGCTGTGTTTTGGTAATGTTCCAAAATTTGGCCACTCAGTACACTATCCACTGGCATGAAGAAAGTCCTGGGCTTCAGACCAGCCAGAAGATGTCTGCCTCAGCACAGTTATTGGGATGCTGAGGGAGTGGAGGGTCTGCCGAACCTGATTTCACAGTCAGTCACTCTGACATAGAAAGCTGACCACTAGAAGTTCTGCTTCCAGAAAGACTCCATAGCTTTCTAGAGGGATAGCAAAATTTTGGGACTGACACGTCCTGGCACAGCAGGGTTTGCTCTCCTGGGTTAACAGAGGCAGTGGACAGGGGGTAAGAGCCGGGTTTTGGAGTCAGAATGACCTTGGTTCAAATTCTGGCCTTCCTTTTAGCAGCTGCCTGATTTAGGGCAAGTGATTTGATCGTTCTGGGCTTCAGTTTCCTCATCTATAAAATAAGGATGCAAATGCCTATGTCACAGGATCAAGAGCGACATCAGGTGAAAAGCTTAGCATGGGATCTGGAACGGCCACACCTAAGTGTTTTATTTGGGTGTGTATCCCAATGTTTTAATCAAAATGGACCTTTTTGTAATTTGGACCAAATTATAATTTAATAACTACAAGTATTGAATACATTTTGGCTTGAAACTTTTGGATAAACTAGATACGCTGGATTCGGCTGTCAGCCTGTTTTATGCCCTTATTTTTAAGAATATAAATCCTGGAGAAAACTTTGGTCTCCAGTCCTCTTCAGAGATGGCCTTGTGTGGCATGTGACAGAGCGAGTTAAATCGTCAGTGTCTGGTGTTTAGCTCCTGTGCTTTTGGACAGCAAACACAGACGGCCACGGGAAGGATGGCAGGCCACTCCCCCACCTCTGAATGCTCACATCAACTCGCTCAGCCCTACTCTCTTGTTTCTCTTTCCACCCTACGGCCCACTTCACTGAGAAAGTAGAAGAAGCCATTAGGAAGGAACCACCTCAACTTTCTGCTGCCACGTTTCAAGTCTCCTGCTCCTCCCTCTCCATCCCCTTTCCAAGTGGAGAGTGTCCCTCCCACCACCAGAGCCAGCTGGCCCCTCCAACTGGGCTCTGGACCCCCTTTCCTCCTGCCTTCTCAAGACCCTTGCCTTTAGCCATCATCCTGGATCACTGTTTGTTTTTAGCCTCACTCTCTAGGCTTCTTCCAACTGACCCTGGAACATGTTCAAAATTCATTAAGAACAAAAAAGTTTTAAAAACTTCCTTCTACCTGTATTAATTAGGAAGTAGATTTGACTGCTATAAAACCCCACAATAATAGAAGCCTAAAGGATGAAAGTTGGGGCACTTGGGTGGCTCAGTCAGTTAAGCGTCTGCCTTCCACTCAGGTCATGATCCCAGGGTCCTGGGATCAAGTCCCAGTCGGCTCTCTGCTCAGTGGGGAGTCTGCTTCTCCCTCTCCCTCTGCCTGCTCTCCCCCTACTTGTTCTTGAGCTCTTTCTCTCTCTGTCAAATAAATAAATAAAATCTTTAAAAAAAAAAAGATGAAAGTTTACTTGTCTGTCCCACCAGCATCTAGGCCCAAGTAGCCCAGGGCTGGCAGGGTGGCAGGCACCATGGCGTCAGGGACCTCAGCCTCTTCAGTCTCAGGGTGTGGCCCTTGTCTGCAAGGCCTGTGTGAACCCACATTCCTGTCAGCAGAAGGGGAAGAGCTGCAGGGAGGACAGGAAGCCCTTCCTTATAAGGGCACACCTTCCACTCACATTCCAGTGGGCCAGAATTTAGTAACCTGGCCACACCTAGCTTCAAGAAAGGCTGGGAAATGGAGCCATTATTCTAGCACCCACCTAAACACAGAGGCTCTATTACCATAGAAGAAAGGAAGATGGACCCTGGGCGTCTTCTACCAGCCCATACCACATTCCCTCCAAGAACACCCAATCTCCATTTTCTCTTTCTCGGTCTAGTTTCAAAGGAGTTGTCCACATCCATCATGTCAGTTTCCTTCCTGTGTTTCTTGTCCATATGCTGTGAGGATTTGAAAAAGTCTTTTGTAGAAAGAAAGGGAGAATATTACACAAATCCATTACTTGAGGGTGAGCCATATTAGTGGTTGGGTGGTCTACCTGAGAAGACCATGCGTGAGAAGAGGAGGTCAGGAGAACCAGGTCAAACCACAAGAGGTACAATTGTCCAGCCATGCTGAGCCAAAGAACAGACTCAAAAGCAGGCTGAGAGAGATGGGAAGGAAGGAGGTGAGGGTGTCAATGATAAAAAGGCAGTGAGGTTGGCAGCCAAGAGGGGGTGGGAAGAGGGCTGGGTGGGCCGGATGGGATACAGCGAGAGTCCGCCTTTCAAATTCCCTATCTTCCAATTCTTTAGGTATGTGGGTGATGGGGGGTGCTTTCCCAGAATGGGGTAGCTCTTTAAAGGAGTCATATACGGGTGCCTGGGTGGTACAGCGGTTAAGCGTCTGCCTTCGGCTCAGGGCGTGATCCCGGCGTTATGGGATCGAGCCCCACATCAGGCTCTTCCGCTATGAGCCTGCTTCTTCCGCTCCCACTCCCCCTGCTTGTGTTCCCTCTCTCACTGGCTGTCTCTATCTCTGTTGAATAAATAAATAAAAATCTTTTAAAAAAATAAATAAAGGAGTCATATAGTAAGACAAAAGAGTAAGACAAAAGTCTTATATACAGTGATTCCTTTCTGCTTACATCTGTTCATACTTACAGTGTTTACAGGATAACACATGCTTGGAGAGGTGCAGATAAAATTTGTGAAACTTGTGAAAACATAGCATTTGATATCAATGCAAAGCACATGTTAAGATTAATCTGGACTATGACTTTGGGTTAGTGATTTACCCTTCTGTTCCTAATTTATAAAGTGGGAATGATAACACTACATTTAGTTTCAGTAAGGTTGGTTGAAAGTAGCAGAAAACCCTATCCTAACTGGCTTTGACAGTAAAAGGGAATTTATAGGCTTATGTAACCAACAAAAAATCTAGTGGTAGGGCTCAGGTGTGGTTGATCAAGGATCTGGCTCAGTTTTTCTGAGATTTCCTCTGGCTTTGATCATGGTGGCAAATTGTGTAGGAATTCAGATTCACCTTTGCACACCGTGCCTTCCAGGGAAGAACGTTTGCATGCCATAGTTTCTGGCAGAAGTTCTGAGACTTACTCCAGCTGGATTGGGATGCTGATTTTGGGGGTGATCATCACTTCAGCCAGGGTAGATGGGCGTAGGGCAGGTGATGTGTGGCAGCCTGGATTTAGATAAGGGACAGGCTTCCCTGGAACCTGCTGGACAAGCCTGCTGGACTTCTCAGAATCAGAGGCCGAGGGGAAAACGCAAGCATGGGGAGCAAGCTGGAGGAATTGGTCGTGACCATGTGCATTTGCTCCAGCACCTTTCCCTCTAGCAGTTATGGCTTTCTGGGGTCCTGATGGGAACTTAGAGAGGCAAAGACAGAGCCAGTTCGTTGTAACTAGGGAAATTTGAACACACTCGTAAAGGAAAAGCACATTTACAAGTGGTGGCAATGCCATGTCCATACTCATCTCCAAGAAGTACGTGGTCACCCGGATTGATATCAGTTACAAAATCCTTTCTCCAGGGCTACAGTATGATTATTTGTGGGTCCCAAGCATTTAGGCCTTTGCGATCCCCTTCATCCACAAAAAATGTTAAAAATTATATTTTATTGAGTCAGTATAAGGATGACCATTATATATATATATTTTTAAGATTTATTTATTTATTTATTTATCTATTTTAGAAAGAGAATGAGAGCATGAGCAGTGGGAAGGAGAAGAGGGAGAAGGACAAGCAGACTCTGCACTGAGCACAGAGCCCAATGTGGGGCTCGATCCCGTGATCCTGAGATCACAATCTGAGCCGAAATCAAGCATCAGACATTCAACTGACTGAGCTACCCAGGAGCCCCTGAAGGTGACCATTTTATTTTTTTATTTTTATTTTTTATAAAAAATTTTTTTAATTTATTCATTTGACAGAGAGAGAGGCAGCGAGAGAGGGAACACAAATAGGGAAAGTGGAAGATGGAGAAGCAGGCTTCCCGCTGAGCAGGGAGCCCTATGCGGGGCTCGATCCCAGAAAGCTGGGATCATGACCTGAGCCGGAGGCAGACGCTTCACGTGAGCCACCCAGGTGCCCCTAAAGGTGACCATTTTAATATTATATGCTAAAACATTTGCCCAACTTAAAATTTCCTTTTTTTCCTCCTAATTCAGAAAAGAAATTAAAGCATTTTCATGGGCCCCTAAACATGTCATGAGCCCTGGGTACGTATCCATTAGGCACCATACTTACTGTGCCTAAAGAATAAGTAGGCCCTGCGTTTAACCCCAATGCACAACAGGAGAAAAACTTTTGATGTCCACTTTCCCAAGAATCCTGTCTTTGTTATGCTGCCCATCTCAACCCTTCTGGAACTCAGTCTGCCATCTTGCTTTGAAAACTCCAAGTTTCCATAGCAAGATAGGGAATCCAGTTCTCCACCAGGGCCATAAAATTTTACAGGTAAGATGGAGGCCTGGCAGAGATGTCCTAAACATAATTACTTGGACTTCCCCAAGAGTAGGAAGGAAAGTGTTCTGTGCAATTTCCAGCCGTGAAAGCTGTCTTAAGGCCATTGTAACCTCCTGTCAGTGAATGAGGAATGGGGAAGACCCCTAAAAGGGTCCCAACTGCCTGCATCCTTTCTTCCCTTCTGTTTTAATACTAAGGCTCTATAACCTTGAGTAGGTTCATTCTTTTTAAAAAATTTAATCAGTCAGGTTAGGTTAGGTTATGGTGTGGTAACAGATGATGTCCAAATCTCAGTGCTTAAAGCAACCAAGGTTTATTTTGTATTAATTCTACACACCCATCTCGGGTGCCTGGGGACTCTCCTCCACGGTCCCACACTGATGGAATAGCCACCATTTAGCACGGTGACAGCAGCAATGGCAGTAAGAAAGAAGACGTGACAAGTGGTGAATTGGCTTATGAGTCACTTCCACCAACTTCCTTGACACCCAAACTCACAGGGCTTCATTGGGGGGTGCAATTCCACCATGTTGCCAGAAGGGGGAGAATAAGAAAATGGGTGCTCAGCCTTAGCGATTTCTACAATACTTTCAGTCCTTTTCCCCCCCATTGAATTCTCATAAAACCTGTACAGGGTCACTAATAGCTCCATTTTAGGGTTGGCAAAACAGCCTGGGTCACCGCAATCCCTGGGGACAGGAAATGCATCCACCTGCCAAGCTGTTGGTGACATCTTGTGGCAGCCAAGAAGCATCTGACTTCCTGGGAGGAGCAGGGGACTCTCCAGGGGAGAGTTAGCAGAGCGGGCCTGGCCTGCTGGGCGGAAGTGAGGTGGGGGCAGGGGGTGTACTGGGGAGGCACGGGCTGGAGGCAGGGAGGGTTATTATTGGTTATGATAGAGCTGAGGGCTTCTGGGGAAGGAAGAGAATTTCTCCTGATAGGGTCCATGGGTCTGAGGAATGAAACAATGTGAGCTCACTTTGCACTCCCAGCCAGTAAAGCAGGACACGTCACGATGAGTGTCACTCTACATGATGGGATACTCTGTGGACATGGTTGGGAAGTACAGATAATGACCTTGCATCGTGTCTATAATATACGCTAAGTGAAAAAATCAGGATACAGCAAAGACTACAGACTACAGTTTTAAAAGATAGTGTGTGTGTGTCGGGGTAGGGGGACAGATGTGAATCTCAGCCCAACAACTATATGAGCAAGAAATATTTAATTCCTTTATTTCTCTTTAATCAACTTCATTCTGCCTTGGAGCCCTCACTAGTCCTGGTGGGAATCAGGGCTCCGCAACACCACAGTAGGATGCGCCTGTAATTTGGGGTCACATGTAAGCACAGGCCCCACTGACAGCCTCCCCGTCCACTCGTGGCTATGGGCTGTAGTGCCGGACCTGCGGCCCAGATACTCCTTCCCTTAGAGGCACCCGGAGTCATCACCCCTGAAGTCTTGCCACCTTCCTTCTCGTCTTTTCTCTCTTCATCCCTGACTCTCTCTCTCTGCTACCTCAAGACTGCTCTCCCTCCTGCCCCCTTCAGGACACATAATCTCTTCCCTGGGTTTCAGTTTCTCAAAAGGAAGAAGTATTATTACAACAGATCTTGAATAAAGGAACTCCCAGCAACACGGGAACCAGATGATTTGAAATTTTTCCTACTACAAACTCCTAGAAATGCTGAGCTTTCAAGAAGAAAAAAGGAAAAGAAACCTCCAGGTACCAAGTCTAGAGCCAAGACTTTATCTTGCTTCAGGACATAAGAAAAAACAGG
The DNA here is from genome assembly GCF_024610735.1 of Ursus americanus. Lineage (NCBI taxonomy): Eukaryota > Metazoa > Chordata > Mammalia > Carnivora > Ursidae > Ursus > Ursus americanus. The sequence goes on from NC_142133.1 coordinate 31,347,664, forward strand.
GAGTAGAGAAACAGGTAAACCAGTGGGTAAATCTACAGATGGTAGTAATAGTAATTTATACAACTAATGTAGGGTACGTAAAAATGAGATGGGACTAAAATGCCAGATAACAATATGTTCAATGGGAGGTTGACCATCTGATTTAATGTTCTAATGTCACTGAATTGTTTAGGAGGGGAGTGAAGATATTAATTCCCTTTAAATTTTGTCACACCAAATATGCATGTTCCAAATTCAGTTATCCAATAAAACAATAAAAATTGAGTTTACATCTTCCAGGGGGGAAGGAGATTTTAAAGAGCTTGGATTTTCATCTAAAAAGGGAAATGGAAGAAAAATGCAGAGAATAATATATAAGTTAAGAGTTAGAAAAAAAAATCTGCCCATATATTTTTATTTTTATATAAAAGACATAAAGGAATTACCTGCCAGTGCTACAATGATCATTTATGGAGAGTGAGGGTCCAGGTGAGTTCTATCTTTTTTTTCATACTTGTGAAGGGCAGCCCCCAGTCGCCCCTACTTCCTGGCTGTATTAGCTCCTTGAATAGTCCCCTCCCAGAATGCAATGGGGTTGCTCTCACGGCACCTGGCTGGCTCAGTCAGTAGAGAGTGTGACTCTCGATCTCAGGGTCATGAGTCTGAGCCCCATGTTGGGTATAGAGATTACTTAAAAATAAAATCTTTAGGAGCGCCTGGGTGGCACAGCAGTTAAGCGTCTGCCTTCGGCTCAGGGCGTGATCCTGGCGTTATGGGATTGAGCCCCACATCAGGCTCTTCTGCTATGAGCCTGCTTCTTCCTCTCCCACTCCCCCTGCTTGTGTTCCCTCTCTCACTGGCTGTCTCTATCTCTGTCGAATAAATAAATAAAATCTTTTAAAAAAATAAAATAAAATCTTTAAAAAAAAAAAAAGCAGGGTTACTCTATGCGGCCAACAGAATGCAGCAGAAGTGATAATATGGCACTTAGTGTCGAGGTTTCAAAAGGCTACAGTTTCCATCCCGGCCTCTCTGTGTTGCTTTCTCACCATTTATTCTTTGGGAAAACTGTCGTTGAAGGACTTGAACTACCTCCATTTCTACCTCAAACTTTCTAATGAAGTTCTTCTTGCCAGTTTATCTCAACTCAGGCCAAAGACCCCGTGGGCAAAGCATTCCCGATGGGAACTGAAACTACCCCATCAAGCAGTAAGGACTGCCCTGAGCCAGCAAGATGCCACCCAAGACAGGGATCAACTTGACTTTCGCTGCCTTCCTGCAGGAGCCCTGACCTTTGTTTTGCATTTTGTCTCTCTGAACTTTCAGGCCAAAAGCACTTCGGAGACAGTCTTTGAGTTGCTAGTCTGCTCCCTTGCCGGGGCTGGCCTCACTCAAAGTCTTTCTGTTTCACCGCAGCTTGTCTCTCTGCCTTTGGATTTTGTCAGTGGCGAGTGGCCCCACCTGTCTGTTTGGGACCCCTGGAGCCAGGCGCTCTTCACCCCTGTGCCCTGGCTACATCACGAGTCACCCTATTAAGATGCCCACCTGCGGTCTCCTGCCAACAGCGGCATCAGTGAGCTTGGACGCGGTCCTTCAGCCTCAGTCTGGCCTGCAGATGACAATGGCAGCCCCAGAGGATATCCTGACCACCACCTCCCAAGAGCCCTTGAGGCAGAACCACGGGGCCAAGCCTCTCCTGCTGATCAAGGTAACAAAATGTTTGTTGGTTTAAGCTGCTAGGTTCTGGAAATAATCTGTCATGCAGCAATAGAGAACAAATACAACATGTTCTGTGCAATTTTATTTCTATATAATATACATCTATTGTTCTACAACCAAAAAAAAAAATTTTTTTTTACATGATTAATCAAGAAATCTTTCGTCCCGGGGCGCCTGGGTGGCACAGCGGTTAGGCGTCTGCCTTCGGCTCAGGGCGTGATCCCGGCGTTATGGGATCGAGCCCCACATCAGGCTCCTCCGCTATGAGCCTGCTTCTTCCTCTCCCACTCCCCCTGCTGTGTTCCCTCTCTAGCTGGCTGTCTCTGTCAAATAAATAAATAAAATCTTTAAAAAAAAAAAAAAAGAAATCTTTCGTCCCAGTGTGATAAAGGACGACCCGTTCCATCATCTTGTTACGACTGGGGTCCGGGCTTCTGTACCAGCTGCAGTCAGACACATCCCCTGTGCAAAGTCAGACACTCCAGCTACACCAGTGCGGACCCGGATAGGGGCTGCCTTTAATCTGGGTTGCCTTACAAAACATCCCAGGGGATAATTCTGTTCATGTGACCCAGGTGTTAGAGCTAACAATATAAATATGATATAGCTAAAAATCAGTTAATTTCCTTGGGAAACCGGGTAACTTTTAAATGTGGTCAGCTGATTCATATATTGTATAAACTAATAAATAACATTTGATTCCAATCTATTAACTGTGCCACTGAACTCACAGAGGAGTTCCCAAATCGGGGGACATACGTTTTTCTTTTCAAGGCCAGTGGGCCTAGAGGAAAAGTATGAGTGGTGAAAAGAATGCTGTATTAGTTCCATGGCTCTGGGACAAGTCACTTTGCCTCTCTAGGCCTCAGTTTGTTTGTTTGTTTATTTATTTTTAAAGATTTTATTTATTTATTTGACAGAGAGAGAGATAGCCAGCGAGAAAGGGAACACACGCAGGGGGAGTGGGTGAGGAAGGAACAGTCTCCCAGCAGAGCAGGGACCCCGATGTGGGGCTCAATCCCAGAACCCTGGGATCACACCCTGAGCCAAAGGCAGATGCTTAACGACTGAGCCACCCAGGCACCCCTGGGCCTCAGTTTATATGTCAAATGGCAAGGTTGGGGTACATTAATCTCTCTAAAACTCTGTTAATTGATAGTTCTGCTTTAACCTATCATGGAATTTGGCTCTTCAATGACAAGCCATCTCAAAGCAAGCCTGAGCCCCCCTCATGAGGGGCACTGCTCTGGCCAGTATGATAGACACTAGCCCCAGGGCCTTTTTATATTGAAATTAATCGAAATTAATTAAAATTAAAATTTAGTTTCTTGGTGACAGTAGCCACATTTCAAGCACTCAATAGCCACATGTGGCTAGTGGCCAATGTGTTAGACAACACAGCTTTAGAACGCTTCCATCATCACAGAAGGTTCTATCGGACAGCACTCAGTGCTCAAGGTCTTGGCTTTCAGTGTGGTCCACAAAACAGGATTGGCGTCACCTGAGATCCCTTAGAAATGCAGGCTCTTGGATCCCAACCCAAGTCTGCTGAATCAGAGTCTGCATTTTAACAAGATCCCCAGGTGCTGCCTGCAGGAGTGAGCTTCAAAAGCATGACTTTAAGGAGCATTCCCCACCAAGTAGGGTGCTGCAAGGACAGAGTGGGCTCAGTGGCTCCTGCAGCTTCTATAGACTCCAGGGACTCAGCCTGGCTGTCTCTTATTATCTGCGTGGATCTTATCTACCATATAGGAAAAGCTGAGGCTATAACAAGAAAAAGCAATTACCAGGGTGCCAATACATAGTAAATGCTCTTTAAATGGCTGTTATGTTTGCATTTGATGAGATTTAAGGTTAGTGCAGACTGCGTGGCCAAAAGTGGCTCTTCCCCTTGTCGCCACAGGGTGGCGCTGTGTCACCAACGTCCTTTCTTCTTCAACAGGTTTCCTGCTGACTCCCCAGCAGGAAGCCAGAAACTGCCCTGGAACTTCCAGGTCTCTGTTTCAGATTACCAAGCACGACTGGGCAGCTGGGACACCAATCCAAGCATTCATCTGACAGATAATGGGAAAACAGGCCTCAGCTTTGTGCCCAGTTGGAATGCAAAAGTAAGGTCGGCACAAAGAATTGAATGAGGACTGTGTGAAAGTCTTATTGGAAGCAAGAGGCTTCTGTTGGAAAGCTAGGGGGAGGGAAGCCTTCTGATTTTCTAAGTCAGCTTCTCAGTGACCTGGGCTTCTCATCGCAGACTCAAGCTATGGCTCTTTGCCAGTCAAGTGTGTGTGTGTGGGGGGGCGGCTAAGGATTGGGTGGTGATGGGGCGGGATTGTGGGGATTTTTTTTTTTACTGCTGGGCTCCATCTCAAGTTTCCAATTTTGTGGGAGGGCTGGGGTGGTGTGATAATTTGCATTTCAAACAAGTTCCCAGGTGATGCTGGGTCTGCTGATCCAGGCCCTGCCCTTTGAGAACCACTACTCTAAACTTCTGAGACGCTCACATGGAGCAAATTATATAGTCACAGTTCAAAAGAAAAATGTGACCGGGGCACCTGGGTAGCTCAGTTGGTTAAGCGTCTGCCATCGGCCTGGGTCCTGATCCCGGAGTCCTAGGATCTAGTCCTGCATCCAACTCCCTGCTCAGCGGGGAGTCTGCTTCTCCCTCTCCCACTCCCCCTGCTTGTGCTCCCTCTCATTCTCTCTAAAAAAAAAAAAAAAAAAGAGGATATGACTCCAAAGAAATTACTGGAAACCACCCTCCCCCACCCCATTTCCTCCCTCCTTGCCCCACTCCATGATGTCCTTTGCTCTCTCAAAAGAGGAGTCAGAAAGCTAGTGTGGACAGGTCGGAGGGCTGGGGAGCTGGGAGCCAGCATTCATGTCCCAGTGATGGTGCCCCTTCTTTCTCTGCAAGGCTCCCAATTCATAATCTTTGCTCTGTTCTGGGAAGGGTAATTAAGACTCTCCAAGCTCACTGAGCCCCACTTTGGGCACAAAACCTACAAAGACCACTCTCTGTGCCTGGCGCCATCAGCCCGGGGCAGGATCACTCCCCCAGTAAATAGATGGAAATGGCAGGAACCTGGATTTTAGTGGGAGTGTTGGACATCTCAGAGGAAGTGCAGACAGATCAGATGGGCCCCTGATGGTTGGAGGAGGAGTTATAGAAAAAGAACTGGTGCACTTGTCACTATAGGGGGAGTTAGAGGAAAAGAACCTGAGTCCTCCTGAGTTCCTCAGGTGTCAGTTTCCATGTGTAAAGGGGTCTCCTCCTCCATACCGGGAAGAGGAAGACCATCTTAATGACCAGAGAGCAGACTCTTATGAATGGAGAAGGCCCCAGCTTCAGTCTCTATAATAATAATCCTTATCTTCCATTAATTTCCCCTATATATTTACCTTCCCACAATTTATACACCTAGAAGCCAACTCCTCCACCTTCCTTTGTCTTGTGACTTCTCTACAGTGTATCACCCTTAGTGAGAACAGTCTGCCTCGGCTCCCCTGAGCATGGAGCCTGCTTCAGATTCTCCTTCCCTCTGCCCCTCCCCCCTCGTGCGTGCACACGCGCTCCGCTCGAGATCGCTCTCTCTCAAAAAATAAAAATTAAAAAATAGAGTGGTATGTAAGCTCCCCCAGTCTCATCACTTCTTTGGAGTTTTCACTTTTTTCTGTAAGACTTCCTCATATATATACAAAACAAACATTTCTCCTATTAATCTGCCTTTTATCGGCGTGATTTGTGTGCCCTGGGTATTAAACCTAGGAGGTAGAGGGAGGATTCTTTCACCTCCCCTACACCCTAGGAAAGAATTTCCCGGAGTGGGCAGTGCGTTCTACGGGTGGCCCATGAGGCGAGTGAGGGAGTTTGGAGCCTAATGTGTTTCATTTGGATAGTTTTTTAAATAGTTACCTTTTTAGGATTGAAATGAAGATGAACTGAATTTGGTGGGAGTGAATTGATTTAGAGAAAAGTAATAGGCTATGGAATGGGTGTTTATCTGAAGTTTGGGAAACACTGGTCCGCAGAATCCGCTCGCACAAGAGCGTTGGTGAGCAGTAAGGATTTCACTGGAGATTTTACGGGGGGAGATTGAAGAGAGGTCTCTACATAGCATAGCCCGTGCCCCACATGCCCATAAAACCCCATGGAGACATTTGTGTTCTCCCCAACTCCATCAGTGGCACACAGTCACTGGGTCTTTTCATTTTCTGCTTCTGCCCCAAGGGCCCAGATTCCTGGCTCCGCCTAGGGGCTCTACCCCACACAACCCCTCTCTTCTTTCCCTTTATTACCAGGAAAAACTTAGCTGTCTCCCCGCTCCCACCCCAGATTCAGTGACTGAGGAGATCTTGTATAGTTTACATGTAGGGATCAGTAAATACCGGTAAAACCATTTTTTAAAAATTACTTTCATTTAGTTAAGATAGCAATGTGAAATGGGGCAACTACTTGGGAAAAGAGTTCAGCAGTTTCTTAACATGTTAAACATCCACCAACTGTATGTCCCAGCCCGATACCTACTCCTAGGTGTTCACTGGATTTGCCCAAGGTAAATGAACAAGTACGCCCAAAGTCTTGTACACGTACGTTCATAGCAGCTTTATTTGTATTGGCTAAAAACTGAAAACAACCCAAATGTCCATCAACAGGTGAATGAATAAACAAATTAAGGTGTACTGATTCCGTGAAATACTCTCGGCAATAAAAAGGAATGAAGTATTGATACACAGAATAACATGGGTGAATCTCACAACAAGAATGCTGAGCAAGAGAAGCCAGATGAAAAGAGTCCAGACTATATGATTCCATTTCTATAAAATCCCATAGGATGCAAACTAATCCTTGGTGATAGGAAGCAGATCACGGGTTGCCTGGGGATGGGGCAGTGGCAGGAAGGGTAATGGGAGGATCATAAAGGGGCATCAAACTCCTGTGGATAATGGATAAACTCATCTTGATCGTGGTGATGGTTTCACAGCTGTAGGTTTATGTCAAATTTTAACAAGTGTACATTTTAAATACATGCAGTTTATTATAGGTCAATTATACAGTAATAAAGTTCTTAAAAATTGTAATGCAAGTCAACAATAACAAAATAATAGAACAAAAACGTGTAAAAGATTTCTAACAGACACTAGACCCAAAAAGATGGCAAATAAATGAAGCACATGAAAGGAGCCTCAGTGCAATCAGTCAGCAGGGAAAAGCAAATTAAAACCACAATGATGTAGCCCCACACACTTATCAGAATGGCTACAATCAAAAACACTTGTCATATCTAGTTCAAGTCCCAGAGAACAGGCAGAGCTGCTGGAAGTCTCATGTTATTTGGTTTCGGAAAGCAGTTTGACAATTTCTTATAAAGTTCAGTATATACTGAGGATATGACCCAGCAGTCCTATTCCTAGAGATTTACCCCAAATAAGTTATGTTCATTTAAAAACCTGTACGTGAATGTGTATAGCTGCTTTCTTCATCACTGTCGAAAACCACGAACAACCCGAATGTTTTGCAAGGCGTGAGTGGGTAAGCAAACCACAGACCTCATACAACGGAGCGCTGCTCAGCAATAAAAGAGAAAACTCCCGAAGCACGCAACAACACAAAGGAATCTCAAGATAATGATGTCGAGTGAAAGAAGCCAGACCCAAAAGGCTACATACTGTAAGATTCCATTTCTACGACAGTCTGGAAAAGGCCATCTAGAGCGACGGAGAATATAGCTCACTGGTTCCAAGGATTCAGTTAGAGGGATATTTTTGTTTTCTAGGTGATAAGAACTAGGTGATTGTGGTGGTGGTTACACAATTCTATACACGTGGCAAACCTTGCAGAAGTCTACACCAAAAAAAGTGGATTTTACTAACTGTATGAAAATTTAAGAATAAATGTTGGAATAATAATTCATCGTGTTATAGAAGTCTGAAACAATAAAGAAGCGTGGGAAGGAAAAGGGGTAAGGGCTCTTTACGCAAACACGACGCAGAACATTGGGCCTCACCATTGTTAGCTATTTACCAAGCATCCTCTCAGATTACTTCCTACAGGTACAAATGAATTTATATAGGGCTTTCGGTCTCCCAGAAATGGATTATACCGTACATGTGGTTCTGCAGCTGCTTTTTTGTGCAAAGTTGTGAGGGTCTTGGAGCAGTAAATCTTAATCCAGTGTACAATTTGGTGTAACTTAAAACCACTGTGCCCTTTTCTGGATCACATAAGCTATGATGCTATTCCCGTGCCACCATTCTGGGGAGAAATCAGGCTGGGCCTAAGCCAAATCAGGAAATCCTCAAAGAAAATTTAGAATTAAATACCCATTTCCCTGCTTTATTAAATTCTTCATAGGGATGATAGTTGATGCGCTGTAGGGAAGGAAGCACAAGCTTCTCTCCAGACTGGGGGCTGGGGTGGGAGTATCTTTAAAGAAACCTGATAGGGGCGCCTGGGTGGCACAGCAGTTAAGCATCTGCCTTCGGCTCAGGGCGTGATCCCGGCGTTATGGGATCGAGCCCCACATCAGGCTCCTCTGCTATGAGCCTGCTTCTTCCTCTCCCACTCCCCCTGCTTGTGTTCTCTCTCTCGCTGGCTGTCTCTATCTCTGTCAAATAAATAAATTAAAAAAAAAAAAAAGAAACCTGATAAGCATGGCAGGGCTGACCATGGTCAGGGTGGGTAGAGCCAATGCCAATTTTCTAAGGCAAGGAAGAAATTTAAAAAAAGAAAAAAAAAGATTTATTTATGAGAGAGAGTGTGTGCACAGGTGCAGCACGTTGGGGGAGGGGCAGAGGGAGAGAATCTCAAGCTGACTCCCCGCTGAGCAAGGAGCCTGAGGTGGGCCGATCCCACAACCCATGAGATCATGACCTGAACCCAAACCAAGAGTCAGACGCTCAACCAACTGAGCCACCCAGGTGCTCTGAGAAAGAAAATTCTTATTAACACAGCAGAATGTTTTAAATCTGTTCTTTGAGATCCTGTGATATGCTCCCTTTCCTTGATGCAGCGTCTAAATCACGTTCTTGTCCTCTTTGGGACCCGGCCCTGAGGAAGGAACAGGCTCTGTACTGGGGTAGGTGGGCTGGAGTCACAGCTCTCACCTTTGCCGGCTGGATAACCCAGGGCAAGTCGCATGACCTTCCCTACTGGATGCACAAGCGTGTTGTGCAGATTAACAGGCAAATGCCGGGCCCTCGGTAGCCACTCAGTAGGATCAGTAATTTTACTGCTGTTCTATGTGAATCCTGCCCCTTGCTTCGTGTGGAGGTCGCTGACCTCCGATCTAAGAAAGGTTAGATTTCCGTCTTGTGGGGACTTCCCTGAGTGGCTACTAAATGGGTTTTGCCGATCGCCTGCCCCTCCTCGCAAGGCAGCTGGGGCCCCTCTCAACTTTCCAGTTCAGCACCCACAAACAGCTGAAACTTGCAATGAACTCTCGGCTCGCGGGGCCTGTATCGATTGTGTTCTCAAAGCCTTTCAAGTGGCCGCGGCCTCTAGTCTCCCTGTCATGCCCGGTTACAAAACGTGGCAGCTTCCCTCCACAGCTGCCGGAGACACGTATCTTTCTGGAAAGAAACCCAGGTCCCTGCACCCGTAAGGTCAGCCTTGTGTTTATCTTCAGACCGCAAGGTCTCTGCACTCAGCACCTTCCAGCAGATCATCCCACAGATAAGGGCTAAGGGGTGTGGTCAAGGACTCGGGCCTCATCTCTACCTTCCTCTCCCCATCAGTTAGCAAATACTGACCTCACCCTGCTGTGAGCAAGTGGGGAACAAGACTCTACCCTGCGCAGTGCTCTCAGGACCTTTTATGGTCCGGTGCTGCTAATTGGCTGGGTCAGTGGGAAACCGAGGGCAGACAACCTCAGCTGAGGCCCCGCACCATTCCAGCCAGTATTGAAACCAGGTCAATTCTTCCAGCCTAGCGCACCATTGAACTCTTGTGGTGGCTGAACGGTCTGCTAGTCCTGATAGCTAAGTAAGGGCTTGGGAGGGCAGGAGGTTCTGGAAAGAAACCCAGACCTAGGGTTAGCCTTGTGTGCGTCTTGAAACCACAAGGTCTCAGAACTAAACATACCGAGAAGAGACGAGGCCCATGGCCCAGCTGGGAGCCTGCAGCTGCCACCACCACCCCCCCCCACTGCTAACCAGGTGTGTGGCCTTGAAGTCATTCCTCTCTGTGCTGGTTTCACTTGCCATTTTTCTAGTTCTTACAGAAATAAGGCAATAATCTCAGAATATTTTCAAATGTGACTTTTCCAGTTTACTGAAAATTCTGCAGGGAGGAGTGAGGGGAATAGCCACCAACCCAAAGTGGGAACTACTTTTTCTGTTTTTAACCTAGCATTTTATGGGTCCTCATTTGCATGAGCGGTCCCCTCAAGGGGCGCCTGGGTGGTTCAGTTGGTTAAGCTTTCTGCTCAGGTCATGATTCCGGGGTCCTGGGATGGAGCCTCACATCAGGCTCCCTGCTCAGTGGGGAGCCTGCTTCTCCCTTTCCCTCTGCCCCTCCCCCCCCACTCGTGCTCTTTCTCTGTGTCAAATAAATAAAAATAAAATCTTAAAAAAAAAAGAGGTCCCCTCAAGATCCCTCCATAGACACCTCCCACCCCGTCACACCCACTTTTCCAGAAATGTTATTGGGATTCACAGAAGAGGGAAGTCTTGTCCTTACAAGTACACAAACTTTTATTATACATTTGAAAAATAGTTCAAGTAGCTATTTTGAAAGCAGGTAGAGTCATAGTAAACAAAATATACTCTTGAAAAGAGATTCTATATAAAACAAGAAGAATCTCAGCAAACAAGATAAAGCAGACATCTGAAATAATTCAGTTATACTATAAATTTAATTATATAAAGGGGTCATGGTCATTAAAGACTTGCAAATTAAAACAACAGCGAGATACCACTACATACCTATTAAAATGGCTAAAACCCAAAACACTGACAATACCAATTGCGGGCGAGGATGGGGAGCAACAGGAACTCTCCTGCATTGCTGGTGGGAATGCAAAATGATACAGCTACCTTGGAAGACAGTCTGGAGGTGTCTTACACAGCTAAGAATACACTTACCATAAGATCCAGAGATCACCTCCTTAGTATTTACCCCAATGAGTTGAAAGCATACGTCCACACAAAAACTGCACATGCTTATTTATAGCAGTTTTATTCATAATTGCCAACGCTTGGAAACAACCAGGATGTCCTTCAGCAGACGAATGGATAAATCACAGTACATCCAGACAGTGGACTGTTACTCGGTTCTAAAACGAATTGAGCCATCAAGCCCTGCAAAGCCATGGAGGAACCTTAGATGCATATGACTAAGTGAAAGAAGCCAGGCTGAAAACCCTGCATGACCGCTAACCCTCAGCGGTCTGGAGTACAGCTCTGGACTTCTAATAGGTTTTGATTTTCATTTTCCACACTGTGGCCAAAGTAATCCTTTTGACATGCAAGTGAGTACAATTACTCCCCCTGCACGAAACCATACTGTGGCACTGGCTGCCTCCAGATAAAGCCCAACTCTGTTCATCTTCTGTCTTCATGATCTAGCCCCTGCTCGGCTCTCTGGACTCATGTCTCCCCACTTCCTTCCTCACCCTCTCTGTTGGGAGGTCATGGAACTGCGCTGGTGAGATCTGCTGCTGCAGGGGGCGGAGTGGACTGGTGGCCTCAGCTTCCATCCTTCTGGAAGCTTCAGTGCATTCACAGCAAGGCCACTCACCCCTTGAGCTCCTCCCAGTCAGGAGCCGAGCCCAGCAGGGCTCTGGACCAGACCCGTTGCATATCTAATCTCTTCTTGGCTTCTGCTTCTCCGCAGATCCAGACTAACACACACTTAACATATTGAATTACTTGCTGTAATATTCTGCTCTCCTTCCACCAGCCTTTGCCATGCTGTTCCCTCCATCTGGAAGATCTTCTCTTCCCTCCTTGATTCTTTCCTTGACCAACCCCATCTGTCCTTCAGGATCCAGCCTAGAGCTCACTTCATTCATCAGAGATATTTATCAATGGCTCCCTGTGATCTAGGCATTGTTCTGTGCACCAGGGATACGTAAGGGCTAAAGAACCCGCAGTCCCTGCTCTCCTCAAGCTCACTTTATAGGAGGTAAATCGGGACACCGGGGTGGCTCGGTCAATTAAGCGTCTGCCTTCAGCTCATGATCCCAGGGTCCTGAGATCAAGCCCTGCACTGGGCTCTCTGCTCAGCGGGGAGCCTGCTTCTCCCTCTGCCTGCCGCTCCCCCTGCTTGTGCACACGCTCTCTCTCTCAAACAAATAAATAAACAAGATCTTAAAAAAAGGGGGGGGGGTGCCTGGGTGGCACAGCGGTTAAGCGTCTGCCTTTGGCCCAGGGCGTGATCCCAGCGTTATGGGATCAAGCCCCACATCAGGCTCCTCCACTATGAGCCTGCTTCTTCCTCTCCCACTCCCCCTGCTTGTGTTCCCTCTCTCGCTGGCTGTCTCTATCTCTGTCAAATAAATAAATAAAATCTTTTTTTTTTAAAAAAAGGATAAGATATTAGAATAATGAAGGGGGTGGGGGGGGAGTTATTTTAGACAGAAAGATCAGGGAACGCTCCTCGGGAGGAGGTGACATTTGATCAGAGCCTTAAAGGATACGAGGGAATGGGTCATGCAGATGTCTGGGGGGAAGATATTTCCAGGCAAGGAGAGAACATTCCAGACCACAAGAGGGAGGCTGCTCGGGCTGGGAACCCCAACTCTGGGGAAGGTGCCCCTGTGTGTGCTCCTACTGCACCTCCCGCGTCCCTAGCAGAGTGCGTGTGTACTAGTCAATGCGTTACGGTTAACTTGTCTGCCTCCCCTCCAGACAGTAAGTCTGAGGACAGCGACCCTGCCTGCCAGGCTCATAGGTAAACACTGTATCCCCCAAGCCTGGCACAGGTTGGGCACTCAGTGCTGATGGCAAATGCTTAATTATGGGATAGCCATCAGTTAATTGAGCACTTACAGTGTGCCTGGCTCTGTGCTAAATGTTTTGTGGGTCTTTTCTCACTTAATATTCCTAAGAGCAAAGTAGGTAGCATTATCATCCCCCTACAGAGGGCCACAGTGGGGCCCACCACGCTTTCTCCGCAGGCGCGAGGAAACTGAGGCACAGAGAGTCCAAGTCACTTACCATGGTGATAGAGCTGAAAGTACATAAAAAGTGCACAGAAAAGGGTCAGGCTTTGAACCCTGCCAGGCCAAGGACTTAGCCACACCACTCAAGAGCCTCTCCCATTTCTTCCTTTTTTTTTTTTTTTTTAAAGATCTTATTTATTTATTTGACAGAGAGAAAGAGCACAAGCAGGGAGAGCAGCAGGCAGTGGGAGAAGCAGGCTCCTCACTGAGCAGGGAGCCTGGTGCGGGACTCGATCCTAGGACCCTGGGATCACGACCCGAGCCAAAGGCAGGCACTTAACCAACTCAGCCACCCAGGTGAGCCAAAGGCAGGCACTTAACCAACTCAGCCACCCAGGTGCCCCAGAGCCTCTCCCATTTCTAACATGAGGCAAGGCCTGAAAAACTTAGCAAATGCTCAGCTCCGAGGCCGGGAGCCCCCCAGCTTGGTGTGGTGTCTCCAAGGCAGGGTTCTAGCCAGGGGCTGCCAGTAAGGCAAGGTCAGGGGAACCTTTAGGAGATCCGGGCCAGCCCTTGCCTACGAGGAGACTGAGCTAGAGGGCTAGAGTGATTTCAAAGAGTGTTCACTCCTTCCTGCTCCCTAGTTCCAGCTTAAGCCTGATGGTGAGAATTGCAAAAGCCATTCGATCAGAGGCCTGGCAACACCCGCCTGGGAAAACATGCTGCTGGGAAGACGGGGATGTGATGAGAGGACACAGCTCATGCCAGCACTGCCGGCCTCGGGCTGGAGCCCTGCAGCCGTGACTTCAGCGTCCTGGCCACACCCGAGAGCCTTGGCCGTGCTTGCTTGCTTGCTCCTGGCCTTAGCCTCGCCCTTCTGCTTGCTGTGAGGCCCAGCGGCCCGCGTGTGCCCACCGTTCCTGCCATTTCGGCCGTTTCTCTGGCACTCCTGTGGTGTCAGCACCAGGCCACGGTACAGAAGCCTCGGAGTCATCGCAATGGGAGAGACGGCATCGAGCGCCACAGTCTCACAGAAGCAGAAACTGAGTCCCGGAGAGATGCTGTGACTTGCCCAAGATCGCAGGCCTAGTTGGGGGCAGAGCCTGAGCAAGACGCCATCTGTAGTTTCTCCTTCCTGTCTGACTGCTGCCTCCTCTCGGGCTCCTTCCCCAGTGATGCTCTCCAGACCCGAGAGTCAGCCTCCCTGTCCTGCCCGAGGCCAGCACCAGTCCCACCCACCCTTGTACTCAGGCCCAAAGGTGGCAGCAGCCTGCCCTGTGCCTCTCAGCTCGCACTCCTGCCCCCTCCACTCTGTCCTCCCCCTGCAGCCAGATTTACCTCTCCAAAACCGCAGTCACGCCATGCCACTCCCTACAAAAAGCTCCTGGTCACTCCCTGTCCCCCGTGGATGACCCTTGGCATGGCACCTGGTCCTCTCCAGCCCAGTCCCGGCCCTTCTCCGCAGGTTCGCTCCCAACGCATCCTCACACACACCTCACACCCCAGCCGCAGAGCTCACCAGCTCAAAGCTGCCTCGGGGGTTAAACACTGTCTGGCTGCACAGGGCACCCAGAGCGTAGCAAGCTGGGAGTCCTGTGTCCTGGGCATCTCCCCACCAGGCCGGCTCCTAGTACCCGCCCGTGCCGGCTGATGGCTGAGCTTTGCTCGGCTCTCTGAGCCAGGAGACATGCCCTTAGCTGGGACCCCAGCCAGCCCTCCACTCCCCAGATCCAGGTTACATACTCCAAGAAAAGGGGTAAAATGAAGAACACCTGCCCTGCCACTATTTGTCAGGGATTTTTTTTTTTTGAGATTTTATTTATTTATTTGAGAGAGAGAGAGTGCGTATGCTCAGAGGGGGAGAGGGGAAAGGAGAGGGACAAGCAGACTCTGCACTGGGCTCGATCCCATGACCCTGAGATCATGACCCAAGTGGAAATCAAGTCAGAGGCTCAACCAACTGAGGCATCCAGGCACCCCTCAAGGATTTTTTTTTTTTAAGAAAACATTGAGGGCCGCCTGGGTGGCTCAGTCAGTTAAGCGCCTGCCTTCAGCTCAGGTCACGATCCCAGGGTCCTGGGACTGAGCCCCACGTTGTCTCCGTCCTCAGCAGGGAGTCTGTTTCTCCCTCTCTGTCTGCAGCTTGTGCTCTCTTGCACTCTCTGTCTTTCTCTCTGTCAAATGAGTAAGAAAAAAATCTTTAAAAAAATAAAAGGATTAAGGTAGTGCATATGGAATGGCCACGAGCTCTGTTCCCTTCCTGCTGAAAGCAGGTGAGCCACTGTCCCCTTGGGCTCCTATGCCTCCTCCTGCAGGTCTCAACTTGGGACTGGGGGAGGACGCCAGGGATATTTCATCCCCTGGCACCAGGGGGATAATTGGCAGTAGGTACTTTGTGTTCCAACTGCTTAGTAACACATGTAGGTACTTGTGGTTTGACAGGCAAAAGCACAAGGGGCCTAGTTTCATGGATGCATTGTATCACATCGGGAAGTGGGCAGCAAGCAGTCCATCGCTGCAGGGGATGGCCTCCGTGAGCCTCCATGATGAAGGCTGATGCCAACCTGCACCGAGAACCTGGAAGCTATCGGTTCATTAGGATGTCTGCTCGCCCCTCCATCCATCCATCCATCCATCCATCCATCCATCCATCCATCCATCCATTCTTCCATCCATCCATTTCTCCAGAGTATGTTAATTTTGCCTCTCTCTTGTTTATTGCCAAATAAGACATTGTGGAAGAATACTATAGACTATTTGTGTTCCCCAAAAGTCATACGTTGAAGCCCCAATCCCCAATGTGATGGTGTTTGGAGGTGAGGCCTTTGGAAGGTGATTACAGCTAGATGGTATCATGAGGGTAGAACTCTGATGGTGGAATTAGTGCCCTTATAAGAAAAGGGTGCAGGGCACATGTGTGGCTCAGTTGGTTATTAAGCGTCCAACTCTTGGCTTGGGCTCAGGTCATGATCTCGTGGTCATGGGATCAAGCCCCTCACCAGGCTCTGTGCTGAGTGTGACGTCTGCTTCAGATTCTCTCTCCCTTCCCCTCTGCTCCTCACCCCTTCTTGCTCACACTCTTGCTCTCTCTCCAAAATAAATAAAAATAAAATCTTTAAAAAAAAAAAGAAGAAGAGGATGCAACAGGATGGTGGCTGTCTGCGAACCAGGGGGAGGACCCTCAGCACACATGGATTCTTCTGGCACCTTGATTTTGAACTTCGAAGCCTCTAGAACTCTGAGGAAGAAACGTTTATTGTTTAAGCCACCCAGTCTACGGTATTTGGTTATAGTAGCCCCAAGTGACTGAGACAAAGAATAAGGGAAATTAGAAAAGCAGAATAGCTCTCCCAAACTCATTGCGATCCTTCCTTCCTCCCTCCCTCTTTCCTTCCCCAATTTCTTCTATCCCGACAATGGACAGGGAGTTGCTAAGATGATAAGTTACAAATCAAGTAAACTCAGTCCTTTTCTCCCCCTATTGCAGCTTATCTTTTAGCTTATGAAGTATTTCAAACGTATGGAAAATTGTGGAGAATAATGTTAACAGTCACCCAGCTACCCATCACCCACTCCAATGAACATTAACCTTTTGCCATATTTGCTTTGAGGTTTTGGGTTTTGTTTTTTTTTTAAGGAAATGAAATGTCATGGCTCAAAGTTGCCTCCCTCAACCCTGCTGCACCTCCCTTCTGTACCAGCTCTCCACAGCTGGTATGTAGTGTTTGGGCAGGTTGGGGGGCTTTTACTCTGTGGGTATAGCCCCATACACAATGTACTGTATTGTTTTTTGTAGTTTTGGATTTTATATACATGATATTATACCGTATGCATCCTTTTACAACTGGCTTTTTAATTTTATTGCATTTTTTTTAAATGGCATATGTTGTAGATGCCGGTTGTAACAAGTCCGGCAACACAGAGGTGGGTACAGGAAAAGTCGATCGTCTCCATCTGCCCCTCCAATCCCACTGCTCAAGGGAACCACCGTGAACAGGTGACGCGTGCCTTTCTGCGCCTTTCCTCTGCCCGCGCAAACACACAGAAGGGCTCCGATGCCGAGGGAAGAGCCACAGAAGGTTCGGGACAGGCTGCAGCAGGCAGGGGTGGCCACATGAACAGATGTTGCTCTCTGGTGCTGCAGCCGGGAGAGGAAGGGCAGTCAGAGGCTGTCGGGGGAGGTGTGCAACTTCCCGGCCCGGCCGTTAAGCCACAGCCGGCAGGTTTCACCACCCATACCCCTCTCACCACGGGCCCTGCGGTCTGAAGGCTGTCCAGGTCAGTTGATGAGCAGTGTCCTTTCTATAAAGTGCCCTTGGGCTGGGACATGAACAAGGTCTGCCTCTGGACAGCTGGGTGACCATAGCAAGTCGTGGAAGCTCTGCAGTGAAGAGCCCAAGGCCTCTCCAGTCCTTTCCCATTGATGACCTTCCCCCCCGATCGTCCTAGCCAGAAGCTGACCTGCCAGTGGGCCCGAGATGTCGGAGAAGCTTTGGGAGGCCAAGCTGGCTTTAGCCGCAACCAGGAAAGGGTTCACAGAGGATATGTGTTTTCTGACCCCTTCAGGAACCTGGAATGAGAACACAGAATGCCAAGAAAGTTTCCAAGTTTGGGGGGTTTTGTTTGTTTTTTACTTTTTATGAGTGAATAGGACCAGACACGTTATGCTTAGAGCTGGACTGGAATGTTGTTGTTGTTGTTTTCTTGCCAAAAAAGAGCCAATAATTAGAGCTTAAGTTATTTGTCTTCAAAATGCAAAGCAGTGAGAGAACGTGAATGGGAGACAAGTTGCTCCAGGGAGGAGGCCTGCCGGGTGCTGGACTCCTGAGCCCACTGCGGTGTGAGAAGTATCAACCTGGCTAGGGCTTACAAATCGGGATCTGAGCTTGACCCTAGGACCCCTCCCATTGTTAAATTCTATAGTTCTGTGTTTTTCCTTTTTCCCATTCATTCATTCAACAATTTTTTTGAGTGTCTATGATGTTTCAGTCGTTGTGCTAAGAGCTGGGGATATCCGTGAAAAATCAGACAAACCCTCGCCCTTGTGGAATTCAGAACTTTTTACAGTCATCTCAAAACACAAAGACTTCTACTCTTTATCAGTATTCCAACAATTCATTCATTCATCTTTCCAATGATTTCCACAACACCCTCATGCCGATTGGATATGGGTAGTCCTGGCCCCATCTCCTCATTAGGCAGACCTAGAACTAATAAATATGAGAGAGAAGCATCAGCATGAATGTTGCAACCTTGAAGGAAACACACACAGAGGTGGAAAGGCCCAGATCTCACTTCCTGGAACCTCTATCCAGCTCTTCTCATGGCCTGGAAAAACTCGAATGTACGGATCTCCAGATTTCATACCAAGAAGGAAGTTGAGTTCCCAGACCTGACTGAAGAAGCAGGTGTCGAATTGGGGAAAATGACACTGGGGTAAGACAGCTAAGGCTTCCTGACTCCTTGGGTCACACAAAGTCTCCCTAGCCTGCTCCATTTCTCCAAAATGTTGAAATCCCCATCTGGCATCCCAAACGACACTGACTGGAAGCCCCCCTCCAGGCTGGGATACTGACACCTCCTCGGGTCCCACAGAGAGCCTGGTGCCATCCGGTCCCTTCCGTTGATGCCATCCAGTAGCCACGCCTGGGCTTCCTAATGTGTCCAGTGGGGCTTTCACAGGGCACTTAATAAGTTACCCACGCCCTGGTTCCCCTAGCTCCAGGCTCCCAGCCAAGTTCTCCAAATTGTGTTCATTAGCAATGAAAGGGCTTTTTAGCCTTGCAGTGGAATGCAGCGGCTTTTGTCTATTTCCTCACAGGGCTGTGAGTTCCGTTTCAGGCTGCTCTTCTCTCCCAGCACGGCCCACCCATCAGAAGGCCTCCGGGCCTGAATGTGGGCCTGCGGGGCCGGAAGGTGGCTCCCAACAACTCCCCAGGCGGTCTCAGCTGGCAACACAGGCAGAAGAGGTTATCTGAATCTAATGTTCCTAAAAATATGCTGGACATGTTAGGATATCAAATGTCTGTATTGCATTAGTTATAACACGGGGAAAATAATAATGCATTCCCAAACAAAGAAAAAACCTCAACCAATATCCTCTCAATCACTAAAACACTCAAACACTTACAAACAACCCACCACAGAGCTCTAAATAATCCGAATCGGTGGTTCCTAAAAGTGTGGTTGCAGACCAGCAAGCATCAGCATCGCACGGGAACTTAAAAATCCAAGTATCAGACTCCAAACTAAACCTACTAAGTCAGAAACTCTGGACCAGGGACCAGCAATTCTGAGTTTTTGCAAGATCTCCAGGAGATTTAGATGCATGCTAAGGTCTAGAACCACTCATAGAAAGCATTTAACAATTACTAATTATTTAACACTTAAAGAACTCCTTAGTGGGTATCTTAAGGGATTTCTCGTTCTTAAATTTTTATTATTTTATTTATTTTATTTTAATTTTTTTATTGAGGTATAATTGAACTATTATATTCAGATGTACAACATCATGATTCAACATTCGTAAACATTGCAAAACAGCCAGGGCAATAAGTTTAGTTACTATCTCTACCTTACGGGCCGATGCAACGTTACTGAGTGTACCCCTGTTCTGTGCATTACGTCCCCACGACTTACTCATTCCATGACGGCAGCTTTGCACTGCTTGATCCCTTTCATCCATGTTACACCCACACACCCTCCCCTCTGACAACCACTAATCTGTTCTCTGTATATATGTATCTGGGTTTTGTTTTGTTTGTTTTGTTTTTTAGATTTCATACTTAAGTGAAATCACGTGGTGCTGTTTTTCTTTGTTGGTCTTATTTCAGTTATCCTAATACCCTCAAGATTCACCCATATTGTCACAAGTGGCAAATTCCATTCTTTTTTGTGGCCGGGTGGTATTCCTCTGTGTGTGTGTGTGTGTGTGTGTGTGTGTGTGTGTGTGTGTGTGTGTATACATACCACATCTTCTTCACTCATTCTTCCATCGAAGGGCACTTAGGTTGCTTATGTTGTTTCCATATCTTGCCTGTTGTAAATGATGCCACAGTGAACATAGGGGGTGCATGTATCTCATTGAATTAGTGTTTTCATTTTCTTTGGATAGATACCCAGTAATGGACCTACTGGATCATATGGTATTTCTATTTTTAATTTTTTGAGGAAACTCCATACTGTTTTTCATAATGGCTGTACCAATTTACATTCCCATCAAGAGTACACGAGGGTTCCCTTTTCCACATTCTCACCAATACTTATTTCTTGTCTTATTGATACTAGCCATTCTGACAGGTGTAAGGGGATATCTCATTGTGATTTTTACATGCATTTCCCTGACGATTAGGGATGTTGAGCATCTTTTCATGTGCCTGTTGGTTATCTGTATATGTTTTTTGGAAAAATGTCTATTCAGATCCTCTGCCTATTTTTAAATCAGATTGTTTCTTGTTATTGAATTGTATGAGTTCTTTATATATTTTGGATATTAACCCCTTATCAGATATATCATTTGCAAATCTTCAGTAGGTTGCCTCTTTGTTTTGTTGACTGTTTCCTTCATTGTGCAGAAGCTTTTTAGTTTGATGTAGTCCCACTTATTTACCACTCGTTTATTTTTGCTTTTGTTTCCCTTGCTTTTGGGGAGTCAAATCCAGAAAATCATCGCCTAGACCAATGTCAAGGAGCTTGTTGCATATGTTCTATTCTAGGAATTTTACTTGCCTGAGCTTTATTTTTTTTTTAAGATTTTATTTATTTATTTGACAGAGAGAGAGAGAGAGACAGCCAGCGAGAGAGGGAACACAAGCAGGGGGACAGGGAGAGGAAGAAGCAGGCTCCCAGCAGAGGAGCCTGATGTGGGGCTCGATTCCGGAACGCTGGGATCACGCCCTGAGCCAAAGGCAGACGCTTAACTGCTGTGCCACCCAGGCGCCCCTTGCCTGAGCTTTAGAAAACAAAGGCCTATTAATTCCCCCATGAGGCAAGAGAAGTTGCTAGTCCAGGACATAGCCATAGGGGCAGGGAGGCAGGTAGAAACAAGGATAACATTTATCCCTCAGTGAGCCCTAAAAAAATAGACACTACTGATTTCTTCATCAGGAGAAGCTGCCAAAGCCACCCATTTGCACAGCACCTCACGTTTTCCAGGAAGGCATCCACCCACATCACAGACTACAAACTTGGATTGGGAAGATCCCCCACCCTCCCCAAACACACACCCACAGAGACCCTTGTCCCCAGAGGTCACCTGAAGCAGCAGTGTCAAGGTAAGGACTCCCTCACTCTGCAGCTTCTTATGGGAAGCAGTGAGCACCTGAGTTTCTGTTTTGTTCTTACAAAGAATGCAATGCATTCTTTATAATGAGTATTTATAGTGATTATGCATTAAATCATAGTTATTATTTAAAATGAATGAGAGGTATTATGTGGTGAGTACAGCCTTCCCAGGAGACAAGACTTGAGTTTTCAGAATTTCCCTTACGACGACTCTAAACTGTAAGCCCTCGGAGGTCAGTGTCCCAGGTCTTTTTTTTTTTTTAAGATTTTATTTATTTATTTATTTATTTATTTGACAGAGATAGAGACAGCCAGTGAGAGAGGGAACACAAGCAGGGGGAGTGGGAGAGGAAAAAGCAGGCTCCCAGCGGAGGAGCCTGATGCGGGGCTTGATCCCAGAACTCCAGGATCACACCCTGAGCCGAAGACAGAGGCTTAACGACTGAGCCACCCAGGCGCCCCAGTGTCCCAGGTCTGAATCACCTCTGTCCTCCCACCCTCAGACACTACTGGCCTTTGTCATGATTTAGTGAATTACCTCCTTTTTTCCCCGGTTCTTCAGGGAAGTGCCCAAATGAAGATAAAAGATAAAGCCCTTCGAGCAATTCCCTGTGGACCTGTGCGAGGAAGCGCTTGTGATGTTTGCATCTGAAATGAGACCCTTGTGCCAGGACTGGCAGAATTCTGTGGATGAGGGGAGGGAGTAAGAGCTAGCCTGTGAGGAGAGCCCACTGTACACGGCAGGTCCAGAATCGAGGCCAGCATCTATCTATCCAATGGAGAAGCTTTTCCCAAAGAGGGAGGCCATCGTTTCTCTTCATTAGACCGCCCGGCACCATCCAAACTCCCACCCTCCAAATGTTTGCTGTAAAAACTAGGCAACATTTTTACTCAAAATTCACTATGTGAATCAAAAATCATTCCGTCAGAGAATTGCTGTTGCTTCAACAACGTTGAGGATTCAGGAATCCTAGGCAGAGGCTATGCCATAGACACCTCTCTGCTCTTCTCCTAGCCATAGAAGCAGCTCTCGTGCCTATATTGCTCATACACATTGTGAACCAATCTTGTAAAAAAGTTGAGAAGCCTATGAATTAAAGTAATTAGCCTAAGAGGCTTAAAATCCCATAACTTAGAAGAAGAAAAGTTGGGAAGTGATAAAGTATATTGCAGGAGGTGAAAACATGAGAGGCACAAATGTAGCCACGCACATATCCCATCTAACATGTGTGCAATGTATTTCAGTGCCTTCTAAGCATTAATTCTGGATCTTTAACAAATAATTTCATTATCTATTTATATTATATTAAGGAACTGCCTATCAACTCCTTGAGGGAAGATGTGATGTAAAATGGGGTTCATGTGAATATAGGCCTAGGTGTAAAGCTATTTGTGATGTTTGGCAAAAGGATATGAAATGAAAGCAATTGCGGGCTTGAATTTTATCAAACAGCCAAAATTTTTATCATGAGCACAGTTAACTGGAACCCTTCAGTAACCATGTTTTTCTAAACTCTAAAATTCTGAGGAAGAAACAAGTCCCCTGACAATAACTTCAGATTAGGAATATAACTAAAATGAAGGAGCCCCAAAGCCATCTCAAAGTGCTGGAATATGGGACCAGCCTTGTTCATGCTCATAAACTACAAGGAAGGACCTCACATCGTGGAGGATCCCGATTAAGAAACTGGCAAAAAGGGGCGCCTGGGTGGCATAGCGGTTAAGCGTCTGCCTTCGGCTCAGGGCGTGATCCCGGCATTATGGGATCGAGTCCCACATCAGGCTCCTCCGCTATGAGCCTGCTTCTTCCTCTCCCACTCCCCCTGCTTGTGTTCCCTCTCTCACTGGCTGTCTCTATCTCTGTCAAATAAATAAAATCTTTAAAAAAAAAAAAGAAAGAAAGAAACTGGCAAAAAGCACTGGAGATGGATGGTGGTTGTAGAACAGTGTGAACGTACTTAACGCCACGGAACTGTACACTGAAAAAATGGCCAAAATGGTAAATTTCATGTTAGGTATATTTTACTACAATAAAAAAAGAATAGGGTGAGTCGTTGACTTTCTTGGTTTTGTATGTATTATTACAGGTGTTTAGTAAAGACTCTTTGGTAGTAAGACTCTGTGATTGCAGAAAAGGAAAATTACAAGGATGCAGGGGTATATCCCAGAACCCAAGGGCAAGAATGCTAAGAGATCTCAAGGATGAGTAGAATCAGGAACTGAAGAGCCGTTGAGACTCTTCTTTGTCTCTGCATTTCTCTGTGATTCTGTTTCATCCTCATTCTCTCGACAGCTTGGTGTCTCTGTCTCTCTGGCCCACAAAATGGAATACGCTCATTGCCTTCCCCTCTCCATGGCTCCCAAGTTCACTCGCCATGCTATACTCCCATGCAGAGAAACTTGCAGCAGAAATTTGCACTCTCACTCCCAGCTCCATATTTGGAAGAAAGGGAAGCTGATTGGCCCACCCTGGGTCAGGTGACCTCCTTGGTCCACTCAATCCTAAATTAAGGGGTGATACAAACATGGCCAATTTCTCTGGAGAACCCGGACTAATGCACCATATCATACATGTTTGGGTTTTGTTTTTTTTTTTTTTTCCGTTTTGCTCCTTTCCTTCACAGTTAAATACAAAAGTCAACTACCATAAACAAACAAATATCCAAATCGAGGTTAACTATTCCTGGCATTCAGCATGCCTAATGATTTCCATCTTTGCCTTAACCGAATCAGGACTAAGCTCTTCATTTTTGATCACCAGGATGGGCATTTTCATTTTCCACTTTACGTTTGTTTTATAAAAGAACCACTGCAAATATAATAAAATATTTAAATAATTAGCCCTAAACTGTCACATTGACAAAAATGATAAAGCTGCAGAACAGAGCAGTCGGCTGGCAAGCAACGCTACCGCGTGAGAGCTGGGAACGTTCATTTTTCTCCGCTGATGCATGAGAGTCTGAATTTGTCATACAACCCTCCACTTAGCAGTGTCAGTTAGAATGTGAAAAGGAAGTTTCGGCTGTCTGAAAGCCCAACCATTAAAGTTGAGAACCACCTGTGCTATGTAGCATTGAGGTGTAAGCACAGAACTCACTCTCAAGTCCAATTTGGCAAGTGACCAAAAGTGAGGCAAGGAAGGACATCCAAGAGACTAGAGCAAGGACAGATTGTGTCTGCTTTCAGGAGGAGGGGAACTAGGGATGGCATTTGTTCTGGGCCTTAAAGAAAGGTGACCATTCCGACACATTGATAAAGATTATTAGGGTTTTAGGAAGTCAGAGAAATAATATTCTTTTTTCCCCCCTCCCTCCTGAGTTTTGAACTATTTGAGAGGCAGACGCAGGAGTCTGGCTGGTGGAAATGAAAATATCACTCTTATTGTCTGTAGAGCTGTTAAGATAACATGACCTAAGTCTGTGGCCAGTGGGTTTAGGAAGGCTTAACCTCTGAATTAGACACACTCCCCAGTCTGGGGCCCAGTTGGGTGAATGCTTTATATGCACAGCAGAGGTGTCGGACCAGAGGTCTATCCCAAAAGAGGAAGGGGCTGGGGCCAGCCTGCCCAGATCTTTCTCTTAGAGCCACCTACCAGATATTATTCCTGAGATGAAGATTGGGGTGTGGGGGGGTGTTAACAGTTACGCATGAGAGGGAGCTTGTGCTGAGCTAAGACACGAATGTGTGTTGTTTTTTGACAATGAGCATGTATGATTTTCATAATATGATTATTTTTATTGTAGAAATGAAGTCATTCAGAATTGAGTGTAAGAAAGGAGAATCAGTTTCACTCAGGACAGGGACTAGTGTCAGCAGAAAGAGTAAAAGAAGACTTGTGACTATAGCCGGGAGAATGCCAAAACCATCAAGCAGAGACTAACAAAGACTTAGAGTAACGAGCACACATTACTGTTTTTAAAAGAGCTACCCAGGAAGTGAACATTGTGTTACTATTGAGCCATTTGGAACTTGGAAGTGAAAATTTGTAGTCATAAGGAGGATGCAATTGGTTCGGTGCTGAGAGGTACAAATCAATTTTTAAATTTTAAATTAAGTTAAAATTTTAATCTAAGAGAGCATATACTTTAAAGAAATCTAGAGATAAGTTTTCAGTTTTCTTAATGTAAACTGTATTTGTCATATGGAATAAGTTACTTCTACGATTTGGGCCAGAATTTTCCTAAACTGTGCTCTGAAGAAATTTAGTGATGTTCCATGAAAATAATTGATATTGATCTTATTTTTCTACCAAACCTTATTCTAGAAAAACATATATAGAAAAAATCAACCGAGCAAATATCATTATTTAATGATCTGCCTTTAGCACACCCTCCTGCAGCAATCCCTGGAGGACATTTGCTCTGTGCTTTGAGGGAAGGGCAGCATTTACCGACTGACATGTGAGCTCATGCTCTCATGCCCTGAAATTGCTTGCACAACGTGCACTCTAACTGCCTTCCTCACCCGTAGAACCCTCGTGTTGTTCAGGGTGCCCCGGGCTGTAAGACTTGATTGTTCTGAGCTCCCTCATGGTTAGTAGCAGCCACATAAAAGCATTTGGTGGGTGCAGGGAGATTAAGGATATATCTACTAAATGGGCTTTCTGGAAAGATGTTTTCCTGATGAAAGGGAAAGACTCAGCTGCTTTGCAACTTTTGCCTTTTGTCCTTGATCTTTCTCCCGCCTGGGATACAGACTTCACATCTGGAGCTGCAGCAGCCAATTTGTGACCATGAGGACAAAAGTCACATGCTAAGGATGGCAATCCAAGGAACGAGACAAAGTTGGGGTCCTTCATGACATCATAGAGTCACTGTACTAGTTCTGGCCTGCTCACCTCCAAATTTCTTGTTATGGGGGGAAAACCGATTTACTTACACCATTGTCAGATTCTTGTTAAATGCAGGCAAATGCAATCCTATTATATGGCCATGTCCATCACTTATTGACTGATTACCATTAATATCACATACCTGGTCATCTAATTTCAGTATATGTTCATGACATTTAAGCACTGCTTATTCAATAGCAAGCAAATGCACAGTACTAACATGTTTAATCTATGGCCAAAATAAGAAAGCTTTAAATCCAAAGAAGGGCCTCGGGGCTCTAAATGGTATCTGAACCTAACACAAATTTAGAATACTTTAAAGCGCAGATTTAAAAAACCGAGCTTCACCTTCCTAAAAGAAAAAAAAATCTAGGTGTCTGTTGCCCGAGATGAAACAAGGAACACTGTTTGGAGTAGCCTAATTTAAGAGGACACAAATATCACACAACCTATAGCTGACATCCTTTCTGTGCTCCAATGTGTCTGGCCAAGGTAGGACTTTTCACAAGAGACGGCACTGGAACCGGAGGCCGGAGGCTGCACTCAGCAGCCGTCTTGGCCACAGCAAGGCCGCTCCCAGTAGAAAGACAGGGGATTTTTAAAAGACACACAATATTTAAAACACAATATAAACAAATAAAATCTTAAAAAAAATAAAAATAAAACAAATAAAACACAATATAAAAGACAAAATATACGAAAAGTTAAAACACAGGACACAACATCTATTAAAATTATTTTACAAGTCTTATTTATAAAAACATGAAAAGTTGAAAGATGTTTTGCTTGAATGTTTTTCCTTGAGGAAATCCCTCTGTGAGACCCTTCCCCCCCGCCTTCTTTATACCAGCTTACATCACGGCAGATCTATGTCTCCCACGGTTCCGACAATACATTATCATTTTTAGTGCATTCCGTGGTCAAGGTTAAGGACGTTTGGGAAACTCTATCCTCAACTGATAAGATTTCTAGTTTAACCTACAAAAAAAAAAGTGTTTAAAAATCATAGTGCAAGAGACCTGGCTGGCTCAGTCAGCAGAGTGTGCGACTCTTGACCTCAGGGTCATGAGTTCGAAACCCACACGGGTGTAGAGATTACTAGAAAAAATGAATAATTAAAAAAAAAAAACATTGTCCAAGAATAAGAATCAGTGTGGTCTAGAAAATCCAGGTTAACATTCATAAGGAGAACCTGTTAGTTGTCACTTTTATTCAACTCCCAATCATATTTTTTCATTCATAAAAAATCAGATGATGAAAGTGGGTTATATTCATTGAGAGAAATTCCAGCAATGCCAAAGTACACTCTGCCAGGGCAGGCCACATCTGTTTTATCTCCTCCAGTCTCTCCAATCCCTAACCCTGCACACAGTAGGGCTTCAAAGTGGCAGTCCCGC
This sequence comes from Ursus americanus, assembly GCF_024610735.1. Classification (NCBI taxonomy): domain Eukaryota; kingdom Metazoa; phylum Chordata; class Mammalia; order Carnivora; family Ursidae; genus Ursus; species Ursus americanus. The sequence goes on from NC_142133.1 coordinate 31,374,972, forward strand.
CTTTCCACGGTTGATGAGCTAAGGTGTTGCATGGTGGACCTCTCCTACGCAGGATTTTAAAAATAAGCTTTTAACTTTTGAATAGTCTTAGATTTACAGAGAAGCCTGTGATGGTAATACAGAGTTCCCATATACCCACACCCACTTTCCCCTATTTTTACCATCTTACTTTAGAATGGTATGTACATTTGTCACAATAAATGAACCAATATTGACACTGTATTCAGATTTCCTTAGTTTTCACCGAATGTCCTTTTCTGCTCAGGATCCCATCCAGGACACCACACTACATTTAGTCCTCATGTCTGTTTAAGCTCCTCAGACTGTCATTGTCTTTGGTGACCCTGGCAGTTTTGAGTACTGGTCATGTATTTTAAAGGCTGCCCCTCTTTTGGGATTTGTCTGATCTTTCTCACATGATTAGACAGGGGTTATGGATTTCAGGTAGGAAAACCACAGAAGTAAAGTGCATTTAAGGTATATATTGTCGGAGCACCCGGGTGGCTCAGTCGGTTAAGCATCTGCCTTGGTCTCAGGTCCTGATCTCAGGGTCCTGGGATCAAGCCCTGCAGTGCGCTCCCTGCTCCATGGGGTCGCCTGCTTCTCCCTCTCCTCCCTGCTCATGCTCTCTCACTATCTCTGTCGCTATCTCTGTCTCTTTCAAATAAGTAAATAAAATCTTTTTTTAAAAAAAGGGTATATATTATCCATATGACTTACCATTGTTGATGCTGACCTTGACTCTTGCACAAATTTAGCCATTCCTCATATACTACTAAATGGAACTTCTGTCTTTCACATCAAAATGAACATCTGGTTTCAGTTTAGAACAGTCAGGGTTCCCAGTTAGCTTAGACTTGGGCAACCTAAACACGGAGATGATTCAAAAGAGAGATGTGTGACCTTCACACGGACCCTGGGCGTGGGAGGAGGTACAGGGTGGAGAGGAGTCAGGATGACCTGCCCACTCCTACAACATGCCAAACCCGTGGGGGAGGCTTGCCAAGGGCCAAGGTCAGCTGCCAAGCAGGGCCAACTGCCCAGGCTTCTTCCTGTTCACTGGTGATGACCTTTCATGGTACGGCTCGGATTTTCAACCCCCTCTCTTCTGCAGGCGCCTTCCTGAGGGTAGTGACTCACCCCAGCACTCTCAGAGGCAATAAGAGTCCAGGGAAGCTAGGCCAGAATACGAGGGAAAGAAAAAAGAAAACAAGGATTTGCATTTGACAAGGTCACCAGAAGATGTCTACTCTGCCTTTCCGTTATACTGCAAAGCTTTGCTGCATTCTTTCTCGCAATAATCAGACAAGATTTCAAATTCATTTTCCTTGGATGGAATTAGGATTTTGAGGGTTGCTTTTCTTTTCTCCTTATTCTGATACATTAACCAGTTCAAGTAACTGAACTGGACCACACAAAATAGTAATAAAAATAGGTTGTATAATTATTATTTTAGACAACATTTATTAAGCATTTTACAATGTACCAGGAGCTATGCTAATTCTTTTATGTCTATAGCTCATGCAGTTTGCAGGGCACGTTGTGGTTGTTAGCTCTATTTCCTAGCTGATTATATGTGGCACAGGAAGGTTAAGTAACTTGCCCAAGATCACATAGCTAATAAGTAGCCAAGAAAGATAGAAACACAGTCTGACTCGTCACTCCATATCCTATACCATTTAACAAACCAGAACTCCATACTTTTTTTTTTTTTTAAGATTTTATTTATTTGACAGAGAGAGACACAGCAAGAGAGGGAACACAAGCAGGGGGAGTGGGAGAGGGAGAAGCGGGCTTCCCGCTGAGCAGGGAGCCTGATGCGGGGCTTGATCCCAGGATCTTGGGATCATGTCCTGAGCCGAAGGCAGACACTTAATGACTGAAGCACCCAGGCGCCCCAGAACTCCATACTTCTGCACAGTTCAACAAACCACCAGACCATACAGCTACTCGTCAACCAGCCACCACCCCCACACAGCTACACAGCCCAACAACTCCCCACATTGTAGCGGAGTGTCTGCGATGCTCTCAGCAACTTGCAAGGTGCTGGGAATAGGTGGGTAAATAAAACAGTCCTGGCCCAAAAGATCTCACTGTTGATTCACTTTTTCCCAGAAGTGCAAGGGATCCAGAAGTCCCCCACGCCCATGAGCAGATTCAGGGGTGTTGGGCGAGTTGGCTGTCCAAAGGAGACCTCAGGTCAGGATAAAGAATTTCAGGCTGTGGTGACTTTGAGACCAAAGGAAATGGCCATGGAATGTGGCCATGATCCAAAATAACTAATATAGAAGATGATGAATAATAGTCCCAACCTATTAGAAAGGACACACACCCATCAAGATGGAGGACAGGCTGATCAAAACGGTAGCAGCCATGAACAAGTAGGAAGGACTGGACGTGAGCCCTGAGACAACCCCCAGAGAGGGAGCAGTACGTGCCCCAGAGGTCCCTGTACCAGCACAGGATCACTAGGTGCCCTCCACGCCATCACGAGGAGCACTGAAGGAGGAGGAGGCTTGGTTGGGTTTTGGGCACCCACAGGTGGTGTCGTGTGTCAGCAAGAACACTATGGGACCCCTGGTGGCCCAGTCGGTTCAGTAGCTGCCTCCCAGGATCAAGCCCCAGTCATGGTCCCAGAGCCGAGCTCCCTGCTCAGTGGGGAGTCTGCTTCTCCCTCTTCCTCTGACTCATGCTGTCTATCTCTCACTCGCTCTCTCTCTCTCAAATAAATAAAAATAGAATCTTAAAAAAAAAGAACACTGGACGTTACTTGTGTTTTCATTAATATTGTGTTAGCTTATAAATCTATAAACCTATTTTTTCTAAAGGTTCTAAGCCCAACGTACAGATTCTTTAATTTATAAATTCAGTAATTTTTGTGTGAAAATGAAAAACACTCACTTTCACTTTCTCTTTGATCTATTCTCAATGAGTTTATACATTTGAAAGATTAATTTTTCCTAAACATTGAACACATTTACAAACTCGATTCCTTGAATTCCTTTAGAGATTTCAAACCACAGTCACAAATATATCTGATTCTCCCAAGAACTTCAAACACCAAACAGCAGACTTATACATCTAAAAAGTAGACTCTTCCTAATTACTCATGTGACTCATAAATCGAAGCAGATTTACAAATTTCATAAAGAAATCAGATTAACTTTGATCACTTTAAGGCATCAGAACAAACAAACAAACCATAGATGAGCCATGCAACAATGTAAAAACTTGCTGTTGTATTATTTAAGCCCACTTTATACTAAGGTCTCAATGTTGTTGGTTCCTCACTTCACCCTATAGTAACAAATTACTCCTGTAACCAAGGGAAATTGCCGTGTAAGCCTTGTTATATTGACTCAAGTCAATGGGTTCTGGGTAATGGTGGTCCTCGGGGCTCAGCCCTTGGACTTCTCATTTTCTCTATCTGCGCTCTCTTCCTGGCTGTCTCCTCCACTCCTTTGGCTTTAAATGCCACTTGTGTGCGACTCCCTATCGTGTACCTTCCGGGCTAGTAGGCATTCATGTTTCGCACCCACGCCTCCGGGTCTTCTTTTTCCAGGAACACAAGAGAACTGTACTTCCTCACGCCTTTCAGGTGAACTGTGGCTACAGGACTTACGTTGGTCAAGGAAATGTGAGTGGGAGGTATGGGCCACTTCAGGGTGGAAGCATTTTCATTGCTGGTGTGAGGCTCTCCAGCTCTTTTTTCCCTCTGGTCGCAGCAACGGTCCCAGTAGTGAAGCCTCTATTAGACTGGATTCCAGAGTGAAGAGGCCTTGGAGCAGAGCCCTTCGTGAAGAAATCCCCTTTGGTCGGGTTAGTCTAGTGAGGGTCTGCAATCGCTTGTTACCTCAGCCTAGCCTTGCCCACCCTGACTGGTATTTATCAGCCCACACCTCTCTTCCGGACTTTGGAAGCCGACTCAGCAGCTCCACTGGGATGACTAGATAGATATTTCAGATCTAACAGGTCCACAACTGAAATTCTTTACTTCCTCCCTAAAAATCCTGCTGTTCTCAACCTTCCCCACCTCAGGGGAATATCAGTTCCACTTTTGTAATCATTTAGGCCAGAAACTCAGAGTCGTCCCTGTCTCTTCCCTTTCTCTCACATCCTATGTCCGATCCATTAGCAAATACCTTTGGTGCCACCTTCAAAATACATTCAGATTCGAACCATGTCTCACCACCTCCCGTGCCACTGCCCTGACCTAAGCCTCCACCACCTCACGCCTAGGTAATTACCACAGCCTCCCAGCAAGGCTCGCTGCTTCTATTCTAGGTCCCCTGACAGTCTTATTCTTAACACAGCAGGTCATTTTAAACCAGCTGAATCATGCCCCCAGAGCTCTGCAGCCACTCTCCACCTCACTCATAATAAAAGCCAAAGTCACGGTAGTGCCCCACGAGGCCCTGTCCACCGGCTCTCTCAACACCTCTCTGACCACAGCCCCTGTCACTCTTTCCCTTATTCATTTCGCTCCAACCACACTGGCCTCCTTGCTGTTCCTGGAACACACGGGGTACATTCCCAAGTTAAGGAATGCTGTGGCCATTCTCCATGCCTGGAATGTTCTTTCCAGATACCCACTTGGATAACTTCCTCATCGCCTCCGTTTTTTGCTCAGATCTCATATTCACAGTGCGGCCTTCCAACTTCATCCTGCAAGCTGCCCATCTCTGGATCCTTTTCACCCTGTTCCACAATGTTCACCATGCTCTAACCTACTATGAGTCTACTTTATTAGGCGTATTGCATTCTGACCTCTCTCCACTAAAATTAAGCTTCATGAGGACAGATGTTTTTGTGTCGTTTTTTCCCTCACTGTTGCATCCCAAATGCCTAGAATAGTGCTTAGAATAATAGCCACCCAATAACTATTTACTGAAATAATCGGTTGAATTACCAAATACCTGAATTACGATTTGGGACTGAAACACAGGATCAAAGTTCTCTTTCCAGGGTGATCTTGTCCCAAGCAAGTATTTTGGGGGATAAGCTGAATTGCTACTTCCTGGATTTTCCTGGTGGTGCTTAGGTGTTAACTAAATCCGATGTGTGTATGGTTTGCATTAGCACAAAGAGCATTTTCTGCAAACACTATTCGAGACTCATGATTGCCTTTACCTTGAACGTACTATATTTTAGTTGTTTCTTTTGAGTATCATCCTGTTTTGCACAGAATTTTTTTTTTCTTTTCAATGCTCAAGTTGTTACAGTCCAGTCAATGGGAGTCCCTGAAATCTCTGCAAGCATTTTTGCTTTTCACAACAATGAGATTTTCCAATCCATTTCTACTTTCTGCTCCAGAGAGTCATAAAGTCAGCCACTCTCCAAGGAGCCGTGATTCCTTTTAGTAGAAAATAATATTAGAGGGGCGCCTGGTTGGCTCAGTCGGTTAAGCATCCCACGCCTGGTTTCAGCTCAGGTCGTGATCGCTGGGTAGAGATCAAGCCCCATGTCAGGCTCTGCACTGAGTGTGGAGCCTGGTTGGGATTCTCTCTCCTTCTCCGTCCGCCCCTCTCCACTCGCACTCATTCTCTCTCTCTCTTTCTCAAAACAAACAAACAAACAAAAAACTTGGAAAACAGTGTTAGAGTATTCGAAAATCTTGCTGCTGTAGGGATCCCTAGCAGACTGTTCCCTAGGAAGACAGGCGGAGAGAGCCTCACTAACAGATCGCTTTACTGACTGAAGTTGTACATCTTTCAAAGATTCCATCAGTCAGGATCCAGGTGGGAAAACAGCAATCACACCAGGAATTTCCACTGGATGAAAGATAGTACAAGCAGTTGATTACAAAGGTGTTTGATAACTGGGGGAGTAGGGGAGAGGTGTGTAAAAAAGAAAACTGGGTAGTGAAAGCCAAAAGGGATGCTGGGGTAAACCAGAGATTAATGATGTAGCAGCTACTGCTAGGCTGGGAAGCAAATGGGAAGAGGTGGTGTTTCTAGAAACCAAGCCTTCCGAGGAGGGCTCCGCAGAGCCGACCCAGCCCGGAGTTCTCTCTGCAGGTGCATGCTCGGTCCTCCCTGAGGGGCGCAGCTCCGCGGGGGCTTCGGCTGCTGAGGAAGATGCTGGCACCCGTGAGGGCTGTGCAAGGCTGGGGACTGCGGTGGGGACTGCGGAGAGAAGCTAGAAGCTGGAGCTAGAGCTGTCTGCTGCTGCCAGTCATCTCCCAACCGGAGGAAGGAGCAGGAAAGAAGCCCTCCTCCCCTTACTTCTGCCCTCCCAGAACCACAGGCAGCGGGCTGGCAGGGGAATGTGGGAAATGTGGCAAATGTGGCTCAGCCCCAACACCCCGACCAGCGAGAAGGGTGGGCCTGACGTGGACAACAATAGCTGGATAAATAGCACAAAGGTCATGAGGTCACAGGGACTTTCCAATTAAACTCCAACTTCTTTCAGTCGTTTTTTTGTTTTTGTTTTTTTTCAAAATCTTGTTCTGGTATAAAATATTTCCTGAGTTACCAGTTCTCCATGTGTCATATTTCTTGTCAGTTTTAATATGCCATCGAATATATATGTATACACATTTACACGTGTATTTGAACATCAGTGTAACATTAATGGACACTATTACATGCTAGTGTCCATATCTATTTCACTCAGAGTCTGACCTGGGGACTGGAATTACACTCCCTTTGTTTCTCTTTCTTTTATTGTAGTAAAATATACATAATATAAAATTTACCATTTTGTTAAGTTCAGGAGTGTTAAGTGTATTCCTATTGTTGTGCAACTGATTTCCAGAACTCTCTTCATGATGCAAAACTGAAGCTCTGTACCCATGAAACAATAACACAATCTCCCTCTGCCCAGCCAGTGGCAGCCACCGTTCAACTTCCTGTCCCTGCGAATTTGCCTACTCTAGGTAACTGGTTTTGGTAGGATCATACAATATTTGTCCTCTTGTGACTGGCTTATTTCACTTAGCATAGTATCTTCAAGGTTCATCCATGTTGTAGCATATGTCAGAATTTCCTTCTCTTTTTTCTTTGTAAGATTTTGTTTTTAAGTAATCTCTACACCCAATGTGGGGCCCAAACTCACAACCCAAAGATCAAGAGTCACATGTTCTTCCGACTGAGCCAGCCACGCGCCTCTTAAGGCTTTTTAATATTCTGTTATGTATACACGTATATACACCACATTTTATTTATCCATTCATCTGTCAATGGATACTTGGGTTCCTTCTACCTTTTTGGCTGTTGTGAATAATGTGGCTATAAACATGGGTATATTTCCCTTCTCTTTGATAACGCTTATGTAGTTTTTTGATCCTAATTCTACAGGAGTGGTTCTTATCCATGCCAGACCTAGCACTTTCTTTCATCCAAAAATAAAGTTTGAAAAGAGGGGTGCCCAGGTGTCTTAGTTGGCTAAGCGTCTAACTCTTGATTTCAGCTCAGGTCATGATCTCAGGGTCGTGAGACCGAGGCCCACGTGGGGCTCTGCACTGAGCATGGAATCTGCTTAAGATTCTCTCTCTCCTCCCTCAGCCCCTCTTCCCCCCCCAAAAAAATAAATAAACAAATAAAGTTTACCTACCACATAGTTTCAGGAAAATCGATATAATGAAATAATATATATTTTATTGTGAGTAAATACCTGGGAATGATCACACAGGGAATATAATGAAACGATCAAATGTTTGCATGGTGCACATGGTGGCCCCAGCCATAAATGTAGCCTGTCTCAGGAGCATTGTTTGGTGATTCAAATACCACAAGTAATGTTGCTTGGTGACATGATTTCCAAATATGGGTCACCAATGCTTAGTCAAATTTGAAACAGAGCAACCTTTCTTCATAATCCACAATAATTGTAATCATAGAAACACAGTGCATATTTGTATTGGGCAAAAAATATTTGATGTTTCTGTCTAAAATAGAACTGGGTTCTTGGCTCCGATCATTTTCAACAGATTCCTCCCCTTGTGGGTATCATATAGGACACAGGACGATTGGTCGTGCAGGTGGTCCGGGGATTTACAGGATATCGAGCATCTTTGGCCCATGCCCACTAATCGCCAGTAGCACCCCCTCAATCATGATGACAGCCAGGAAATGCCCCCGTTCACTTCCAGAACTCCCCCTAGGAGGCAGTGCCACCCATGTTAGGAACTGCTCTTCTACAAGTAAGCAGAGCCTCCACGCCTTGTCTCCCCACAATAACGCTGTGTAATTTTGACAGCCATGAGGAAAAAACCTCACAGACTTATTAGTCTAACTGGCCAATTAGTGTGCTCTGAAAGCCATTGCCCATTTTGTGCCAAGGCCATGCTTCGCACAGGTTTCTCCCAGCCAATGGCTGAGTGTAGTGGGCACACTAAGGCACACCTGTTCCTGGGAGGTTCGAGACTCCTCTGACAGCTGATTTTGGCTGAGATTGAACTTTCCTTAGACTGCATGGCAGACATGTCTACCCAACTTTCCTTCCCTCCTTCCTTCATTTGGGTTAGACCTGGCATTGCCTTCCGACAGCCGTCCTGGTGCGCAGTTCCCTCCTCCCTTTTTCCTCCCGCATTGATATTCCCTGCATAAAATCCTTGTACGTTTTATTCCATCTCGGCATCTGCTTCTCAGTGGATTTGGACTACCACTGTAACAAAGAACCACAAAACCTCATGGCTCACAACAACGGTGTTTATTGCTCACATTTCGGGGGGGGGGGTGCGGGCTACTAGACAGCTCCGCTGATTGGCTGGGTCCACTTCCATATTTGGGGTAGTCTGGCTGATAGTTGATCCAGGATGACCTCTGCTGTGAGGACCGAGGACTCAGCTGTGCTCCACGTATCTCTCTCCCCCAGCAGGCGTGTTCTGATGGCAATGGCACAAGAGACAAGCCTAACTTGTAAGCCTATTTCAAACATCTGCTTGCCTTGGGTCAGCTATACGCATGGGCTAAAGAAAATCATACGGTTGAGCCCAGACTGAGTTGGAGGACCTGAAAAGTAACATAACAAAAAGTCAGGATACAGGGAGAGGTGAAGAATGGGGCTATTTTCAGAATCTACCGCAATGTCCATGCATTTTTCCTATTGGTGAAGCACTACTCTTTCCCAGTTTCTAAACAATGGTAACCTCTCTTAAAATTTTCTATAACCACCTCACTGTAGAATAACTTGATAGAGAGGAAGTCTGAAATGCTGAGTATTTACCAAGGCACTCTGAGTTATCTGCATAACTCAAAGCTATTTAAACTGGAGAAAAACTTCCGTGACATTCATTGTCAAGTTAAGGCCATTTTCTTCCCCACCCCCTCCCCACCTCGATGACCCAGTGCTGTGACTGCCCAGGACAAAGATTAGGTCAGCTACAGACAGCAAGTAGTCTACATTTTCTTTGTGCATTATAGCTATCTGTTGAATTTTCAAACCCCTTCCACACAAAAATAGAGAAGTTCAGGCATGGTTGTTTTTAAAATAAATTTGAATGAATTCAAAGTTATCCATATGATAACATCACTTACTTGCAGGCCAACATTCTTTCTTAAGTAGGAGGAAAATCTGTTGTGTTACAGGTCAGTAGCCAGGAATTACATCAAAGCCTAGGTTCACCTGTAGCTGTGGGCACTGAGTATAAGCATCATTTGTCATGTGTGTCCTAGAAGAAAGTAGAGAACCTGAACTGTAGCCCACAGTGACCTCTCTCTCACTCCTTCAAGCTTCTGTAACCCATACCTTTTGGGAATGTTACTCAAATCTCTTGTGCAACAAAATCAAGAATGGAGTCTTCCTACGCCAGGCACTTTTCAGCCTGGAGCAAAGTCTCAAGAGCAAAGCAGTTAACATCCATATACTCCTCACCCAGTTTAATCAGCCAGTAATGTCTTGCCTCCTCCGGTGCATTGGTCTCTGTACATGTACATACATTTCCCCCTTTGCCAAGCCATCCAAGAATGATGTGCAGACACCATGACACTATCTCTAAATACTTCTCAGCACTCTCCCAAGAATGGGGCCATTGTCCTATTATTTAGAACGCTGTTGCCACGTCTAAGAAATTCAACATTAGGTTTAACATACATGAAATTTCCCTAATGGTCTCAAAATTATACTTTGCTTTTCTTTTAATTCAGATTCCATTGGATTTGGTTGTTATATCTGATTACTCTGTTAACTGGAAGAATAAAAAATATATAGATGACTGGGTCCTACCCCAGAGCTACAAAAATAAAATTTCCAGGGTTGGAGCCCTGGAATCTATTCTTTCTAAACTCTTTCTAGATGACTCTGATGAGACTCGAGTTTGGGGACCACTGAGTTCTACCTGTAAGGTTAGTTATCTTTTCAGAAGTCCACCACTGTTTCCCAAACAGACCTCCGAGAATTCTAGGGCCAGGCTTAAATTAAATTAGACTAAATTCTTGGGAGAACCGTAACCCATTCTAATAGATGTCCATTTCTTTTCTCCCCTATCCAACCTCCCTCACCTCTGATTCCACCTGCTTCTCTTCTTAGCATTGTACAGTTGGTATGGCTTATGATTTTTTGACTTTACCATGGTGTGAAATTGATGTGCATTCAGTAGAAACAGTACTTTGAATTTTAAATTCAGATGTTATCCCAGGCTACTGATATGCGGTAAGATCCTCTCTCACGATGCTGGGCAGTGGCAGCCCCGGCTCCCCTTCAACCGCAGAGTCAACAACCGATACACTTACAACCAGTCTGTACCCATACAACCATTCCATTTTTTTTCACCTTCAGAGCAATAGTCAATAAATGACATGGATATTCAACACTATTATAAAATAGGCTTTGTGTTAGAGAATTTTGCCCAACTGTAGGTTAATGCAAATGTTCTGAGTACGCTTAAGGTAGGCTAAGCTAAGCTATGACGGGCTATAGTTTAGGTATATTAAATGCATTTTCAACTTACGATATTTTCAATTTGGGGACGTAACCCTATAAGTTGAGGAAGATCCCTACTCAGGAAGAAGGATTTGATTGATAGGCTTCAAAGGCCTAGCCCTAGACCTTTTCTTGGATTTCTCTTTAATTCTAAACTCTGTTAACTCAATGCCCTTGTACATACTTTTTGATTGAATCATGGGGTGGGGTAATGCAGGAGAGGAGGATTGGATTGTTGAAATGCAGGTTCCTAGGCCATCAGCCAGGCTCAGGAATATGCACTTTGATCAGCTCCCCAAGTAATCCATATTCCTTTCTTTCTATTTCACTCAATGGACCTTGCAGAGTGATTTACGTTCACTAAGCAACTCAGTAAACACCTGGTTGTGTCAATGAATTAAATCCTTACCAGTAGAACCCTTGCCCACAAAACACAGACACCAAACTAACTTTTATTCCCATCTTGAACTCATTTCTTCTGATGCTCCCAGTTCACTGTTCTAAGAAGAACACGTCGGCTAACAGCTTTAGCTACTCTCTAAAACCATAGAAACAGACATCTTTTTTCTGTTTCATTCTGCCTTTTACTCCCACTCTGACCAAATTCCCTTTTAGTGTTGACTCACAGTGTTTATCTGAGTCTGCACCTGACCTTTTGGTTCTAGGGGCATCTTTATGGCCCACTTTTCTCTTTTTCTTCTTTTTGCTGGCTTGAGATGATACTGAGGGGAGCCTTGAGGAAGGATCACAGATTACAAAGTCACCAGGACTTTGATGCCGCAACGTCTCTGCACACTAAGTTGTCCACCATGGAAGAAAAATAACGTATTTATTATTTTGGGTTTTCACCTCACTTGCTTTGTTTGCTAAGTAATCTGATCTATTTGAAAGGCAAATATTCTTTTTAAAAAATCACATTGCATTTTCTACAAAGCTGTGTTTTGCTGACATGGAAAGAATGAGACTAAAGTTCAACTTTTTAAGTATGATTGTTAGTTATAATTGTTAAGCTATCTGGTATCACTCAGTAAAGGTAAAGAAGTACTCTAGAATCCAAATTGGCCTGTGTGGGATACCATTTTCCTTTTTTAGTCCATTCATGGCAGAAAATAATCCCTGCTATGTGATTCTAGTGATGCCATTATCATTCTAGTGAAATAATGTGGAAAATACTTAACTGGCATTAGGTGTGAAATCAGAACTGAGACTATCTCTTTACTAGCCGAAGCCTGCAAGTGTGTACAATACAAAATATTGGCCAATACATAAGCATACTAGGAGTGACAAACTGTCACTGTTGACAACGTAGGAAAAACACCATTCTTACTTCTTAAATAAAAAACATCCACCGCATTGCTTTAGTGAGGGAAACTAATTCTTCTTCATGATAGATGATGCAGTCACGGTTTTAAGAACATGACTAAATGATCCCAAAGGAACTTTCTAACAGAGTTGTCCAAAGAGACCTTAGAGTGAGGGCACTTCTGGGAGCAGTGACATATGTGTGCGGATCTAGAAGGTATGCACGTTTAAGCTTTAAGGATGTTACTGTGGATCAAAGATGGCAGCAAATTCTTTGCTACTCCCTTTCTTGGAGGTGGTGTCTAATTCTCCTCTGTTGAATCAGGGCTGGTCTTAGGGACTTGCTTGACCACCAGTGTGTGAAAGAAGTGAGTGATACTCGAACTTCTGAGGCGACGTCAGAAGTCTTGCAGCTCCTACCTAGATTTCTTAGAACACTCCCTCAGAGGGAAGTCAACCACTCTAAGAAGTTTGGCTACACTGAGATCCCTATGCTTCGAGGAAGCCCACGCTAGCTACACTGATAGACAGTCAGAAGAGAGAGAGATGCCCAGCCAGCCCCAGCTATTCCAGCCACACTAGCCCAGGCGCCCGCGGTGTGAATGAGAGAGCCATCTTGGACATTCCAGCCTCAGCAGACGTAATGTGGAAAAGAACCGAGGATCCCAGCAGACGGCCAGGCACGTGGCTTCGGCGGAGCTAGCACAGCCATGTCCAGTCATGGAGCCACCCCAGCTGAGGCGCCGGTCTGCATTTCTAGCCTACAGAATCATGAGCATAAAAAAATGGCTGTACCTTTATGCTGCTATGTTTTGGAGTGGTTTGCTGTATAAAAATAAAGAACTGGAACAGATGTTGAAGAGAGGATTTATATGACTCAGCTATTGCCCCAATGATACAGCATAACGCGTGACTCCAGAACTCAGTAGGTTTCATCAACACCATTTTATTTTTCTCACTTAGGGGTCCGTGGGCTGCCTGGGATGTCTCCTCTAGGCGGCAAGGCAGTTGGGGTTTCAGGGGCAGGCTGGATTCAGACACGTTTCTCACCTTTGTTCTGATGCCAGGCTAAAAGTGGCAACGTCTACCTGGGACGTGCTGACTCACACATAAGCAGGAGTCCAAGTGCAACTCCGCAACACATTTCAATGCCTCTGCTTGCTTCACATCCACTTATTTCATTGGCCAAGTAGGTCATATGGTCAAGCTCAAAATCAAAAAGGTGAGTAAATATACTCCCATCCCAGTGGGAGAAACAAGAGAGGAAATACCTACCGAACAGTACTCTAACCTATTAAGAGTTTCAAGCATCAAGTGGTGGTGGTGGTGGTGGTGGTGATGGCGAGTGGTATCAGACTGGAGCACGTCTACGGTATTTTGTAATTTGGTGCTTACACATCTAAAATCCAGAGAACATGTAAGCGTTGTGGGGGATGTGTCTAAATACAGGAATCAATGATTTTTTGTACTAAATACCAACAAGGAGGAGGCATGTAGAATTATGAAAAGACAAAAGAAATGTAATGGAAGCACAGAAGGAGAGGAATTAAGAAGAAAAAAAAAGGAGAGTAAAAGAAAGAAAGTTAAATCCTTCACCAACTGTTGGGGAAGGCCAGGAGCAGATAACCTGTTTCTTGGTTTGCGTCACATGGAGGCAGAGCAGCTCTAGGGCAGCCAGTCCCTGAAAGAAGCCCCCAGATACCAGCTCCGACTTAAAGAGAAGTGTTTCTAATTCAAACAGTAGGCCCAGCATAAGGCACCCTCAACACTGCTCTCTCACTCGGCACCACACTTATGTCCAGGGAAAGTGCCAGCAGGGCAGGGAGTTCCTCACTCCTGATGGAGGGTTAACTATTAACACAGCTCTGGGGGCGGGGGGCATGAAGCTGTGGGCAGCAAGCACAGTGGGAGCAAGGGGGCTTCGGAAAGGCTTTGGGTGAGAAGGGAACTGGGACTGCATGGAGAGGCAAGAAAATGTAGCAGCGGCACACAGCCCTGTGTTCGTAGCATGCATAGAGGGTACGTGCCTGGGGAGGGAGCCGACCCAGATCCCAGTAGGTCTTGAATGCCAGGATGAAGAGCATATTCTTAATTCAGGGGGAGCCCCTGAAAGCTTTTGAACAAGAAGTGGTATGAAGGAGTTGTCCTAGAATACCATTCTTTTCTGCTTCTTTTGTAATAGAAGCACCAATCTTTTTTTAAAAAAATATTTATTTATTGAAGTATAGTAGGCACACAGTGTTACATTAATTTCAAGCGTACAACATAGCGATTCAGCAAATCTGTATGTCCAGCTGTGCTCACCCCAAGTGTAGCTACCATCTGTCACCATACAAAGCTATTACAATATCATTGACTATATTCCCTATGCTGTTCCTTTCATTCCCGTGACTTATTCATCAGAAGCACCGATTTTTAACTGGGGATATCCTGTGCAAAATAAAGATTACATTTCCTAACTTGCAGCTAGGTAAGGTCATGTTGTAAATTCTGGTTAATGAAATACAAACCACATAGTGTGAACAACTTTTAGGAAATGTTCTTCAAGGGAGAGACCATTGCTCCTTCTTTTTTTCCTGCCGGTTGGAAGTGGAACCTAATCCTTACACGTATATTATTCATTAGGAAGACTGGCCTGGGGCAAGGCAAAATGCAGATGGCGGGAACAAGTAGAGCATTGGAGATGGCAAGACTCATTAGGAGAACATTTTGATAGCCGAGATAAGAAGTGAAGAAATAAGACCTGAGCCAGGACAGTAGCAGTGGGAATGGATGGGAGGGGTGGATGTGATAAATATTGCGAAAGGAGTGTCTGTGGGACTTGGCAATTGATCAGATGAGAGGAGACGCTAGAGAAGGGAGAACCAAAGGTCACGCTGAGGCTTCAAACAGAGGTGACTAGGTGGTCAGTAACGTTAGTAACAGAGATAGGGACTCCTGAAGGGTGAGCAGCCTTGAGAGATGCCACCGTGAGTTTGGTTTTGGACATGTCGTGTTGGTGTGCCTGCAGGATATTCAGGTGGAGATATAAGCCAGATAACTGAAAATTCATTTCTGGAGCATGATTTGAGAGTCCTTTGGGTGAAAGTGGTCATCAAAACAAAGGGAGGGGCTGGTTGGCAAAATAGTGTGTCTATAGAAAATCCTTTCTTCAGCACACACAGAGAAATAAACTGTGTTATGAAAACATAAAAATATGTCCGCTCTTCACCTGACACATGCTCCCCTCCCTTCATCAAAAAAAGCTACAAACTCCAGCCAATGGCTGGCTGGCTGGCTGGCTTCAAGCAAGGAAATCCTCCCTGGTTTCAAAATTTGGATAGTTCCTGGGCGCCTGGGTGGCTCAGTCAGTTAAGAGGCTTCCTACAGCTCAGGTCATGACCTCAGGATCGAGTTCCACGTCAGGCTCTCTGCTCAGCGGGGAGTCTGCTTCTCTCTCTCACTTTCCCTCTCTCTCTCAAATAAATAAATAAAATCTTTAAAAAAAAATTTTTTTTGGACAGCTCCTTAAAGTTCCTTAGGAAGGCATTGTGATTTGCACAAGTAGCTGTCATGACATGTTCTAAGACGACTCCTTTTCAGCAAGAGATCTAGAGTAATCGCCTTCCTCCTTAACTTAGGTTAGCCACATTTAAGAAGACTCCCCTTTCACAGAAGTCTTAAAAGACCAATTCCTTTCAAAAGCAGAATGAGAAAATATGAAAAAACTAATACACGTGACAGAGTAAAACAACTCTGCAGAGGTCTCTCATATATCCACGATGACCAGAACAGATAGTACATAAAAGTTGAAATAAAAAGGAAATGAATCGAATGTTAACATTAAGAAACCATCTTTGCAGGCTGGCTAACCGCTGTATGTACTGTTCTCCTGCGACGGCTGGGGGCCGGGAGATGGAAGAGCTTAAAATCCAGCAGCTTGTGTGCTATGTGGTAGAAACGCGACTGGAAGTCGTGGCGAGACAGCTGTTGATTCTAGAGGAGTTTTGCGTCTTCAGCCTACGTACAGCCCACACACAGCCCGCAGTCAGCTGTCCGGCAACCGAGGGCCTATCCGGGAGGCTTTAAGCCCCTGCCTTGGAGAGCACTAGCGCGCACAGTGGCGAGCCCCGGCGCTGGGTTTGGTGCCACCCGGGATCCCGTTTCACTTACAGGTGAAGCTTTGTCAGAGCTCTTACTGAATACGGGATAAGGCTTTTCTAATTCATCCACCTATCATCCATCTTCTGTCTCAGGGCCAGGCCTGCGCTGGGCACGCCGGCGTGCTTTATCGTACAGGACTTCTGGAGGAGGGGATTTTAAGCAGGAGTAGGACGCGGCCGGGGGACCGTCTTGGGGAGAGGGGGGCTCGCTGCGCGCGGCCCTTTTGCTAGAGAGGCCGGCGCGCTCTTTGACAGACCGCGGGGGCGAAGGCACCAACCCTGGAGGGAACCCCTCCCCTCCTCCAATCCCCAGGACAGGGAACGCGGGTGGGTTCCACATTCTCCCGGGCCCTCTGACCCCGAGGGCCGGCCCGAGCGGCCCCGGCAGGTGCCAACGAGCCCGGGCCGTCCCTAGGGCCGCGCCCCGCCGCGGTCACCGGAGCCCGCCCCAGATAGCGGGGCCGGGAGGCGGCTGCGGGCTCCCTGATTGGCCGGTTCCGCCGGCGCCCCAGCTGCCCCGGCAGCGCCCCCAGCCCTGCCGCCCCTCCCCCCGCGCCGGCAACCAGGGCTAGGGGCGCGCGGCGGCGGCTCCCGGGCGCTGATTGGCCGAAGCTGCGGGGGGCGGGGCGGTGGGTGTGAAGGGGGCGGGCTCGGGCTGCTCCCGGCTCCCTCCCTGCTTCCCATCTGCGTCCTCTCTCGCGGCTCCCGCGTTGCATCATCTCCAGCCCGCGGCGGCTGAGGGAAGGTTGGGCGCGGCGCGACCCCTCAGGCCCGGCTTCAGGCTGCTCTCCCACGCTTCTCCTGGCCCTTTCCACACCTGCTTCTGCACCCACGCCGGGAGCTCCCCGCGGGCCGGCTCCCAGAACCCGCAGGGCACAGCCGGCGGGCGTCGCCAGCTCTGCCAGATCCGTTCATTGAGAGCTCCGGCTTATCCCAGAGCCAAGTCCCCCGCCTCCTCCAGCTCGGGGCCTCGGGCAGCGCCATGGAGAAGAGTAGCGAAACCAACGGCTACCTGGACGGCGCCCAGGCGGGGCCTGCAGCCGGGCCTGGCGCGCCGGGGTCCGCGGCGGGACACGCGCGGCGCTGCGCGGGCTTCCTACGGCGGCACGCGCTCGTGCTGTTCACCGTGTCCGGAGTGGTGGCGGGTGCCGGCCTGGGCGCGGCGCTGCGCGGGCTTGGCCTCAGCCGCACGCAAGTCGCCTACCTGTCCTTCCCTGGCGAGATGCTGCTCCGCATGCTGCGCATGATCATCCTGCCGCTGGTCGTCTGCAGCCTGGTGTCGGGCGCTGCCTCCCTCGATGCCAGCTCTCTCGGGCGCCTGGGCGGCATCGCCATCGCCTACTTCGGCCTCACCACGCTCGGCGCCTCGGCGCTCGCCGTCGCTTTGGCGTTCATCATCAAGCCTGGGTCCGGCGCGCAGACCCTCCAGTCCAGCGACCTGGGGCTGGAAGAGTCGGGGCCCCCTCCGGTCCCCAAAGAGACCGTGGACTCTTTCCTCGACCTGGCCAGGTAACGCTCCCCCACCTCGATAAGCGAACTGTGAGGGACACAAGCTCTCTAATGCTCTCCAGTGCGCGCGCGCGTGCGCACACACACACACACACACACACACACACACACACCCTCATAAACCGCTAAGAGTTCATTCTTAATTGGCCGCTGCTGATGAACCAGCCCTACCGTTAGGTGGGTGTTAGGGAAGAGGCAGCTGTCTCATCTGTACTGTACTTATACTATCTGGCCGCCCTTACCAGTAAAAATGTTCCAGCCACACCCCAATATCTTCACCCTATTTTCTCTGCACGGTGCCCAAAGGCTTTTGGGAGCATTAGTTAAATTTTGCCTGTATCATCCTCACCTGTAATCTCTGGCCTTGCCTGTTTCAGCCCTTTGGCTGAGAGCAGGGTGGCAATTTTTGAAGACTTGTTAGTGGACCCAGGGATAACAAGGCTGGAGTTAGTTGTATGAGGCCCATTGCGCAGCAACATGGCTCTCTGGGGGGCTTGGGACAGATTGCTGTCCACACCATAGTCAGGACTACTGTAGAGTATTGTGACTTTCAAGGAGCTTATTTCTGGAAGGGTGAGTTCTAGAGGGGAAGGAGTTTTGCCTGCCTTTGCGACTCGTAGAAGTTGCATTTTATCGCTTGAGATGCAGTGTTGTTTCTGGATTATCGGAAGCCTCAGCCTCTCTTGGTTTCTCCGTTAGCCCAGAGTTCACAGATGGGAGAACTGCAGCCTGGAGGCATTTGTGGTCCTGGCCAGGTTCAGCTGAGTGGGGAGCTCAGCTGGCTCCTTCTCCAGGTTTCCGAAAATTCTGGATTCGGAGCCTTGGAGGTATGTTTTGTCTTGAGTCACTGAGGCAAAGCTCCTCGTGGCTGAGGCTGTGAAAAACAGCAAACCCTGGGCAAAGTGACTTGACTTCCTGCTATTTCCTTTTCTCCCTCTGGAAAATGTGATGACCGTCTGCCACTTGAGAGTGTGTTCATTTGAAACTACAACAACAACAATAAAAAGTCCAAGGCTCTTGTATTTAAAAACACGCACACACACACAAAACCAAAAAACTCCGATGAGGGGGACCAAAAAGTTCATACCAAAAAGGCAGGTGGAGGTGGCCTATTAGGTCTTTGATTTGATCACAGTCTTTGGTATCTGGCAGCTTGATATTTGGAATCTTCTGAGATCCTTAAAAGTTTTGGGACTTTAAGGTGGGTGCTGAAAACAAACTCTGCTGAGGTTGAGAGTGCCTTTGGCTTTTTACATTCAGTATATCAGGAGGGAAGGTGGTTGTGGAGTTAAAGAATTCTTTTTTGCAGGGATCAGTGGCCCAGGGAAGAAGGTATGGATGCCCAGCTCTGACTTGCTAGTGGTACCCCAGAGGGAGGCTCAGTAGCATTCTTTTATCTCCAAAACAGGGACAGTGGCCCCCAAACAGTGCAAGGTAAGGTGAGGGGTTACTTTATTACCACCTGTCTCAGAAGAGACAGCTTATTTCCTGATCTTGTGGTTTTCTAGCTTTAGATCCAAGCCCCTACAGTGGCTGCTTCTGAAGTGAATGGTGACCCAGCATCATGGCTTAGTGGTCAGTCTGAGTGCAGACTTTTCAGTGAGTTGGACAGCAGATACAGGAAAGGACTAAGAGAACCTTTGTCGTGGCTTGTTGGGAATAGGCAGCAAGCATTTCATAATGCTTCCACAGCCGGCCTCCAGCAGCTCAGGGATAAAGGTAGAGCGGGTGGTATGATCCTATTTTACAACTGAGGAAACTGAGACTGAGAGAGATTAAGCGATTTGCTCAAGGTCACAGAGTGGTTTATCAAAAGAGGGATTAGCAGAACTATGGGTCTCATGCCCCACAAGTTCAGGGCTCTGTTTCTCCCACTTTTCCCTCCCCTAAATCAATATGCTATAGTAATGGTGCCATGCTGCTGGTCTAGTCTGACCATCTCAGAAATGCTTGCTCTGGGCCAAAAGGGAATCAGATAAGAATATGATTCGGGTCAGGGCGGATGCCCACTTCCTCTAAACAGAGGACCAGAGCCCGGTCAGTGAAGGAGAGCCTGTGTGCTGCTGCTCAGATTGGCCTTCACGTCGAGCAGCTTATGAGAGGGAACTGAGTTCTGCGCCATGTCTAAGGGCTTCCTGGGTCTCTGGGCCAAAGTTTTAAATTTGCTTCCTTCAAAGAAACCCAGCAGATGCTGATTTTATGTGACTGGCAGGGCACAGTCCTTTCTGCCTGTGGGCACTGAATGAAATGAGACGGCAGGCAGACACCTCAGTTATCCAGCAGGCGCTCACGGGGTAACTGCCCGGGACTCAAACACCCAAAAGGAGTCGGAAAAGTCTCTGGTGACTTAGTGCAGCTGCTGCTGAGGCTTTCCTGGTGGTGGCGTGCCTCGGGGTCTCTCTGCTACGATTTCTAATTTTTCTCAACATGGAACTACAAGTCAGAAAGAAATGAAGCTAATAAATATTTGTTATAACTCTGAGAAGACTTTCAGAATGCCCTTGCTAAATGGTTTGATTTCCCAACACACAATGGATTAGAAATAACAAAGGCCGGGGAGTACATGTGAGGCCCAGGTGCTAGACGCAGGCCCTGGGAGAACTGAGAAGGGGTGATGGAGAGCAACTAGCAGGTGGGAAAGTCCCAGGCTCCTCCTGAGCAGCCCAGAGCTTTACACCTGGGGACCCAGAACAGTACAGGACTCTCAGAACTGGGTGTGACCCAAGTGATGGATCTGTGACTGTTCATCCAAAATGAAATTGTTTCGGCACCAAAGAGACCGAAACAGGTTATAAGGAACTCAGTCATTATGGAACTTCTCGGTCCCTAACAGGACTTACTGAGTGTGAGTCCTAGAGCATGTCCCTAATTTCTGTGTCTTAGCTTCCTCATCTCTGTAACAGGGATCATGAAAGTACCTACCTCAGAAGATTGTTCTGAGGGTTACATGAGTTATGTCTGTAAAACTTAGACCAGGGCTGGCCCATTATGCTTGCTCTGGTTATAAATGGAGTGGTATTACAGAGCTATCGGGAATTTTTGTTTGTTTGTCTCACATGAACGTAAAGGGATGGCCCTCTTTTCATAGTCTGGAAGAAAACAGAATAAATGTTGTGGGGAGGGAATGTTTGGGGGAGCTCAGAATGACTTGAAGCTAATGTTTTTAGGTGTGGTGGGAACTTCATGGAGCTTGGAGAAAAAGAAGTGAACAGTTACTATGTTTTGGACTAATAGAATCAACACTGTGGGGAAAAAAGGTGGGAGGGAGCCCGGGTGACTCAGTTGGTTAAGCATCTGCCTTCGGCTCAGGTCATGATCTCAGGGCCCTGGGATCGAGCCCCATAGCTGGCTCTCTGCTCAGCAGAGTCTGCTTCTACCTCTCACTCTTCCTTTATGCTCTCTCTCTCTTTCTCTCTCTCTCTCTCTCAAATAAATAAAAATCTTTTTAAAAAAAGAACCAACACGTGGGAAATTTGGAAAATGTAGAAGAGTCAAAACTGAACACAGAAGAGCCTTCCATTCTAAAAGGGAGCAGAAATCCTCACATAACCTCTCTGACATTACAGTTTCTGCATCCCCCCTCCCCAATGCATTACATGTTTATGGTGTTCAAAGTTGACCAGTCGACCTCAATTTTTTTCAGGTATAAGTGGAAAGAATTGAGACCACTGGCTTCTAATATTCCCTGGGGTGTTAAAATTTGTAGTTTTCAAATGGAAAACCAGAGGCTTATCTGCAAAGGTGGCAGGTAGGGACAGCTCCTGGGCCCAGGCCTCTGTCTGCACCGGCAAGCGGAAGAATGGCCCTGGGCCGCTATCTTTTGCAAAAGCATAGCAGGGTGCAGCCCTGTGCCTGGTAGACACAAGTGAGATTTTGCCTGTTGCCCAGTTTTCTAGGCTTTATTGTTTTTTTCTTGTGCTCATTTTCTCAACAGTGGACAGTGCTTTGAGCCTTTCCTTTCACAGAGGGAGGCGTGAGGGACTTACTTTCCTGGTCAAGGACTGGTGTGAATATGATGCCTCTTAACCCGCAAAGAACACATTTCTTTAATAGCTTCAAAGAAACCTATAGGAGACTGAGCTCTAATATTAGCCCCTGGATCACAGTCAAGGGACTGAATAGTCAATGGTTTCTTTTTTTTTTTTTTTTTTTTTTTTTTTTTAAAGATTTTATTTATTTATTTGACAGAGATAGAGACAGCCAGCGAGAGAGGGAACACAAGCAGGGGGACTGGGAGAGGAAGAAGCAGGCTCATAGCGGAGGAGCCCGATGTGGGACTCGATCCCATAACGCCGGGATCACGCCCTGAGCCGAAGGCAGACGCTTAACCGCTGTGCCACCCAGGCGCCCCGTCAATGGTTTCTTTTAACTGTTGGCCATGGCAGGCTGTTTGGCCTATGCCTATATCTCTCTTCTATACTCAAGTTGAAGACTTAGCAAATCTAACAAGGATTCAGATTAATGGAGGTTTCTCAGCCTAATTAGTCACTAAAGGGGAAAAGTGGCAGCTTGTTATTTAAAAAAATAATAAAAGATTTTACCTTAACACCTTTCCTTCTGCTACCCAGGAGACTACCTGAATAGTTCAGAGACTGAAAAGAGCATACACCCAGCAAGGCAGCGTGGGTAGTGATTAAAAGCAGACACTGGGGTCAACTCTCTGAGTTTGAATCCAGCTCTACCACTTGCTAGCTGTATAGACAAGTCTTTAAGCCTCTCTCTGCCTCAATTTTCTTATCTGTAAAATGAGACTAATAATAGTATCTACTACCTACATTTGTTATGAGGATTAAGTGAGTTAATATTGGAGTGTCTTGCTAATATTCTCAAGTGTCCCAGCCCCTCAGGGATAGCCCTCAGGCCATTCATTACAGAGGAGTAGAACTGTTTTTAATCTTATTTCTCCAAAAGTCCCCCACCCCAGGGTCCTGGCATTAACCTTTCCAGCTGGAATCAAAAACTGGATATGGGCCTTAAAAGAGGGTAGATTACTCCCCTGCCCCCCACTGTCACCAGAGTGTGAGCCCACTACCCCCAGCCCTTCCTCTGCTCCCAGCCTTGTGGGGGGTACCAAGATCTGAAGGGGCATGTCCCTGTTAACTGACTCTGTAACAATAAACACTAAGGATAATAAATATTTAGCAGGTGTACATACCGTGCCGTATCCTGCTCTGAACAGTCTTTGAAATTTTCATAAATTCAGTAAAGAATTTTTGAACTTAAATAAAAGGAAATATCTCTGGAACAAAAAAATATACCTAAGCAAAAGTAAATTGTTTTCCATTCTTCTCATATAGGACAGGGAAACGCATACCACCCTTGACAAATAGGATCAGAAGAGCAAACAGCACCAGATGTATAAAGAAGGAACGTTTTTGAAGTTTTTCATTGTGTGAGCTGCCTGAGTGTACACCACCGTTAACAGCAGTCCAGCCTCTCATACCGGGTTTTCTGTTTAAGTTATGTACCCAGAGGTTCCTATAGCACTGGAAAGGATTGTCCGTTCATTCTTTCCTAATTTGGTCTGACATGGGTCTCTGAATTTAGTATGGACCTAACATTTTTGCAGATGTTTTTGACTTAGACCTACTCTAAGAAATACACTTTAAATTATGGCTTCAGTACACATATATCCCCACCCCCACATACACAACATGAAGCAAGTGCCACAAAGCAGCGTTTTAAATGTGATACATGCTGGTATTTTCAATTCTGTCTAATGTAGTACATATTTTATTAAATGTTGGCTGTAACTAATAAATGCTTTCACAGCTTACTAATGTTAGAGGAACTCTGGTCCAATGTAGATCTGGTATTTTATAATTTAAGCAAATTTCTAAGGATCAAATAACAGAAAAAGGAAGTATTTGAAAGTTTGAATAAGAGGAAGAGCTCAGTGGTTAGAAGCACCCTAACACCCAGTGAAATTGAGTGCTGTGTAGACGTAAAGCATGGGAAGACCACTTGGTCCTTCTTACTCCCAGACTCTGGATCTCAAAACTCCAGACCTGCAACGTCCAGTGTGATAGACACTAGCCACAAGTGTTTACATTTAACTTGTTTCAATGTAAATAAAATAAAACAGTTCAGATTCTCCCTAGCACCAGCCATATGTCAAGTGTCCAACAACCACATGACTACCATACTGGACAGTGTTAGTCTAGGTGGAGCGTGAATGGGAGATGTACCAGCTTAATGTCTCTGGGTTCTTGGTGTCCCCATGTGCTAAATGAGGGTGTTGATCTTGATCACCTCTTAAATCTCTCCCAGCTCAAATGCTTCTTATTTTGAAAGCACATGGAGTTATTGTATGAATGTGAGGAGTTAAAGAAAAGTGCCTGAAAACAGAGCTCTGAGGGGCAAACGTACTTGCATGACAAACAGCTGATCCCTGAATGCAGGAGAGCTCAGGAGTAAGGAAGCCAGAGTTCATTCACAGCAGTGTCTGTGTTTAAAAGCCAAAGGGAAGCGGGATAAGCTTGCAGAGAGGAGATCAGAGTTGGAGGGCTGACACTACCCGACTGTACAAGACCTACAATAAAACAACCGTAATCAAGACAGTGTGGTGTTGGTGAAGGAACAGTCAAACAGATCAATGGAGCAGAATAGAAAGCCTGTGTGAATGTAGTCAACTGATCTTTGACAAAGAAGTAGAGGTGATACAATGGTGCAAAGATAATCTTTTCAACAAATTGTGCTGGAACAACTGGACATCCGACACCTAGACACAGACCTTGCACCATTCACAAAAAAATGACTCAAAATGGGTCACAGACCTAAATGTAAAAGGCAAAACTCTGTAACTCCTGGGGGAAAATGTAGAAACCCTAACTAACCTTCAGTATGGCAATGACTTCAGAACAGCACAAAAGGCACAGTCTGAAGAGTGCAGAGAAGTGTTCTGCTTACTCGCACAGCCTCGGCTCCCTGCCCTTAGTATGGGCAGGAGGGACTGCGCCTGGTCTGTGGCAACGACAGGGACAAGGGAAAGGAGGATGGCCTTGTGGATGCAGGAGCTACATCTCCCTGCCCCCAGGTGGTGCCTTCTCAGGGACCAGTATCTGAGAGCTGAGTTATAGAAAGTTCCGTCATCCCTTTGAACGTATGTATGTTTTTGGTTGTAAACTCTCTGCAGTTAGCACTATATCTTATTTTCTAGCCTTTTAAGCAATTTTGAGATACGATTTCAATACAATAAAATGCACCCATTTTATGTGTACAGTTCAATGAGCTTTAATAAAGAATGAGTTGCAATAAAGAAAGTCTAATAGTGAGAAGGAAACCCCAATTTTATGTAACCTAATCATGAAAATGACATCCCATCACCTTTCCTGTACTCTGTTGGCTAGAAGCAAGTCATAGGCCCTACCCACACTCAAGGGGAGGGTGTTGTACGAGGTATGACTACCAGGAGTCTGTCTGAGATTGCTTGCCAAGCTGGGTTGCAGTCAGACCTGCCTACCTCTGAAACCAAATGCACTGCAAATGGTTACCTAGAGATTCCAGTGCTAGGTAAACAGCTCAGCCACAGAAGTATGTATTAATGGATAAGTTTGGCACAAATTGTAAAGGATGATTCAATCTTTTACAAATGGACTGGCCCTGGGATTTTGTTATATATCAAGACCAGCATCCTGCATAGTGCCTGACCCAAAGGAGGCCCTCAGTAAAAACTGTTCACATGCATAGATTTTGGTTTCTAAATCTAGCTTAACTTGACCAGTCCTATTGCCCTCCTTTTACAACAAATATTTTATAAAATCCTTCATCCTGAAATGAAATCCATAAATAGAATTTCAATTCACTTCAATTTCAAAGCATCAGTATGACTCAACAGAAAGATAAAAGGAGAGTAAATTATAATAAAAAATAATGTGTTTCAATATGTAAAGATCCTAAAACGAAGTGGTTAGGTGCTTGCTTCTGAATTTACATTGACCATTAGTGAGACAGCTGTAAATGCAGGATGGTACTTGATACTGGTCTGTGTAATTAAGGACCCAGATCCTACAGTTTGCCATTGGTGATGTGATTTTCCAGAAAGATGAACTATCTTTAGAAACATTCTGAACAAAACAAAATAAAAACTAATTCCACGTTTTGCACAGTAACTGCATTCCCAGAAAATTCAGTGTATATGTTCAGATTGTACCAAAAAATACCTTGATTTGGAATGAGTTTAGGCTGAGGTCATGATAAACAAGGTTTTCGTCTACAGGTATATCATATAGGGTATTTGGAAAGTATGAGGGTCACACTCAGTAGAATGAATGGCTGGGACCTGGCACTCCCCTCTCTACACACTCCCCCAATAACAGGAATACCCCCCAATTATTTCGACCATGAAAACACTCCCTTGGATTTCACCAGTGGGCAATACCACTCCTGTTGAAAACCACTGCAAAAGAGCTCAACTTCTAGGGGAAGGGAAAGTGAGGCAGTTTTTCTGGAGTACCACGGTGGAGATCAGGGTAAAAATCGGTGCTCGCGGAGTATCTGTTGTGGCCTAGCAGCTGAAGCATAGCTGGGTGTTGGATCAAGCGGGGACCACAGGAACTGCTGGAGGGGGAGGGAACACGGTGTTGGGCTGTCAGGAATGGGCATCTGAAAGTAGACACTTTGAACACTGAATTTTAAGAACACTGACGAAGTACTTTCTTTTCCCACAGAAACCTGTTTCCCTCAAATCTTGTGGTTGCCGCTTTCCGTACGGTAAGGGTTGATGCTTTGTGAAAAATAGGAAACTTATGGGGGCGGTGTATAAATGATGGTACAGAGTTAGGTAAGGTGGGCCAGAGAGGGGAAGTATTGTTAACAAAACTTGGTAACCCTGGCCTAAATTTTTATAGAGGGGACCCTGGAGTGAAAACAAACAAACCAAGCAAAACAACAAAAACCAAAAAGGTTTTCTAATATATCCCACTGGTTCTGCCATCTTGTCATATCACCTGAGTAATACCCTTAAATCACATTGTGGGGATCTCTTAAATATTTTAGAATCTTAAAAAAATACACTTTTATCTTTTTTTCTGATTATAAAGGTAATATATGCTCATGCAAAAAATAAAAAACGAAGTGTAAAAATACGGAAGAAATTAAAAATCACTCATAATCGCTATCTAGAGATACCCATTAACATTTTGGTATACATCCTTCAGATATGTTTTTTCTCTGCATGTGCACACACACATGTTTTAAAAATAAAAACAATTGTACTACACATCTTGTTAGTATGTACACATCTACACATATTGTTCTTAATCTCTTTTAAGGCAGCGTATTATGAACATCTTTCATGTCAGTAAATACCCTTCTGCATAATGTTAATTACCGTATTCCACTGTGTGAGCATATCATAATTGTATTCTGTCAGTCCCTTACTGGTAGACATTCAGATTGTTTCTGGTTTTTCTTAATTTTAACAAGACTGCAAGTAACATCCCTGTAGCCATGCTTTTTGAGGAGAAGGAGTATAAAGGTCTAGATTAGATGGACTAATCTCATTGCCTTTTCCAAGCAAAGTCTTTTCAGTTTCTATTTACTGCCTCTCCCTCTCTTTTCTCTCTTTCTCTCTCTCTCTTTAAAAAAAAAAAAAAATCTACGGGTGCCTAGGAGGCTCAGTTGGTTGAGTGGCTACCTTCCGCTCAGGTCATGATCTTGGGGTCCTGGGATGGAGCCCCACATCAGGCTCCCTGCTCAGCAGGGAGTCTGCTTCTTCCTCTCCCTTTACCCCTCCACCCCTCCCCTCTGCTCGTGCTCTCTCTCTGTCTCTCTCTCAAATAAATTTTTTTAATCTGCTTATTAAATATATAAGTTGTGGCTTATATATATAATGTGAGGTAGGAAAAAAATAAAAGGTTTATGGGGCTTTCAGTGCCCATCCCAGAATATGGGGTGGGTTTTGTTTCCCCTGTCACCCGTAGTCACAGGACAGCTGAACACCTCTGATTGTCTGAAAACGTGATAAATCAAAGGTAAGAGAGACCAGACCGCATCAAAGGCAGGCACAACGCAGTACCCCATAATGGGCTCCTCTTGACAGTTCAGAGGCAGGTGTCCGTAGAAGGGGTCAGAAAAGGCATTTTATAAGAGATGCCATTCATTCGTGCATTCTGCCATAGGGAGACACCTGTGTGCATAGTGCAGAAGTATGTGAATTCAACTGTAGGACCTAAGTTTGGAGAGTCATTTCACTTCCGATAAGTGAGTCTCCCAAAGACTTAGCCAGAAAACGCCATCTTGCCCCACATCCTTTGCTTTGGAGAGTGGAGGCCAAGCAGATTAGAGTAGATGCTGAGGGGTGCCTGGGTGGCTCAGTAGGTTAAGTGTCTGCTTTTGGCTCAGGTCATGATCTCAGGGTCCTGGGATCACCCTGCACTGGGCTCCCTGCTCAGCGGGGAGTCTGCTTCTCCCTTTCCCTCTGCCCCTACCCCTCCCACTCCCAGCTCATGCTCTTGCTCTCTGTCTCTCTCAAATAGATAAATAAAATCTTAAAAAAAGAAGGGGGTAGATGCTGAAAAGCATTTAAGCACAAGTAAGTTCTAGAACAAAGTGGAGCATAAATATATGAATGAAAATAAAGTGACATTGAAAAGTGAACTTCGACATTATGAAATTAATACTAAAGTTCAAATAGTATAACATGTCAGCTGTTTGAGATCTCAAGCTATCAGCATGAAATTGTGCAGACCTCCTCCAAACCATTGTCCTTAATGGTGTGGGTCCCTAGATGACTCAGAGGCCTCCTGGGGTGTATACTGCCTTGGTCTTAAGCAACTTTTGTACAGTTCTCAGAAGCCTTTGTCAGGCCAACCAAGTGAGGAATTCCCAGAACACTTGGAGTGAATAAGAAGAGCAGCAAGAGGTCCAGCGGTCCTCTCGATTTCTCTGGTCAGCCTTCACCTCTGAACTGACAGCGTCCTTTCTTTCTCTTGTTCCCAGTATGCAACTGATTATAGAGAGGTGACCCGCAACACGAGCTCTGGAAATGTAACCCGTGAGAAGGTAAAGCTCTTTAAAGATCATTTGTGGCAAATAACTTATAAAGCAAATAATGCTTTTTAACGGAAGGAGCGTACAAGATGCATCTTCTCAACAGGACTGAGAACTCGGGGGTTTGAAAGATGTACCTGAAGAACGTAGATTAGGGTTGCTCCTTAGGTTATTCAGCAACATGGCCAAGGGCCAGCATTGGAATCTTCAGCAGATCCATTTCATCACCTTAGAACTGCTGTCCCGTCCTTCAAAAAATATCTTATAACGCCCCTTCTGCTATCCTGAAATATAATAGGTGATTTAACCTATCTCTACGCGTAGAAATTGTCTCGGGGACTTAACTCACTATAGCCATCATTCACTCACGTGTATTTCTTGAGTAGCTGTTATTGGCTGGACACTGGGCGAGGTCCCAGCCTGCATGATAGAGCTGAAAGGGACAAGGGACCTCAAGGATTATTCTGTGCTGCTACAGAGCTGTCACGGGAAGAAGGAGGTAGTTCGCCTTTTCCCCACCCCCACACAGACAGCTTCTCAGGACTGAGGGGCTCTGAGCCCTACCAGCCTTTCTTTGAGGAAAAGTTCTACTTAAAAAAAAAAAGTTGAAAGCTCCTAATTAGTCCCATTCACTTCATCTTGCAGATGAAGAACTGAAGGTCAGAGAAGTTATTTAATACCAGAGCTGGGACTAGAACTCAGGTCTATGGTAAAAATGCTCTTTCTCTTTTTACCATGCTGATACATGTTTCCTATTCAGAATATCATGTGTTTTGATGGAATAAAACATTTGTCCAATATATGCTAGTAGTCGTGAGATTGAGCATTATGGAAAAAAGGAATACAGTATATCTGTATATTTTATTTTAAGTTAGTGACTCAGGAAAGAATATCCTGAAAATCTTGCAACAAAGAATTTGTTGACATTTGGGACGCACAGTTGCAATCATTGACTCTTGATCTGAAGGAACTTTTCACCAGACCAGCTCTTTTATTTTTTTTAATTTTTTTTATATTTATTACTGCAGTGTAGTTGACATACAATGTTATATTAACCAGCTCTTCTTTTAAAAGCAACCCTTTGGGGGTGTCTGGGTGGCTCAGTCGGTTAAGCACTGACCCTTGATGTCAGCTCAGGCCTTGATCTCAGAGTTGTGAGTTCAAGTCGTCTTGAAAATGCTACAAATAAAATAAAATGAAATGAAATGAAATGAAATGAAATGAAATGAAATGAAATGAAATGAAGTGAAGTGAGGTGACATAAAATAAAATACAACAAAATAAACCAAAAGCAACCTTTGAAGTGATTGTCCAACCTCTACTTGAATTCTGATTCATCTGTTGTAAACTTAGACCTTCTGTCCCCTCTCATCCCACAGATCCCCATTGGCACAGAGATTGAAGGCATGAACATTTTAGGATTGGTCCTCTTTGCCCTGGTGTTAGGAGTGGCCCTAAAGAAACTCGGCTCTGAAGGAGAAGAGCTCATCCGTTTCTTTAATGCCTTCAATGAGGCGACGATGGTGCTGGTGTCATGGATTATGTGGTAAGTTTGACCCACCTGCTACTCTCCCTCTCATTTCTCCTGCCATCCATAAAAGAACCCAAGTCTACTGTCCTAGGTCACCCCTGTGGGACCACCTGGCTAAGTGCTTCACCTGTGGTTGATGCACCATAGGCCAGACTTGATACAGGGTGTGGTGGAAGTGGAGACAGTTTTTCCTCTTGTCCAGGACCTCGGAGAATCAGGCATGTGCCATGGTTACCAGTCCCTTCTTCAGCACCCACAGTGACCCCTTATGTTCTATCCCTGGTGATTTATTTATGAGTTTCCACCATTGCCCATATCATATGGGATGCCCATATCATCTTTTGGGGCTATGAACTCCATAAGTGTGCTACCTGCTGCATAAAATAAGGCATGTTTATCTTAAAACAGTAGACTCCAGCCTACAAAGGGGCACCTTCCTATAATATTTCACAGCATGGAAGGCAAATTCATTTTCACCCGTGCATATATAAACTTGGAATGGTCTCTTTTCACATAAATGTTTCTTTATGTAGTATCAATAAAAGCACAGTTGTTTAATAAAAACCATTGGATTGATTTCTAGCTAACAAGTAAAAATTTGGCCAGAGCTCTCAAAGTGACTTCTCAGAAATCATACCAATTCCAGTGCCTATCCCTTATAAGCTTTATCTTGCTGTTTTACTTGAGCCAACCTTCTGTGGGTTTTAGCTTCTACTCGTACATTGTCCAGAAACGTAGTTTATCCTTTCATACATGAAGCATTTTCCTTATTGTCAACCCTTAACTGTCCCAGAACTTCCCTCTCTCAGATGGCACGGGGGTGGCAGATCTCAGGAGGGAAGCCTGAAATTTGGTAGTAAAGTTTGGAATTGAGTGGGAGGCCAAGTCCAGAGCCCCCATGGGTGGTGTTTTATCTTCCCCAATCAAAAATTCCAGAATCTAATTCTGTCATTGCAAACATGACTGTTCATATGACTGTTGTTGTTCTGGGGAGAAAAATATTTTCAGAAAGGAAAAAGTGTTTTTATCACATGTCAGGTTCTTTTCCTGGCTTATTTTTTTAGTCTTAAAATCCTCCCAAAGTTTGGATTAAAGGAAATTATGCAAGAAAGTGATGTTCCTGTGTTCAGACATTTGTTTTCAATCTGAAAACCAATTTATCGTCATTCCTTCAATAAGCGGGTGTTCAGTAAGGCAGACCCTGCTGTGTGTTTGACTGCAGTGTGAGATCTGTTGCCCAGCCAGTGCATCTCACACAGAATTAGGGTTTAAAATGCCTACCTGGTTAAAGGATCTCCACCAGGTTTGAGAGGGATCTCCCAATGGCAGCTCTTTCTTCTTTCTTTCCTTAGCTAATTACCTACTGTAATGTCAAAGCACCCCCCTACCCTGCACTATTCACAGAAATAATGCCTCAATGGATTAAATACAGGCTCAGCAAACGTGGCAGACCATATGGTCTCTGTCACAACTACCAACTCTGCCATTATAGGATGAAAGCAGCCATTAGACTATTTATAAATGAATGACCGTCGTTGTTCCAATAAAACTCAGGCTGCCAACCCATGCATTAAACTATCCAAGGAGGAAGGAAGAAAGGAGGAGGGGAGTCCCCTAAAAGTATTAGAAGAAAACATAGGAGTATGGAAACTCTTCTTAAATGAAATGCAAAAAGGAAAAGTCATAAAAAGCTGCTAAATTTGACTACATCAAAATATAAAATGTTTGGATGCAAAAGATACCTTGAACAAAAGAAGACACTTACTAAAAAAAATTTATATATATTTACATATAATGTATATATGTGCACACACACACGAATCTCAAAGCATTCCAGAGGACTGGTACCAGCTCACGAACTGTTTGTCTGCAATGAGGTTTATATGGAAATGAGAGTAAGTGTTTAGAAACTTTTGTAGCAATTTCATGTTGCTGCAACATCTGAGCACATGATCACTTTTCTAATATTTTATTTCTGTTGTCTTTTATAAGAATATTGGTCCATGACCAACTGGATAGAAAGACACCAAAGATAATTTGAGAAGCCCTAATCCAAAGCATTCTGGTTGTTGAAAAAGAAAAAAGACTGAATATACTATTAGAAAGTGGACAAAGTATGTGAGCAGGTAATTCATAGAAGAGGAAACCTGAATGACCAATAAACATTTTAAGGGATGCCCAATTTACTAGGATTAGGAAAATGAGAAGTTTGGTTGTATCAGGCATTGATAAGAGTGAGGATAGTTTCAAGCAAAGGGTGGAATGTTTAGAAGCATCCCTGGCCTCCATCCACTAGATGCCAGTGATACCCCTCCCCAAAGCTGTGACAACCAAAAATGTCTCCAGACATTGCCAAATGTCCTGCAGGGGCAGAATCATCCGTGGATCAGAACCAGTGGTAGAGGGAAAAGATTGTTCTCCTGGACAGCTGGTGGGAATATGAATTGGAACAGCTACTTTAGAGAACAATTTGTTGATATCTACTAAAATTTAAAATATGCACACCCCATAACTCAGCAGTTCTATTTCTTGGTGTCTCTACCTAGAGAACACAGGCAGGTAGGCACAAAGAGGCTGCTTGCAACATTGTTTGTAGTGCTGAAAACCTGGGAACAGTCTGGAGGTCCATCAACAGAACAATGGCAAGATAATCTATAGTGTTTCGGTTTTGAGGCTAATATTTAAAAAGAATAAGGTAAGGTGGAAACAACCCAGATGTCCACTGGTAAATGAATGGATCAGCCAAACGTGATAATACACATACAATGAAATACGATTCAGCCTTAAGAAAGGATGAAATTCTGACGTGAGTGAACCTTGAAGACATGACGCTACGTGAAATAAGCCAGTCACAAAAGGGCAAATAATTGTATGATTCCGTTTACAAGAGGTACCTGGAATAGTCAAATTCATGGACAAAGAAAATAGAACGGTAGTTCCAAGGAACGGGGGCGGGGCAGGAAGACGAGGTTATTGCTTAATGAATACATAGTTTCAGTATAGGACACGGAAGCATGCAGGACATGGATAGATGGATAGTGGTGATGGTTGCACAGCAATATGAATGCACTTGAAACCACTAAAGCGCACACTTAAAAATGGTTAAAATGGTAAATTTTATGTTATGCATGTTTTGCCACAATTTAAAATGACAAAATAAGGTAGATTTCCATGTATTGACATGAAAAGATCTCAAAGACATAATGTGGGGTTCAAAATAAACATACAGATTTAAGTACATACCTATGCATCTAAATGCTTAACAAGTAGAAGTAGTTATCTAAGGAGGGGTCTGGCATGAGCATGGTGCTGAAAGAGGATTTTGGCCTAATTTGTGTTTTAATTTTTTGAAAGGAGAATGCATTCATGAGTTGCTATGGAATTTTAACATTAATAACACTGGTTAGAATATCTCCGTAAAGAAAATTCAGGAAACCAGTGACAGTGGCTATCTCCAGGGAAGGAAACTTAGTACTTGGGGGGCAGATGTGGAAAGGACACTTTATTCGTCCTTTTGAACTCTTTCAAATTTGAACTATGTGATATTATTATCTATGTAATTGAAACTTACAAATAAAGTCAATGATTATAAAATTCTTCCTAAATTTATGTTAAATTCAAAGCAGCTGACTTTTGGGGTTTTGTACCTCCCATAGTTCATTCCTTCCCTTTCTTCTTTCCGTCTCGCCATTTAAAAAATTTTCACGTTCGAGGAGTGTTCCCTGAGGGTCATTGTTAATGACTTTTTCCCACGGAATCATGATTTCCAAACCACAAAGAATTTAAAACTTAACAAAAGTCCCAGCTTTGGCTCAGTTCTGTATCACAGCAATTCTGCAAAATAGGTGTTAGTCTTTTGTGTTTCTAAGTTCTCAGAACAAGCCTGACCAAGGCTGAAAGTCAAGTTCTCAGTCCCAGCAGCTTTGATCTTGAGGAGTTCCTCGGCTTTCTACTTGGGAGCCCATGTGGTTGGTAGCATTATCCAAGGGGAAAGAAATCTGGGTTCTGGTCCTGACTCTATTACCCATGGTGATTTATCGTGTTACTTTTACTCAGTTTCACAGCCTATAAAATGGGCCCATCCTTTTCAATTCCTCAGGATCATTCTAGGGAGAGCTTCTTTTTTTTTTTTTTTTTAAGTAGTTTCCATGCCCAGTTTGGGTCTTGAACTCACCACCTTGAGATCAGGAGTTGCATGCTCTACTCACTGAACCAGCCAGGCACCCTTAGGATCATCCTAGGGAGAAATGAAGACCACTTAGTTGAAAGTCCCTGTGTTGTGTACCAGGAAGGGCCTGCATCTCCTGGGCCCATTATCGCATCACTCTTACTGACAGGTACCTGTGCTCATGCCCTAGGTATGTACCCGTGGGCATCATGTTCCTGGTTGGAAGCAAGATTCTGGAAATGAAGGACATCATCGTGCTGGTGACCAGCCTTGGAAAATACATCTTCACGTCTATATTGGGCCATTTTATTCATGGAGGAATTGTTCTGCCACTTATTTATTTTGTTTTCACACGAAAAAACCCATTCAGGTTCCTCCTGGGCCTCCTCACGCCATTTGCAACAGCGTTTGCCACCTGCTCCAGGTGAGTCGATTCCAGGTGCCCTAGGCTGCTCTGAGCCATAGTCATATGGAACCAGGTGAGTCCAGTCGTAGATGCACAACCAGCATTTGACATATTTTAATTTCTTGAAAACTCTAAATTGGTCTTGTCTGGTTTTTTTAATTACCAGCCCCACACTTTTATGGAAGTAGGTTTCTGGGATTGCCGGAGGAGGGATTGTCTTATTCCCTTCTCCTTCTTGCTCCTTAGAGGTCAGATCATTATTTAATCCAGTTGTGGGTCCTCACCCTAACTGCCTGAGTAAAAGAAGGCAACCACTTAACTTAATACGCGTCTCAGGGAAGTTTCTAGAATAATGTCTGCCCAATTCTCCCTCTGGATACATGAAATAGAAAATAAGACCAAGGCATCATGGTGATGAATGGGTGCTTAGCTCTCCGGCAGTCCACAGTATTGTGGGATTGTCTAATTTAGTACAAAAGATGCACCTTGTCATTATTGGAAATCCTTCCCCAAAATTGGGCTTTCCAAGTATGTTAAAGAAAACTTTCAAAGGATGGTAGCACATTGCGTTCATACATTTGGGTTTTGCCTCTCTACTGCATGTTTCCTCCCATCCTGAGTGGCTATTTATGTGATAAGGTGGTGGTGGTAAGAAGAATTAGGGAGGTAGATTTCTTGGCTTAGAAATAAATCTGCTTCCCAGCTATTCCAGCCACCCGCAGGGCTAGCTGGAGAGAGCAGGGCTTGTTCTTCTAGTTATCCAGTAACATAGTCCCTCTCCAGGCTCTCCCAGCCATTGCTACTTCTTGGCCTAAAAGGAAAACTAGCCGTGGTTTGCCTCTTGCTTCTGGTGGGGAACAATTCAAGAGAGGAGATGCGCATATGGAATAAACAGTTCCTTGTTGTCTTGAGACCATTTGGCACCATGAGGTGGTGTGGGGTTTCTGGAACCGTTTGGAACCGGAGTATCCAGGTAAGTAACGTAACAGGTGAATCTGGGAGTCAGAGTTTGAATACTTTGCAATCGACATTACCGCACATTGTGACAGAAGCTTTATAACAATTCCAATTTTTCTCTTTCTTCAAGGGAAAAAAACCAGACACTAGGATGATGCTAACTGCTCTGTTTCTGGGTCTGAGCCGAGCAGTCTGTGAGCTGGGCTGGGAAGGACTGTTGTCATGGTTGGCCATTTCTCCCCTCCAGCTCAGCAACCCTTCCCTCCATGATGAAGTGCATTGAGGAAAACAATGGTGTGGACAAGAGAATCAGCAGGTTCATCCTCCCCATTGGGGCGACTGTCAACATGGATGGGGCAGCCATCTTCCAGTGTGTGGCCGCGGTGTTCATTGCCCAGCTCAACAACGTCGAGCTGAAAGCAGGACAGATTTTCACGATTCTGTAAGTTCATTTTTCTTTTCTCCATCTTTAGGTCTGGGTCCAAACTTGAGGGGTTTTTCTTTGTGTGTGTGATTTCCTTTGAAACACCTCACGAATACCCATCTCGCCATGACTTGGAGAGGTCCCCTTTGGAAAATGACAGCACAAATTCATTACTTGAAGAGAGTGAATCATCTCTGAAGGGCCCAGCCAGCAGCATCTAGGGTTGTGTGGTTTTCGGTTTCCAAACCATGGCTGCCATATTTTGCATTTCTCTGTGCCCACACCATGCTCTGTTAATGGCCAGTCTTCTGTGCCGTCCCCTAGAGTGACAGCCACAGCCTCCAGTGTCGGAGCAGCAGGCGTGCCAGCCGGGGGGGTCCTCACCATCGCCATTATCCTGGAGGCCATCGGGCTGCCCACTCATGACCTTTCTCTGATCCTCGCTGTGGACTGGATTGTGTAAGTAGCAAGCCCTAAGGGCACTGAATAAAAGAAAGTCTGTGGACTTCCCTAGGAGCTTGGCACCGCGCTGGGTTTAGGACATGCAGAGAAACTTCAGACATGCCTTGTGAAGGAGCGTACAGTCGAGCTGGCCAGACAAAAAGTTTTTTAATGATTTTATTAATTATTTGTCAGAGCACAAGCAGGGGGAGCGGCAGCCAGAGGGAGAAGCGGGCTCCCTGCTGAGCAAGGAGCCCCATGTGGGACTCGATCCCAGGACCTGGGATCATGACCTCAGCTGAAGGCAGATGCTTAACTGCCTGAGCCACCCATGCGTCCCAGGCAAGACAAAATTTAGAGCTAGGAAAAATTAAACAGTGTAAGAGTCAAAGGCCCATGAATGACCATGAAATGTCATTACTGGGAACTTGGTTAGGGCATCCAGGAAAACAGGGGTCCAAGACCTAGGCTGGGCCCCCAGTGCAGGCCCAGGGGGGACGAGGGTCTAATGGACATTGTTGGCTGCATAGGAGTCCTAGCTGTTGGAGCAGTGAGCCTTTGGGAATGATTGTCCTTGTCCTGGAACATGCAAGGAGTGCTTTCTGCAAGGGCAGTGAAGATGAACCCAGCTGATATGAGTGGTTTGGGCTCAGGGAAGGAGGAGTTAGGCAGGAGGTATGATTGAGGCCACCATCACCAGGGCTCCCGTAAAGGCACAGAACAGTGAGCATTGATTCTGAGTGTGGGTTCCTTGAGTCACGTGATACCTTCTTCAGGTGGAAACAATACTTGTTTTATAGGGAAGGTCACCTGAGGTACTAATGTTGGACAGTGGAGCATGGACAAGAAAATGAGCTCTGGAGCCCAGGTACCTGGGTTCAAATCCCAGCTTTGCCATTTACTAGTTGCATGGTAGGAACTGTTCTGTGCTTTGATCTGCTCACCTGTCAAACAGGAATAATAATGGAACCTGCACCAGAGCTGTGTTGGAGATGCAGTAAGTTAGCATATCCACAGTGCATAGAAGAGTTCCAGGCTTGTGGTAACGCATTCAGTAAACATCAGTGAAGAAGGACACTGCTGGCCAGGCGAGCCAGAGCCAGGCACGGCATAGCCTAAACACTGGAGTCTGGCACTGGGCTCGTGGCTCTGCCCATTGTGGTTGGGAGTGGTGGTTTCCAGCCTTTTGTGTAAGCCCCGGAAATTTGAAGGGACTTCTCAGAATCCTTACAGTTTCTCAGAACAAGGAGGGTGAACTGTGCAGCAGAGACCCACGTTGTCCGCACAGCTCATCAGCGGGAACTCAGTCCCTGAGCTGGTGAGTGCACAGGACCAGAGTGGTGTGTCAGAGGCCCCGTCCGCTTCCTCGGCAGCTGCCTCTGCATGAGGGAGGCAGGCCTTGAAGAGGCTGTTAGTCAGGAACAGGGACACAGGGCACCAGGCAGACTGCCCAGTAGAGACCTGAAGTCACAGGAGCTGCCGACCACCGCTCGGGCCCTGCTTGTACAACCCTCAGCTTCTCCGGTGCCCGCAGGCGAATTCACACTTTTCCCCTCTCTCCGAAAGGGGCACTGTCCTTGCTCCGAGCCCTAGGGGAAAGAGAGGGTGCTTCTTGGGCTAACCTGTGGGAAGACAAGCTTTGGAAAGAACAGTGCTAGGAGATGGTGTTTGCCAACTTCCATGGAATACATGCGGAGTTGAACATTCAGCAGAGATTCAGTGTTGAGGTGAGAGAAAGAAGGGGCATTTCCACAGTACCCCGGAGCGGGAGAGAAGTGGGATCCGAAACCCTGTCTACACTCTCCGTCCCAGCTACGTGTGACTCTCATACGATGTTGTCCACTACACATAAAATACACACATAGAAAGATGTTACCAGATTCGCTGGGAGTTGTGAAGTGTCAGAGTGACTTTTGTTTTCTTCTTTATACTTTTTTTTTTTTAAGATTTTATATATTTATTTGACAGAGAGAGAGAGAGAGACAGCCAGCGAGAGAGGGAACACAGCAGGGGGAGTGGGAGAGGAAGAAGCAGGCTCCCAACAGAGGAGCCCGATGTGGGGCTCGAGCCCCAGAACACTGGGATCACGCCCTGAGCCGAAGGCAGACGCTTAACGACTGGCGCCCCTCCTCTTTATACTTCTTTCCAGGTTTTCCACAATCAGGGTCTGTTACTTTCCTGAGAATAAGAAATAATGAAAGAAACTTAGTGTAGAGTAAAGTGAGGCCTGTGCCTCTCGTAGCGTGCTCTCCGGACCCCGGCAGGGCCCCCAGGCTGCTGGGGCGGCCGCCCGGCTCGGGGGCACCCACGGCAAGGCCTGCCTTTTCTTCCCCCGCAGGGACCGCACCACCACCGTGGTGAACGTGGAAGGGGACGCGCTGGGCGCGGGCATTCTCCACCACCTCAATCAGAAGGCCGTGAAGAAGGGGGAGCAGGAGCTGAGCGAAGTGAAGGTGGAGGCCGTGCCCAACTGCAAGTCGGAGGAGGAGACGTCGCCTCTGGTGACGCACCAGAACCCCGCGGGCCCCGCAGCCGGCGCCCCCGAACTGGAGTCCAAGGAGTCGGTTCTGTGAGGGGGCTGGCTCCGGGTTTGCCCTCCGGCGGGGCGCCCCGCCGTGTGGGGGCGGCCAGCGGGCGCCGGCACTGCGCTCACCGACTTTTAGCCCCGAGCAATGCTTTGGCCCAGTCAGCGGTTCGAGGATTACGTCTCCGTGCGGGCATTGGGCTCCCCAGCGGGAACTGGTTACCTACCGGAGAGCAGGATACTCTGCCATATGGCTTGATCCATGTACAGGTGCAACTGTGTGTGCTTTGGAAACCCGTCCTGGAGCCGCGGGCTGGGGCGGAGCGGGCTCCCAGGGACCGGGTAGTGACAGCTTGGAACCACGCACATGTGCTCTCCACTGCGCCAGGCAGCTCTGCCCTGGGGGGCTTTCTGGGCAAACGTAGGGGGTTTACAGTCCTTTGTCACGCTGCCTCGTGAGCCAGAGTAATTGGAAAAATTCCCAGATTCTTACCCTTGGCTGGAATTCACCGAGCTGGGACTCGAGGTGTGGCTGGTTCTGATTGACTGGTTGTTGGTGGGCTTGAAGGCGCTGCACGTTGTCCAGTTAGAAATACTCCAGATGGCGCTTAGCACTGTGGGGGTCTCTGGTCAGTGGCATTAAGTAAACAGTTTAAATGCTGAGGTCGGGGAGTGGGGGGGTGCAGCCGGCAAGGGTAAGTTAAACACCCTATGAGGACAGATGGACAGACAGACACACACATACACACACAGGCATACACCATTGTCCTCATTCTCATCCCAGCCCCAGGGAAGTTTTCTGTTTCCACTACGTGGCCTCTGACAACACTGTAGCTTTATCCCCATCCACTCTGATCTGGCAACAGGCCAGAGAGGGGCCTCTTCCTCCATCATCATTTCAGGACCTGCTGGTTTATCAATCCATTCTTATAATTCAGCTAGCCCCCTAAAATGCTGCACTGTGCAAAACAGAAACAAAAATGAAAACACATAAACTCACTCACTAATTGGGGTGGGGTGGGTGCCCCCATTCCCAGGTCCCCAGGTCCCCTGGCTTCGGCTGATTGCTGTGGGCTCGGTTTCTTTTCCTTCCAGTAGATCAAAAGTTGAAACCTGTAAGCCAAATGTCCCCGTTCCTCCAGATACCTGCCGACCTGGTCTGAATCTAGGTGAGGGGGGTGTATCAAGAAGACTGGTGTTGCCAGGGACAGGGAAGACCGAAAGGCACAAGGATGTTCTTTCTCTGTGGCTGTTGGTGTGTTTCCATGGTGTGATCTGCATGGTGATTTGTAAAATGGGGCTGATGTCACCTGCCTCTTACCTACCTCAGAGGGCTTTGGTGAGGGAAACTGAGGGAATCCGTGAAAACAACCCTTTCGCTTCTTGGATATCAAGCGCTAACACCCCTATGCTCTTCTTATGTTTTACCCAAGTGATACCTTTCTTCACGGAGGCCTCGCGCTCCGGTAAAGACAGCTTCTCTGAGCAGAACTTTGTTCTCTGTGTGCGTTAGTAGCTCTGTCCCGCCGCTGGTTCTCTTTGCAGATACTTGCTAGCATCCAGTGCGACCTCTTCCTCACGTCTCAGGCGTTCGCGAATGAACCACCCCATCCTGCAGCACATTTCCGCATCCCTGGCTTCCCTGTGACTCCCAGACCCCAGGCACCGGC
Source organism: Ursus americanus (assembly GCF_024610735.1). Classification (NCBI taxonomy): domain Eukaryota; kingdom Metazoa; phylum Chordata; class Mammalia; order Carnivora; family Ursidae; genus Ursus; species Ursus americanus. The sequence goes on from NC_142133.1 coordinate 31,415,901, forward strand.
TCGGCCACCTCACAACGGGCCATTAACAGCTTCGGGATGTCCCACCTCATGTGTTTTCTTGTTTTCCCTGTTGCTGTGGCATGGCTGTCACCCTGGCCCTGCAGAATGGGACACACCATGAAGATGTGTGTCCCGTGCTGTTGGGAATGGGCGGGCGGGGACAGAGGCAGCCAAGCTCCTCCGTTTTAAAATCGGGGGTGTGTGCCTGAGTGGAAGGAGTGGGCAAGAGCCACGGGGCACAGGGCTGGCCCGGCCAGTGGGAAGGCCCAACTCGCTCCAAACTTCTTTAAACCAGCTGAGCCACCCCCATCCCCTGTGAGGCCAACAGGGACCAGGAACTGAGCCGAGAGCTGCCTGGAAACCTTGACCCTCTGGCTCCTTGCTGATCCCCTTCTGTTTTGAAAGGGGAAACAATCACCTTGTCCCAAATTGCAAATGAGCTTTCACTATTTCTCTGCCTTCGCCTTCGGTAGATCTTACCTCTCCTTCCACGTGTATATGGCTCTGTATGCACACACACGCATATATATGTGTGTGTATCCACATTGTTTTAGCTCCAATCCAGGCAAGTTGAATTTGGATAGAGGTGAACTAACCACAGCGTTGGCTTCTGCAAACTGGTTTTCCTGTTTCTAAAAGTAAATTTCACAAAAGGTAAAAATCAGAGTTGCACATGCAGTGAGCGTACCTCCTCTGTCCCGAACCTGACAGTGCAGTGGGAGAGTGCTGGGGCCTGCAGCAGGGTGCTTCTGTATGAAGTCCCCCACGACGGCTCCCCTTCTCCTGGGAGGAAGAAGGTGCTGTTGTCTTCCTGTTTTTCAGTCTGTAGGAGCAATCAGACCACGACCCAGACCCGGCTGGGGAAAATCCTACTTTCTCACTGTCTGAAGCTGTCTCCCCCACTCTTCTAACATGTTGTCGTAAATACTGTTCAAATACTGTTCATCTCTGACTGTTTTGTGTGCGTGACATTTGCCTTAAAACATAGCAGTCCTCAAAATGAATACAGTATTTCTGCTAGGATCTGCACGTTCCTTTATTCCTTTCCTGTGCTCTGAAGTGCCAGTTACCAATGGAGCTCTTCTAGGGGATCACCTGGGGGTGACTGAGTTGATTTTGTTCTCGCAGCGTTTAGCCAGCCTGACCCCCTGAGGCAGGATAGCCGCTCAGGTGGGCCAAGCTGCTGCAGGGCGGTCGCTGATGGGGCTCACAGGAGGTGAGTGTCCAGCAGCTTCCGGGATGCCTCCTAGTCAGCGCTAGCAGGGCTCATGAGAAAGTGGGTGGTTTCACTACATACCTCTGTAAAATTAAGTCTTGTTGGAACAGCTAGGTCAACAGATCTTAACTGAGCATCTGTAAACCAACAGCCACGCCGGAAGAATGCCCTAGTCCATAGAATTACTGAGAAAGTCCCTGCGGGAGGCACTTGCTCAGGCCTCCACCATCATCCACACCCAACCCAGCCCATTCTTCCGTATAATCTCATTTTCAGTGACACCACATTCCAGCACAATTAGGGAATTTAGGAGCTCCTTATAAAAGATTAACCGACAAGCTCACACTGGTAGCCTTAGTTTCCAGGCTCTGGGGCCCCTGAAGAAATAGGTCCCGTTCTGACCTGCACATTTCCAGCTCTTCATATCATACAGACACCGGTTTTAATTTCTGGACAAGGCCCAAAGGGATGAGGACAGAGCTTACACAGACCAAGGGCCTGATGGGGCCTGTTAGTAACGACCAGGTTCCCACCTTGGAGGACAGCTGTCTTGCTTCTCGGTTTTGAAGAGTGTTTGAAGGCTGAGGTTGGTACTCAGTGCCTCAGCTTTTTAATATAGCCAAATCAAGAGGAGCAGTTCCATAAGCTGCCTCTTCCCAGGTGAGCAGGAAGTGTGCAGACCTCTGGGGTCACCTGAGCCTGTTGAGGGGAACCTCACACGGCACCCATGAAGGACATGAGCGATGTAGCAAGGGGGAGTGTGCACTGTCTGGGTCCCATCCCCGCTCTGCTGCTTGCGTGCTCTGTGACCCGAGACGCAACAACCCCTCTGTGCCTCAGCCTCCTTATCTTTTTTTTTTTTTTTTTAAGATTTTATTTATTTATTTGAGAGAGAGTGAGCGAGCACAAGCAGGGTGAGCAGGAGAGGGAGAAGCAGACTCCCTGCTGAGCAGGGAGCCTGACGTCAGGACCCCAGGATCATGACCTTAGCCGAAGGCAACGCTTAACTAACTGAGACACCCAGGCACCCCAGCCTCCTTTTTAAAATGGGAACAATAATCTTACCAGGGGCATAGGCTATTGTGAAGGTAGAGGAGTTAATTTGCGTAAAGTGCTCAGAAAGTGCCTGGCACGTGGCATGTGCTCTGGTAGTGTTGGCTCTCAAATCAGACACCCAGTGGCAGGAAAGGTTCCCAGCCAGCCTGTGTCCCTTCATGTGCGGGCCCAGCAAGTGGCATCTGATTCCTCGTTCTCCTGTGGAGATAGAGAGGAAGATCTCTTACAGCTGGTGGGTCTGTGGCTGGAGAGTAGAGGAGCGTGCCCGTTTTGAACATGTATTCTAAAACTATTTGGGTAACTGCTTGAAAAAACCGGCCCTGTAAACAATGGTCAGGATGCCTTCGAATTTCTCTTATTCACAAAAGAAGCCCGCTGCTCATGCTTTTTCTCTTCAGCTGCATCCTTCCAACTTGCCACTCAGGGTGCCAGCAGCTCCTGGCAATACCCTATTGTCTAGACAGAAATTTGCTCTCCTGGTGAGACTCACCCCTTCCTCATCACGCTCAGGGAGGCACAGGCAGGATTTGTGTGGGGGTTCTGGTCTCCCTCCCCATCTCAAGGCCTTTGCCCGGCAGTCCCCCTTACTTGGGGCTCCCAGCGAGTGAGTACATAGCAAGAAGGAGAATCTTAAGTCATTTGAAAGAAAACTTCCCTCTTCAAAGGAAGACAGCCATGAGTTCTCACTGGCTTTTTGGGTATCCTAAAATTTCTGAAATCAGTCTCAAACCTGAATTGTGTGTCTTAGAAACAATATGTAAAAAAGTATTGGGCTGAATTTTTAGCAGATGTAGGATTATTTAGAGCAAGACACAAGACTGAGATGAGAGCCTTGGGATCCCTCGAGTGGACTGTAACAGGTGAACTTGCCCCAGGTTCTAGGACACAACTGCCCCCAAGCTCTGCCTTTAGGGGAAAAAGAAAATCATGCATAAAGCTCAGAAGTTTGCCTTCTTTGAAAAAATAGTTTCCAGGGTGTCCTGAGCTCAGTAAAGATGCAGTGTCTTCATTTTTTAAAAAATATAATGGTTTTATTTACATATAGTCCACATACCATAAAATTCACCCTTTTAAAGTATACAATTCAGTGGTTTTTTAGTATATTCACAGAATTGTGCACCCACTACCACATTCTAATTCCAGAACATTTCCATCACCCCAAAAAGAAACCTAGGACCTCTGGCATCCACTAATCTGCTTTCTGTCTCTATGGGTTTGCCTACTCTAGACATTTTGTATTTATAGATAGAGATGTTTCCTTTCATAGATACATCCCAGATAAAGAAAATTGATGTTCAAAATGTAATCACTGTCCATGTTCCCAGTACACTCCATTCTGCCCACACATACCCAAAGGAGATTCTGTAAGATCTTAATCATTAAATACAGACTCACTCATTTTAGCGTGTTGAGCCAAAAAAAAAAAAAAAGAAAAAGAAAAAGAAAGGGTTTCTGGTTAATGGGAACACCTAACTAATTTGAAGCAGCTCTCCCCAAACATGTATAACTGATGAAGGCCTACGCATCTGACCATGGGCTAAGTGAAAATGGGGTCTGGATTCTGCTAACATTCTGCTAACCACTGGTGTTGTTCCATTGTATTCCATGTAAATGATGCTGCCTGGAGCTGGGCAGTGCTCCAGCTTCTCAATTCTACAGGACAGCCCCAATTTGGAGGTGAGTTGCAGTTTAAAGATTTGACTCACACTCAAAGCATGTTGAATGACCTGTAAAAAAAAAAAATTCTAGGGACGCCTGGGTGGCTCAGTCGGTTAAGCGTCTGACTCTTGGTTTCCTCTGGGGTCGTGATCTCAGAGTCGTGGATTTGAGCCCTGGGTCAGGCTCTGCGCTCTGTGCAGAGTCTGCTTGGGATTCTCGCTCCCTCCCATTCGTGCTCCCTCTCTCTCTCTCAAATAAATAAATGAATCTCTTAAGAAATTATTTTTAGTAAGTGGACGCTAATGAATCTCAGAGGCCATAAGGTTGAGGTCAAGAGGGACCAGCTTCATCAACTTTACCAGTCAGGTTGGTTTTCCCAGGTGCGAGCAGGCTGTCACAAGGCATCTGGGCCTGTTGCTAGGCATTTTGTAGCCTCAATGTACCTTTTGTCTCTAGTCTGCAGAGCACCCTGGGCGGGCTGCCTGAATTATTCATTGCCCCCATGCCCCCCCCCACTTACCTCCCGCCAAGCCCCTCTAAGAGAGCTGATCTCATGACAAAAGGGTGGCCCCAGGACCTTGTGAGTGGTGATCCACTACATTCAGTTCTTCCAGAAACACAAGAGCAACAATGGCCAGTACTAAAAAACAACAGATACCTAGGAGTAAAATGCTATGTTTATATCAACAAACTGAGGTATAGGGTTAGAAGTCTGTTTAGCAGCCTCCTGCAGGTGGAGATTGGAAGGGGGGAAAGAGGGGCCTCTGGAAATGCTGGCAATATTCTGTCTTGACTGGATGGGTGTCTGCCATAACTCACTTAGTTGTACACCTAGGTTTCCTGCACATTTCTGTGAGTCATACTTCATTAGGAAACCAAATGGGGGTGGGGGGTAGGACCTGGTAGGAGACTTAACTCTGCTGTGGCCACCAGTTGCTTTGGATGAGCATGTCTTTTCTTAGGTATCCTACAGCCCATTGGAAGTTCTCAGCCAATTGCATCTTGGCCATCTAGGGCAAAGGTCAGCTAACTGTGACCCACAGGTTAAATCCAGCCCCTTGCTTGTTTTCGTTTAGCCCTCAGACGCTGTTCCAGCAGACTAGCACTGTGAGCCACGGAGGCCACGCCTGGGGGGCTCCCTCCCCCAGTGTCTAGGTCCCATCCACACCAAGCAGGCCTGATCTGTGTAAGACAGGCAGTCTTTGAGTAGGAAGCTGACCCCTAGTCAAAAATATTCCTTATTAGAAAAATCTACCTGATTACTTCATCTTAAAATCCTCAGACACCTGCAGAGAGAGGAGAAAAAGCCACGTTCACAAGGATGAATGTGGCAAAGTAGCAAGCCCTACCCAGTGGTTCTCAACTTCCAGTGCTTATTAGAATCACCGAGCTTTGAAAAAAAATTGCCTCAGCCCCATCCACAGGGATTCTGATTCAATTGGTCTAGGTTTGGGCCTGATCGTTTACCTTTTTTCTTTTTTTTTTTGTAAGTCCCAGATGATTCTAATGTGCAGTCAAGGCTGCAAACCACTGGGTTAGTGCAACATGGTGATTCATAAGAAATACATATTTGGTCTTTGTCCACGGTTCCTGGCTCACAGTGCCCCACGACTTCGAATTTCCTGAGCAATAAGAGCAATGGGAGCATCTTTTATCATAATATTTGGTCTCTTGTCCTCAGTTCCTGAAATAATGTCAGAGCCATAGAGGTAAAATGGGCATCTTGTCATTCATAATAAGCCCTTTTCCACCACAACTGAGTTCATGTTGACGAGGTGAATTTTAGAAAGTGCCCAAAGATGGGTGCTGGTTGCCAGGGGAAGCAATCATGAGTGAAGTGTTGGAACTTTCAGTCCTACCCCCTGATTTCTGGGGAGGAGAGAGGGGCTAGAGGTTGACTAGATCACCAATAGACAGCGATTTAATCACTCATGCCTACATAACGAAGCCTGCCAAAAAGTCCAGAAGGGCAAGTTTCAGAGAGCTGAGAGCTTTTGGGTGGGTGAATGTGGGGAGGTGCTTGGTGGTGTGGGAACCCTACACACACACACTGGAATTTGGTATTAGAATCAGAGCTAGCCACTTCGTGTCTTTTCTTAGCACATATGCCTTCTTCCACTATCTAGTTAGTGCTATTGACATGAAACCTCTCTAGGTGGCTTTTAGTACATATATTCAACCTTCCTGCCATCTGCCTTTTTGTACAATAAAAGTATACTCCACTTAGTATTGCTCTGTGCAAAGCTGATAGTGCCATTCACATGGGGAATTACAGGACTGAAGAAGAGTTAACATCAATTTTCTTCTTCTTTTTTTTTTTTAATAATACCTGTTAGCCAGTATTTAGGGAATTATCCTGTGTCCTCGGCCAGTGAGCGCTCTTATGGCATGCCCTATCGTCAGCTCTGGATCAATGAGCACTTCTGTTTACTTTTTCATTTTGAGTCATGTAAGTCAAAGTGTGTATTTCCCCATGGTGTTTTTGTTCTCATGGCAATAGCTATCAAAAGACGTCCAAGTGACAGGGCAGGAGGTGCCACCAAAGTGCCAAGGAAGAGGGTCCAGCTGGACGTCCAGATGAACACCTTCAAGGAACCAGATGAAGAAAAAGAAGTCGGCAGTCAGGAATGGAGCACTAGAACCCCTCTAATAAACATCAGAGCACGTGAGAGGACAAGATCGAAACTGTGAACAGTAACTAGAAGAAAAGGTAACAGGAAACTTGTCACAACTTCAGAGGATTTGAAGAGAATGATATCCCAACACATCTCCTTGAACCCAGGCTGAATAGCTTTGGTCTGGATAGAGTCCTCTACTAGTAAGGATTCCAGGTTGTAGACAACAGCATCCACTGTAGTGACGAAAAGCAAAAAAGCATTGATTACGCAGTATCAGTGAGGGGTGTACAGAATTTCTGAGGATAGGGAAACAGGTGGGTTGCTAGTTGCCAGAAACAATGCAGCTAAGAGTTCTGAGCTCTGTAAGAACTGTTCTAACAGAAGTTGCATCACTGCCACTGCCCACACACCTGGGACATTAGGAAGCAGCCAGTGGAACACCCACCCCACCCCGCTCCCCCCCCACCGCCAGCAACTGCAACCTCCCAGTGTAGCTCTACCCTGTACTCCTCACTTCCACCTTCCCAGGCTCACCTTCGGAGTTTCACACAGGTCCCTGTGCTTGGCAGAGCTTTGAGCAAATCCAGGAAAGCGGTCTCCAGTTTCTTAGTCCTCACAGCTCAGGAAGCTACGCCTGAGGGAGGTTAGAATGGCCCTTGAGCCCCTGGGTCTGCCACAAACCCCACTTACAGGACTCCTGCCCCTGCTGCAGACAAGGTCGGGAGATCCCTAAATGCCTGCTATGACAAACGCAGACTTCCAGACGAGTGAATGAACGCCTCGAACCTCATGGTGCTGCTGCCCACCAGCCAGTGGGTCCGTCTGTGGCGTCACCAGCACTGCTCAGCAGTATTCGTTTCACAGCTATGTGGACTTGCACTTCTTTTTTATCCCTCAAATGAGAAAAACAGAATAGAGAGTGATGATGTTTATGATATTAAGCATAGGTCTATGATATCACAGGTTTATGATATTAAGCATAAGTTTAATAAAACGGAAACAAAGATTACCAGGAGTACCCAAAGCAGTCAACCTATAGCCTCAATGAGACCCTTACTGAGGAAAAAAAGATGAGTTGCCTATTCACATGTACAGAACACATTTAAACTTGTAACACTACATATGTATATATTTAATATTAATATTAATAATATATATATATATAAAATTTTGTTTTAAGTAATTTCTACGCCCAACATGGGGCTCCAACTCCCAACCCTGAGATCAACAATCACACGCTCCGCTGACTGGGCCAGCCAGGCCCCCCCGCTAAAACTGTATCATTGAAAAATAGATCTGATGGACAAAGTGTCATTAGATAAGCCACTTATCTGGCTGAGAGTGAAGTGAAGACATGAGGGAAGGGCAGCAGAGGGAAAGGGGCCCTCCTCGCCACGGCACCAAGGGGTTTGAAGGGGTGTTGGGCTGATCCGTCTACGCAATGTCTATCGTGGGCAGGGTGCCATGGGCTGCACAGAGCTCAACACTTGTCCTGTGTATGCTGCTTCCTGTTGGCTACAATGAAATCTCCTTTCACCTTCTGACTAATGTCTTCTCCCACTTACAAGCATACTTTCCCCTGTGTCATTTCCACCTGAGGGATGCTGGTGTCTTCCCACAGAGCCCGGAATTGCTCGTTGCTGAGGAAGCCACCAGCCTGCTCCTGAGGCATTCTTTTGTGAACAGCAAACTACTGGTCCTACAACTAAATTCTCATCTTTTGCTTCTTTTTTTCCTTTTTTCCTTCTCTTTCTTAAAAAAAAATGGATTGGAACTTCACCAAATAACCAAAACCATATTAGCTGGGGACCAATGGAGTCATTACTGGAGCTAGAGGGCCACCCTGTGGCTAAGTGTCCAAAAATGAGGTCCAGGGTTCCTTCCTCCCCCATATTTCTGCAATGAATATTTTCATCCAAAGAGCAGACAGAAACACCAGGACAACTTTTGCTAAGTTTCTGCTCAGAAGGTTCAATTGGCTTTCCAAGCTAGAATATTTAGGCCAAGCAAGTGCCTAGACCAGCATCATCAGCATCACTTAGAAACTTATTAGAAATGCAGATTCCCAGGTACACCCCAAACCCACTGAATCAGAAACTAGAGGTGGGGCCAGCAATCAGTTTTAATAAACCCCCCAGGGATTCCGATGAACCACCAGTTTAGACGGGGTAGAAGAGCGTCTCCCTGGGCTGGGCTAGCCTAGCAGCTGTACTGATTGTTGCTGATGATAATTATTGTGTCACTCATTCAGCAACCGTTGCATTGCGTTCATTCAACAAATACCTAGTGTGCGTTTAAAGGACATCAAGAAAGCCTACGTGATTGGAGCAGAGTGGCTGGGGGCAGTGGAGGAAAGGAGTTTTGAGAGGCAGGCAGGAGCCAGGTTGTGTAGACAAGCAGACCACAGTGGGGACTGATCTGTCATGGGAGCTGCTGGAAGGAGCTAAGCAGGGAAGAGATAGAAGACTGTCTTATAAATAATCGCTTCGGCTATGGATGGAGAGCAGACCGTCGTTGGAAGGAGAACAGATAAGAAGGGGCGCCTGGGTGGCTCAGTCCGTTAAGCATCCGCCTTCAGCTCACGTCATGATCCTGGGGTCCTGGGATTGAGCTCCAAGTCGGGCTCCCTGCTCATTGGGGAGTCTGCTTCTCCCTCTCCTTCTCCCTCTCCCTCTCCCCCTGCTCATGCTCCCTCGGTCTTTCTCTCTCTCAAATAAATAAATACATAGAATCTTAAGAAAGAAAGAAAGAAAGAAGAAAGAAAGAAAGAAAGAAAGAAAGAAAGAAAGAAAGAAAGAAAGAAAGAAAGAAAGAAAGAAAGAAAGAAAGAAAGAAAGAAAGAAAGAAAGAAAGAAAGAAAGAAAGAAAGAAAAGGAAAGGAAAGAAAAGAAAGAAAAAGAAAAGAACAGATAAGCTAGAACAAAGCTCAGGAGAAGGAGAGTGGTGACTTGGATTGGGGTATGGCAGTTAGACCTGTTGAGATGGCTGGTTCTGGATGGATTTTGAAGGTAGAGTCAGTAGGATTTACAGATGGATTGTATGTGAGATGAAACTGAAGGGAATCTAGGTGGACTCCAAGGTATTGTGCGGGAGCAAAACGTATTTAGTGAGAAATAATTAAGTGCCTCCTAAAGATACACTTAAAATGTATTGCATAAAGATCAAATGTTTTAGTAGGCAAGACCAATTAAATGAAGATTATGGGTTGTTTTTCTTTCTACATAATTTACCTAATTCTTTGTTTTAGTCGATATATTTCATCTTTTAGAAAAATGTTTTAATTTTGGTAAGTAGCTTGTTGGAATTTCACAGGCAATACTTTCATACACTGGTATCTAAAAAGAACATAGAGGTTTTACTTGAGGTAATCAATGGCTATTCTTCATATTAGAAGTAGAAATAGAACCCCTTTACCAATTTGCTACTTTTGTTCTTCCTGCGGTACAAATTAGCAGCAATTATGCATGCCTGCAGACATACGTTTTAATATTTAATAGAGCCATATCCTCCCCCATTTAACTTAACAGCCAGATACCTGGCAACCTCAACCATGTGGAACTCAGGTATGAATTCCCAAACTATACTCAGCCGCTTAAGTGATGTGTCTAAAATTAAGGGTAATGGTTTAATCTTAATTGTTTGATTTCCTCTGGCAACCTTCTGTTCCCAGGTTTAATCCAGTTCAATAAATAGTTACTGAGGGGCGCCTGGGTAGCGCAGTCGTTAAAGCGTCTGCCTTCGGCTCAGGGCGTGATCCCGGCGTTTCGGGATCGAGTCCCACATCGGGCTCCTCTGCTGGGAGCCTGCTTCTTCCTCTCTCACTCGCTTGCTGTGTTCCCTCTCTCGCTGGCTGTCTCTCTGTCACATAAATAAATAAAATCTTTAAAAATAAATAAATAAATAAATAAATAGTTACTGAGTGCTTACTGTGAACAGGGCACCCTGTTGGGCTGCCATGAGGTGTGTAGAAGGGATAGCAGAGAGTAGATTACAACCACATGAGGGTGGGGGAACAGACCTGCTGGCTGCCTCAAAGAGGAAAGAGAACACGGAAAGACCACCACCTACGAAAGAAGTCTCAGAGCTTTTGAATCAGCACTAATAACACCAGATAATTAAGTAGCTCCCTAGGCTAAATTACAGCGAGCTCAGTGCCTGAGCTTTCCTAACAACGACAATGAGTTGTAAAATTAAAAAGAAAAACAATTGTTAGTAACTTAATTTCTTACTGGGAAATGATACAGACATTTTAGAAAATGTTTAACCAAAATAATTAGCATTTAACTTAAAGGGTCTTCCCTGATTGTCATAAATGATTAATTAAATTTGGACTATCTCATTAACATTACAATTAATAGGATGTTAATTAAGTGTAAATGTATTGTAAATGTACCCGAAAAGTTCTATTAAGGAAGAATTTGAAAACTGAATCTTGCCTGGCCAAATAGACTGCTAGTTTGGATCTTTTCACATTAATGGGCTACAGGCTAGGTGGACTGGGACTGGGGAGCAATCGCTGACTTGTTACCTTGGGCTCTTTCTTTAACATTTCTCATAATAAAAGTTTTTTTTCAATACACACAGAAGTAATAGAATAGCATAAAGAACCTCCATATGTTCCTCACCCAGTGATCAATCTCCTCTTATCTATATCCACCGACATCCCCTCCTATATTATTTTGAAGCAAATCCCAGACCTCATATAATTTTAATCCATGAATATTTCAGTATATATCTCTAACAGGTAAGCACTCTTTTTTTAAAGTTTTTTTTTTTTAAGATTTTATTTATTTATTTGAGAGAAAGAGAGCACAACCAGAGGGGGTAGTGGCAGAGGGAGAGGGAGAAGCAGGCTCCCCGCTGAGTAGGGAGCCCTACACGGGGCTTGATCCCAGGACCTAGGGATCATGACCTGAGCTGAAGGCAGACGTTTAACCAACTGAGCCACCCAGATGCCCCAGGACTCTTTTTTTAAGGATTTTATTTACTAACTTGAGAGAGAGCGAGAAAGTGAGAGTGCGCGTGCGCGGCGCGGGGAGGAGGGGGCAAGGGAGGGTGGGCAGGGGAAGGGAAAAGCAAACTCCGCACTCAGCAGGGGAGCTCAGCCCAGCCTGACACCGGCCTCAATCCCAGGACCCGGGGATCATGACCTGAGCCGAAGGTGGACACTTAACCGACTGAATCACCCAGCCGCCCCCAGGTAAGGACTCTAAAGAAATCCCCAAAATTCCATTATCATATCTAAAAAAATAAATAACAGTAATTATTTAATAAAATCAAACTCTGGTCAATTTTAATTTCATTTGCTTTATAAAGTTACAATGTGTATTAGTTTGATACGATTTCAAATCCACTTGTTTATGACTTAAGTGAAGTTGTTTTAATCCACTTGCTTATGACAAAGACCAAAAAAAAAGTTCTTAGAAGGAAAGTTGTTTTGATATAAGAATGGAGTAAGTTGTGTCAGGATGGTATCGTCTGTTCTCACTGAGAAGAGATCAGGAGCTCAGTGCAGGGGGGCCCTACTGCGCTTATCAATAAAGACATGAGAAGCAGCTCTGGCGAGTTAGACTATAAATACTGAGAGTTTGTGAGGACTACCAGAGAATATTTGTCTGGCCTCAGCTATACTTTGCTGATCTAAATAGCTCTCGAAGACCTTGGGGCAATTAGCTCCTGCCTTGGTAAAGGCTGCCGTAAAGGGGACTCTTTTCTCCAGTCGTGAAAGCTGAGCAGCAGCCATAATGGAGATCCTCTGGCTCGCGTCCCCAGCAACGAGCCCTAGCAACCGGGGATTTTTACTTTCGCCCTGGCAGCAGGAGGTCAGCTCCGCTTTGGTTAAACTCTCCTGAGTACCAACTGAGTATAATCATATACCTCAATTAAATTTACTTTACTCCTTTCATCTTTCCTTGCCTGGAACAATTATGTGATTAATCTACCATTGGGTCTGGAGTGTGTTGTTTACTGGCTTGAGACATTATCCTGTATGCTATTGACTTGTGAATTTCCCACAGTGAACCGGTGTTAAATACTGCTGACCCTTGGACAACATGGGGTTGAATTGCATGGGTCCACCTCTATGCAGATTTTTTTCTATACAGTACAGTACTATAAATATATTTTCTCTTCCTTAATATTTTCTTTAGCTTATTGTAAGAATACAGTATGTAATATATATAACATATAAAATACATATTAATCGACCGTTTGTTATTGGGAAGGCTTCCAGTCAGCAGTAGGCTATTAGTAGTTGAGTTTTGGGGGAGTCAAGGTTATATATGAATTTTCGATTGCTTGGAGGGTTGGTGCCTCTAACCCCCATGTTGTTCAAGGGTCAACTGTATATTGCTGGCCAAGTCCTACTCAGTCTCTGATCATTAACTTGCCTCCCCAAACAAGTTATAACTTTTAAAAGGTTTCTTTGAATTAGGATCTATATCAGGTCCACACTCCAATTGATTGGTATGTCTTAGTCCATATGTCCCCCACCCCAACCCGCCTTGCCCTTTAAAACGTTCAGACTACTAAACAAGAACTTCTCCCTTCCCTTGAGCAGTGTGGTGTGAAGATGTATGATTTGGGACTGCTACAAACCATTTTGCTACTGTGCAAGGGGAAAGCCCGTTAAAGTCCCAGCAGGAAACAGCTGGCACAGCCAAACTGGGCAATTTGAGGAGCAATTAATATATATAAATATATATGGACTATCCACAGTTATGGCAAGGTGTAGGGAAAACTCAAGAATAGGGAAGTATCTTGGGACCATTACCACTCTAGACCTCTGGGGAGGGTGATGACCGAATGCAGACAGCAAGAGCTGAATGGAGAGGGTCACCTCACAGGTGAGAGCTGAAAGCAATCTGTTGTGAGCCCCAACAGAGATGGAAGTTTGTTTATTTATTTATTTAAAAGATTTTATTCATTTATTTGACAGAGAGAAAGACAGCGAGAGAGGGAACACAAGCAGAGGGAACCAGGGAGCAGGAGAAGGAGAAGTATACTCCCCACTAAGCAGGGAGCCCCAATGCAGGGCTCGATCCCAGGACCCCAGGATCATGACTTGAGCCGAAGGCAGATGCTTAATGACTGAGCCACCCAGGCGCCCAGAGAGATGGAAGTTTAATAAATACCCCAACCATCCTCTGAGCTCTGCTGGTACTCCACACTGGCCAAACCCAGGTGGAAGGCAGAGGGCAAGGGAGTGCACTAGTGTAATCCAGGTTAGCCTCCAAGATCACTGAACAGCATGCAGAAGAATAGAAAGACATGAAGAGACAAAAAGAAGATATGGAAAAAAGGAATGCCAGTTGTAGAACCAGACTATTTGGGTCCAACTTTTGGCTCCATCACCTATTAGTTGTATGGCCTTAGGAAGTTAATCTCTATGCATCTCAGTTTCCTCCCCTATAAAATGGGGATAAAAAAGTACATGAATACCAGTAATTAGTATTTGATAATAAAACTCTTGGTAAGATTAAATGAGAATTATTAATATGTGAATTTCTTAGCACTGCCTGGTACATAGTAAATGCCCATTAAATGTTAGCTGTTATTATTGTACTGGATATTACCTTAGAAGTTTCGATGGAGACACCAGCATACAATAGATTGGGATACTAATGGAAGTTGTGAGTTAGACTAATTTGTAGGATTTTCAAAGCAGAGAGCTGAGATCTGTTAGACAAATTACATGGATGGAGGCTGTCAAAGAGTACTGGTGGCTGGAAATGAGGAGAGAAGAATTTCTGGAGCATTTCTTTAAAGTAATAAAGAAGGGGTTTGGCAGTCATTGAGCTGAGGCCCCTCAGCTTCAAACGCGCCCTCTGCTCTAGGCTTCATGATGCTGGGTGGGGTCTCTAGACCCAGGCCAGCTGCTCTTTTAGTCTCTGCCAGTAGGGGGCAGCAGAGGCCATCACAAGGCTGGACGAAGCAGGGCTTTTTCCTTCCTGCGTGTGTTCTCTCCCGACTCCGCCACCCTAGCAATGCTTCTTCAGCTTGGCAGCCACATGTTCATGCCAGTGGCATCAGCTGATTGCAGTTTCGTTTCCCACCTCTCTCTGATGTAGCTCGTCATACCCCCTTAGGCGTCCAGCGCCAGTTGGCTGGCACCCCCTCTTCAGAGGTCTGAGTTGCTGTCCTGCAGGCCCTTCAACAAGCTTCTACATTTAATAATTCCAACTGCTTGTCTTTGTGCTCCCAGCCCTCCGTGTGGTAGCGGCTTCGCGCAGATGCTGTCTCCATGAAACCTTACTGTTCTTTTGCCTTTCAGTTCTGCCTAGTTAACAACTCTTATGCTAACTTTTCTCAGTTACAGTAGTTGATGTGGTTTCAGGTCTCCTGACGGGACGCTGACTGACCGGGTGGGGTGGTGCCTGCCTTCATCCAGGCTAAGTGAGAGGGCCAGCAACCAGAGTTCTTGGAGGGCTGGGTGTGTGTCCCCTGCAGCTAGGGAGGCAAGTGGATGAGTGTCTCCCCCTCATTCAGGAAATCTACAGGCAAGAGGTGGGCTGATGAGCTGCTTTGGAAGGAGGATGGATGGGAAGTTTTCTATAAAGTCTGCAATAATCTCGTGGAAAACAAAAAAAAAAGAACCCTGGGGTGGAGTGGGGGGGACTGGAGCTGGGAGCAGGTGGAGGCCGATTACTTCTCCCCCCCCCCCAACACACACACACACCTACCTCATGGCATGTCCTTGTAGGGGGAAGGGAGAAGATATAAAATCAGATTTGGAGTTCTGGTTACTTAGAACTCACATCTTAAAGGCCAAACTGAGACCGTTTATGATGTAAAGCGATGACCTCTGTTTACTTAAACTGACTAGAAAATAATGAAGCTTACAGGGTTTGATGCAGATGCAGGGGAAGAATTACTAACCTAACCCCTGCCAAAAGGGATGATGGGATTAAAAACTGAATTTGCAGGGGTGCCTGGGTGGCTCAGTTGGTTAGACGTCTGCCCTTAACTCAGGTCATGATCCCAGGGGCCTGGGATTGAGCCCTGCATCCAGCTCCCCGCTCAGCGGGGAGTCTGCTTCTCCCTCTGCCCCTCCCCCCATCGTGCTCCCTCTCTCTCTCAAATAAATAAATAAAATCTTTAAAAAGTAATAAAATAAATAAAACTGATTGCTGACGAACACTGCATTCACACCCAGTCAGTCCACTGTCTGTGAAACTCTTTGTGACAAAATGGACTCCACCTTGTGGTCATACTTGAGAACTGCACCACTGCCCTCCGGTTTCCCCCAAGGGCAGCAGGATCTCTGTCCCCTCTTCCCTAGTCCTTTTCATACCTCAAGGTCTCTTAAAAAAGAAAAGTATACCAAAATAAAGGCTACTGTGGGGAATTTCATGCAGACATCTTAAACACAATTTGCCTCAAACTGCTGTGGGATCGTTGAGCGTGATGGGCAAGAAAGAATTCTTGAGATGTTGTACCAAGCAACTTTGTTTATTTCAGTAGCTCGGGGACAGGACCCTTGGGCAGAAGGAGCTGCACTTTTGCTGTGTAAAGCTGGTGCTCTAGGGGGAAGGGATGTGCAGGGAGTACTAGATCATAGATGTTCGTCGAATTTCTACTTGTAAAACTACTTTCGCAAGATTTCTCTGGTGCTTATCATTCAGCTTGATATTAACTATCGGTAAGATGTAGACGCTGTCATGAGACCCTTTAGCGATCAGTACGGATTTGATCCTTGTCAGAACTATGCAGGCTCTAGGTCAGCCTTCTGGGCTAAAGGTGAACATTTTTCTGCTTCTATCCCTCATCGGAACCACCTATATTCTTTATTCTCCAAGTCTCTACATTCTCTTCTACCAGTATTATCCATTTTCTTTGGTTTCTTCAAAGCCACAAAAGGCCAGGTGCTTTAAAAACACTTTCACATTTAATCCAACAATAACCTGAGAGACAACAAGTGTTACTGTGGCCATTTCACAGATGAAGAAATCTAGGCAAATGGGCTCCAAGTTTAAATAACTCGACCAAGGCCACACAAGTAATGAGTAGAGGAGTGGGATTTGAACTAGGTCAAGTAGATTGACAACTCAGGCTCTTTCCACCCAGCCACGCTGCCTCTTGGTTGATAAGATTTTCATCTACTCAGGCTTTGAAGCTGGAAACCAGTAAGGTGTTTTTTTTTGTTTTTGTTTTTGTTTTTGTTTTTTGACAGAGAGAGACAGCGAGAGACGCAACACAGCAACACAAGCAGGGGGAGTGGGAGAGGAAAAAGCAGGCTTCCCACTGAGCAGGGAGCCTGATGCGGGGCTCTATCCCACGACCCTGGGATCTTGACCTGAGCCGAAGGCAGATGCTTAACGGCTGAGCCACCCAGGCTTCCCGAGTAAGGTGTTCTTTTATTTTTTTTTTTTTAAGATTTTATTTATTTATGTGACAGAGAGACTGCCAGCGAGAGAGGGAGCACAGCAGGGGAGTGGGAGAGGAAGAAGCAGGCTCCCAGCGGAGGAGCCCGATGTGGGGCTCGATCCCAGAACACCGGGATCACGCCCTGAGCCGAAGGCAGATGCTTAACAACTGCGCTACCCAGGCGCCCCATCCGAGTAAGGTGTTCTTGATGCTGTCTCTCCTTCACCCACATGTGGAGATGGTTTACTGACCCCACCTCCTAAGGGACACTGGGACATGTCCTTTCCTCTTTTGCACTGTCATAATCTTCCTTTGGCCCTTCCCTGTCTTTCCTTTGGAATAATGCAACAGACTCCTAACGGTTCCCATCCCTCCTGCACACTACGCCACGGAAGAGAGAGAGGTCCTCGTTTTAAATCTGACTCTGAAAAGGCACAACCCATCCAGAGGACATTTAGGCCCCATGTATCAAGAGCCTTAACAATATCTATACCCTTTCAATTGGTAATTCTATTTCTGTGAATCTACTTCGAAAACAGAAGCCTGCGTATATAGAAAAGGCGAAATGCACAAAGACAGTGGGGGCAGTGTTAATGATGGGGAATATTCATCCTCTGCCACTTCTTAAAAACTCCATTATGGATAAATTATCTACATCAGTTTGTTTCAACTCCAAGCCAACAGGAAAGTGTGGCCCAGGCCATCCTGGGGAGGTCCTTGGAAGACCCTGCAGCGTGGGTCCTCCTTGGTCACCGTGGAGGCCCCCGCTCTCTCAGTTTGCCTGGTTCCCTCAGTTCTAGGAGCTCACGAGCCTACCTGCCACCCTTGGGGACCTACAGATACACAGTGGGGCTGTTCCTCGCTGCTCCTCTGTGAGGTCTGGCCACCTCCCTGGAGTGCCGTCTGGGAGCTGGCACAGGACCCTGGGCTCCTCCCCCAGCCTGGCGACCTCGCCTGGGGAAGAATGACCCCTGCCAGCTCAGCTTTCCCTCGCAGCCATTTCCTGTCTCCTCTGCCTGCGGCAGTCACTAAGTCACCTCAGGGGGTTTCAGCTTTTGAAAACAAAGGCAGGAAGAGCAGTGTTTTGTGGACAACGTCTTCCAGCAAGCCACAGACCTCCCTGGAGGAAAGTAAGCACAAAGCCCCCTGCTACCTGCTGGAGGAGGGAGAAACATGGGGGAAATCCCACATTCGTGTCTCAAAAAAGTAGCCTACCTTGAGAAGCTCGAGCAGGCAATGTCAAAATGTGAATATTACACATGAAGTCTGTGGGCTGCACAGAGATGCTTCCATAGTCTGGACATCACACAGTTTGCACAACCCCATTCCCCCCACTCGTTTACCCCAGATGCAGGTGTCTGAAGTTTTGGCGGAAATGGCTGAAAGAACAGTTATTTTTACAGCAACGGCACTTGGTTTTTCCAGCTTTACCATCTCTCCCATGCCTGTGGAAGCCCCTCTCCTGTCTAGAGCTTTAATTCTGTCGGCCATACGACCAAGCACCCCATCACCATCTCCAGCCCTGACTTCTGAACTTAGCTCCATGTGTACCTGGACACCTCCTCTCACTTCTTGTCCCAGACCAACCTTGCTGTTGTTCCCCGAGTCAGCTTCGCCTGCGCGGGTCTCATTTCTGTCAATGGAGCGGCAGTGTGTCTAAGCCCAGCAGCGTTCCTCTCTACACTGGCCCCTTCCAGAAGCCTCAAAATGCCTGCCAAAGACCCCAGTTTAGGGGCTTCTTTGCAGAAATTGTCCTGTCTGGAACCACCTCACAGGCGAATGAATGGACTATAAGGAGCCCAGTCACAAGAGCATCCGACGTAGTGGCCGATGTAGACCCTCTCAGTTGCTTGGAGTGAAAGTGCTTATCAGCCAGGACACCCTCTGTCCCATGGTGGCCAAACTATCGCGTCATCTCCCTGGGGCCTTAAGGAGACGCAGACAGAGAAGGCAATCTCCTTAAAGGTAAGGGAGGAGAGTAAAAGTGGAGATGGAGATAGATGGTAGAGTTACCATAATGAGTACCCGTGAATTTAAATTAGGCCATCCGGGCGCCTGGGTGGCTCACTTTGTTAAGCATGTGACTCTTGATTTTGGCGCAGGTCATGATCTTAGGGTCTTGAGATCAAGCCCCACGTCGGGCTGTGCACTGAGTGTGGAGCCTGCTTAAGATTCTCTCTCTCCCTCTCCCTCTGCAGCACCCCCCTAAAAAATAAATAAATAAATAAATAAATAAATAAATAAATAAATAAATAAATGAGGTCATCAGGAGCTCTGTGGATATTATTCTGTCCTACAGCAGGTGAGCTTTCCAGACAGCTGGGGAGCGGAAAAGAAAGTTTAGGAGATGTTTGCTCTGCTCTGCTCTCTCTCCTCTCTCTCTTCCTAACATCTTTTTTTTCTTTTCCTTTCTCCTTTTCTTTCCCTTCCTCCTTCCCTCCCTTCCCCCCTCTTTTTTCTGGCCTACCCAGAATCTGAATAAACTCCCTGTTCGAGGGGAACCCCCATTGCCTGAGCCCTGGCCGAAGGCAGGTCACAGGATCCTCTGTGGAAACTGAGAGAGTCGGGCACTTTCTGCCCCACGCCCTGGAAGCTGGGATCTGGGCACCTGAAGGTCTTGCTGCTGAATCCGACGCTCAGAATTCATTGAGAGACCATTGCAGCAGCGCCCATGTCAGCAGTGGCAGCATTCAGAGTATGCAGTGGCCGGGGAGCCAACAGAGTGTATAGGCCACACTGTCCCAGTGGTGAGAAAAACTGCAGAGCTCTGGGAACAGTGAAGTACAAGGGAGCTACCCCTTCTTTAGTGAGCTAGTTATCTATTGCTCTGAAAGCAAGGACTCCAAGACATGGCGGGTTAAAGGAACAAATACTTGTGCCGAAGCTTCGCTGGTTCAGGACCCCAGGTGCTGCTCAGCTGGGTCCCCCACCAGGCTGCATCGGGGGTTCATGGGCTTGCAGTCTCACAGGGGGGCAGGTCTTGGGGAACATCTGCTGCTAAGCTCACTCCCATGGTGGCTGGCAGGATTCAGTTCCTCATGGGCTGTTAGACTGAGGGTGTCCATTCCTCTTCAGCTTTTGGCCTGAGGCCTCCTGGTCATGTGGGCCTCTTCTCTACGGGGCAGTTCCCAGCAGCCAGCTTCCGTCTGAGCCAGCGAGGGAGACAGAATGTCCAAGATGGCAGCCACAGAAGTGACATCCCACCAGCTCTGCCACATGCTATTTGCTAGGAGCTGATCCCTAAATCTGTCTTGCTCCTACTCAAGGGAAAGGGCTTACCCAAGGGTCTGAATTGGAGGAGGGAAGGGCGGGAGGCTTCCAGCGCTGTGTCAGAGGCTGCAAACCACAGATTCATTGATAGTTAACATTTGCCGCATTTGCTCCTCCCTTTGATGTAGCCATAGCTACAGATACAGATACACAGTCAACCTTTGAGCAAGGTACGGCTTAGGGATGCCAACGCCCCACCCCCACCCCTACCCTGTAGTCAAAAATCCATGTATAACTTTTTTTTCTTAAGATTTTAAGAAATCTCACCCAATGTGGGGCTCAAACTTATAACCCCAAGATCAAGAGTTGCTCTTCCACCAACTGAGCCTGCCAGGTGCCCTTCCATGTATAACTTTGACTCCCCCAAAACTTAACTAATATCCTACTGTTGATCGGAAGCCTAAAAGATAACACAAACAGTCGATTAACACATATTTTGTCTATGTGTTATATATGGTATTCTCATAATGAAGTAAGCTAAAGAAAAGAAAACGTTATTTAAGAAAATCAAAAGGAAGAGAAAATACATTTACAGAACTGTCCTGTACTGAAGAAAGTCTGCACATATAAACAGATGCGTGCAGTTCAAAGGTCAGTTGTAGATAGGGATGCAGGTCTGTATATACACATGTATACATATACACACACATATACACGTACACACGTACTTTTTCGGTTAAACAATCAAAAGTAAGTTACAGGTGTGAAGACATTTCGCATCTAATGACTTCAGCATGCATCTCCTGAGAATAAGGACATTTTTCTACATAACACAGCTCTGTCGCACTATCTAACAATAGGCTTTAATATCATCTATTATGGCCCACACTCACCTCCCTGCAACTTTCCCCGAAGTATTTTTTATAACTTTTTTTTTCTGCCCCAGTATCCAGTCAAGGTCTCAATATTGTTTTTGATTGTTTCATCTGTTTGGTCCCTTTTCATTAGGAACAGTTCTCCCCAATACCATCTCTTCTGGGTTTTCATACTATTGACATCGTTGGAGAGTCCAGGCCAATTGCTTTCTAGAACGCCCCATATGGTGGAGATGATCTCCTGGTGGTGCTGTTTAACTTCTCCCCATATCCACTGTGTTTTTTGTAAGCAGGAAGCTAGGTTAAACCATTTTGGAAAGACTGCTTAGAAGGCACATGTCTGGTAGAGCCGTTATTAGTGATGCTCGGGAACTGCTCGATTTCTCCTTTACTAAACGCACAACTTCCCTCTTGTCATTCGTTCTCTGTGGGATGATGCTGCGAGTCTGTGTGAATATCCCGTTCCCCAACAACCTTCCTCCCAGCAGGTTAGCAACCGGGATTAATCCCGGGACTTGCTTAATGATTACATTTGGGGTTGCAAATGCTGATGTCTAACCTGTCATTCCTTCTACATCTGTCACTCTGCAAAGACGAACTTTTCTTTTTCTCTCTTTTTCTTGTGTTCTGTTTCTTTGTTCTAGAATTATGATGAGTTCATGCTTTTAAAAATTATATTATAATCAACTGGCATTATTCTTTTGATGTGCAAATTGTCCCAAATTTGGCCAGTGAGAAACTCTTTCAAGCTGGCTCCTGTATCCCTTTTTTTTTTAACACTTTTTTTTTTAAAGATTTTATTTATTTATTTGACAGAGATAGAGACAGCCAGAGAGAGAGGGAACACAAGCAGGGGGAGTGGGAGAGGAAGAGCAGGCTCCCAGCAGAGGAGCCTGATGTGGGGCTCGATCCCATAACGCCGGGATCATGCCCTGAGCCGAAGGCAGGCGCTTAACCGCTGTGCC
This sequence comes from Ursus americanus, assembly GCF_024610735.1. Lineage (NCBI taxonomy): Eukaryota > Metazoa > Chordata > Mammalia > Carnivora > Ursidae > Ursus > Ursus americanus. The sequence goes on from NC_142133.1 coordinate 31,437,865, forward strand.
ACCCAGGTGCCCCCCCCCCCTTTTTTTAAAGCTTTATTGGCATATAATTCACCTTCTATACAGTTCACTTGTTCATAGCGCATGCAGTTCCGTGGGTTTTGGCTTATACACAGAGCTGTGCTACCATCAGCAAAGTCCATTTTAGAACATTTCCTCACCCCTCCCTCCCCCCAAAAAAACCCATTACCCATTTAGGGGTCCCTTTCCATTCCCCCAACTCCCTCAGGCCTAGGCAACTATTCATGTGCCCTCTGTTCTTACACATTCGCCTGTTCTGGTCATGACATGTAAGTGCAGTCACACAGTATGTGGTCTTTCGTGAATGGCTTCTTCCACTTAGCATTAGGTTTTCAAGGCTCATCCACGTTGTGCTGGCTCACATCAGTACTTCATTCCTTTCTAATGCCCCATAACATGCCATTTTATGGATACACCACCTTTTGTGTATCTTTCCATCAGCTGATGGACATTGGAGTTGTTTCCACTTTTTGGCTATTATAAACGATGCTGCTGTGAACATTCGTGTATGGTTATGTGTGAACGTGTGTTTTAATCTCTCTTGGGATGTACTTAGGAGTAGAATTGCTGGGTCATAGGGTAAGCCTATGTTTAACCTTTTGAGGAGCTGCCAGACTCTTCCAAAGTGGCTGCAGCACGTTACCTTCCTAGGAGCAATGTATGAGGGCTCCAGTTTGTCCACACCCTCACCAACACCTGTTATCACCTGTCATTGTGATTATAGCCATCCTAGTGGCTGTGAAATGATATCTCATTGGTTGGTTTTTTTTTTTTAAGATTTTATTCATTTATTTGACACAGAGAGAGCACAAGCAGGGGGAGCAGCAGGCAGAGGGAGGGGGAGAAGCAGGCTTCCCACTGAGCAGGGAGCCTGATGTGGGGCTCCATCCCAGGACCCTGGGATCATGACCTGAGCCCAAGGCAGACGCTTAATGGACTGAGCCACCCAGGCGCCCCTCATTGTGGTTTTGTCTTGTATTTCCCTCAGGCTAATGATGTTGAGTCTATTTTTTCCCCTGGTACCTTTGGTTCCTTCCTTCCTCCTTCTTCATGTCTTATTTTATTTCCAAAAAATTCCTTGTATTATAGCTTTGTTTTATTGGTATGTTTTTCTTCTCTGGGGACTCTGGTGATATATACATTAACTCCTTACCTTCTCTGTCTCCCACTTTTTCTCTGATATTTTTACTTCCTTTCCAAATTTACTTTTGGTTCTCTTGACTGTTTTAAATTTTTTTCCGAAAAGAAAATGTTTTTTTTTCCCCCAATGGCCTTTATTGAGTTCTTCATCTAACCTATTTTCCCTTAGACACCATATAATTTAGTTTTCGTATCTCAAGATTGTTTTTTCCTTTCCCGAATTCAGTCAATCCTCATTTTGCTGCTTTCTACTTTGAGCTTTTAAAGATCTGATTTTTTATATTCTTTATCGCTGCTGTTGCTTGCTAAATGATATTTAATCCATGTTGAGAGAGCTGTAATGCATTTTTTCCTCTGCTTTTGGTTGTATTTTCATTAGCTAAAAAGATTTATCATTTTGTTCTGTGGTTTTTATATGGATGTTGGTTGCTGTTTTCTGTTTATTCCAAAAAGTCCTGGATCCTCCTACACCAGAAATAACAGGTGTTTCTACTGAGGGGAGATGGCAGTGTAGCAGGCCCAAGTAATAGGTCAAGGTTACAGCGGGAGCTCCGAAAGAAGCAAGGAAGGATGATTTCTTAGGAAGGAAATCTCTGGGGGAAAATGGAAATGAGAGATGAATGTGAGCATTTAAAACATAGTACTGGTAGAAATATGACGCACTTAATGGAAAAAATAAGGGCAGATCCCATGAAATCTATGGAGGTAAAAAAACATTGGCCCTGGGCTGCCTGGGTGGCTCAGTCCATTAAGCGTCTGCCTTCAGCTCAGATCATGATCCCAGGGTCCTAGGATCGAGCCCACATTGCTCTCCTTGCTCATCGGGGAATCTGCTTCTCCCTCTGCCCCTCCCCCACCCCACTTGTACTTGCTTGCTCTCTCTCTCTCTCTCTCTCTCAAATAAATGAGTAAAATCTTAGCCCAGGAAAAAACAAAAAGCTGTAAGAGAAAGGAGACATACCATTGTATAGAACTCATCAGTAAATAATATTTACCAGGTCATAATGATATAAAAACTGTCTACTGACTTAAATTATGAAAATTGTGAAATAGCAAATATAAGGTGGGTGACAGAAAACAGAGAAGGAGCTATAATAGGGCTAAGTCCTCATCTAACACAATAAAAAGTCAGCAGATCAGGTCTCATAAAGCAAAAAATAACAGCACAAGTACATTATTTTAAAATATGGAAATAACAGAAGAGAAAGTTAAAAATTTGAAAATGAAAGCCTCTACAAAAGGAGATTAAGGGGTTGAATGGGCAGTAGACCCCTTTGTCTTATGAGTCTTGCAGTACTACGTGATTTGAAAAGGTGTATTTAATAACATAAAAAATGTAATTAAAAAAAGATTAGTTGAAGTGCCAGCTGGGAGACAGTACTCTGAGAGTTTGTAGTACTGTCCTTCTGGGTGAAGGGCACACTCTGAGCCAAGGGCCACTTGTTTCCTCCACAGGAGGCAGATGTCAGGGAACCAGCTGGTGAAAGTAGGTGTGGCACCTCTCAAATTACACCTAATGAGTCTCCTCCAAAATGTATGCTTCCCTTTCCTCACATCAGTTGGTTTAGATATTTACGTGAAGTACTCACACCAGAGCTTCCAACAGTTCCTATTGACTGGAAACTGAGATTGATATGGTCCTCTCATGCTACTGGAGACCACCATGTTGGCTGGTGACCAGCCCTGACCAGCCAGGGGATAGACTGGAGGGAATGGCAGGAGGAGTATGACTGGAGCCCCGGAGGTCTCCTAGGGCACCTCATCACTACCATGCCAGAGACACAAGTTAATGGAAAGGTACCACACCATATGTAGGCAGGGCCACCAAGGCAGACTCCTCGAGTGTGACGATTTGGTTCACCTCAATGGGTAAAGAATTCTGGCCAGCTAGAAGGTAAGGGGAACCTGGAATGGGTAGTTGAGAAGGGAAATTACAAATGCTAATAAAGCTTCATGACCAATTGCAAAAATGAGGATTGTAGCCTCTCCTGGTGTTTCTTTTCTTGCTCTGTCATGTATAAGTGTAAATCTTTAGCTATGGTCCTTTCCTTTCTTCTTCCTTCATTTTGTATTTAAAGAATATGGGTGATGGTTACTTTTAAGTTGTAGCCTACATACTACAACACTGAGATAGGATGATGATGAAAATTAGAGGAAGGCTAGACCATCACCTGCAGATGTGGACCTGAGGGCAAGGAGTCAAAGCCGTGCCGCTCCAGCGCTCTGGTTAGGGTACACGTGTGTACTTTTAATGCCGCCATGAATTGTTTTTCAATTCTTGTGTCAGGATTCACTCAAGATTCAGTTTTGGGCAGGACCACTGACTTGTTCTACTCCAGGTCATGTGCCCATGTTCCAGCTACCAGTAGGCAAGGAGAGTTCTGGTTTCTACTGCAGCTTCTACTGGACCCATTGGCTTCTAGTGTGGGAGAAAAGGCCCAGACTCCTTCCAAGACTGAGAGTAGGGGAGGCTCCCTCAGATTAGAAGGATATTCAGTCGCTGGGTAGCCAACAGGATCGCCATGATAGTCTACCCTTCAGTCTGCCCAATGCAACCATCACTCCTACAACAAAAAATGCACTCATCCCCTCCTCAGAAGAGGACAGCTCCATCTCATGAATTATTTTATCTGCCCCCAAGTCCACATCTGTGGGTGATGGTCCATTTTTCTCCTAACTTTTGGGGGATTTCAGGCAGTTCCTCAAGGGAAAAATTACTTGTAAGGTAGAAACAAAAGATGCTCAACAGAAAATTACAGAATGTCAGAGCTGAAAAGAACCTTGGGAATCATCCATCCTATCCCCTTATTGATGAGGAAACCATACGGGATAGAAAATGATAAAGGCCATGAACAAGGCACACGCCAAGTGCTGCAGAGTTCAAAGGAGGGGCAGTGCAGGCCCGCTGAGATAAGGGTGGGCTCGATGAAGGTGGGGGGATTTAACCAGGGACCTGACACGCAGTGGGTGGACTATACTGGTCTTTTGCTAAGCTCAGAATTACTTTTTTGCTCATAGTCTGCTTAACTCAAATTCTACCTCCCATAACTTCCTTGGCTTTTTGAGACCTTATTTATTGGGCCTTGAATTTTTTTTTTGTCAAGTTCCCTTCATTTTGATTTGGTGTCCTGATTCTCCATTTGACCTGGTTGCCCATTTGGACTTGGCCAGTTTCTCTGTCCAGCTGGGTGTCTTGGCTGGAAAAGACCCAAGTCTCAGCCCCTGGGGTTAGGTGACTCCCCCAGAGGTCTTTGGGGGTATTCAGAGAAGACCAAGGGTCAGATATGCAAATGCCTTCTGATATCAGGCAGTTAACAAATGTGTGAAGAGGCTGGCTGTTAATTAATACACAAGTGGTGCTCATGGGATTTAATTTTTATTAAAAAACAAAAGCAAATAAAATCAATGTGATGCCCAAACAAAACCACCTGTGGGCTAGTTTCTGTTTTTGCTGTCAAAAGTTTGTGACTCCTGGTTTAGACAAAACCTGTAGCTATCAGGACAGGTTCAGGAAAACCCCATTCCGTGTCCTGAACTGCCTGCGCGGCCCAGGAGCTCCAAGAGAAGGAATTTGTACGCTATCCACAGCTGGGGTTCAGACCTTGACAGACCCGTTTTATAAACTAGTGAGGCATCCAGTGTAACCCAGATACCAAAAGTGCTGCCGAGCAAAAGGATCAGAAATGAGGGACGGGTCTAACAAAGGTTACAGTGTGACCCTCTTCCCCACCCCAGCCTGGTGGTAGTTCCTCTATGCCCCAGGATTCCGCTGGGCAGTAAACGTTAAAGAGCTGGGTCATTAGACTCCTAGGTCTCACGGCTGGCGGGGGTTATGGCTGGTTCCCTCTTCCCCTCGGACTCCATCACGGATTTCCCATGAGACCTGACTGCTCACAGATCCTCTACGCGGCTCCGGCTCAACGATCCACACCCCACCCACCCTTTACGAGACTCTGCTTAAGTCCCACCTTACCCCTTAAGTTTTCCCAACCACTCCGCCTGCAGACCTTCCGCGCCTACGCTTGTGCCAGGTGGCACTAGTTCGCGCCTCGGTCACACGCCTGCGTGTTTAGATGCGAATGCGGACGCGAACACGCAAAGACCGCGGGACCGCCTCCCCAGTGGCTGCGCTCCTCGAACGCTACCGCGTGCCATGCGCAAAATGAATGAATGAACGCATGACTCAGGGTGCGACCCACACGCTAGGAGAGAGCGCCCTTAAGTACAGCTCCCGTACCGTACAACACGCCCTCGCCGGACCCCGTTCGCCCAAAACAGACTAACGTGAGCCGCGAGCGCGGAAGGCGAGGGAGGGATGGCCGAAGAAGGCCCGGCCTCCCATAGGCCAGGACGGCACAAGGGGTGGGCTCTTTTGGGGGGATCGGTCGTATATTGGTCGAGCCTCCAGACTTAGGGCTGGGATTGGTCGCGCCGCCCCAAAGGCCGCCTCCGCACGGAGGAGGGGAGGGCCCGAAGGGCGTGGTCGGCGCTCGGTCCCGCCCCTGGCGTAGCGGACACGGGCGTGAGCGCCGCGGTCTGCACCTGGGACCCCCGCGTAGGGGCTGCCGCGTCGGCTTGTTCTCGCCGCAGGCCGGGTCGGGGCGTCCGAAGCGCTTGAGGCGAGGTAAGTAGCTTCTGGGACGTGGGGGTCGGGGCTCCGCAGCCGCCGCCCGCGCGGTCCGGCCCCTCTGCCCAGCAGCCTTTCCGGGTCTGCGAGGCCTGACCGGGCGCGTCTCCGGGCCCCGCGTCCCCCGCCGGGAAGGGCACAAAGGGCTCCTGGGGGCAGGGGCGCCTCGTGCCTTCGACTCCATTTTGCCGGCGGAACGGCGGGTGCGGGGCGCGGAGGCGGGAGGCCGGGGTTGGAAGAGCCTGAGCGCGGGGAGTCCGGGCCGAGGGGGGCGCGCGTGTCCACGTATCCTGTCGTCCGAGCAGCTGCGCGGCTGTACGGCCCCGGCCGAACTCACTTTCCCTCGCGGCCTCTCCCCGGGCGTGGGCTGTTTACCCTGCGCGCTCGCTGGGGGCCAAGTGGCCCCGGGAGTCAGGCGCTCGCGCCTGGCTCCCGGGCCGTGCTGACGCGGAGACCCTCTCTCACCAGCTCAGGGTCATTCCCACGGGAAAGATGGAGACGGATGATGCTTTCTTGGTTCTGTGAATGCAGCAGCTGCGGAGGGAAAAAAGCAAAATGTCTTGCTTTTTTGCTTAGAAGGGCCACCCTTTCCAGCTGTCATCACTAGAACTGTTCTCAGCAGCCTAGGGACACATGCCCAGGTCCTTTTAATTATTTGGTTGGGTTCGGTATATTGTTTGTAATAAAAATGAGCGGAAACCTGCCAGTGCCAGAGCAGATTGGACTTCACTGGGAATTCAGTGGGGGAGTGGGGCCTGCACGAAGATAGGTAGTATTCATAAATACCCTAACAGCTCCTAGATCTAGGGATGCATGACTAGGTCAGTTTGCCTAGGGTTTGGTTAAAAGTAGAGGTCAACACTTCTCATTTGCGTTCCTTGCCTCACCTGGATCAATTCTAGGCCAGTCAGTACTAAAAAGAGCAAAGAACTCAGTTTCACCTCTTCTGAAAAACATTTAAAGCTCTTCCCCACCCCACAGCTATTTAATCACGTCTTCCTTTAGGCTACTTTCGTCTGCCTCTGCTTTAACACATCACATTGTATTGAAACCAGTGGTTTCCCCAGCTCCTAGCACTTGGAACGTAGAAGACACTCAATGACTTAAGCCAAAACAAAACAAAACAAAAAACCCAGCAGTGTAGCCAAAAGTTGACAAAACAAAAATTTTCATTACTTTAATTTGTTGGACCAGTTATTTTTATAGGTTAGGGAAGCAGTTGACTTCTGGCTCTCTTAAGCTAAATCAGGCTTTTATCTGTCATGTTACTAACTCTGGATAAGTTATTTAACTTCTCTGTGCCTCAGTTTCCTTACCTGTAAAATGGGAGTTATAGTAGTACCCACTCCGTGGGTTCTGAGGATTAAATAAGATATTGATATAAAGTGCTTAGCATAGTTCGTGGCTCAAAGAAAATGTTCAGGAGTCGTTAGCAGTTATTAGGATAAAAATAAACAGATACTTGAGTAGATTTACTAATATTAAGTATCTGTGTAGTACTTGACCCTTCAGGGTCTCTCTGCCTTTTAGTCCTTATCTGTTGCTGGACTTTAAAGTCCTTAAGCCTTTCATGACTTTCCCCCACAGTGAAACTATTCCACAGATTATCTGTTATTCATTTAGAGTCTCACCACCCACTAGAGACTGATTGATTAAGCATCAGGTAATAACTTGGCCAAGTATTACAGGTAGTGTGGTTGATACGCTCTTAATGTGGTCTGATACTCAGAATCGTCCTGTCAGAGCAGAGGAGCAGATGGGGCCCGTTGTGGCTGACAAATCTGTAGGATGATTGGTTCGGACGGAGAGGCAGAGCTTGTGGAGATGGACTTGGAGTAGCTTTTTTCCTTATAACTTAGCTCTGTTCTCATGAAGAAACTGTCTCCTGTCTTTGAAGGTACTCACAAACATTGTGAAAAGTGGAAAACGTCTTCTCGTTGGCTTTAGACCTGTTATTGGCCAGATCTACAGGTGGCAGATAGAACCCCTGGGGGATGTTGCCTCACTTCCCGGTTTTCCTGTACCACTTTCTGGGGGCAGGAAGCAGGCTAAATTGTACATTTCCTTCCAGCTGTAGGTCCCCTTAATATGTCAGTTTTTCTTAAATTATTTGGAGTCTCCAAAACAAATACCTTCTCCTTTTCACTTGTAGCTATCACAGGAGAATTCTGGTCTCTGGTTCTGTTTTTGATGTAGCCATAATGAATCCTGAATCCTTTCTAGGGAATATGGTTCTTTCTGGGAACTCCTTTCCCAATGTGGCATACTATAATTAGGTATTAAAAACCTGCTGTAAGGTGTGAACTTTCTCTGGTGTCCTGTTGCAAAGACTTTAAGGACAAGCTCCATAAATTTCCTTGTCAAGTGTGCCTGGCATGGGATAGGCACTCAGTGGAGTGCCTCGTTGGTTCAGTCTGTACAGTCTGCAACTCTTGATCTTGGGGTTGTAAGTTTGAGTCCCACGTTGGCTGTAGGGATTACTTTTTTAAGATAAAATCTGTTTTAAAAAAGGTACTCAGTGAATGGTTGTAAAGCCATCGTAGTAATTCTTTCCAGTATGCTGAAACAGGCTTACTGACTAACCTGGTGCTTCTGAAACATTACGAGTCACTTGGAGATCTTGCTCAAACGCAAATTCTGATTCCAGACTCCAGTGGGGCCTGCGAACCTACATTCCCAACAGGCTCTGAGGTGCTGCCGGTGCTCCTGGGCTTCAGACCACACTTTGAGTAGAAAGGTACTAACATAAGTATCTGCATTTGTTTTGTTTTGTTTTAAGATTTTATTTGAGAGAGAGAGCAAGCAAGCAGGGAGGGCGGCAGGGAGGGGGAGAATCAGGCTCCCTTCTGATCAGAGAGCCTGACGTGGGGCTGGATCCCAGGCCCTGGGATCATGGCCTGAACCGAAGGTAGACGCTTAACTGACTGAGCCACCCAGGCGTCCCTGAATTTGGTTTTTAGAAGTATTGCTAAAAATAGGTTTCGTTTCCTTACGGTTTTTGGATAAAGTCTTAGATTTATGATCTTTTTTTCTATTCATCGTGTTATTCTATTTTTAACAATTCTTATATTTTGTTCCAAAAAATGATTTGAGAAATCATTCCAAGATACTTCCCATATAACAAGATTTTTAGTAGAAGTAACTGAGGCAGATAGGTTGAAGGAAAAGTAAGATGAAGTCAAGGGTAAGATTAGTACAAAAGGTGACTGTCTTTCTGTGCTAAGCTTGGGTAGGATTGCACATTTGTTGCTGAGCTTCTTAGTAGTCAAAGCAAAGAGTAAAATTCTATCAGTTTTGCCAATACCTTTAAAGTAAAAACAAACTGGCTGTTGAATGAAACACTTGTTTTTGTTACCGAGGCCAGAGAATTCTCCGGTGTGTTCTCCAAAAGAGGATCCTTTGGTACAGTGAGCAGCATTCTTATCAGTAAGAGTCTTATCAGTCTTCATACATGTAATCTGACTGCCTCACAGAAGACACCCAGCACAGTAGTATAAGCAGTGGCTTGTGGAACTGCAACCCTGGGTCAGGGCCAGCTTGCTCAGACAGTAGCAGAGATTTTTGTTACAGGAAAGCTGTTTTTCTGCCCTGCTTTCTGGTGGGAACAGACACACTGAGTCCTCAGCACCCTCATGGTTTGAGTTTTTTTGGATGGGGACGGTCTGCTAAGGAGGCCAGAGAGCTCGCCGTTGAGTGGACGGGGGGCTCGAAGCTCAGCCAAGCTTGTAGATGCGGCAGCAGCATCTCTTTATTTTTTTTTTTTTTTAAAGATTTTTTATTTATTTATGTGACAGAGAGACAGCCAGCGAGAGAGGGAACACAGCAGGGGAGTGAGAGAGAGGAAGAAGCAGGCTCCCAGCGGAGGAGCCCGATGTGGGACTCGATCCCGGAACGCCGGGATCACGCCCTGAGCCGAAGGCAGACGCTTTTAACGACTGCGCTACCCAGGCACCCCAGCAGCATCTCTTTAAAGGCCTTCCTTAGACCTGCGTGATGAGTTAGAAGACTGGCCTTGCTGCGAGGCTACCTGGTGGCCCCAGTCAGTTGCCAGCCTGTGAGTGAGCAAGTGAGAAAGCTAGAGAAGCAGCCTTCCCACCGTATTGATTTAGAGGGAGCCAGTGGCTCCTCCTCGGGTGCTGGAGGATTCCCTCCGACTCTAAGCAAAACATAGGGAAGTAGCCCTAGGAGGAGAAGGAAAGGGGCTGCTGGTGCTGGAGGAGTCTGAGGATGGCATCGGCCCATTACCAAGCCGGGAGAAACATGTCTACCCTCCATAGCTTTGAACCCCTTCTTCCTTTTTACTTGGCTCCTTTTATTTGGCTTTGACCTTAAAAAAAAAAAAAAGAAAAAAAAAGGTGGACAATAGCGCTCAGGGTGACCTGCCCCACAGGGAAAGACAGGACCAGTGGGGAAAACTAAGGGACTTGGGGGCTTCAACAGCCAGGGAGGGGGCAGGTAGAACGGCGATTGCACTTGGCTGTTGACCTCCTGGTCTCAAACCTCCAGCCATAGCATTCCTGGCACCCACCCCACTCTGAGGCAGGCCCTGGCCTCTTGTGACTGGCCCTTTTGTTGGCCTCCCCCGCATATGTATTTCCCCCTATCATTGCTGCCTCCCACGCCTGGATTGGCTTCTGCCTTTAAGCTTCTTTCCCATAAATCTAGTTCCCCCCAGAAACTTTTCCAACAACCTGACAATGTTGGGTCCTACCCCACTCCCTCCCCCTTTCTTTGTGGGCAGTTTCATGTTTTTAGAGAAGGAGCAGCACTGAGAGCTGCTTTGTCTGGTTCTCTGGTCAGATTCTGCCACTATGTGTGCGTTCACCACCTATACCTGTGGCCTCCTGTGAAAACACAGGGAGTTTGAAGCATTTGGCCCCTGAGCTGGTCGGGCTTGCTCTGTGAAGTAGTACCTGGCCTGTGCAGCCGGTACAGGTGGCTGGCCACGTGCTTGCAGACAGAGATGGGCCTTGCCCCAACACAGCTTCCCTGGCAAGGTTGGTATAAATCCAATTATTTCATAGGGAGGTTGTGATTCAGTGAATCCTGGAGATAGTCCTTTTTTGATCAGAGGAGGATTGCTCCCTGGTTGATCATTCCTCTATCTGAATGGTTTAGTTTAGGAGAGGAGTATCCTCCGTCTCTCCTAATACAGCCCTCCCCCCCCCCATCCTGGATAGGAGCACGTGGGAGGAAGCGCTGGCAGCTGTGACGGGGCTGGACGAGGGGGGTGTAGCACACACCAAGAAGGGTCAGGTGTCCAGGCTTACAGAGTTAGTGTTGCCACATACGTGACGTGTGAGCATATTTTTACTGTAGGGCAAGTGGATGCCAAGCCTACATCACTCCTAATTATATATATCTGATAGGTCATCTGGCCTCTGTGGGGGACTAATGGAGAATTTAGTAGCAAAGTCCAGGTGGTCGCTAGTATATCCTGAAGCTTATGTGGCTCGTCTCTTGGTTTGGCCAAGGACAGAGCAGTTCTGGTGTGTATAGACCTTTCCCAGATGGAGGGTTGAATTCACTGTTCATTGTGTGTGCTCCGAGACCTCCAGACCCTCACTCCAACCCTGTGGTACTTCCCTGTTGGGGAGGAGGCCGGTTGAGGCCTCTGCCCATCCCAGAGCTGCTAGCCTGTAGGAACATTGTAAGATACGTGATCTCTGAGCAGGAAGCCCCACATACAGTAATAGGTTCCGTAAAGCTACTGACCTGGGAGGCAGTGTTGGTCCAATACCACAAGTCATTTTCATCATCCAGAGCAGTCCATTGGAAAAGGAATAAGCTGCTTCTCATTGGAAATGTCCAAGCAGAATCCCTACCTCCACCCTCACCGCAGAAGGTTAGAAGGAGTGATGTGTAAAATCTAGAATCTATGGAAATGAGGGCTGGACCTTCATGCAGATGCCCGCCTGGCAAGTGCAGACAGGATTGAACCCCAGAAATTTAAAGCTTGTGCATTTGCTAGGCCACTTCATCAAGATTGATGTTTTTAAAAATGCTTTTGCCTTCAACAGTCATTACTTCAAGGAGTTCTCCCTGATTATTTCTATCCCAGTTGATTTCTCCCTTTGTGTTCCGTAGCATCTTATATACAACTTGGAATTAGTTCTCGTGGACTTCTTTTAATTCTTTTCTTTCACATGTGTCTGTCTTCTCATAACTGGTGTAGTTGGAGAGGGGCGTGATTTGTCAGGCAGATTAATAGGTAAGATTGCAAAGAGACTGTTTATCCGTACTGAGAAAATAAACCTGCCTTTTCCGAAGCACTGTTTCCATGAAAATCGTTATTGCAGACCATCTTACCTGGTTGCTGAAGGGCCTCTGGCGACAGTATTAACCTAGTTCAGGTTTGTATGCACACTTGAAAATGACCTAGAGGTGTCTCCTAACTAGCTTAAAGTTCTAGCTCACCACTCCCCACCCCCCAGGATAAATGGATACCTTCTTTTTTGAATAATGAGTCCAGACAAGACATAAAAATTACGTCATCAAAACGGAGAGATCATTTGTTTGCACCGTTTTCTTGTCCCGGCATCATCTTATTCCTGCCCCTGTCGCAAGACCACACCCTTTAGTGGAACGGGAAAGCCGGTAAAAGGGGACTTAGCCACCCATCATGGTCTGACTCTAGCCATTGAGAGAGTTCTAGGAATGGAACAAGAAGTAGATGTTGGGGGCTGCAGGCTACACTTTCCAGCTCATGGGCTCAGCTAAAAACATCTTCGTGTGTAGCTTTTTAAACAGCCACAAGGTGAGGCTGTGGCTCCATAGAAACCTGTCCCCGCAGGACAGCAGCACTCATCTCGCTGTCCTGTCACTCTCTTCCCTCTTCTCCTTCACGTGCTCGTCCGCTTTATACCTTGTTCCCTTGATAGTGCCTAAAGAGCTTGGGTTCTGGAGTCACACCGTCCTGGATTTGACTCTCTCAGCCTTGGTTTCCCCCTGCGAAGGGCGACAAGGCGACCTGCTCCCGTGGGAACCCCACTCTCGCGGACTGCTCGTGGGGGTGTAAGTCACTGCCACCCTTCAAGGCCACTTGGCAGCAGAGGCGGCTGTGCAGGTGCCTTGCCCTCCGCCGCAGTCCTGGGTGGGGACGCTGCGCACGTGCTAGCAGGTGCGCGAGGGCTGTGCGCCTGCGTGCTTCTGCTGCTGGTTGGTGGTGGCTCCTCGCTGCGTTGCTTGTAAATAAGGAAAGATTGGAAATAACCCCAGCATCCGCCCTTAAGGGACCAGAGAAATAAACCCGAAGGCACCCCTCCAGCGGAGTGCAGTGCTGGGCAGTGATAGGAAAGAAGGGAAGCCCGCTCTCGCTCTGCGTGTTGCTGAGGAAAGGTCTCCGAGATACTTTTTTTTTTTTAAAGGAAAGAAAACCTTCTGAACAGGGTGTCCTGTACAGTGTGCCTCTTTTACGTAAAGAGGGAGAAGGATGAAAGAGATTTTTGTGTTTGCATATGCATCAAGAGGTCAGAGACATACACAAATTACTGAGACTGTTTACCTATTTTTATGGAACTAACAGTAAATATTTTGCCTTTGTTCTCTGAAACATTGGCTGCTTTTTCTCCCTCTGTTGGGTTCCTTTGTGGCTTGCAAGGTGGCTTGTTACACTGGTTCTGTGCCCCCGACGCCCCAGCGTCTGCTGACCGTGGGCACCGTGTTCCGGGCACTGTCCAAGCCCTGCGTGCTGTAGCTGGTTTGCATGAGGGATGGAGACGAGGGCGGAGGGAAACTTCTCTCTGCAGCACCTTTTGTATTTCAACCACATGTTACCTGTCCAAAAAAATTATTGTTCTGCCCCGTGTGGTGGTTGCGAGAAGAGAGTACGTGTGAAGTGTGTGTGCTCTTCTGGGGTCGCCTCCCAGTGGGCCTGGAGCCTCGTGTGCCTGGGCAGACAGAGCAGGACCCCTTTCCAGGACGGGCGCTCTCAGGGTGTATCTGTGCACACCCAGTTGTTTCCCAGTGTGCGAGCTGAGCCGGATGAGCCCCTCTCCACAACCAGCCCCTCTCTCTCAGGCTTTCCCGTTGTCCCCAGCACCTCCTCTTGCTATCACTTCAGCTCCTGGTCTCTGTGGAAGCAAGGCTATTCTTGTCCAGGTTCTAGCTTTGAGGTTGGCTCAGTGCATTCCAGGTGGCCTCCGAAATCCTAGGCCCTTAAGCTTCCCTTGTTCCCCTTCCCAGACCTCTGGGAGTGGTTCCCCTCTGCCAGCTTTTCAGCCCCAGCCCCTTTCCCACGCATCAGTGCTCCCAGCACCAGTGCTCCCAGTACTTGTTGCCTGTACTCTTAGGCTGAGGGGAGGGTTCTCTGTTACCCCTGAAACTCTTAAAGGAACGGTTGTATTTTCAGGTCCAGCCCCTACATTGTTCTTTCTTCCCTCCCTGCTTCTCCCTTGCCTGTCCACGCACCCAGCACACATGCTCACGCTCTCTCCCTGTCACGGGCATGCATGCGATGTGGCCATTACATTGTTACCTGCCTAGAATTCCACGGCTTCCCTCAGTTGCAAGCTAGTGGGAGAAGAGTTGCTGCTCGCCCCGTCTCTGGTTGCCGGCCATCCTTGGAATGAGAAGGCGCCACCTGGTCCATAGCCCAAGGTGGGGTTTCTGTGTTTTGAAAGGATCCTGCCTCCTCCACCAGGCAAAGTGGGCACTGGGGGAACACTGGGCTCAGCCAAGGCCTGAGCATGCCCTGACTTGCTGTTCCCTAGAGCACAGCCGTCAGAGCCAGGCCAGAGCCACCTGCCAATGGGAGCACTGCAGCAAAAGAACTGTGGCCGGGCTGGTGCAGGGGGGGCCCCGACCAGGCTCCTTACCCAGTGGGGCCAGGACAAAAGTGTGGCTTTAAGCCTTGCCTCTGATTTGGACCTGCATTCACCTGCCTGGGCACCAGCTGCTGGGGCTGGGACTGGCCACATAAAAGCAGAGAACAAAGTGGTCTACAACTCCGTCCGCTTCAGAAAACTCCGGGGCCAGGGAAAAGCCAGACCTGTGTTTTCCTCTGCAGAGATAGACACCATTCGTTCTTTCTTTTCTTTGACCAAAAAAAAAGGTGGTCCTTTTTTTTTTGAAGTATCGTTGGCCTATTTTTGTTAGTTTCATATGTACGACATAGTGGTTCCACAATTGTGTGCATCACAGAGTGCTAGCCAACAGCGTCTGTCCCCATACGGCGTCACTACAACGTTATAGGTTGTATTCCCCGTACTGCACTGGCCTACTCCGTACACCCTGTGACTGCCTGACTGTATAACTGGAAGTTTATACCTCTGAGTCCCCGTCACCTGTTGCCCCCTCCCCCCAGCCCCCTCCCCTCCGGCAACCACCGCTTTGTTCTCTCTGAGTCTGTTTCTTCTTGTTGTTCTTTGTTTTGGTTTTTAGACTCCAACTATAAATGAAAACATCTGGTATTTGTCTTTCTCTGACTTATTTCATTTAGCATAATACCCTCTAGGTCCATGCATATTGTCAGAAATGGCAAGATTTCGTTCTTTGTTTCCATAATCTTAAGTTGTTTTCATATCTTGGCCGTGGTCAGTAATGCTGCAGTAAGGCTGCGTAGATCTGTTCAAAGGAACGTTTTCATTTTCCTCCGGTAACTGTCCGTAAGTGGAAGAGCTGGACCGTGTGGTACTTGTCGTTTTCGGTGTTGGGGGAGCCTCCGTGCTGTGTTCCACGGTGGCTGCACCAGTTTCAGTAATTCACCAGCACTGCACAAGGGGTTCCCTTTTCTTCACCTTTTTGCCAACACTTCCTATTTCTTGTCTTTTTGATTTTGGCCATCTGACAGATGTCAGGTGATCTCTCTTTGTGCCTTTGATTTGCATTTCCCTGCTGATGAGTGATGTTGAGCATCTGTTCATGTGTCTGCTGACCATCTCTCTGACTTCTTTGGGAAAATGTCTATTCAGGTCCTCTGCCCATTTTTAAAAATCAGATTATTTGTTTTTTTGGCGTGGAGTTGTATGAATTCTTTATATATTTGGGTATTAAACCCTTATTGGATATATGATTTGCAAGGATCTTCTCCCATTCAGTAGGTTACCTTTTTGTTGGTGGTTTCCTTCATTGCAGATGTCTGTCTTCATCATTAAAAAGTAAGTTCTCCTGGACACAGATGCAGAGAATATATCTTTTTTTCTTTTCCTTTCCCATTTTGTAGAGAGCTGAAGGCTTCAGGGAACCCTGACCTGGGAACATCTCAATGGCCTTGGGAGAAGAAAAGGCAGAGGTGGAGGCACCCGCGGACACAAAGACCCTGTCCTATGGGCAGTGGACCTGCAGGGAGCAGGAGGTGGACACCCCGGGGCTCGCGAGTGGGGAGCAGGAGCAGCCACCGTGCCTGGAAGCTGAGAGAGGGCCTGTCTCCCCTGTGTGGGGAACAGAGGGGCTGTGTGCCCCTGGCCCCAGCCCCTCTGGAGCCTACCAGCCACAGGCCAGCACCACCAGCAGGGAGCCAGTAGCTGGTAGATCTAAACTTGCTCTTGGTTGCCTGCTTCCTCCTGCTGGCACCGGGACTAGAGACCTTTTGCACTCTGTGGGAAGCCAGGTAGGTAATAAGGCCAATGGGACTGTAGATTTAACTCATGTGATCCTTTGGGAGTATGTTCTACCATTTTCTTACTATCTTACCTGCTTTCTCAGCTCCTGTACAAGGTGGGGAATTGGGGGGAGTCTGGGTGTGATGATTTCTGTTTTACAGGCTCACCTGGAGTGTTGGGCCTTGGGGCCATTGGGGACTCTGTCCACAGCATCTCCTGGTCCTCGAGTATGATTGGTGATCTTCTGAAGACTAGGGATGCTGTGGCCAAGACCTGTTGCCCAGAGGGCTGGCTGGGGGAGCTGTGACAGGGGGAGCCGTGTCCTTTTTCTGACTTGGTGATCTGAACTCTTTGGGGCGGGGGGGGGGGCCTGAAGAGACTTGGGGAGGGAGGGTCCAGGGCTGTGCATTCCTTCAGGCTCTGAGTCTGTATCCCCTGGGGACCCAGGGAACCTGGCAGAGCCTTGGAGCCTCTGTGGTGAGCACTGTCCCTGGGCAAGAAGACTTTCTTGGGCCTCCCTGACTGCAGGAGAGCCTTGCCTAGTCAAGTCACAGGGAGCAAGCAGTCCTGCTTGGCTCTGTGACCTCAAGCATACCACCAAGTCTTTCAGGTCCTCAGTATAACTGGGAAGGTGACCTGAATGATCTGTCCTGCCTGGCTCTGACATCCTCTTATGTTCTGCTTGCCAAGGCCTTCCATGGGAATGGCTTTGATGTCTTCAGTACCACTGTGGCCTTGGCTGCTGCGTGCTGCCCCCGTGCAGTTTTGTCCTGTGAGGATGCTCCGAGCATGACTGTCTGGGAGAAAACAGCAGCTGGGCCCATCCGCCTGGGAGCCAGGGGTGGTGGGAAGCCCAGGGCACCTGTGAGTCAGGGATTTAGTGAAGCAGGAAGCAGATAAGCAAACACAGAAATAGGCTGTTTCATGAGCTTACTATAAATGAGCTTAGTACTGCGGTACCTGTTGTGCGTTTAGCTCTCACCCTGTGCTTCTCACGCCTGAGTTTCCTTTAATCCTCATGTCCCTAGGAAGTGGTACTATTACTATCCCCATTTTACAGATGAGGGAAGGGAGGCCCAGAGTCATCCATCTGGAAGGTGGCAGTTGGGTTGGCATCAAGTCTGTGTGGTTCCAAACCCCATGCCCTTAACCATTGCGTCTGATCCTACCTTCCTCGGGGGCAAGTTCTTCATCGAACAGATTGAAAACTCAGTGTGAAGAGGCTGAGATGAGGGACTTGCTTCGTTCATTCACAGCCGGTCTGAGCTGAACGGGTCGGGCCCGATGGGTCACCTGCCTCTTGGGTGGGGATGGGTTTCGGGGCAGGGGTTTCTTCTGCCCAGGACGTGCTTCTCCGAGGTTAGGTGGTGTGCTCCAGCCTCGGCATGACAGAGCCGCGCGAGCTGCACCCTCTGTCTGCTTGCACAAAGACTGGAGCGTGGGAACGGTTTGGGAAAGATGGTCTGCTTCCCGCAGCGCGCGGAGCTTCCATGCCGGCCACCCGCCATGCTGCCTAGTTCGTGCATCAGATGCAGACTCTCACTGCAAGAGCTCTTCGGAATATCATCTGGGTCCCCAGGGAAAATTCCATAGTTGTCCTCCAGGAAAGAAATTTGGTTTGCTTATTTTCACCCGAGTGCTTTTTCTTCCCTCTTCTCATTGCAGATGGAGGAGACCAGGCTTTCTGCCTCAGAAGATCTACCTCAGACTCTTAACGTTCCCAGAGCCACAGGCCTTTGCTCGGGACACGATGCCGATAGCGAAGATGACCCGTCCCCGGTTGAGTCGCCGCGGGCGCTAGACCTCAGCCAGCAGCCCCACAACTCAGGTTTCCCTTTCCCGCCGAGGTGGAGGCCGCTGGGGAGCCAAGCTACCGCTGCTCCTCGGCTCTCCAGCCGCAGCATCTCTGCCTCCTCCCTGGGCAGCAGTCTCCAGGGTTGCCGAGAGAGGGCGGCGCCTCCAGGTTGCTCCATAGCCAAGGTCTCCTCCTCCCTGGAGCTGGTTGGCCCCCAGTCGGCCCCCTCTGTGGTGGGGCCGGGACTCCAGTGGTCACCCCGGCCTGTGTCCTCCGGGGTTGATGCTCCTGGGCTGGGCGGGAGGCGCCTCTCCTTCCAGGCCGAGTACTGGGCCTGTGTGCTGCCAGACTCCCTACCTCCTTCCCCCGACCGCCACTCCCCGCTCTGGAACCCGAATAAGGAGTATGAAGATCTGCTGGACTATACTTATCCGCTTAGGCCCAAGCCTCAATTCCCAAAGCACCTTGACAGCCACATACTGGCTGACCCTGTCCTGCAGGACTCGGGCGTAGACCTGGATAGTTTTTCTGTTTCCCCAGCAAGTACCCTGAAGTCACCCACTAATGGCTCCCAGAATTGCCCATCAGCAGAGGCCTCTGCCCTGCCATTCGCTAGGCCCAGAGAGCCAAGTCTTATGCGGTGGCCCTCTGGAGTACCCCAGAAGCAGGGCAGCGTGGGGTTGACATCTTGTAACCAGCTCGCATCTACCCCCAGAGCCCCAGGCAGTAGGGATGGTCCTTGGGAGAGCAGAGAGCCAGCCCTGAGGGGTGTGAAGGACTGGTTCCCCGTGGGCACGCACCTTGAGGTGGGTTCTCCCCAGCCGAGGACATGGGACAGAGGGTGGCCCTTGCCCAGGGCAGAGAGAGAGAAGGGGGCCAGCCAGGGTGTCTGGCACGCTGCCTGCACAGAGTCTGGATGGAAGTCAGAAGAGGAGGTAGAAAGTGATGACGAGTATCTCACCCTGCCCACTCGGCTGACGCAGGTTTCTAGTTTGGTTTCATATCTAGGTTCCATTCCCACCTTGGTGACCCTGCCCACCGGGGCTGCCGAGGGGCAGACCTCCCTGGACGTGTCAGACAGTGACGGGCCAGCTTCCCTCCCGTCGGACTCGAGCCAAAGCCAGCTTCCTTCTGGGGCTGCCTTTAGAGCGCCCAGGGGCCCCAAGGGCCAGAACCACCGTTTGCTGCACTCCTTCGTCCAGGCAAGGGGCTCTACGGGGGACGGCAGTCTGGGGAGCAGCCAGGCCCTGGGGGTCTCCGGACCGCTGAGAGCACGCTCTTCCTTGCCAGCCGTGTGGGACCGGCGCGCGTGCTTGGACCCAGACGCTACAGGGCAGCCTCCCGGGAAGGGAGAGCAGGGAAAAGAATCGCTTGTGCAGTGTGTGAAGGTAAGCTCTGCGTTCGAGGGCCTTCGCCTAGAGGTGTGTCTTCTGCGCGTGCGTGGACTCCAACGTAGTGGCCTTGAGCGCTTTGTATGTGCCGGGCACTGCGCTGTGCCTTCTCGTACTTGAGTCTCACGGCTCTGCCCGGTAAGGACTCCCGTGGGCAGTTCACGGTTGGAAAGAGGCAGTGGGGGGCTGGGGAAGCTGCCCGCCCGAGCCTGGGGCCTGAGCTTCACCACCACTCCAGGCTGCCACGAGGGCTCTCGACCTCGAGGAGGGAGAGGCGTCCTGCACAAGCCGCGTGCGCGCTCACCGCCTTTGGGGAATAGTGCACTGCACGGAGGTGAATGGTTTTCTGGACTGTAAGACTTCTGAGAGTTTCAGGTTGACGAAGTGGTGGAGCGCTAGGGTTGGAGTCCTTAGATGCTGTGTCCTGGCCGTCTGGGTCACCAGACCTCTTGTAGACGCGTGACTGTCTGGAGGTAGGATTAACACCGCGGGGCAGCGTGGCCAGCATCAGGCAGATCTGAGTTTGAACCCCAGCACTGCCGCACTTGGAACTGCGGCTCAGTCTTTCGAGTTTGCGCATTTGTAAAACGTGGAGCCTTGCCTCCTCGGGGTGTTGTACGGATGACATGAGATAATTCGTGCCGAGGGCTCTGCAGTCCCCGACGCAAGGATGTTCATGGCTCTGCACGCGCACAGAGTCCGCGCGTGGCCTCGTGTCCTGGGTGAGTGTACGGACGCTGCACGCGCAGCAGCCGGCCAGGGGGCGAGAGACCGTGAGCCGGGGTGCCATGTGTTCCCTAGCATCTGAGGGCCTCAGTCAGCCCCGGGACGTCCCGTGTATGACTTTCTTTGTCGGGTGAAGCAGGTAGGACAGCTGTTAGCATGTGCCTCTTTTGTGATAAAGACCGAGATACCTGGGAGGCAAATGCAGAACGGGGACACGCAGTTTTAAGTCAGTTGTTTCCTGCCATAGGTTAAAGTTAGTCACCATTATAGGCCTTTATTTTGTTTTCCTCGGGGACAGAAAGTTAGCAGTGGTGCTCACCCAAGAATCGGTTTCCATGGTAGGCGGGCGTCCTCCGGGCTGGTCCCTGTCCTCCCGTCAGCCGCTCTCCCCACATGCAGGGCGGACTTCTCTCGGCCTGTCATTTTTGGTGTCACAAAGGCTGAGGGGCGACCGAAATCATATTGCCCTCGCGGAGGTCTGGAGTCATGGGGTGGGGACAGGCAGGGGAGGAGGGAAGAGACTGACCCCCTCAAGTGAGGGAACGCTTGGAAAAGGTGCAGAGTCTGTGTCCCGGAATCCCCTGGATTGAAAATGTCAACCGCAGTTCGGTCAGTAACACCGTGTGTTCTTTTGTCTACACAGACGTTCTGCTGTCAGCTGGAAGAGCTAATTCGCTGGCTGCATAACGTAGCAGACACTACCGACCACCTGATTCCGTCCAAGTCCAATCTTACAGGTCTCAAGTCTTCCCTGCAGCTTTACCGGGTAATATGTGGTCCTGGCTTCTGGCTGTTCACCCACCAGAGTGGTGGCTAAGTACTTGGTTACAAAGTAAAAGCTCAAATAACCGATACTCGGTATGTTATGGCGCAATTGACTATTTTACCTGAAATCTAATCAGAGGCCCTTTTCAAATTCTTAATGCTGAAAAACTAAAATGTAGGAGTTATTTCCCAGGCCAAGCAGAGTTTGGAGAAAAAAGATTTACCTTTAATCAGATATTCTTAAGGGAATTTGCAGTGCAGTTTTGCAGATGTCTCGGGTTAGGTGCAGAACAGCACTATTACGAGTCACTAGTCACATACGGCTATTTAAATTAAGTACAGTTAAAGGTTCATATTTTCCAGTTGCACCAGCTACATTCCAAGTGTCCCAGCATCACATTTGTCTAGCGGCTGCCATATTGAACAGTGCAGAGAGAACATTTCCATCAGCACAGAAAGTTGTTGGATAGTACTGACTGGAATTTGCTTCTTGGTGTGTTTGGTTTTTTGTTTTGTTTGTTGTTTTTTTGCCTCTTTTTTATTAAGGCTTTGTTATTTTTAAGATCTCTTTAATTACAAGTTCTGGCTAACTGGACTTTCTATCAGGCGTATTTGGAGTGATAGTCTGTGCCTGCTGATCTGGTATAGTTATCAGTACGTCCCCCTCCATCCTCAGAAGTGTTCTGAGCCGGATGATAAATTATACGGTTACCCTAAGTCTAACATTAACCTTGACCGCACTACCCACAGGCCTCTGGCATGTCTGGTTGGCCAAGCATTCCTAACCTCTTTTGAAGGAGCAGAGGTAGTCTGTGGGGTCTGAGCCTGTGAGGCTAGTCTAGAAAGGGTTTTCTGAGACAGTTCTTTGAATTTCTGTAACCTAGCCAAGTGTCTTTAGAGGAGGCTAGGATTTACCTGTGCCTAAGCTGGAGCACCCCCCGCCCCCAGCGCCTCCCGCACCCTGGCAGGAGAGGGCCTGTTTTCCAGCACGGCACCAGCTACAGTTTAGGGGCAGGGCCTCGCCTGGCTGGGCCAGCTGTTGGACCTTAGTGGGAGTGCTGTTCCCTGCTGTGTGTAGAGAGGCTGCCCTGAGGGCCTCACCCAGAATGTGCTTGAGGGAGGAGAAGGCTGAGTGTGACAGGGTCCTCTCTGTAGCTTCCGAGTGCGTGTGCAGAGCTGAGCACCCCTTGGGGGCTCAGGGGCAGTACCACTGTGGGGAGGGGAAATAATCTGGAAGTTCCTTCAGAATATCTGGGTGATGTCTCCAGAGTGCCTCAGCCTCATCCCCATCAAAGCAAGTGCCAAATAGAACAAGTCCATTCCCTCCATTTTATCCCTCACTCTGTCCTTCTCTGCCTCAAGTTGCAGGCTAGTCAGAGCAGCTTTCTTGCTTTGTGGGTAGAACTGAGATCTGGGCTGGGAGTTACCCTCGCAAGTCAGTGAAGACTAGCCCTCTTGTGTCACCCACACAGTTGTGTCATGAAGTGGGACCGCTGTCAGCCCCTTTCCCAGACAGACTGGTACATGCCTCATGCGTACGTGTGAGCTACCTTGACTCCTGCTTAGATGATAGCTCATACAAGCGTGTGTGTGTATGTGTGTTCACATATTGTCAACTGTGACTCTGTCTCATATTTTGTCTTAACACTGGGTTTACGGCAGCGTACGAGCTACAGAAAATACTAAAGAATAAAATAATAAGTACAGGTATTAGGGCAAAGGAAAACTAAAGACAGGAATATAGTTCAATCCAAGAGTAAAATTCTGACTCCAGAATGTGAACCACCAAGTTCTGTACCCTGTACTAAAGGCCATCATGAATTTGACTTGACACATCTTAGCAGCTAAAGGAACATCAAAAACAACTGCAAGGCTTGGCACCCACGAGGGGAAACCAGATCCGCTACTTAGGAGACTCAGCTTCCCTGATGCCTTCCCAAGGCCCAAGGTCTGCACAGAGCAGGACACTGAGGGAAGAAGTGGGTGGGGGCCCCTTTCTTGCGGTTCTTAACAGGTTTGTTAGAATAGAAGACTGTGTTCTGAGAATCCGATAGCCTTGTGGGTTTAAAGAAAGCCCTGTGAGGTATGGCAGAAAGAAACCCTGACTCCAAGCTGTTCATGAACCAGGCTCTGCCAGGGAAAAGAAAACTCTTCTTTTGTCCAATTGTAAACAAAAGGATTGAGTCTGTATTTACTTTGGGCTCAAACTAAGTAAAGTTAAACTAATGTATTGCTTACTTGGGGAATTCTGAAGATTGGGTGGGTTTTGTCTTCCAGGTTACAGAGCAATTGAGCTACTCCACAAAGGATCATTTTAAGTTTTACAAAACAATAGTAACAAAGCTTTTTTCTCTCTTTTCTGATATGCTTTAAGCAATTTAAGAAAGATATAGATGAACACCAGTCCCTGACGGAGAGCGTCTTACAGAAAGGGGAGATTCTTCTTCAGTGCCTGTTGGATAACACCCCAGGTGAGATGCTTGAAGTTTTGAAACGAGCCGGCACGCAGTCCCTCTCAGCAGCAGGTCCAGGGGCCACAGGGTCACCGGTAAGGATCCAGTAGAGCAAGAGCCTCCCCCCCATCCCCCGGCCTCACCCACTGCCCTAGATTCTGATGGCTGCTCGCCAGCCCTCACCTCGTCCCTGCCCCTGCAGCCACACAGCGAGCTGCTCACCGAAAGGTAAGCAGAGTCGAGCCTGCAAGGAGGACACTCTTTGGCCTTCCCCCGGTACTGACCTGCGCAGGAATGCTGGTTTTCATCCAGTCGTCCTTGGCTCTCTGATAGGATATTCACAGTAGGGAGCCCTCAGGGGTTCCCCTCCTTTCCCAGCTGAACAGGCTGAACCCGTCTCTGGTTATCTGCTTGGTGTTCTGCTCTGAGGAAGTATCCGTTTGGGTATTTGAGAGCAGTCCATTCTCAGGGAATGGACTGAAGGAAGAAGCGCGCTGATGAGAGGGGAAAGGCTCGAGTTCATTTTGCAGGATGGGTTCCCAACTTAGGAAAATGGAAAATCACAGACTTCGAGAGTACACCTAAGCATGCAGAGTGCAGGGATTTACGATCGGAGCTGTCCTTGCTGTGGGCAGACGGGAAATGGAGGATGAGCTCGGAGGGTGCTAGGTTGAAGCAAAGAACTGATGGATCGCCAAGAGCAGCTCCTGGTTTCCTGTAAGACTAGACAAGCAAGAGCTAGAAGATCCCGTCTATGTTCTGCCTCAGTTTTGGAGTGAGGTGGGGCTTCTGCTGGAAACAAACCACAGAAGCAAAGCTGGGCAGGACCCCTGGGCTTGAGAGGCAGTGAGGCGGCGCTGTCGCGACCAGAAGTGCTGCGTGCGAGCGAGCGAGGTGGCTTAGAGCAGAGCTGCTCGGCCTGGGCAGTCGCCACACTGTGGGCCACATAGCGCTCTGTGAGGAGGGCTGTCGTACGCGGTGCAGGATGTTGAGCAACACCCCTGGCCTTCACCCATTAGAGGCCAGTAGCACCTTCACCTCCTCTCCAGTAGTGACAACCCAAGATCTCTCCAGACGTTGCCAGATATCCCCTGGGATGAAAAACAACCAGGGTTGAGAACTGTGAACAGGCAGAGGGATTTCAATGGGACAGGGAGCCAGCCACTGAAGGCTTTTAGCAGGGCAGTGATTATCCAGTGCGAATTATGGGAGCCCTTGGCAATCCCCTGCCCTCAGGAGGCCTTTGTTTTGGGGCTTGCACTAGGGTTTTTTGGGTTTTATTGGGGCAGAAATTCAGTACGTCAAGCTCCTCTGCTACTTGAATTACATCCGTGTTACACTGAACACCGTGAGCCAGGCACTGCAAGCAGCAGTTAACATACAGGATTTTTTCTCCCGTTTAATCAGTCTTGAGATGGATGCTATTATTACTCTTCCCCCAGAGTTGTGAATTTGCCTTAGACCACACAAGCGGTGGCAGCCTGTCCAGCCCCTTGCTGCTGATGGCCC
Source organism: Ursus americanus (assembly GCF_024610735.1). Classification (NCBI taxonomy): domain Eukaryota; kingdom Metazoa; phylum Chordata; class Mammalia; order Carnivora; family Ursidae; genus Ursus; species Ursus americanus. The sequence goes on from NC_142133.1 coordinate 31,462,830, forward strand.
TGCTGCTGTGTCTGGAGGTGCAGGGGCCTGAACAGGAAGGGAAGGAGGAGCTCCATACCAGGAAACTCTGCCCAGAGACCACTTGTAACAATGGGCCTCTTAAAAACTACAGGTTCTTTGACCCTTATTCAACAACCAACCCAATAATATTTCTCAGTGCTTAATCTGGAATAGGAACATCCCCCTTTACCCTTGTCTCAAAATGAGGCACATGGGGTTCCCGTGATTTTCAGGTATGTACCCAGGCCCTTTGAGACTGACACATTGCCCCTCCCACCCTCTGCCCCTCCTCTGTGTTATGTGAAGATGACACGTTCCCCTTGACCTTCACAGGGTTTCTCCAGCTAGATGCACGAGTGTCTCAGCTCTCTCCAGGGCCCACTGCCAGCGTGGCTAGAGCCTGAGCGCACACACCCCTACCCAGCTTCGCAGCCCGCTTTCTTCCCCAGTCGTAAGCAGAACCATAGGGACAAGAACCGAAGTCATTCCCCCTCCAAAATGTCTCTGTCTCCGCCTCCTGCCAGAGGCCTCCCTGTGGAGGGCTGGCTTTCTCACTGGGTGCTGGCCCAGCTGCTCTGGTGCACGTGTTGCCAGTCCTCTCCCGTACCCAAACTCCGAATTCAGCTGGATCACACGGCTGGAGCCTATTGGCATGAAGCTGAACCAGGCTCCTGTATGTATGTAGTATTCAAGGACAATGTGAAAGTCTGGCTGGGAAAGATTTCTTTCTCACGCCCAGCTTTCCTTTTACTTGGCCCCAACTAAATATTCTAACATCCTAAAATAGAAGTTCAGAAACAAAAAATAAAGGTCCCCCGAATTCCATTGACAAACACACAGGACTGAGCCGGGGCCGGTGAACGCGGAGGGGAGAATCCGGGCACTGCCCGCGCACCCCGCTGTACCGCGGGGCTCTGGCCACATGGCACCGCGCTGCTGCGGCCTCCCTAGAGCTGATCGCCCTGCAGCCGCCCCGCCATCCGCATCCTCTGCAGATAGGCAGCTTCCCCTTTCCCTTCTGCGCTGGCAGCGTTGCAGCTGTAGCAGGAAACTGGAGGGAGTGTTAACACAGCTGATAGAGGCTCAGGAAGCTAACACAGCCTTTGTGTTTAACAAAGGAAATAAGGTTTTTAAGAGAAAAACAAGCCTGCTGTGTGTGATGCACTCTGAACCTAGTCCTTCCCTTCCTCAAATGACCACTTGGCCTGCGGGAGGAAATCCTGGCCTAAGCTCATCTTAGCCTACTTTCAGATCATTTTCTTTTGAAGTCTGTTCCTTGAGGACCCACAAAAAGGGTTCAAAGCATTCCCGAATACATTACCAGGCTACCTGTACACACGCTGAGTACCAGCTCCCCAGCCAACAAGCTGTTGGGACCTGACAGCAGGACCTCATGTCCTAATCTTGGCATATTGTTTTGTTTCATCTAGGCCTGCCCCGTAGGATCTGGGTGTGCCTGCTGTCTTAACTCTAAAAGCCAGGTAACACCAGTCACCAGAGCACCATGCTTCTGCGCCTCGTTATGAATTATGTAAATCCGAAGTGGAGCCAGTGAAATTCTTTCAGCTCTAGTCAGAAGTTAATAAGAGATCCTCCAGTCCCTGGAGAGTCACTGTTAAAAAGCGTGGACATCCTTAAACTAATGCCATGTTACTATTTTGTATAAAACGCTACACCCTTCTATGATTCTTTAGAAAATAGAAGTACATGTTGTGTTTTTGTCTTGGGGGTTTTTTTTTGGCCTAATTGCTTTGAACCTCATTTGTTAGTGTTAAAGGATGTCCTCGGGAGGATCTCGAAGCAGCCCAGTGAGCTGGAGAGCCATGCAGATCGCCTGTATGACGCTATCTTGGCTTCTCTGGACATGCTGGCTGGCTGCACCCTCATCCCTGACAACACACCAGTGGCACACAAGAGCACTGATGTGAAAGGGATAAGCCTGGTAAGTAGGCAGCCCATGAGAAGAAAATCTGTCCTTGGACCCCAGTGCCAGATTAGGGTACAGAGCTCCTGCTCTAACAGTTGGCTGCTACTTAGATGCTTGTTGAACCAACAGTTACTGGAACAAATGAAATGCTAGGAGAAGACATGCTGAAAAACATGCTACGATTGCCAGGAAGAAGGTTGGGGGTCTTCCTGTGGTGAGCTGGCTCGCTTCGGTGCTTTCCAGGACTTCCTTTCACCCTTGCTGCCTGCTTAAGGACTAGGGTGCCCTGTGCTCGCACTTCTGTGGCAGTCCCTCCACCTCCACCCCTTCAAGACAAGTGGCAAAACTCCAAACTCCTCTAGTGGAAGCTTCTCCAGTATAGGGCCACTGTCAGGCTGCCTATTCTGTAGGCTCTTCTTGCTCAGCTCCCTTGGTGCTCCATCTTCAAGCAACTCGACAGCACCAAGTGCCCACAGAGACTCAGTTACTGATGGGTCCCCACCCCTGCCTTCCCAACAACGATCTCTGCAAACTCCCTTCCAAAAAGGGCTAGGGGGATATTTGGGGGTAACATGCCTTAGAGAATTAACAGTACAACTTTCTTTTGATCTTTGGGAAAGTCGAACAGGGAATGATTGGGAAGAGGAGCTAAGAGAGCAGAGGTATGGTGCCCAATGGGGGGATCACCACTGCCCAACATTCTGTACAATTCCACAACTGGACCATACTTTCTCTGAAACTTCCTCTCCCACAACCAAAATGCGGTGCTTAATTCACAAACGTTCTAGGTGACAATTCACTGTAGCCAAGAGAATGTAAAGAATGAAATCAAGGTATGTCAAGAGGAGGAAGTCCCCGTACTTGCCTCAAAGAAATCTGAGCAATAGTTGTTTTAGTTCTAAAATGAATACAGTGATTGTTGTCATTTCTTCCTCCGCAGCCTTCTGCCTGTAAAAAAAAGGTTTCTCTCTCTCTTTCAGGCATCTTCTCAAGCAGATATGTAATCTGTCGACTAAAACCTGGCTGGTGGGAAACTTTCAGGAAGCCCTTTTAAGAGCCACTTAACACTGAAATCAAGGGGGAAACTTAACCGTAATGTATTAGCTTTAAAATGCCTTTCTCTTCCCTGAAGTAAGGGCTGTTGAGTTACTATCGTTATTTAAAATGAATCCTTCCAAACTGAGGTTTTCCTTTTGGTGCTTCTCTACAAAAGCATATAGCTTTGCAGTTTCTGATAAAATAATGCTAATAAGGCTTACAGGTCTTTTACATACACACACACCCCAAAATCCGGTTAAGAACAGAGCTCCTAAAATAGTCTACCTGCTGAGATACTTTGAAGAAGGTTCACATGAGAGAGAAGGTACCAGAAACTTGGCATTCTAAGGCATACCGGAAGACCCAAGAGACTGAAAACATGAATCATTGGCCAGGAACTTGGGTCTTTTTATAAAATTAAGCTTAGGTTTATAAATCCCTCTTGAAGATTTTAGAGTCTTTAAATCTCCAAATTAACAGAGAGTTCTGAACAAATTATTTTTGGCTGTTAGGAACCTTTTAAGTTATCTTCAGGGTTTAGTAGGGCTCCCTCTGCCTGCCTAAGTAATACAGTAAAGGAAAATGTGTTAGGGACTAAGGGAACTGCCACTGAGCTTCCGTAGGACTATGGCCTGATTATCCACACCTTAAGGGGACCTCTAGGAGGACGCATTCGTCCATTCCTACTCTCCCTTGGAAGATTAGTCCAAGATCAGGGAAGAGAAGGGCATTGATGGGGTTATGCAGCCTGGTTAACTCCAGAAACTAAGGCTGTCAGTAGTGAAGAAAAGAAAGGGAAATTCTTCATTGCTTGGGAGTCACATATACCTTGATAGGAAAAAAAAAAAAAAAAAAACAGAGCCTGTGGATCTTTCTAAAGCAAAATGTTATTAGCTATTGCTGAGAACCACAGATTCTGCAAAAAAGCAAAACCTTTAAAAGACCTTTAAAAAATCTCTTGTGTCATGAGTGAACATGGAAGGAGGAAAGCATGTGTTTCTAGTATTACAGTGGGCTAATAAGACTTCAGAAAAGGATTCTTCACACTTAAATATATGTGAGATAAGCACTTAAGAGATCTTTTTTCAAACTCCTTCCAGATTCTCATTTGAGGAGAGTTTTTAAGAAAGGAAGATCTCATGTTTATAAAGAGAAATGAACAAGTCATCTTGAACCTAAAGGAGGTGACACTGGGAACAATTATTCTCATGAGCAGACTTCTGACATCCCCTCAGAATAAAACATTTAATACAAAATTACCTTCTTTAAAAGAAGTTTAGGACTTTAGTTTTGGGGCCACATAATCATAACACCATCTCATTTACCTCCATATGAACTTGAAGTCCTATTATTAAATGTGACTTTTCTGCTTTAAAATCTGACTTTATCATCACTGGGAAAAGAAGCTGTTAAATTCAAATATTTAAAGATTAACTACAAAAGTAAACTATATAAAATACATTCTTTCAAGTGCTTACTGCTATGGTATGATGTACCAACAAGCAAGGGCATGATCAGAATTCAACTATGTATTTTGATTCTGCCATCTCCGTATTAATCGTGGTTCCATTGTGAGATTTAGAAAGGACAAAACAAAACACCTCCAGAGCAAGTAATTACGTACGTAAAATATTCTTAAAAACCTACAAATGCTTTAAAAATGTCTAATGGCCTCTGTTCTTAAATTGATCTATTTCACCTTCTCTTTGATGTGGCTATAAATTGGTACATGCCTTTCTACTGTTACAGGATAGCCTTGAGGCGTTAAACCCATTTATTTGCTAGTATTTGATAGATCTGTTTCTATTCACAAAAAACCCGAAGACGGCAACCCTACGGAAACAAACTTGGCCAATGTGACAGCAAGTGAATGCTGAATATGCCATTCTGTTCCCATCCAGCCTGATAATTACCAGCTTCAATGGACAGGATTTTCAGAGTATTTTATTTCGGAGTACCTTGTTTCCCAAGAAGGTATTACTTTACTCAGAGATGATCTAAGGTATTTTTGTTTATCTCCTTTGAAATGAGGTGTGACTGAGGGTACTCTGGACCTAGCTGTGAATGCCACTGGGTTTTCAACACAACAGTTAATTCTATCTTTAGTAGTGCTGTAAGGAGTTCAAGACCACCCTTAAAACCAGCTGAAATGGTTTCAGCCTAGGAAAATGCTGCCAGCAGCGTGTCCATGAGCAGAACAGCCAGGTTACAGGCAGACAACCCGGCGGGCCCCTGCACCATAGCTGGTGCACATTCACCTTAAGGACAGCAGTGGCTTACATGGATATAACAGTAGTTATGAGATCCCAAGTTTACCTGTAGTAAAATTTCCTAGTAGTCCCTGTAAATAAATAGAATCGAAGTCCACAGGGAAGTAGTAGTACTAAGACCTGGGTTCAAGTTGCAGCTCCACGGCTAGGCTCATCTGCAAATAGGGGACAGTATCAAAACAGGGCTGTTTTGAGGCTTCAAAGGGAACATGAAGAAGGGATGATGTCAAATATGCTGCAATGACAACATGTATGCTAAAGGAAATTTCAGAAGTCAAAGAACAGGAAGTTCCTGCTCAGATCAGAGTGGCTATCATTCTACTAGGATTTCCCAGAGACTGCGACCACCCAGGCTCAGAACACTTCACTTACGTAAGCTAATTTATGGCAGCCACAGACATTAAAATATGACGTGGGAATTCCCCTTATTAAGTGAACAAATTAAAGCCCATAGTAGCTTGAAGTGTTTGTACTTGAAAATGGGGGTAGAAATGGGAATATATTTTATTTTTTTCAAAACTGCATTTATTGTCATATGCAAAAAAGCAAATAGGGAAGCATGCTGAAACATTCTGTGGTAAGCCCCAGTCTTGACTGCCATGGGGGAAAGAACACTAGATTTTCAAAACTAAGTGTGTAAATATGCTTACATCTTAAATTCATGTAATGTTCGTTCTTGTTAACTCACCAATAAGCTGCCCGTTGAACAACTTGCTGTATAAAACCAAGTGCACAGCATCACGCTAGTATCTGTAGCATTCATCTACTTCACAAAATAGTTTCTAATTCTTTCCCCCTATATACTGTAGGCAAAAACCAAACCTTTGAAGCATCAAAAAAAAAAAATCTTCACGCAAATAACTCTTGGTAACTTGAGGGGTTTTTCAGTTGCCTTATGTGAGGATGAATAGATCCAACAAGCACATCTATAATACAAAGTAAACTATGATTTTATTGTGAAATTCTCATAGATGGAAAATTAAATTGAGTATTTATTCTGTCCATTTCATTTTACAATAATCTTACCACTTATTTTTGTACCATGTATTTCAATTGCCTGTTTAGTGAAAATAAAGAAACCTATCATTTTTGGCTTGTTTTTAGTTTAAATTTTATCACTGGATTAAAGATCCCACCATAAAACGTGCTGCCAACAGCCACATCCCAAGTGCCCAAGTAGAGAATGTTTTGGCTGCCATTTCAACCCCAAGGAAACAATCTCTGACTTCTATCACCTCAAAATGTCATCGTTAGCAAAAGATTTTTGTTTCCCACAATAAAAACAAACCTTAGGCTCTTTAAGGTCCTATTTAACAAAATTTTCACATGTGCAAAATTCCACTGAAATAAATACATTTTTCTCATTTATCATTCCCACCTAGCATTTGTGTTTTCAGTTAATTTTTAGGGATATAATTCCTAAAATTAGGGGAATCAATAGTAAATTTCCTGCCTTCTACTTTAATGCTTTAACTCTCCTCCAACCTAAATTATACAATGGTGGAGGATAAAACAGTTGACATGTGACTCAGAGCATGGAAGAAACAATATCAGCACACGCATTAGTCTGATCACTTGCCAGTTAGGAAAGGGGTGCTGCTTTCCACCTCTACCACAGAAGAATTAACAAAATGTTGATTGATGAAGCCATTTCAAATGGTTTTAGAGAAGGACCAGAGATAATAGACTAAATAGCATACAATCTAAACTTGTTTTCCGTACAACTTAGTCTCCCTGAACCACTAAGCTTGGTTAAATCCCTATACAGCACAGAAGCCTCCCTAGGTCATTTACTGGGTATATTATCTGGAAAGCATATTGGATGCTGCTCTAAGATAGGTCTACAGTGCCCTGGTTGCACACACAAATGGCTGTTTTGAGTATAATGCAAGGCTCTATTTCCCTTTAACCATAAGAATTAAAACAATACTTATCACCATACAGTTTGATATTACTTCCAATAAGTACAATATTTATTAAACATATCTTCAGTTGTTTTGTTACATAGTGTGCAACAAATTACAATATTCTGCAGCCACAAATTATATGCAGAGTATGAAGAAACTATTAATCAGATAGTGTAATCTTTCCGTTTATAACTCTACAAGGAAGAACTAGCAAATCAGATCTTACATATAACATCTCACTAAACTTTATGCATGGAAAGTGACAGACACTGGTTGTGCTGTTTGATACAAAATGGCTGAACTTCATCTTCAGAAGACTAAACCTGACATCTAAACATGCCAATATAAACATCAAAACAAAATATATTCTAACCAACCACGGGAAACAGTCTGGTATCAGGAAAGCAACAAGGATTACACACATTATTTTATAAACCAGCACACAAAGGTTTAAAACAGTTCTGAAAATGAAGTTAGCTGTCTTGAGTCAAGGGAATAAAAAAAAAGTCAGTATTGACCATTTACAATCTCTGACCTTTGTGGAGACGGTAAGAATCTGTTGTAGTGCAGCTACATACAGTACAATTCAGGCAATTTTGTTTTTTCACTTGGGTTCAGATTGCAAATTCATTGCTGTGAGAGAAGGACGGAGGCAAATTTTAGCAGCAACCTCCACCTGACTGCTTGACTGGAGTGCTCTGAATTTTCACATTGGACTTCTCTGCACCACCCGCTGTTGCTCCAGGACCCATTCGCTTTTTAATCTCAGCTGCCATCGTCATGAAAGACTGTTCTACATTCGTTGCGTTCTTAGCACTGGTTTCCAAAAATGGAATTCCAAGGGAATCAGCAAATTCCTAAGAGAACAGTAAGGCTTAATTAACACTGAAAATTTTTTCCCACTTAGTGCATTTCTATCATCTGAAATGGAGAGTGAGGACGGACTGAGTTTACTGAATCCGAACAGACACAGCACGGACTGTAAAGGCTGTAAGCTAGTTGGGGCTGTTGGGTGACTCCATACCCACACATCATCCAAACCGAACACCTTCACATTCAGTTTGAAAATCAAACTTGAAACGTACCTTTGCTGTTGTGTAGTCTACTACTTTCTTTGTGGTCAGATCACATTTGTTCCCTACCAACAACTTGTTGACGTTTTCACTGGCGTAACGGTCTATTTCTTGCAGCCACTGTTTAACGTTATTGAAGGACTCCTAAGAAGACATTTTTAAGAATGATCATATAGTTCTGGACACAACTGCTCTAAAGAAGCAAGTAAAAACCAAAGGTCTGTCTTAGCCTAAGAAGAACCAGTGAGACAACTCTAGCTACAAAATAGTAACTACAGTGCTGGGAAGGAAGTGAAGTGATGTATTAAAATGACTATCCATACCTACATGAAAAGAGATTAGAATTTGAAGGCTTAAGGGAAGGAAATACAGTTCATCATTAAACTACAGCTCAAATTAAAGATTTTATTTATTTGAAAGAGCGAGCACAAGCAGGGAGAGCAGCAGGGCGAGGGAGGAGACTCCCTGCTGAGCAGGGAGCCTGATGCAGGACTCAATCCCAGGACCCTAGGACCCCAGGACCATGACCTGAGCTGAAGACACACTGACTGAGCCACCCAGGTGCCCCTGGAATATGCAATTTAAACACACCTCTAAAAACCTGGTTTTTGAAACCGGATAAAATGTTGGTTTATGAACAAAAGTGCCTACCTAAATGTTATAATACTAGAGATATCACAAGATATTATTAAATTATTAAGTTAAAGATGCTTGTTTCCTTTTCTACACATATATTTAGGGAAGGAAAATTTTCATACTTAAGGTCATTCTCATGGTAATGACCTGAGATTTTTAAAATTAGCATCATTTTTTCCTCCTGTCGACATCACTCACCCAATACTTCTAATGGCACTGACTACAGTCTATGATTCTAGTCATCTCCTAATTGGCTTTGATTTCATAGTTGAGGTGAGATTTAACATTTGCCACAAGAAAAATAAATTCCAATATTCAAAGTTTATCTTTCATTCTTTGATAGAAAAAAAAGGACCCTGAAATTTTCCTTCTGCTCAAAAGAACATTCATGGCCCCTGGACCACCATCTTCACGCTATTTCTATACTCCACCTACATTCTTTCAACAGCTAATCTTAAGATACTCAGTGTCTTTTTTTTTTTTTTAAGATTTTTTTAGAGAAAGCGGGCTCACGCGGGAGGAGGGACAGGGGGAGAGGACACAGACTCCCTGGTGAGCATGGAGCCCCATTTGGGGGCTTGATCCCAGGATGCCAACATCACAACCTGAGCCTGAGCCGAAACCAAGAGTCGGTCACTCAACAGACTGAGCCACCCAGATGCCCCCTCATTGTCCTCTTAAAAATCTTCCTACAGCTCATCCTATCTCTGAACCACATCCTCCATAGGCAGAGACCTCTAATCTCACTTTTGGGAACTAAGAGGTCTAATTACTAACAAATTCCTGCTAATACTTCCCACCAAGAACACAGTATACACACTAAACAATCCACAGCTCCCTAAGAACTCTTCCCAAAATGATAAAAAGTTTGGCTGACAATAAATATAAGCAGAGTCTCTTGAAAGCAAATGTAAAACCAATTACTAAATTTCCTATTTACTAAAGGAAAATAATTTAACATTTTGGTTGGCCAATTTATTAGATATCCAAATGATGGAGGGAAGAAAAATATCAACGTACCTGGTTTTAAAAAGAGTACTGCTTTAAATGTTTTTTAACGTGACTCATTTATATTTGGGAGGGGACAAAGTATTCTGCCATACTGATGCCATATATGCAAAGTCAAAGAATCTGATATTTACCAAATACTAACTTCCTACTTTGTCACAGTAGCACAATTTCCTCCTGGAACTTACCTGATCTGTCACATCATACACAACTATGATGCCATGGGCTCCTCTGTAATAACTGGAGGTGATTGTTCGAAATCTTTCTTGGCCTGCTGTGTCCCACTGTTATAAAACAATCAAGAAACCCAAACAATTCCATTAAATAAGAGTTGGAGGAAAGGGCAGGACAAAGGAGAACAGTTTAAAATTTATATAGTTTTGGAGATTAACAAGATTTGACATGGAAACACTAACCCTCAATGCTCACACTCCTAAATTGCATGATAAATGCCAAATTCCTGAAGATTCAGAGAAGGTACTGCCTACAATTTAGCTTGCTGTGATGCTCCCAATAAGCTCTTTGAGTCAGAAACTATATCATACTTTTTCATATTCCCTACAGCCCTTAGCATTGTGCAAGGCATTCAGCATGAACGCAGAAGAGACAGGCTGACTTGACCAGGAAAGCTGCTGTACTTTGACAACTAAGACAGAATCACTTGCTAGCACAGGCACTGAAAGGACCTAATTCAGAGAACTACTAGTCAAGATAGCACTTTAACCATCTCAGTAAGAGATACTATCTCAGTCCTAGGGAAAAAAATGTAAAGATGATTCCATATACTTTTATAAAACTCATTTTAAGAGCCATTTACCAGACTTCAACCATACAGGCTCTAGCAATGAAAACAAATGCTTATGTTGTTACATTAAAATTATGGGTTTTTAAAAAAATATTGTTAAAAACATCAAGAGGCAAACTCAATTGTTAGATTTAAAAAGCCTTGGTTTTAAGGAGAATGAGAATTTTGTTTAAATTACTCCTAGTCAATGACTTCTTAAAAATATTTGTGTAATTAGAATAGCTACCTACCCCACTAAAAGAGACTGGTAAAGCATAACACTGATGGGGAAATAGCACAATAGTTACTTAATGGTTACCATTAAAAAAACAAAGCATGGACTCCATGCCTAAGACAAACAGAGATTAAAGAGCAACAGCCTTTTTTAAATTAAAGATTTTATTTTCAAGTGATCTCCACACCCAACGTAGGGCTCAAACTCACAATGCTGAGACCAAGAGTCCATGGACCCAGCCAGCCAACAATCCCAACAGCCTTTAAAGAGAGGAATTGTAAAGTTTTGGAATATATCCATCAATTTGACATTGATCCCCACTAACACCTGAAAGGGCAAAACTCAAGGTTCAGGAACACCCAGTGAAGCCACTCCCCCCTTTTTTTTTTTTTTTAAAGACCCAGCCCACAAAGGGGTGTTAAACACAAGTTGCAATTTGGGGGAAATCTGAATACAGACTGGATATTAAGAGAATATTATGGCATTAGTGTCAATTTTGTTAGATGTGAAAATGGTGGTTACACAGTAAAATAGAGCCGCACGCTAAAGTATTCTGGGAGTAAAATATAATGTCTGTAATTTAGCATGCTGCAGGAAAAAACAGAATGAAGCAAATAAGGTAAAATGTTAACAATTGTTAATCTAAAGCAAACAAACAACCAAGTCACTAAGCTTCACTACCTGTTAGTGCAGAGGACAATTTAGATCTACTGTATATAAAAGTGAGGAGCCTCAAAGTCTTCCAGGTTATCAGTGGAGAAGCAACCTGACTTCAAAACATCAAACCTACATTCCTGGTTATTTAACACTAGGCAGAGTACCTAACAGTTTCCTCAACTATAGATCGAGGTATCACTCCCCTTACAGAACTGCTAAAGGGGTTTAAATGAACTCATGTTTGTAAAATGCCTACCCTGATTATAGAAGCCGCTCCACCCACCAACCCCTTTCACAAAGAAAAGGAAGAAACTGTTTCTGAATAAACGCTAACAAATAATTGTAGACGACTAAGCAAAGGCATCCAAAGAGTAAAATCTCTGAAGTCTCCTTGCCACTCTGAAAACTCCTGTGACTTTTCATCCTAACAGTACTTTCCTCTCTAACTGATCACCCTTTGTATCTAATTCTCACTACCCCTCGTAATCACAGGGTAACTGATTTTTCCATCTTCATCTCTCCCACTGAAATGGACTCTCTTCCTATGGGGGCTCTCTTTCCTTCATCTCTATAACGTATCTATCTTTGAATGGATTAATTATGAGAAAAGGGCATGAATCCTGACGTACAGGGGAGGAAAAAAAAATTCAAAGTCCAAATCAAGAGAAAATTTACCCCATGTAGTCCGCACTGGCTGGACTCTATCTCGTATTTGATTTTAGGAATCACATTTTAATAAAAGGCACTCCTACAATGTGCAAGAGTGACCCAAATTGTAAAAGGTTCTGGAAACATGCTTCCAGAAAGGAATGACTGACTTCAGAGGTAGAAGGTTGTGATAAGATCAATCTAAAGGGCAGGCTGCCAATTGAAATGAATTAATTGTGTTTAGGCGGCTCCGAAAAGGAGAGGAATAAGAGAAATTAAAGGAAACTGGCTTCAGCTCAATATAAAGAATTAACAATCAGAAGTTATTTATAAATGGAATTAGCTGCTTTGAAAAATGATGAACTTCCCAGAAGTGTTCAAAAAAAAGGGCACCAGATAGCAAAAGGAAATTCCTACTGAAGATGAAAGGAAGACTGAGTGACTAACCTGTAAGATGCCTTCCAGCCACAAGAAAGTAACAATAAATGGATGTTTCACAAATATACACTCAAATCTTATGAGCTCAATGATCACACATAATATAATCATTTCACATCAGTAATTACGTTAGACAGTTGGGTACACCTTTTTTTGCAATATTCTTTGTGGTACCAAATATAAAGTTGACACTCTACATATAATGGGAAAAATCAATATGGAAAGTAATCTGTTCACTGGATGAAAGTAGTAAGCTATCTCTGATAACTATATCCCTGCAAGTCCTAACTTGTAGTGTCAAGTATGTTCACTTGTATTGAAATCCACAGTTCTTGTGTAATGTACCTTCTTTTTTCTTATCAATGACAGGTGAGAAAAGGGAGCAACTAAAAAAACAAAAAACTGTCAAAACATCCATTTATTTGGGTATGTCACATCACCAGGAACATTTATACAATGCCCAAAAATTTACAACAGGCTTTCACATACATCATCGTATCCACATACACAGAGCTACTGGCTTGGTTCTCACAACTACCTTGTAAGTTAGTAAATCAAGTATCATCACAGTCATTTTAGAGATAAGAAATGGAGTCCCAGGAAAAAGGCTCAAGTAAGTCAAACACATGACTCTCTAACTAGTAAATACTAGAGTGAAGATAACAAATCCAAATTTTCTGACTCCAAGTCCAGAACTCCTAGCAGTCGCTGGTTTTCTGTTACCTTGTATGAAGAGTCAATACCAAAAGATACCCAGAAGTTAATGTTTTTAAAGACCAATGATACGTACGCACTCGTAATGCCCAAACCCACATAAAGGTGATACAACTGAACTACTACAATTGCCTGTTTCTAATTCAGGGTTGGGGAGGGAAGGAATGGATAAGAGGGCTAGGATGGCACAGGGACACAAAAATACTGAAGAAAGCAAGCTGTAAGTCACTTGGTTCTGCCAGTAACTGTGGGCAAGTCATTAAATCTCTTGGCATTAGTTTTCTGAGCTGTAAAACATGTTAGAGAAGCTAAGTTCCTTTCCAATAAAATTCTGTTTCTACAGAGTTGGTACACAGAATCAAATAAATACAAAAGAACTAAATGAAACTCTTCAACTAACCACATATGAAAACCCTCTCCTAATGTTCCTTTTAATGTTCCACAGTATTCAGCACAGTAAAAGACATCAGGAAATGCTCAATCTACTTTCACTATTAAGACAAGGTAAACTTCAAGTGAGACCTCCCCCCCCACCACTGATAAAAGCACAAGAAAAAGAACTAGGACCAAATATGACTTACAATATATCTTTCTTTATGAACAGAAAATTCAACGAGGAAGATCATCTTAGAGAAATCACTTTTAATCTAAACAATTCTTATTCTACCATTCTATCAGAGGTACATGATTCTTAAGATCCTTTAAATTTTAGCATGTTAAAAAGTAACAATACATTTTAAATTTACCAAAGTAATTACCAAAATAAATTCTAGTCTAAAAATGACTTACTATTTGAAGCTTGATTGTTTTCCCATCTAACTCTATAGTTCTTATTTTGAAATCCACACCAATTGTGCTGATGTAGCTTTCTGTATATGTGTCATCCTGAAGGGGAAAAAAAGGCAACAAATAAAATTAATGTTCAACAGAAAAAATAATGTCAACTTTTATCTACAAAGTTGATAAAGTTTGTAAGCCATAACATGTTGAGAACAGCTACTTCATCCCACTCCAGTACTCAGTTCATGTTCTGATTACAATACGCTCATAGCAGTTTCTTCTTAGGATTTTCTCAATAGCTGTTCTTTAATTTTACCGAATATCTCTAGGCAAATTCTTTACGTACATCATATCGAAAAAGGCTTCATATTTTCAATGATTACAAATGATTTTTCTAATTGCTAATCAGCAAAACTCTTGCTCCCCTGACCCCTCCATCCAATGTATTCACCGCAAAGGAATGCTCATGTCATTCTCTTCCAGTTTTTTAGAAATCAATTTTACCTCCTAGCTATGACTTTTAAAAATTGAGATATAATACACATACCATCAAATTCAGTTTTTTAAAGTGCACAACTCAGTAGTTTTTAGTATATTCCCAAGGTTGTGCAACCATCACCATTATTTAATTGCAGAACACTGTTATCACCCCGAAAGGAAACGGGGTTCCCAGTAGCAGTCACTCTCCATTTCCTCATCTCCCCTTTGACCCCAGAAACCACTACTAATGCAATTTCTGTCCCTAGGGTTTTGCATATTCTGGGCATTACATGTGAATGGATGTGGACTTTTGCATCTGGCTTCTTTCACTCAGCATAAAGTTTTCAAGGCTCATTCATGTTATAGCACGTACCAGTACTTCGTTCCTTCCTATGGCTGAATAACAGTTCATTGTGTGGATAGACCACATTTTGTTATCCATCAGCTGATGGACAATTGGGTTGCTTTCACTTTTTGGCTATGAATAATGCTGCCATGAACATCTGTGCACAAGTTTTTGTGTGAACAATGTTTAACTCAATGATAAACTTTTAAAATTACACTTGTTTTCCTCAAGTATCTGTTATGACATTCAGAATGGAAACAACTTTTTTTAAGTGAAAATATCTGTTATGACATTCAGAATGGAAACAACTTTTTTTTTAAGTGAAAATGTTTGAGAAAAGATATGTAAATGGAGAGATCAGGTTATCATCACCTAAACCCACTGAATAATCTTAGCCAGCACAAAGCAACACCTAGCAAGTACTCTGCCAACAAAGATGGGCCTAAATCTATTAACTATCAAACAGAACTTTCTTTGATGATGGAAAGGTTCTATAAACTGTGCTAGTCAATACAGTAACCACTAGCTAGTGAAAATAAGGAACTGAATTTTAAATTTTATTCAAATTTAATTAATTTAAATTTAAATAGCCATGTGGGGCTGGCTAGTAGCTACCCTAAGAACAGCACAGTTTTGGGGCTTCCAATTACAGTAACAGAAAGGATAAAAGAACAAGTTTAAAGTCACCACAAAGAAGCAAAGTGACAAATCTAAAATGTTGGATCTATATGACAACTGCCCAGATTCTGCAAAAAGTAAAAGACATGAAAAATAGATAAATAAAAAAGGAAGTTGGAAAAACTCTAGATTAAGAAATTAAGCAGCAGGGGCGCCTGGGTGGCACAGCGGTTGGGCGTCTGCCTTCGGCTCAGGGCGTGATCCCGGCATTGTGGGATCGAGCCCCACATCAGGCTCTTCAGCTATGAGCCTGCTTCTTCCTCTCCCACTCCCCCTGCTTGTGTTCCCTCTCTCACTGGCTGTCTCTATCTCTGTCGAATAAATAAATAAAATCTTTAAAAAAAAAAAAAAGAAATTAAGCAGCAAACAACCAAATGGAATGTATAGACCATGTGTGAATCCTGATTCCAACCATGATACCACACTTGAGACAATCAGCAAAATTTATTTTGTAAGCTGACAATGGCACTGTTATTTTATTAGAAAAAGTTCAGTTTTTATTTATTTTTTTAAAGATTTTAAGTAATCACAGGCAGCTTGAGGCCTGAACTCACAACCCAGAGATCAAGAGTCACGTGTTCCACCAACTGAGCCAGCCAGGCGCCCCCAAAATGTCCCGTTTTTAGAAATGCACACTGAAGTATATACGGGAGTGAAATGACACATGTGGGTTTCACATTACCACACTCCAAAAAAGAGAAAGGGAAGAAATGAAACAGTGTGGGCAAGTCTCCATAATGTGAATGTAATGTGTACATGGAATTAAAACAAAAAAGATCTCCTAAGAAAATTGTAAAATGTGTCAAAGAGTTCCAAGTGGCTAGAGGTAGCCATGTTGACTTCCTCATATATTAACATTTATGCACATGCAGAATCACTAGGTAAAAGGATTTTTTTAAAGCACCGAATGCTTTACATGCAATTTGACAAAATGCTGGTCACCATTACTAGGCATTTATTTTTTTTAAATCTTATTTATTATTTATTTATTTATTTATTTATTTATAAATGAGTGCCTAATAAGTAACAGGCATGACAGAAAGTGGATGGGAGAGCAAAATGAGTGCAATAAACATTTACTTAGCACTCCCACATGACAGGTACTTTGTTGGAAATACTATAAATGCTTTGCCAGAATTCTTATAAGTTCCTAAATACGCCTTACTTGCATGCCTCTGAGCCATTGCACATTCTCTTCCTTCTGTCCAAATTTTCAACATTTCTTTCTGCATACCTCCTAATCCTCGGTCCCTAGGTCACAATTTTTATTCATTCTTGGATTCTGAGCTCAGGCAATACTGACTATCCAAACATTCTTTAATTCCTTGGCCAACAGTTAGAGATTCTTCCCTCTGTGCTCCCAACGCTTTCACACTTCTTTATTACACCTTGTGCAGCTCATCTCTATTCTAGGGGCCCGGGAATCAGTATTTTTTAAATGCTTCCTCAGCAATTCTCCTGAGTAGGTAGGCAGTACTGAAAACCTGTGACTTCGATCAACAAGCATCCCAAGGAGGATTTTCTTTGAAACACAGACACCTCAGGCTATAACCATTTTCATCAAGAGAAGCCACATTCTTCCCACATTCTTAGCATTGCTAATTTAATATACGGATGATTCTTGATTTTAGTATCTGCCAATTTAATAAAAATTAAGTACTACCTAGTTTTAAAGTCCTTTAATTACAAATAAAATTGAACTTTTCATATTTATTGTCCATTTGTATTTTTTCTTTTGTGAACTGCCGGTTCGTGTATTTGCCCATATTTCCATTAGGACAAACATCCTTTTCTTACTTAGTATGTAGTGTGCTTTATATACTGATAATATCCCTTCCTCATATCTATTTATTTTGTGCTAGTATTGTGTTTTCTAACATTTTCACGCACTTGATGTTAATGTTAATGCAATCAAATTTAACATTCCTTTCTTTCCTGGTATGTTTCCATGTTAGAAAATATTTTCATACAAGATTAAAGAGCCACCTATGTTTTATTCTAGTAGCTCCTTTATTTTCGCTAGCTGTTACATATAATAAAGTTATATATCTTTTAGGGGCGCCTGGGTGGCTCAGCCAGTTCAGTGTCTGCCTTCAGCTCAGGTCATGATCCCATGGTCCTGGGATCGAGCCTGCATCAGGCCCCCTGCTCAGATGACAGCCTGTCCAGGGGCGCCTGGGTGGCACAGCGGTTAAGCGTCTGCCTTCGGCTCAGGGCATGATCCCGGCGTTATGGGATCGAGCCCCACATCAGGCTCCTCCGCTGGAAGCCTGCTTCTTCCTCTCCCACTCCCCCTGCTTGTGTTCCCTCTCTCGCTGGCTGTCTCTCTCTGTCGAATAAAAGATAAAATCTTTAAAAAGAAAAAAAAAAAAGATGACAGCCTGTTCCTCTCGCTCTGCTGCTCTCCCTGCTTGTGCTCTGTCAAATAAATAAAATCTTTAAAAAAAAAAGAAAAAATTATATATTTTTTAAATGATATTAATATGGTCACTCATCAGAAAGTCATAGTAAGTATCCGACATGCTATCAAGCTCACAGTGGTGAATTTTAAGTTTTCTAAACTTCTAATTTTCCCTTGAAAGCTTGAATTTTATTACAGACAGCAAATGCTATCAGATATTTTCCTTGAAATGACAGTCTCAATTCATTTGAGAAAATGTCTGCCCAATACCACCAAATTCTACATACTACCGTTTGTCAGTTGTTCTTTCAAGGAAAAAGAAAAAGAAGCAAATTTAAAAAATGAAAAAAGCAGCTAGGTCAGCTCACAACTCAAACAACTATATAAGTGCTTTTATCTACCTCAAGACAATCAACATACTTCAGTCTGCAGTACAAGTGCTTTATGTGTACTCCTCATTTTTTTTCACACAGAACACTTAAAAAAGAATACTCAAGGATCAAGATTTTTAAAAATTAATCATTTTTACTGTTCTCATCAGACATTCTTAAGTGAAAACTCCCCCCGCCCCGGGAATCCACACAGGTAAATACCATGACTACGAGTACAGGGCGGCACTTAGCACTGCCGTAAGCGGTGTGAGGCACCAGCAGTTTTACCCACCACTGCACGTGCATCACCAAGCAGATGTCAACACAGTGAAAAAGGCAAATGTCTTTTGTCTTCTTAGTACTAAGTAAGTACTTACTTAGTAAATACTAATGGCTTAGTATTACTAGGATAAAAGTTTTAATCTCATGGACCCTCTGAGAAAGTCTTGATGATCCCCAAGGGTCTTTGGTCCATACTCTGAGAACCAATGACCTAGACAGTGAGAAGGAAAACATGCTAAATTTGAAGGCAGATAAAGACTATGAAGGAGACTGTGGATTCTATTCAGTAGGTTTAAAGTTATATACGTGTTCATGAAGTGCAGCATATAAAATGCTATGCCATTGTCCAAAAAAAAAAGTTTGTACCAGGCCCTGCTTTTTCTTCTACTAAAATTTTACTTGAAGATTCATTTTTCATCAAGTCATTTATTTTTATTTTTTTTTTTTTAAAGATTTTATTTATTTATTTGACAGAGATAGAGACAGCCAGCGAGAGAGGGAACACAAGCAGGGGGAGTGGGAGAGGAAGAAGCAGGCTCATAGCAGAGGAGCCTGATGTGGGGCTCGATCCCATAACGCCGGGATCACGCCCTGAGCCGAAGGCAGACGCTTAACCGCTGTGCCACCCAGGCGCCCCTCATCAAGTCATTTAAACACAGGCCAACTATTTGAACTCTACCAAGAGTATCAGACATTCTAACTTTATTATCATGCTTTGCTGAATCTGTTTTAATAAGCAATAGCATTTCTTCTACTTAAGAGTCCAAGATCTCACTGGGAATGTACACCTGGAGGCTTTTAAATATATAAATTCTGGAAGAACTACTTTATTCTGAATAATATCATTTAATCCTTTGTCTACCTACTTAACACACACAGCATTAATTTCTTTAAAGGCATTTCAATTTCAACTTACTGCAAACCTAAGAAGGAGGCAAGATTTTCCAACCCCAGAGTCGCCAATCAGAAGCAACTTGAATAAATAATCACTGCAAAAAGAAAAAGAAGATCACATTAATAAAAAGCAAACTGCATTTTAAGTTCTACAACAAAAATATAGCCAATAACAGTTCACTTGAGGACTTCTAAAAGGCCCATGAATGGCTTCAGAAGCCAAAACTGCAACCAACAGCAGAAGCCCTTTTCATGAAATCATTGAACATGACAGAATTAAGTAAAAGTAAGATAAGCAATGCCACCCATGATCTCTGGAGATTAATGAACTTCTACTTCCAAGGAAAGAATGAAAGAAAATATAAGTAATGTGTACTCTTGGTGAGCCCAAGAGACTTATGCTAGATAAAGTCCACTCCTCTGCAGTATTAGAATACAGGGGGTTAACTTTCCATTGTTCTTGCCAATGAAACAAAAATCTCTCCTTCAAATTCCAAGACCAGACCATTATTTCATAGCAATCCTCCAATGAAGGGGCTTTTACGATCCTTTCCTAGCATCTACCTGGAATTCTCCCTATTAAAAAAAAAAAAAAAAAAAAAAGATCATTTAACTTCTGAATACCTGTATTAAAAATATTTTAGACTACAGATGTGGTCAAATCAAATGCTGTTTACATAAACATACAACTTTACCAACTTTTTAAGTTTGTATTATAGCTTTCTTCAGAAAACACTGAAAGCTAGGCTCTATTTACGTACATTAACCTGCCAGGCCTAACTCAAAAACCATCCCCAGGGATTCCTTCCAGGAGCAGGATTCCTTCCTGGACCTGAAGACAACATACTGCCCACGGCCTCCCAAGGAGTCCCTCACAGATCCATTTCAACTTGGACCACAGCTATGTATTCTTTTAAGTAATTTCAAAAGGACCCAAAAATCCAGAATTTACAGATTTTTAAAGGAAACCTATTCATGATTTTCAGTTTTGTCCTTTGTGATTAAAAAAAAATGATACTTGAACTTAAGATGAAACCCAAAAATCACTCACAATTCAAATTTAGATGACAATTATCATTACTTAAACGTAAGCAAGACATGAAACTTTCAGAAGTGATTATCTCTGTGGATATTCATCAACTGCTACCAAGGTTTACACAGTGATAGAGATTACTTAAAATTTTTTTCTAGTTTTACCAAGTTATCATAATACACTTATTGTTCTAATTATATCTGAAAAAAAAAAAGAATTAAAAAATCCAAAATGCCCTTGTCAGCAACAAAATAAAAATCACAGAAGGAAATAAGAAGCTTTTGAACAAGTCATTAGGAAGGAGACTGAAGCACAGGATGAACTAAATAACCAACATCCTTTCCAGTTTGAGATCCTAAAGAAAAAAGGAGGGGAAGGGGATAATAATTGTAAAACTTACCCTTAATAATACCTAATACCAAACGACTTTTATTAGCCAGTAAAGCTGCTAACTGACTTTAGTACTACTGACACCCTCCTTAGACTAAATAAATTCTTAAAAATGATGAACACTGAACACCGGCAATGAGTACATGGTGCATGTTAACAACTTACATTACAGTTAGCAAGAATCATCTCACCATTAATACTACTACAGGTACTTCGCTTTTAACAGCAAATCAGACACAGCAAATGCCCTGAATTTACCAATCTCCCAGAGCACTGTGCCAAGCATCCAGTAAACACTCAATAAACACCCCCTGAATTGGCTGTACTGTAACTCACAAATGTGCCTCAGGTATCATTCATTACCTTAAAGATCAACTTCTCTATTTCAGAGTAACCACAAGGCTGGAAAAAAAAAAAAACAAACAACCAGGAATGCTTCCTAATAAGTGTGTTACAAATTACATTACGGTTAAATGAAATCAATAGTCAATTATCTAAAAATCAATTTTTTAAATTATCATTCTTTTAAACTTTTCCAGTGTTATTTTAAAACACTTAATTTATGAGTTTCTGATAATTTAAGGTTCACAGCTATTACAAATAATATGAACAGTTAAGCACTCTTCTCTGCAATGAGATCATCATTGCTAAAGACTACTTTGTTCTCTCCCAAACCATCAGCATTACTAACATGACAAGAAACATGGAGGAGAATGGCAAACAAAATTAATCTCACAAACTTCTTCCTCTTGTTGAATACACATACCTGGAGAGTGTGATCAACAGCATGTTACTTGCATTGGGACATTTAAAATTACCTACCACTAAAAAAATAATAATAAAAATAAAATTACCCACTACTGTAGTAGCTTATTTCTAAATTAATATTCCAAATGTTCAAGAGAATTCAGAGATTTGAGACTGCTTAAAGATATTTCTCTATAATTTATAAAACAACACAGCAAAAATGTTGACAGAAATACGCAAACCTTATTAGAGAGCACAAGGTGAGAATTCTGGTATAGAGTCAAGAATAATTTAGCAAATGGTGAGACTTTAAATGTATTTTTCCTCTATTCCTCAAGAACTTGGATCAGTCTGCAATATAATTTGACTTAAGTGAAAGAACTGGTTTATTCTAGTTCGGAAATCTATAGTTACAACTGTAATAAACACTCTTCTACTTTAGATTTTCTAGTAAATCCTATTCACTGTTCTCAAATCAGAACCTCCTCTAGTCTTTTTTCATGTCTAATTTACTATGACACTGAATATTTTCTCCCCCTAAGTAGTCTGGAATCTATTTTTCCCCACTCTTATGTCTGATGTATCTGCCTGTGAGCGTGAAGATAAACCGACTTATTCTTCCAAAATCTAGCATTGTGCCTTTTACAAAGCACGTGCTAAAAGATCACAGGATATTTTAATTTTGCATTTTTTATCAGGTCTCTTTCATTGTGAGATACATCTAAAGAAGACCTACAGCCATCCTTGATTAACATTCTGGGCAAAAACTAGGGGAAAAAATGGATGGGGACATGGCATGTCAAAAGGACACAGGAGCCAACCTGAAAGTTCTGTCACTGGTCAAGGCAGAGTACCTTGAGCCACAGAATAAACAACCATATACTGGGTTATAAGCCAAAGAATAAAATAAACATCCATGAGTTCATACTGGTAACAATTATTAAATAAATAAACGGGAGAAGAGACGAATCTTCCTTGCAGGAGTCTAATATGTGTAGAAGGAATTAGAGAAATAGAAACTCATCAAGAGATCACCACAGTTAAGAACTGCCACAGGCAAAATCCACCGGTTAATGCTAAAATTTGTGAATGAAACTTTAAAGAAAAACGGGATATTTACATGGCCTCAAAGTATGCCCCCCCCCAGCCAAATATTTATCACTGTGGTGACTTTAACATATGTCCACAAATTCTCTGAATACTCCTCCTCTAGGAGATGGACTTAATTCTGCTTTGTAGAGTGTGGGCTTTTAATGACTGCTTTCTAAGAGTATGGAAAGGGAAATATAGTACCTTTACAATGGAAAAACCTGACAGACACCACCTTAACTGCGTGATTAAGGTATCACCAGGAATAAGTCATGTTGATATCATGTACTCTCTGATATGATGTGGAGAGTAGAGCGCTTCACCTTTACAATATCTTCCCCAAAGTCCATAACCCCAGTCCAATTATGAGAAAACATCAGAAAAATCCAAATTGAAGGACATTCTACAAAATACCTAATAGTACTCTTCAGACGTGTCAAGATCATGAAAAACAGGAGACTGAGAAACTCAAAGACTGAAGGAGGCTAGAACATAGAACAACTAAATACAACATGGTATCCTGGACTAGACTCTGCAAAAGAAAACAGACATTAACAGAAAAACTGAAGAAACTGTAAAAAAAAAAAAAAAAAAAGTCTATCATTTAGTTAATAATGTACCAATGTTAATTTCTTTTTTTTTTATAGTTTATTTTTATTTATTTTTTTTAAAGATTTATTTATTTATTTATTCAACAGAGATAGAGACAGCCAGCGAGAGAGGGAACACAAGCAGGGGGAGTGGGAGAGGAAGAAGCAGGCTCATAGCGGAAGAGCCTGATGTGGGGCTCGATCCCATAACGCCGGGATCACGCCCTGAGCCGAAGGCAGACGCTTAACCGCTGTGCCACCCAGGCGCCCCCCAATGTTAATTTCTTAATTTTGATAAATGTACCTTGGTATGAAAGATGTTAATATTAGAGGAAGCCAGGTGAAGGGAATACAGGAATTCTCTGTACTATTATTACAACTCTTCTATAAATCTAAATTTATTTCAAAATAAAAAGGTTTAAAAAAACAAAGTATGAGAACATTAGTGAAATGGATACAAAACAAAATCTTTTTGAAAAGCTATCTCCTGATATTTTTTAAACATTCTGAGAGACATATTTTGTGTTTTCTCAAGTTAAATCAACAAATCATAAATCATTCTGGAATCTATAAAATAAAAATTTAATAGCTGCTTTTGAGGCACAAGTATTTTTATTATCAGGGAAAATTCTTTTGAACTGCTTGAACTTATAACAACACAAGCAGATATTACATTTTAATTTAAAGAGGTGATAATTCAGTGAGAAAGCTAAGAAAGTTAAGGTAAGGCTGACACAGATTAAAGCTAGACAAAAAAGGGGTAGATTTGGGGAAATTAACAGCCTTTAACAACTAGATAGTGGGGCATCAAAGATAATAGCAAGTGAAAAATTTTTTGCTATCAGTGTCTCCCGTAAGTCAATTCATGGGCTACTTTAGCAATACTGGAGATTCTTTATTTCCATTTAAGATCTGAACATAATCCTGATACCTCTACCATTTTTGCATGCAAGCACTAACAGAAAATTTTCTGTACCTTTAAAAAAGACACTATTATCAGAGTATGAAGCATTATACTTTTAGAAAGTTACTAAAATAAACTTTGGTTCAAAATTCTACTTAGGTAAAATGGTTTCCTTCTCATGAAGTTACGAAACTACATACATAAAATATATAGTAAAAGAGAAATCTGCTTATGTCGGAATCTAAAATGCTACTGGGAATTCTAAAATCTCTTAAAAGACTGTTTATATGAAACACTCTTATGTGAAAAGATTACATTTTGTTTAGTATAACCCATTTCACATGTTTATTTTTAAAAATTTTTCACATACATAAAAAATATGGGGGAAAATGGACACTTCTAAATTTGGGGATTACAACTGGTATTTTCTTCTTTATACTTTTTTCAAAGTCTGCAGTAAGCTCATATTACTCTTATAACCAAAAAAAAAATGTTGAGGAGGAAAAAGTATTAATCAGAGGGTTTTTTTCAAAGACTTAACACTGTTGCAAATTTGTTCAGCATAACTGTCATAACATAAATGATTTCTAAGTAGGTAGAGTAGGATTGAGGTTATCAGCAGGTAGCATTGGCACATTCCCAGTATAGCCACAAGTATATGAAGTCAAATTTTTGGATTAAATGAAAATAAATATTTTTCCTTATGAAATAAAATTTAAATTATCAGATACAGTTCACATGTCAGTGAATATTTTAAGGGAAAGTTGACATTAACAAAACTTTCAACATCCCACCCTTTGGAAGGAAGAAAAGACAAAAGTAAAACAATGGAGGACTATAACAAAGTTTTTATCTACACAGTACCCCCAAAATACAAATTTCATAATGTCACCTACAATATAAATATACCTTAGAAGGCCTACTATTTTAAAAAGTTCAGTGGAAAGTAAATTTGTTTTTCATCTGGAACAAATTCACTTGCATGATAGGAATCATGTTACTTTACCTTTTTATAAATGTCAATACTTGAAAATAGCTTAAAACTAAGCTCACATGTAACATTTAAAACAAAATTATGGCTATGATATCATGACATACTGGCCAAACAAAGTTTAATTCACTATTAAATTATACACTACTAGACTTGGGGGTATGGAATGATTAATTCAAATCTGGGCTGCAGTTAATTGTGTCTGACACCAACTTTTCTTCACTCATTTTAAGTATGCTCCACAGAAAACAATTCAAAATTGACCATCGGGCTGGAGAAAAGAGGTAAGAACTTCTAGTTCCTTCACACGTTTCTACATTGTTTGAATTTTATAAAGCACATATTACTTTGAGGGTTAAACTAAATAAAAAACAAAATAAACCTTCGGCTATGGACAAAAGCAGCCTGTTAAGTCAAAATAATCAATTATCAAGAATCTGAGATTACGGGAGTCATTCCTCCCAATTTAAGGAAATAGCCAAGCAATTTTTTAAAAACTGTCCCCATAATCTACTCCTAAGGCTACACATTTTTCTTTGATATTCAGAGACAATTAATTACTTTTTCAGGTTCCATTTTAGCTTTGTTTAGAACAGTGCTCCAAAAATTCAAAGCAGGAATTCTGAAAATGAAGGAAAGTCTGGTAGTGCTAAAGGAAGTGGTAAGTCATACAAAAGGACAAGAAAGTACATAGATGGTCTCACAACCTACATAACAAGCATTTGCTGAAAACTACGCCAGGGAGAAGGTTTGTTACCCTCTACCTCTTCTTTTTTTTTTTAGATTTTTTTTTTTTTTAATTTGACAGAGAGGCAGCGAAAGAGGGAACACAAGGCGGGGGAGTGGGAGAGGGAGAAGCGGGCTTCCTGCTGAGCAGGGAGCCATATGCAGGGCTTGATCCTAGAACGCCGGGATCACGACTTGAGCTGAAGGCAGACGCTCAACGACTGAGCCACCCAGGTGCCCCTACCCTCTACCTCTTCTACCTTTCAAAGCCTTGTATGGGTTTTTGAGCTGGAAAGACCTGTATCGTAATCCAGACTCCATCACATACTAGCTGTCAGATCTTGAGGCAAGGTACTCACTCACCACCATGAGCCTCAATTTCCTCATCTGTAAGAGATTCCATTAGCACCCTCTATCACCCAATTAAGATTCTTGTCAGGATTAGAAATAATGCCTCTACAACCTGTAGCACAGTATCTGGCACATGACAGGAGCACAAGAAGTGGCTATTACTATTATTCTTCCTTCCTCTCTCCAAACTGTAACTTGATGAAGACCTTCAAGAGCTTTGACAAAAACTTTGAAGCTCTTTATCCAAAGCTTCTGCTCAAGATAGCTGACAAAATATCACAGGAGTTTACTATTATATTGTAATCTAAAGCAAAAGTTTAAAAATTACCCAACTAACAGTTTTAAGTATTTTCACACATATGTAAGTATGATCACACTAGTCACAACTCCTAAAGCCTAGTAACACAAAACAGTAACATGGTCTGCAGCAACTGTGCCCTCTCCAGCAAAAGAAAGACAGTTCTCATGACCTCCTAAGGCCCCAAGTATAAATATTCAAGAATAGTCAGGAGGGTAGAAAAACTGAGAATGGATGCAATAATTAACTTTAAGCCTAAAGAAGCTTTAAATATCAACCCAACACAAGATGTGAAGGAGAAAGTCAAAGACCATAATATGTACCTCATAACATGCACTTCACAAACCCTTAACATTTCTAAAAAGACCCCTCTAAACATGAATTTTAAAACAAACTGATCACAGAAATGTTAGTCACTTAATTAACTGGCTCAAATTTTAAATTCCTAGAGTTAACCAGACACAGTAAATTAGAAATGGCATACTAGGACTGTGAAATCACAGGCCCTTGAGTTAAAATTCCAATTCTGCACAGCGGTTAGGTTAAGCGTCTGCCTTCGGCTCAGGGCATGATCCCGGCGTTATGAGATCGAGCCCCACATCAGGCTCCTCCGCTATGAGCCTGCTTCTTCCTCTCCCACTCCCCCTGCTTGTGTTCCCTCTCTCGCTGGCTGTCTCTATCTCTGTCGAATAAATAAATAAAATATTTAAAAAAAAAAATCCAATTCTGCTACTTACTCTGAACTCTCTTAGGCAAGCCTAAACTTTTCTCTGCCTCTGTTTCCCCATCTGTAAAACTAAGACACTATTTCTTCACAGAATTCAGAGAAAGAACATACATACACAAAATCTCTGGCTGGTGGTAACAACTCAAACTGTTAGTTGTTGACCACATCCCACTACTAACACCATGCATTCTGAAAAGTCCTCCTCAGTGCTGCTACTCTCCAGCTAAACCAAACATAAGTAACTTTCTTTTAATGATAGAAACCACAGGCCTTTTCTCTAAATCTTTTGTGCGATTTTGCCATTCTACTCTTTGAAAGTATCACAAGATTTAATCTTTGCTAATACTATGATACTGACTACACTTGTTTGAGGATGAGTCATTTCTTTAACTAACTGGTAAGGACCTGGGAGCAGAGTCCATGTTTCATAATAAACAACAACAACAACAACAACAACCCCTCCCCAACCCCTACCATAATCTTTACTGGTGACAGAGAAAGGGCTGGCTGTTTTCTTTACCAAGCTTTCTTCTAAGGTTAAATTAACTCTGAGTGTGTGCATGTGCATGCATGTGTACACATACACATGTATGTATGCATTTACTGGAAGATTTTTTTAAAAATCTGCATTTAAAAAATTGTTAATGCAGACAAAAACAGATATAATTGTGTGATGATTAATCATGGGTAAGAAAAGCTTTAAAATTGAAAGGACTCACCATTTACATATATTCTAACATCCAGAACATACCTGTCAAATAACATCTGCATAGTATGGTACAGTTTACTCTGAAGACTCAGAACTGAGATGGTACTAATCAATTTTATGAATACAGAAACAGGCTCAAAACTCATAAATAACTTGCAGAGGTAAGTGGCAGTCTAAACTTAAACCTAGGGTTTGTTAACTCCCAAATGCTGTTTTTTATCACACCACATTCCTTCAATGATAATATTTTATATACTCGTGATAAAAAGATCAGTAATTTGGGGCGCCTGGGTGGCACAGCGGTTAAAGCGTCTGCCTTCGGCTCAGGGCGTGATCCCGGTGTTACGGGATCGAGCCCCACATCAGGCTCCTCCGCTATGAGCCTGCTTCTTCCTCTCCCACTCCCCTGCTTGTGTTCCCTCTCTCGCTGGCTGTCTCTATCTCTGTCGAATAAATAAATAAAAATCTTTAAAAAAAAAAAAAAAAAAAAAGATCAGTAATTTAAGTCATCCACATAAAACCTTATAAAACCTATCAGAATGAATCAAACCATCTATGAAGTAGCACACAGGACCTGACCAAATATAAAGAAAAGTCTGATTCACTATTTAAATTAACTTAGAACGTCTGCATTAGTAAAGAATAAGTTAGCTCAGGTCAAAAAGCATGGTAAACCATTTAGAGTTCAGACTTCATTAGCTTTTAATAAGTGATGAACCCAACTGCTCTTTAGAAGACAGGTGCTCGTTACCCATCTACAAATAAAGCACTAATTATCCACAGTGTGTATTTCACAAAGCTGCTTCAATGTCCTTTTGTAAACCTAGCTATTCAACTATTTTTATAAGTATCACCAAACTCTTAAGACTATATTAAACTTGGCTAGACATTTATCCTAACTACATCCATATGGATTCTGAGGTAGTAAAGATACTACAGAGATGACCTATCGCTCTTAATGGGAACGCTAATGTTCTGTGAATTTAGTATGCCTGTTCCAAGGCTCTTGGAAACAATTCATATATTAAAAACTTAATGAGAAACAGAAAGGTAGCATTTTAAAAAAAGAAAGATAACAGGTCATGAAAATAAAGCATACCCAAACACATCTCACATTTTAAAACTAATTAGTTCAGGATACCAGATATTAAATTAAACTGTCATTTTCAGGTTTTCACATTTTGAAAGAATGGTAGTAAACATTCTCTTTTCTGTTTTCAATCTCCTATATCAGGCATTCTTAAAGTTCATGAATAGGCTCAAGTCGTATAAAAGCATGCACTTTTATACAAAATGTTATGAGCATGTATGCACAAAAGAAGCAGGTCCACAGAGTTCATCAAATGTTCCTAGGGGTACATGACCATAAATGGGTTAAGAATAACTGCCCTATATACCCAAAGAATACAAGAACACTAATTCAAAGGGATACACGCACCCCTATGCTTATAGCAGCATTATTTACAACAGCCAAGTTATGGAAGCAGCCCAAGTGTCCATCGATTGATGAATGGACAAAAGATGTAAATAATATATATTTTTATATGATGGAATATTATTCAGCCATAAAAAAGAATGAAACCTTGCCATTTGCAACAACATGGATAGAGCTAGAGTATAATGCTAAGCAAAATAAGTCAATCAGAGAAAGACAAATACCATATGATTTCACTCATATGTGGAATGTAAGAAACAAAACAAACAAGCAAAGGGGAAAAAATAAGAAAGACAAATCAAGAAATGGGTTTTTAAATATAGAAAACAAACTGATGGTTACCGGAGGGGAGGGGAGGAGAGGGGAGGGGAGGGGAGGGGAGGGGAGGGGAGGGGAAGGGAGGGGAGGGGAGGGGAGGGGAGGGGAGTGGGGGAATGGTGAGACAGGTGATGGGGATTAAGGAGTGAATTTGTTGTAATGAGCACCAGGTGATGTGTGGAAGTGCTGAATTACCATACTGTACACCTGAAACTAATATAACACTGTTAACCGGAATTAAAATAAAAACTTAAAAAAAAAAAAAAGAGGGGCGCCTGGGTGGCTCAGTCGGTAGCGGCTGCCTTAGGCTCAGGGCGTGATCCCAGTGTTCTGGGATTGAGCCCCACGTCGGGCTCCTCCGCTGGGAGCCTGCTTCTTCCTCTCCCACTCCCCCTGCTTGTGTTCCCTCTCTCGCTGGCTGTCTCTGTCAAATAAATAAATAAAATCTTTAAAAAAAAAAAAAAAAGAGTAATTGCCCTCAATCAAGTTGTTGGAAAATATCTATAGGCACAGTGGAAAAGACAAAGAATAATTCCATTTAGGTACTATTATTATTCAAAGGAAATACATTCAGACAAGTTGAATCCATCACTGTTCTTGGGAAACTTCAATTACATAATTTATTCAACTTCATTTGTAAAGCTCACTAGTTTGAAGGGCAGACTGGATAAAATGCCCTGTGTAAAGACCTTATGCCAAGCAGCTAGCACAGACTAAGCACTCATTAAATACTAGCTACTATTAAAAAATGAGGTTTCCAAAGAATGGTCCCTCTTGTGAGCAAACGCACTTACATGTAACACTACTTGTCAGAATTAGGAATCTACAAACAGGGAACAGAGTAAACTTAATCAGGACCTATCACAACCTTGGATTTAACAAAGCTGAGTGTTCTGGCCACCTGAGCCAACCAGCCACAAAACTACCAAGGAAAGCTTCGCTTCCTACTTCTCTTTTGTACCCCGTTTCTTTAATTATTAAAGTCAGTCAACAAACCAACACTTGTTCTCTTGTTCAAGACTATTTTTTTTTTCAAATATCACCCCACCATTACCCTTTTATAATCTGAAACACTCACACAGCAGTTCCAAAGAAAAGCCAAGACCTAGGTGTTCTTCCCTGAATTCTATTCTAGACATCAAAGGAGCTGTATCAGCTCCACCTTCTACAGGAAAACAGTGGAATAGTCTGACCACTCCCTTCTCCCTGTTAAGATTAAAAAACAAAAAAAGGCATTTTGCCTAACTCTTTTACTAAAATTCCAAAATTGAGTTCAGTGATAAAAAACTGATACGTGCTAATATAACATAATAAAAAATTTAAAAAAAAATGCCGATAAGTGACATATCTAAAATATCTCATGCCCTGGCATCCTGTACCCATTTTTGGTTTATTTTCACCTTAATCAAAGTATTTTTTTAGAAAACCTTAAAAAAAATCTCAAAAACTTTAAAAAGGATTTTACTCAACCTTAAATATTTTCATATATTAGGAAGAGACAAAAGTAGATAACATTAGCAAAAGGAATCTATTCTTAATTACTAAAAACGAAACTACTACAACCGCGAATAGTAAAACTATCATAAACGTATAGTCAAAAGTGGCCAAGAAAACACATGTACACAAGGGATTGCTAATAGGATGTGAATATAACAAAATGTTAGACCACAAATTACTAAGATTGTTTCCAGAATAAAAAAGACTGAACTATCCAAGAAATAAAATTACTTATAAAGCAAAATTCTCTTCAAAAGTCAATTAAAGAGTTGTCAAGAGAACATTTGATTCTGAAGCTCTTCCATCTTTAACACTATTTTTTAAACTTTAAAAATTTTATTTGGAATACATAAGAAACTGTCAATGACTCTCGTTTTAACTTAATTATGAAAAAGAAATTTTAAATGCAAAATTTCAGTTATCTTCAAATGATCTTACAAGATCGTCTATTCACACAAAACTCTTACCATTCATTCTGCGGAGATTCTATACAGCTCCTAGAAACTTACACTGGGTACAGAATCTCATCTGCTGATTCTCTACAGACATTAAGAAATCATACACCCAATGGTGAGAATACTGGTTATTACTCTGCTTTAAAATTTTCTGAATTTTTCAAACCACTACCAACACCACCAAAAAGTCATCAAGACAACAAAAAGGCAACTTACTCTTAGTTGATTTATGCTTCTCTTCTAATAAAAAAAATTCTAAATAAAAATTATATGAAAGCCAATTATGACACTTATTAATGAAATTATACTGACAGAGATAACAAAATGACTAAGTTGCTTTTACATTCAAACCCTTATATTAAAAGACAGATTAATTCAAAGCACAGTGCTGGCAAAAAAAAAAAAAAGTCGAATGTTCCTTAAGTCTACTGTGACAGAAGAGCAAAGTTTAAAAGACGGATTAAATCTTAAACCATAATCTTAAACATCACTCCGGAGGCATATTAAAAAACAAAACAAAACAAAAACAGGCATTTACTATAAAATTTTTCTGCATTGAAGAACTACAGTTGATCCAAGTAGACTATAATCCTTCCTATTACAGTTAACTAGTATATCCATAATAGGTACACATACTTTATTAACACATTCCTTATAGATGAAGTAGCCAAAATGATTTCCTTGACACTAAAAAATCCACTAAAAGCTAATGGATTAGAAAAAAATGTTTCTGGTATGAGAATAATGTTAAGCATTTCTTAACCAGTGTGCTGAAATAATCACTGCCTGCTTCACTACCTAGCTCAGAAAATCAAAATCTTTCTTCAGATCTCCAGAAAAAAGAAAGCTCTGATCTTTTCCATCTACATTTTCCACTATCCAGATTCCACTTCCAGTTGTTTTTTCCTTTTGTTTGTACTTGAAATTCAGAAAACTCAGTCATTACCCTTAATTTCTACCATAGAGATAACCCAGGGTTGTCATTTCTCCCATATTAGCCAAGTAAGAAAGAAAGTAGTCAAAGGGACAGCTTACAATTTAAATTTAACCTTTGACTGATACATTTCTTATTCTCCTCACTCCCAAACCAAACTTACAATTTAAAGATAATAAAGTAAAAGCATTCAATATAAAAGCTACGGTAATCCTACGTCAACCAATAATCTAAAATCCTGTTCCTTCTGAGAGGACCAGACCTCTTTTGTCAAGAGCCCATTTTCATTACCAAATTCAGTGGCATCCATTAAGCAGTTTTAAATGTTTCTAAAAAAAGATAAATTAGTAGATGATAAACCAAAATCAAGGAACATTTAGACTGCACTTTTAAACATTATCTAGTATACTACTACCCCCCTTTCACATCAGCATGAGTATGCTGTAATACACATGTATTATAATGTATAATATACCTAACACACACACACACACACACACACACACACAGCTATAAATGCTATTAAGAAACATCATGGAATCATGAAAGGCACTCACTCATTAAAAGTTTTAATTTTAGAAAAAATGTAAGATTTTAAAGCTTAGAACAAGGTATTAAA
Source organism: Ursus americanus (assembly GCF_024610735.1). Taxonomy (NCBI): domain Eukaryota; kingdom Metazoa; phylum Chordata; class Mammalia; order Carnivora; family Ursidae; genus Ursus; species Ursus americanus. The sequence continues at coordinate 31,496,210 of NC_142133.1, forward strand.
GTAGAACAAAGTATTCGGTAATAAAACCCTAAGAATTTCTTCCCTTCTTTTCTCTATTTTCCAATTTGGTAACAAACTTCATTAAAGACAAAACGAAAAAACTGCTGGTCACATTGTTAAAAATCTGCCTGCTGTCTGCCCTTGTGATCTTCCCTAATAAAACATCCATCACCTCCTCTCCAAGTAATTTTCAGTGACCCTCTTCCAAAGGTTTTCCCAAACTCCTATTTTATAGACACGGTCTAGAATATAAATATAGTAGACTTGGTACTGGCATAGTCGATGGCAGGAAAAGTATAAAAATGATTTCTGGGTTTGATTCTAAGGTCATTAATCTGAGGGTTTGGCATTGTATTTACTTAAGAATTGCTATCACTGCCATTTACTAACCATTCTTCCTTCTTCCCCCTTGAAAAATCGTCCTCATTCCCTACTACTTCTCTAAATCTACTGCTAATAATTCCCTTAGAAGTTTCTTTTCTATAAATTTTTCCTGAACCCAACTAGCCAACCACAGTCCTCCTCGCTCCTTTGGAATCTTGTTGCTCTTATCCATCCTGCACATGTGGAACAAATTAGATCTACTGGTATTTGACATATACAACAATCTATTTTCTATATCCCATTATAAACTTGAGGGTAAGGGTCATATTTCCAAATCCTAGCACCATTAGAATGTCATACATGATAATGACATACACCACCTAGAGTGCTCTTCTGTTTTCTTTTACATACACTGGAATCTCACAACTACTCTGATAGAAATAATGATTCCTACGATACTATTTTACAAAAGGAGAAACAAATTCAGAAGCTAAATAATTTGTCATGGTTCTGTTCAACTAATGGTAAAGATCTATTTATAGTACTAAATACATGTAGCAAATATAAGAAACTCCCTGAAAAGAGGAGGTTTACAGGTCTCCATAAGTGGCAAATTCATGGACTTCACTGTTGCCAGGAAAACCACCATATTAGGAACCTCGAGTTCAACTCTCCCTAACTATGCAAAACCAACTTTGTCCCCGGAGTCCTTGATAAAGAAATTTAAAATGCCAACATAGCAAATATGGCACTATGAGAACACTATTCTCAACTTCTTAAAGTATATAAAATTTTAATGAAATACAGTGGCTTCTGTTCAGTGCAAAAGGGGACATTTCAGCATCAAACCACCGTATTACAAAACTTGAAGTCAGAATGCATTTTGCAAGAGCCATGTGACACACACATGACAGTCAGCTAAACTGATGGGTGGACCTTTTAGGGGAAATGGTTAGCAGTAATTGACCAAAGCAACAAATATACTCAGCTTTTAAAATATACTCAGCTTTTAAAATACTGACTTTTGCTTAAAAAACAAACAAACAAAAAACCACACACACACACAATTCCCTCTCTCCCCCAAAGCCTTCTGAAGAGGAACACCAATTAAATCTCCTCCAATTATTCATTAATTTATATACGTAAACTCAAGGAGGATTTTAAAGGGTCATTAAGGAGAGCCCAACGAAGTCTTCCAAAGAAAGTGAACACCAGTTCCCAGGAAAGGTGTCAGGTGTGTCACATATGCTGTGGTGACTTCTTGAGTAAGCAAGAAAAAGAAATGCATTAACTTTTCATGACACGTCATGGAACCTCAATCCCTATCTTCGAGCATTCAAGCAGGTAACCCAAAACCTACAGATCATAGAGCCCATTCGCTTCTCTTTCAACTTGACAGCAGTCTTCCTTTAATTTGATAATATCAGAAAAATGTTCCTACGTCTTAGTTCTGTTTATTTTTTTTTCTCGACCTACAGGAGACAAAATGACTTTAGTGTCCTCCAAAAACAATTCTCACAAATGCCCAGGTTTTCAGGAAGGCAATGGGCCCCCTGAGTTCTTGAAGAACTCCAGGAAATAACTTAAAAAACACTAAAAATTTAAAATCTCTTCTCACCATCTACTCATTCCCCTCAATTCCACGTAGTCCTGAAAAGCATCCATATTACCTGCAACCTAGCCGGGAGGGTGAAAGAATAGAGCCAACAAGCTCAAGATTCACAAGTAAAGCTTGATTTCCACCCTGATGATTCTGACAGCTCCGCAGAGTGCGGGCGCAGGGTCTGACAGTGCCCTCTAGGACAGCTCTCCCACCCTAGCCTCTCCCCTTAAAAACAAGTCTTCCTTCAAAAGTCACTGCCTCCGCGTGAAGCTACCCCTTCCCACCGCCCCACCACCGACTCCCAAACGCCCCAACCCCCTCAAAAGACTGTTTCTCCGCACCGGCCCGGCACGCAAGGCCTCTACCCTGACCTGTCCAGGCCCGGGCGGCTCACCCCTCCGGCCCGACCCCTCCCCCCGGCCGCCCCTCCTCCGTCAGACAATGGGGCCCGACTCCCGGCCGCCAGCATCTCCTGCCCCACCACCCTCACCTCACCGCGGCCGAGCCCCCCACCCCTGCCCCAGCCCTCCTCGCCCCCCTTAAGCTTTTCCAAGCTGGCCCACGGACCCAGCCGACCGGTGCTCTCCTGCACTCACTATTCGGGATTCATGCTGGACATGTCACTGCAGCTGCCGCCGCCGCCACCGCCGCCCTTGCTGCTGCAGCCGCCGCCCAAACTCTTCACGCCACGGGTAATCGAGGGAGAGGAATGAGACAGGCTGTTCCGGCAGAGCAAACGTCTTCCCCCACTCCGTCCCCTTAGAACACAATCAGCAGCCGCCGCCACTCAGCTATCGCTTCCACCCAAAATGGCCGCCGGCGAACCAGGAAATAGGAAAGCCTTAGACCGAGGGGTCTTTACACAGCCCAGAGGGCGGCCGCACCGCGCGGCACGCCGGGAAAGAGAGTTCGAACACCGCAGTGGGCGCTGAAGACCTACGGTGCGGCGCGGCAGCCAGGACTCAGCTTCCCGCCAAGCCCCGCGCCTCTGGCGCATGCGTATTTGAGAGCTTGTCGCCCGCCCCATTCCCCACTCTCTCACCTCCCCCTCTTGTCCCTCCCTGCTCCCCGCCCCGCTGACTCGCTGGCTAGGACTTCGCTCGGACTCCCCCTAGCGGATTGGCTAAAACCGAGCGGCCCTGGTGATGTCATCAGTGAGACGTGGCAGCCGGGCGAGTCAGTGCCCCAAGGGGGAGGGGGAGGGGAGGGACAGAGGGCGGTGTCGGCCGCGGACTGAGAATGGCTGGGGGCGGGGGGGAAGTGATCTGGAGACTCCGACCGGTGAGGAGAGAGGGGTAGGAATTAGAGGGACTGCCTGAGAGCGGAGGCGGGGAAGGAAGGCAGGCGGGAGTATACGCCTGGCCGGTCCTTCCGCCTGTAAGCTCTTTGCTGGCCTGACCAGTCTGAGGCTTGAGCTTTCCAGCTGATCCCAGGATGTCCGCACTAAGGACGGAAGGGGAGTCAAGGGGCCTCTGTTGAGAACTTCGGGTCTCTGGAGAGCAAGAACCCGTTGTTTCAGTTCTCTTCCGTACTCATCCAACTCCACTGGATCTGGTCATCGTCCAGTGTTGGCCGCAGACACTACCTTTTTTTTTTTTTCCATTTTTTACCATTTCCTTTCCGGAGCTCGGCTCCGATCACCTCAGCCTGGATATTACGGGAGCCTCCGAAAGGAGGCTGCCTCTCTCTTCTCTGCCCCAGACCATTTGCACACATAGCCAGATTTATCTTCCTGAAAAAGCACTTCCATCATGAACCCACAGTTTTCAATGGCTCCACTTTTCGTGGACGCGACGCAGCCCAAAGTCAGCCAGAAATTCAAAGTCTTCCTGCCCTGGTCCCAGGCTTCAAGTTGAACTGCAATTTTCGTTATTGAACGCTGAGCTCTTCCGCAAGATCGAAAAATAATAAGGGAAACATGCAATTCATCACTACACAGTGCCTAGAAACTCCAGGAGTAGTATTAACAACATTTCTAAAACCTAATAGTCTTAACTCTCTTTAATCAGCTCAGGAATTTAAATCTCCACTAAACTTTAACACATTATCTTGCGTTATTTAATTGCAAAGGGCATAGTATAATACATTGTCCAAAGTTTATCTTCCAGCTTGTTCTAAGAACCAAGAAAATTATCTTCCAAGAGCGATTGCAAAATCACTTTAAATTCCCATGACACCATAATATAGAAAGAGGGCAGTTATTATTACCCACTTACTAACTACACTCCTTAACCCCCAAATTGTGCCATGTGCCTTTGCTGACAACCTCATCAAACAGCACACTAGAGTTCCTTCACATCCAATTGGCTTCTGAAATGAACACAGTCACCACACCAGAAGTACCCTGAATGGATCAATGATGGACATCCAAAAAAAAAAAAACAAGTTTATTACTCTGGACTCTTGTCCCTTCTTGCTTACTGTGATTTCACAGAAGAAAAACTCAAAATCTCCAAAGAACTAAAAAATATAGTTTGTAACTTGTCTCTCCCCTTAGGAAGTACACCCCTAAACTTCCTTTAATTATCTATTTCCTTTCCCAACAAAGAGTTACCTCCTAATTACTTTTAACTTCAGTGAGAGAGTAGTGGTTAAGAATTAAATAAAACGGGGGCGCCTGGGTGGCACAGCGGTTAAGCGTCTGCCTTCGGCTCAGGGCGTGATCCCAGCGTTCTGGGATCGAGCCCCACATCAGGCTCCTCCGCTATGAGACTGCTTCTTCCTCTCCCACTCCCCCTGCTTGTGTTCCCTCTCTCGCTGGCTGTCTCTATCTCTGTCGAATAAATAAATAAAATCTTTAAAAAAAAAAAAAAGAATTAAAACGGTGCAAAGCATATAACATGACTTTGGGGCACTTAACATTACCTTTCTCCTTCCCTTAACTCCCCTGGGACTTTTACGTGCATGAGCTATATACCGAGAACAGAACATTTCATATCTTAGTTATGGTGGTGTGATATGTGAGGAGATGAGAAGCAGCTTAGCCTGGGAGTGGTGAGTGGTCCTTTCCTACCTGCTAGTACAACTTATGTCATTTACATTAAGATTTCCTTCCCAAACTTTGAGTGTCAGTTTTGCTGATTGAAACTTCAATATGTTTTATGTTTAGGTGTTTAAGAGTAACTGCTTTTGTAGTTCAGACTACTAACTCAGAATAATTCATTAAACTAGCATGCATTCCTTCAGCTGCCCCATTGCCAAATCAGAATTCTCCTCAGGTTATTTGTCCAGTTATTCTTTGGCTCATTCTTTTCTTCCTTTCTTTTTTCTTTCCTTCTTTCCTTTCTTTTGGTCTGCCTTTCTTCCTTTTCTTCCTTTTTTCGTTTATCAAATATTTATGACCTGGTACATAATAAGCGTGTTTGGAATTTGGGCTTGGAACCATGAGCAATACAAAGGTGAGTGATTACAGCTCTCTGTCTGCAAACCCTGTAGGGGAAAATGCAAAAATACATTTAAATGATAGCAGGTATACAGGGACAAAAATCAGATCGGTGATTGCCAGGAACTAGGAATGGGAGGAGGGAATTGTCTACAAAGAGACACAAGGGAACTTTTTGGTTTCACTAAAATATTCTATAACTTCATTGTGCTGATGGTTAGTTACTCAACTATAATTTTGCTTGTCAAAACTCACAGAACTATCCACCTGAAAGGGGTGAATTTTGCTGTGTATAAATTATACCTCAGTTATGAAACTGACTTTCAAAAAATCATATGAGCTGATACAGAGGAAGGAAACAATTCTAATTCAAACTATTAGGAATGCTGTCATGAAGGAGGCAATATTTGAATTAGGCCTTAAAAAAAATAAAATATTGGTCATTGACAGAAATGGGGAAAAGGGAGACTTATATCCCAGAATGACAAAATAATGTGAGCATAACCCTAGAACTGTGGATACACATATATTTAAGGAACAGAGATCACAGTTTCCATGGTAGATGAGGTAGGAGATGCTTAGGTTAAGGTAAGGTAAGGGGGGCCCCAAATGCCTTCTAAGGAGTTTCAGCTTTGCTCAGTAGGTCATGGAGAGAGCCAAGAAAAGTTCTGAGAAGGAAAGTGAGGTGATCAGCTCAGTGTTTAATTTATGTCATGTCAGTGTTTTAAAAGAAGCACTTTGGAGTTCTATGGAGACTGGAGGTAGGGAGATTAGTTAAAAGGTAATTAGATTCACTTAGGCAGGAGACAATATGTCCTGATGTAGGGTAGTTGCATCCAGAATGGAAAGGAGGGGAGATTCCAGAGAGTAGGATGTGGAAGCAGAAGGTGTGGAGGGTGGTTGTGGTGGGGAAGGAACTGAAAGTGACCCACAGACATCCAGTTTACCTGCCAGCATGGAAACCAAGTCCCCAATTAAAGTTAAAGAACAGAGGAGAAAGGCCTTGGAGAGGGGTACAGGTGGAAGACCGTGCAGTCTGAGGGCAGAGTTAAAGTTGCCCTAGTGTGCACGTACTAGAACAACCAGAAATTGTCCCCTTTCTGAATCAGGCACACACACACACACACACACACACACACATACACACACACACACAGAAGATTGTCAAAGACAAATCCAGAAAACACCAAAGACCACCAAAAAACTACTAGAGCTAAGAAATGAATTCAGCGAAGTGGCAGGTCCCAAAATCAACCTACAGAAATCTGTTGCATTCCTATACACCAATGATGAAGCAGCAGAAAGTGAAATTAAGAAAAGAATCCCTTTTACAATTGCAACAAAAACAGTAAAATATCTAGGAATAAACTTAACCAAAGAGGTGAAAGATCTATATTCTGAAAACCATAAAACACTGATGAATGAAATTCAAGATGACACAAAGAAAGGTAAAGACATTCCATGTTCGTGGGTTGGAAGAACAAATATCGTTAAAATGTCTATACTAACCAAAGCTATCTTCGGATTTAATACAATCCCTATTAAAATATCAACAGCATTTTTCACATAACTAAAACAGTCCTAAATTTGTATGAAACCACAGAAGACCCCGAATAGCCAAAGCAATCTTGAAAAAGAAAGACAAAGCTGGAGGTATCACAAAAATTTCAGACTTCAAGTTATATTACAAAGCTGTAGTAAATTTTTTAAAGACTTTATTTTTAAGTAATCTTTTTTTTTAAAGATTTTATTTATTTATTTGACAGAGATAGAGACAGCCAGCGAGAGAGGGAACACAAGCAGGGGGAGTGGGAGAGGAAGAAGCAGGCTCATAGCGGAGGAGCCTGATGTGGGGCTCAATCCCATAACGCTGGGATCACGCCCTGAGCCGAAGGCAGACGCTTAACCGCTGTGCCACCCGGGTGCCCCTTAACTAATCTTTATACTCAATGTAGGGCTCAAACATACAACTCTGAGATCGACAGTTGCATACTGTTCTGACTGAGCCAGCAAGGTACCCCGCAAAGTGGTAGTAATTAAAACAGTATGGCTCTGGCATAAACAGAAACACATAGATCAATGGAAAAGAATAGAAAATCCAGAAATAAACCCACAGTTATATGGTCAATTAATCTTCAACAAAGGAGGGATGAATATACAATGGGAAAAAGACAGTCTCTTCAAAAATGGTGTTGGGAAAACTGGACAGCTACATGCAAACAAAATGGAACTGGACCACTCTCTTTCACCATACACAAAAATAAACTCAAAACGGATTAAGGACCTAAATGAGAACTGAAACTATAAAAATCTTAGAAGAGAGCACAGGCAGTAATTTCTCTGACATTGGCTGTAAGCAACATTTTTCTAGATAGATCTCCTGAGGCAAGGGAAACAAAAGCAAAAATAAACTTTTGGGACTACATCAAAATAAAAAGCTTCTTCACAGCAAGGGAAGCACTCAACAAAACTAATAGACAACCTACGGAATGGGAGAAGATATTTGCAAATGATATATCCTATAAAGTGTTAGTATCCAAAATATATAAAGAACTGATACAACTCAACACCCAAAAGAACAAATAATCCAATTAAAAAACGGATAGAAGACATGAATAGACGTTTCTCCAGAAAGACATCCAGATGGCCAACAGACACATGAAAAGATGCTCAACATCACTCAGCATCAGGGAAGTGCAAATCAAAACCACAATGAGATATCACCTCACACCTGTCAGAATGGCTAAAATCAAAAACACAAAAAACAGTAAGTATTGGCAAGGATGTGGAGAAAAAGGAACCCTCTTACACTGTTGGTGGGACAGCAAACTGGTGTAGTCACTGTGGAAAACAGTATGGAGGTTCCTCAAACAAGTAAAAATAGAACTACCATATGATCCAGTAATCCCACTACTGGGTATTTACCCCCAAAATACAAAAACACTAATTCAAAGGGATACATGCACCCCATGTTTATTGCAGCATCATTTACAATAGTCAAACTATGGAAGCAACCCAAGTGGTTCATTGATAGATGAATAAAGAAGAGGTGGAATAAATATACAATGGAATATTATTCAGCCATGAAAAAGAATGAAATCTTGCCATTCGCAACATGGATGGAGCTAGAAAGTATAATGCTAAGCAAAGCCAGTCAGTCAGAGAAAGACAGATACCATATGATTTCCCTCATATATGAAATTTAAGAAACAAAACAAATGAGCAAAGGGAAGAGACAGAGATTGAAACCAAGAAACAGACTCTTAAATCTAGAGAACAAACAGATGGCTACCAGAGGGGAGGCAGGTGAGGGGATAGGTGAAATAGGTGATAAGGATTAAAGAGTACACTTATCATCATGAGCATGGAGTAATGTATAGACTTAAAAAAGAAATGACAAAACCAGGGGCGCCTGGGTGGCACAGCGGTTAAGCGTCTGCCTTCGGCTCAGGGCGTGATCCCGGCATTATGGGATCGAGCCCCACATCAGGCTCCTCCGCTATGAGACTGCTTCTTCCTCTCCCACTCCCCCTGCTTGTGTTCCCTCTCTCACTGGCTGTCTCTATCTCTGTCGAATAAATAAATAAAATCTTTAAAAAAAAAAGAAATGACAAAACCAGACACTAGTTAAAGTGGTAAGAAGAATAGACTTCACTCAGTAACCACCATGGCAATAGAGAGGAAGGCCCAGAGTGAACTGAACTCACCATCACTGAAATGAAAGATAGACTTTTTAAAACTGGCATGCGCTGAGGAAAAGGCATTTAGAGGTGTTAACCACGTTGGTCCACGTGTCTAGGCCATCTGGGTTTGTTCACTGACACTTATCTAGAAAACAGACTTTTTGCATCTTTATGATAGGAAGCAGCAGTGCAAATCAGAGCAAGGTGCCCAGTGCCACTGGGCTGGGAATGAGAGTTAACTCCTCGAATGTTTGCATTTCAAGGAGAGAGGAAGCCGGGAAGGATTTACAATTGCAAGCTTTCTAAAGTGACTACCTAAGAGGGGGTTTGGGGATCTCTCTGCCTGCCACCATATTTTGGCTAGAACAAACAATACATTCTCTAGGCAGCACTGAAGGGGGTTTCTCAGGCAGGCATGAAGGGGGGCCTGGGTTGTCCCAAGGATGAGGCCTTGAGTGGTTAGAAACTATACTGGTGTCTATTCAAATCTCTTAGTGTATGTGGATGGACAAAATCATTAATGCTGAGAGTCTGTAGATTTATAAGCCAAGGTTGAGGCCTGCTTGAGAAGAGGCCTCAAAGGAGGCTGCCTAGAGTTTGGTCAAAGAGAGTCTTCATCAAGACAGAGCCCTGAATTTAAGATGTCCAGTGATTGTGTAAGAAATAGCCCTTTATGTCAATGACTCTAAAGTACCACATTTGATCTGTGGGAATGGTAGGCAGGAATGGCGAAAAATCTTAAGGGAAATTGTCAAGTTGGAAAATGTTTCCAGGACTTGTACTTGCCAGTTATCACCACCCTTTCCCTCCAGACGCCCCCTCCCCATACCCAACCTTACCTCAAATATATACTCCCAATACGCGTTAAACTCATCCCCACTTCAGTTTAAGGTGTTCCCTTCTTCGATTCCAGCTTTTCCCACCTTTCCCAACCTATGGAAGACCGCTATTGCCTTAGGGGTGAGAGATACTTTAGAGGGGAGGTTTCCACTCCTTCACCTCTTTCTTCCTCCAAAACAGGAGGGTGTAGAAGATGTAGACTCTTGCCTCCCTATACCTCCCACACCCCACCTGCCACGACTCCATTCTCTACCCTGGGCAAGATTTTAAGTTGGGTGACATTGGACTGCACCATCCTTGGAGAACGCTGGGACAGGACAGAAACTTGGAACATACTAAAGAACCCTTGATCTTTTTTAGACAAAACAAAACAATAACAACAACAACAACAACAAACCAACTCAGCCAGTGTGTGAGTTAATGACACAGCAGGAATAGAACCCATGTCTCCCGACTCCCAGTTTAGTGCTCTTTCCATTGCCCTTAAGATTATTTGCTCAGACCACTGGAGAGGAAGTGTCACAGAGCACTAAAGAGAGAGAATTGCCTCATCAAATCCAACCATCTTTTTAACACAACAGATGAATGAAAACCGAAATAAGACTCTACTCCGCTCAATAGTTACTCTCTGGTACTCCCAACAGTGCTCTCTGAAAGTTGCCAGAAGCTAGTGATATCTTCTACATATTCTCCTCTCAGAATCCTACATATTCCCAAGGACCAACTCAAAAGTCTGGTTTAAGGTGGGTATTTCATTGGGGGGAGAGGGAAGTCTCGGTTAGCATTGGATAAGGGTCACGATATAATAGTTTAGGGTTGATAGACACAGCAATCAAGGCGAGGGACTCAGAGAGTCTTGAAATAAAAATTATCATTTGATGCTTTGTTTTGAAGAGTAGATGTGTCTTTCAAGCAGGTCCTGGAATCAACAATAAAGTCACTTGTAACTTTTATCTTCCTGGTAAAGAGTTGCCTGGAATGGCAAAGTCATGTTGATGTAGAGACTAAGCTACTTAGATGGTGCCATCGACATGTGAAAAACATGCCCCTTCAAAGAAATAAAGTAATTACACAACTAAAAATACGTAATTATAATTGCAAAATGTGCTCTGATGGATAAATACAGGGTATTATGGGAGCATATAACCGGGATACCTCACCTACTCTGCAGAGGTCAGAAAAAGCATCTTTGAGAAACTTGTGCTTGAACTGGGGCAAAATGATGAATTCAGCAAGATGAAGAAGTGTAGAGGAGGGGGTAGGGGGACAAGATAGCTTGTGCAAAGGTCCAGTGGCGGGAAGGAATAGGCAGTATGAAAGATTAGCAAGGCTGGAACACAGGAATGAGAGGAAAGAGGCACACAGAGTAGGCCAATTGGCTGGGAGTGGGCAAGAGATTGCTGTCCACTGCTATGCTTCAGAGTGACTTTTTATTTTTGAGACAAAAAAACACTTAATGCTCTGAGATCTGAAGACAACATCCCCAGAATCAAAATCTAACATTCTCAAAGTTTTAAGAAGAGTGATGAATGAGCCTCCATGGTAGTCTACCACAACAACGTCAGAGTCAAATTGTTGCCCAACAACAGCAAAACCAGTTCTAAAATAATCCTCCTACTTGGGCTCAGACTTGTGATCAAACAGGTTATCTTGATTCTGGTCTGGAGATTTGGCCATGCCCAGGAGGTCAGATAAATTTAAATTAAGGAAGAAGAGTTTTTTCCAAGTATTTAATTTATAAGTGAGTAAATCAATGTTAAAAAAAAAAAAAAAGCCCTGGGATTAAGACTTCTGCTTTATAGTGATTTTTGTTTTATATACAATCCTTCATTAATTCATAGGAATACTTCAATAATGTCTATGCGGTACAAGCCGCTACACTAAATCTTGAGTGGAACTTGCTTTCTGGTTTTTAGGATTCTAAGCAGTTGGGGATGGGTTTAGAACCACATGACCAAATGAAATTCTTTATTCAGGGCCACTTTGCTCTGGTTCTCTATGGCTGCGTACAACAATTTGCTGTTACCCGCCATGGCTTGACTGTGTTCAACTCAGCAGTTTTTGCTTGATGTGTCTCATGCAATTGCAGTCAGAAGTTACCTGGGACTGTCGTCATCTGAAGGCTCAATGAGGGGAGAGACATCCAAGATGGCTCGCTTACCTGGCTGGCAGTTGATGCTAAATATTGGTCAGGAGCACAGCTGAGGCTGTCACACAGCACACCTGCATGTGGTTTCTCCACGTGGCCCCTGCTTCTCTCAACATGAAGGCCGAGTTATGACAGGAAGCAGCCGAAGTCCAGGTATTCCAAGAAGCAGGAGCAGAAGCTGCTGGGCCAGTAGAGGACGAAGCTAGGACTTCCCCTGTGCTCCTTCTGCCACATTCTACTAGTCAGAGCAGTCACAGGGCCTTCCCAGATTTAAGGGGATGCAAAAATAGACGCCACCTCTTGATGAGGGAGTGACAAGTTAACCTTGCACAAGAGCAATGCGGGAGGGGGGGGAGATATCACAGCAATGTTTGGAAAATATCATCGATCATATTGGAATAGTGAGAATATTTGGACCAGAAACTTGTACCAAGGCTTACAAGGATGAGAAGGATACAAAAGGGTAACAAGCATGACTCTTGTCTTTGAGTTTGTACGTGGCAATGCTAAACTCACACGTGAGAGAATATGTGAAGGCACTTCCAAAACCACATACCAGTAAGTAAGGACAAATGCACAGGCACCTCCCACGCAATATCAAAAAAGCTCTTCTGAATGTGAAAACCCAAACTGGGAGCTTATTTTGTGTAATTTAAAGGGAGAAAAGTATAACCAGTTACATATCAACCCCAGACTCCCAATCAAGTTTCTAAGTCCTAACTAAAACACTGTAAAGCACCTATATATAAGTGATAATCAGCTATATTGGGTTGTAAAATGCTTAAAACATTTGTGACCTGATCACCAACCAATGAATATGAATGTGTATAAGTCACTGCTTCGTGTCAAGAACCATGAAGGATTTGACATCTTTCCCCCACTTGCAAGCTAACAGGTTAGTCTGCCACAGTTTTGTGGATGCTGACCAAAGACAAATCTGGGTTGGTGACAAAGAACAGTTTATTACTCACAGCAATAGCAGTAGCCAGAGAACTAGTATTTTCTTGCATTAGTTCCCTGACTCCAGTTTCTACAGGTGACTGAATGAGCGCCAGGTGGTGCCAGCTAATTGATTCCAGGAGAGGAACCCCAAGATTAGGAAACTTCAGTTTTGTATAATGGACGGGAAGCAAACCCATGGCTCAACCTTTGCTCCAGAGGGAGACATTATCTTTATTGCGCTGCATAGCAAACAAACCTACCTTCTGCTCTGGAGAAAAACACTGTCTCCATCTTCCCAGGCTATACTGTCCTGAAAAGATAGTACAGAACAAAAGACGGTTGGTGCCTCTGCTCACAAGACCTGAAGAAACACGAGAGACACATGGAGGATCGTCACCCAACACTTCGTGGGCAGTAAAGGCTACATCCAAGATCGAGCAATAGCTGAATTGTATGTTCCAGTTGTTGACATTTGGCATTTTCAAAACATCTACATGGAATTCTGATGTTCTGGCACTTGTTTAGAATATAACCAGAGACTTCCCCTGAATACCATTTTCCTATTGAGTTTCAAAAGAGAAAGAGAATTGGTAATATACAATTTTTCGCTCACAAATACGCTGAAAACCGAGACCGCGGAAACGGCTGATGAGATCATGTAACCATCTGCGCACTTTTCCATTCATGTACTCACGCATTCATTTATTCAACAAATAATTATTTAGGCCTGAGAATTATAGAAATGAGAAAGACAGTCATGTTCCCTGCTGTCATGGAGCTTATGGTCTAGTGGAAGAGGTAAACGTTAAACAACTACACAATGAGTTGTTTATTAGAATGGTGGTGAGTGCTCTGAAAGAGGAAAAGCTGACATTACTCGGGGAGTCTGGGAACGCTTATCTGAGAGACGGGTTGAAGGATGAATAGTAGTTAATCAGGCAGTAAAGGAAAAATATGGGGAGGAGTGAAAAGGGAGAGACACTGGAACAAGCCCTGATGGTAAAACCTTGGAGAACACCATTATTCAAGGGAAGGTAAAGGAAAAGAAGTCTACAAAGAAGATTGAAAAGGAGGAGCTAGAGAGGACAATTAGTATTAAGAAAAATTGTCCAGGGGCACCTGTGTGGCTCAGTCAGTTAAGCGTCCAACTCTTGATTTTGGCTCAGGTCATGATCTCAGGGTCATGAGATCAAGCCCCACATCCAGCTCTGCACTCAGTGGGGAGTCTGCTTGAGATTCTCTCTCTCTCTCCCCCTGCCTCTTCCCCTGCTTGTGAGCCTGTGCTCTCTCTAAATAAATAAATAAATATATAAATAAAATCTTTTTAAAAAAATTGCCCAAAACTTGGAAATAAGGCAAAGAGGGTGACTGCTTGGTTACAGCTCAGGTCATGATCTCAGGGTCCTAGGATAGAGTTCCACTCTCAGTGGGGAGTCTGTTTGAGATTCTCTCACCCTCTGCCCCTCCCCCACACTCGCTCTCGCTTTCTCTCTCCCTCTCTCTCTAAAATAAATAAACAGATCTTTTTTTTTTTTAATCATGGTGAAAAAAGGTAGACACAACCCAAATGCTTATCAACTGATGAATGGATAAACAAACTGTGGTATATCCATACAATGGGAAGTTATTCATACATAAAAAGGAATGAAGTACCAATACATGTGTAACTTGGATGAACCTTGAAAACATTATGCTAAGTGAAGGGAGCCAATCACAAAAATCCACATTTTACGTGATTTTATTCATATGAAAGTCTAGAACAGGCAAATCCATAGAGACAGAAGGTAGATTAATGGTTGCTTAGGGATGGTAGGGGACAATGAGGTGAAAGGGGAGTGACAGCTAAGGGGTACAAGGTTTTTGTGAGGTGATGAAAATGTCTTAAAATTGTGCATGTACTAAACACCATTGAATCGTACACTTTAAATGGGTGAACCAAAAAAAAGAAAGAAGAATGTGGTATGGTTCATAGTGTTAAATGCTCAGAGACATCAAATGGAAAAAGAATAGTGCAGTGGGAGGTGAAGAAAGAAATGAGTTAGATGACTTTCTCAGGATGTTTCACTGTGAAGGGCAAGGTAGATACCCAAGGGCCTGTAGTATTGAGGAAATATGGTTTTTAGATTGAAGATAAGAAAAGATATCTCAAGATGCCAGTAGAGAGGGAGAAGTTTGCTAGGAGGGAGGTTCATTGATAGGTAGAGGTCCCTGAGGCAGGAGCAGGAGAGAAATCCCAGGCACGGGTGAGGGGTACAGTTGGAGATAGTATGGCGAACGTCTCTTTTGGTGAAATGGCAGGCGATGGAGAAAGGCAGGTGGGTGTGGAAGCAGGTGGGTTTGTAGGTTGGGTCATCAGAACTTGAAGAAGTTCACTGAGGGCTTCTGTGCCTGCTGTGAAGTAGATCTGGCATCTGAGGGAGTGAGGCAAAAGGTGATTGGGTTGGAAGAATGAGGAGTGGAAAAATTTTGAAATGGTTGCTTCTGACAATGGGAGGGTGGGTTTGCAGTGTTGCAGGAAAGACCGTAGTTGGAAGAATCTTATTTAGTCCCCACCCAGAAAGTCCGGAGAAGTTGAATTCATAAATATATCCTCCAAGATGAACATGAGAATGATGGACCCCAGGGTTAGGGTGGCCTATTGGAGACTGCTTTTAGGATAAATAATTCTGTGTCTGGGTCTAGATACCTGCATTCTAATTTCAGGTAAACCACTTACCTGTTGTGTGATATTGAATATCAATTAACTCCTTTGTGCTTCAGTACTTTTTCACTGAAATTGTATTTTTTTAACTTTTACTTTGAAATAATTTTAAATTTGTAGAAAATCCAAAGATAGTATAAAGAGTTTCCATTTACCTTTCCCTGTTAATATTAACATTGTACATAATCATGGCACATTCATCAAAACTCAGGAATTAACATTGGTACAATACTAAACTACAGGTTTTATTTGGATTTTACCAGTTCTTCTACTAACATCCATTTTCTGTTCTAGGATCTAAATCAGGATGCCACATTGCATTTACTCATCATGTTTCCTCCAGTCTTGACAGCTCTTACTCTCTTCCTGTTTTTCATGAACTTGACACTTTTGAAAAGTACTGGTGAAGTATTTTGTAGAATTTCCCTTCACTTTGGGGTGTCTGATATTTTCTCATGATTAGGCTACAGCTATGGATTTGGGGGGAAAAGGAGTATAGAAATGATGTGTCCTTCTCCTCATGTCAGGGAGCACATGGTATCACCATGACTTATTACTGGTGTTGTTCATTTGATCAGTTGGTTAAGGTGGTATCTGCCAGATTTCTCCATTATAAAATTATTACTTTTTTCCCATACTCTGTTTATTGGGAGTCATTCATTAATTCTAGCCCATATTCATGAGGAAGGGGATTCCATGTTTCTGTTTTGAATCTTTGCAATGAAGAAGTTTAGCCCTCCAAATTCTATGATTCTAAGCTGTTTTCTATAGTGGTACAATTTGAGAGGAACCAGGGTGTTCCTAACATTAATCATCTACCTGTCCTAGCCCATGATTGAAATTCCAAGATTAATGAGGCATTCCTTGGGGTTTTACATTGCTTACTTTCTGCAGATTTTCTTTTAAAGTGCAATCATTTCTGGGAGAACCAGTACCATCTTATTGCGATGGGTAGTTAAGAATGCTTGGAGGCCAAATACTGCAACCTCCCATACAAAGTACAAACATTCTCTGTTGTTGTTGTTGTTGTTTTTGAGAGACAGAGAGAGAGGGAGAAAGAGACAGAGCTCAGCATGGAGTCTGATGCAGGGCTCGATCTCACAACCCTGAGATCACAACCTGAGCCAAAATCAAGAGTCAGATGTCCAACCAACTGAGCCGTCCAGAAGCCCCCAAAGTGGAAACATTCTTATCGTATGTATGCATGTGCAACCCGAAAGTGCCTATTGGGTAGGCCTCACTCTGGCCCTTTGCCCCGTCTTGAGACCAGGCAAAGAATTTATTTCCTTACACATACACCGAAAAAATTGTTCCCAAAATGCCATTCCCTGACATTTTCATGGGCAGACTAAGGCAAACAACCAGAAGTTCCTATTAGACATCTTTGTTCTTTCTCCCAAACCGCTCCTACCTCAACTGACCAGTACATAATCTCTTTCCACAATCTGTCCCTTACCCTACCCTCCATCCCCTCTATTAGTCCCATCAATAAGTACTCAGCATCTCCT
Organism: Ursus americanus; assembly: GCF_024610735.1. NCBI lineage: Eukaryota > Metazoa > Chordata > Mammalia > Carnivora > Ursidae > Ursus > Ursus americanus. The sequence goes on from NC_142133.1 coordinate 31,513,342, forward strand.
ACTAGTAAAACAAAACCCCAAAGCTGGTTAGCTAGACCCTGGAGAGGATCCTAGTCCAGCCTATCCCATCTAGGTCATATCCCTTTGGGACAAAAAGCCAAGAACTCTGTTCCCAAAGAATCAGCACTTTTACCAGCAGCTTGCAAACATCTCTAGGAAGATCACTGGACTCTTAAGCCCATCCTTGAATCTACCCCACCAAGGTTTCCAGTGCTCCACTGTGTTCCTGAAAGCAAGTCTTTCACTTCTGCTTGACCATGTCTGAGAAATGGAGTCACTAGGTATATCTGTTCTCTGGAGTGACAAATAATGAATCAAGTCCCTTCCAAATGACTGCTTTTCCTGTATTTAAGGACTGTCAGTATAACCCTTACTGGTCTTCCTATTTTTCTGACTACACAGCTTCATTTTCTTCTGTTATTTCTTAATGTGATCTGTTTGCAAACTGTCATCAGCCTGGGCACTCCTTACTGGATTTAAGACCAATTTTCAGAGGCTTTTAAAAATGTGATACCCCCAATGAGATGCCACTTCACAGCCATCAAACTGGCAAATCTGACAGTACCGTGTGTGGCAAACCACTACGGGTGAACAAATCAAAGGGTATATCCATTCAATGGAATACTACACTGCAGTGAATGAATGAACTAGAGTTATGTGTATCAATACAGATCAATGTCACAAATATAATGTTCATCAAAGTTGCAGAATGATACATATAGTATGATTTCATTTATATAAATATATAAATACATGGAAAGCATCTCTACATATGTAGTTTGATTTTATTAATATAAGCATAAAAATACCTGAGAATAATAAATACCAAATTTGGCATAGCAGGGCCCTTTGGAAAGAGGAAGGCAGATGAAATGGGAAGAGTGAACAGGATAATTCAGCTATTGGCATTGCTTTGCTTCTTAAGTTGGGTGGGGGACTCCTAAGTGTTTTTGGTATTGATCACACTGTAAAAATAAACAAAAGTGGATCCAAGATTGGCAATATGTGTTAAAAGCCTCAAAATTGTTTATACCCTTCATCTGCTCATTCCTCTTGTCAAGAATTTTCCTAAGGAAATAATAAAAGATTTATGCAGAAATACATATGAATGGTTGTGGTGGTTTCTTGTTAATGGTGAAAACAATTACAAACAACGTAATTGGCTCAACTCTAAGGGTTCAGTTAAAGATTATGTTCCATTGACATGATGGATGGATAGAATGAAGCCACTAAAATTTTTGTGTTGGGAGAGTATGGTGGGATGGGAAAGTACTGGCCATTTAGCGTAGTTTTTTAAAGGATGTCACAAAGTGGGCTCCTGGGAGGCTCAGTCAGTTAAGGGTCTGCCTTCAGCTCAGGTCATGATCTCAGGGTCCTGGGATAGAGTCCCACATCGATCTCTCTGAGCGGGGAGTCTGCTTCTTCTCACTCTCACTCTCACTCTCCCTCTCTCTCTCAAATAAATAAACAAAATCTTTCAAAAAAAAAGGATGTCACAAAGTAATATGTATTATATGATTTATATTTTAAAATGAAGATATATGGACACAGGGATGGACAACTTGTGACACATTCCTACAATGCAGTACAAATACCAATTAAAAAGAAGAGGGCAACCCTGTCAGGGCCCCTCTCACTCTTGAGAACTTTTTCTATATCTTCACTCAACAAACTTCTATCACTTTATTCACACACACACAAAAAATTAGCTCATGTATCAGCTACGTAATCTCAAAACTATAAAGCTCAATGAAAATGTTGCAAAATAATGCTACCATTTATAAAAAGATTAAAAACACATATGATAGTATCACATCTTGATCATGGATAGGTACCATTTGGAAAACACTTAGAATAATAGTACCTGGCACATAATAAGTGCTTGTGGCTGGTTGTGTTTTCCGAGATGGCCAGAACAAGATTTCTCACCCTGCATGATCTTCCTACAATGTGACGTTTACATTTCTCCCATCAAGAAGTAGTGGGGTCTACATTCCCTCTTCTTGGATCTGGGTGGGCCTATGGCATTGCGAAAATAACGCCATGTGACTTCTGAAGGTAGATCATAAAAGGTGATACAACTTCCACTTGGTCTTCTTGGAAGAGTCCCTCCTGGAATCCAACCACCGTGCTGTAAAGAAGCCCAAGCTGCATGAAGAATCAGATGCAGGTGTTCCAGCTGATGGCCCCAGGTCTCGGCCAGCAGCCAGCAGCAGCCTCCAGGTCAGTGAACGAGGAACTCTTCAAGATGATTCCAGCCCCAGCTGCCATTTGACTGCAACCTTAGGAGAGATCCACCTAGCTGAGCCCAGTCAACCCACAGAACCATGAGAGATAATGATACAATTGCTGATGTTACTTTGAGCTAGTAAGTTTTAGGGTGACTTGTAGTGCAGTAATAGATAACTGTATAGTGTTATGTAAGCGTTTATTAAAATAAATAAAATAGTAAAAGTATAAAAACAGAGACAGGTAACATACCTGCCAACCTCATGATAGTAAATGCCTCGGGGAAGGGAGGGAAGAAGTTTGAGACCGGACAGGAGTTAATATGTTAGTTCTTTAAATACAAACGAAAATTAAATACAAAAGACAATGAAATTGGCACTTGTTAATTCTTGGTTCGAAAGTTTTTAATAAAAAAATGTGTCTGTCTGGTCCCCCTGCCCGCAGGACACACATATACCTCCAAAAAAGGAGATACAGGTATACAAAATGGACTCTAAACCTGTCAGTGCTGTATTGCCTGCCAGAGGAGGCCGGGAGCCTTGAGAGACTCCTGAATGTGCTTGCCTCCTGGAGAATAAAAAAGCTTGGCGGGGGCGGGTGGTGCCTCAGTCAGCTCCACTTCCTTTACAATCTAGGGCCGACTATGAAGAAGGAATTCCGTGCCTACCATGAGTTGCCTCACATCTCAGCTAACCTAACCCTTTTTCTGATGCAAGAATGGTAGTGACCCAACTCCTTCTGGAATGGCAGTGAGGAATTGTGCAGGCACCAGAGCAAGATTTTCTTTAGCACCCCTCTAAACAGAGGAACCCCGCCAAAGTACCATGAACACCTTACAAGGGCACACTTTTGATACTGCACAGGATCTAGGGGGAAGTGGGTCCTGTTGGGAAAGGACTCAGAAGAGTAGAAGGGCAGAAGGAATGGAAATTGATTCTCCGTCAAAGCACTGGTATTGGCAGGTAAAAACGCTGGCTATTATGTGTCTTCATACTCGAAGCAGAGCAGCTAAAAAGGATAGAACAGTATTATTCTGTTGCTTAAGAAAAATTTACAAAGACAGTCATCCTTGGAGAAGATAGTATAGGGCCGAAAGAATCCCCCGGGACAGCACTTCTCAGACTATCTGCCATGAAGGACCAGAGTTTTTCATTTCAATCCAACACGAACTGACATTTTTGCTAAATGAAATGAAAATAAAGTACTAGAAAGATAATTATGCTTAGATGGCTATAAAACTTCCTAAGTGCTTACTCTTGATTTCTGTGCTTGTGTTGTTGTGTGCGGACCAGGAAGAGTCTGCTGATGGTCCCAGCCAGTGGATATCACCTGAGTGGCACTACAATTGGCCCAATTTCACAAGAAATAGGTCTCTCATAAATGAAACACCATAGAAAGGCGGGAATTTCTTGTTACACTCTTTAACATTTAGGTAAAATCTGTTCAACTTCTATAATATATCTTTCCAGGAAGTTGGTTCATTCTAAGTAAATATATTCTAAATGGTGTTCGTGGAAGAAATTAGGACAGGCTCCCATTTTGTAAAACTCAAGGCTTAAATATAGACTATGACAGATTAGAGTCTCAAGAGTCATCTACTTTTCCTATCTGGCAATTTTTTTTTTAAATGATTTTTTATTATATTATGTTAGTCACCATACAGTACATCCCCGGTTTCCGATGTAAGGCTCGATGATTCATTAGTTGTGTATAACACCCAGTGCACCATGCAATACGTGCCCTCCTTACTACCCATCACCGGTCTATCCCATTCCCCCACCCCCCTCCCCTCTGAAGTCCTCAGTTTGTTTCTCATAGTCCATAGTCTCTCATGTTTCATTCCCCCTTCTGATTACCCCCCCTTTCTTTATCCCTTTCTTCCCCTACCGATCATCCTAGTTCTTATGTTCCATAGATGAGAGAAATCATATGATAGTTGTCTTTCTCTGCTTGACTTATTTCACTTAGCATTATCTCCTCCAGTGCCGTCCATGTTGCAGCAAATGTTGAGAACTCGTTCTTTCTGATAGCTGAGTAATATTCCATTGTATATATGGACCACAACTTCTTAATCCAGTCATCTGTTGAAGGGCATCTCGGCTCCTTCCACGATTTAGCTATTGTGGACATTGCTGCTATGAACATTGGGGTGCATATGGCCCTTCTCTTCACTACGTCTGTATCTTTGGAGTAAATACCCAGTAGTGCAATGGCTGGATCATAGGGTAGCTCAATTTTTAACTTTTTAAGGGACCTCCACACTGTTTTCCAGAGTGGCTGTACCAACTTGCATTCCCACCAACAATGTAGGAGGGATCCCCTTTCTCCACATCCTCTCCAACAATTGCTATCTGGCAATTTTTATTAATTGATCCACCAGTTAATTTACAAAGAAAACAAAAGGAGAGAAGCCCTGCCAGTTAATCTAGAGCATGTGTCGTCAAAATTGTTGTGCATAAAATCTCACTGCTCTTGGGGCGCCTGGGTGGCACAGCGGTTAAGCATCTGCCTTCGGCTCAGGGCGTGATCCCGGCGTTCTGGGATCGAGCCCCACATCAGGCTCCTCCACTATGAGCCTGCTTCTTCCTCTCCCACTCCCCCTGCTTGTGTTCCCTCTCTCGCTGGCTGTCTCTATCTCTGTCAAATAAATAAAATCTTTAAAAAAAAAAAAAATCTCACTGCTCTTGAGACATCTTGCACCTGCCTAACAGAGCCAGGTGCACCTGTTTTCCAAGACAACTCCAAAGACAATGCATCTAGTCAGGCTGGCAAGAAAAGAATGAGTTTCATGCAAGGACATGCATTTGGGGCTTAATGAGGCACACAGGATTATTATTTATAACACAATCAACATACGCAATTTGTGAAGTGATTAAATCTTGTCCCAGAAGAGCTCACATGGATCCATGCCATGATGACCCAATTATTTAGAAAATTTTTTTTCTTTTCTGTCATAATTTGCTCTCCTGTGACCACAAAAGGATTTGAACTACTCTGAGATAAAATTCAAGGCCATAATGGCCTTTGTTTTCCCCAAATTAAATGGTAGCAGAAACAAAGACTTAGCTTAAAAAGCAAAACAAATTAAGAATAACCTCTCCCTGAACCCCCAGATGGGGCCGTGCTCGTTTTGATCCTTGGTTTGTCATCCTTGGTATTTTTATGTCCTTTTACTCCCTAAGACTTTACATGTACGTGGTTGTTATTCTTTGTAAGTATTTTGAGTTGTCTTACAAGATCCTTCCAAGACTTTTCGAGTGGGCAGTGTAGTTATTATATCCACTTTGTGCGGCAATAAAACAATATTTGGCTTGGGCACCAACCAGTCCAAATGAGGCATGAACCAATCAGAAGTGACACCAGCAGGGAACTCCCGGGACAGCTGGAGGAGAGCCCACGAAGCAAATTGGCCCTGCCTGTTTATGAGAGGAGGACATGGATGGTTAGGAAAACTATGCCTGGGGTCACGAGTCCATATTTTCTATTTCAGGGTAGTAGGAATTGCTTCTAAGCTGTCTGACTTCCAACCTGAATCCTCCATTCATATTTCTAACCACTTTAAAATAATATTGAAACTCCACAATGAGTAGATACAATGGTAGATAAGCTTCTTTCACATCCTTACAAGAAAGGAAAGGAGAAGGAAAAGAGGGAAGGCAGGAAGGAAGAAAATAGTATTTTTTAGGAGAACTGGAAAGAAATATAGCCTCATTGTGATCAAGTGTTTTCAAAATTTTGTCCTAGCTGATTGACAGTGTTCAAGACACCCTGTTTAGTGCTGGCTTTCTCAACAGTGGCACTAATGACACCTGATACTATGGGCCTCGGGACTTTCCTGCGGGGGCTGTGCTGTGCATTGTCGGATGTTTAGAAGCATCCTGGCCTCCACCTGCTGGCTGCCAGTAGCTCCGTCCTAGTTGTGACAACCAAAACCGTCTTCAGACTTTGCCAAGTGTCTCAGACAAGTCCTCCAGTTGAAGCCCGGTTTAGTGTGTTGATTCTAAAGATATTCTCAAACTCAATTCATTTTACACCTGAAGGTCAAAAGTTGCAACCAAGACCTGGAATTTATATAAAAAAGAAAATACAAGATTCTTTCATTAAGGGAGCTCTGCAATTTGATAAAAAATGTCCCCCCCCCCCATCCTCTGACTGAATTTTGAATGCAAATGGAATTATTCAATTAGGCAACCAAGAGCAGCCACCTGTCTTCGAACTGTATGGTTCATAGACCTAACAACAGGTTTCATTCTTCTACCCATTATGAAACATAGAATGGCATTTGATATTTTTCTAATATTTCCAATAATTTCTTATATTTGTTTTAGATTTACAGCCTATTGCCTCTCATTTTTTTCTTCAGCTCAATAACTCCACATTATCGGAGGAATTTACTTAAATTCTTTTTAATTTCCTCATGCAAAAGTTATTTTCAAAGGACTTTGAGATAACTGAAAAGTGCTCTGTGAGTTAGAAACAAACCTTTCAGCTTGCCCTCCACGGACCTTCATGGCCGTGTGTTACGTGCTATATCCATAGGAGTCAAATGGCAGGGTCATCCTAAATGCCCATCAGCAGATGGACAAAATGGACAAACGAAATGTGGTGTATACATACAAGGGAATGTTATTCAACCTTCAAAATGAAAGAAATATTGACACGTGCCACAACGTGGATGAACCTGAGGACATTATGCTGAGTGAAATAAGCCAGGCGCAAAAGACAATTCCACTTCTGTGAAGTACCTGGAATAGTCAAATTCATAGAGACATAAAGTAGGATGGTGATTTCAAATTCATAGAGACATAAAGTAGGATGGTGATTTCAAATTCATAGAGACATAAAGCAGGATGGTGATTTCAAATTCATAGAGACATAAAGCAGGGCTGGAGGGAGCGGGGAATTGGGAGCTTTTCTTCAATAGGTACAGAGTTTCTGTTTGGAATGGTAAAAAAGTTCTGGAGAGGGATAGTGGTGATGGTTTGCACAGCAATGTACTAATACCGTTAAACTGTATATTTAAGATGATAAACATGGTGGGGTGCCCGGGTGGCTCAGTTGATGAGGCATCTGCCTTCGGCTCAGGTCATGATCCCAGGGTCCTGGGATCGGGCTCCCTGCTCAGTGGGGAATCAGATTCTCCCTCTCCCTCTGCTCCTCCACCCCATTGTTTCTCTCGGTCTTTTTCAAATAAATAAATGAAATCTTTTAAAAAGTGATAAAATGGTACATTTTATATGTGTATTTTGCCATAATAAAAAAATCAAATCAGAATGTTCATCAATATGAAAATACTCTATATACATAAAAATTATGCAACCATAATACCTCATTCACAAAAAATCCTCTTCTCTGGGGTAAAGGGCATGACATCAATGTAATATCCATGGGCACACCCACTGTTCCTTGGAATCTGATCAAATGTGTTTCCAGATGTCCAGCTGGGCTGCATTTACGACCAAACCAACCATTTTAGTCATCCCTAAAATCCAGTTGCTGAGGCAAGTCAATCCCATAGGAACTCACTGAACTAGTTTGGACAATTCAAAAGAAAGAACTCGCTTTGTTTTGTTTTGTTTTGTTTTTTCTCAGAGTCCCAAACTTGAACTCCATTCATTAGCCTCAAAAGCTCTGCAGATAATTAAGAGTTGAGAGTTGACATTCTTTCTCCCATCCCCTGGAAAAACAAGGTAGAAGCAGCACCCCATTTCTTTTCATTGCACCAAATCCTATTAATAAATACTTGACACTGTGTCTGTGGAATTGATTTGTTTTTTCAGTAACAGAAAATATTGAGTGTCTACCTCTACTAGGGTACATCATGTACAAAATTATACTCTATACTACACCATTAAATTTAAAGTTGTAAAGAGAATTATAAATGTGGAATGAAGTACAATCAATATCCAAACACTTATGTATAAAAAGGGGCATTTATTGTCCGGTTACTGCCAGTGTAGACACCCTACTTCCATCACTGATCCTACATCTAGGTCAGAATGAGCTAGCATATACGTGTGCATGTGGAAGGAGCTTTTATTTCGTAACAGAGAATATGAAGAGGAAGTGTGGGGAGCGGGAGAAGCTGAAGCGAAGGAACTGGAGAATGGAAGAAGATAGACGGCTTCCGGCATCCACCTAGTTCCACGGACTGCTTTTGAGCTCACTACTGGGAGAGAGTTAGAGGCAGAAGTTGATGGAACTCTTCAAAAGAGGCTTTGAGAGACCTGTCAAAACCAGGGAAGGAAGAGGAAGATGCCCCTTCCTCCCATTTCTAGTTGCTCCAGCACTGTTCTTGAGTTCTAAGAACTGGAAAGGTTGGGAGCATCCAGAGACCACAGCTGGGGGGTGTGAAACAGGGGGTGCCACCATGAGGCTACAGACAGCAGCAGTGGACAAGATGAGGAAGAAGATGAGGAAAGATGTCATGAGGGGCAGTATTGAAGCACCCTTCTATTTGTTTCCAATAGTAGTGCTGGGTCCCTATGGGGGAAAGGAGATGGGAGTATCTTTTTAGGAGTAGAGTGATTCATAAAAGTCAATAGATACTGAATTACATGTAAATTGTTTTTATTTAGCCCCCATAATAAATCCTGTGAGGGTGGCATTATTATTATTCCCATTTTACAGATGAGGAAACTGAGAGTCAGAGAGATTAAGTACCTTTCCTGAAGCCACATGACTCTCAAGAGGCAGAGCTGGGATCGAACCCAAGTGTGTTTGACTCTAAATCCTATGTCCTTAACCACTGTGTAGAAAACAAGGACAGGTAAGGAACATCAGAATTCTGAATGTTGCTAGTTGCTCTCTTTTATTCTCTATTACTTCATAAAACATTGTTAAGAATGCTGTGGGCTTTTTTTCCCCCCTAAAGATTGATTGATTTTAGAGGGAAGAGAGGGGCAGAGGGAGAGAGAGTATCCTCAAGCGGACTCCCCACTGAGCCCAGAGCCCACCGCCGGGGCTCACTCTCCTGACCCTGAGATCAGGACCTACGCTGAAACCAGGAGTTGGACACTCAACCGACTGAGCCAGCCAGCTGCCCCTACTGCAGGTCTTATATATGCATTTTGCTACTAAATGATATTGAAAAAGACAGTGTTTCTTATGAGTTCACAAATTCTTAGTGATTGTTTTTTATATCCTTCTACAATACTTGAAAAATGCTGCACATAAAAGCGGGAGTCAATAGCCTATCCCAAATCGTTTTACGATAAGGTTGTTTAAAGACAAATGCCCTTTACGTGGGGGCGAAAGGTATGGCATAGGGAATGTAGTCAGTGGTATTATTATAGCCCTGGGTGGTGACAGATGGTAGCTACACTGTGGTGAGCGCAGCATGACATACAGACTTGTTGAATCACTGTGTCGTGCGCCTGAAACTAATGTAACGTTGTGTGTCAACTATACTTCAAAAAAAAAAAAAAACAATAGAAAAGACAAATGTCCTGTAACGTACAATTCTGAAAAATCAAAAAATGCCTCCATGCACCTCCTACTTTCTTTGTAACCTGAATGCATATATACTTCATACGCCGATATTTATGACTGCATCATATATCATTTTGTTTGATCCTTCCGAAATGTGTTCGCATTTCTTGGCTTACAGTCTCTTCCGTAACAAGTTCCTTTATCTGAGTTAAACACATTCCAAGTATTTAACAGAGCACAGCAGAGTGACCCTGGAGTCTCTTTGGTAGGGTCCCTCTTTCATGTAGCTTACCTATTTGGTTTGAAGAAGTCCTCCCCTAGAGTGTTAACTGTCTGAGAACAGGGGCCTTATTGTGCTCTCTGCTGTCTCTCCACAGCCCAGAATCATGCCTAGAGTCAAGGAGGCGCTAGATACATACTGACTGAATGAAGACAAATGAATGCATCCAGACTATGTGAAGGAAAAGAGATGGGGTGTTTTAGATACAAATGGAGTGGAACTGTAGAGATTATCTGGCCCCTTGAGAGCTACGGGCACTGCCTGTGGGGCCTGATCTGTGCTTTGGTGAAAATTTCTAGCCTGAGTGGCCCAGGAATGACCATGGCCCCCTTACACTCCATTATCTTGTATTTTGAAGCCCAGCCTATGGATTACTCCTTGGGTCAGAGGTCCAGCACGGGTGCAGTCTGGACTATGGAGGAGGAAGTCAGTTTCAGCGGACACCATGGCTGATACACCCTCTACTTTACTCTTTAAAGTGTGGTCCCTGGGGCGCCTGGGTGGATCAGTCGGCTGAGTGTCCGACTCTTGACTTCGGCTCGGGTCATGATTTCAGGGTCATGAGATCGGGGCCCACGTCAGGCTCCACGCTTAGTGGAGTCTGCTTCTCTCCCTCTCCCTCTGCCCTTTCCCATGCTCTCACACTCTCTCTCTCTCTCTTAAATAAATAAAACTTTAAAAAAATAATTTAAAAAATTAAGTGTAGTCCCTGGCTTGGCAACGTTAGCATCACCTACAGCTTGTTAGAAATGCAGATTCTCAGGCCTACACCAAATCTACTGAATCAGAATCTGCATTCTACCTAGATCCCCAAGTGATGTGTAGGAACATTAGTGTTTGCAAAGCATTGTGGCAGAAGACCATTCTTGCAGCTCCCTGTCGGACACAGTGCTAACCATATACGTGATACCCAGCACCGCATTTTTGTAGCATCTTTTACCTCAGTGGTACCATTTTTAAGCTCTTATTTTGCCTCTTATTTTTTTTTTATTTTCCAAACAATAGAAGAGCTGCTATTTATTGAGCTCTATGAGATTTTTATCCTCTTTTTTATACACAAGGAAACTGAGGATAAGAGACATTACACCACCTGCTTAAGAGCATAAGCTCCCAGGTCACCACGTAACTCAGTTGGTTGAGCGTTGGGCTCTTCATCTCAGCTTGGGTCTTGACCTCAGGGTCTTGATCCCAGGGTCATGAGTTCAGGCCCTGCACTGGGCTCCATGCCGCGTGGGTAGCCTATTGAAAAAAAAGAAGAAGAAGAAGAGCATAAGCATGAGGTCAGGACTGCTGTATAATTCTTAAGCACTCCTTGCCACACTCAAGGGTTAAGTTCTTACAAAACCTTCATATTTTAAACAATGTCTTCAAAAGGAAAACTCAAAAGATTTTGTTGCTTCAGTTTCAGACTCTCAGGGTTGAAGCAAGGTGGCCTGGGTTCCTTCGGCTTGGGCCTCCCTGGAGGAGGAACTATTCTCGCAAGCTCTGGAGAAGCCCCAGAAGATTTAGCCAAGCACTTCCTTCCAGTAGGTCCCTTAAGTCAAGGCTCTTGACCCTGCTGCACTTAGAATCATCAGGGAAGCTTTAGAAAATACCACTGTCTGTACTCCAACCCCAAATATTCTCAATTAATTAGTCTGGAGTGAAGACTGAAGACAAGCTTTTCTTCTTCCTCTTTCCCTTCCCCCTCCTCCTCCTTTTTCAAGTTCTGTAAATAATTCTCATGTGTACTCAGGGTTCAGAGTCTGTGCCCTAAAATCAGTGAAACCAATGATTTCCAGACCCAAGCAGGGTACAAGAATCTAAATGTGGCTCTACTGAAGGCCTCTTACTGACTTCTTGGTGCCATTTTCTGACGAGCTAGATTAATAGAAGGACATTTTCCTGATGTGATACAAGGCCAATTCACAGGTAGTTTCTGTAATTAGAGGGTTTTTTAAAAAAGATTTATTTATTTATTTATTTATTTGCGAGAGAGTGTGCGCATGCGAGCACAGGGAAGGGCAGAGGGAGAGGGAGAAGTTAGACTCTCCACTGAGCGCAAAGCCCAACACTGAGCTTGGTTTTATGACCCTGAGATCCTGACCTGAGCTGATATCAAGAGTCGGACACTTAACCGACTGAGCCACCCAGGCACCCAAGTAATTAGGGTTTGTTTGGTGACACAAATAAGCAAAAAGTCCACAAAAATAGTGAGCTGGATAGGAACCACACCGGCGGCTCCCATTAGCTGGTGACTCACTCCTTCCGCCTTGCTGGAGAACTCTGGTGCTCCAAAGGGAGTTTACCACAGCACTCGTCAGGGCCAGCAGGTTATGTCAGTGGTATCTCCGGGCCATTAATAGGTCTAAAGAGGGACACCTGAGTGGCTTTGTCGGATAAGCATCTGCCTTTGGCTCAGGCATGATCCCAGGGTCCTGGGATTGAGCCCCACTTCAGGCTCCCTCTGCCCTCCTCCCACTATTCTCTCAATCTCTCTCTCTCTCTCTCAAATAAACAAATAAAAATAAAAATCATAAAAGGTCTAAAGAGAAAGTTCAATCCATTCAAAATTCTAAAAATCTACTGAGAAGTGAAAAGCATGTTTTATTTATGGGACTGAATTAGGCCCCAGTGCTTCAGCGAGGAAGGACACACGAGAACTGGCACAACACCCATTAATTTCAGTCCTGGAGTTTTGAGGAAAGGTGGTAAATACTTTTCTCCCAGGAAAACAGTAATATAATGTAAATGGATTTTTAAAAAAGGACAGGAAGAAAGAGAGAGAAGAGACAACAGCAACACAATTTTGGAAACTGGAAAGCGGGGAGGCAAGGAATTTAGCAGAAGAGAGAAACCTAAAGGTAATGACATCAAAGGTTTCCCAACCAACTGGCCCAGCCAGATCAGCCACAGAGAATTTCAGTCAGTAAGGTCCAGGCATGCACCAAAGCTTCAAATTAGATTTTCAGTCTCCCCATGCTCTCTTTCAAATAAGATTGGGAACAAGACAAGAGCATCCACTTTCACCAATTCTATTCAATATTGTACTGGAAATTTTAGCCAGAGTAATTAGGTATAAATGAATATATATATATATATGTGTGTGTGTGTGTGTGTGTGTGTGTGTGTGTGTGTATGCATGTATATATGTATATATAAAAAAATCTTTAAAAAATATATATATCACTCAAATTGGAAAGGAAGAAATAAAATTATCTTTCTTTGCAGATGACATGACCCTATATATAGAAAATCTTAAGGAATCCACAGAAAAACTATTAGGGCTAATAAACGAATGCACCAAAGTTACAAGACAGAAGATCAACCCACAAAAACTAGTTGTCTTTCCATACACCAGCAATGAACAATCCCAAAATGAAATTAAGAAAACAACTCTACTTATAATAGAAATAATAAAATACTTAGGAATGAAAGCTATCAAGAAAGTGCAGATTTGTACTCTGAAACTAAAAAACATAGCTGAAAAAAATTAAAGAAGACCTAAGTAAATAGAAAGACATCCTATGTTTATGGACTGGACAACTTAATATTGTTTTTTTGTTTTTTTAAAGATTTTATTTATTTATTCGACAGAGATAGAGACAGCCAGTGAGAGAGGGAACACAAGCAGGGGGAGTGGGAGAGGAAGAAGCAGGCTCATAGCAGAGGAGCCCGATATGGGGCTCGATCCCAGAACGCCGGGATCACGCCCTAAGCCGAAGGCAGACGCTTAACCGCTGTGCCACCCAGGTGCCCCGACAACTTAATATTGTTAACATGGCAATACTACCCAAAGTGATCTACAGATTCACCACAATCTCCACCAAAATCTCAAAAGCCTTGGGGTGCCTGGGTGACTAAGTGGGTTCAGCATCTGACTCTTGATTTCAGCTCACATCAAGATCGCAGGGTTGTGGGATTGAGTCCTGCATCCAGCTCCACAATCAGCACGGTCTGCTTGAGGTTCTGTCCCTCTGCTTCTCTCTCCCCCCAACTTAAGCTCTCTCTCTCTCTCTCTCAAATAAATAAATAAAATCTCTTTAAAAATCTCAATAACCTTTTCTGCAGAAATTCATATGGGATTGTTAAGAGACCTCAAATAAGTCAAAACAATCTTGAAAAAAAGAAAAGTTGGAAGACTCACACATACTGATTCTCAAACTTTCTACAAATCTACAGTAATCAAGGCAGTGTGTATTTGTATACAGATAGACATATAGATCAATGGAAGAGAACTGAAGTCCAGAAATAAATCCATACATTGATCGGTAATTGATTTTCAAAAAAGGTACCACAGACCATTCAATGGGAGAAAGGATAATCCCTTCAAAAAATAGTGCTGAGACAACTGGATATGCACATGTAAAAGAAATCAATTAGACTCACCTGACACCACATACAAAAATTAACTCAAAATTGATCAAAGACCTAAATATAACTGCTGAAAGTATGAAACTCTTAGGTGAAAACAGAAAACAGGAAAATCCGCACGATCTTGGAATAGGCAATGCTTTCTTACCTATAACTCCAGAAATGTAAACTATTAAAAAAAAAAAAGTGGGCTCCTGGGTGTCTCAGTTGGTTGAGCGACTGCCTTCGGCTCAGGTCATGGGATTGAGCCCTGCGTCAGGCTCCCTGCTCAACGGGGGAGCCTGCTTCTCCCTCTCCCTCTGCTGCTTTCCCTGCTTGTGCTCTCCTGCTCTCTCTCTGTCAAATAAATAAATAAAATATTAAAAAAAAAAAAAAAAGCTAAATTGGACTTTGTCAAAATGTAAAACTTTTGTGTATTGAAGAACACGACCAAGAAAGTGGACAGACAATCTACAGAATGGGAGAAAATATTTGCATATCATATATCTTATAAGGGTGCAGGAATGTTCTAAAATACAGTTACCACTCAACATCAAAGACATCCCAATTGAAGAAAAGCAGACACCTGAGGACTAACAGAGATTAGAAGGAAGCTTCTAATGTCAAAATGTGGAGCAGGACACACAAACAGAAATAAAGAAACTGGTAGGAAACAGGGATAATGCAGGGAGAAGGCAATCGGTAACCATGAAACAAGAACAGGATGTTACTGGGGGGAAAAAAAACATTCAGAGAATGGTCCTAGAAATTAAAAATAAAAAAGTGAAAATGAGGAACTCAATAGAAGGTTTGGAGGGGCACACCTGGGTGGCTCAGCTGGTTAAGCTTCTGACTCTTGATTTTGGCTCAGGTTGTGATCTCAGGGTCCTGGGATCGAGCCCTGCATTGGACTTTGTGCTCAGCGGGGAGTCAGCTTGGGGATTCTCTCTTCCCCTCCCCTGCACACTTATGCATGCATACTTTCTCTCTCTCTCAAATAAATAAATACATCTTAAAAAAAAAAAAGGTTTGGAAAACAAGCAGAAAGTGTCAAAACTGTTGTTTAAACCCAAGTTAGCCCAACCCCACAGCCCATGGAATAAAATGTATCTTAGATTTGTAAACATTATCTAAGCTGAATTATGAACTTGTATTTCCTTGTGATGGATAATAGAGCATCTATTTTCCATAGGATATAATGGAATATATATATAAAAAATAGCAATAATTTCTGGTTTCAATCTCTTTATGAAATCATCATGTGCAAATTACGGGATGCCATTCATACAAATGGCTACAGGCTAAAGCCTCACACTATATATGGGGTTTTGTTGTTCGTTTGTTTGTTTGGGCATGGAGAATCTCATTTTGGAAAAAAATATAAGAAAGCAATGTTTTAGGATTATGGAATTTTGGAGCTAGGAGGAACCCTAGATTTCTTCTACCCTTGCTTTTTCACCTCAAGTATGTGAAAAACTAACCTGGTTAGTTACTGACTTGGGACTGGAATTCAAGTTTGCTAGCTCCAAGGCCACTGCCACTTCTGCTCTGTGGAACTATTAGAAGTAGGAAGCAGGAGCACCAATGCCCGCATATAATTACTTTAACATCGGGAAACAGTAACTAGGTCATCCTCTTGTACCCAGAATAAAATGAAAATGAGGACAGAAACACATAACTTTGTCTCCAAACTATTGTGCTTATGGGAACGAAAGATCAAATGTTCTAATTTAACTTTTCCTACATATAATCATCATCACATGCTTATTGAATACAAAATACATAACAAGGCATAAAGCCATAGGAATATAGAGTGAAGCACAGAATTGCTGTGTATAAGCTGTCTGCACACCATTAAGCATAATTTTGTGCAACATTCCTTAGTATCAGTGAATAACTAGCTTAGGAATGTAATATATGACCTTGAATTCCTCTCTCAATTAAACCACTTGAACACTGTCTTTTTGAATGGTAGTCTTTTTTTCCATATAGTGCATAAACTATAAGAAACTATAAGAAATAAGAAATCATAGCAAGATGAAATAGAGCCAAGTCTAGCCTATTGAAGTAAAAAAGTACTTTCCAACATTTTTAAAATGAACTCTTATTGTTACAGATATAGTATATATGCAGCGAAAAAACTGAAATGCAAATAAGCAAAAATAAATACCAGAGCTCATCACATTAGTGCATATTCTAAATCCTTATCTTTCTAATTATTAACTATAATTAGATTATGTTGTGCATACTGTTTTGTAACCTGCTTTTTTTTTTTTTTTTCTGGTCAGCATTCTCTATCTGTCCTTTTAGTAAATTTTATCTCAGTTAACTCCCAGATCCCAAACTGTCTTTATCATTTGGTTTCTTCAAGAAAATTCAGCCCATTTCTGGGGAGCCTGGGTGGCTCAGTCAGTTGGGCATCTGTCCTCAGCTCAGGTCATGATCCCAGAGTCCCAGGATCAAGCCCCACATCTGGCTGACACTTTTCCCTCTGCCCCTCCCCCTGCTTATGCTCCCTCCCTCCCTCCCTCCCTCCCTCCCTCCCTCCCTCCCTCCCTCCCTTTCTCTCTCTCAAATAAATAAATAAAATCTTTAAAAAAAAAATTCAGCCCATTTCCTTTGCATCTGGTTATTCTGTCCTTTAAATCTCTTTTAATGTAGCCCAGGCTGTTGAGGCATGACACCAACTTAGTGAAGAGACTTGGCCAGTTGTCCTGCTTTCTGGTTTCATCTGATTGCTTGCTTGTGTATATTAGCTTGATCATCTATCCCTTGTATTTCCCAAGAACTGTAAAGTGGATCCAAAACTTAACGTGTTCCAATTAAACATTTTTGGCTAGACTGTCATAGGTGATAGTGGTACTTCTTTGTATTACATCAGAAGACATAATATCTGGCTGCCCCAAAGAGTAGTTATGAATTGCCTGCTGTATGCCTCGTCCCTAGCAGTACACTATTAGCAAGTGCCCAGGCAGAAAACAAGAGAGGTGGCCAAATCACAGTTGACACATTAGCTTTACCATCCTCTTTCAGGAGCCAGACCTTTTTCTAAACCCCTGTTTAACTTACTTCTATACAATTCATTTCCATTTGGTGCTTTATTTTATTTTTTAAGAAGATTTTATTTATTTATTTATTTGAGAGAGGAAGAGAGTGAGGGCACGAGTGGTGGGGAGGGGGACAGGGAGAGGGAGAAGCAGACCCCCTGCTGAGCAGGAAGCCTGATATGGGACTCGATCCCAGGACCCTGAGATCATGACCCAAGACTAAGGCAGACACTTAACTGACTGAGGAACCCAGGCACCCCTAGTGCTTTATTTTAGCTCTGTTTTCCTCTGAATCCACCAAATTTCATGTTCTAATTGAAAGGGAAGAGACAGAGTACAAAGGATAAGATGGGCTTATTCTACTCCCTAACCATTGGGTTTTCCTTTATTTAAAACCATGAGATTTAGTTTGAGAAACCAAGAAAGGCATTTAGCATGTCTATGAATATGGTCAAACTAGAAAAAAATGGGGCAACCTTCTAGAATAGACTGTTTATAGTAGCAGAATTACTGTAGAAAAGAAGGGTGTTGCATTATATAAATAGCTCTTCCTGGGAGTATAATGATAACTCTGCTTCTGCTATATAAGGAATCAGCCAAGAAAGGTTGGGAGAAATCTATTATGTTACCAAAAGAAATGTTTTATACTGGCCCAAGGGACTACTAACATTTAGGAGGAACACAGCTTGTTACTGAGTGTGGGGGGGGGGGTGAGTTTTAGGGAGAATGGAGAGCAAAGGCGCATCTTCAGATCCCATGGGACACTTGTGGGAATTCTGCCAGTTCAACAGGGAATTATTCTCATTCTGACTTTAATTCACACTGATTCTCACATATTAAGTAGTGTCCTTTCATTTTAAGGAAGGACTAAGTGAAATCAATGAAACAGCTGAATTGACAGGCGTTCCAAGAATTGCAACATACAGAATAAAAAGATCAATGAAATCATTCATACCAGAACTCATTCACAGACAGCTTTATGCCACATAGGAAGAAAATAAAGACCAAGCTGGAGTGAGAGTGTAGCTCAGGATTCTGGATTTAAGAGAGTTTTGACTTAAGTTTATTTTATGGCCCAATAAAACTCACATTATAGGTTCTTTGTTCAAGCAATACAATCAAAGTATTGTATTGGCCCATATTTGGCCAGACAGCGTTCCAGAAACAGGGCATTTGACAAGCAAAATGCCCCTATTCTCACTGAGCCGATCTTCAAGTGGGAAAGACAGATGGTAAATATATTATGTAAGTACATTAGGTCATGTAGTAGACAGTGCTGAGAGCTACAGGGACATAAGAGCAAGGTTAGATGGATCTAGCATGAGTGGAGGAACAGGTTGCGTTTGTAAGAGTAGGCTTTGTTAAGAAGTAACGACAAGCAAAGACTTGGAAAAGGCGCAAAAATTGGGGGACAAGACTTCCAGGAAGAGGTAACAGCCTGTACAGAGTCCTAGGAAGGCAGGGGCATCTTGGCTTATTCCAGAAACAGTGAGGAGGCCAGAGGGACTGGGGCATGTGGGCCAGGAGGGAAGTAGAAGGAAACTACAGAAGGCCCCGGGGTTGTTGAAGGATTTCAGCTTCCACTCCTTCCTTGTCTACTCTGGATGAGACTCTGCCCTGGAGGAGAGAAGGAACACAATGTGAATTCATTCTAAAAGAGTCTCTCTGGCTTTTTAGTTGAGAACAGACTGAGGAGGATAGGGCAGAAATAGGGAGATCAATTGGGGGACTACTTCAAGAGTCCAAGGAAGGGCTGGAAGTGGTTTAGACCAGGGCATAGAGTGGTAGTGGCGAAAGTGGTCAGTTTCTGGGCGTGTTCTGCAGACAGAGCCAACAGGATTTCCTAAGGGACCGGATGTGGGCTGGGAGAGAAAGACAAGAGTCAACCTATCTCCAAAGTTTTTTGGCTTGAACAACTAGAAAAAATGGAGTTGTCATCAACTGATGACATGTCATCAACTGATGATCTGCCCTCAGGGAGGAGGGCAGATCAGGAGCTCAGTTTGGGGCTATTACTTTGACATCCAAATGGGGAAGCCAGAGGGCAATTGGCTATACAGAGTCTGGAGTTCAGTAGAGAGGTCTGGGTGGGAGACATAATTTGGCAGTTAGTACACAGATGATAACTTACTTATTTCTATTCTTTTAACATGTATAGAAATGTACATATATTTAGTACCTATATCTTCTACCACCCTTCAATAATTATCAACACTTTACCATTTTAACTCTCTGTTTCTCTGTTTATATAAGCTCTTATTTTATTTGCTTAAACAAGCCATTTGAGAGTTGGAGGCATCTGGTTGCTTCACTCCCAAACACTCCTGCATTCCTAACAGGAATATAAAGTCACAAGACTGGATGAGATAACAGGGGGATGAATGCAGATAGTGATGGAGCCCAGGAAGGAGCCCTGGGGCATACCAAGGGTAAGCGTTCTGGGAGAAGAGGAAGAACCTAGAAGGAGCAACCACGGAGGGAGATAGACAGCAACAGAGGAGTCTAGTGCTGGTGGTGGAACCCTCTCCTGACTGCTTACATGTACCAAAATGTAAAGAGGCGGATACAAAAACCATTCATGGGATTTGTCCTTACAACTTTGGCATTTCTCCTTCACACTTGTGGAACTGACAATTTATTTTTTCATTGTCTACTTAAGACGGCAGTAATTGTGAAAGGAATCCAGTAACTCTTTTGGATTGTTTTTAAATAAGCAACCTAATAAACCCCAGGTCATAGACTCCACAAAGGATTGAAAGGTAGCAGAATATGTCACCCCAAAAGATGCCACTTTAGTTTCTTGATTATTTTGAGCTGAAGGTGCTTGGAAAACTGATTTAAAAAAAAATAATGCAGGGAGAGTCTTTCTCTGAACTCCCCTCATCTGCCCAAAGACAGATCTTCCAGAAAGAACTCAGTGGTCAAAAATCCTCTCCCGGGGAATTTCATTAACCTGGGAAGGTTGGCTTTTATCACAGGTGAGGAAACTAGAAGTCCACAGCACCCCCAGACAAACTTTGTCACACGTTATCATACCTCCCATCTGTTCTTCTCAGGGCCCATTCATCTTTCCTAAAAATCATTTACTCTCTCCTAAAAGACCTACATTCTTCCTCCCCTTTCCTTATTAAGATGGCAGGTAATCCTGAATTCTAAGCCACCTCTAAGCCACACCCCTGTGTGTCTCCCACATATACATGAGGTATACACGTTAATCAACGTCTGTTTGTTTTTCTCTCATTACATTAACCTGTCTTTTATCATAGCGGTCTCAGCCACGAACTCAGAATAGTAAAAGAAAATTTATTTTTTCTTCTCTATGTGATAGAGAAACCAAGTCTCAGCATTGCTGTCTGAATTGGTAAATAATAATAATAATAATAATAATAATAATAATAAATCCATTTTCATAAAACTAAGACAAACCGATCAATCAAATTCAGAGACTAATTTAGAAAAAAAGGTTGAATGACAACTTGATTTTTTGTTCTAATCGGAGCTCTTTTTTATTTTTTTTTTATTTTTTTATTTTTTTAAGATTTTATTTATTTATTTGACAGAGATAGAGACAGCCAGCGAGAGAGGGAACACAAGCAGGGGCAGTGGGAGAGGAAGAAGCAGGCTCATAGCAGAGGAGCCTGATGTGGGGCTCGATCCCATAACGCCAGGATCATGCCCTGAGCTGAAGGCAGACGCTTAACCGCTGTGCCACCCAGGCGCCCCTGGAGCTCTTTTTTAAAAAAATATTTTCTTTCCCTTGAAATATTGTACATAGTCAAACAACAGCTGAGACAAATAGGGTATCTGTAGGTGAACAGCAAACTCCCTCCCCGTACCTGGTCCCTGGGCAGAGCTCTGGAAAACTTCATTTTCAGAGAGAGGTTGCTAAGCGATCAGGCAAATCTCGTCCATTCTTGCACTTCCTGAACACTGGAACCTCTCCCTTCATGACTCAGGAAATAACAAGCAACAAAATAAATCAGATGTGGATTCAAGATTAAAAAGACACTTTATAATAAATAAAAATAGTTGATGTCATCTACAGCCTGGAACCCAGAGATAAAAGACACTGGATGGAGAGCAGGGAATGCTTGGGTTCAACATCATGCATTTTATTCTGAGTCTAAGACAAAGTAGGTCTGGCCACTCCAGGGAAGCTGGGGAGAGCCTGCTCCGGAAATGCACGAGTCAGCTCAGGGATGTCCCTGCGCTGGACCCGGTTGCTTCTTTCTCCACCTTCGGGTCTTCACCCAAGAAACTCTCCACTCTCCCTTTTCAGCCAAGCACTGAGTTCAGAAAAGAGAAGCTATTTTCTGTACTTGCAGCTATCTGGCTCAGAACAGTACCAACAGCAGCTCAGTCCGGAGCCATAAAGAGAAATTGGAGGAAACAGAGAACCAAGACAATAAAAGGGGAAGGAAAGAGACCCAGAAGAGAAGAGTGGGGCAGAGAGAAGGGCAGAAAACGGGAAGAAGGACTGTGATGACTGTTTTCCACTTAGTACGCTGTATACTAAATGTAGAAGGACCAAAGAAAAAAAGGATTCTATTTTAAAATGAGCTGCTTGCACATTCTAGGAGGGTTGCCAAGGGATGTTTCTTGTTGGAAAGGCACTGAAATGGGCTTCGTTAGGCAGAAGGAGCGCCCCCCCCCCCCCGCCCCAGCCAAGACTAGAAGCGGGCAGTTGAGGGAGGAGGAATGAAATCGCTCTGCACAATAACCTCGGAGGTCATCTACAAGGGGCCGTGGAAACCTTTGCAGATTTGTCCCTTTGCCACAAACCTTTTTCCACTGAAAATGAATTTAGGCCGCTGCGCCTAGGACTTGCGGTTGGTCTTGGGACATTGCGTATGCTGAGTTTTGCCTAAGAACTGCCCACAGGCCACTAAGCCTGGAGCTGCAGAGGGGAACTGAGAGAAGCCGGCTGGCCTGCCTCGGTGTCACCGTCGCACGGGGTTCCCCACAGCACGCTTTTGCTAACACTCAGAGCGTTCACGATGCCTGAGGCGGGGCTCTGCGCGCTCTGTCCACAGGAGAACACAACCTTATGAAATAGAACCTTCCAAATCACTGTTCTTACCGTGTTGCGGGTGGGGGAAACCGGAAGACAGACGTTAAGGGGCGGTGTCGAAGGTGGTTCTGGCGGCAAGGGGAAAAAACGCGCTTGAACCCAGGCCACCTGGACCTTCAGACACCAGGATTCCAACCACTTCACTACCCTGCGCTATGAACAAGGGGGCCTGGAGGGTTCGTGCTCCTCCTTCCTACCCTGCCCTGTGCACCTCCTGTCCTGCCTTCTTCCAGGCCGGCACACCACTCCTGCCTCGCCCCATAGCGTTCCTGGAAAAACCCAACCAGGGAAGTGGACTGCTTGGGCTTAGCAGAGCTCGAGCATTGTCTTGCTAGCTGGGGGAGGGGAGATGGGAGGAGGGGAGAAGCCAACCTCTGCGGAAGGACGGTGGGGGAGGGGGAGACAATGAGCACTGAAGGGGACGGGGGGGGGGGGGGAGAGGTGCAGTGAGTGGGGCTCGGAGGGGGAGGGGCGGGAGGGGGCACAGGCTTCTCAGCCCCACCTTTTCCCTGAGTGGCAGCACTCAAGCAGGGAGGACCTGGCGGGGAGGGGGCTTGCAGTAGGCGGTGCACGCCGCGTTCAGAGCCCTGTTCCTGACCCCTAGCCCAACGCCTGGAGTTGATGCTGGTTCAGTGACTGAATACACAATGAACTAACGCTGAAATACATGCTCTTCTACAAATTGCTAGTTTTTTCCTGTTTCAGCCACATACTTAAGCTTCCCTGGTTGCTATTGCATGGATACATTTCCCTCTGTTTTGACATAGAATCTAGACGCTGGCGTAGATGTCAAAACATCGGTTTCTTGTAGCAGCCCCCTGCCCATTCGGTGAGCGTGCCTGCAAGGCCTGCTGGTGATCTAAAACGATCCTGCTTCACTTCCCCTGCTCCGTTCCCACCAGCCCTCATGCCAACCAGCATTTCCTGCCGTGCCATCACAGCCTGGGTCATTGAATGCCTTTTGACATCCCTCCATTAGTAAGCTTTGCACTGTCAGTTCTGTGTAAGTAATCAGCTATCTTTACACTTTCTTTTAGAATTACTTAAGAGTTTGGAATTTTGGAGATCTTGAATAAGCTGGTTAGTTCTGAAATGCCAGTATTAAAACAGCATGATGTTATATCCACATCATCTAAATGCTCAATATATACTTTTTTTAAAAGATATATTTATTTATTTGAGAGAGAGAGAGAGAGAGTGCAAGCAGGGGGAAGGGCCGAGAGAGAGGTAGAGAAATCCTCAAGAAGACTCAGCGTCGAGTGTGGAGCCCAACCCAGGGCTCCATCCCAGGACCATGAGATCATGACCTGAGCCAAAATCAAGAGTCAGCTGCTTAACCGACTGAGCCACCGGGTGCCCTTCGATATGTGCTTCTTGAAAGAAAAATGAGGCAAGTGGATCACCACACAGTGAATTTAAACAGCTGTGTCTTCTGCCTAGCCCTGTTACTTACTTGCTGTATGATCTTAAAGCAACTCATTCAACCAACATCAGTGTAAACTATTACAAAATATTTGTGTTCCGATCCAAAGTTTTTGGTTTTGGGGGTTTTTGTTTTTTTCTTCCAAGTTTTTATTTAAATTCAAGTTAGTTAACACATAGTGTAGTATTGGTTTCAGATGTAGAAGTGATTCATCACTTACATGTAACACCCAGTGCTCATCCCAACAAGTGCCCTCCTTAATGTCCATCGCCCGGTTACCCCATCCCCCCACCTGCCTCCCCTCCAGCGACCCTCAGTTCATTCTCTATAGTTAAGAGTATTTTATGGTTTGCCTTCCTCTCTGCTTTTATTTTATTTTTCCTTCCTTTCCCCTATGTTCAAGTTTTGTTTTTTAAATTCCACATTTGAGTGAAATCCTATGGTATTTGTCTTTCTTTGACTTATTTCACTTAGCATAATACACTCTAGTTCCATCCACATCATTGCAAATGACAAGATTTCATTCTTTTTGATGACTGAGTAATATTCCTGTGTGTGTGTGTGTGTGTGTGTGTGTGTGTGTGTGTGTCTACACATCTTTATCCATTCATCAGTCGACAAACATTTGGGCTCTTTCCATAATTTGGCAATTGTAGATAATGCTGCTATAGACATTGGGGTGCATGTGCCCCTTCAAATCACTATTTTGTATCCTTTGGACAAATACCTAGTAGTGCAATTGCCGGGTCATAGGTTAGTTCTACTTTTAACCTTTTGAGGAAACTCCATCTGGTTTTCCAGAGTGGCCGCACCAGTTTGCATTCCCACCAACGGTGTAAGAGGGTTCCCCTGATCCAAAGTTTGTGATGAGGAACTTGGTAGACAGAAAAATGCTCCCCCCAACTCAGGGAAAAGATGTCCACATCCTAATCTTCAGAACCAGTGGCTATATTAGTTTTAGAAGGTAAAAGAGATTTAAGTTTGCTATTCAAATGACCTTAAAATAAGATTATTCTGGAGTATCCAAATGGTATTAGGTGTTGAATTCAGCAGGTTGAATGGATAAATAAAAGATACTATATCCACTCAATGGAATATTACTAAGCCATAAAAAGGAATTAACTCTTGATATATGCTATAATATGCTTGAACCTCAGAAACATGCCAAGGGAAAGAAAGCAGACACAAAAAGTCACATACATATTACATGATTCTATTTATATGAAATGTGCATAATAAGCAATCTATAGAGACAGAAAGTAGACTAGTGGTTGCCAGAGGCTGGGATGAATAGGGAGTGAGTGCTAATGGGTATGTGTTTTTTGGGGGGTATAGAGGGGCGTTATTAAAATGTTCTTAGTGGCAAAGCTTGTGCAACTTGGTGAACATACTAAAAATCACTGAATTATATACTTTAAAATGGTTAATTTTATTGTATATGAAATACCTCAAAAACAGTTCTAGTTTTAGCAAGTCAGACAATACAGAGCTAACTAAAGAAAAAACTAATCACCTCTCTCCTCATTCCCCATTTAACCTTACCCACCTATATTAAAAGTTTGATTAACTTACTCGGAGTCTTTCTTTCTTGATCTTACATACCTACCTGCACATAAAAGGGTTTTTGTCTTTGTTTTTTATCTTTAAAGAAATAAGGACAATTTATACACAACTTGTTTTTTTCATTTAATTTCTCAGGGATATCCCACCAACTCGATATATATAAATTTGTATAAAGTTCATATCTTGGATGTACCATAATTTCTTTTCTTCCCAATTTGATGGTTTAAGAATGGTATCGTAATATATCAAAATACCAAGTTGCACACCTTAAATATATGTAAATTTTATATGCCAAAGACCTCTCAAATAAAGTTGTTAAAAATATATTGAAAAAAATGGTATCTCATAAAACTCATGCATGTCTTTTGGTAAACATATAGACAAATTTCTGCCGGTGTGCCTACCTATGAGAGGAATTGTCAGATCACGGAGTACATATATTTTCACTGTTCATAGATAATGTCAGTTTTCCAAAGGGATTGTATGGAAGTCTATTTCCACTAGTAATACATGAGTAACCCAGTTGCTGTATATTCTTACCAACACTTGGTATTTTCTGCTGTTTTAGTTTAGTCATGCTGGTGGCTGTGAAGTGGTATTGCCCTATACTTTTTATTTTGTTATTATTTAACTTTTTATTGAAATACACCTATCAAAAGTATATATCTCAGTGAATTTTCATAAACTGAACACACCCCAGTGACCAACACCCAGATTAAGAAACAGAACATTTTTAGACCTACAGATATCTATGACCTTCTAATTCTACTCCTAGGCATATACCCAACAGAAATGCACATAGATGTTAACCAAAAGATACAACTCAATTTGGATAACAGTTACCATTTTATCACATTCCCCTTAAATCTTAATATATCTTAATAGAAGAAATAAAGCATCACAGTTACAGTTGAAAGCCCTTTTGACTTCCAATCCCAGGCTTATTTCCCACCCCTTGGTCCCTGGACCCTGAGGCAACCCCTCACAGAGTGGGTATTTTTATATCTTTTTATGCATGCATTTATGTTCCTACATTTCCCTGACTCCCAGTGAAATGGAGCACCTTCTATTTCCTCTCTTATGAATTGCCTTTTCATAACACTTGCTCTTTTTTTATTGTATTGTCTCTTGTTAATTAATTTGTTGAAGCCTTAGTTTATTAAGATATCATTTTCTGTCATTGTTATTGCAAACATTTTTCCTCCCCTTTTCTTTTCACTTTGGTCGTGGTTTCCCTTGCCTTGCAAAAAAAAATATTAATTTTTATGTAGTCAAACATGGCTATTTTTTCCCTTTAATTTTTCTGTGTTTCTCGTCTTAAGACTGCCGCACCCTCAAGGTCATACAAATATTCTCTCATGTTTTCTTCTAATGTTTTATTACTTTCTTTTTCTTTTCTTTTCTTTTTTTTTTAAAGATTTTATTTATTTGAGAGAGTGACAGAGAGAGAGAGAGAGATCACGAGCCCGGGGGAAGGGCAGAGAGTGAGAAGCAGACTCCCCACTGAACAGGGAGCCCAACGTGGAACTCGATCCCAGGACCCCAGGATCATGACCTGAGCTGAAGGCAGACGCTTAACCCACTGGGCCACCCAGGTGCCCTACTTTAGTTTTCATATTTAGATTTATTTGCAAAGCACCATATTCCAGACACTGCATGGGACATGGACGAATACCCTGGATTGGGCTGGGAGTTTCTCATGCAGGTCAGAAAGCTAACTTGGAGCCACTTTTGTCCTCAAACATTTCCTCTATAGCTGATGAAAAAGAAATGTATATACCACTAAAGACGATTAGTCAGCAGCTAGCCTAGCATTTGACATTTTCTTAACAAGAAGTAGAAAAATATTAACCATTTGGTGAAGTGAAATCAGATGAGGATTTTTAACCTTTGACTTTTATCTGGTGGTAGTTGAAAAAATGTGCTAGTCCTGAAAGTATTCTAGTTTTTTTCCAGGTAATAACAAGATCCAGGGAGGAGGGTTGAGGATAGCTGAAAATAATTGCCTAAATTTGAATCCAGAGAAAGCCATGTTGGGGGTTTGATCTTGCTTTACCCGTCTTCGCTCTCTCGGCTTTCTTCTAGTGGGGTCTCCCTCAAGAGCTACAGCAAAGCTGGTTGGAGGACGCGTGGTTGCTACAGTCACCGCCCTCACTACCCGGACCTTGCAATCTACCGGTCTGCCTCTGCACTTCCGCAACCAGAACCACGGCACGCCATCTGCTTGCACTGGAGCGCTCAGCCGAAGCCAGCCTGGAACAACACCGAGTCCGTGCCTAATTTGTTCCGCTGTGGAGAGCCGCTCGAAGTTTTTGAGGCATTTTCACCCAGGCTCCCTTCGGCAGCCACAAATAGGCGGTGAACACAAGACACCTGACTTAATTGGAACCCTCGGGAACTGTTTCTGCTCGCCCCCTTCTGGCTGAGTAAGCTCACATGCCCGAACAGCCGTAGGACTCACGGCAGCCGCCCCAGCACGCACGCCGTGACCCAGAAGCCGCTGCGGGCCGCGAGTAGGGAAAGCTCATTTTTGGAAAAGATAAAACATTTACTCTTTCCTTAGATCATTTATTGACATTGTGTAGTAGGTAAATCAACCGCCCACTCAACTCCCCTTGAAAGTTTCTCACGAGTTCATTAAAGAGGGAAAAGGGATATTTTGGTTGGGCTTTTCTTTACAGTCATTTCAAGTCCTTCCCTAAAGATGGTTTTTCCCCTTACAGATCAGAGAGAAGGCACATTGAGCGAGAGAACCAACAGCTGGACCGGGGCACGTGGTGCCTGGAACTCCTCCCTAAATTGTTTTTCTTCCTTCGTTCCTTCAGAGAGGAAGGCTGCCCCAGACTCTACTTTTGCTCCCTGGCGTGGTTTACAAGGTTAGTCAAATATCCTGTACCAGAGAGTGCCTGAGTTAATGATTTCTCTAACTGGGCTAAAAGTCATATGCCACGGCGACGCTTCATCTTGTTGTATTTTTGCAAACGAGTCAGCTCTTGTAGGCCGATGACAGAGCTTAATGTTGTGTCACTAGACTCTCTAGAACCCATGCATTTATTAGGGTCACATTGCTGCAAGGAGCAATAAAGACCTTCCCTTTCTGGTAGCACCATGATTTTTCTGATAACCCTGAAAGGAAAAAAGAAAAAAGTGACTCAAAGAGACAAGATAGCATGTGGGCAATGTTTAGGTCAGATTGGAGCTCAGATCTGAGGGCATTTTTTTCATGGTTTTGAAAGTTACTTAATGACGTGGAAAAATGTGCTTAATATATTTCAGAAAGCAAATGTGTACAGCATGGTCCCAGTTTGTGTGTGTATTTTGGGTCTACAAAGATGATAGCAAGGAAATATTTCCTGCAAGTGATGGAATGTATATTCTTTGTACATTTTCCCAAAATGTCTACAATTTGCCTATAGTCTTTTTTTCTCACATTAAAGCACTCATAATTGGAGTCTTTTTATTTTATGTACAATGAGTTAACATTAAGACAGGTGTCTTGGATATCTGCTGTTAAGGGAGGTATCTTGGATGACCCATTCAAGGAAGTTCATTTAATCCAACTTAATGAAGCCTATATCCTCGGCGTACTGACGGAAACCCTGGCGGCACATATTGAGGCCATATTTCCAAATCAGACCGTGCTGGTTTGAGCAAATGCGGCAAGAACGAGAACCCTGACCAAATTTCCTCCGATGGCTCCAGGAGAGCTGTTGCATCTTGCTCTCCAGATGCAACGAGGCAAAAGGTGCCTATTGTCTACTTTTACAATCAGAAAATATAAATGCCTTTTTTAAAAAGGAAAGGTAATTATATCCAAATGTCTTGGATTTTTTTTTCTTTTACAGTGAGGAATAATTTACATACAGTAAAACTCTCTTTTTGTTTATAATGTCATGAGGGCTTGGGGAGGATACATTGTTGTTTAATTTTCTTTTGAGGTCACATTCGGAAAAGGTGAAAAAAAATTTTTTTTTATTGAGGTTAAATTGGTATTACAGAGTGTTCATCTCCAAAATGTCTATTTAGATCCTCTGCCCATTTTTAAATTGGGTTGTTTGGTTTTTTTGTGAAGTTGTATGAGTTCTTTATATAGTTTGGATATTAATCCCTTATTGGATACATAATTTGCCAATATCTTGTCTCATTCAGGAGGTTGCCTTTTTGTTTTGATGATGGTTCTCTTTACTGTGCAGAAGCTTTTTAGTTTAATGTAGTCCCATGTATTTATTTTTGCTTGTTTTCCTTCGCTTTTGGGGTCATATCCATAGAAATATCATAAGACTGATGTCAAGGAACTTGCCATCAATGTTTCCTTTTAGGAATTATATGTTTTCAAGTCTTACATTTAAGTCTTTTATCCATTTTGAGATCATTTTTGTGTATAGTGTAAGATAGTGGTGTAGTTTCATTAGATTGCATGTGACTGTCCTATTTTCCCAGCACCTTTTATTGAAAAGACTATCTTTTTTTCCATGGTGTATTCTTGGTTCCTTTATTGTAAATTAATTGTCTATATATGCATGGTTTTATTTCTGGGCTCTCAGTTCTGTTTCATTGATCTGTGTGCCTGTTTTTATAGCTTTGTAATATAGTTTGACTTCAGAGAACGGGATACCTCCAGCTTTGTTCTTTCTCAAGAACAAAACGGCTTTGGCTGCTTGGATCTTTTGTGGTTTCATACACATTTTGGAATTATTTGTTCTAGTTCTGTGAAAAATGCCATTGGAATTTTGATAGGAGTCACATTGAATTGAAGTATGGGCATTTTAACAATATTAATTCTTCCAATACATGAGCACAGAATATCTTTCCATTTATTTGTGTCATCTTCAGTCTCCATCAGTGTCTCATACTTTTCAGTGTATAGCTCTCTTACCTCCTTGGTTTAATTTATTCTGAGGTATTTTATTCTTTTTGATGCAGTTGTAAATGGGATTGTATTTTCTTAATTTCTCTTTCTGGTAATTTGTCATTAGTGTATAGAAATGCCACTGATTTCTGTAAGTTAATTTTCTATCCTGCAGCTTTACTGAATTCATTTATTCTAACAGATTTTTGGTGGAGTCTTTAGAGTTTTCTGTATTAAGTATCATGTTATCTACAAATAATAACCGCTTTATTTATTCCTTTCCAGTGTAGATGATTTTTATTTCTTTCTCTTGCCTAATTTCTGTGGCTAGGCCTTCCAATATTGTGTTGATTAAAAGTGGCAAGACTAGGATTGTTGTCTTGTTCCTGATCTTAGAGGAAAAGTTGTCGACCTCTCAGCATTGAGTATGATGCCAGCTGTGTTTGGCGTACATAGTCTTTATGTTGAGGTATGCTTCCTTTATACCCACTTCGAGAGTTTTTATTGAAAATGGATCTTGAATTTTGTCAAAGTGCTCCTTTTGCATCTATTGCGATGATCGTATGATTTGACTACTTCGCCTTGTTAATGTAGTGTATCCTGCTGATTGATGTGCAGATATCGAACCACCCTTGCATCCCTGGAATAAATCCAACTTGATCATGGTGTATGATTCTCTAAACATGTTGTTGGATTCAGCTCACTAATATTTTTCAGTATTTTTGCATCGATGTTCATTAAGGATGTTAGCCTGTACTTTTCTTTTTTTGTATGTGGTGTCCTTGTCTGGTTTTGGTAAGTGGCCTCACAAAATGAGTTTGGAAGCATTTCATTCTCTTCAGTTGTTTTGGAATGGTTTGATAAGGACATGTATAAAATCTTTAAATGTTTGGTAGAATTCACCAGTGAAGCTGCCCGGTCCTAGACTTTTGGTTGTTGGGAAGTTTTTATTACTGAGTCAATCTCCTTACTAGTAATCAATCTATTCAGATTTTCTATTTCTTCATGATTTAGTGTTGGGATCCCATGTGTTTCTAGGAATTTATCCATCTCTTCTTGATTGTCTATTTTGTTGGCATATAATTATGATGAATCCTTTTTATTTCTGCGGTATTAATTGTAACTTTTCCTCTACATTTTTCCCCCTACATTGGGATTTTCTTTCCTTTTTTTTTTTTTTAAGATTTTTATTCATTTATTTGAGAGAGAGAGAGGGCATAAGCAGAGGCAGAGGAAGAGGAATACCTGAGCCGAAAGCAGATGCTTAACCGACTGAGCCACCCAGGCGCCCCACTTACATTGGTATTTTCAAAAGAATCAATGCTTGTTAAAAACAATGCTTTGTAAAGGAGATAGAACTTATTGATAATCAGGGTTATAGTTTCATAAGATTGTCCTCAGTACCATAAACTTTT
Organism: Ursus americanus; assembly: GCF_024610735.1. NCBI lineage: Eukaryota > Metazoa > Chordata > Mammalia > Carnivora > Ursidae > Ursus > Ursus americanus. Next base: position 31,544,982 of record NC_142133.1, read on the forward strand.
CATGTAATTAGGGATCAAGTTTAAGCTGGGTCAACTCCTACTTTTTAAAGCATATTTTCCCATGAAACTATCAAATCATTGTAGTGGTGAATGTGTTGTTTCTCCCACACCCCTGTATACCTACCTCCCACTCTCTATCTTCCTCTAACCTCCCTCAGCCCGTGGAATACTAGGAAAATCCCAAGAAGCCTAGTTCTGAAGAGCACCCCCTGTACATGACCTTTCTGAATTGTTTGTGTGGATTTAGAACTAAGAAACAGAAATATAAGGCAACTGCTTTACCAACCCAATGAGCTAAAATAATAATATCAAACTCTCCAGCTTTGTTTTAAACCCATATCTCTTTAAAATTTTTTTCTTTTTTCTTTTTTCTTTTTTTTTAAAGATTTTATTTATTCATTCGACAGAGAGAGAGACAGCCAGCAAGAGAGGGAACACAAGCAGGGGGAGTGGGAGAGGAAGAAGCAGGCTCCCAGCAGAAGAGCCTGACGTGGGGCTCGATCCCAGAATGCCAAGATCACGCCCTGAGCCGAAGGCAGACGCTTAATGACTGAGTCACCCAGGCACCCCTAAATTTTTTTTCTAAACAGGGGTGTCTGGGTGGCTCATTTGGTTGGGTGCCTGACTCTTGATTTCGGCTCATGATTTCAGGGTCGTGAGATTGAGCAACATGTTCAGCGGGGAGTCTGCTTGAGATGCTCTCCCTCGCCTTCTGCCCCTCCCCCCACTCTCTTTTTCTCTCTATAAAATAAATAAATCTTTAAAAGAATGTTTTTTCTAAATATAACCACAATATCTTTTTCATATCTTGGTATTATCTCCAAAATCAGGTACCCATTAGTGATACTCCTTATGTCCCATTCTGGCTCCACATGTGCTCAATCCAAGAGATGCAGATAAATCCAGAGCTGCTAAGCAGGCTAATTGGCAAGCTACAGCTTTTGGCCAGAAGTACTCGACCGAGCTGCTCCCCAAAAAACTAAGAATATGTCTGCTTCAGTCACCTTCTTGCTAAGCACCTTGTTCAATCTTGACTTTGGTCTTTGTAATCACACTATCAGCAGGGAAGACTGATGTGGCAGAGAGAGAGAGAGAGAAAGAGAACGAGAACATCCATCTGGACGTTGTAGAACGTGGGATTCAGATAGTGTGGTCCTCCACGTGGCTTGGACCCATTCATCCATGTCTCAATCTATCCTTACCCCTTACTTCTAGCTCTGTGTTTTAAGGTGATTTAAACACTGTAATTTCTTTTTGATCTGTGAGCTTTTCTGCCCCATGACCTGGTCTAGGAAACCGCCATTGCATCAAATTAATTTCCCACATGATGGATATAACCCCAGGTAATCTGACACCAGTGCCTGCTCCCTTAGAATTATGCCATACAAACTCCTTGAAGAAATCATGTGTGTTCAAAGTCTATTGATTTCCAACAATCAAAACATTTTATTCAGAGGAAGAAAAGGATACTTTCTAAAAAACCAGGTAGAAAAATGAGTGTTTAAGACCATAAGAAGAGTCACAAAGAGGGGTGCCTGGGTGGCTCAGTCGTTAAGCGTCTGCCTTTGGCTCAGGGCATGATCCTGGCATTCTGGGATCGACTCCCACATTGGGCTCATCCACTGGGAGCCTGCTTCTTCCTCTCCCACTCCCCCTGCTTGTGTTTCCTCTCTCGCTGGCTGTCTCTATCTCTGTCAAATAAATAAATAAAATCTTTAAAAAAAAAAAGAAGAAGAATCACAAAGAAATTGGGGAAAGCAAGACATTTTAAAGTGAAGTGATAGGACGCCCCGGGCGGCTCAGTCAGTTAAGCATCTGCTTTCCACTAAGATCATGATCCCAGGGCCTTGGGATCAAGCCCCACATCAGGCTCCCCGTTCAGCAGGGAGCCTGCTTCTCCCTCTCCCACTCCCCCTGCTTGTGCTCTCTCTCTCCCTCTCTCAAATAAAAAAAATAAATAAAATCTTTGAAAAAATATAAAGTGAGGTGATAGAATAAGATATAACATACATCAAATGAATCAATAAGAATTTTTGTTAAAAGTAGCTTTCTGGAAAAGCCTACAAATAATGACTAACTCAGTAACAAACACCTTGGGCAATTAGATTGTGGTTTCTAAATACAGTTTCCTACTAAAAGGAACCACACTTCTTAAAGAAATGGCTAACTCCAGGTCTGAAGTAGAATATATACACATTGAGACTTGGACCATTTTATCCTACCGTAAAGCAAAGAAGCTATCAAAAATTAATAGGATCATGTCAAAATGACTCAGAAGCAAACTTGAAGACGTTCCTACTGACCCAACATGGAACAATTTGAGCAGCAATAAGAATGATAGCTGTAATGATTTAAAACCCATTAAGTATGGATAAATAGTTCAAATTAATCATTAAAAAAATCTCATTGGCCATCTTTGGAGAATGCTAGAGAACCAATTCTTTATTTCTGAAAAATGCACTGTCAGTAAAAGAGAATCTATTAAAGCTGATTAATTTGTAATATTTCAATGAAAATTGAAAGGGTCGCTGAACATTAAGATGGATACTATTCTATTCTATGCTTTTAATAGTTTACTGAATCTGTAAAAGAAACAGAATAGGTAAAAATGCTTTTACTGTGTTTTTAACAAGTTCTTACTCGTAGATTCATACCTCAGGTAGCTACATAAAAATGTTAATAAATGATCACAAAGAGGGAAGAGGCATCACCATACATAGTTAAACAAAGCATTTTTGTCTGTTCTAACAGACTGCAACCCATTAGTCATTTGTGCTAGCTTTCCAAGGAAACCTCCATTTAAATTTGCACTCATATGTTTTACAAGTTTCACGAGGGACCATTATTCCTATATGTTTATATTCATGACTGTAGGAGACAAAAAATTACAGCATGACATATTTTTAAAAGGACCAACCAAATTAGATAAAATGTCATGACCTTTACTTCTCTTTTGTAGGCTTATTTTAAATTATCACTTTATCCTGCATAAAGCAATTTTTCAAAGGGCATGTGATTTTTCCATCCTAATAAACTTCTTTAAAATTCCATCATTAAGAGAACTAATCTTCCTCCTTTGCATGCTACTCTATAATTTCCTATCCTATCCTATGGGGGTAAAGATTACCCCATTAACTCAATGCCTTATTAGGTCAATCCACAGGAACTGCCATGGCTATAGTATATATAGCCAGCCCAGAATAAAGGGAGTCTGAGGATGCAAGTTATATCAATTACATTCTTCCAAAGAGAGACAGGAAAATGGACTCTAAAATGAGTGAACTAGGAGAAAACAGGCGTCTGGAAGTCTACTCCTAATTATCAGGTCTTAAAGCATATACACGTGGGAGTGGTCACACGGAGGGTACATATTACACTTTTTTTTTTCATTCCTCAAAGGCAACAGTGTTCACAGATAAGAATAAATTCAAGAAAACAAAAATCCCAATGTTGCCAGAAGGTTGTGTCAAGCATTTGTGTTAAACATCACTATGAAAAGCCCTGTACTGTTAGAGTTACTAGAGAGGAGGAAATATAATCATTATTCTCAAAAGACTTCCACAAATAAAGACTAACTTTGACTGAGTGCTTCTCATGGACCATGCTCAGCACTGTATGTGTGTGTTTCATGTGCATATCATGGTATCTATCTATCTATCTATCTTCAAAGCCTCACTATAGCCTCCTCAGATACATATTGTTATTTCCACTTTAGAGATGGAGAAACTGAAGCTCAGGGAAGTTAAGTAACTTGCTCAAAGTCACACAGCAAGTTGAGTGTTGGATCTGGTTAGGAACCTTAGCTCTATCCCTAGAGCCGGAACACTTAACTATTAAGCTATCTTCCCCATGCAAGTTTGATCAAGAGACCAAACATTTACGTATACTACTTAAGATACACAGGTGGGTAAGTTAAGAGATTGTGTCTTTAGTCCTTACTCTGACATTTTAGTCAACTCTCTTTGTGCCTCATTTTCTTCATCTGTCAAATGGGAATTCCAATGCTTATCTAGCTAATTATGGAATTACTATGATAATGGATGTGAAAGTGTTCTGCAGGAACAAATATCATACAAAATGCTGTTTTTTTTAAAAAAAAAACAATAGAGGGTCTCACATCTGTCCCCTGTCTTTGTGGGGTGGAGGTCTAGACTGATATCGTCATTCAACAAACACTTATTGAGCATTTACCGTGCACCCAGCAAGTGCTTGGCGCTACTTGTATGGAAGATGAGCAAACCAGACATGGCCACTGCCTTTGTTGCGTGCAGTCTCAAGCTACGGACACACATTAAGTGCACAGGTACACAAATATGGGTATAATTTTAAATTGTGTCCTGAAGGAAATAAACACCTCACCATCAGGAAAGAGAATGGACTGGGGAGAAATGACTTTTACACTGGTGCAGGGAAGAACGGAAAGTGTGGAGTGAGGCATGTGGTGTCTGAGTCACTGTAGAAGAGGCGCCGACGAGCACAGGGCGAGGCCGGAACCTTGTGGGCACAGTAGTGGTTTTGTATTTCAAGCTAAGTGCAATGAGAAATCATTAATGGGTTAAGAGCTGGGGTCTGGTGGTCAAAGAGTTGAAGGTGTTTGCCAAAGTAATTGCACTGATCAGCCACGATGTCAGGGCTGGATAAGGGGTCAGTGAAGAGAGAAGGGGACTGCTGGATGGAGAGAGAACGGAAGGTCGTGGGACTGAAGGGTTTGATGGCATGCAAGGAGTGTTGCTGGTGGTTACTTGAGAAAGTGGAAGGAGAAAAGAGTGTGTCTGAATGAGCGAAGAAGACAGTGAAGTTTCTGGTCCATGTTATGATCATGGGAACGAGTGGTGGTGACAGGGTAAAGTGTAGCTAGAGACGTGAAGTCAGAGAACTAAAAGGCCAGGATGAGTTGACTGAACTGGGGGAAAAAGTTCCAACTCACAGAGGGCTTGCACAGGGGTTTTGCACAGGACTGACCCCTACTGGTAAATGCTGGTAAGAAGCCCCAGCTTCTGTGGAACCCACGGAAGCTCAGGGAAAATGGCAGCCACAGGCAGCAAAGGAAGAGCGCTGTTTTTACTTAGACATAACATTTTCGCTTTTTGAAATGTCTCTTCCAGGGGTATTTGACTCAGAATGTCCTCACACCTAAAACACCTCTTCTAGATAATTCCAGGCTCACGTTATCAAGTAATGAAAATGCAATGCGTGAATAGTTGGGAGAACATGAATTTCTCCATAAATTTTGTTTTTACTTTCTTTCTTAGTGTAATATACATGTTACAAAATGCACAAGTTGTAACCGTATGGCTAGATTAAATTTTGGAAATGTATAAACCCATCACATTACAAATGTAACCATCACCCATATTAAATACTGAATATTCAGGTAACCCAGAAATTTCTCTCTTGCCCTCCCCTAGTCACTACTTCCTATATCCTCCTGACTTCTGGCAATATAGATTAGTTTTCTCTGTTCTTCAACATCATATAAATGGAATCAAACAGTATATACTCTCGTACTTTGCTTCTTCAACTTAATGTATATCTGTGAAATTTACCCATATTGCATATAACAGTAGCTCATTCCTTTTTTAAAAAAAAAAATCCATTTAGGGGATGTGGAGAAAGGGGAACCCTCTTACACTGTTGGTGGGAATGCAAGCTGGTACAGCCACTCTTCCATGGAAAACAGTATGGAGGTTCCTCAAGACATTAAAAATAGAGCTACCCTACAACCCAGCAATTTCACTACTAGGTATTTACCCCAAAGATACAGATGTAGTGAAAAGAAGGGGCACATATACCCCCAATGTTCATAGCAGCAGTGTCCACAATAGCCAAACTGTGGAAGGAGCCGAGATGGCCTTCAACAGATGAATGGATAAAGAAGGTGTTGTCCATATATACAATGGAATATTACTCAGCCATCAGAAAGGATGATTACCCACCATTTGTATTGACATGGATGGAACTGGAGGGGATTATGCTAAGTGTGAAATAAGTCAAGCCGAGAAAGACAATTATCGTATGGTTTCACTCATATGTGGAACATAAGAAATAGCACAGAGGACCACAAGGGAAGGAAATGAAAACTGGGAAGAGATCAGAGAGGGAGACAAACTATGAAAGACTCTGGACTCTGGGAAACAAACTGAAGGTTACAGAAGGGAGGGGGTAGGGGATTGGGGCAACAGGGTGATGAGTATTAAGGAGGACCTGTGTGGTGATGGGCACTGGATGTTATACGCAACTAATGAATCGTCGAACACTACATCAAAAACTAATGATGTATTATATGTCAACTAATTGAACATAATAAAAATAAAAAAATTTAAAATCCATTTAGAAAATATACTACCATTATTTATTCATTCTCTTGCTGATGAGCTCTTGGGTTGTTTCCAGTTTATGACCGTTACTCTATATGTCTTCTGTCGATAGTATGTATGTATGTATGTATGTATGTATGTATGTATGTATATAGTAGATATCTAACTAGATTTAGAATTGCCGGATCACTCTAAGTAGTTGCCGTCAAAGGTTTTCCAAAGAAGCATTCCCACCACCAGTATAGGATAATTCCAACCGTTGCACATTTTTTTGCTAACACTTGGTATTGTTGGGTCTTTGTTTGCTCTTGTTTTGTATTCCAGTGTGTATGTCCTCTCATGTTAGCCGCCTATTAGAGAGGACTTCAAGAGAACCCCTTGGAGAGTTTGACTTGTTTCTCTTGGAGTTTCTGTGGCACAGAGGCAAGTGCCAAACCTAGTTCTGAAAAAATTCTCCAGGCTAAAGCAGCAAGTGGTAGCAGAGTAGAGACAGTTGTACTAAATGCGGGGCGGTAAATGCAGTTGCACTAACTCTGAGGGCAGGGCAAGGCCTGGGTGGTTCTCATGGACCACATGCAGGTCTTAGGTCCCTCTCGTATCCTGTCCTGGGGAAGTCAACAGTTTCCAACAAAGAGGTGGCCTGAAAGACGAAAGAGAGAGATCTAGAAAGGCAGAGGAGGGGCATTGCCAGGGTCCAGGGAGTTGTCATCAAAGAGCCCAGCACAACATCTCTGATGGACTCAAGGAAGGGCCCCATGAGAGGCAAGGATCTGCCTTCCCAGGGGTCACTTTTGTGAGGTGCCTGTCCGTGAGATCTTTCTGTCCCTTCCTGACCTGAAAAAAGAGCTGGGTGAGGGCCAGGAAAGAGGAAGAGAGCCACAGTTGGAAAATAGATACAGAAGCTGACCAAACCCTCTCCCCCACAGTTGCCCTTCCAGACTAAAGCAAGACAGAGCTGAGAGAAGGTTCAAATTAGACGAAAGTGTGAAGTTGTGATTCAGACACTAGCCTAAATATTTTATTTACTAAAATACCCCTGACAAACCCCATGCCCCAAAACTTGCTCTCCTTGCAGAACTGCCTGCTTCATTTAATGGCAACTCCATCCCTCCAGTTGCTTCAGCCCAAAGCCATCAAGTCATCCTTGTGTCTTCTCACAGCCCATAGTCTATCCATCAACGGATCCTGCCTTCCCTACCTTAACATGGTCTATGTTTTAAAAGGGGGGCGGGGAGTGGTCAAGTATGTTTTTGGTGTTTTCTGTACTTAGGATGTCCTGAATTATTAATTGTTGGCCAGCTTTCAAGAAGATAAGAATGAGTACGGTTTGCTCTGTTCTGCAAAGAAATGCTCTGTCTCTTCTTTTGCATATGCTTGTGCTACTAAAGGCTAAATCATCTGAACAGAGACCAAAACCTAAGGAAGGAACTAATAATTCATTAAAGTAAAATGATTGTGGTTGCTACTAATTCGTATCTCATACAATCCAATACAAAGGAATTGTTGGTTCAGGATAAATAACATACATCCTGGGGAAATGAACTCAGAAGATGGAAGTTTGATTTGGACATAATTACATATGAATATGGATTTTAAAACAAATATAAAGCCTTAACTTAGAGTTTTATTGTATTTTAGTACCATTGCTGCCTTTATGTTTATTTTTTCTCTCATAATTGAGTTTTTATTGGTTGTTCTGAGGATCAGTAGAGACATTTCAATTTGTACACAATTTTTTTTTAAGTAGACTTCACACAGGGCTTGAACTCACAACCCTGAGATCAAGACCTGAGCTGAGATCAAGAGTTGGACACTTAAACAACTGAGCCACCCAGGCACTCCAATTTGTACACAATTCTTAATGTACATACTAAAAATCTAAAAAAAAATCATTGAGTTGTGATTCTTTTCTAAAAGTCCAGTGAACTTCCAGCTTAAAATTTGGAGGCAAAGATTCCTTAACAGTATATCAAGTACCTATTTCTTCAAATGTTGTTACATTGTTAAATCCCATTAATTGACAATTCAATATCATATACAGTACATACTCAGATTTTCAGTCTTGCATAGCACATTTAAAAAGTTACTAGGAAAACTGGACTACCATCACCATGATGTTACAGGGTGTACAAAATTCTGATAGGAGGAGCCAAGATCAAGGAGTGGTTTTCTTTAGGAAACAATTCTACCAAAAACAACATGGGAATAGAATTTAAAATATTCAAGTCATATTAAATGCACGACTGACTCCAAATTGCCATTCAGTATGCCTGGTATTACAGGCTATAAAAACTACCCCATCCATGGAATGTTAGGCTGACACACAGGACAACTGAAACCTCCGATATTCAATATCCCACGATTTTCTGGTTGTACCAAAAAAAAAAAAAAAAAAAAAACCAGCAAATGATTTCACCTCTTAAAAAAAAGCATTACACTTAAAAAATGGGATGAGGTCGGACCCCTCTTTAAAATTTTCTAGAGCTACTAAAAAATTTGCATTTACCAAATAGTTGATAAAAATGTTTCTCTAGATTGTATAAGCAGGGAGACGGGGACCATGATAAGACCCGATATATGATATTAATCAGATTTGGCTTCTTTCTCTCCTGATTCATCAGAGGCTAGACTCTCCTCATTTTCATTTTCTCTGATATCTACTGGTAAGTCTTATTTTGTCTCCTGGTTAGCCATTTCAGCCTGGTTTCCCTTTGCTCCCTTTTTCCTCTTTGTCTGCACTTTTTTGTCTGAAGATTTATCCTTTCCTATTGCCTCGTTTGACTTTGTTTCCACTTTTGCAGAAGCAGGTTTGGCTGACAACCTCTCCAACCTCGTCTTGGGCTCCTCCTTCCCGGCCCCCTTTGGTGGGGCTGACCTTCTTCTTGGGTACCTTGGTGGTGGGGCAGGTGTGTGATGTGTGTCTACAGGCCACCCAGAGCCTTCTCAAAGCTGGGCTGCCTGGCCGCTGCCACTGCTCCCGCTGCCCAATCTGCTGCAACCCTACCCTAATGTTTACATATCTGTTGAAGTCCACCTAATAAAGGAGAAATATGTGTTTGCCTATGGAATTTATAAATATAAACACAAAGAGCTATGGTTTTTTATTTATTTTTTATTTGACACAGAGAGAGAGAGACAGAGACAGAGCACAAGCAGGGGGAGTGTGAGAGGGAGAAGTAGGCTCCCCACTGAGCAGGGAGCCCAATGCAGGGCTCCATCCCAGGAACCCAGGATCATGACCCGAGTGGAAGGCAGAGGCTTAACCAACTGAGCCACCCAGGTGCCCCAGAACTATGGCTTTAAGAGGAACATATTGTTTTCATGATAATGCTTGTTAATCTCACCAAGAGGAGCAAATTCATTGTTAGCAGACCTGCCTTGCAAGAAATATTAAAAGAAATTGCAGAAGAAATGAATATGTAATAGAGTTATTCATTTAAAAATAAGAACTGCTTTCCCCAAATAACTTGTTACTTTAAATATTCTAAGATTACTTGTGAAAACTAAAATGCAAGGGATTCTACTTCCAGAATAGCAGCTTGAGGTACTACACAAATCTTCTCCCCACTAAAGTAACCGTAACTGAAGAAAATTATAAAAAAACCCACCCACTTAAAGTCTCTGAAAATTATCCTTAGGTTATACAGCAAATGAAGAAACATTTATTCAAGGAAATCTACCAAGTGTCAGTGCTAGCAGCAAAGGTCTGTAGTGCTGGAGCCACAAGCTCTCCTTCCTTCCCCTTCTCCAGCTCAGCTTTAGGGAAGTCCTGCTTCAGGCTGATTTGACCAAGAAGGAAGGGCTCTCTTTCTCTTGAGTTTCCAATCAAGGGATAAGGTATCTTAGCAGGAGGTGCCACTAGCATCCCTTATCTCCTCCATCTCTGATTCACAGAAGCTATATTCCTGATGAGCATAGCCAAAAAATTAAAGACTCCTTTCCTCCATGCAGCTTTTACTCATATGATGGAGGCTCTCCCCCCACGCACTGCAAACGGAGAATACTGGGGCCCCAACGGCCTTGCCAGCGCACTTGGAGGGTAGAGGTTCCACACAAGGAGAGGCAAGACAAGAATGCCAGGGGCTACCATCCCTATCTAGCCACCTGTTTGTAAAGCACTTAAAGGTCACTTCTACCCTCAGCTCCAGAGGAGTGGCTCAGAGATCTTGCCATTAGAGCAGAGAGTTCAAAATGCTTTCTAAAGGAACTGACTTTATTTCAACTGGCATAAGAAAGAATCAACAAACTTGAAGGTAGATCAAATAAGATTATATAATCCAAAGAAAAGAGAAAAGAAATGATGAAGAAAAATTAACAAAGCCGCAGAGAAGTGGGATACCAGTAAGCACATTGACATAATGTGTAATGAGAGTAGCCGAAAAAGAGGAAAGAACCAGAAAATATAGTCAAAGAAATAATGGCTGAAAACATCCTAAATTTGATGAAAAATAATCTATAATCTAAAAATTAATCTATACATCCAGGAAACTCAATAAACTCCAAGGAGGATAAACTCAAAGAGATCCATGTATAGATACATCATAGTAAAAATGCTAAGAACAAAGACAAAGAGAAAAATTTGAAAGCAAAAGAAAAACAACTAGTCATGAGCAAAAAAAGCCAGATTGATTAATAGCTGACTTCTTACCTGAAACAATGGAGGCCAGAAGTTATTGGAATGGCATATTCAAAGTGTTTTAAGCGTCAACCAAGAATTTTATACCCAGAAAAACTGTATTTCAAAAATGAAGGCAAAATAAAAACATTCCCAGATCAACAAAAACTGAGCAGATTCATTGTTAGCAGACTTGCCTTGCAAGAAATATTAAATTCTTTAGTCTGAAAGCAAGTGACTTCAGCCAGTAATTGAAATCCACATTAAAAAAAAAATACTGATGAAGGTAATTATCCAATTATGTAATATAAGAAAACAATAAAAGAATATTTTCCCCTTCTCAAGTTATTTTAAAGCAATTGTACAAAGCAATGTGTGTATAATTGTATTGTTCATCCTGTAATATGTAGAAATGTATTATATTTGGCAATAGCAACACAAAGATGTTGGGAGCAAAACTTAATGGAGTAAGGAAAGTACACTACATGGTAATTCGGATCCACAGGAATAAATAAAGAGATTGGGAATGGTAAATAAGAAGGTTAATATAATAAAAAAAACTACATTTCTCTCTCTAAAAAAAAAAAGGTTAATATAACAAGCTCCATAAATATATACTTGCTTTATTCCTTCTTTTGGCTTCCTTAGTAGACATGAAATTATATAAAGTAATAGCTATAATAATGAATTTTGAGTTGTATCATAACTAGACATAATATGCATAACAATAAAAGTACAAAAAGGAGGAAGAGATGATGGAGATATGTATAGGAATAATGTTTCTATATCTCACTGAAATTGAGTTGATATAAATCTGAAGTCAATTTTGGTAAGTTAAGATGTATACAGTAAGCCCTAGAGCTATCATTAAGAAAATAACTCAAAAATATATTAAAGAAATAAAGGAATTTAAATATTACACTAGAAAATATCCACTTAATGCAAAAGAAAGCAATACAGGAACAGTAGAAGAATGAAAAGACACGAGACATGTAGAAAACAAAAAGCAAAATGGCAGGTGTATATTTAACTGTATCGATAATTTAAATTTTAAATGAATCAGTAACTCTCCAATTGGATCTAACGCTATCCAACTTTTAGATTCAAAGATAAGAATAAGAACCTGGAGTGGCTATACTACTACTAGACAAAATAGACTTTAAAACAAAAAGAAGTTAGAAAAAGTGAGATAAGTAGGAATACTTATAATGAAAAAAGTATCAATCCATCAGGAAAAATATAATAATTATAAACATATGCACCTAATAACAGAACTCAAAAAAACATGAAGCAAAACTGACAGAAGTGAAAGAAGAAATAGTTCATCCAACAATAATGATTAGACACTTCAAAACCTCGCTTTCAATAATGGGAAGAGTAATGAGGCAGATCAACGAGGAAATAGAGAACTTGTTTTTATTTTTTTTTTAATTTTAAAAAAGATTTTATTTATGTATTTATTTATTTATTTATTTATTTATTTATTTATTTATTTGACAGAGCGGGAGAGAGAGAGAGAAAACAAGCAGGGGTAGCAGTGGAGGGAGAAGGAGAAGGAGGCTCCCTGCTGAGCAGAGAGCCTGATACAGGGCTCAATCCCAGGACCCTGAGATCATGACCCGAGCCAAAGGCAGATGCTTAACTGACTGAGCCACCCAGGGGCCCCGAGAAGTTGTTTTTATAAGCCAAAGATGTAAGAGTCATTTATGAACACTCCATCCCAAAACAGCAGAATATAATTCTTCTCAAGTTCACATAGAAAATTCTCTAGTATAGACCATGTACTAGGCTATAAAATAAATCTCAGTACATTTAAAAGGATAAAAATAATACAGAGGCGCGTGGGTGGTGCAATCGGTTAAGCGTCTTAGTTTTGGCTCAGGTCGTGATCTCAGGGTCCTGGGATCAAGCCCTGCATTGGACTCCATGCTCAGTGTGGAGTCTGCTTGAGATTGTCTCTCCCTCTCCCCCTCCCACTTGTGCTCTCTCTCTCTCTAAAATAAATAAATCTTTAAAAAAAATAATATGAAGTACATTCTCTGATCACAAGGAAATGAAATTAGAAATGAACAATAGAAAAAAATTGGGGAAACTCACAAATATCCAGAAATTAAGCCGCACATTCCTGAATAACCAAGTAGTCAAAGAAGAAATCACAAAGGAAATTAGAAAATATTTAGGAAAAATGAAAGGGAACATAGAATATACCAAAATGCATGAAATTCAGCTAAAGCAGTGCTTAGAAGGAATTTATAGTTATAAACACCCTTTATTAAAAAAGAAGAGAGGCTTCAAATCATCTAAACCTCCACCTTAAGGCACTGGAAAAAGAAGAGAAAACGAAACCAAGAGCAAAATGAAAGAAGGAAATACTAAAAATTAGAGTGGACATTCATGAAATAGAGACTATAAAAACAATAGAAAAAAATCAACAAAACCAAAGGTTGGTTCTTCCCCCAAGTCAACAAAATTCACAACCCATTAGCTAGACTGACCAAGAAAAAAGAGAGAAGATTTAAATTGCTAAAATTAGAGATGAAAGAAGGGACATTACTACCCATCTTAAAGAAATAAAAAGAATTTACAAGGGAATACTGTGAACTGTATGCCAATAAATTAGATAAATGAAATCAACAGATTTCTAGAAAAACACAAATAACTGGAATTGAAGAAAAAATGGAAAATAGACTTAAAAGTAAAGAGATTAAATAAGTAACCAAAAACTACCCACAGAGACAACAATCCAAGGCCTTGATGGCTTCACTGGCTATTTCTGCCAAAATTTTCTAAAATAATTAATACGAATTCTTCAAAAATTCTTCAAAAAAGTGCAAGAAGAGGAAATACTTACCAGTTTATCTTCTGAAACCAATCTTACCTTGGTATAAAAATGAAAGACATCTCAAGAAAGAAAAGTACAGACCTATATCTCTTCGGAATATATATGCAAAAATCTTAAAATACTAGCAAACCAAAATCAGTGATACATGCAAAGCATCATATACTAGGACTAAAGGGGATTTATCCTAAGAATACAAGGTCAATTTGACATCTGAAAATCCATTAATATAATATAACCTATCAATAGAATAAAGGACAAAAACCATATGAACATCTCAACAGATACAGAAAAAGCATTTCACAAAACTAAAAACCTATTCATTTTAAAACACTCAACAAACTAGGAATGGAATGGAATCTTTTCAGCCTGACATCTATGAAAAACCCACAGGTAACATCATACTTAATGGTGAAAACTGAATGCTTTCCTCTAAGATCGGGGACAAGACAATGATGTCTGTTCTCACCACTTCTATTCAACATTTTACTGGAGGTTATAGTCAAGGAAATTAGACAATAAAATAAAATTAAAATTAAATAAAATAAAAGCATCTAAATTGGAAAGGAAAAAGCAAAACTATCTCTATTTGTAGATAATATAATCTTCTGTATAGAAAATCCTAAGGAGGGGTGCCTGGGTGGTGCAATTGGTTAAGCATCGAACTCTTGGTTTCAGCTCAGGTCTGATCTTGGAGTCATGAGATTGATTCCCCACGGTGGGTTCCTCTTTCAGTGCAGAGTCTGCTTGGATTTCTCTCCCTCTCCCTCTGCCCCCCCCATCACGTGCACTTGCACTCTCTCGCTCTCTCTCTCTCAAAAATAAATACATAAATCTTTTTTAAAAAATCCTAAGAAATCCACTAAAAAACCTTTAGAACAATAAAGAAATTCAGCAAGGTTGCATGATACAAAATCAATATACAAAATCAATTCTATTTCTGTACTTTAGCAATGAGCAAACCAAAAATGAAATGAAGAAACATCTGCAATAGCATCAAACAAATAAAATATAGTTAATTCTTACTATATTCTATAAGTCACCATAAACACTGAATTAGTGTATACTGAACCATTTCTAGGGAAAGTATAAGGTTAGGTTCCTACAAGTCTCCAGTCACATTTCATCAACTGACCAATGCATACCCTTGTTTTTATATGTGTTTCTATTTAGAGACACCTGATTTAATATATATTGTTGATTCGTTAACTTTGAACTCACAGCCAACAGTATACATCAAGAATGATTACAACTGGGCACCTGAGTGGCTCAGTTGTTAAGTGTCTGCATTCGGCTCGGATCATGATCCCAGGGTTCTGGGATCGAGTCCCGCATCGGGCTCCCTGCTTGGTGGGAAGCCTGCTTCTCCCTCTCCTACTCCCCCTGCTTGTGTTCCCTCTCTCACTGTGTCTCTCTCTGTCAAACAGATAAAATCTTCAATAACAACAAAAAAAGAACGATTACAACCTACTAACCAAAAGACAACCCAATTAAGAATGAGCAAAAGACCTAAATAGACAGTTCTCCAAAGAAAATACACAAATGGCCAATGAACACATGAAAAGATGTTCAACATCATTAGCTAACAGGTAAAGGCAAATGGAAGACACAGTGAGAGACCACCTCACGCTCACTAGGATGGCTGTAATCAAAATGGCAGATAATAGTAACTGTTGACAAGGAAGTAGAGAAATTGGAGCACTCATATGTTGCTGGTGGAAATGTGAAAGGACACAACTCCTTTGAACAACAGCCTGGCAGTTCCTCAAAGTGTTAGATGTAGAGTTACTATGTGATGGGCCATTCTACTCCTAAATATTTACCTAAGAGAAATGATAAATAGAAACATATGTTTGCATAATTTGCACATGAATGTTCATAGCAACATTGTCCCTGAGAGTCAAAAAGTCAAAATGACCCAGGGGCACCTGGGTGGCTCAATTTTTTAAGCATCTGCCTTCGGCTCAGGTCATGATCCCAGGGCCCTGGGATGGAGCCCCACATTGGGTTCCCTGCTCGGCAGGAAGCATGCTTCTCCCTCTCACACTCCCCTTGCTTGTGTTCCCTCTCTCGCTGTCTCTCTCTGTCAAATAAATAAATAAATAAAATCTTAAAAAAAAATGACACAAATGTCCCTCAGCTGAAGAATGGATAAACAAAATGTGGTTGACCCATACAATAGAATATTATTCAGCAATAAACGAAGGACTGATACATACTATGACATGGATGAACCTTGAGAATATTATGCTACGATAATGAAGCCAGTCACAAAGGGTCATACAATGTATGATTCTATTTATATACAATGCTCCAAAGAGGTAAATCCATAGAGATAGAAAATATATTAGTGGTTGCCTGGGTCTGAGGGTAAGTGGGGAAATTGGGGATGGCAGCTAAGGGGTACAGGGTTTCTTTTGGGAGTAATAAAATATTCTAAATCTGTGATGATGGTTGCACAACTCTGTGAATATACTAAAAGCCATTGAATTGTACACTCTATTTTTTTAAGATTATTTATTATTTTAAAGAGAGAATGCACAAGCAGGGGGAGGGTCAGAGGGAGAGGGAGAGAGAGAATGTCAGGCAGACTCCCAGCTGAGTGTGGAGCCCGATGCAGGGTTTGATCCCACGACTCAGATGATGACCTGAGCCGAAGTCAGGAGTCTGACCCTTAACTAACTGAGCCACCCCAGCACCTCTGAATCGTACACTTTAAATGGATGAATTGTATAGTATGCAAATTATATCTCAATAAAGTTATTTTTTAAAAAGCAAATGAGTAACACATTTCCAAAAGGATGTTGATGAAATGATAATTCAAAATAATAAAGAAAATAGTGCTTTCAGATAACCTTAAAAGATTATGGGAGGATTTGAAAAATTATTATTTAATCCTGTAAGATGTTTGAACAATGAGGATATTAAAAATATTGATTATGATATTTTTTCACTTGATGATTTTCTCTCCTCCCTTTTTCTTTCACTCACCAAATCACATTGTTAAGTCTTTGTCTTATACTGTATTGATTTCAAAGTCTATTTCACTTCAAATAGAACTCCATGAACAGAGGATAGAGAAACCACTGAAGAGAATTATTTTATTCTACATATGTAAGTTTAAATTATTACACATTGATATACTATGAAAAATGATTCTAAGCAACAGAACTATAATAGGTCTCTATCATTTGAATCTACCCTCAAAAATCTATTATGTATAAAAAAGTCTAATTTTTCTCACTTGTTTCATCTTTAGATTGGTTTCTTCATGGAAATAAGAATCCCAGCCAGTCAAATGAAGTTAAGGAAATTTGGCTTTTTTTAAGATGTATTTATTTAGTTTTGAGAGGCAGGGGAGGGGCAGAGGGACAGGGACCCCCTGCTGAGGGCAGAGCCCATGGGGATTGATCTCATGACCTTGAACCAAAATCAAGAGTTGGACGCTTAACTGACTGAGCCAGCAAGGTGCCCCAAAATTTTGTTTCTAACAACCTATTTGTTCTGTCTGAGAAGTATGTATTTGTCTCCATTGACTAGATCTAAATTCTCTAACCAAATTATGGCTTTTTCTGTATCATTAGCAATTGTCACAATTCCAGAGTTGTTAACAATTTGGATGTGCTTTGTTTTTTTTTTTTTTTTATTTTAAGCTTATTTAGATCATTCCCCCTGGGTCTAATAACACTCGAGAATGTATGCAGCCTTTCTTTTATATTGTGCTCTAGAAAGCAAAACTGAGACTGAGAAAACCTTATGAGCCAAATAACGTTTTTTCTCTCTATAAAACTGTTGTAGTTTTTATATTTCATCTTCCTTATTCCCTTGGATGAGGACTCTTTCACTGAGGTTTATTTCTCTGTTATTTTGAGGCTGGAGCACCTGAGCATCGAGAACAGCTGTAGAATTGGTAAGGAAGGGATAGAGAAGAAGGAAAGCATGATGATAAGAGTCTAGAAGGATGGAAAAGCATGTTCTGCTTGATGGGATCGGAGAATACATTTATCGAAAATGACAGAAAGGCATGCTCTGAGCACTGTGAAGTCCTGTCTCTTCTTTTAGGAACTAAGAGATAAGAATCATAATAAAAGAAGAAAAGCAGACCAGCAAAGGAGAGAGTGGTAGAGAGCAGACACAGAGAGGATCAGAGATGGCCAGCAAAGAGTAGAACCCAGGGGGCTACAGATGGAGAACCGAGGAGCAATGAATCTGGTGGACATGGCAGTCCACAAGAGAGGGCAGCCCAGAGGAGGCTGAGCCTGGCCACTGATGGGAGAGAGAAAAGGGATCGGAACACAAGCAGCAGGTGGAACAGCCTTCAGCTTTGGGGAAGGTGAGGGGTGGTGAATGGGAAGGGAGTGAGGAGTGGCGTATACATTTGGATACTTTTAGCACTGAAGGCAAGACAATTCAACAGTTTGGGTGAAGTGGAGAAAAACAGGTGGAGAAAAACTTTATAGAAGGCTGTGACAAACTGAAGTACTCATTCCTAATTCTAATATTTCCTTTATTATTCAATTTTCGTCTTTGTTATGGGGGTAGGAACAGCACGAACAAAAGTGCAAAGACAGGAAATTACAAAGAATAGTGGGAGATGGGGAGTAGATGAATTTATTTCTTTTTTTAAGATTTTATTTATTTATTTTGACAGAGAGAGACAGCACAAGCAGGGGGAGCAGGAGAGGGAGAAGCAGGCTCCACGCTGAACAGGGAGCCCAATGCGTGGCTCGGTCCCAGGACCCTGGGATCATGACCTGAGCTGAAGGCAGAAGCTTATCTGACTGAGCCACCCAGTTGCCCAGGGAGTGGATGAATTTAGTTAAATGAAAGATTCATACAGGGGAGTGGTGGCAGAAAAGACTGGAAATCTGGGGCAGAGTCAGGTTGTAAAAGTCCTCAGATATCAGAGTAAGGAACTGAGCCCCAGCAAGGGGAAAGGAAGGATTTTCAGCAGGGAAGTAACATGCTGAGCCCAGTGTTTTAGGAAGATAAACGCACCAACGAAAGATGGAATGTAGGGAGTGAGAAAGCAGAGGCAGGAAAATGAGTTATAAAGCCAAGGTGTGGGTAGTCCCAAGCAAAGGCTTGCAAGAGGTATCTACCAAGTAATTCTGCTTTTGGAAATTTACATCCTAACGAAATACTTATGTATACAAAGATTAAATGCCAAAGATGCTTATTGCAACATTGTTATAAAACATTTATAAAATGTTTCTAAAGATTTTATTTATTTATTTATTTATTTATTTATTTATTTATTTATTTATTTATTTATGTGTGCGTGCGTGCGTGGGGGGGGAGAGAGAGAGAGAAGAGAGCGAGCGAGCAAGGGATGGGACAGAGGGGGAGGAGGGGCAGAGAGAGAATCTGGAGCAGCCTCTACACTCATGGAACCCACCAGGGGCTTGATCCCACGACCCTGAGATCATGACCTGAGCCAAAGCCAAGAGTCAGACGCTTTACGAACTGAGCCACCCACGTGCCCCTTTTATAAAATGTTTCTGAAAACACTTTAAAGAGCATCTTTAGCAGCTAAATCTTTGCACATATTTATTATTTGCAAAAGTGCTATCCACAGAGTAAAAATCTCCAGCCTTGCTAATGAAAATAAGTCATTACGGTCTTTCTTAGATCCACGGTACTAAAATGACTAAAACTTGTGTCTATATAGATACACACACACACAGTGCTGTATAAACTCCTGAAGATGGGATCATCAGTGTATTGCTCGTATATATTAGTATTGGAATTGAGAAGAAATTATAATGTCCTGTAGATATTGGAGGCTTCCTCCATGACCCCATTTAAGTTTACATGGAAGCAGGGCAGGCAGCTTAATCAGAGGAGGACAAGAATCCTTCAGAGGGGGATATTAGGGGAAATTACTTAAATTTTCATATTTATATCTCATCTCTAAACTACACTGTAAATTCAATGAAAGTTGAGACCTAACACAATCCAAATAAAAAAAAAGAAATAGACTTTTTAAATCTTCAAACAAATTTTTTTTCCCTTATTGGGCCAAACCAGACCCAATTCCAGTGTTCAGCTGATCCCATGCAACTGGCTTCTATTTAGATTGCCTAAACCAATGACTGCTGCAAGGGAGGTAGAATTAGCCTGATTGAATTAAACCCATCAGAGCCCTCTCTGTGACAATCCATCCATATATCCTTTGAGTCTCACAGCTGGTACATTATCAGCAAGGGGTGGGTGGATGTTGGTTAAATGACTATGTTAAAAATGAAATTGAAGCCTCTGATAGCTGAATTCAAAAGTTAAGGGAAATTGCACTGCATTGGAATAAAAGACTTTGCAGACATGATCACAGCACTGCTAACCGTGATTTGAGAATCTTGAACAGATGAAATATCCAAAGACTGGACATGTGTCAATAGTATTAAAGGTGTGAGGGAGGGATGCTGAGGAAACCAACTCTGTCAACTTTAACTATATGACTAATTTTTTTGGTATTTGTGAGACATTTTAAAATTCTACAGTTCTTTTCTCATATGAAATATCTTTTTATTATGTGTGTTTAGTAATACTGTGGTTCAAATGATTTTATCCTTATCCCTAGCTGCCAGTTTGTAATGACCCATGCCCAAGGCCAAGGGTCACATGCTCTGTTGACTGAACCAACCAAGCACCCCCCCTTTTTTTTTAATCTTTGTTCATTTGTTTTGTTTCTTAAATATCACATATGAGTGAAATTATATGGTATTTGGCTTTCTTTGACTTATTTCACTTAGTATTATACTCTCTAGATCCACCCATGTTATTGCAAATGGCAAGATTTCATTCTTTTTTTATGGCTGAGTAATCCATTCTATATATACATACCACACCTTGTTTATCCATTCATCTATTGATGGACATTTGGTTTGCTTTCATAATTTGGCTTTTATAAATAATGCTGCAATAAACATAGGAGTGTATATATCTTTTCAAATTAGTGTTTTCGTATTCTTTGGGTAAATACCCAGTAGTGGAATTACTGGATTATATGATAATTCTATTTTTTAATTTTTTGAGGAACTGCCATTCTGTCTTCCACAATGGCTGCACCAGTTTACATTCCCACCAGTTGTGCACAAGGGTTCCTTTTTCTTCAAATCCTCATCAACACTTGCTGTTTCTTGCTTTGATTTTAGCCATTCTGACAGATATGAGGTGATCTCTCATTGTGCTTTTGATTCGCATTTCCTTGATGATGAGTGATGTTGAGCATCTTTTCATGTATCTGACGGGCATCTGAATGTCTTCCCTAGAGAAATGTCTATTCATGTCTTCTGTCCATTTTTAAATTTGATTATTTGTTTTTTGTGTGTTGAGCTATGTAAGTTCCATATTTTAAATACTAACCCTTTATTGGATATGTCATTTGCAGATATCTTCTCCCCCATTCAATAGGTTGCCTTGTAGTTTTATTGATTGTTTCCCTTGCCATGCAGAAGCTTTTTATTTTGATGTAATCCTGATAGTTTAATTTTGCTTCTGTTTCCTTTGCCTCAGGAGACATATCTAGGAAAATATTGCTTATAGCCAATGTCAGAGAAATTACTGCCTTTGCTCTCTTCTAGGATTTAATAGTTTCAGTTCTCACATTTAGGCCCTTAACACATTTTGAGTTTATTTTTGTGTCTGATGTAAGAAAGTGGTCCAGTTTCATTCTTCTGCATATAGCTGTCCAGTTTTCCTAACACCATTTGTTGAAGAGACTCTCTTTTTCCCATTGCATATTCTTGGCTCCTTTGTCAAAGATTAATTGACCATATAATTGTGAGTTTATTTTGGGGATCTCTATTCTGTTCTATTGACCTATGTGTCTATTTTTGTGTCAGTACCATAGTGTTGTGATATACTGCAGCTTTGTAGTGTGTCTTGAAATCTGAGATTGTGGTACTTCCAATTTTGTTCTTTTTCAAGATTGCATGGCTATTCAGGGTCTTTTTTGGTTCCATACAAATTTTAGGATTATTTGTTCTAGTTATGTGGAGAATGCTTTTGGTATTTGGACAGGGATTGCATTAAATCTATAGATTGTTTTAAATAATATAGACATTTTAACAATATTTGTTGTCCTTATTCCATGAGCATGTAATAATTTTCCATTTGTTTATGTATCTTCAGTTTCTTTCATCAGTGTTTTATAGTTTTCAGAGTACAGGTCTTTCACCTCCTAGGAGTTTTATTATTTTTGGTGTAAGTAGGATTGTTTTCTTAATTTCTCTTCCTGCTACTTCATTATTAGTGTATAGAAATGCAACGGGTTTCTGTATATTGTTTTGTATCCTCCAGCTTTATTAAATTCATTTATCAGTTCCAGTAGTTTTTTGGTGGAGTCTCTATGGTTTTCTATATATAGGTAGTATCATGTCATCTGCAAATAGTGATGTTTTACTTTTTCCTCCAATTAGCATGCCTTTTATTTCTTTTTCTTATCTGATTGCTGTGTCTAAGACTTCCAGTACTATGTTGAATAAAGTTGGTGAAAGTGGACATCCTTGTCTTGTTCCTGATCTTAGGGGAAATGCTCCCAGTTTTTCACCATTGAGTATTTGGGTTTTTCATGTATGCCCTTTATTATGTTGAGTGTGTTCCCCCCTAAATATACTTTGTTGAGGGCTTTTATCATGAATAGATGTTATACTTTGTCAAATGCCTTTTCTTTATCTATTGAAATGATCATGTGGTTTTTATCTTTTCTCTCATTGATGTGATCTATCACGATAATTGATTTATGAATATTGAACCACCCTTGCATCCTGGGGATAAATTCCACGTGATGGTGGTAAATTATTTTTTTAATGTGTCATTGGATTCAGTTTGCCAATATTTGTGGAGGATTTTTACCTCTGTTTTCACCAGGGCTATTGTGTAGGTCTCTTTTTTTGTAGTGTCTTTGGTGTCAGTATCAGAGTAATGCTGGCCTCATAAAATGAATTTGGAAGCTTTCCTTCTTCTTCTATTTTTTGAAATAGTTTGAGAAGAATAGGTATTACTTCTTCTTTAAATATTTGGTAGAATTCACGTGTGAGGCCTTCTGGTCCTGGACTTTGGTTTGTTGGGAGTTTTTTGATTACTGATACAATTTCATTGCTGGTAATCAGTCTGTTCAAATGTTCTGTTTCTTCCTGATTCAGTTTTGGGAGGTTATATGTTTCTAGGGATTTATCCATTTCTTCTGGGTTATCCAATTTGTTGGCATGTAATTTTTCATAATCTTATCATCCTTTGTATTTCTGCGGTATTAGGTGTTATTTCTCCTCTTTCATTTCTGATTTTGTTTATTTGAGCCTTTTGTTGTTGTTGTTGTTGTTGTTGTTGTTGTTATGAATCTGGCTAAATGTTTATCAATTTTGCTGATCTTTTCAAAGAACCAGCTCCTGTTTTCATTGATCTGTTCTATTGTATTTTTAGTGCCTATTGTGCTGATTTCTACTCTAATCTTTATTATTTCCTTCCTTTTTCTGGTTTTGGATTTTGTTTTTTCTTCCTTTTCTTGCTCCTTTAGGTATAAAGTTAGGTTGTTTATTTGAGATTTTTCTTGCTTCTTGGGTTTGGCCTGTATTATTACAAACTTTCCTCTTAGTGCAGCTTTTGCTGAATCCCAAAGATTTGGGACCATTGTGTTTTCATTTTTGTTTGTCTTCATGTATTTTTTTTTATATCCTCTTTGAATTCTTGGTTGACCCATTCATTGTTTAGTAGCATGTTATTTAACCTCCATGTATTTGTGTTCTTTCCAGATTTTTTCTTGTGGTTGATTTCTAGTATTATAGCATTGTGGTTGGAAAAGGCGCATGATATGACTTTGGTCTTTTTGAATTTGTTGAGATTTATTTTGTGGCCTAATATGTGATCTATTCTGGAGAATGTTCCATGTGTACTTGGAAAGAATGTGTATTCTGCTGTTTTAGGATGGAATGCTCTGAATATATCTGTTAGATCTATCTGGTCCAATATGTCATTTAAGCCACTGTTTCCTTGTTGATTTCTGTCTGGATGATCTATCCATTGATGTAGTGGTGTGTTAAAGTCCCCTACTATTATTGTATTACTATCAATTACTTCCTCTATGTTTGATACTAGCTGTTTATGTACTTGGGTGTTCCCATGTTGGGTGCATAAATATTTACAACTGTTGGGGCACCTGGGTGGCACAGCGGTTAAGCGTCTGCCTTCGGCTCAGGGCGTGATCCCGGCATTATGCGATCGAGCCCCACATCAGGCTCCTCCGCTATGAGCCTGCTTCTTCCTCTCCCACTCCCCCTGCTTGTGTTCCCTCTCTCACTGGCTATCTCTATCTCTGTCGAATAAATAAATAAAAATCTTTAATAAAAAAATATTTACAACTGTTATATCTTCTTGTTGAATTATTCCCTTTATGATTATATAGTGTCCTTCTTTGTCTCTTGTTACAGTCTTTGTTTTTAAACTCTATTTTGTCTGATGTAAGTATTGCTACCCCAGCTTTCTTTTCATTTCCATTTGCATGATAAATGCTTTTCCATCCCCTCACCTTCAATATGCATGTGTCTTTAGGTCTGAAATGAGTCTGTTATAGGCAGTGTATAAATGTATCTTGCTTTTTTATTCATTCCATCGCCCCATGTATAGATTGGAGCATTTAGTCCTTTTACATTCAAAGCAATTATTGATCGGTATGTACTTATTACCATTTTGTTGCTTATTTTATGGTTGTTTTTGTAATTTTTCCTCTGTTCCTTTCTTTTGCTCTATTCTCTCACAGTTTGCTGGCTTTACAAAGTGATATACTTGGATTCCTTTCTCTTTATTTTTTGCCTATTTATTACCAGTTTTTGGTTTGTGGTTACCATTAGATTTGTATCTAATATCTTATGTGTATAGCACTCTATGTGAAGTTGATGGTCCCTTAAGTTTGAACCCGTTCTTTATTCCCCCCACCCCATGTTTTAGGTATATAGCGTCATACTTCACATCCTTTTATTTTATGAGTACCTTGACTGATTTTTGTAGATATACTTAATTTTACTGCTTTTGTGCTTCCTAATTTTCTTACTCCTGCTTATGGTCTTTCCTTTCCACTCAAATAGTCCTCTTTAACATTTCTTGTGGGGTTGGTTTAGTGGTCATGAATTCCTTTAACTTTTGTTTGAGAAACTTTTTATCTCTCCTTTTATTCTGAAGGATAGCCTTGCTGGATAGAGTATTCTTCCCTGCAGCTTTTTTTTTTCTTTCAGCACTTTGAATATATCATCCACTCCCCTCTGACCTGCAAAGTTTCTACTAAAAATTAGCTGATAGCTTTATGGGGTCTCCCTTATATGTAACTTTTTTCTTTTGCTGTTTTTAAAATTCTCTATCTCTAATTTTTGCCATTTTAATTACTACATATCTTGGTGTGGATCTCCTTGGGTTGATTTTGCTGGGGGCTCTCTGTGCCTCCTGGATCTGGAAGTCTGTTTCTTTCCCCAGATTTGGGGAGTTCTAAGCTATTATTTCTTCAAATAAATTTACTACCCCCTCTTCTCTCTTCCTTCTGGGATCTCTGTAATGTGAATGTTATTATGCTTGATGGTGTCACTTATTTGCTTAAGTCTATTTTTTGTTATTTTTTTCTCTCTACTGTTCAGCTTGATTGCTTTCCATTACTCTGTCCTCCATGTCACTGATCCGTTCTTCTGCTTCCTCTAATCTACTATTTATTCCCTCTAGTACATTTCTAATTTCAGTTATTGAATTCTTCATCTCTGATTCGTTCATTTTTATGTTTTCTATCGCTTTGTTAAGGGTCTCACTGAGGTCCTCCACCCATTTCTCAAGAACAGTGAGTATCTTGTGCAGAAATGTGCTGGGGCAGGATGCTCAGTATTAGCAAGGTTTGTCCAGGTCTGCTGTGGTCGGGGACCTGGAGCTAAGGCCTGACTGGAAGGGGCATGTCTGCAGGAGAACATTGGGCAGGGAGTGTTTTTAGCAAATTAGGTAGCAAATATTAGCACTGTGCTAATTCCTGCAGATGTCCATGTATCCAGGCTTGGCGGGGAGGCTGGCAATTGCACCTGCCCACTCCTTTGTTCCTGGAGAAGTTTTCCAGCCATGCTCTGAAGTTAGTGAACAAATCTCCCTCCCATATACCCCAGGAAATTTTCAAACTACTCTTTCTGTGCTCTGTCTCTGCATATCTCTTTAATAGCAGAGACCCAGTTTCCTATCACCCTCCTGATAGGAGGGAGCCAGAGCCAAGCCTGCAGATTTTTTAAGTTCCAAGTGTTGAGCCCTGCTGATTATAAGAACTCACTGAATTCGGTCCCTCTGGTTTTCCAAGCCAAATGTTATGGGGATTCATCTTCCCATTCAGGTTCCCTGTGCCTGGGATGCCTGGTATGAGGGTCTGTTTCTCTCACCTCTCCATTCCCACAGCATCCCTTCCCTCCTGCAAATAGTCCTGTGGGTTCTTTTAGCACCCAACTGCATCTCTGGCCTTCCTACCCTCTTCAATGTGGCCTTTTCTCTACATTTAGCTATGGAGAGTCTGTTCTACCAGTCTCTGAGTTGTTTTCTGGGTTATTTGCACTGGGTTATTTACTCATGGTTGTATCCATGAGACAAGGTGAATTTAAGGGCCTCTTACTCTTCCATCTTCTCTGGAAGTCAAAATACTACAGTTCTTCATTGTACTTGTGACTGAATTGGAAGAGTCAAAGTTACATAAAACAAGTCAGCAATAATTACAAGGTAAGAGCTACCCCAGGATAAATATGTCTGACATCCATTATGTAGGGGACAGCTGGGTTTTTTGGTTCCCTAGCCTCCATTTTCCATTCTTCTAGAAAAATAGCATGCCAGAACACCCAAAGAGCCACCTCTACTCTGTTTCTCAGTTGCAGGACTAGCAGTGCCTCCTAAGTCAATAAGCAATTCCCATCCCATTGGCTTCACTGATTGGTCCAAATCTGGCCAAGATAATGAGGACCAGGAGTTTTGTTTGGCTGTTGGAAAAAAGAAGCTCTTTTTTTCCTTCTGGTTTTGAAGCAAAAAGGATGCAGAGAAGAACTGCTGCAGTCATTTAGGCATCATGGAGTATGGGTGGAAAAGGGAATAGTGGAGTCTAGAACTGCTAGGAACCACCAGGTGGAGCCTGAGCATGATGCTTAGGTAATATCATATGTGTAATATCCAGCTATGCCAGAAAATTAATTTCCCTGGACTTTTCAGTTATAGGAGCTGTGTTGACATACTTTCTGATTTTCTGTATTTTTGACACTCTGGCATTTGAGGCTTTGATCCGGAGAGATTGCCGCTCCTGGGACTAGTTAATTCACCCCCAAGGCCAGGTATCAGAAAATTGGAGATCATCCCGATAACCCAGAGCCTACCGAAATCAATCAAACTATCCAGTCTTTTTTTTTTTAAGATTTTATTTATTTATTTGATAGAGAGAGACAGCCAGCGAGAGAGGGAACACAAGCAGGGGGGGTGGGAGAGGAAGAAGCAGGCTCCCAGCAGAAGAGCCTGATGTGGGGCTTGATCCCAGAACAGCCAGGATTGTACCCTGAGCTGAAGGCAGACGCTTAATGACTGAGCCACCCAGGTGCCCCCAAACTATCCAGTCTTAAACTAACTCATTGTACCTACCCTGCTTTACCCATTTCTTCTCACAAAAACCCCAATAAAGACTCTGGGCCATGATCTCCCTATTCACACCTTTCTTTCTCCTGACCAATCCTAATCCTTCCCCACCTGACCCTGTGTGGCACGCTATGCCTCCTGTTTCTAGGGGTCTGTGAGTATAAACTTCTTTCTACACGACAATCATTTCTATGTCTTATGTCTTACCTTACCTGATTAAAACAAATCTTGGATACATTTTTGAACAGGAGTCAATGAATCTCTTTCTTATTTTGTTAAAGGCAATTAGAATTAGATTTTGTGTTGTTGTTACTTGTATCTGAAAAAATCCTAACTGATACAAATAAATGTGGTACTATGGTGGCCTCTTATGGCATTTTGGTTGTCCAGCACACAACCATTTCCCCTTCTTTGGTAACCACAATCAGTTTCTTCTTAGGGATTCTTCCTGTTCTTAGTCCTTGTGCAGCAAGTAGGAACCTTCCCTCCATTGAGGCTTCAGCATGTGACCAGGACCAGCCAAGTATTGGAATTCCTTTCCCCTGATTACAAGGATTGGTTCAGGGGAGGGCATTTGACCAAATTCACCTAATCATAATGAGTCATGGGGAAAGACTTCTTTTCAACTAACTTTGAACCCAGAATGATATAGGATGCAGAACTGCTGACATCATGTTACCACTTCATGGTAAAAGCCTGCCTAAGATAAAGCCAACACAATAGATAGGTAACCAAGAGATAGAGAAAGAGAAATTGAGTCCCAATGTCATTATTTGAGTCCCGGATCACACTATGCCTGAAGTCTCCCCCTACACGTTTCAGTTACAAGTCAACTACAGATCTTCCTGGACATCCCAATAAATCCATTATAAGGTGAAAATAGATGGAATACACCTAACAGACTGAACATCATAGTTTAGCCTACCCTATCTTAAACATGCTGAGGACATTTACATGAGCCTACAGCTGGGCAAAAATCATCTAACCCAAAGCCTGTTTTATAATAAAGTATTGAATATCTCATGTAACTTATTGAATACTGTACTGAAAGTGAAAAGCAGAATGGTTTTGTGGGTATAGAGTGGCTCTAAGTGGGTCGGTTGTTTACTCTCGTGATCGCGTGGCTGTCTAGGAGCTGCAGCTCGCTGTTGCTGCCCAGAGTCACCGAAGAGTAACGTACCATGCATCGCTAGCTTGGGAAAAGATCAAAACTCAAAAATCGAAGTACAGTTTCTGCTGAATGCATATCACTTTTGTACCACGGTAAAGTCAAAAAATCCTAAGTCGAACCATTGTAAGTTGGATAGTCTACGATTTAATTTGAATAGAACTGTTTACTTTTCTGACTTGCAAGCACTGGAGAAATTTTGATGTGCATACCTGGCCTACTTAAGATGAACAAAAGATGCTAACAAAGGACAGAGGCAAACATCACACAAAGATAGCTCATCATGCATGTTCCACAGCTAATCTTTCTGGGAATCCATAAATACGCCAAATTGTTGCTAACCACTTCTATGCAGCACTTACCTAAGAAAAGGAAAACAAAGGTCATTGTTCCCAGTGTTTATTTTTCCCCACCTCTTTCCCATTTTCCTTGTTATATAAGTCTCATTCTTGTTTTCATTATATAGAATCAATCTGTCAGTTATCCCTCTTACACGCAAATAAATAGCA
The DNA here is from genome assembly GCF_024610735.1 of Ursus americanus. Taxonomy (NCBI): domain Eukaryota; kingdom Metazoa; phylum Chordata; class Mammalia; order Carnivora; family Ursidae; genus Ursus; species Ursus americanus. Next base: position 31,574,047 of record NC_142133.1, read on the forward strand.
TGCTAATAATTGATTCACTAGATTGTTTTTTGATTTTTCCTTGACAATCTTCTTCTTCCAAAGCTGATTTATTCATGTTCTAGGATACAAACGATCTTTCTTTAGTGCCTGCTTTTTGTCACATTTTAAGGCAATTACCTCAAAGCAGATCGTATGCTGCTTTGTGCTATATCACATCACCTACTTTGCTCCAGGTCATGGCAGACATCACTATGGTCATGTATATACTCAGTTATGGAAAATATTAATTTTTTACATCAGTTGAAATTTTGCAACATTCTTATGTAAGATTCATGGAAAACTAATTTGCCGCCAGACAAATTTTGGTGTTGCCACCCAGTATAATTTTTGTAGATTACTATGTGAATGCTTCATCAGTTCGTCTAAGGATCAGGTGGTGAGCAATAAGAACAAAGGAAGCTTTATTAACCAAAGTCCTTTTAATTTTTGATTGGGTTGATAGACTGAAAGACCAGAGATATGCAGGAAGATGTTATTCAAATAATGAATCCAACATGGACTTTCATGACATTTTGATTGTCAAAATAAAGTAACATGGGCTATTATACAGAGCTAATGGAACAATCCAAAAAAGTCTCCATTTTTTCATTTAATTTATATAAACTTTTGTTAAGTATTTTCTATGTATCAAGCACTGTGTTAGTATATAGGAAGAGATTGCACCTTCCCCCACACAAAAAATGTGATACAGAATAAATATTTTATTAGAAATTTTAATAGGATGATATGTAAGTGCAGAGGAGAGGTATCAAAAGCAACCTGGATATAACTATTCAATGAACTATTATGCCATCATTAAATATGATGCTTAAGAGAATTCATGACAATATTAAAAATGCTTATATATGTAAAGAAGGAAAGTGGGACACAAAATTATATCAAGATTCTTTAAGTAGGCTCCATGCCCAGTGTAGAGCCCAATGCAGGGCTTGAACTCATGACCCCGAGATCAAGCTCTGAGCTGAGATCAAGAGTTGGATGCTTAACCAACTGAGCCACTCAGTCTTCCCTATATCAAAATTTTTACCTTCATTATGAAAATCTAATCAAAAGATGCATAGAAAGGTACTAGAAGAAAATGCGCCTAAGTTTTAATGGTGGTTGTCTCTGGGTAGAGGATTATGAGCTCTATTTTTTCTTTTCTTTTCCTTTTCTAACCTTTATCTTCACCCTGCCATGTTTTCTTTTACTTTATAATTAAAAACACTTTATTTATTTTTTTAAAGATTTTATTTGAGAGAGAGAGAGCATGAGGGGGGAGGGGTCAGAGGGAGCAGCAAACTCCCCACTGAGCAGGGAGCCTGATGTGGGACTTGATCCTGGGACTCCAGGACCATGACCTGAGCTGAAGGCAGTCGCTTAACCAACTGAGCTACCCAGGTGTCCCTATATCAAGATTTTTACCTTCATTATGAAAATCTAATCAAAAGATGCATAGAAAAGTACTAGAAGAAAATGCACCTAGTTTCAATGGTGGTTGTCTCTGGGTAGTGGATTATGAGCTCTATTTTTTCTTTTCCTTTTCTAACCTTTATCTTCACCCTGCCATGTTTTCTTTTACTTTATAATTAAAAACACTTTAAATTTTATTATAAAATTTGGTAAAATAGTAAAAAGTAGATAGAAGAGTAAAATTTGGTAAAATAGTAAAAAACAGATAGAAGAATCTTCCAAATTCAGGAATGGTCAAGATTTTGCCCATTTGCTGTATCTATCCTTCTTTTTTTTCCCCCAGAGTATTTTACAGCAAATTCCAAACATTGTATCATTTCACCTGCAGATACTTTGGTAAGAATCTCTTCTTTAAAGTGGACATCTAGGCACCTGGGTGGCTCGGTCGTTTGAGCGTCTGCCTTCAGCTCAGGTCATGATCTCAGGGTACTGGGATGGAGTCCCACATCGGTCTCCTTTCTCAGCGGGGAGCCTGCTTCTCTCTCTGCCTCTGCTGCTCCCCCTGCTTGTGCTCTCTCTCTCTCTCTCTGTCAAATAAATAAAATATTTAAAAAGAATAAAAATAAGAAAAATAAAGTGGACATCTTCTTACATAACCACAATGCCTTTAAAGACTGTATCAAAATTAACAATAATTTCTTGGTATCCTTTTATATCATCTAGTAACAGAAAATCCCTGTTTTTATTTAAATGAAAGTACAAATAAGATCTCTATTATAATTGGTTACCAAGTCTCCTAAGTTCCTTTTAATTTAGAGAACTTTTCCCCCACAAATATATACATATATATTTTTCATGGCATTGATTTGTCACAAAAACTATGTTAATTGCCCTATAGAATATTCTACATTATGGATATATGAGTTGCTTCCCTGTGGTATTACTAAACTATTCCTCTATTCTTTTTATTTCCTCTAAATGGAAGGTGACACTAGAAGCCTGATGAGATTCAAGTTCAACATTTTTGGCAGGAATACTTTACAGGCAATGCTCTAAAAACCGTTGTGTTTGAAGTAAATATTTATCTCAACATGCTGAAATATTATGGTCTCAAATCAAGATGATTTAATTAACCAGAAAAAATAAAAAGACACCATTTTAGGTTGAAAGATTAAACTGCAGAGTACAGATTGAGGACACCTGGATCAACATTCAGAGAAGACACCCAGAAGATTTTCACTGAACACTGCTGGAGGCAGCAGCACACCGCGGTGGTTAAAAATATGGGTTTTGGGGGCGCCTGGGTGGCTCAGTCAGTTAGGTGTCTGCCTTCCGCTCAGGTTGTGATCTCTGAGTCCTGGGGGCGCCTGGGTGGCTCAGTCAGTTAGGTGTCTGCCTTCCGCTCAGGTTGTGATCTTTGAGTCCTGTGATCTCACCTCAGCGGTGAGCCTGCTTCTCCCTCTGCCTGCTGCTCTGCCTGTTTGTGCTCTCTCTCTGTCAAATGAATAAATAAAATCTTTTAAAAAATCCATATTCTTTTTTTTTAAAGATTTTATTTATTCATTTGACAGAGAGAGACAGCCAGCAGGAGAGGGAACACAAGCAGGGGGAGTGGGAGAGGAAGAAGCAGGCTCCCAGTGGAAGAGCCCAACGTGGGGCTCGATCCCAGAACTCCAGGATCACGCCCTGAGCCGAAGGCAGACGCTTAACAACTGAGTCACCCAGGCGCCCCAAGAATATGGGTTTTGGAATTGGACAGGATGGGTTTGAATTCTGGCTCCACACTTACTGACTGCGGGACTTTTGGTGAGTTAACTTCTCCATTCCCTCGTCAATCATAACAATATTATAGCCAGTCCTCAATAAATATTGACAGTTAGTGATTACCTCTAAGTACAGGAAATACTACACTAGAAAAACTCTTGTCCATGTGCACAACAGGTCACATACAAGAATATTCATTACACCAAGCTTTTTAATAGGCAAAAATTGAAAAAAAATCTAAATGTTCATAAATTGGGGAGGGATAAATAAAATATTACATTCATATATTAGAATCCTATCCAGTAGTTGTAATACCTAAGTCTCTATGTATTAATTTTGGATGGACTCCAAAACAGAATGTTGAGGGGCGCCTGGGTGGATCAGTCCATTAAGCATCCGACTCATGATTTTGGCTCAGGTCATGATCTCAGGATCGTGGGATGGAGCCATGTGTCTTGCTCTAGCACGGAGTTGGCTTGAGATTTGTTCACCCTCTGCCTTTGCCCCTCCCCCCACTCTCTCTCGTGTGCATACTCTAAGTAAATAAATAAATAAAATCTTTAAAAAAAAAACCTAGAATATTGAGTGAGAAATCTAGTTTGCAGAATGGCACTTCAGGATGATAGTATTTATGGGAAAAAACCACATATATGCAAAAGTCAATACTAGAAATTTTATACAGGAACATATATGTATGCAATGAACTTGATTTTTTAAATTTTAAATAATTATCGATTCAACAGGGAGTTGTAAAAAAATAATATAGAAAGGTCCCATGTACTTGTGCTCCAGTTTCTGCCCATGATAACTCATTGTATCAAAACAGGAAATTGACATTGATACAATCCACAACTTTATTCAGATATCACCACATACTCACTCGTGTGTGTGTGTGTGTGTGTGTGTGTTTGTGTACACGTCTGTGCAATTTTATCACGTATGAAAATTCATGTAACCACCACCACAATCGAGTTAGAGACTTGCTCCATCACCCAAAGATCTCTCATGCTACCCCTTTAAAGTCATACCCAATATGCTCCCCAGACTCCACCCCAAACACCTGGCAACCACTCATCTGTTCTCCATCTCTATAATTTTGTCATTTCTAGAATGTTATATAAATGGCATTAAATAGTATGTAGCCCTTTTAAGATATTTTTTTCCATGCAGCGTAATTTCCTTGAGATCAATTCAAGTTCTTGTTTTGTGTATCAATAATTTCTTTCCTTTTTAAAAATTCAATTCAATTAATAATGTATTATTCATTTCAGAGGTAGAGGGCAGTGATTCATCAGTCTTATATAATACCCAGTGCTCATTACATCATGTATCCTCCTTAATGTCCATCACCCAGTTACCCTATCTCCCCATCAGCAACCCTCAGTTTGTTTCCTATGATTAAAGGTCTTATGGTTTGTCTCTCTCTCTGATTTCATCTTTATCTTTTCCTCTCTTCCCCTATGATCCTCTGTTTTGTTTCTTAAATTCCACATATGAGTGATATCATAATTATCTTTCTCTGATTGATTTGTTCACTTAGCATAATACCCTCTAGTTCCGTCCATATCATTGCAAATGGCAAAATTTCATTATTTGATGGCTAAGTAATATTCCATTGTATACATATTCCACATCATCTTTATCTATTCATCTGTTGATGGACATCTGGGCTCTTTCCATAGTTTGGCTGTTATGGACATTGCTGCTATAAACACTGGGGTGCAGTTATTCCTTCGGATCACAGCATTTGTATCTTTGGGGTAAATCCCTAGTAGTGCAATTGCTGGGCTGTAGGGTAGCTCTATGTGGAAAACCCAAAAGACTCCACCCCAGAATTGCTAGAACTCATACAGGAATTCAAGAAAGTGGTAGGATATAAAATCAATGCACAGAAATCAGTTGTATTTCTATACAATAACAATGAGACAGAAGAAAGAGAAATTAAAGAGTTGATCCCATTTACAATTGTACCCAAAAGCATAAGATACCTAGGTACCCAAACCTAACCAAAGAGGTAAAGAATCTCTACTGAGAAAACTATAGAACACTCATGAAAGAAATTGAGGAAGACACAAAGAAATAGGGAAACATCCCATGCTCATGGATTGGGAGAACAAATATTGTTAAAATGTCTATGCTGCCTAGAGCAATCTATACACCTAATGCAATTCCTATCCAAATACCATCGACATTTTTCACAGAGCAGGAATAAATGACCCTAAAATTTGTATGGAAATGGAAAAGACCCCAACTAGCCAGAGGAATGTTGAAAAAGAAAACCAAATCTGGTAGCATCACAATCCTGGACTTCAAGCTCTATTACAAATCTGTAATCATCAAGGGAGTATGGTACTGGCACAAAAACAGACACACAGATCAATGAAACAGAATAGAGAACCCAAAAATGGACCCTCAACTCTATGGTCAACTACATAGAGTATCATGTCATCAACGAAGAGTGAGAATTTGACTTCTTTGCCCCAATTTGGATGCCTTTCATTTCTTTTTGTTGTCTGATTACTGAGGCTAGGACTTCTAGTACTATGTCGAATAACAGTGGTGAGAGGGGAAATCCCTGCTGTGTTCCTGACCATAGGGGGAAAACTCTCATTTTTCCCCATTAAGAATAATATTCACTGTGGGCTTTTTGTATATGGCTTTTATGATATTGAGGTATGTTCCCTCTATTCCTACAAGGCAGAGAGTTTTTATCAAGAAAGGATGCTGTACTTTGTCAAATGCTTGTTCTGCATCTATTGAGAGGATCATATGGTTCTTGTCCTTTCTTTTATTAATGTAGTGTATCACATTGATTTGCAGATGTTGAACTACCCTTGCAGCCTGTGACTAAATCCCACTTGCTCATGGTCAATAATCCTTTTAATGTACTGTTGGATCCTACTGGCTAGTATCTTGGTGAGAATTTTTGCATCCATGTTCATCAGGGATATTGGTTTGTAATTCTCTTTTTTGGTGGGGTCTTTGTCTGGTTTTGAGATCAAGGTGATGCTGGCCTCCTGGAACTAGCTTGGAAGTTTTCCTTCCATTTCTATTTTTTGAAACAGCTTCAGAAGAATAGATATTAATTCTTCTTTAAATGTTGGGTAGAATTCCCCTGGGAAGCCATCCAGCCCTGGACTCTTGTTTGGTGGGAGATATTTGATTACTGCTTCAATTTCCTTGCTGGTTATGGGTATGTTCAGGTTTTCTATTTCTTCCTGTTTCAGTATTGGAAGTTTATATATTTCCAGGAATGCATCCATTTCTTCCAGATTGCCTAATTTGTTGCCATATAGTTGCTCATAATATGCTCTGATAATTGTTTGTATTTCTTTGGTGTTTGTTGTGATCACTCCTCTTTCATTCATGATTTTATTTATTTGGGTCCTTTCTCTTTTCTTTTTGACAAGTCTGGAGAGGGATTTATCAATCTTATTAATTCTTTCAAAGAACCAGCTCCTAGTTTCATTGATCTATTTTACTGTTCTTTTGGTTTCTATTTCATTGATTTCTGCTCTAATCATTATGAATTCTCTTCTCCTGCTAGGTTTAGGCTTTATTTGCTGTTCTTTCCACCCCCTCACTTTCAATCTGGAGGTGTCTTTGGGTCTGAAATGAGTCTCCTGCAAAAGCATATCAATGAGTCTTGCTTTTTTATCCAATCTGATACCCTGTGTCTTTTTATTGGGGCATTTAGCCCATTTACATTCAGAATAACTATTGAAAGATACAAATTTAGTGCCATTGTAATACCCGTAAAGTCAGTTTCTGTGTATTGCCTCTGTTCCTTTCTGGTCTATGTTACTTTTGGGCTCTCTCTTCGCTTAAAAGATCCCCTTTAATATTTCTTATTGGGCTGATCTAGTGATCACAAATTCTTTTAGTTTTTGTTTGTCCTGGAAGCTTTTTACCTCTCCTCCTATTTTGAATGACATCCTTGCTGGATAAAGTATTCTTGTCTACATATTTTTCTCATTTAGCACCCTGAATATATCATGCCAGTCCTTTCTGGCCTGCCAGGTCTCTGTGGATAGATCTTCTGCTAGTCTAATGTTTCTACCCTTGTAGGTAATGGACCTCTTGTCCTGAGCTGTTTTCAGGATTTTCTCTTTGTCTCTGAGATTTACAAGTTTTACTATTATATGTCGAGGTGTTGACCTATTTTTATTGATTTTGAGGAGGGTTCTCTGTGCCTCCTGGACTAGAATGTCTGTTTCCTTCCCCAGATTAGGGAAGTTCTCTGCTATAATTTGCTCTAATATACCTTCTGCCCCTCTCTCTCTTTCCTCTTCTTCTGGGATCCCAGTTATTCAAATATTGTTTCACTTTACGTTATCACTTATCTTTCTAATTCTCCCCTGATAATCCAGTAGTTGTTTATCTCTCTTTTTCTCAAATTCTTTATTCTCCATCATTTTGTCTTCTATATCACTAATTCTCTCTCCTGCTTCATTTATCCTAGCAGTTAGACCCTCCATTTTTTATTGCATCTCATTAATAGTCTTTTTAATTTTGACTCTATTAGATTTTAGTTCTTTTATTCCTCCAGAAAGGGGTTACCTAGTGTCTTCCATGCTTTTGTCAAGCCCAGTATCTGAACTCTAGTTTTGACATCTTACTTATATCCATACTGACTAGGTCCCTGGCAGTCAGTACTGCCTCTTGTTCTCTTTTTTGAGGTGAGTTTTTCCCATCTTGTCATTTTGTCCAGAGAAGAACAGATGAACAAGAGAACAAAATACTAAAATGGCAACAACCCCCGAGAAATATATACTAAACAAAGCAGAAGAGTCCCAAAACCAAAAAAAAAAAAAAATATATATATATATATATATATATATATATATATATATATATATATATATATATGATCAGACAGGTGAACAGAACAGAGATCCTGTGTGTATTTTGGTCTGTTTGTTAGAAAATGAGATCCCAAAATTGTAAAGAAAGAAAAACTTATATATATACAAAAATTAAATTAAATGCATTGAAAGGATAGAACGTAACTGTGAAGATGAAAATTAAAAAGGACTTAAAACAAAGAAGAAAAGAGAGAGAATATGATTAGATAGGTGAAGAGAATACAGCAATACACCAGATTCTGGGTGTATTTTGGTCTGTTTTTTAGAAGATACTGCATTCCAAAATTGTAAAGAGAAAAAAACTTATATATATATAAAAATAAAATTAAACACAACAAAAGGATAAAACGTAAGTGTAAAAATGACAGTTAAAAAGAGTTGATAAAACAAGAAATTGGTTGAAAAAGGAAAGAGAAAAATTAAAATTGAAAAACTAAAGAATCATGGGGGAAAAAAACATGAATTCTATATACTGTTTTCCCCTAGCACGGGAGTTTTACAGCGGGTGAGCGTGATCGTAGCCTGATATTCTTGCTGATCTGGGGGAGGGGCCTGTTGCGCTGATTGTCAGGTGTCTTTCCCCCAGGCGGAATTGCACCGCCCTTGCCAGGGGCCAGGCTAAGTAATTGGCTCAGAGTTGCTCTATGTGGCTTTTGTTCCCTAAAGGCTTTCTGAGCCACTTTAGAGGATGAGAATGAAAATGGTGCTGAATCTCCAGCTCCAGAGCAGAATGCTCGGGCCCCTGACTCCTCAGTGCACCCTCACGGAAAAGCACTGCATCACTCTGTCTCCCTGCTCTCCGGAGACCGCACTCCGTCCTTGCCCAGCCTGTGACCGAGCCTTTCTATCTCAGGCATGCAATCCCGTTTGGAGTCTCCAAACCCTGCAAACTCCTCCTCCTAGAGGAGGGAAAGGGGTGTCGAGGCAGTTCTGCTGCTTGCTGGGCCCCTACTCAGAAAGCAGTTGCCCGACTGTTGGGGTTCGTGGTTTTATGGCAACACGGAGCTGAGAGCCCTGATCTGGGCTTGCTGATTGCAACTGGCTTCCCTGCTCTGATGCTAAACTCAGACACTCCTGCTCTTTCTGTGATCCCGGGGATCCTGAGACCACACGGTCCCGCCTAGGATTCCACCCCCCTTAGCCACCTGAGCACCTTTCTGGCAGGGACGTTCTTCATCCAGAGCAGACTTCTGAAAGTTCCAATTTTGGGGTGCCTGGGTGGTTCAGTAGGTTAAGCATCCATCTTTGGCTTGCGTCCTGATCCCAGGGTCCTGGGATTGAGTCCCCTGCTCCTCCGGGAGTCTGCTTCTTCCACTACCTCTGCCTCCCTCTCTCTCTGTCTCTCATGAATAAATAAATAAAATCTTAAAATATAAAAAAATAAAAGTTCCAATTTTGCATTCCACTGCTGTATCACTTTCCGGTGGCCGGCTTACGGAGGCTCCCTTCCCCCCACGGTTTATCTTCCCATCTATCCACTTGGATTCACTTCTCTGCACCTCCTATCTCAGAGAAAGTGGTCATTTTTCTATATGTAGAGTTGCAGCAATTCTTTTCTTAGATCTCCAGTTGAGTTTGCGGGTGTTCAGAAGGACTTGAGAGCTATCTAGCTGAATTCCTGGGACCAGAAGAAACTAAAGTCTCCTATTCCTTCAACATCTTGGGCTCTCTGACAGTTTGTTTCTTTTTATTGCTATGCAGAATTCCATGGTAAGGATGAACCATACGTTGCTTAACCATTTGCTCGTTAAAGGACATTTGGGTTGTTTCCAGTTTTTGGGCATTGCAAGTAAGACTGCTATGAACATTCCCGTATAGGTTTCTTTTTTTTTTTTTTTTTTTAAAGATTTTATTTATTTATTCGACAGGATAGAGATAGCCAGCGAGAGAGGGAACACAAGCAGGGGGAGTGGGAGAGGAAGAAGCAGGCTCATAGCGGAAGAGCCTGATGTGGGGCTCGATCCCGTAACGCCGGGATCACGCCCTGAGCCGAAGGCAGACGCTTAACCGCTGTGCCACCCAGGCGCCCCCCGTATAGGTTTCTTTGTGAAAGTTTGTTTTCATTTATCTGGGGTAAAAGTTTAAGCATACAATTGCTGGGTTGTGGGTAAGTGATGTTTAGTTTCATAAAGAATTGACAGACATGTTTTCTAGACTGAGTGTTTCATATATATTCCGATCTGCAGTGTCTCAAAGATCCAGTTTCTGTCTTTTTACCAGCAATTGATGTTACCACTTTTTTTTTTATTTTAGTCACTTAATAGTCTAATAGGTGTGTAGTGGTACCTAATTGTGATTTTAATTTGCTTTTCCATTATGGCTAATGATGTTGAATATCTTTTCTTGTGTATCTAATGGATATTCTAAGAATGATCTCTTAGGATCTTCCAAAACTTAAAGCAGTGTCACTTCTGAGGAAGGTGAGAGGGAACTGGGATTAAGGATGAGCGTAAAGAGGGACTTCAATGTATCTGTAATGCACCATATGTTAAAAGAAGAACGAATTCATGTAGTATTTATATGATTAACGATTAGCTAAAACAAAACAAAGAAAAAGCACAGAATGAAAAACAGCAGCAGTATTTTATCATGGAAAGAACTAAGACTTCAAATCAGACAGACTTGGCTCTGAAGTCTGATGTCCCTACCAGGTGTGAGGCTTTAGTAACTGATGTTAACCTCTCTCAGTCTCACTTCTCTTACCTGTAAAATAGTGGTACAGTACTCACCTCATAAGATTGTTGTGAGAATTTAGTTAAGTTAGATAATATATTAAGAGGGCTTAGATAGCGTGTGGCAGAAACGAGTTGCCCAGTAAATAGCCACTGTTCCTACTAAGATGGAGACTCTATTGTTTTCTTTAGAGATTAATTTATTTAGACCTTCGACTCCTCTTAACCTCCCATAAGTGGACTAGTGTTCATTTTCAGGAATGGTGTTATGCTATAACATGCTTGGTGATCTCATTCCATGCTTCCTAAATGAGTAAGAGATTGCACCCATAAGTTGTACAGAGTTAATACTAGCAAATCCCTAGTAAACTCTTTTCCTTGAGGTCCTCAGATTTTACAAAACTATCTGTAATGCTTAACAAAGACTTTTTCTACATGATTGCGGTTGTCAGACCAAATCCACAATGGAAAGTCTATAATCTTAACCAGAGTAAAGAGCAATCATTCATTGTTAAGAACGCCCAAACAGGTTTGAACAAGTCAGTTTCTCTGGCAACTTCACATTCCAAGATAAAATCTCATCCAGATATTCAAAAGGAAACTCGAGTTCTCTGCACTAGGCATTAAGTGAAGTGCCATGTTACCAGAATTATGTGCTAGGTCTGTGCTAGGTCTCCAATATGAGTTAGTCTACTTCAGTGTGTTTAGGTTTCTTTGCCCCCAGAGATGACCAGTGTGTCACTGATGGCTGTGTTCTTTCAGGCAGCAGTGCACTGCATTTGTAATTTACAGGGAATCCAATTCAAGTGTGATGTGTCAATTATGTACATTTACCTGAACAAATATGAAGAAGTGATCACACTTCTAGAAATGTTGATACAGGTCATAGAGGTGAACATGGAGGTTCTTACTCTGCTAATTGAGGAGAAAAAGGCAAGGGAAGGAGAATAAGGAAGGAACAAGTATATGAGGAACAAGTATACGAGGAACATATAATGCTCACCCTACTTAGACTGTCAGCCATGAAAAAATATAAGGGAACATGAATTTCAATGTTATAACTGCGTGTTGTAAAATGATACTACTTTTTATAAATTGGAAGAGTAATGTATTTGGGGTAAAAAACAAACAGAAATGTATAAAGTGAGAAAAGTTTAGAAAGTCCGGCCAAAGCTAAGTCTTTTAAAGTGAAGGCTGGAACCCATGCCTTCTAATTCATGGTTCAGTACGCTTCCCACTAGCATCTGTATCTCATGCTATAATTATATTCATTATTCCATCACTTAACTCTGTGCACCTCAGGCCACTCATCTTTACAATAACGGGGGCGGTAACAGATCTGAAGGTAGTCACGGTATCTGAGGGCTGTTTTCAATATTCTGCAAGAGAACAGTGATACTGTTGTTTCGAAACAGCGATACTGATGATTCCAGGGTGTGCCACAACAGTTACTGGGACACATGGCAGACAGTGACCGTGCATGCTGCGCGCAGAGAGTATGTTCTCTTCCTGGCAACAGTTCAGAGCAACAGCCAGAATTAAGCAGCAAAGTGCATTCAGTGGGATCTCCTTCTGGAAAGGTTGGAAACCACTGGACTCGATTGCTATGCTGCTTTAGCAGTAGCAGAAAGACAGTTAACTCCCCGCTCAGTCCTCTTCCTGTCTACACCTTATGTGAAAGCCAGGTCAGCAGAGGAGTCGGAGTTGGAAGAGGGTTTACGGCTTCATCTGGGAGTTGTAGGTGAAAGTCTCAGCTAGACTCATGAAGACCATAACACAGGTCAGAAGTAATCCCAAAAGGAAGAAGAAAGGGATCTTAAGCCTCCAGGCCAATGGAAGAGGCAGAGCCCAGGCTTAGTCTTACTAGGTTCTATTTTCATGTCTATAAACTCACGTATTTTTATTTTAGACTTGTTTGTTAAGCTTCAAGGCCTGAAACAGCTTGTGACAAAAGCTCCATGCTGTTCCTCACGCTGCTGTTGGGGGATTTGGCCATGGAACTGATCCCTTTTTAATCTTTCATTAGAGATTTAAATTTATCACTGCCCCCGCAAGCTTCATGCTTCTTTTCAGTAGCAAGCTATTCCATCAGATTTTAATCACGTTTTTAAAATAACTGAGTATCTTGCTTAGGTTAAATATACATAAATTCTGAATTTAATCAAATTTTATGCATTTTATCCAGATGATTCAAATGATTCTTAAATTAAAACTGCTATTCTCATCATTTCTTTTGGTGATGGCAGATCACTTGGAGGTCAGGAGCTTACATGCTGATGTTGGATACCGTTGTCAGGCATAATTGTCCCCCCTTAATCATGTGAAAAGTGAAACTCAAACTTACTTAGTTATTTTTAAAAAACTGTTTAGGGGCACTGAACCCTTATTAAAAAGTCATCTGTTAATAGTCAAATTCTGAGGGCAATGACAGCTTCAGGAAACAACAAGAATGAGTGAATCTTACAACATTATGTTGAGCAAACAAATGAGACAAAAGAATATATATCATAATGATTCCATTTGTATAAAGTAAAAAATGGGCAACAGTAATCTTCGTTGTTAGAAGCTGGGTAATGTTTTGCTTTGGGATGGAGAGGTGGGACAGTGATTGAGAGGAGGGGTGGGGACATCTTCTGGGGGGCTTGTAATATCATACTTCTTGACCGCGGTGTGGTAACATAGCTGTGTTCACTTAGTGAAAATGTCTTGAGTGTAAAAAGTGCACAAATGCACTTTTTTGCATGTGTATTACACCTTAATAAAATTCATTTTAAATTATATCCAGTTTTTAGACATTAATTTTTAATTTCATGGGAAATACATGAAAACATCCCCTCTGTTTAAAAAAAAACCTGGAATATTTTAAGTTAAGGTAAGTTCTTTTTGATCCCTTTCAAATTTTGTACTCTCCCAAGAGGATATCCGTTTATCCTTTTAACATATATTTACAGACCTAAGGGCATAGAAAATATATAACATTGTGTGTGTATTTTAAAATCTGTGTTCTTTTGTTAAACTATCTGGATTAATAGACTTTGCATTGTTTCTTTCAATAATGCAGGTTATCCACACTACCTTTCACTAAAAAACCTCTAATAATCTTCACGAACCTTAAATATCATTTTGTAATATGCCCCATAGACACAAGTTTTATCATGCATATTATATTGGATATATGATTAGTTTTTTATATGTTATTTATGCAATATACCTTTTATTATAGTACAGACTTTCATACAACTTGTAATAAAATTTATGCAAAAAAAGAGTCCCTTGTGTACCTGTCAGTCAGCAAACCTCGAGGACAGAAAATTGAACTTGGAAACAGAAGCCTATAAGAATCAACAGTAAGTAGCTGAGTTGAGGTAGCAACATATATAATCACATTGTAAAAGTTTATGAAAGTGCTGCTAATGAGATTATGCTAGGGTGTTGTCCACACTGTGTGTAGAAGCCTAAGGAAGCTCCCAAATCAAGGGTTAAAATGTAATTTAAGCAAGATACATGATGATCTTACAATTTATGTTGCATAGGGTAATGAAGCCTTGATGAAAAGAAAGCCAAAAAGCAAAAAATCAGCCATTGTTTATTTAGTACTGGCTATTCCACCTACACACACACACACACACACACACACACACACACACACACACAGAGGTTGAAAAATCACATGGTTTTCGGGGAGTTCCAGCAGAGGCTGCCCAGTGCAGGTCTACGGTGGGGAGTAACTGGCCGTTCCCTGCAAGGGCTATCTGCTGACGACAATGTCTGAGAGCTTCTGCTTTACAAGTGTTGGCCACCATGATAATCCAGTTTTTGAAATGGAGTTTTCGCTAGCTGGAGAAGCAGAATCCAACGATGACCGTCACCATCTGAAGCAGTTCATAGCTCATGCTGCTCTCAACCTCGTAGATGACGACATGTGACTGTCCACCAACATGGACTTGAAAACCGTGGGCAAGTTCAAGGAGTGGTTTCTTTTGGCATTTGTTGCCACAGGTCATGTGAGATTTATTATGGTTCGTGACATAAGGCAAGAAGATGAATAAAGAACTTCTTTACTGATGTCTATGATTTATACATAAAGTTTGCAATGAATCCATTTTATGAACCCAATTCTCCTATTTGATCAAGCCCATTTGGCAGAAAATTTCAGTTTCTTGGGAAGAAACACCTCTTAAGTTGAATGCAGAGAAATTTGGAAATAAACGGTATTGCTACCATGGTGTGTTTTCAGGAATGTGTACATTGTAAGTAACGTGAGAAAATAGCCTGGAAAAGTTTAGGAAAAAAGTCCAGGGGTGCCTGGGTGGCTCAGTTGGTTGAGTGGCCGACTTTTGATTTCGACTCAGGTCACGATCTCAGGGTGGATAGATCAAGCCCCCTGATGGGCTCTGCGCTCAGAGGGGAGTCTGCTTGAGATTCTCTCTCCCTCTTTCTCTGCCCCTTCCCTGGCTCACATGCATGTGCTCTCTCTCAAATAAATAAATGAAGCTCAAAAAAAAGGTCAAGTGGTTTTACAAGGCTTGTGAGGTTGAACATCCAGCGTCAGGCTTACCCTCTCTATTCTCAATTTCTTCTTCCCCAAGGCAACTACCTTCAACTCTTAGTAGTTTCTTCTGATACTTAACTCTTTATTTATGAACATGCTTCTGCAGCTATTTCTTCATCTTTTCCAGTCTAATTTTTTAAGATTTTATTTATTTAAGAGAGAGCAAGA
Source organism: Ursus americanus (assembly GCF_024610735.1). NCBI lineage: Eukaryota > Metazoa > Chordata > Mammalia > Carnivora > Ursidae > Ursus > Ursus americanus. The sequence continues at coordinate 31,589,481 of NC_142133.1, forward strand.
GAGATTGAGAGAATGAATGGGGGAGGGGCAGAGGGAAACACAGACTTCCCATAGAGCAGGGATCCCAATGTGGGACTTGATCTTAGGACCCTGGGATCATGACCTGAGCTGAAGACAGGCCCTTAACTGACTAAGCCACCCAGGTGCCCAATCTTTTTCAGTTTAAACACCATCCCTTAACCATCTACTATGAAAGATCATTTAACTCCATTACAACTCCTCCCCAACACACATACACTTCCCTTCCCCTCATCCTCCTAGCATCCAAATATCATAATATTTGATTAGACCATTATTTGGTATTTATACTCATACTGAGCCATATAGTATATATAATAACATTTCTTTTGTATTACAATTTAAAATTTTTCCCTGGATTTAATCATTGTCTTATTTTTTCTCTGTTTAAGAAGTGATCACTAGTTTATCACCAAACCCTCCACTAGAAGTACCTATACACAGCTTGTGAAGTCTTTTATTTTTATTTTTTTATTTGAGAGAGAGAGAGAGAGAGAGCGCACAAATGGGGTAGGGAGGGGTAAAGGGAGAGGGGGAGGGAGAAGAAGACTCCCTGCTGAGCAGGGAGCCTGATGCTGGACTCGATCCCAGGTCCCCAGGATCATGACCTGAGCCGAAGGCAGCTGCTTAACCAACTGAGTCACCCAGGCACCCCTCAAAGTCTTAAAATATATCAGATAATCTAGTGCGTATGTGTATGTATATGTGGGGAGGGAGAGATTGATTTCCCTCCTGAAGTACTCTGTCCTGATTCAGACCCTAAAGTGATTCACAGCAGATTCCTTGGGATTTTTGTTCTACTGTCAGTCATAGAATTCTTATTTCTCTTCTGTTTTGGTGAATTCCTGGTCTTCTACTTCTCATGATTTCATATTTCTTGAATAACTGCCTCATTTTCCAGGAATACATCCTTCAATAACTTTCTGAGAAATGGAGCATTGTCTAGAAAATTGTTTCTCAGTTCTTGGAAATAATCTTGTATTATCTCAAATTCTTTCTTTCCTCCTATTTTCTGTTCTTTCTTTCTGTAAATTCTATTATTGTGATATTAAATGTGATATTAAATGTGGCTCAGTTGGTTAAGTGTCTGACTCTGGCTCAGGTCATGATCTCTAGGTCCTGGGATCAAGCCCCACATTCGACTCCGTGTTCAGTGAGGAGTCTGCTTCTCCCTCTCCTTCTGCCCCCCCAACTCATGCACGATCTCTCTTTCTCAAATAAATAAATAAAATATTTTTTAAAATGTCCTGGCCTGATCCTCTAATTTAATTTTTTTCCCTTTTTTTTCCCATTTTATTGTCTTTTCACTCTACTTTCTGGAAAGCGTCTTAACCTTTATGTTCCAACCTTTCTGTTGAATTTTTTCTCCTATCATATTAATATTTTCTTATCCCTCTGAGGACACAAAGATATTAATTATAATGATTTTTAAAAGTTCTCTTCTGCTTCCTATATTGTCACTGTTTTGGTTTTTGTCTTAGGTGCTAGAGATTCTCCTCAAGTGTTTGACGATCTTAGGCTGTCCAATGATATTTAGGAGAGAAAGACTGAAAAACTGAATGGAAGATGTGTGTTGGGCACTGAGTCCTGTTGACGAGTGGGTTTTACTGTAGTATGACCTAGCAGAGCTTTGACTATTTTTTTAGGGGGATCCCCAGCTGTCAGTATCTATAGGAAAACTGATTACCAGTTTATTAGCAGTTCAGTAGGAAGGAGGCTGGGTGTCTCATTGTTTGGATGTAGATTTCCCATTAATCTCCCTGTAGTCCCCAACTGTGCCTGTCCCTGAGAACAGAGTCCCTTTGTCTTTAACCCACTCTAGAGAAAAGTCACTCCATTCCACAACAGGAGGGATGGCATGGGCGGCAGGATGAGGTGTCATCTGACTGAAGGGCCAAAGGAGGATATTTAGGAGTCCAACTAATTTTTAAGCCATTTTTAGTCAATTCCTATTCAGATTTCTACCTCAAGAAGAAGCTTGCTTTTTCCCCATCCTAACCTCAGGCATTAAGTTTAAGCTTTCTAATGTTTGTTTAATGACTGCCATTCCTCCATCTGCTCTCCAGTTTACAAATATTTGTCGATCAACCTAACAACCTCATTTCTTTCTCTCTTTCTTTTGTTCATTTGTTCATGCCTTTTTTTGGCCTCAGGGAGTCTTTGTACTTGCAGTTCTCTTCACCTGTAAAGCGAACTGCTTTAGCTTTTATCCTGAAAGGTTAAAAAAAAAGGCTTTATTGAGATATAATACATATACTGTACAATTCACTTATTTAAAATATATACAACACTATCTGTCAAGTACATCTCAGTAAAACTAGAAAAAATAAATACTACAATAGAGTTGTGCAACCATCACCACAAGCAATTTTAGAACATTTCATTATCCCAAAAAGAAACATATACCCATTAGCAGTCATTCCTCATTTCTCTGTTCCTCCCCCACAACCCACCAACCTAGTCATAAAAACCATAATTTACCTTCTGTTTCTATAAATTTGCCCATCCTGGATATTTCACATAAATGGAATCATAAATTATAGATGGAATTGGCTTCCTTCACTTAGCATAATGTTTTCAAGGTTCATCCATGTAATAACATGTAGCACTACAGTACTATACTCCTCTTTGCAGCTGAATAATATTCCATTATGTGTAATTGAACACACTACATTTTGTTTATCCATTCATTGGTTGATGGACATTTGGGTTGTATCCACTTTTTGGCTATTATGAATGTTGCTATGAACATTTATGTACAAGTTTTTGTGTGCACATATGTTTTCATTTCTCTGGTGTATATCTAGGAGTAGAATTGCTAGGTCATATGTTAACTGTGTTTATCCTTTGGAGGAACTTCCAGACTGCTTTGTAAAGCAGCAGTACCATTTTACATTCCCACCAGCACCATTTTACATTCCCACCAGCAATAGATAAGGGTTCTAATTTCTCCACATCCGTGTCAACACTTATTATTATCTGTTGTTTTGGTTACAACCATCCTAGTGGGTGTGAAGTGAAACCTCATTGTGGTTTTGATTTGCATTTACCTGATGGTTTCTTTGATGGTAATCATGCTAAGTTTCTGTTCATGAGCTTATTGGCCATTTTGTATATCTTCTTTGAATAAATGTCTATTCAAATCCTTTTCCTATTTTCAAATTGTTTTAGTTCTTTTTTATTATTGAATTTTAAAATTTCTTTATATGTGCTAGGTACAAGTCCCTTATCAGGTATACAATTTGCAGGTATTTTCTCCCGTTTTGTGAGTTGTCTTTTCACTCATTTGATGGTATCTTTTGTAGCACAAATGTTTTTAATTTTGATTGAGTCCAATTTATCTATTTCTTCTTTTATTGCTTGTGCTTTTGTATCACATCCAAGAAATCATTGCCTAATTCAAGTTTATAAAGATTTATCCCCTACGGTTTTTAAAAAAAGATTTATTTATTTATTTGAGAGAGAGAGAGAGCAGGAGCGGGAGGGGCAGAGGTAGAGATCTCAAGCAGACTCCCCACAGAGCCAACATGGGGCTTGATCTCATGACCATGGGATCACGACCTGAGCTGAAACCAAGAGGCAGACACTTAATGGACTGTGTCACCCAGGCATCTCTACCCCCTATGTCTGTAAAAGAGTTTCATAGTTTTACCCCTTAAATTTACGTCTTTGATCTATTTCAAGTTAATTTTTGTAAATTGAGATGAGGGGGGAAATATGAACCTTTTGAATGAGGAATATCACAACGAAAATGCCAACTAAAACTATAGCTTATACACACTGATTGCCTATGAGATTTGTGTTTTGATTTTAAAAAATCATTTAATTAACCTAGTTTTAAAACTATAATTCTATTGGAAAGCAACTGCAGTGGCTAATTAGGTCAAAACCTATTAGCTTTGGAAATGAGAAATTATGGGTCAGGCAAATTACTTGATTATTTTCTGGTTCAATCAGGCAACAATCATTGATGACTGCTTAAATTATCAAGTGGCAAACTCATGGGGAACTCTGCAATACATCATTTGATAAAACCAAAATCCTCTAAATAATCTTCACTAACTGTGTTTCTTCAAACGTGATGCAATAGAAAGTACAACTCGCTGCCTATGAAATACTTTTACCAAAATAGTTGAAACTACATCTAATCAAACTTCTAGATCTAACCACCAATTTCTAGAAAATATGGAGGCTAGAGGAACAAGACAAACAACATTTCATAGATACAATCAGCCAAATATAGAATTGGGAAACTCCAGAGGACAAATGATCCAGTTTCTTCACCCAAAATATGGTGTAAGAAAAGAGAGAGGGTAGTGTCATAGACTAAAATAGTCTTAAGAGACATATCAACTGAATGCAATGTTCAGGCCTTATTTAGATCTTGATTGAAAAAAACCAAATGAAAGAGGAGGAAGAGGACATTTTGGAGATAACTGGGAAAAGCTAAATATGGATTATTAGGGGAATAAGAATTTGTTAATTTTGTTGGCTATAATAACGTTATTGTGATCATGTTTTTAAAGTCATTGTTAGAAACACAAACCGAAGTATGTAAAGGAGGTAACGTATGATCCCTGAGGTTTGCTTTCAAATACTCCAGCAAGCAAGAACAACAAAACTATGCGTGGAGGGAAATTGATGTAACAAGAACAGCAGAAAGCCGATCGCTGTAGAAGTTAGCTGATGGGCTTGTAGGGTTCATTTTACTATACTTTTATATGAGTTTGAAATTTTCCATAATAAAAGCCCAAAAGAGCAATCAGATCAATTATTAAAAAATAACTTAAGGTGCCTGGGTGGCTCAGTGAGTTGAGCATCCAACTTTTGATTTTAGCTCAGGTTGTATCTCAGGGTTGTGAGTTCAAGCCCCTTGTTGGGCTCCACACTTAAGACAGAGTCTGCTTGAGATTTTCTCTCTGCCTCTCCCTTTGCCCCCTCCCCCCTCATGCTCCCTCTAAAATAAATAAGTAAAATCCTTTTTATAAAAAAAAACACTTAAACCTATTAAATCATGAAACACATAAATTCTTCAGAATTATTTTCCTCTAACCCTGAGATGTACTTATGTTATACAGAGAATCCAAAAACAAGTAAGAGGCTAAATGAATTCAGGAAAAGGGCACTTGACTGTTTCAGTCTGTAGAACATGTAACTCTTGATCTCAGGGTCATGAGTTCAAGCCCCACATTGGACAGGAACCTACTTAAAATTAATAAATAAATAAAGTCAGGAACTTGGATAGTAAAGCGTTTAGTTTAAGAACTTCCATAACATTTATTCCCTTCCCCAACAGAGTTATGGAATCACAAACCACAAATTCCTACTTTTGTGTGCGTGCCTATGTATGTATAACAATTGTACTCTTTCTAGGCTAGATCTAAACCAAGACAATAGCATTTTTTACAGTATTGCAAGATTTTTGCTTGGTTCTGATATCAATTCAATGTTAATTTTGTATTATCAAAAACAAAGAATATCCATGTACACAGCCTGTCTATAGTATCATCAAATGCCATAACAACATTATGTATAAATGTTACTTAAAATTTTAACCAAACACAAGCAAGCAATTATACAAATCCAGAACATGGAACATTTCTATAGCCAAATGATCTGAACTCTTCAAAAAGTTAATGCAATGAAAAAAAAAAGTGGGATGACTATTCTAGATTAAGAGATTAAAGAGATTAACAAGGGCTGCCGGGGTGACTCAGTCAGTTGAGCATCAACTCAGTTTCTGCTTAGATCATGATGTCATGGGAGCCCACCTGGGGCTCTGTGCTCAGCGTGGAGTCTGCTTGAGTTTCTCTCTCCCTCTCCTTCTGCCCCTCCCACTTGTGCTCTCTCTCTCTCTCTCTCTCAACTAAATAAATAATTTTTTTTTTTAAAAGAGAGAGCCATAACAACAAACACAATATCTGAACCCTGGTTGGATCTTGGTTTAGGAAGAAAAACAGCTATAAACATGGTAGGGACAACTGGGGAAATACAAATATGGACGGAATGTTAGATGATGTGGAATTATTACTAATTTTTCCTAGGTATAATGATACCATGGTTTTGTAAAAGATTGCATTTTTTCTTCAAGTGAGCATGCTGAAGAATTTAGGTGTGTAGTCCACTATCCAAAACATTAAAGCATTGACAAAGAAAAGGGCAATCAGCATGACGATGGCCAGTTTCAGATCTGGGTTTTCAATGGGACTCAAAGGGCCACCTTTTTCCACTGAAGTATGAGGAGGACGATGAAGGTGACAGACTTCTCAAAAATCATGATCAAGATATAAAAACATACTGCTGCACCTGGGCTCCACACTGCAGAGGGGCTCCACATTCGTCCAAATGCAGGGACTTCCACTGCTACTACCTGACCAAGAGGCTCATGGCTTGCATGCCCACATAGATGAGCAACTTGCCAACAGTTGTGTCCCGGGAGGAAGCTGAAGTAAACGAGGGTCCTATTCGAGGAGATCTGTTAGGTACACATTTGCAGAGTGGATGAACAACATTCCTATGACTTGTTTGGAAGTGTCTGAAAACCATATCCTCTAGGGATGTCTTTCATGCTTTGGTTCTTTGGTTTGAGCATCAACATGCTGAAGGCCACTGCACGGAGCAGCCCCTGCAAGAAGATGCTGAAACTGTGCAGGAGTGCCCAGTGGGGCCCTGCATTGCCAGCCTGACAGAGGGGCACAAGCCCCAGTCCACCCGTGGCCTTGCTGCATACAGGCCACCACTCTCATTAAGGTTTTAATTTGTATTTCTCTAATGACTAATGATGTTGAGTATCTTTCCATGTGCTTATTAGCCATCCATAAAACTTCTTGGGTAAAATGTCCATTCAAATCTTTCACCCACTTTAATATTAGGTAATTTGTCTTCTTATTGTTATGTGTTCTTAATTTATTCTGGATACAAGTTCTTCATTGGATACGTAATTTGCAAAAATCTTTTAGTCTGCAGCTTGTCTTTGGTTTTCTTAATACATGAGTTAAAAGTTTTAAATTTCTGTTAAGTCCAATTTATCATTTTTTTCTTTTATGAATCATTCTTAACACCAAAAGATTTTTCTTGTCTTTTTTCCTAGAATTTATGGTTTTAGCTCTTATAAATTTATCTTTATTTTTTAGTTTTTAAAAGATTTTTTAAAGTAATCTCTGCACCCAATTTGGGTTCAGACTCACAACCCCAAGATCAAGAGTCCCATGCTCCTCCAACTGAGCTAGCCAGGCTCCCCAGCTCTTCTAAATTTAAATCTATGATCCATTTGAATTAATTTTTTGTTTAGCATGAGGTAAGGATCAAAGTCTTTTTTTTTTCTCCACATGTAAGAATATCCAATTGTCCAAGTACTATTTGCTTAAAAAAAGATTGCCCTTTCCCCATTGAATTGTTGTTTTAGCAGATTTGTTGAAAATCAGTTGGCCATAAATGTAAGTTTATTTCTGGGCTGTCTATTCTGTACCATTGATCTATACGTCCATCCTTGTGACAATATCACACTGTCTTCATTACTATAGCTTTATAATAAGTTTTGAAATCAGTGGAAGTCTGCCAATTTTGTTTTTCTTTTTCAAAATTGTTTTGGCTATTCTGGCTCTTCTGCATTTCCATATAACTTTCAGGTTCAAACTTGTCAATTTCTGAAAAGAAAAAAGGCTGCTGGGGTTTTGATAGAAATTACATTTGAATTTATAGATCAATCTGAAGAGAACTGTCATTTAACAATGAGTGTTCAATCCATGAACATGGTATGTTTACTTATCTAGATCCTCTTTGATTTCTCTCAGTGATGTTTATAGTTTTCAGTGTATAGGTCTTGCATTAAATTTATTTGGATTTTTCTGATGTTCTTTCACTTTCAGATTGTTCGCCAATGACATATAACAATATATTGATTTCTGTTATGTAGACCTCATGTCCTATGACCTTACTACACTTAATTTTTTTAAAGCCCTCATTTCTCATGTGTAAAATGGGGATATCTACCTGCAAGATTTTTACGTGGAATAATATACAGAAAACCATGACAGAAGGACAGAATTGAAGTCTCCCAACCCTCCTCCCCCAAAATAGTTGCCTAAAATGTGTGATCAGATTATTTTGAGGACAGTGAAATGACCAGGTTTTGCCTGGTATAGAAGGCAGGAGCCAGTCACCAATAGTACTGCATCTGAATTTGCATAATCAAGGATTTGCTGCATTTTCGTTAGTACAGTGAATAGATGTTTGTTGATATTTTCTATCATCTCCATGTACTGTTTTTATAATTGGAAAAAAAATGAAAAATGTAATTTCTTAAAAAGTAAAAAAAAGAAGTATGAAAATTTCATAGAGAGGAAAAATAAAAGGACACAGCAATGCTTGAGTTTAATTTGCTGAGACCAAATAAATGTACTTCAAGGAAAATTGGACAGTGCCTGGCCACAAGAGGAAGATGTGTAATTTGTGAACTAATGCACTGTTCAGCAGGCTGAGGTACCTTAGCAACTACTGAAGCAGGTGCAGAGAAGACCTATTTCCCTGAGGCCTCCTAAACATCCTAATTTCTCAAACTTTCAACTACTATGGCAGCTTTAATCTGTTTTATATGTTGAGGTTCCATGTAAGATTAAATTTGAGTGGTACACCTGGGTGGCTCAGTCAGTTAAGTGGTGGACTCTTGATTTCCACTCTGGTCATGATATTAGGGTCCTGGGATTGAGCCCTGCCTGCATCAGGCTGCACGCTCTTGAGGATTCTCTCTCTCTCCCCTCCCCCTCCCCCCTCCCCGTGCTCCTGCAATCTCTCTAAAATAAATAATCTTTTTTTTTTAAAGTTTAAATTTGAGGGCGCCTGGGTGGCACAGCGGTTAAGCATCTGCCTTCGGCTCAGGGCGTGATCCTGGCGTTAAGGGATTGAGCCCCACATCAGGCTCCTCTGCTATGAGCCTGCTTCTTCCTCTCCCACTCCCCCTGCTTGTGTTCCCTCTCTCGCTGGCTGTCTCTATCTCTGTCAAGTAAATAAAGTCTTTAAAAAAAAAAAAAGTTTAAATTTGAATAAAGCCACCTATGCCTTTATAAAGGTTTGAAAACCACTGGTCTAACAAAAGAACAAAGTGAAAACTGAGAGGCAGCCTAGTATTATAATACTAGACTGAGGGGTTCATGATCCAAGTTTTATCCTAGTCACTGCACATGTACAGCCATGTGAAAGCACAATTCTGGTTCTCACCTCTCAAAGATGCTAGCATTTTTTCAACATAAATTTTAATAACACTCATCCAATAATTTGTTGAATGTAATAAGCACAGTAGTATTATTCATATATCCATGGTAAACTAATTCGAGAAAAACGAGTAAAGAGCATCTTGAGGGTTAATCAGCAAAGTCTTCATAGATGTGACAACTGGGTCTTAGAACATGAGCAGAAATCTGATCGATTAAAAAATAAAAAGAGAGGCATTATAGGTAGAAAGCACTATATATTTAAAAGTATGTAAATAATAATAGTTACCACTGAATAGATACTTACTCAATGCACAGAATTTTATCCTCACAACCACCCATGGAAGTAGAGGTTAGTTTTCATATGCATAGACAAGGATAAATCCAAATCACAGAACTCTTGAGTGGCAGGGCCGTATTTGAAACTGGGGTTATCTGATTTTAAAGCCGAGACTCTGGGTTCAAACACGTACATACAGTGAAGAGGTGTGAAGCAACATGGTGCTTTTGGAAGGGAAGTGGTGAGCGAGGGGGCTGAAAAGGTAGGTGCCCACTCCCACTCACTTGACTAAGGGCGAATTGGGCAAAAAAGGGTTGGGCTGGAAATGGAGGTATCAGTATAAACGCATGACTGCATATGTGTGTATCCATCCCTGCTCTGTTCCCTGAAGAGGTCTAGAAGCAATGACACACCAAGCCTTGTTCAACGGTGAAGTCAGCAGTGATGTCCAGGTTTGTTTCTCCCGCCTTCGGCCCTCAAGGCTGGCTCGTCTCGCCACATTCCACCGCCATCTCACAAAGACCCACTGTCCTTCATCTGCCTGCCCCTTTTGCAGACGAGGAAGCGTGCCCCTCAACTACTGCAACGCCTTGGGCTGCAACGTATCTGCAGCCATTAAGGCCCGCGAAGCTCCAGGAACTAGAAACAGTGGGTAAGAAACCGGGTGGGCGGTGACTGCGACGGCTGAGGGGGAGCTGAAGCAGAAACCGGAGTTGTAGGCGGGGCCTCGACACTTCTCCGTCTCTTATTGGATCTCACTACTGTCGGTCTCGGCCTCCTCCCACCCATCCCCACCCCTTCCGCGCAGGCAGTATCTTAAATGGCGGGTGGGGCCGGGCGGTGACTTCCGGTTGGGGGAAGAAAGTTGGGCCGAAGGAGGGGCCGCGAGGAAGGAGGAGGAAGAGGAAAGGGCCGGGCAGCAGGGGCTGTAGGTCGTTCGGTGGTGGCGGCGGCTCTCTTCCGGGCAGACGATGGACAGCCAGGGCAGGAAGGTGGTGGTGTGCGACAACGGCACGGGGGTAAGCGCCCGGCGGGAAAGCCGTGGCCACAGGCCAGGGCGGGGATGTGCGAGTGGCGCGCGGGCCCTCGGCGCTCGGGGTTGTACCCCAGGGCCCTCGGGCCGCCGGGACCTAGGGGCGCGGGGCAGCGCTTCCGGCATTCGCGGGCGTGGGGAGTGAGCGGACCGAGCCCGGTCCTGGTCTCCCCAAGCCTGCCACCTCCGCAGCTCCGGGTGAGGGCGGCGGGCAGGGCCGACGCTCGAGGGGGATCCAGTCTGCTGCCGGGGGCCGGCTCCGCGCCCCAATGGGTATAATTTGGCTAAAGGGCTGGAGGGGTAAAAGACTGGGTAGGTTTGTTCAATAAGGGCTCCATTCCCCAGGGTCACTGGTTCTGTAGAAAGGAGAAAGACCCAGAGGCCTTCCTCTTCCTGTATAATTGAAGATACCGAACGGGAGGCAGGAAACGGGTTTAAAGAAAAAAAAGGGAAGTGCTGTCATGCAACGAGCCGCAGCCCTTTCGCAGTTTTGGAGGGGGGGGGCAGTTGAGCAAGGCATCATTTACTTTTTGTTCTGCATGCTGGGAATTTGGCCTCGGTGCAGCCCCGCAGAGACAGTATGTTCTATTGATCTCGGGAGATCTAGGACCCTTTTAAGGCCCACGTGTTAATTGTGGACCTTGGGGGAAGTTAACCAATCTTGGTATCCCCCTCCCCAATTTTCTTCCTTAGATGCAAAACACAGATCATGTTAGTCTTTAAGATTCAAAAAGGCAAATGATTGTAAAAATCTGGCTAAAACACTGATTTAGAAATCATTTGAAAGTTGTTGCTTTCAACCCCCCCCCCCCCATTTAAAAAAACTTATTTGAAGTAGCACATTAGAAGACAGAAATGTTACTTATTTGGGATGAGTTCTATAGTGATCATTTCCCCCTACATTACAATGATTTCTAACCATTTTGGAATTGCAATATTTTGTGACTTTTCTCTTCTTTTTCCATAAATGTGACATGTGAATTAAAATAGGCTTCCAGTTATGGAGTGAATAAAACACACAGATGACAGGTACAGCATAGGAAATATAGTCAGTTATACTGAATAACATTATATGGTAGCTACACCCATGGTGAGCATAGCATAACATATAGTTGTCAAATCACTATGTGGTATGCCTGAAAAAAAAGATTTTACTTGAACTTTAAAATGTTTTGGAAACTGGATTGTTGAGGGGGAAAAAGGAGCTGATATATACTGCATAATACTGCCCTTACTGTGCTACAGACTTTTACAAGCAATAATTATACTAGTTTTATATGAACTAAGTTAAAAACACAAGAGTAGGAAGAGTTACCAAATAATGAGACATCCATACAAAATGATATACTTAAAAAAAAGATCCACCACTGTGGAAACATGTCTAAGATTTATTGTTAAGTTAAAGTTTTAGAATGATCCCATTTATGTGAGTGTTCTTTATTTTTATTAAATATGTTTATGTGTCCACGAACTTGTACACAAAAGTTTTAGGGGGAGAGGTATATTCATAGTGGTTACCTATGAGCCTGAGGGATAAGAGTGAGGGAAGATGGGAAAGACTTCATGACTCTTCTGAATTATTGGGAAGTGTTGTGTTTTGTTTTTTAACAAAACATGTGAGACTATCTTTAAATAAAATTAACTATAAAAAATTTATTACTTTTACAGCTAAAACTCAGTTAAGGGTGCTTAAAAAAAAAATAGTAGCCTGATTCTCCCTGTAGTCTCAAATTGACCTCTAAATAAATATAAAGCTTTAAAAATAGAATTTATGATATTTTTTAAAAAAATGCCTGATACTCACTTTAGAAATCAGAGCCAGTTATATTTCAATGGATTCCTCCTCTCAAAGGGTAACCAGCTTTGTATTTGTAGTGTATGAGTTTTTCAATATTCAGTGAGATAGGAATGTTAGCCATGAGTTCATTTTTGTTACTATTTCATTAGTTTACCTGAGCTAGAAGGCTGACACTATGTTACTGATTAGGCTTGTGGTTAATCCGTAATTTAAGAATCTTATACCTTAAGAGATCACTAAAGTAAAAATGTAGTTAATTTGAACAAAATGTATGTATTTGGTGTTACATTTCTAGTTACTTTAAAATTTTATCCAGATTTTCTGTAGACAAGATTGGCTTCAAATGAAGAAACAATTCTGATGTAGTATGTGCTAGGAATGCTGTGGTATTTCTGAAAATTTAGAGGATTCTAAATACAGAAATTCTCTATTTCTTCCTGTTTATACTTCATGGTCCTCTTGATTTTGTTTAGGTACCTGAAGCTATACTGAGTTATCTACAACTAAATATTACAGAAGGTGTTTGCAAATTTAATTTCTAAAAACTTCTGTAAATAGTTGTTACCCTAAAGCAACTGGCCTCTTACACATTTTAGGTTTTAGATTTATAGGCTGTTTGAGAAATTGATGATTTTTTTTTTTTAACCCCGCTGGCAGGCCCTAATTGGAATGCTCTAAGAGTGGGTGAGTCTTAGGATCACATGCCAGATGTTGGTCCTGCCTCTCTTCCTCACTAGCTCCCAACTAGAACAGGGTCTCTCTCATTAGGGTGGCCTAGAGGAGGAAAACTTACCTGATTCCAATAATTTATGCATTTCATCTTTATAACCATTCAAACCTAAACTAAAGCTTCCATCTAAATAGAGCCACTGAAAATGGCCAGACAGATGAAAATCTGGACATCTGCTTAGATTTAGGTGTCTTTCAAGAGTTGGGCCCGGGCCCCTGTTGTGTATTATTACCAAACTTGGGTGATTTCATCAGCATTAAGATAGTTCACCGGCAGGGAAGACTCCTGTGCTTACTGTGTGACTGGTGCAATTTTTAGGGTCTAATGATACAAAGTAGCTTATACTAGGGTAATTAGGCTTTCATTTATAATTCTCACATTTGTTGCTTATGGTGTGCTTTATCAGATTTGTGCTTGTTTATTTGTTGAATTTAGGAGTGCTTGAAGTAGGAACAAACCAAAAACAAATTTGGTTTCACTCTGCAAAATGCTTTGAAATAGTATAAATATTTTTGTGGCTTAAGATGAGAATAATCACTGGGCAATTAAATTAATGAATGTATCAGTACCATCAGATTAAATTAATAAAGGAAAATTACCATTATATAAACTCAAATGAGGCTTTAAAAATCCCAGTTCATTTTTTGAGGGAAGAAAGGTACTTTTAGAGCAAATGTCCTTGGATTTTTTTCTTCATTTTTGCTTGAAAGAACATTGTACTGTTCATGTTCTTACCATTTGATGACTCAGTGGCAAGTAAGGGAGCCAGTTCAAACCACAGTGCTATGAAGAGGAAACTATATATGGTAAAATCTATTTCTTAAACATAGCCTTCTTGCACACAATGAGAGAACTAAGTCGAAGTCTTAAAATGATTAGACTGGGGAGGTATTGCAAGGATTAAAATGATACCAAATGAGTAGTTAGAAAAGAATATTTTCTTTGCATTTTATCACATGAATTAGATTTTTTTAAAAAGTACTGACTTTTTGCAAGAAAGGAAATGCCAAATTGTGTCTTCATTTTATGTTATTAAAGATAGATTATTTTAATTAAATTCTTATTATAGCTGTTAATACTTTCACATTTGAAATAATGTGAAATAGTACAGCTATTGCCATTTTGACTGAGTATCCCTGTAGGAGTGCTGGTGCTGGGTTACTAAGGCAGCACCTGCTTCCAGTAAGCTACTGCTTAAGCTGAATAAGTCATTTCATTAATAAGTGATTGATATGTTTAATTTGGATTAAATGCCAACTTTCCTTATTTTGTAAAGCACAGGAGTAAGTGGGTTTACAATTGTTTTTATAGTTTCAGGGGGTCTCATATTTCAGGGAGGTCTTTTTACCTTAGTCACTTGGCAAATATTTCATCCCTTAAAATATGCTCAAACAAGAATTTTAAGATATAAACCTCCCATCTGAACATTTATAATCAGTAAACATTGACAAATGTGATTATTTATGTATTTGCCATGTTGTGTGTTTCTGAGTGTGTGTAGCTTGGAATGAGAGGGGAAGCATGTCAGCCTTCACAGTCTTCTCTCTGCACCAGGATTTGATTTATTTCCCATGCCAGCCTGGTCCTCCTACCTTCAATTTTTTTTTTTAAGATTTTATTTATTTATTTGACAGAGACAGCCAGCGAGAGAGGGAACACAAGCAGGGGGAGTGGGAGAGGAAGAAGCAGGCTCCTAGCGGAGGAGCCTGATGTGGGGCTGGATCCCAGAACTCTGGGATCACGCCCTGAGCCGAAGGCAGACGCTTAACGACTGTGCCACCCAGGCGCCCCTACCTTCAGTTTTTAATATGATTTCTCTCGTAACTCATTTGTTTACATTTAATATGCTGAAGATGGCCCTTACAAACTTGTTGATTCTTTTTTCAGTCATTCGTTCTGTAATTTTCTTTAAAAACGTCTATAACTATATAAGTGAGCATTTTCAGCCTGGAATAGACACTTTTGACCCACCCAGTGTCCTTATCTGTTCATTACTTTGAGGTAAACGTAAGAATTTAATACCTGCATAATATTTACTTTCTATATTTGGACTATAAGGTAAATTATTTCTAATGCTGATATTAGGCTGATGATCATGACAAATTTTATTCATATAGAAATGTGGGTATTGTTGGGGCGTGCGGGTGGCTCAGTTAGTTAAGCATCTGACTTTGGCTCAGGTCATGATCCCAGGGTCCTGGGACCCAGCCCCACATCGGGCTCCCTGCTTCTCCCTCTCCCTCCGCCTGCAGCAACCCCTGCTTGTACTCTCTCTCTGTCAAATTAATTAATTAATTAATTAAATAAAATAAAAAAAATCTTAAAAAAAAAAGATTATTCCTTATGCTATCATATCCTACTATTGCCTTGAAAGATAATCCAGTAAGAATTGTATCGTAGTTTTAGAAATGGGTAGCTATAATTGAAAAATACCCTAGCCTTGGTGGCTCAGAGGTTAACTGACCAGGACTAGGTTTTGTGGGTTTGGAAGAAAATGTATATGAATAGTATGTTTTATGTAGATTCTAATATGTAAATGTGAATTGAGAGGATAGGAATTCAGGTGGTATTTCAGACAGATTTTTCATAGCTTTAATCTGCATAAGTCATGACTTTAACATATTTAAAAAATTCTATTTATAAAAGACTTGAAATTCACTTGAAATTCTGGGTGGCAGAATGTTCTAGGCTATTTATAATTAAATGTGGTTCATCAACATTTTCAACAAGGTCGGTATAGAGATCTTTGATATATGAAAATTTTATATTTTGGGGTGTTAGTCAGAAGTCAGTAAGTTTAAGATTGTTGCTTAGTTTTACCACCGTCAAATAAAACAGTTTCTTGTACACAGTAGCTTTCTGTCAAGGGGTAGGTTAATAGTTTCTGTCAACCTTTTTGTATTTGCCATGTCATGTGTACAAAAATGCCTTTCATGCTGATTACTGTCATGTGTCACACTCAGATACTGTTTTTCTCCTTAATTCTTTTCAGAGATTGTATGGTGCCTGGAGCCATGAAACAATGTACTTTTTCTCAGTATGAAACATACTCTCTGTATTAAAATAATCATAGTATCATACTCCCAAATCAACAGCAAAACTTTTCATTTTTATTGATGAGTTATATAGTATGCACTTGCTATGTGCCAGACACTGTTCTAGGCACCTGGGATTCATCAGTAGACACAAAAATCCTTACATCATATAACTTACATGAATGAAGACTTGTTAAGGAAGAGGGTTGAGACTATGATTACATTTCCTGGTCTATAGCTCCCTCCTCCTACCCTGAAGTTTTTAATTGCGTTTTCGTTGCAATGTCTGCTCTTAAAAATGAGACTGAACAGACTGTATTATTGGTACAAGAATTAAAAACCCTTGGTTCTATTTTCAGTTTTACTGTAGTTGTTAAATCTCTTAGTGTATCAGTTTCTTACAGAGTATTATCAGAGTCAGTGTTAGGCCCTCACTGGAGAACTACACTATCTGAACATAAAATACTGGTTACCTAGTATTACTAAATACATTTATCTAAATATAAAAGTGTAAACAGTCAAAAGTGCCCCAAATGGTTTTTTCTAACATGATGCAAGTCCAGATGCCATTTTCTCCCCCATTTTGGTAAATGTTGCTTAAGTGAATTGCTAGAGATAAACGAAAGCCTGCTTTAGAATTGAAGCATTAGTTCTGTTCAGTTTCTAACATTTCTCTTTTTAAAGATTCTTAGCATTTGTTGAGTGAATGTTCCGTTTCTCCCTTGTGTGACTATTGCGTGCTGAGATCTCTTTGAGGTGTTGGGCTCCACCATGAACTGCTCCACTTAAGCTCCCTGCTTTCCTGAGACTTCCCTGTAGTGGGGAGACTTGCACACTAAATAAGCAGTTAACTGGTAAATAAACATGAACTCGGAAGTAGTCAATGCCATAAAGGAAATAAAAGGAGAATAGGATAGATTGGGTGACTACTTTGGATAATTTGAAGGCACCAAAAGTTTAAAATATTGTATAAATGCAAAGTAGTATTTTCCAGATGCTGTTTTTAAATGGACATGGTAAATACCTTGACACTAACCCACTTTTACTGTTCTTTTCCAGTTTGTGAAGTGTGGATATGCAGGCTCTAACTTTCCAGAACACATCTTCCCAGCTTTGGTTGGAAGACCTATTATCAGATCAACCACCAAAGTGGGAAACATTGAAATCAAGGTAATATTTTATTTATTGATAAATGAGGATCAAAACTTGTGGGGTGTTCTTTGAATTAAGTAGTTTTAAGGTATGATACCATGAAAAGCGAAGAGGCAGAATTTCTTATATTTTTAATTTATATCAGCACTTGAAGAAAGACTCAAAACTGAAATGCCATTACTCTCTGAATGGAGTAAAACTCTTAAGATTTTTGTAATGATGTGACTACTGTATTAGGGACTTAAAGACCATATTACATGTAATGTTTAGAAGAAATCAGCCTGATATTTTTATGTCTTTCAGTTCCATATATTTTTCTTTATACATTAGTGTCTATTTGGGACCTAAGACTTTTGCTTCCTTCTCATGGCCTGATCCTCCTACTTTTTAATATAACTAGTCAGGAAAACAGGATATAAATTTTATTGGTTCCTTTTTTCACTAATATATTAACTGATTTCCATAATGTACAGGAAGAAGCTGTGCAAATCTTGAGTTGGCCTTGCATTATTTATCTTACTGTAAGGAAAAAAGAGGAAGGTTGTACTTAACATGAGAGACTGGACATTAAGGATGATAGATTTTTCTCTGTATTAAAGGGATGGTAAATCAAGTGGGAATTACAATATTTTAAAAGAAAAAAATAGAACAATCAAAAGAACAGTGGTCACCAATTGACTTAAATTCTGCAGGTGGCCTAGGGATCAGATTATGAAAAATGCAGTCGAATTTAGGGGCCCTTTTACTGAATAATTTGGGAACAAGCTAGCATTGTGGGTCCTATCTGGTCAGTCTTTGGCAGAACTTCGGTTAGATTATGAGTCATTTGAAATACAAGTTAAGTGTACCTCTTTGGGACATTCGTTTGAGATATCTAGGAAGGTAGTAATAATTAGGAGAGATTTGCTACTTGGTAGCTCTCTGCTCTTGGTACTAGAGAATTGAGTTACACAGTGAGTACAAATGTCAACTTGAAACTGAGGTTCTGGGTTGAATTTTTAAAGACTTAAAGTAGTGAATGATTCTGGCCTCTGTTTTGTTATTTTACAATCAAATGGGACATTCAGTATGATAATGTTTTTTTTCAAGGTCTTTTGGGAAATTTAGGGGATACCTTATTCTCTTTTTGTGAATGCCTTTCATGCTGATTGAATTTAATCTTAAATGAACAACTTAAAATTTAGCCAGTACTAGTGATAAGGACAAACTTTTTTAGTGAAGTTGGAAGTCATACTTTTTATTCAGTATCAGGCTTTTAAAGAATGTCTTTTTAAATACACTTTATGGATAATAACATTTTTGAGGTGTACAGATACATCACGTGTAACCATTTTAATCTCTAACATGGCACAAATGATTACATATCTTTTCGTTCCCACTTTCTTGCTTTTTTAAGGCCAAGTGATAGAAATGAAACTAGTCTATATTCTAAGACATTTTTGCTAAGGAATTCCCCAGTAGCATTTCTTGTATGGTTTGTCATTCTGTGTTCTGTTGGCTCAGTTCTGTTCAATCTGCTCAATCTTTTAAGTCTCTCAAGTTAATTTGTTCTTCCAGTAGAAAATAGTAAAAGAAATCTGTGTCAAATTTAACTTGACTACTAGAGCTTAGAAAAAAACCACTCTAAACTCACCCTCTACCAACTCAGCTAGACCTTTTCTGTTGTTTATTTTCCTTAATTAAAGTTCTTAAATTCAGTAATGAATTAAAGAAACTTGACTTTTTGGAATTCCTGTGCCCAGTGGATTGACTTATACTTTTGTGTTTTGTTAGCTGAAATGTGGTGATAGACTAAGAACTGGAAATTTGAATTGTTTAATGAGTTAATTTTCATTCAGGAGTAATAACTGTCCATGTTAATTTGGCCCTAATTATTAACTCCATAAGATATAGTACTGCATCTGACCTCTACCTAATTTGTCTCTATTGCTTGTATGTTTAAAAATTTCAGTGAGGATTTTATTTAGGCCTTTTCTGACTCTTACTTCTACCTTCTCTCTCTTCACCTTTCTTGACCTGTTGAAGTAGAATAACAAAAAGATGGTAAGTGAGGTTACACACATGCTCTCTGTTTGTTTTCCACTTTTGCTTGATGGGACAGTAGTTGTTGTTTTGTGTCCCTGTAGTATTGGGGAGGGGGGTAATTCCATATTTTAATTTTAAGTACTTTGATTTTAACCTTTTTCATTGCTTCAATTTGGTAGCAACTAATGAATTCCTCTACTTTCCTGATTGCATACAATGGACCAAACCAGAACTAATTACTAACATAGTTTTGAATTGTTTTCCTTGTGTTTCTTATAGATGAATGTTATAATTAAAATGGAATGTGGTGTGCGTAATATTAGAAACCAAGTAGCTTTATTTAGAATATGTGTGATCCAGAGAATTGGGGTGAAGTCGTTACCTTTGGATAAATCTATTTTATTGATCAATGTTAAATTGAACATTACCTATCATAGTCTGTATGTATTTGCATCCAGTTGGGTAGCAAATGTGTAATAAACTGAGTAAAACTTTAATATGCCAATGCCTGTAGATAGTAAAAAGGGAAGAAAAGAGATTGACTTGTTTCCTATACCATTTTTATTGATGAGCAGATTTTTACATTATCCGAGGATAAATAAGAAAAATGTGAAAGTCTTACAAGACTTTTCCATAAACAACAGATCTTCCCCCTAAATAAATACCATTGTGTGGCCCCTTTTTCTTTTGAACTAGAAGCTGGGCACATCCAAACAATTCACTCTTCTTTATATTTTTCTGTGATAGTCCTTAAGTGCTTCATTAGTAGGTATTTTCAGGTTTGTGTGTTTTTGATATTATTTGTAAGCAGTTTTGACAAAGATCAGGCATTTCTATTTATATTTTAACTAGTAACAGTATCTTTGTGGGGTTTTCTTTTGGGTAAATGAAAACATTTAAATGTGGAAATTCCTATATTTATACTAAATAAAAGATCATGCATTAGTCTTAAAATCTTAAGGAGATTAAGTGTATACTTGTAGAGAACAGTGTAGGCTTTATTAACAAACTTTTTTTATGGAATTTCCTTCTTAGGGATTTAATTATGGTTTTAAAGTGTGTTCACTCTCTTTTCCAATTTGAGGTGACACTGTTCAGAGTAATTCTTGGCAAATATAATCTACACTGCCTGCTTTTCATAAAAGATAATGCCTTTGAAACAACATCTCAGACAGTTACTGTGATTTCTCATTCTTTCAGGTAACAGGTGGTAGTTTAGGCTTAAAGTCCAGGGATGAGGTGGGTGGTCAGAATCTAAGGTTCTCAGGTATGAGGACGAGTTACATAAAGCTCTTGGCATTTGTAGTTTTTGGAAGTTGAAATGTTCTAGGGGAGATTATATGTTTTATGATTTTTTAAATTAAAATTTTAGATACAGATAAATTTTTGAATTAGGTGCTT
Organism: Ursus americanus; assembly: GCF_024610735.1. Taxonomy (NCBI): domain Eukaryota; kingdom Metazoa; phylum Chordata; class Mammalia; order Carnivora; family Ursidae; genus Ursus; species Ursus americanus. Next base: position 31,610,162 of record NC_142133.1, read on the forward strand.
GAGCTACTTGAGAATATTTGCACTAATTTCATAGGTTAATACCTTTTTTCCATTTTAACTGTCCCTCTTCTTTGTTCAGAGGGATAAAATATTCAATGCCAGATGTTTATTTCAGTTTATCCTTTACAGTGTGTATGCTCTAGAAGTAGGATAGATGAGGCTTTTATTTTGAATTGGTATTGGGTCAGACATGTAAATCCCTGTTCTTGCATGGAAATAAAAGTAAATATTCTGATGAAATCAGATCAGACTAAATTTGATGAACTATAGATGTGAATGTATATTCATTATGTAAGCCATCTAATTATCTAATTTATTAACTTTGTACAACACATAGAATGATACATTCTAGAGGAAAGTAAGTAACAAAATTGTGTATTATATTTGTTAATGGTTAAAAGTAATGTGTGTTCTTGTAGGTGTAGATTCCCCCAACATTTTTTAAATGTTTAGAACGTATAGCAAAGTTGAACGAATTTTACAGTGAAACCTTTATACCCATCACGTAGATTCTGACATTAATATTTACTCTACGGACATATCTCATATTTATTTATTCATCCCCCCATTAGTCTATCTCTTTTTTGATGTATTTCAGAGTATCAATGTACTTCTCCTAAAGTAATTCAACATATGCATGTCATTGACTAGAATTCACAGATGCAGATTTTTAATTTTCCATTTTCCTATCAGGTGATTTTAAACAGTTAATATTTAAGAAATTTGAGTGTTTAAGTTATGGTATATTAACTTTATAAGAAATTAGTTGCAACAGAGAAGTTTTAGTGAACATTTCTAGCATCTGCTTTAACTTTGTTTTTCCTTTTTGTTGTTGCTCTCAGTGGATTTTCCAGAAATCTTTTTTTGAGCCCTCACCCTGGTTTACCTCTGATCTTTTTTTAAATTGTTATTTTTAAAAGTTCTAAACTCATGGATATTTAAGCCTTATTTTGAGACATTTTATGTTAATTTTAATGTTTCTTTTCATTTCCTCATGTTTTAAACTTATGGTATTGTAGCAAACAGCTATTTCTGATCGCTTTTTTAAGTTGAATTTATATGTAGAAATCAGGATTATTTAATAACTTGACTAGCTGATTTTTAAAAGAAGTTTAAATTCTGTGACATCATTAGCCTTTATTATACATACACAATTTGACTTTTCAAATGTGGGTCATTTTAAGTATGCCCTCCTTGGAGACAAGACTTGTGAGTACTCTGCTTCTTGTGCGCTAGCATAGCTTTCCAGTATTACACTTTAAGGTTGGAAATGTTGCTCATGAGCTGATTTTTAAAAATTGTTTCCCTGTGTCTTAATTTTTGGTATCTCTACAAATTTCCATTGATCAACTTAATTTCAATTCTGAGGCATGTACAGGTAGAAATTTGTGAAATTTGCAAGTTATGTGGTGCATATCTGCATTATTACAATATAATAAAGAATCATTTAATTTTTAACTTCTTTCATTTGCTTTGTAGTACATTAAAATGTATCATTTACACTTACCATTTCGATATTTAGTACAAAGAACTGTGCTGCATGCATTGAGCATTTTTCTACAAGTTTTTTTTCCCTGATGTGCTATTTCACATATCACAGGCCTTATTTTTTGAACATTTGAGCAAAAGAAACAGATGAAACCTCATACAAAACCCTCCAAAATATGAAAATGTGGGGTTTATTTGTGCTAATGCTCTTCTTTTGGAAACATATGTATTAAAGGTAAGGTCCATTTATTGACTTAAACCACGTTGTACGTAAAAATTTATTATCCATGATTAAACTTTCCAAGGCATTGTTCTTGACAGAAAAGATTTTTTAAACTTGTGGAATGAGGAACTTTATCTGAAAGTGCCAGAAAAATTAAAATTAAATTATTCCCAAGTTTTCCAAAGTATGGGAATGTAATTTTCTGAAGATATTTTATGCAAGAATTTGTTCTAAAGCCTTGATATTATAATTTTCTAGGATCTTATGGTCGGTGATGAGGCAAGTGAATTACGCTCAATGTTAGAAGTTAACTACCCTATGGAAAATGGCATAGTACGAAATTGGGATGACATGAAACACCTGTGGGATTATACATTTGGACCAGAGAAACTTAACATAGATACCAGAAACTGTAAAATCTTACTCACAGAACCTCCCATGAACCCAACCAAAAACAGAGAGAAGATTGTAGAGGTAAGTTTTTAAATGCGATGTGTATGAATGTGTTTCTGTGATGTGACGGTATAGCAAATGTTCTTTCTTTCATCGTTGTTGAGGATAAAGGGAATGAAAAGCATTGTTTCCCCCCAGATCCTATTTATTGAGCACCTAACTAGTCATTATTTCTAAGTAGGAAATATCAGTAAACAAAATCAAGTCCTGCTGCCAGGGAACTTATGTTCTGGCAGGTGACACCCACCCCTCCACCCTACCCCACCCCCACCACCCAAAAAGTGAGTTAATTGAATGGTTTGTTAGAAGATAATAGATGCTAAAGAAGGGGGAAAGAGCAGGTTAAGGGGGGTGGGGAGGTTACATTTTTCATAGGGTGTGAGTGTAGGCTTCCCAGAGAAGGTGATGTTTAAACAAAGCAGAAGGGAATCGGCCAGGCTATGTGGGGGAAAAGCATTCCAGACAAAGGAAGTAGCTAGCCAGTGTGAAAATCTTAAAATGGGAACAAGCCTGGTGTGCTACAGAGTCAGCAAGGAAGCCAGTATGGGAGAGCAGCAAGGGATGAGGTCAGAGAAATAACAGGGCCAGATCATCTCGGGCCTCGCAGGCCCTTAAAGAGCGTTACTCTACTCTGAGTGAAATGAAGCGCTGGCACACAGAAGGAGCGCGCTCCGGTTTCAGTGTCTGTGGCTGCTGTGTTGTGAGTAGACCATGAGGAGGCAAGGGTGGAAGAGAGGCCAGTTCGAAGACTTTCAGTTATTTAGGCAGAAGATAATGATGGTTAGGATTAGGGGTAATAGCAGCAGAAATAAAGAGAAGTGGCGAGACCGTGAATCTGTTTTGAAGGTAGGGCCAAAGCATTTTCTGATGCATTAAATATGGGTAATAGAGGGGAGAGTCAGGGATGACTCCAAAGGTTTGGGCTTGGGTACCTGAAGGGTGACATTACCATCAACTGAGATGGGAATAGACTGAGATCAGTAGAGCAGGATTTGAGGGGAATGGATCAGTTCAGTTTTGGACATGGTAGGCCCTCATTAGACCTCAGTCAAAAATGTCAGAGTGATAGAGGTATCTCCCACTTTTCGAAAGTTCATGTTATGCCACTTGACTTTTACCAAAGACCTATGTTAGTACCTGTTTTCACTAACTGAAAGAAGTCCGAAGAGGATTTCCACTTACATGAAAGAGGGGGAAAAGCGAAAATTGCATTCAGCATTTGTTTTGCAGAGAGCTGTTAGAGGCAGTGCGCACCCAGAGCAGCGAGAGTGGCCCCGCCAGACTCATACCCTGGAACTACACTCGGCATCAAGGGGCCGTAGCTTTGAACTGTGTGTCTATGAGCATCTGTGCTTTATCTCGTTTTACTTTGTGCATCCCTTAACAAGATGTGTCCTAAGGTATCAGAAAAGCCTAAGAGAGGTTATTTTTGGGAATTGGGAACACTCAGTTTTCCATATAAACTAATGGTAATTGCTTCTCTGATTTACGTTTCAGCTTTACCTAGGGTTTTATAGGAATGCTCTACTTTCGGATAGCCGGGAAACCTGTAAAAAGATCAAGTTCAGGAGAAAAGTCTAAGGCTGGAGATAGAAACTTGGGAGTCATCAGGATATAGATAATCGGTTCACCAAGGAAGTGGGAGCAGACGGTGGTGAGAAGGCTAAAGATGAGGGAGGTGGGAGTTACCAGGAGGAGACTGAAGGGCTCTGGGGGAAGCAGGTACGGAGAGCAAGCAGCCTGCATTCTTCATAGTTTAGATAAGTCACTTTTCAAGGTTGTCTTTCATTATATTTTGTTTTATATGAGATAGGAACTGTATGTCTTTGTCTTTTGTTATATTTGAGGTAAAAACTTAAAATAATTGTTTCTGTCTTAGTAGCTTTGCAGATATTACTTAATGTAAATATTCTGTTTTACTCTATGACCATATTTAGGTGTTGATGGAACTTTTGGAAGGATTTTAGAAGAGAGTGTTGCTAGACAATATTTTTAAACTCTGGATTAAAACTTAAGTTTTATATTAAGTGTTCTAAAAATTTAAGATCCTGGTTTTAGTTACAAAATCCATGTAATTCCTTATGGCTTATATCATTTCCCCCTCCTGAGCACCCCTAGAACTGTGAAAGATGGCCGTTATTATATTAGTTCATATTTCAGTTGCAATTTATTCTTTCTAAATGATTTATAACTACTAATACTTTGTGATAGATAAGTAGTCATTTGTAATTGGTATTTATTTTTAACAGTGCCTTGTAAAATCAGAGTAAGAGGTACTTTTGCATTAAACCAAAAGGTTCCTCCTACACATGGAAACCTCTTTAGGAAAGCAGCACAATGTCAGAATGAAAACCAAGTTTCCCCTCAGGTGAAAAGTCAGGGAGCTGACGTTATACCTGGATGCCTCTTCCACTAGCTAGCTGTTTGACTAGGACATTTTTTTTTTTTTAATCTGCTAGAGTGACAAGAATTGGTTTTACTGTGCTATAAAGTCTCACCTTCTTTTAATGCTCTTTTTTTCTTCTGGGTACAAATTTGGCTGTGACTGATAATCCAGAAAGTTGATTTAGGACTACAAATACTTTCTAATTATCTTACAAATAAAAACAAATTCTAATGGACTTTCAAGATGACAAATGCAAATACAGCTTCACTCTTCCGTTTTCTCCCCTGTGGAGGGGGAATAAAGGATGATGGAATAGAATACTGGTTAGAATAGCTAGTTGCTTAATGAATCATCGAGCCTTACATCGGAAACCGGGGATGTACTGTATGGTGACTAACATAATATAATAAAAAATCATTAAAAAAAAAAAAGGATATCTAGTTGCTTAATTGATGAGTACTGGCTAGATTAGAATATCTGGTTAGAGGATCTAGTTGCTTAATTGATGAATATGTGTTTCAGAGTAATAACATTTAAATTCTATGTAATTCTCATTGTGGTCAGTTATAAAATTTCTAGGTATCTAGATTTACAGAGTGGTAGTCAGCCCTGCCAATCAAGGAGTGCTCACTGTAGATGACAGAAGAAGTCCTACAGGATGTTCCCAGCCCACCTGGACTACAGAGAATGAGCATGGCTGTGACCTGAGAGGGCACAAGGAGATTCCTCCCTTTAGTGTAGCTCAGCTGAGAGTGGCACCGAAGCAAGGGCTCAAGCTGGAAGGGTGGGCTTAACAGCTAGGCAGTTTCTATATCTGCCAGCATTCAGGAATTACTGCATGTATTTTTGTCTTCCTGCCCTGTGTTTTACTACTCTCTTCTCTTCTCTTCTCTTCTCTTCTCTTCTCTTCTCTTCTCTTTTCTTTTTTTTAACTGTTGGAGGTAGAACTCCAGTCTTGGCCCAAGTTAGGGCGGCAGAGGGATGGGGGAGAGGGGTCAGCAGTTAAGCAATTTCTGTAGTTTGTTCTGGAATTAAAAGATACTTTCATTAGGGGACATCATTAAGAAAGGCTTGTTCAAATGCAGAAATCTTTCTTCCACTCTAATTAGCCATTAACTAAAACACTCAAAAATCTTTGCTTTGTTGCACTTAGGAAATACTCAAGGATTCAGTATGTATCCAAAAATCTGTTCCCCACATTAGAGCTCTGTGACAGCTGAGGAGAATGGAGGACCCTTTTAGGTCCCCTTTGATTCTATTTTGGCAACTAATCTACTCTGTGACCATCAGGAAAGCATAAAAATATTTACTATGTAACTTCTAAATACCAGCATTTCTTTCTTTCCTTTTGCATTTTCAGGTAATGTTTGAAACTTACCAGTTTTCTGGCGTGTATGTTGCTATCCAGGCAGTTCTGACTTTGTATGCTCAAGGTAGGTGAAACTTAACTTTTAGAATAATCAATTCAGCAGCCATTAAGTGCATTTTATGTCAGAGGAATTTGATTTTTCAATAAGTTGTAAATCCCAGAAAAGCACAGTATTTCTATATTTATTTAAATATCTTCAAATATTCAATATTTATTTAAATATCTTCAAATATTCAAATATCTTCATAATTTCTAAAATTTGTCAAATAAAATATCACATATGTTTTTTTTCCTTCATTAAGCAATGAAGGACTTAAGGTAAAAGAGAACTCAATTTTATAAAGAGTAGGAGGTTTCCTCTTTTAGGCTATTTTAAAGTAAAAGTTTCTTATGCAGTGAAGAATGAACATGAAATTTGTCCTTAGAATTGTCAGATTTGGGGCACCTGGGTGGCTCAGTCGGTTAAGCATCTGTCTTTGGTCATGATCCCAAGGTCCTGGGATTGAGTCCTGCATCGGGCTCCCTGCTCAGCGGGGAGTCCGCTTCTCCCTCTGCCTACCGCTCCCCCTGCTTGTGCTCTCTCTCTCTCGCTCACTCTCTCTCAAATAAATAAAATCTTGGAAAAAAAAAAAAAAGAATTGGCAGTTAAAAAACAAAACAAAACATAGAGATCCAAAAAAGTTAGTATAAAATCATGCTTGTTGTATACATAGGAGGGGAGAAGGTAGACATTTGGAAGTGCCTTCCTAACTTTTATGTTTTCTTGTGTTGCCATTAATAAGGGCCTCCCTTTCTATTGAAAATAAAAATTGGCCATGTGGGGAGAGTTCTTTATATTCTGATGTTCTTATTAAGAGAATTTATGGGGCTGTCAGATATGTGCCACACAGCCTGTTAGGCACTTGAAATATGAAGGGGCCCTCAAAGAACTTAGAGTCTAATAGGGAAAAAGATATAGAAACTGATAATTTTGACTCGGCATGGCAGAGAAGGTTTCTGAAGGAGGTGACACTTGAGCTAAGTCTTCAGCCTTAGTAGTTAGCTATGAGTATGACATAGTACTTAGAAAACTCACTTTAATACTGTGTGACCCATCTAATTCTAAACACAGATTAGTAAAAATCACCTTGTAAGAATACACATTGGCTCATTAAACTGTCTTCAGTACTACATACAGATACTTAGAAAATACTTGGGGGAATGAAATTGCCAAAGAAGCTTTTGTTCATTCACCAGGTAGAATGTACCTTGCACTGTTTAGTGCAGAGGATGTGGCGGTGAGTAAGCTGGACGTGGTCTTCTCCACCTTAAGGTGATTGCATTCTAGCTGTGAACAATTTTCCTTTGAAGAAGGAATTTAAAATCACTCGTTACTTTACAAGGAGTGTTTGCCTGCACCGATATAATTTTATTTCATTTTTAGAAAAATAAATTTTAGAAATTATTTTAGAAAATATTTTGGAAAAAATAGATACTAAAATTTTGAATCTAAGCTTTGAAACTAGTGATAATAGTTTCGTTTAGGTGGTGAGGATAGGCAGTTCTGTTGAAGTGAATTTTTGATTAAATCATATTTGAATAAAACTGACAATGGATTTTTCTAGCAGTATTCATACATTTATTTCCATCCAGTGGAAGATACCCTCTTTTAATTCCTGATATTTAGTCATTTGTTAACTGTTGAATCCTTGATTTTGAGAAATGATAGTCCAGTAATGATCAAAAGAACTGTGAGCCACAGTAACATTCTCCTTCTAAACAAGGTGGTTAGTGCTACCAGTTAAACAAAGGTAGGAGGAAGCATTCGGAGCCGTGGAAGGGTTGTGAATAAGAGAAGTGACGCGGTGAGTTAGGAAGCTATGTTTGACTGCATGCTACAAACAGGAGTTAGGGAATCTGGAGGTTAGAGTTGTCAGGAAAGGTGTAAATGAAAAGATATGAACTCTATTGAACCTTAAAGAATCCACAGGAATCGAAGTGAAAAGAATGGATACTCCAGTGACAAAATGGTACGGTGCTGGAAATGAGTCAAATGTGTACAGGGAAAGGCTAGTCTGTAACCTGGTGGGAGTGGGAGAAAATAAGCTGCAGTTGGATGGGAAGGTCTGTTTGGAAAATAAAATGTAAATCCCTGCTTTCATTGATATTACTGGGAGTGTTTTTGAATTAATGATGTGGATTCCTCTTTTTTTGCAATAAAGTGTTTCTTGTTGAAAGGAATACAGCATTAAAAGGCAGTAGATGATTTTTATGAAGCTTTTTATGAAGATTTATATACACCATCAATCAAGGAAAGACATATCAGCTTCAAAAGGAGGTAGATTGAATAAATGTATCAAAGATAAATCATTATGATTAAATATTAGTAGTGCATTCAAGTTTGTATTAAGAAAGGGAGAGAGCCTATTCAGGGATGTGAAAATGATTAACGGTTAAGAAAGTTCAGACATTGCATATTATATAAGGTTAAAAAAATTTTTTGGTTAAAACATTATTAGATTATTAACTATTAGAAAATTCGAGTTAGAAAAAGTTTTTCGTTTTTCCTGAATTAACCTTAGTGCAGAAGGCAACTTTTGCAGTCATTTGTACTTTAAATAGTATCTATGGGAAAGAAGCCAGCTTCTTTGCTGTTCTTTTATTATAACGTTTAACTGACATTGTCTTTCTGGTTTCTGGTGAATAATTGAAGTGATCCTTTGCTAGCCAAGATTAATTGTTCTCAAATTTCCAGCTATCTAGTATCAATAGGAATTTTTCCAAAACACAGTTTTGAATATATTGTATGACAAAAATAATAAGTACATTATTTCAACAGGTTCACTGTCAACTAGTATAGTATTTATCTCTCACAGTGGTTTTCCTAAAAGTTACCATTCATGCTTTAGAAAAATTCACTTCAGGGGCTCCTGGGTGGCTCAGTCGTTAAGCATCTGCCTTCGGCTCAGGGTGTGATCCCAGCGTTCTGGGATCGAGCCCCACATCAGGCTCCTCCACTGTGAGCCTGCTTCTTCCTCTCCCACTCCCCCTGCTTGTGTTCCCTCTCTCGCTGGCTGTCTCTATCTCTGTCGAATAAATAAATCTTTAAAAAAAAAAAAAAAAGGAAGAAAAAAAAGAAATTCACTTCAAGGGAATTTAGGGATCAAGATTAAATTGGAAAGAAAAATAAAGAATTGTACTAAGCCTTAAGAACATGTTGCGTTTTTTAGTCCTAGGTCTTAGAATCTGTTTCTTCTCATATCCTGGGATATAGCACACAGTTAGACTAAAAGTCTCACAAGAGACATGTGTGAGAACACTCACTTTAGTGTCTAGATGTTAGAAGTAAACTGCAAAGTAACAAATAATAAAGAAATACTGGCTTCTAGACTGTTCTGGTTGGTGAAGTTTCTAGTTTGGCTTCTGTACTAAGTTTTGAAATTTGCTGGCTCTGATTTTTCTGATTTGGCCTTTTATTTAAAACCTCATGGTTCTCACACAGGTTTATTGACTGGAGTAGTGGTGGACTCTGGAGATGGTGTAACTCACATTTGTCCAGTGTATGAAGGCTTTTCTCTCCCTCACCTTACCAGGAGACTGGATATTGCTGGAAGGGATATTACCAGATATCTTATCAAGGTAAGCAAAAGAAGGTATCATAGAAATTAGCTTTTGTAGTTTATATTTACTAACTTAACATATTTGAATATATCCTCTCAGGATCATAGCAGATCTTCTGTACCACTAGGGCAATGGCCCATTTACCCCATTATTCATGTCAAAATCCGGGTAAGATTTATGCACATGCTCTCTATAGAGTAATGAGAATAGAAAACGTCATTATAGAATTATGTTTGCTATTCCTGAGCACTTGGCAGTGAGAAGAGACCTTAAAACTTCTTGAATAATAGAGGCAGCCTTTTCTGCCATAAAACCTTTCTTTGCGGGGCGCCTGGGTGGCTCAGTCGATTAAGCATCTGCCTTGGGCTCTGGTCAAGATCTCAGGGTTCTGGGATCAAGCCCTCCGTTAGGCTCCCCCCTCAGCAGGAAGTCTGCTTCTTCCTCTGCCCCCACTCCCCACCCCCTACCCCCCTCAACTCGTGCATGCGTGCCCTCTCTCTCTCTCTCTGTCTCTCAAATAAATCTTTTAAAAAAACAAACAGGACCCAGTTGTACCAGACTTCAATATTTAGTAGTGTCCATGGAATATATCCAGTTTTAAGTGTTTACTATATATTAAGGTTTACTTCTGACTATCATTAGTTATAATTTTCTTTAAAATGTTGCTGGAGAAAGTATATAAGGCTGTTATTTAGAGGTCTTAGAATCTGTTTTAATGTTGAAAAAAAATGTGTAGTTAATCTATTCTCTCCAGGTCAGTGGCTCTCAACCAGGGGTGATGCTGCCCTCCTCCCCCCCGGGACATTCTGCAATGTCTGGAGACATGTTCTGGTTGTTGCAGCTGTGCAGGAATGCTACCAAACATCCTACAATGAACGGGGCAGCCCCCATGACAAAGAATTGTTAAGGCCCACAATATCATTGGTGCTACTGTTGAGAAACTATTCTAGGGTGATGTCTGTGCAGCAAAATGGGTTGTATAAGTCTATCTTGACATCGGCTTCCTTTCGTCTCATTTAGAGTAATAATGAGATCAAGCTAATGAGAACTATAATACTCTCATTCCAGGCCAAAATTCTCTCTGAGGAATGTCCGAGGGTTTTCTCACAAAGATTAGGGGATTAATTTTTAAGGTTTTTATGTAAAAAGTCCAGTTTGTTCATGATGCATATTATGGGGTTTTTTTTCCCTGTTAACTTGAATTCTCTTCATTTGAATTTTTTTCTGTTAACTTGAGTTCTCATCATTTATTTGACTGACAGTTGCTCTTGCCCATCTACTATGTGTCAGACATAATACTAGAAGTTAGGGATAAGGGGTGCCTGGGTGGCTCAGTCGTTAAGCATCTGCCTTCGGCTCAGGGCGTGATCCTGGAGTCCTGGGATCGAGCCCCACATCAGACTCCTCTGCTGGGAGCCTGCTTCTTCCTCTCCCACTTCCCCTGCCTGTGTTCCCTCTTTCACTGGCTGTCTCTCTCTCTCTCTGTCAAATAAATAAATAAATAAAATCTTTAAAAAAAAAAAAAGAAGAAGAAGTTAGGGATAAAACTTTGTAAGACCTGGGGATATTTCATGAATATGGCATTGACTGAGCAAATGGCAGATTGTAGGAGTCCAGTACTAAAATATTATTTATCAAAATATTTATTTTGATTATTTATCAAAACTGCCTAAACATTAGCGAACTAATTTTTTAAAACTAGCTTGGTTTTTTAAGCTTGTTTTGCCCATTTATTATTCATAAACTCTTAATTCGTTCACTCTCTATGAAACTGAAATATAAATCCATAATTATGCAAAGTACTATTCCCATATCTGAAATATCCAGTAAGACCTAAGGATCCACTGTCCATTTCGTTTGTTATCGACGTGAGCTATTTAGTGAACAATGATAGTTTGCCAGAGTTGAACTCATTCAGATTAATTGTGAATTTACTGCTGTTTTTTTGTACCAGCTGCTGCTTTTGCGAGGATATGCCTTCAACCATTCTGCTGACTTTGAAACAGTTCGCATGATTAAAGAAAAATTGTGCTATGTGGGGTATAATATTGAGCAAGAGCAGAAGCTGGCCTTAGAAACCACAGTATTAGTTGAATCTTACACAGTAAGTATTTCCAGTATTTAATATAACGTGGCTTTCAAGTGGAGCGCCATGATTATTGGTGTGTGCTTCAGTAGTTTTTCTTAGAATCAGTATTTTTGTTTTGAGTTGTTAGAGTTTGTGTATGTGTGACCTTTAATGTCTTTCTACAATAAGATTCTTTGATTTAGTTATTTTAGGACCCCACATAATGTGAAATAAGGCAAGAATCATAAATTGCTCTTCTACCTTAGGATATAATTAGATAAGAGATGTTATTTTGAGATTCTGATATCTGAAATAGCATTTTCAACATGTGTTTTACAGAATGTTATTTCCCTGAGATGTTATTAAGTAATTTCACAAAAATTAAAGTGGAGTTTACACCATCCAGTAAGTTTGGGAGTCAGTTTCACTTTACTTTCAGAACTTCTCAGAACCTTTGATGTGCTAATATGTATATGCCTGTGAGAATATGGTAAACTGCCTGTTTCTCAACCTCATTAGACTGCAGGTGTCCAGCATTTCATGAGACTCATGTTCTACGGAGCACACTTTGGCAGTGCTCCTCCTGTGGTATTCCTCCAATAATTCAATAGGTGGCAGTCTTTTCCTGACTTTGTATTTCCTTAATGAGACGTTCAAAACAAACGTTAACTTGAAAGTGTAACTAGTAAGGCTGAGAACCCAGTTATAGGTTACACCAGGAGAGTTGATTCTACTTGAATTTTTAACGTATTGTTATCTTAAGTCTGTTATATTCATCTGGGTATAAAGTACTTCCATATCTCATCTTTGATCTAGTCATTACTAAAATGAAATCAAGTAATAGGCAATAAAAGCAAGTATTCTTAAACCATTTGATTCATGTAAGCTCTACATATCACAAATATGTATGAAATAGTCATTTAAAAATTAACTGTTAATTTTTATAGATTATATTGTTTTATTTTTAAGCAGTACTGATCCAAATAGTCTCCGGATTTGCCCAGGGGATTCTTTTCTGAAGCTTTTTTCACAGTTCCTTCTAGATTTATAATTTTTCATCCACTTGACTTATTTGTAAGAAAATGGCATGAGACAAAAGATGAGGGAACTAAGAAACGTAAGAAATGTTTTATTTAATTCCTCCTCTCCTTTCTCAAAGAATTTGAGGTGGCTTACAAAAATATATATAGTTGACCCTTGGGGCGCTGACCCCCTATACAGTGTATAACTTTTGACTCCCTCAAAACTTAACTACTAATAGCCTCCCTTTATTGCCTTGCCAATAACATAAACAGTTAACTAACACATATTTTGTATGTTATATGTATTTTATACCATGTTCTTACAATAAAGTAGGGTAGGAAGAAAAGAAAATGTTACTAAGAAAATCATAAGAAAGAGAAAATACATTTACAGTACTCTACTGTATTTGTCAAAAAAAATCCATGTGTCAGTGGACCCGTGCAGTTCAAACCCACATTGTTACAGCGTCAGCTGCACAACAAATAAAAAACAGCAGGCTGATGAAACTGATGAGTAAATGAAGAGGGATAAGGGCTGACAAGGGATAGGATAAGATTTGGCGCAAAAAAAAAAAAAGAGAATCCTACAGTCTTAACAGATAGGGTCTAGAGGTGGGTAGCTTCTAGGCCGGGTGGCCCCATGCTGACCAGCAGCCAGAGTATGGAAAGAAAACCACACCATCAGAGAGGCTAAGTATGAGCTACAGAGGTTTTGCCAATAACTGTACTGTGTAAAGTTTTTCCAGATATCTTGGGTGATTTCATGTGGTTTCTAAACTCACCTGATGGGTTTTTATTTTTTTAAGGGTAAATGTTTGAATCAGCATCCTTGGGGTTTTTTTTGTTTTTTGGGTGTTTTTTGTTTTTAACTTGATACAATTTATTAAAAGACAGTTGTGGAGGTTTTGAAGGATGTGATTGCTTTGCATGGATCTGTAAACATGGAGAAAATGTTTTTTAAAAAAAACTTGCTTTGTGGTACTTTGTGATACTGGAAAGTCATTTTTAGAATCCAAATACAATTACAGTAATCATATTGTTACAAATATACTGTTAGAAATGTTAATGTAAAACTAATTCTGGTATCTCCTATGGAAATGGGTCAAATGCCAGCATACATAGTCATGCTTATAATTTAGGTCAATCCAATGAGTTGTGAGGTGGTTTTAAGAAAGGGAGGGGCGCCTGGGTGGCTCAGTCGGTTAAGTGTCTGCCTTCAGCTCAGCTCATGATCTCGGTCATGGAATCAAGCTCCACATTGGGCTCCCCACTCACTGGGGAGTCTACTTCTCCCTCTCCCTCTGCCCCTCCCCCTGCTTGTGCACTCACACTCTCTCTCTCTCTCTCTCAAATAAATAAAAGCTTTAAAAAAAAAAAAAGTTTTTTGGGGGGTGCCTAGCTGGCTTAGTCAGTGGAGCATCTGACTCTTAATCTCAGGGTCAGGAGTTCAAACCCCACATTAAGCATAGAGCCTAGTTCAAAAAAATAAAGATTAAATAAATAAATAGGGATTTTACTTAACGTTTCTCATTTAATTAAGTATAAACATGATGTGACTTAAGAGTTTTCTGTACCATGGTCATGTTGTAATGATATCTGACCTGTTGTTTAAATCTTAATCTGCTTCAGGGGCGCCTGAGTGGCTCAGTAGGTTAAGTGACCCTCTCTTGACTTCAGCTCAGGTCTCATGCCTGTGAGATTGAGCTGTTCCTGAAGCCCTGTGTTGGGTTGTGTGCTGGGCGTGGAGCCTGGTCAAGATTCTCTCCCTCTCCCTCTGCCTGCCCCCCTACCCATGCGTGCATGTGCGCACGTGTTCTTTCTCTCTCTTAAAACAAATCTTATTTGCTTAAGTTAAAATTGTATTTATCCATTATTTAAAATTTAATAGGGTCTAGAGGGAAGTCTGGCTGGCCCAGTCGGTAGAGTATGTGATTCTTGCTCTTGGGGTTGTGAGTTTGAGCCCCATTTTGGGTGTAGAGATTACTTAAAATCTTTAAAAAAAAAAAAAACTTTAATAGGGTCTAGTAAGTAGGATACAGTAGAACTGCTTAATAAAAAGTAGTCTTAAAAAAAAGTAGTCTAGATCAAGTTTTCTTAAACTTTTTGATCATAAAACATTTTTCAGATTAAATTATTTGACAGAAGTTTTACACGTGGTATAAAGTATTTTGATGGCAAAATAGTAAAGTTTCACAGTGTAATTACTTGGTAAAAGAAGTTATTTAAAAATTTTAACTGAATGTGCCTGTGCCGCACGGTAAAAATATCCGTGAACTAGATCACAGCTGTGTTAAGCAGAGGAGCAGCCTTGACAGCAGCAGGAATCCAGATGCGCTGGTTCGTTAATGCTTAGCTGCGCGCAGCAGTGGAACGTAACGCACTCACGCGTTGGTGACTTTTCCGAGAAATTCCTGATGTGTTGGAGCGGGGCATGATGGCATGTTCTGCATTTAAAAACAAAACTGCATGATAGTAACAACTGTCTAAACGTGTTTTATTTTACCTTTTTTCTTTTTCAAAAATTTATTTTAGGAGAAGCGTGTTGCTGATAATGATTTTGGTTATTGAACAGATGTGTTTAAAGTACTAGTGTTCTAGAGAACACTGGGAAATTTTTTAATGTTTTGCTGACTAATACCTGGTTATTCTTGGTTTCTAGCTCCCAGATGGCCGCATTATCAAAGTTGGGGGAGAGAGATTTGAAGCACCAGAAGCTTTATTTCAGCCTCACTTGATCAATGTTGAGGGAGTAGGTGTTGCTGAATTGCTTTTTAACACAATCCAGGCAGCTGACATTGATACCAGGTACATCATAAATGATGGTTTCGAAGTTATTTATCAATAGGTGGCATATGGATAGTTAAAACGACCAAGTTGTCTATTACCGCACTCACGTTTGTGAACAGATAAGTCAAAAGAATTTGTTGAGGGTGGCACTGGCTGTTGAATATATATCGTTGTGTCTCAGAAACCACCTTCAGCTTCTTTAATAATTCAGAACGTAAGGAGAATTTTCATGAATAAAATACAGAGAACTCATGTATGTTCTTTAACCTGTTTCACATTCGACTCAGTTTAACGTTCTGCATGTTTATTCTGTCATCCTCCCTTTTTTTTTTTCTTGAGCCATTGGAGGGTCAGAAGTCCTCTTTACTCCTTAAAATTTGCTTTGTATTTCCTGCGAACAGCGCCGCAGTGCCGTTATTGAGCTCAGGAGATGGGTTACTGGTCTTCTGTTACCTGCCATCCATTTTTCGATTTCATATGCTGTCCCAGTCATGTCCTTTATACAGTTTTTCTTTTCCCCAGGAGATGATGAAGTCCAGGATCACACAGTCTATGCAGTTGTCATGTCTCAGTTGGCTTTTATCTGTTACAATTCTTTAGTCTTTTGTGACAGTGACATCTTTTTCGAGTATAAGCCAGTTATTTTAGGGAATTTTTCTCAACTTGAGTTTGAATGTTTTCTCATGATTAGATTCAGGTTACGCATTTGGGGCTGGAATACTACTTAGTGATTATCCCTCTGAGGGTGTCCCGTCCAGAGATGAGATCTGTTTGTTCCTTGTTGGTGATGTTAGGATTAAGCTCTTAATGAAGTTTCCTGTTTAGTTTTTGTATTTTTCCTTTCTTAGTTTATAAGCAATTTGTGGGAAAGTACTTTGAGACTGTGTTGCTCTCCTGTTCCTCATTAAACTCTGCCCCCACCCCTTTTAGTATCTATTGATAATTCTTGCCTAAATCCATTTTTACTGTGGCTACAAAAAGGTGATTTTCTAATTCTGTCACTCCTTCTATATTTATTAATTGGCATTCCAGCATACGGAAGTGCTTTTCCTTGTTTTTGTTTGTTTTCAGTGTGGACTCTTGATTTTGTCTAGTGATTATAATTTATTACTGTCTTTACTTATTTTGATGCTCAGATTGTTCCTGATTTGGCCAGTGAGAGCCCCTTCAAACACACCTCTGTGTCCCTTGACATGCTATTACCTCTTTGAGCACATTCTGTTTTGTGGCATAGGATAGTCCTGGCTTATCTTTAATTTGGTAGGTAAAACATTACCATTTAGTCAAAACATTACCATATACAAAGCATACTTTGGAGTATTAGTCTCCCAGCCCCTTGTTCTCCACCCTGGTCCTCCTCCCTCTTGTAGGTAAATGATCTCATTAGTTTCAGGTTTATCCTCTGTGTTTCTTACTTGTTCTTACACAAAAGGTAGCTCAGTATAAATGCTTTTTGCACTTCTTTCACTTAATATATCCTAAACAATCCTGTACCATTTCCTAGGGATTGTCCTCCTTTTTTCCAGGGTATACATATCGTGGTTTATTCAGTGAATCTTGGTTATTTAGGTAGATGCCAATATTTTTTCAGACAAATAATGCTGCAATTAATAACCTTGTGCACGCCATATTTTTGTACTGTTGGGCATGTATATTTTGAAAAAAATTTGTAGAGGGAATTGTTGGGTCAAAGGGTAAATAAATGCATGTAGTTTTGTTACTGCTCAGTTCCCCTCTGTGGAGGTTGGGACCTTCTTCCCACCAGTAATAGTTGAGGGCACCTGTGTCCCCACAGCTTGGTCACAGTTTGGCCATTTTTAACTTTTATGCCAGCCTGGTGAGTGAAACGCTAATCAATGTAGTTTTAATTTGTATTTTACTTAAGAGTGGGGCGCCTGGGTGGCTCAGTTGTTAAGCGTCTGCCTTCGGCTCAGGGCATGATCCCAGCGTTCTGGGATCGAGCCCCACATTGGGCTCCTCCGTGGGGAGCCTGCTTCTTCCTCTCCCACTCCCCCTGCT
Source organism: Ursus americanus (assembly GCF_024610735.1). Lineage (NCBI taxonomy): Eukaryota > Metazoa > Chordata > Mammalia > Carnivora > Ursidae > Ursus > Ursus americanus. The sequence goes on from NC_142133.1 coordinate 31,627,577, forward strand.
TGTGTTCCCTCTCTCACTGGCTGTCTTTCTCTCAAATAAATAAAATCTTAAAAAAGTGAAGTTGAACATATTTTTCTATATTTAGGGCTATTTTATCTTTTTCTAGTGAATTATTTGCTCATGGCTTTTGCTTGTTCTGTAAATTTTTGTGATTTTCCCCCTCAGTTTTTTAAAAGTTCTTTTTGTATTATAGCTCTGTGATATCTGTTGCAGATACTTCTCCTGGTTTTCCATTTGTGTCTTGCTTATGGTGTTCTTTGGCTATATAAAAATTTGTATTTATGTAGTTAATAAGTAAGTTTATAACCTTTTATTGCATCTGGAGTTTGAGTCATAGTTGAAAAGCCCTCCTGTACACCCAGGTTATTGAGGAATTCACTCAGAAGCATTTTGTAAAAAGCAAGTGTTGGCTTACTTGTCTGTTTAACCCTGAATTAAATAACCACCAAACTAATTTTTGTGGGATGGCTGAGGAGCAGGATAATAATGGAAAGTAATAAAAATAGCAGTTGGCTTATAACAAGCTATAAACTTAATGTAAGATGATCAAAATCTAAACGTCTCATAGTAGGGAGTAAATTCTCATAGTAGGGATTAGGTAGATGCTTTCCTCCCTTGATTTAATGATCATTAATAGTAAAATTGCATTTAAAAGTGTATGCCTGTTGGTGGTGATTCAAGTTTTGGCATTCCCGAAGCATTGGAGGCCAGTTCAGTGCCCTTACGACAGAACTAGCATTGGGAAGTAGCACAACTCTACTCGGTGTGTGCTGCATGTTGAAAGTGTGCATGTAAATGCTAGTGGGTACGTACCACGTGTAGCCATGTCTCACCTGCATATGCTACACTCAGGTGCATACTTTTGCAGGTAGATATAAAAACTCCGCTCTTTTATAAGCTGGGATTATAGCCAGAGCCGTTGGAAGCCAGTTTGAATGAGGCCAAAATAGATGTGACTCAGCTCCTGGGCTTTACTAGGAGAGTTCCTCAGACCCCTCGCGTAGTTATATTACTTTCACTACATATGCAGTTATTGTAGATTTGATTATCTGGTATCATAACCGGTAGCGTATTTAAGGAAGAAAGAAAGGACTGCTATAATGAGGAAACACGTCAGTCTCACCCAAAATAACAGCAGCTAGTCCCAAGGCAAAGGAGCAAAAGGGAAAACTACAAAAGGCAAATGGAAAAATTGAAAAGCAAGAACTGAAATCATAGTAGAAAATGGTTAAATTATAGTAAACTCCAGGGAAGCACTGTAATGATACAGTCCAAATGGTGGGAGTTTGTAATGTAAATGTCATTATTAAAATGCTCAATTACAGGGTCTCCTTGGTGGCTCAGTCAGTTGGGCATCTGACTCCTGATTTCGGCTCAAGTCGTGATCTCAGGGTCATGAGACTGAGCCCCTTGTCCGGCTCCGAGCTCAGTGCAGAGTCTGCTTGTCTCTTTCCTTCTGCCTCGCCCCCGCCCCCCGCTCTCTCTCTCTCAATAAAAAAATAAAATCTTTTTTTAAAAAGGCTCAATTATATTTGCAAGAGAGCATGTCATGTGCTTTAGAAGTATTCTCATTAAAATTATAATAAGTATTTTACACGTAGAGAGGGTTTGTTATCTAATAAGAGCATTAATAACAACATTCAGCCCTACAATTTCCATGTTAAATTTTATTTAATTCTCGCAGCAATCCTTTGAGGCTGACAGATATAAAAGGAACTCTGAAAGACTGTCTTTCTCATCTGAAACCCCAAATGAATACCTTTTGTGTCCTTCTAGATCTGAATTCTATAAGCACATCGTGCTTTCTGGAGGATCTACTATGTACCCTGGGCTGCCATCACGACTGGAACGAGAACTTAAGCAGCTTTACTTAGAACGAGTTTTAAAGGGAGATGTGGAAAAACTTTCTGTAAGTATCAATCAATAATCTAACTCTTAACATGCTTTTAAAACCCTGCAAAGGAGGTTGTGAATCTTGACAACCACCAGAGGGAGCAAGAAGTCTTCCTAAACATGAAGTCACATGCAGCCTTGAAGAGCTAGGGAGAAGTCAATGGTTCGAGGTATGAAGAAGTAAATGGCTCTGTTTCAGAAAGGTTGTGCTGCCTGGTCACCTCTGTATTCAGTGGCTGGAAGCAATGAGGTCCAGGGCCAAATGTTCTAGTTCTTCTGTAACAGACAGTCTGGAGTAGAGGTGCTTCTAAGGGCACGGGAAGGACCTGCCATCCAGTATTCCCTCCCCACCACCCTTTTCTGTGGGGCATACGTTTGCAGGCCTCCAGTGGATGCTTAAAACTGCAGATAATGCTGAATCCTATGTATACTATGTTTTTCCTATACAAGAACACGTATGATAAAGTTTAATTTATAAACTAGGCACAGTAAGAGATTAACAGCAACAATAAAATAGGACAGTTATAACAATGTACTGGAATAAAAGTTCTACGAATGTGGTCTCTCTTAAAATATCTTATTGTACTGTACTCTGGTGATGATGTGAGGCTAGAATGCCTACGTGATGAGATGAAGTGACATGAGTTATGCAGGCCGTGTGATGTAGGGATTGTCAGGAGGAGGATCGTCTGCTCCCAGACCATGGTAACTGAAACCACAGAAAGCAAAACCACGGATAAAAGGGGGGACTGCTGTGCTATGGAACAAGAAATGCCTCTTTGGGGTTTTTGGGTTCTTTTTAACTTACATTTTGGATATGTAACCAGCCTTCATTGCTACTCTTGGACTGTCTCATATTTCTGATTCTAGGTTATTTTTCTGGCTGTTTCTTGCGTATGTCTTATTTCCGTAATCAAATTGTAAAACATTATCAAATATTTTGCATCCCCATCAGCTATCCTAGCTCTTGAAACAGACTTTAATTGGTGGTTGTCTATGTGTAGAATAGAAAGTAATTTATAAACTAGTATGTAATAGTTCATGGTTATTCAGCATTGATTTTTTTTTTTTTTTTTACCAACACTGGAGTGTGCGAAGTACACTATATATACTATGCAGTCAGCCAGGAGTCATTTAATTTGAGTTACTCTCTGAGCTTTGTCCCAACAACTTTGATTGGCTGTTGTAGATAATGAGATTACAGAGGACTATATATATCAGAGATACTAACGTCACATCTTTCATCTGTGAATAAATTGTGAAAATTAAATTGAGTATGGACTCACATACATTAAATAAATTAAAAGACTCAAAAGGAGCCATGTTGTCTAAGTACTTTGCTTATTTGATTTTTTTGAGTTATACATATAATTTAAAATTAGTCTCCGTATTTCCTTATTCAGCAAATATTTCTTGACCTGCTTCTGGGTGCCAAACCCTTGTCTAGGTGCTAGAACAAACAAAATAGTAGTAAATAAAAACCAAGTCCCCACTTTTATTCTATGAATATGTCAGTAGTTAAGTGCTATGAAGAAGAGTGAAGGTGAGGGGCTAGAAGTGGCAGTGACTGGGGACATGGCCTGCTCCTTCATGTAGTCACGGAAGGGCTCTGAGGAGATCACTTCTCAGTAGACGCCTGAGCAGAGTGAGCGGGTGGGCCACGTAGCCATCTGTGGGAAGAATCTTCCAGGCAGGAAAGGCAAGTACAAAAGCCCTGGGTTGGGGCACCTGGGTGGCTCAGTCAGTTAAGTTTCTGCCCTTCTGCCTTCGGCTCAGGTCATGGTCCTGGGGTCCTGGGATTGAGCCCCTCGTTGGGCTCCCCACTCAGTGGGGAGTCTCCTTCTCCCTCTCCCTCTGCTCCTGTGCACACTCCCCCCCCCCCTTTGTCAAATAAATAAATAAAATCCTTAAAAAAAAAAAAAAGGCAGCCCTGGGTTGTTGGGAGTGTGCAGGTGTGGCTGGAGCAGAGTGAGTAAAGGGGAGGCCTCGGTGGTGAGGTCAGGAAGGTGGTTGGATGCAGGTCTTGCCACAGCAAAGGGTTTAGCTTTATTCCTAGTGAAATCGAAAGCCTTGGGAGGGTTTTGAGCAGAGAAGTGATAGGATCTGACTTGTGTTTAAGAGATCCCTAAGTCTGGGGTGGTGAATAGAATTGTTGGGGGAGGGAGGAAGAAAGAAGGTTGTAGAAGGATGCGGTAGCAGGCTCGGAGGGAGTGAGGAGATGGTGAAGGTTTATGAGATGGAAGAGGTATGAAATGGTGGTTTTGAAGAGTAGAAGAGAGAAGACACGTGCCATGGGCTTGCCGAGCTACACTGAGGGGCTCAAGGGAAGAAAGTGATGCAGTTAAACCAAGACCTGTCGTGTTCAGTTGCTTGAGGGCAGCTGCCAAGTAGAGAGTTGGTTCCCCAAGTCGGTGTTGTGCCACATGAGTGTGAGAGGGAGAGAAGGACGACATCACTACAGATGACACCAGGAAGTGTTGGGGAGATCACACACGTGCAAAGTAAGAGCCGGGACGGAAAGGAATAATCTGGGGTTCCTGTAGGTGACTTGGCAAAGAGGAGCAGTGGATGGAAGGGTCTGATAGAATGAGTTTCAATTGGGAGTTGTAGGGAGGCGGGAGGGAGAAGCAGCACTGGAGAGCAAGAGTGGGTAGTTAGCAAACCAGGTGGCGTGAGAGGAACAGCAGCCAGCTGAGAGCTGCAGGGGCAGCGGTTCTTCAGGGGCTGGCCAGGTTTCCCTAAGGTTGCTCCAAGCCAGGGCAGCCAGACTCTGGGCCTGTATCTTATCGGCTGTCTTGGTAAATAAAGTTTTATTGGAACAAAGCCAGGCCCATTTTTTTTTATATAAGTAAACTGGTGTTTATATCTGATCCTGCAGTTCAGTTATGTGACGTGAAGACAATCTAAAATGAATAGTTACTTTGAGTCTTGTATGATTTGTGACACAGTAAATTGAACTATGACATTTTAAGGTTTTTCTTTCAGGTGTGGACTGATGACACAGATCGAGGTGTGTGTCTTTTATTAGACAATAGTGGCTACAGAGTATAAACTTATCCCACTTGTCTTTAATTTTGGTTACTGTGTTCATTTTTTCCAGCATCCCCATGGTTTATTTGACCATGTTATAAGAAAAGAATTTCAGTCTTACTCTTACATGGGACTGCAATCATAGAGGCGTTAGACCCTGAAGAAACCAAAGAAGTCCTCTTACCCAAACTCTTGACTTGACATCTGGCTAAGTGATTTGCTCATGTGGTCATCCCCAGTCATGGGAAAATCTGCCACAATCAGGACTCTGGTACTTGGGCTCTCAGTAGGCTGATCGTGGAATTTATTGTTCAGATCAAGACAATTTTGAGAGTGAGAAGGGGTGTTCATAATGATGGAGCAACAGGTGTAAATCAGGACGGTTCTAAGCACACGGGGATGGATGTATGATCTCTCTGTGAGCTTTGGCAAATTAAAAAAATGTCTCTACTTCAGATACCAAATCATGATATCCTACTTACGTCACAGGAGTTGCGAGAATTCAACAGGAGAATATATGAAGAAGTCATTTTCATAAAGCAGAAGCCTGGTGATGCGCTTGTGACAGCTTACGATCTTGTCTTTCTCTTTTAGAAATTTAAGATCCGCATCGAAGACCCACCGCGCAGAAAGCATATGGTGTTCCTGGGTGGCGCCGTTCTTGCAGACATCATGAAAGACAAAGACAACTTCTGGATGACCCGACAAGAATACCAAGAGAAGGGTGTTCGTGTGCTGGAGAAACTTGGCGTGACTGTTCGATAAACTAACTCCAGAGCTTGTCCGCATCACACCCCTAGTGCTTTCTTTTCTCCTTTATTGCCAATCCCTGAACTCATTCAACTCCGGGACGTGGAAGAGTCCTCTCTGTGCCCTTTGACTGGAAAGGTCAGGTTTTATTCTGGTGTCTCGGGGAAGCTTTGTTAAATTTTTGTTAATGTGGGTAAATCTGTTTAATTCAACCACTTCCCTGCAAACACGATGAGAGGGCAAAGGGTCCGTCTGCTGCTTTGTTTCTTCTAAGTAGGCATTTAGATCATTCCTGTCGGCTTCCTAGTTTCACTTTACTGCTCTAACGCTGCTAGTTTTAGTCCTTGGCACACTCGGGGTACGCCTTTATTAGCATATGAAAAACCTTTACCGGAGCTTTTACATATTACTGGGGTGGGGGTGGTAAGGGACGGGCGGGCAGCTGCTGACCCCTTGACAGCATTTCCTCTGGTGTGGTGCTTTCAACAGTTACTGCACAGTTGAAGTACCTTAAAGCTTCTGGAATTAACATTTTAGGGGAACGTTAGGCTCAGAATTAAAGTGTTTTGGGTGGGTTTTTGCGTGGGGGCAGGGAGTGGTCTTTTGATTTTAACTTTTTGATTTTTGAGCTCTTCTGCTCTGAGGTATGTAAGATGAAATTTATTTACAGTACTTTGATTTGGCAGGTTTTCTTCTACTTTCAATCTGCCTGGAACTGCTTCCATGATATAAAAAGCAAGTGTAATATTCCATTACCATGTGGCTTAGGGATTTATTTGTTTTGTTTTGTTTTTAAATCAACCATGATAGGTGGGAGTAGACTCCCTAGAATCTATCAGTGGAAAATTATTAATTTTAAAATGCTTTTGGAAATTCAGATTACAGATGAAAAAAGTGCTTAAGAGTGCTTCTTTTTATACCAGAAGCATTAAGGTAATCCAGTGCCAAGTACCATTCTTGCAGTTTCTCTTTTATATAACTGACCAGGGCTTCTTTAATAAAAATAGGTAGATACAGATGAATAATTACTGGCAGTAGGTTATATTGTTGGGTTAAAAATAACATTGAAATATGGGACTTGTTGCCAGTTGGTTAATTTTCATTAGTTTCTTTTTTATTATTTTAATTTGAAACCTGAAGTGGAATAAAATTTGGCTACTTAAAATGTTGGCAAAAAAAAAAAATCAAGATTTAAATTTGTATTTGTACTGAAAAAGTAATCATAACTAGTAAGCCTCAGTCATTTTATGCTTGAAAGAAGAGTTGTTGATATTTTGTAAATGTTAGCAGACTTTCCCGTCTGTCAGAAAATCATATTTATGATTCCCATCGGTATTGCTGTGTGTCTGAAAAAATATCAAATAGTACTCAGACTTGAATTCTTTCTAAATTTGAAAAATAAAGTAATAAATTGTATCACGCTAAGTATAAAATGCAGATTCTGGGAAAAAATGTTTTCCTTCATTTCAAAATATTCTTTACTAATAATGGCTTTAAACAAAGAAGCTTAACTTTTAGGTAACTGAAATTGGAGATATTACTGGCTTTAGAAAGAGTCTCTTTTCTGTGAGCAAACTTAAAAATCAATTTATATGATTATGCAGCTTCTGTTAATGTTAAGTATTTTTTGTCTGTTTTACCTCAATTTGAAACAAGTAAAAGAAGTTTGCCTGCATGCTGGACATGCTTCCGTGCACACGAACAGCCTGTGAGTAACACGTGCGAGATTTGAGGGACTTGCATGTCAGTCATTTTGGAATTCTAAAGTGTTCCGAAATCATGTTCTTATAAATCCCCCTAGCCTTTGAGTCCTGGACTAGTTAAAGGACACACATGTAGGACGAGTGCCTACCAGCTGTTCATTTCAGGTAAATGGATTAACTCTTGGCCTTTGGTCATTATTTTAATCTATTGGGGCAGAAAACAACAAGGAATAGGATGGACTCCTAGAACAATAAAAGAGCATTTATCATTTGTCCCTTGACTATAGAATTTGGTTTTAATTTCATTCTGCTAACAAACACAGTTAAAATGGTGTATTTATATATATATATATATATATATATATATATATATATATATATATATAATTTTAAAATTCCATTTTCTAATTTTCCTATTCCAAGGTAAAATAATACATTAAGTAATTTGTGGGGTAGTGGAAATATGTTTAATTGGAGTTGCCGGTTAGGAGTCCCTCAGAAATTAAAATTTTAGTTTTCTGTTTTAAAAGAGATCTGATTTTTAGCTCTTGAAAACCATTGTCACTTAAATTTCCAATAATGATTAAAATTCTTTTTAAATTAGAATTACCAATGCCTTGACCTTTGAGAAGGTTTCTTAAAAATAAGTCCTACATCTAAACTTTTTTTCTTTAAAACGTGGTATTGGATGTTGACTTTTTACACAGTTCTAAGCACTGTTAACAATATCTGGAAAGTGTTTTGAGAGATCAGTAGAAAGGTAAACATTCTACATTTAACGTGAATACACTTCTTTTTGATTCAGAAAATAAAATCAGATTTTTGAAAGTAAATTTGAATTTTGTCTTGGTTTTACCTTTATTTTTCTCTCCAGCTTCATTTTCTTATTTTTGTTCATATTTTCATTTTTGCTGATGCAATATGGATTGACAACTTCACTGCTAGTTGTTAGGCAAGGTTCATTTCAGTGGTGTTCCGCGAGGTTCGTTTCAGTGTTGTTCTATTATTTGAGCAAAAACCTCTCTTTTTTTTCTAGTATGATTTTAAATATGTAAGGAAAACAAAAACTAGAAACCAGAGTAAATTACCGCTACAGCCTTATTAGAGGGTTTTTTCCCCTAAAGTGAACAGTTTGTTTTCTGGAAGACTTAGGGCGGCTTTGCCGGATTAAGAATGCTAGACAGACGTATATGTAAGGTGCCTCTGTACTAAAATGACCTTTCCTTGCTTTCGTACTTGCCTTTGAGGATAGGGGCTGAGGAGTAGACGGTGGGATTCTCATGTATCCTTCTTCATGAGCTTGTATGCTTGAATCTCATTGCTCCCTTCATAGCCACGTTCCCCCAAGGATGTCCTGAGGTTTGCCTCCGGTGTCTTCTCCAACCTCTTCTTAGTTGCCAGAATAATGTGACAACCGTCTCCATGTGTTACAGAGATGGAAGATACTGGGCACTCCTCGTTGATGGAAAGAATGTTTCAGTGGTCTCCATTGGTTTTCTTCACCCATAAACTTTGACCACTGACAGTTGAGTGTGGAACTGTGCTAATTTTAGAACCATCCAAAGGGATACCCAACGAAAGTGAACCAGAAGCTTAAGGATTGATTTTTGCTCAGTTATTTAACACATAATCTAATCTTGATCTAATTGATCAGTATCCACAGTACCTGGGGTATCTGTAGGGTCCCTTTTTTCCGCCCGCTCAAATTCCTTGACCTGTTAAAAGCTTGAATACTTTGTAAAGGCCAAATTACTGACGTTAACCGCTCTATTGCAAGTAACCTTAGCCGTAGAATAGAAACACTTGTGTTGGGGTTGTCAATAAGGCAGCTGTTGTATAAATTCACACCAGTTTTTCGCATTAAACTTAACACTGTAAAAGCCTCCTAAAGCATCTTGCTCTGCATTGTGGACATCTGAAGTTAGGGAGAAAGAAGCTGTTACACTACAGATACTTTTGTTTAAATCATCTGCACTATGGCAGTGACAAACACAATGCTTTGTACCTGTTCTAAGTACCTCATTCTGTGTTGTGTGCAGATGTAAGGTAACCTAACTGGGCAGGGGGAATCGAAGTGATTACTTTCTTTGGCAGAACAGTTCCTGTCCTCCCTCCTCTCTACCCTCAATTTGTCCCTGCCTGGAAGAGGAAGAAGACTGGGAAGGACTTTGCAAATATTCCTTGAAAGAGAAGACTTAGTATTTATTTTATTTTTTTTAAAGATTTTATTTATTTATTTGACAGACACAGCAAGAGAGGGAACACAAGCAGGGGGAGTGGGAGAGGGAGAAGCAGGCTCCCAGCAGAGCAGGGAGCCCGATGCGGGGCTCCATCCCAGGACCCTGGGATCACGCCCTGAGCCGAAGGCAGACGCTTAACAACAGCCGCCCAGGCGCCCCAAGACTTAGTATTTTAACTATGCTTGCGCGCACCGGTTGAAAGGTTTGGGTTTGAGAAGTACAGAAAGCAGTCACAAGAACAACAAAGTACGGTTTTTAAGCCCAAGGTAGACTCCCTAGAGCACTGCCTTTGGCCATTAGCATCATGGTGAGCTTTTGCCTGATGAATGCTTTTTCTTAGAGGTTGGTAAAAAGGAGACTCTACCAAGCTGCTTTGCTCTTCCTTGAATATGGGTTTGGAAAAGAGGGCCCCAACTCTCAGGAATTAAGCGTTCTATGCACTAAAAAAGTAATGGTAAATATTTGAATGCAAAGTTATTAATTTCAAATAAAGGTTGACATTTTAAGCAATTCGTTGAGGAAACAAGTTAAGACCTGCGGCAGTACTGAGCTGGGCTTTGTGGTCAGCCTTGACATGTGCAGGGGTTGGCGCTTTTGCTCTAGGCGTACCATCAAATGTCTGTCTTACCTTGGCTAACCAAATCTAAGGATTTCCTGAGCGAGGAATACTGCTATTAACTGCTCTTAAACATTTTCATATCTCATGGCAACTTGATATTTGAAGATTAACAAATTTGGGCCTTAAGTGAGGCTCAAATGTCAAAAATAAGTTGATAACATACATTTGACCCCTTGATTTAAAACCTTCAGTCTATCTCCACATATGTGTTTTCTTTCTTAGATCTAAAGCTTCTGGCATTAAATTTTAAGAACTGTTGAAAGGAATGTAGGTTTGGAAACTAAAAGTATGATGACTAGGTACAATTCAAAAGACCTTGATGATCAGTTAAAAAGGCCATTTGACTTGTTTTGTTTTCATTTAGAACTTTAGGTGGACTTTAATATATCGAGCATCCTATAGGAAATTATGTAGGTGGAGTAAGATTACCTAAATTTCAAAAACAGTCCAGTTCCTTGCCTCCTCCGTGTCTCTCTTGATAGGAAATCAGAGTCACATGGAGTGTTTAAAATGCAGGTTCCTGACCTCCTTCTGGACCCACCGAGTTTGGGGCTGAGGGGTCAGCCTGTTTTCCAGCTGTGCCGGCGGTCCTGCATCCCCTCAAAGCTCTCACCCCGCTGCTGTAGGATCTTAGCAGGACAGGCTCCCCCAAGGAATGAGCCGCTCCCCCGGCGCGCACACCGGCCTGCCCTTGACCGGTTCTCCTGAGGCCTCACGGAGCTTTTAGCAAGTAGGTTGCTAAGTGAGATGGTAAGAGGTCCTGGAAACCACCTCGGGGCTGTGCTGGGTGGCGGTTGTGCTGGCTTCCACCCCCTCTCCGACAAATCCTCAGTCCTCAATCCCGGTGGGTGGTAAGAGCCTTTACTCAAAAATGCAAATTCTTCTGGGAAGGTGAAAGCACCATTAGCCATTTACACGTTTGTGTGAATCAAAACGAAGTCCAGGGACTCAAGCCGACACCTAGTGAAGATTACCAGCTCTTTGTGATTTAAGGCAAGGGAAGGTCTGTAAGTGTGGCCCGTAGCCTGCCGTGGAGAAAACAGACTCCAAGGCAATGTGGAGTTATTAGTGTATTTAATACTTGTTAAGGGCCGTACGCATGGGAGCTGGGTGCTGGAAGTCGTGAGATAACCAGAGCAAACCGCTTATTTCAGAATTGTTTTTAGCGATGTTTTCTCCTCACTCTGCCTTGCGTGCTTCCCAGCTCCCTGAACTCCAGCTAGTACAGCTAGTGCTACAATTCAGCCATTTGACGGATTAAAATGATTTGTCGTCTGGCCAAGCAACCCACCTACCAGATGTAGCCTTACTTCTGGAGAGGAAATCTGTTTGAAGTTCCATGCAGCTGACCTACGGGCAAACTTTTGGATTCAGCTTGGAGCCCGCGTATATAGGGTTAAGTTTGGACTTTTTGAAAGCATAAGCCCAGCTCCAAAATTTGGAAGTTTGCGGCATTTTATTATTGTAGTTGATAGCTGCCAGAGGAACACGGAAACTTAGCCTGCATTTGCTTTTCCAGGCAAGGATAATCTTAGCGGGCGATGTGAGTGAGGCGGCGGCGGGAGGGGGCGTGCCTTGCGGGGGTGAAAGTTGGGTAGCCGGCCGCAGGTGAGCGCACGCGCGGCGCAATTAAACAACCCGCGGCGGCAAGGAGCCGCAGGCCGCCCGTGCGGGAACCCCCCTACGAGGGAGCTGCATGGAGCCTCTGGGTGAGTGGAAAGTTACTTTTCCCTTCTGACCCTCCGTCTTCTACGGCGCATGCGAGTAAGCTTTAGAGTGTTCTAGCTGGACAAGGTGTAGTTGTGCTGGGTGCACGTTCTCGCCGTGTGTTCGCCTGTATCTCGTTCCTGCCGTTTTCCCCACGGAAGTTCTCTTAACTTTTCCGTTTCGCTCCAGAGCAACAACAGATATCCTCCAGCCCTTTCACGCACCACCTCTGACGGCGCAGTTCGCTGAAAGTGCCTATCCGGGGTCTCTAAGCCTCCTTTGTTCCAAATGTCGACCTGCAAGTTGTCCCAAAGTGGAAGTGTTTAAATGTTCATAATAATCAATAGTCATTTTAATGACGGCTATACATACATTTCTTACCACATAAAAACTGAAAATCTCAATGCTGTTTCCTAATGTGAATTTGGGGGATATCCGTGTTTACCATTGGCCTTTTCTCACACAGGTGGAAGTGATGTTAGGGACACTATCTTCTCACTTTAAGCTACTATTCTTTTAAAAGTGGCGTGACAATGTCAAGTTTGGTTTTGGTTAGTTCTACCAATCTCAGAAGAGAGTGGGCTGAAAATTTTCTTTCTCTTTTCCATTTCATATATTAGCGCTCTTTTATACCTTAAAACCTTTTTCTGTTCCTACCATTCAAAAAAAGCTAAGATGTGTGGTGTTAGCCAAAAAAATCCTCTCTCAGGTGCCTTCAAATTAACAAAAAGGACTTCCTGGAGCATTCTAAATGAAAGTTTGTTGCATTTGTGGGTCCTTTGAACAAATATGTGGGGGGAAGGATTTATAGAATGAAATTCCCATGTTTAAGAGTCTAAAGAGGTTTGGATTTATGGGGCCCCCAGCCCCGCCATCGAATCGCTGAGACTGGAAAACTTTTGAGCAAACGAAACCAAATGGTCGCTCAAATGCCATCAGCTGGGACCAAAGGAGGGACTTTTCCCACTAAATTTCAGTACAGTTACTACTTTAAAGAAGAGGTCCTGTTTTCTTCAGGCTCCGAGCTTGTCTGCTAAAATAGTTAGCTGTGGGGCAGATGGGGGAAGGAGGGCCTCTGCAAAAGGCAGGACAAGGTTAGGAGAGGAGGAAGCAGCAGAGGAGATGAGCCCCCGCCGGACTCACAGCTGCCCACCCCGCAAGGAGCGGAGCTTGCCAAGAATCTCCACGCCGATTTACGGAGGAGAAATGAGGAAACCATTGGCCCCAGATATCTTGGATTTGTGACAATACCGGTGTAAACTATTTTCATTTAGACCAAGAGAATTCCGAGTCTCTGAGGTGTTCCCGCCCCCGCCGTGGGCCCTCCTCTTCCAGTGTTTCTGGCCTCGCTCAGGCCAGTGGCTCTCAACACGGGGGGCCTGTTGCAGCCTAGATACCTGCCCCCGCTTCCAGGAATTGAGGTGACACGCTAAGAGGAGCTCCTTTGCACTTGGAAAAACCTAAGTCAGAAACCAGGGTATTTTGTACTGAAGTAAGCTGCAGCCTAAATGATAGAAATCTGGGTATATTTTCCCAAGGGTTCTGCTTAATCGTTTTCTGAGAGAGTAAAGCCCGGTGCTTTCTGCCTAGAACTTAGCTACCAGGGGCTCTTGGACTCCTGGTTTCTCCCTCTTTCTGTCTCTTCCTCTCCCTCTTTCCTGTTGTGTGCCTGGAGAAAATTGGCTTCCTTTATCACTCTCAAAATTGTTGCCAGTCTCATCCATTTGAAAGGGCCTTTGTTTCAAACCCCTTTTGGAAAAGGAGAGTTTTTCCTGCCTTGGTTTACTGCCTTTCAGAGAACAAGAATGCATCTTGAACCAGTGTTTATCAAACTTTTACGTTTCCTTGGCTTTCTGTGAGCTGAGCCACCGGGGGTCATCAGGCCCTCCACTAATTACGGGAGCCTCCTAGAAGCTGTCCCCTTATGACACAGCAGAAGGCAGTGATGGGCACCTCGTGGTGGGCACCCACTGAGTACGGGGCTCTGCCTTAAGCACTTGGCAAGCATCGTCGTGTCGTTCAGCTAGGAGTTGTTATCTGCTCTTCATAGGTGAGAAAACAGACTGCAAAAGAAAAATAAGCAGATGGAGGACGCGGAGCTGGGAAGTGGTGGAGGCAGAGTCCGACTCCCGCGTCTCTGGGTCTACACCTTCTCTTCAGCACCTGACCACGGTTCTGCATGACGGCCATCCCTGTCTGTCTGCCTCTCCATCGAAGCCTTGATCAGCTGAGGACCCCATCTTGACTTTCCCCACCCCCAGCCCTCACTCGAGGCCTTGGGAAAAGCACTTGTCTTCTGTGTGCCTTAATTTAACTCCGGCAGATGAGTAGAGTGCCCTCAGCCTGGAGTGGTTGACGTCCCAAGTGCCATTAGAAAAGCGCTTTGATATGAAGTGCCCCATGAGAGCTTGCTCTTCTGTTTCTAGCAAACCATTCCCAGGAAGAAAATCCAGTGGTAGCTTTGGGAGTGAACCAAGGAACTGTCGGCTGGGCGCAGGCCCTGAAGTCCAGAGGAGCTTGTCACCCTTTGAGGATTTATCAAGTTTGGGGTTTCTTAAATTTGTTTTTTCTAGTAGGCTTAAATTTTCCTTGCGTGTGTTCATTCTGGTCCAAGGCTCTGAATTAAATCAGAACTTGACAAATTTGTCAGGAGAGTTCTCAAAATCTCTACTCATGACAGGAAGGCGAGAAATGGAAAGAATGTCAGTTATTAAGGTTAGCAGTGGCCCTTGGAATCCAAATGGCCCTTGAAAAGAACACTTGGGGAGAGGAACCCTTTGAATCACTAAGTCTGCTAAGAACTTGCCTGTGTGGAATGCTCGGAGAGTGGCGAGAGCATGAGCAAGCTCTTTGGAGGGCACATTGTCAAGGGGGACAGCCCACTGGAAGGCCGGCTGGAGAGGCTAGAATGCACCAGGCCAGGGGCATTAGCTCTGCTCCCATGCCCAGCAGCGGGGCGGGGGGGGGGGGCACTTAGCAGCAGCGGAGTTCGATGTCTGAATTCAAGGATGTTCCCCGGATCTCCGTACTGGGAAGTGTTGTTGGAAATGGCCATTGTTTGCTCCTGTCCGCCTTTGGCTAGGAGCGGAGGGAGGGGCCTGGATCCGGGTCTCCTGTCGCTGCTGGCTGCTGCAGGAGGACAGGATTAGTGGTTAGCCTCTCTCTCTCTCTCAAAGCCCTGGGGAGCAAAGGGCAGGAAGGAAGGAAGGAAGTTGTGTAGGATAAACAAAACAAAGCAAAACCAAAAAAAGCCGCAAGAAAGTACTTCAGATGTGCAGGAATCTGTAATTCACATACTCAGGGGATGGGTGAGGGTTAGGACCTGGATTAAATGCTTTCATACGAACCGGAATACCGAGTGCGGAGTGCCTGGCTGGGTCTGAAGAGGCCCTGGAAACATTCCTCTTATGTTTCTGGGTGGTTAGAACTATCAAGGCCTATAAATCCTTTTTAACTGTCTCTAGCAAGTTTCACCATAAGGCCATTCACATTGTCCGTTTGCCTTAGGTTTTCATAATAGGATTAAATAGGTTTTATGGACTTGTTGAAAATAACTCATCACTTTTTAAAAAACGGCTTTAAAAGAAGTGACTATGCTGTAACAAGTGTGAAATGGTCTCTTGAAACGCCATTCCGAGTGAAGGAATCGCCATCAGATAACATTTTAGGGTAACGGGGTTGGCACCTGGCAACCTTCATAATTCAGTGCTTCTATGATCTCAAAGACTAGATTCCTTGGGACTGATACTGTGTGTCACACCTCATAGATGGGGTTTCTCGACATCTTAATGACTCTTTGGGCAGCACCAAATACTTTAAAAATTAGAAGCGGTGGGCATTTTGAGAGGCTGCTACTTTCTCTCCGTGTAAGGTGCACCCAGGGTTTCTAAGCCCAATGCAGTGGGAAGTCGTCAGCGTGTGCAGCTGTTCTGGAGAGGGGCTAGAGGGCCAGCCTGCGTGGGAGCCAGGGTTTTTGCAAATTCTGCGCATGTATAGGTGTTAAATTAACTTGAAGTTGAACTTGACAGTGAACCAGAAAACAAAACAAAAATAACAAAACAAAAATCAACTCATGACAATGTTAGTTTCAGCTGGTGCAAAATAAGCACGTTTGAAATTACATTCATTTTGCAGGAAATACCTTTTTTCCGCACTGGATAACATTATTATGCTCTGTGTGAATTATAGTTATTTAACCATCAGCTTGAGTGTAAGGTCAGGGGTCCCCTTGTTTAAAGATCACAAGCTGTGTTTCCTAAATCCAATGGTGGTGGAGACAGTCAAGAGAATTTGAAAGAGATTCAATTATGGACTGTGCTGCTCCCTTACCCCTCACCTCCCCCCACTTTTTAAAAGAGTTTATTTATTTATTTGAGAGAGGAAGCACAGAGCACAGGCAGGGGGAGGGGCAGAGGGAGAAGGAGAAGCAGATTCCCCGCAGGGAACCTGGCGCAGGACCCCGGGATCATGACCTGAGCGGAAGGCAGACACTTAACCAACTGAGCCACCCAGGTGTACCTCCCCCCCCCCTCCGCCCTTCCCTTTATAAAGTAGCCTTCAAAAGCGGTCTGAAACCAGTGTCATTTAAGATCCCTTGTATTTGCAAGGAAATCTCCAAGAGTTTTGAATCTAAAGAAATGTTCTGTGGGGTTCTGAGGCAACATGGGGGCGGTGCGGCTGGGTGGCTCAGTCGTTAAATGTCTGCCTTCGGGGCATGATCCCGGAGTCCCGGGATTGAGCCCCACATCAGGCTCCTCCGCTGGGAGCCTGCTTCTTCCTCTCCCGCTCCCCCTGCCTGTGTTCCCTCTCTTGCTGGCTCTCTCTCTTTCTCTCTGTGTCAAATAAATAAATAAATAAAATCTTTAAAAAAAAATAAGGCAACGTGGGGTAATGGAGCATTTCCCCAGGGGTATTCTGTGTAACCCAAGTCCCAATGAGTGAGGGAAAGAAATCTCCCTTGCAGCATATGAAAGCCTTGGGGAAGTCCTGCGGGAAGGACAGAGTGGGCTTTATCCGGTGCAAAGTCTCCCTCTTCGTCCTCGCCTCCTATTCTCTCCGGCCGCCTCACATTCATACCCTGCAGAGCCCATCCCGGGGGATGCTGGACCCGGCCAGTAGCTTCGACACAGGAGCTGCGGTCCTTTTCCTCCTCTGAAAACAACAGATTTCAAGGTGCCCGAAATAGTTATTATTCAAGTCTCTTCCTCAAAGGTTCACTTTAGAACTAAGATTTGAAGCTTTTGCCTTTTTTTTTTTTCATATTTGAATAAGTCTTAGACTGGCAAGCAGCGGCAAAGAGGAGGGTGAAGATACTGAAAACCCAAGCACAGCAGACAAACCTGGCAACTGGGAGTGTCCCCTGGGTTCACTGCTCCGCGCTCATGCCCTCCTGGTGGACACTGCCCGTGATGCTTGAGGCCGCCAAGCATCTTTTGAACTCTCTTCCCACATTTAGGGACTTTTCTACATTGTCAGTGCGGCCGCCTCAAGGCAGAAGTTGCTGTCCCCGTCCCAGCCTTGCTTGCAGCGGAGATCTGCCCATCGGTGCTCGCGCCCCCTTGGAGAGTAGATCTCCAGAGGATCCTCTCTGGCCAGGGGGCAGCACGGGCCTGGGGCTTTGGGACGCCGGCAGGCAGGGCACCTGGAATCGAGTATGCATTGTCCGATGTGGGCGACAGAGGCTCTGCCGGGAGGGGAGGTGGCGGAGGCCCCGCTGAGGGTCCCGCTCCTTCCTGCACGGTCCTTAACCGGACTCTGGCCTTCCTAGGGCTTCTACAAACTCCCAAGGATCCCTTTGTCGTCAGTCTTCTTTTCCGCTTCTACCGTCCAGGGCAGGTTGCGTCGTGTGCAGCTGAGACCCTGACTACTTCCTACAGGCTATCCTGCCGACTGGCCAGGGTCAAGTCTGTCTTAATGAACCTGGTGCCTCACAGGACCCCGGACGGAGTTTGCAAACATTTAGCTCAGGAGCCCAGAATGTGTTTCATCTCTCAAATGTCTGGGATAAGTGCTCCGTACACCACACTGCAGAGGCTGCCTCAGTATTTGCCAGATTAAAGACCGCTTTCTTTTTCAAGTAAGAGGCCCGACTCCGTCCTCCCCATCTGGTAGAGCGGGACTCTGACGGCACATTGTCCCCGGGGCGGCAGGACCGAAGAGCCGACGGTGTACTCGCCGTGTTCTGAATTCGTTCGCTTCACCCCGTGAATATGGTGACGAGTAGGCCCAACCTCCATAACTTTGCAGGAAACGTGGAGGTGTATACAAAGGATACCCCAGTAAGACAGATTCTGGCTAGGCTTTCCCCTCCCAGGAGCTGAGGGTACTTGGGGAGTGTGGGAGAGGGATCAGAATTCGTCTGTGCCTTCTCTGAAATCGAGCAGAAGTGGTAGAAACCAAGAAAGCTGCTTTGAAAAGCATTTTCCTTGATGTCAGGAAACTGGGATTATTTAATGACATAAAAACAAAGATTTTTCATTCCCTATCTGCCTGGGGCTCAGCGCTCTGCCGGCTGCCGGAGGGAATACCACGGCAATGTTTATTCTCTCTGAGCCATTTGAGAGGGGCACAGACGCCGCGCCCCCTTCTCTCTCAGTACCTGCGCGTATTTCCGATGAACAGGATATCTCTTACACGGCCACAGCACTTGTCAGATTCAAGAAATTAAGACCGTTACAATATTTTTTTCTGTTGTACGCCTTACATTCCAAGTTTGTCCCTTGGCCCAGGAGGGCCTCCGAGCATTTCCCCCAGTCTGGAGCAGAATCAAATCCAGCACTACAGACCACCTTAAGATGTCGTGTCCCGTTTGTTCTCTTTATTCTGGAACCGTTCCTCAGCCGTTCGCTGCCTGTTAGGACACGGCCATGTTTGAAGAACAGAGGCTAGTTATTTTATAGACTGTTCCTCACTTTGGTTCCCTGCGAGTGGGTTCAGGTGACGTAGCCCTGGTCAGAAGACAACGTAAGTGATGTTAGCTGACGTCCATCTGCTAATGTTCGTTTTGATCAGCCGGTCACTGCGTGGTCAGGTTTCTCCACTGCATCCTTACCATTTTCTCCAGGCAACTAATACACCATCTGTGGGGCCGTATACCCTTCGAAGGCACAAGGACATGCCGCGGTAATGAGGAGGTTACAGAGGGCAGTAGTGAGAACTGGCTTGAATCCTGACTCCCATTCATGAGCTGTGTGACCTTGGGCAAGTGACCTAACCTCTCAGATCCTCCATTCCTCATCTGTAAAATGGGATAATAACATTTCCCTTCCTGGTGTTGAGAGGATAAATAAATATGTAAAGTACTCGGCACATGGGAGGCATTCCACAAATTTAACCTTCTTCCCATTCTCTTCCTCTACCTTTTTAAAGGTATCTTGGGGACAGTGGTTTGTTGCTTTTTTACTATTGTTTTTAGTGCCATGAAGGGACACAAGGGCGAGCAAGTAATACAATGTAACACCTGTAGCAAGAGCATGAAAAGCCAGCTATGTGGGGGCGCCTGGGGGGCTCAGTCGATTAAGCGTCTGCCTTTGGCTCAGGTCATGATCTCAGGATCCTGGGATTGAGCCAGTGTCGGGCTCCCTCCTTGGAGGGGAGCCTGCTTCTCCCTCTGCCTCTGCCCTTCCCCCTCCCCACTTGTTCTCTCTCTCTCTTTCAAATAAGTAGATAAAATCTTAAAAAAAACAAAAACAAAAACCTAGGTATGCGGTAGAGCGCCTGTGGGAGAAGCTTGGCGTTGTTCTTGGGAGTGCCAGGAGCAGGGCTTGGGGGCAGCAGCACCATGGCTGTCTGAAGGGCTGTGGTCCTGCTCTGCTCGAGCATCAGCTGTGATAAGGAAACTGGCCAACAGGACCCCGATTTTGAGACCGACGTGGGCTCTGCAGCATCCAGGACCCAGGGGTTCCACCCCCCGCCCTGGTCAGAAGCTGCGGAGCAGATTCTGCTCTGCCCCAGCTGTGTGTCCCCAGGAAAACCATGAGGTTTCTCTAAGCCTCCATTTCCTCATCTGTGAAATGAGGGGTTTTGACCAGATCTGTAGTTCTCAGTCCAGGCCGAGCATTAGAACCAGGAGGGGAATTTTGACAAAATGTCAATTCCTGAGCCTATCCCCAGACCAATTAAATCAGAACCCAGACCAGAATTTTTCAAAAGTTCCCCAGGTGATTCTACTGTAAGCCAACTCTGAGAACCACAGGCCTACATAATCTTAAATGTCTTTCCTCGCCTAAGTTTCTACAAGTCCATGAATGGAATATTCTGAGGAACTGAGTTTTCTGGTGAACTTAGAATTCACCACCAGAAATTCCTTCTTGTTTCTATTCCTATTTTCGATAAACATTTCTAAAGTGAATAAATCCGAATCATCTCTTTTTAAATGTCTTAATTTTAAAAAGTCCAGTGTAGTTGACACAGTGTTACATTAGTTTTAGTTTCAGGTGTACAATATAGGATTCAACACTTTTGGACACTACTCAGTATGAGAAGCGAACTCTAATTCCCCATCATCTATCTCACCCATCCGCCCACCACCTCCTCTCTGGAACCATCAGTTTGTTCTCTATAGTTACAAGTCTCTTTCTTGGTTTGTCTTCCCACCCCACTTTGTTCACATCTAAGTGAAATCATATGGTATTTGTCTTTCTCTGATTTATTTCACTTAGCATGAAACACTCTAGCTCCATCCACGTTGTTGCAAATAGCAAGATTTCATTCCTTTTTTATTCCGTTGTATATGTACACCACCTCTTCTTTATCCATTCATCTGTTGATGGACAAGTCCAAGTAACCCTGAAGGTCCTTCCTACTTTAGTGTTTCTATGACTACATGAAAAGGCCTTCTGAGGAACTGGGGTTTTCTGGTGATTTAGAATTCCACCAAAACTTCCTTTTCAGTTTTATTTCTACTTCTGAACACTTTTCTGAAGTGTACAATTTCCTACCTAGGGAAGTAAGGATAATATCTTCATAACATGGAAGCTAACACACGCCCTCTCCCTGGCCCGGACAGATATTAATAATTGATAACCTCTCCAACTTGCCTTAAAAATCCTTCTCAGGGGCGCCTGGGTGGCACAGCGGTTGGGCGTCTGCCTTCGGCTCAGGGCGTGATCCCGGCATTATGGGATCGAGCCCCACATCGGGCTCCTCCGCTATGAGCCTGCTTCTTCCTCTCCCACTCCCCCTGCTTGTGTTCCCTCTCTCGCTGGCTGTCTCTCTCTCTGTCAAATAAATAAATAAAAAATCTTAAAAAAAAAAAAAAAGAAAAAAAATCCTTCTCAACCCTAGGCAGCCATGACCAATCAGCTGACACTTGAGACAAAAAGTATTTGCCATTCTGGCTATGGGAAATTTAGCTCAATATTTCTTTCATGATGGGTTATCTTTCACGGCTCAAAGGCAAGATTCCAAACAGCCCTTCCTCTACGCCAACTCCAAATGCCCAAGATTATAAAACAGGGGGTGTGGGGGGCTGTGCTGACTGTATACCGAGTCTGGAAAAACTTTGGGTATAAATATATATGACTTTTTATAAAAGCATGCTTTCTGCCATTTACTTCTTTACTTAAATTGAATAGAGAAGCCAGTTCTAGGGAAATAGTACAGCAAAGAGAGTAAGAGCTAGAGTTCAAATTCTGATCCTGCCACTCACTAGTTGGTCACTTTGGCCCAGTTACCCAATTTCGCCTCTGTAAAATGTGGCTAATAATAGTATCTACCTCACAGGGTTATCGTGAAGTCTGAATGAAACAATAACCCTAAGACCCTGGGTCTGACACACAGGGAACTCTCAACAGTTGTTACCTTGTTAATTCCATTTGCTGAGGGTTTCGTTAAGATTAATGAACATTGCATGGAAGTGTTAGAGCTGGTAGAGATAATAGTAGTGGAGATACAGGAAGTACCTCTATCTTGTGCCCCAAACACCAGCTGGTGGCAGGAGTATACCAGTTTGCTTGGGTGGCAGGGACCCACATCGGGGACGTGGTCATGGAAACGGGGTAATCAACAGGAGCTGTGGAACCCCAGAGGGGGCGTGTTGGAAATCAGTGGGTATACTTTTTGGTTGACACTCCCATTGGCATTTGGGGAGGGGATGGAAGCTAGGTGTCCTGCCATGTTTGGAATAGTCCCATACAACGAAAAATTATCTCCTGTCCCACATGCTTTTTGAATGTTCTACCAGACGAAACTCATTATAGATGTAAATGTAAGCGATACTTAGAACGTAATAATTCTGAAAATAAGTTCTAAGAAGTTACTCGAAGAGCCCAGTAATTTAGAAGACCATTCCATAGAGAGAAGCAAGCTTAAAAGGAAGAAAGATCTTGTCTGGAAATTACTGTGTAATTTACTCACGCTGTGCAGGTGTGAGCCAGCTTTATGCATTAAGCATTTCTAACTACAAATTCTCCTGAAAATCAAGGTTTCAATGCTGTTGGCCAGTTACTGTGCAATGGAACTAACTGAAAATCCGTAACAGGGATTTGAGATTTCTTTGAACAGACTTGAGCCAGAGTTAAATAACGGACTCATGAAATACAAGGATCTCATTGAATTTCATTGCTTTTAAAAAATTTAAAAGTATTGTTATAATATTGTCATCTGTGTACCTATTCTATTTTTTAAATAGCACCATAATACGAAACCTAGGTTGTAAGAATTACACTCTAGGATTTATTTTCTGGTTGCCGTTCTTTTTCAAGAACATTATTCTGATTCCTTCTCTGGAGGTACTCCGCGCTCCCTGCATCCTCACAGGACAGGGCCCCAAGTTCTTTTGAAGCAGCTGACTCTCTGTCACGAGAGCGCTCGCCCCAGTCATAAAGTAGGGAACCATGCTGATGCTGTCCTTGTTAGTAAGTCCCACTCATTTAGGATTTGGAGTCTGTAGCTTGCCTCCGTGTACGAGCCCTGTTTTCTTTATGTTGGCTTTGTTCTCAGACGCAGGTAAATGTTCTGCTACTAGTGCAACGCTGGCTTTTGTTCTAACGTCCACCCAGACCTCTGCCCTTCCATTTTTCTGTTCTTGTATAAGCAGCTCTGATCGTCTTCTCCTAAGTCCCAAGCGTCTTCCTTACCAGCGGGTACGGCAGCCGGCTGCAGGGTTGTGCCCTCCGGAGCAGGCGTGCTTGAGCCTTTCTGGTTTGAAATACATGTTACTTTATTGTAAATTATTGTATTTTTATTGATCCTTGCTGTTAAAAGAGTAGTTCTCAGTGGGGGACGATTTGCTGCCCAGGGGACATTTGGCAACATCTGGAGACATTCTGGATTGTTGTGAGTGGGGGTAAGGTGCTGCTGGCACGAGCGGGCAGAGGCCTGGGAGGCCTACAAGCCGCCCTGCAGGGTATGGGACCGTGCCAACAGGTTAAAAACCCTGTGTTAGAGTTAGGGTATTACATTAATATGTTGATTGGTGTGTAGATAGCTCGTGGAATCCTCCAATTTTATTTGGGGTATTGAGAGCAGTTTATAAAATATTTGTCATACAAAGAAGCTCGAAACTGCTGGCGTAAATCAAAAGAAGAGGACATAGTCTGGATAGACTTCGGATTCCCCACTTCTACCAAAGACCTCGAACTAGATATATATGTAGAAAATGACTTTTTTTTTTTTTTTTAGATTCTTTTATTTACTTATTTAAGAGAGCGAGAGATGCGGGGCTCGATCCCGGGGCCCTGGGATCATGACCCGAGCTGAAGGCAGACATTTCGCTGACTGAGCCACCCAGGCGTGCCAAATAGAAAATGACTTTAAAAAAGTTTTCTGTCCTTCAATCTCATGTGGAAGCCAAAGGTCAAATGTGAAACTCCAGTGCGCCCCAACTGCTGAGTTTCCATCCTTCCAGCTGTATTTCTTGAACGTCTGTCACCAAACAGTCTTGTTTCTGAAAACATTTGTTCAGCACCTGGTGAATCCGCAGTCTTTTCCCCTCCCGTTTTGGTGCTGAGTTTTTAGAACCCTTGAGAGGGTCTAAGTCCTCCACAAGATTGGGTGGAACCCTTCCCTCTCAGTCAGCATCCAGCGCTGAGTGAGTCTCGGTCACATCTCCCAACCTAGAGGAGCACAGCTGCAAGAAGGCCACGGGCTTCCTCCCTGTGCCACAAATATCTTGAGAAGAATGTCTCAGAATTATGTCAAGGCGTGGCACTTAGTGTGGCTAATATGTGGGAGAAGCGAGTTTGTATATAGTACCATTTAGCACATTCCTTCCCAAGATGCCTCAGGAAGCCTTCACTACAAATGGCATCAAACACATGAAATGGAAAATTCCAGAGTGTGCGAAACAAAACAGGGGGAGCAGACTTGGGAGGAGTTTCTTAGGCTCTTCCGGTGCAGTAACTTGGCAGCATTTGAACTCCAGTTCCACCATTTGTCACGCAGTGTGGCTTTGGCCATAACCTTATTCTTCGCCCCAACAGAGGTCCTTTCTGTACAGGGCATACGAAGCACCTAGCAATTGCCCGGCAAACAAAAGATGCCCCATGAGCTGCTTTTGCTTAATAAATCCACTCAAGGCTGCACGGTATGAGGGAAAGATGGACCCCAGCCACGTCAAAACTGGAGTGTGCTTTAAGCGCATTACACCCAGGACAGAGTGGTTAGCGATGGGGAAGGGGCTCCAGCATTAAGCCAGCCCTATACTTGGAGGCACTTAGGGGTTAATTAGACCTTCAAGCCATCTTAAGTTTCCCCTAGGTCAGTATGAGTGCTTGCTACATGCCAGAGCATACATGCATCATCTCATTCGATTGTCATGATAATCCAAAATATAGGTGTTATTGTCCTTTTTAGTGGACAAGGAAAGTGAGGCTCAGAGCAGCAAAGTGATTTGTCCAGGCTCGGGGTGGCAGGGGCCATGGGGCTAAGACAGGAGGAACCCAGGCATCGCTCTTACCCGCTGCCTTTGCACCTGATCAGGGCCTCATCCCTTCCTTCTGGAGAAATCACTGCCTAAAGCCAACTGGCACACCTTTTGGGCGGGGAGGCTTTGCGAAGTCAGCCAGCCCTTCTCCAGGACGCAGCTCCTGGGGGCGTTGCGCTCACTCCTGCAGACAGCGCAGCGCGAGGGGGGGCGCAATCCCCCCTCACTGCCCCCCCTCCCGCCCTTCCTTGGCTCCCCACTACCACATCTGCTTGGTGGAGAAATGGGTGGGGCCCAAAGAGCAGATTTACTGCGGCTCCCACGCCTTGGGCTCCATCCCAGCCGCGCGGAATTGGCGCGGTGACAAGGAGAAATGTGTTTGGCTGCAGGCTCAGTCGCTGAGAATTCATCCGGCACCTGCAGTCAGAAAAGCTTAACGCTGCAGTGGGCAAGGCCCCGCGCGGGCAGCCAGGACGCTGCGGAGGAGGGGCTGCCGGCAGGAGCCCGGCGCCTGCTCTCTAGCTGCTTGCAATCTAATGGAACAGAAGTGGTTCCCGGAGAATCTCCGAGAAGGAACAAGGTGGGGCGACTTTGAGATGAGGAACCTGAGAGGTCAAGTGCTCTGAGGTCACACAGCTAGTGAGGAACTGAATGACAGCTGCAGATTCTGTGACACCTACTTGAGCTCTTCTTTTTTTCTTTTTAAAAGCATGCAGAAAAAGAAAATTTAAAAATACAGCTAAGCAGGGGTGCCCGGGGCGGGGGAGCTCCCTCGGTTAGGTGTGGGACTCTTGATCTCAGCTCAGGTCTTGATCTCAGGGTCGTGAGTTCAAGCCCGGCACTGGGCTCCACGCTCAGTGTGGAGCTTACTTTAAAAAAAAAAAAAAATACAGCTAAACAAGAAAGGAGAAAACCAGCCCCAATCCCACTGCCCAGAGATAACCACCATCACTCCCTGGCTTTCTCTTTCTCTCTGCAGTTGTACACAAACATGTCCAGAGCACGTGCCATTGTTTTATAGCTGTTCTGGAACCCTGTCTCCTTTGTAACACCCACAGGCTATTTAAATGGCTCCCTGCTGGGGGCTGCCCCAGGGCCGAGAGGAGAGGGCACTTCTGGGATGTTCCTGTCCCTGCAGGTGGCCTGGGGCTCCAGGAGGGAGGAAGCCCTCCCCGCAGGGCATCAGGAGCTAGGTGGGTGAAGGTGACCCTTGGAGGGACGAGAGGATCCAAGTGAATCCGCAGGGGTAGTACTTGGAGTTGCTGAAGGCCGTGGGTTCGGGTGCAGGGACTGCGGAGGAGGGGCAATGTAGAGAGGGCTGTGCTTCGGCCTCCTGTAGGAGATGCCAGGAGCAGATGAGCTTGGCTTCGTGGAAACGAAGGGCCCTTCTCTGGGTTCTTTAGGTAACCAAAGCAACCGGCTTTCCGGCAGCTCCCCACATACCTGTTCAGAAGGCACTTCAGCCAGCAAGAAAGCATGAAGCCAGTGCTTTCCAAGGCTTACCCCTGGGAACACATATCCCACAGAAGTGTTCTCTGGAAAAAGGGTTGAAAAAAAGTTTGAGAAATGTGATCTACAGTCACCCCACCTCCAAGAATCGCAATGCGCAGAAGCTTACTTGTGGCCCGGGGAAGAAAGGAGATCTTAACCCAGGGTTTCCCAAATGTATTTTCTCAGAATAGCTTACTGCTATGGAATTTCCCTCTTGCCCTGGGCCCAGTGATGGAGAAGACACCGAGCCCCGGGCTGGGGGTCTGCCTCTTCAGGGCGCGTCCTTAGGGCGGTGGAAAGCCCCAGGCCTCGCAGGTGTCAGGTGGCCACACCCAGCCCTCGCAGGGCACTGGGGGCTGAAGTCCCTTCTCTCAAGGAAGGATTCCGCCAGCTCCAACAGTTCTGTCTCTGAAATTCATGCCGATCACATCTTCCAGAGAATACCTAATGGGTATGGTGGCCCAGGCAGTGAAATTTGTTGGTTAAATTCTCCCATTTATTCAACAAATATTTCTTGAGTTCCTACTATGTGCCCGTTACTGTTTAAGGCATTGGGGATTGAGGAAGGAATAAGATCTTTTCTTATTGCTCTAATGGGGCAACAGACTACGAACAAGTAACTGTCCTATATGTCGCTTAAGGACTATGAGAAAAATTTAAGTAGTGTAAGCATAGAGTGTGGGATGGGCAGACTGAGAGGAGATGCTATTTTATTCATTATTATTTTTGTAATTTTGCCTTAACAGGGTTCTTCGGTGATTAATAGAAACATGGGCTAATGAATTTCGTTTGAGTACTACTTAACTCTCTGTGTGTCCAATCTGGTGGTATTCTGTTTTTTGTTTTTTCTTTTTCTTAATTCCAGTAGAGTTAACATATGGTGTTGTATTAGTTTCAGGTGCACAATATAGTGATTCAACAGTTCCATATATAACTCAGTGCGCATCATAAGTGTGCTCTTAATCTGTTTCACCTATTTCACCCCTCTGCCACCCACTTCCCCTCTGACAACCATCAGTTTGTTCTCTAGAGTTAAGAGTCTGTTTTTTGGTTTATCTCTTTTTTTCCTTTGTTCATTTGTTTTGTTTCTTAAATTCCACGTGTGAGTGAAATTGTATGGTATTTTTCTTTCTCTGACTTAGTTCATTTAGCATTATACCCTCTAGATCCATCCATGTTATTGCAACTAGCGAGATCCCTTTTCTTTTTTAGGGCCGAGTAATATTCCATTGTATATACTTACACCATATCTTCCTTATCCATTCATCTATCAATGGGCACTTGGGTTGCCTCCATAATTTGGCTACTATAAATAAGAGGGAATGCAATTTTAGATAAGGTAATCTGGGAAGGCTTTTCTAAAGAGGTGACATTTGAACAGAGACCTGAAGAGATCTCAGGGCAGAGCATTTTGGGTGGAGAGAACAGCAAGTGTAAAGGTCCTGAGACAGGAACATGTTTGAGGAACAAAAGGAGGCCAGTATGGCTTAAGGGAGTAAAAGAGGGGGAGAGTGGTAGAAGATGAGGTCACAGAGATAGTGTGGACCAGTTCTTGTAGGACTGTGTGAAGGTCACAGGAAGAATTTTGGATTTTATTTAGGGTGAGCTAGAAAGCCACTAGAGGAATTGAGCAGAGGAGTGACACACAGTATAAGGGAGAACTTCTGCTTTCTAATGGGCATGAACAATTTTCTAAATGGTAAGAGCCCACTCTCTGTCTTTGGAAATAATAGAACTTACAAAAATTGAGTTTTATTTGATGACTGAAGGAAGATCTTACAAGGCCTCCAGATTGATCATTCATTCATTATACACTTATTAAGCATCTACTGTCTGCCAAGTTCTGTGCTAGGTACCAGGGATACAAATGTAGTTGACAAGACTCTCTTTTTTATATTTTATTTTTAGGTAATCTCTACACCCAACATGGGGCTTAAACTTCCAACCCCAAGATCAAGAGTTGTATGCTCTGCTGAGTCAGCCAGGTGCCCCATAGAGTTGATGGACTCTTAGTTCCCAACTTGTGATACCAAAAAAAAAAAAAAAAAAATCATGATTACTTTGTCCCCCTAGTTATATAGAATTTCAAGCGGCACGGAGTTCCATCTCGGTCGTATTTGGAGAGGTGGACGTCTTCCCTGTCCTTTACGGTTCCGTACGCATCCAGTAATTCACAGGTGCCTCAGAGGAGAAGGGCCTCTGGTCTCCATTCTGTCAGGGATAATGCCAGTGGTTTTCTCAAAGGCAAGAAGTTCCATCTGTTTGTACCAACCAGGGCTTCCAAGATCCTCCCCTTGTTCCAGGATCACAGCTTTTAAGAATTCAATCTCCTTATGGTCTGCTTGCTACTCTCAGTGCTCAGGTCACTGATGGTCTCTGCGTGGATGCATAAGGCACGGTAACCTTCACTCAAGCCTCTGTAACTTTTGGTTAGACAGACAAGTGAACCAGTATTGACGGTGGGTGAGGCTGAGCTGGGTTGGGACAGACTCTAGAGTTGTTTGCCTTAGAAGGAGTGAGCCAGAGGAGACTACACAACCCGTGTTCTATAGGATGTGTGTGTGTGTGTGTGTGTGTGAGTGAGACACCTGGGGGGCTCAGTCAGTTGAGCGTCTGCCTTCGGCTCAGGTCATGATCCCGGCATCTTGGGATCGAGCCCCGCATTAAGCTCCTTGCTCACCGGGGAGTCTGCTTCTCCCTCTGCCCGTTGCCCCCGGCTTCTGCGTATGTGCTCTCTCTCTGGCATGTAAATAAAAAAAAAATCTTTATAGTTGTGTGTGTGTATAATATGATTAATACAAAAATTATTCATTTGTTTTCAGTTTTGTGCAATAGGAAAAGCTGTGCAACAGGCTACTTCTGTTTATTGTGAAAGATGCTGAATTTATGATGACTGTAGAACAGAAACATGTGTATTTTTTTTCATTTCTTGGAGGTAGAAGGATTTTTAAGGATCATTTAGCTGAGATTTTGGGGTGGTTTTGGGGGTGCCTGGTGGCTCGTTGTTGGAGCACATGACTCTCTATCATGGGGTCATAAGTTTGAGCCCCATTTTGGAGGTAGAGTTTACTTAAAAAAAAAAAAAACACTAAAAAAATTTAAAAAAAAAATGAAAACTGATTTTGTCTTTAACCTTTTGTCCTTAACATCTTAACATTCTCTCCTTGACCTCTCTTAGTCTCCTCATCTCTCTGTTTTATACTTCAGAGAATAGGTACCCTCTATTACAGCCAGTCTTTTCTAGAAGCAATAACTGGTTGACTAGAATGCCATTTGTCTGTTTTTGCACCTCCTGACTTTGAGTAACTAGGGATTGAAGCAGTTTCTCTTTCAGCTCCCCCTCAGCTTGCATCTGTCTTCACTCTTTGCCCCTCCTTTTTTCTTTCATCCTCCTTCTCTATTCATTTACCGGTTTATTACAAGGAATATTATAAAGGGCACAAATGAATAACCAGGTAAAGGGATACAGAGGGTGGTCCAGCAGGATCCGAGCTCAGGAGATTCTGTCCCAGTGGAGTGCAGACTCCTTCCCGCACATGGATGCATTCACCCAACCCGAAGCTCCAAGTTTTGTTTCACTTTTTTTTTTAATAATTTATTCAGATTTCCTTAGTTTTTTTTGTTTTGTTTTGTTTTTGTTTTGTTTTTGAAGTAATCTCAACACCCAACATAGGGCTCGAACTCACAACCCTGAGATCAAGAGTCACATGTTCTAGTGACTGAGCCAGCCAGGCGCCCCTCCAGGTTTTGTTTTAAAGATCGCTTGAAACTCTGGGCGATGGGAGTCAGGCTGGGGTAGGTTAGTGCCAGGCCCCACACCCCCACCTGCGGCCTCCGCCCAGCCCTCGAGGCCGCAAGAAGCAGGGGCGCCGCCGGGAGGCGCCACAGCGGAGGTTTGCCCTCTCCTCCATACACGCAGGCTCAGGAAAGGCTTGGACAGCAGCCGGCCGCCGTCCTGGGCGCTAATGAAGTTTAGGAAGCGCTTAGCTGCAAAGGGCACGGATCGGGTAATTGAATTGGTGTCAGACACATAATGGCTTTGAGAGTCTTTTCTCCCTCATTTGGTAAAAACAGCCTTCACATCCTCCATAAAAGCTCAAGGAGGAAAGGCTGCTCACCCAGCTATATATCAACCCTGTCTGTTGAGTGGGAGTTTTGGGAAACCGTATGGAGAAGCACACTTTTTGAGAAGGCTTTGGGGACTGTTAATAGCAGCCTGGGCAAGGAAGGGCACAGGAAGAGGCTGCCAGGTGATAAAATATTAAAACCAATACCGACACTCGCTCTTCAAGGAATGCTCTTCATGGTCGTGTCAGATATCTGGGCTCTGCGGTCAAGTGGACAGTGAGCTTTGTGCTTTCTCAAAAAGAGTTTAATGGGTGCCATGATGGGGTGCCAAGCATGCTTAATGGGTGCCAGGCCCTTTGCTAAAAACTTATGCATTATCATTTAATCCTCATAACAGTCCAATGAGGGAGGCCCTTGTACTATTCCCATTTTACAGACAAAGAAACTGAGGCTTGCTCGAGATCACACAGTTGTGATGTAGCAAAGCTTGGCTTGAAATCTAGGATTGGGGTTCTAACACCAGTGTTTGTTTCTTCTTTGATAAAAAACTTAAAATGGAATACACCCATGTAGGGGAAAGCTGGCACTAAAGAGTTAACAGTGAGTTGACTCGGTCCCAGCAGACCCAGCCCGGATGCAGTCCTCATTACTGGCTTCTTGTGCTGCCCGCCAGCTGTATAGAACACACACAGGGATGTGTACGTTTGTGTGTCTGCATATGTGTATACTGATGGCCGTGTGCTCTCCGCTCTACCCGCGCCTTGTTTCCTTCATTTACTATGTCTTGGAGGCTTAAGCGTCCGTACGTAGAAGGCTGCCTGGCTTCTAAATGGCTGCGTAGTAGTTCACAGTATAGATATATGGGAACTTACCCAGTACACTCCCTAGGGACATTTAGGACTTTCCAGAGTTTTCTGGGGTTTTTGGCCTTTCTTGTTTTTTTGCCATCAGTAACAATGTTGCAATAAGCATCCC
Organism: Ursus americanus; assembly: GCF_024610735.1. Classification (NCBI taxonomy): domain Eukaryota; kingdom Metazoa; phylum Chordata; class Mammalia; order Carnivora; family Ursidae; genus Ursus; species Ursus americanus. The sequence goes on from NC_142133.1 coordinate 31,658,918, forward strand.
CAGGCAAATGGCTCCGCAAATGTGTGTGAGCAACGTTGTGCTTTCGGTCACGAGAGTGAGATGACCTGCAGGGACAGTTGGGGTCACTCACCAGGTCACTTCTTCATCTCCAGGGTATTGCTGATGGCCACCAGGGAGCCATCCGGGCTCTAGGCTTTGGGACGTCCTATACATACAACCTTAGATTTGATAGCGACAGACTTCAGCAGCGCCCAGGGCCCCAGGGACATTCCTGAAGGAAAATGACAGACTGTGGAGAGCACAGGTTTCTCTCTCCAGCCCCCATCTCATCACACCCCACTTGGGGCAGCCAAGAAATGTGTAGGGCTCATGGGTTAAGCCTGCCACTCCAGGCAGGTGGAGCCCCACCGTGCCTGGCTTGCCTAAGGAGGCACGGGCTGAAATCCAGACAGACGGAGCAGCTCGCTCAAGGTCACACAGTAAATATGGCGGGAGGGGCTGGCGCGCGCTCTTCCGTCTCCTCTGCGCTACTCCCTCCATTGCTCCCTCTTGGCTCAACACGTTCTCATTAATGGAGCATTGCCTCTTCTCTAGCTCGAAGGAAGGCTTGAGGAGCCCCTGAAGCCACTTCTGGGCCTGGGGCAGAGGGTGCAGGCTGCCCTTTTGTCACCTTTTTGCCTTCCCTTTACTAGAGTGGAGCTGGCTTTTTGTCTCATGGGGTGGATGTTTTGTATATAAACTGCTGTTATCTTAGTATCAGTCAGGACGTCTTTGGTGGTAACAAACCCCAAATTATACTGGCTTAATACCAAGATTTATCTTGTCCTTACTCATTTACTCCCTGAGCCAGGCCACTCCCCGTGTCAGCTGTTCTCCCTGGAGTGACTCAGGGCCCCCGTGTGCTTTCATCTTGTGGCTTACCACCGCAGTGGGTGACTGCCCTGGGGTGGGGTGCAGTGCTGGGAGGGGAGAATAGAATGCAGGAGGCTCACGAGCTGACTCTCGAAGGCCTCTCTCGGTCACTTCCCCTCCTAGCCCACTGGCCAGAACGAGGCCCGTGCCCACACCTAACTGCAAGGGGCGTGTGAGTGGTGATGGGGGGTCCCACGGATGATCCTGGGAAGTACGTGTCTCTGCCAAACCCTGGGGCTCTGGGGTTGGGGTACGTGGGCTGCATGAAGCAGGGCAAGTGACCACAGGACTGTGGGGCTATTGTTAATAATAGTCGATCTGGGGACCGATATTAGCTTCTAGGCGTCACTCAATTGCTAATCTATCTGCAGAGAACTTTTATTTGACAATCAGATGATTAAGAAAAATACATGTGCAGAAAACGTCACACAACAAATGTAGAGTGTCATCTTAGTAAATTTATTATAAGGCAAATACTCTTGAATCTCCCTCCCAAAGCAAGAAACAGAAGTTAATAGAATTAGTTGTTATAATTTTTGGACTCGGTGCTCTGTGTCGCCAAACTTGAGTCTAATGCAGCTTTGGAAAAATGAAGCTTTCTGTTTCAGAGGTACAGAGCTCCACTGTTATGCCGAGGCTGTCGAATCTCGGCGAGGAACTTGCGATATACCCACGGGAGGGAGTGAGGAGCCCCTCCCACCCCGCCATGAACGCGTGGACGGGGTGTGGGGAGCCTGGGGCAGGCCGGCCAGCAGTCTTTCCGAACGGTGCACTTGGTTCCTGGGTCAGCCTGCTCCTTGTGGCCCCGCTGCTGCCCGGGAACGCATCTGCCCTGAGCGGCAGCCACGCCTACCATGCGGCATCTCCTCCAGGCCCAACTGCAGCCTGGAGGTCAGCCTGACCCCGGGGACTCCCAGCTCTGGGCAGAAGCCCCGTTGCCCCTGCCAAGGTATGTGTCAGCCTAGAAGCAGCACTCCGTGTTTTGGGAACTTGTAAAAGCCTAATCCTAGAAAGACTGCGTGTTCCTGGCTGCCGGCTCGCCCCGCCTCCAGGGAGCCCACGCACCTGCGGGGAGGCAGCGCTGGGCAGGACCCTCCCATCTCGATCTGTCACTGCATATTTCGAGGCTCAAGTCAGACTCGGGGAAGTATGGCTTTCTCCTCTCTCCACACCCTGGTCCCCTGCACCCGGGAGGCCGCTGACCCAGTTTTTGATGGGAAAATGAGAATCTCTGTGCCAAGTCATAGGAGAGGAGAGGGAAGCGAACACCATGCTGCCTTAACAGAACCCAGACACGACCCTCCTTCTGAGGAAGGGGCAAGGAACCTGGGCCTTCCTGCCCTTATCAGAGCGTTTGGAACAAGCTCCCCAAATACCAGAGGCTGCATGCAAACCTGCTTCACTGTCACCAAGAGGAATGATGAATCATACAAAGCACGAATTTCTCTCGTCCCCAAATACTGCATATGTACTTACTTTTAGTGTCATTTTACATGTGCGAGGTATTTTTTTAAAAATTCTTTTCTCTCTTTTTTTCTAAACCCAAAACACCAGCTGTAAACCCCACCGCTTCCTTCCCCTCTAGGTCTGCAGCAGTAGGAGGTGGGGGCGGCAGACGGCTGGGCCCCCTGTGCTCTGAGTCAGGCCTCCCTCTTGGGCGGCTTGCTGTATGCAAAACAAATTTAAAAGCTGGGGAATGGCACTTAGGGGCCCACAGGCATGAGGGAAGGCCAAAAATATTTGCAGAGGCACACGCTCTGTTCACAGAATGAAAGGCCACTATGTAAATAACTGGGCTCCGTTGGGGCAAGGCATCTTCAGAGTGGCTTCTGCTTGTCACATCGAGCCAGCAAGGAAGCAAGGACGTTCATTCAAAAGCAGCACGCAGGAACCCTACCACAGCCTCCTGGCCCCAGAAGGTAGACTCAGAACGGGACCGCAGCCTGGGGTCCCACGTTTCTTTTTTTCTTGCCCTTTCTCCTTCGCTGCACACCGCACAGGGTGGTTTTGTGATGGCCTACAATGTCAGCTTTCAGGGCTGGGCAGACATGATCAGTTTTCTCTCCCTTGGCAGGGGAAGGCTTCTTTGGAAGACACTCAAAAGGCAACCATAGTTACTAATGGAGCATGGCAAGCATGAGACAGAGGTAGTTATTACCCAGGCTTGACCAAAAAACGAAAAACGTGGGATGGTTTTTGCATCAAGCCACAGATATTCATTCCAAAGGCTCCCAGGTGAGCACAGAAGCAGACCAGACACACCTGATACCCCTTGCAGCATTGCCCACGACTCCCAGAAAGCCCACACAAACATGAAAACTGGCAACAGCCCTCTGACCACACTGGGGCCATGAGCCAAGATCCAGGCAGAATTTTCACTAACCGCATTGTCCATTGGGATGCGTTCAGAAGAACATTCTTGGATTTCATGCCATTTGTGTTGGCCCCTCTGAACGAGAATAGGACAGGCAGCCCCCGAAAGTGAAAGAAAGAGTTTTGTCAGTGATAATCTTCCACCTGGGCAGGCAGGAAGTATCTTCCAGGTCAGACACAGCCTCGTTTCCTCTTCCTCTTCTGCCTTTCTCCAAAGCAACAATCACTGTCGTTTCCAGCACACACCACAGTGAAAGAAGAATGGCTAAGGCATCATCATCTTCAGATGCTGACTTGCTAGAGGAAGTGTCCTCAGTGGGGAGAGAAGGGAAGGGGGCGGGGAGTGGCTGCTCAAAGGTCTGTAAGCTACCCTGGATTCCCCAGTCTCATCAGAGAGCCCAAGAGCAGAGCAGAAGAAACCACGTTGGCTGGTTCAGAAATATCCCAGAGAATGCTCAGCAGGCACGAACACCTCAGCTAAGCAGACTCAGAGCCACAGAGGAAGCTGCCAGCACCCAAGTGGGAGGCTGAGCATGCTGCATTTACCTTGTCTGACGGCCAAGGCTGAGCCCGGGAGAGCGCTCTCCGTGTGAATACCAACAAGGCAATGAAAAGAGAGGAGAACCTGAAGGAGAGAAGAACCGCCCTCAAGACTTGGGGCAGCACCTCTCTCTGAACATTACTGTTCTGTAAGGAACAGATTCTAATCTTAGACAACCGCTGCCCTTGTCTTTGGGAAGATGCAAGAAGATATGGCCTCAGGGCGCCTGGGTGGCTCAGTTTAGTGTCTGACTCTTGATTTCGGCTCAGGTCATGATCTTGGGGTCATGGGACTGAGCCCTGAGTCAGGCTCCACGTTGGGCATGGAACCTGCTTAAGATTGTCTCTACAGAGCAATCTACACTTTCAATGCTATCCCGATCAAAATACCGAGGACATTTTTCAAAGAACTGGAACAAATAGTCCTTAAATTTGTATGGAAACAGAAAAGGCCCCGAATCTCCAAGGAACTGTTAAAAAGGAAAAACAAAGCTGGGGGCATCACAATGCCGGATTTCGAGCTGTACTACAAAGCTGTGATCACAAAGACAGCATGGTACTGGCACAAAAACAGACACATAGACCAATGGAACAGAATAGAGAACCCAGAAATGGACTCTCGGCTCTTTGGGCAACTAATCTTTGATAAAGCAGGAAAAAACATCCGGTGGGAAAAAGACAGTCTCTTCAATAAATGGTGCTGGGAAAATTGGACAGCTACATGCAAAAGAATGAAACTTGACCACTATCTCACACCATACACAAAAATAAACTCCAAATGGATGAAAGACCTCGATGTGAGACAGGAATCCATCAAAATTCTAGAGGAGAACATAGGCAGCAACCTCTACGACATCGGCCAAAGCAACCTTTTTCATGATACATCCCCAAAGGCAAGAGAAACAAAAGATAAAATGAATTTATGGGACTTCATCAAGATTAAAAGTTTCTGCACAGCCAAGGAAACAGTCAGAAAAACTAAGAGGCAGCCCACGGAATGGGAGAAGATATTTGCAAATGACACTACAGATAAAGGACTGGTATCCAAGATCTACAAAGAACTTCTCAAACTCAATACACGAGAAACAAATAAATAAATCAAAAAATGGGCAGAAGATATGAACAGACACTTTTCCGATGAAGACATACAAATGGCTAACAGACACATGAAAAAATGTTCAGAATCATTAGCCATCAAGGAAATTCAAATCAAAACCACACTGAGATACCACCTTACGCCAGTTAGAATGGCAAAAATAGACAAGGCAAGAAACAACAATTGTTGGAGAGGATGTGGAGAAAGGGGATCCCTCCTACATTGTTGGTGGGAATGCAAGTTGGTACAGCCACTCTGGAAAACAGTGTGGAGGTCCCTTAAAAAGTTAAAAATTGAGCTACCCTATGATCCAGCCATTGCACTACTGGGTGTTTACCCCAAAGATACAGACGTAGTGAAGAGAAGGGCCATATGCACCCCAATGTTCATAGCAGCAATGTCCACAATAGCTAAATCGTGGAAGGAGCCGAGATGCCCTTCAACAGGTGACTGGATTAAGAAGTTGTGGTCCATATGTACAATGGAATATTACTCAGCTATCAGAAAGAACGAGTTCTCAACATTTGCTACAACATGGACAGCACTGGAGGAGATAATGCTAAGTGAAATAAGTCAAGCAGAGAAAGACAACTATCATATGATTTCTCTCACCTATGGAACATAAGAACTAGGATGATCGGTAGGGGAAGAAAGGGATAAAGAAAGGGAGGGGGTCATCAGAAGGGGGAATGAAACATGAGAGACTATGGACTATGAGAAACAAACTGAGGGCCTCAGAGGGGAGGGGGTTGGGGGAATGGGATAGACCGGTGATGGGTAGTAAGGAGGGCACGTATTGCATGGTGCACTGGGTGTTATACACAACTAATGAATCATCGAGCCTTACATCGGAAACCGGGGATGTACTGTATGGTGACTAACATAATATAATAAAAAATCATTAAAAAAAAAAAAAAAGATTGTCTCTACATCCTTCCCCTGCCCCTATCTCTTTCTCCCTCTCTTAAAGAAAAAATAGATATGGCCTCAATGGAACTGGCTAAAGCAGGAACTAGAAGGACCCCTTATCAGATACAATTTGTAAATATTTTCTCCCATTCAGTAGGTTGCCTTTCATTTTGTGATGGGCTCCTTCCCTGGCAGAGGCTTTTAGTTTGATGCAGTGCCGCTTGTTTATTTTTGCGTGTGTTGCCTTGACTTTTGGTGTCAAATCCAAACAGTCACCACCAAGATGCAGGTCCGGAACTTGCTGCCTAGTTTTCCAGTTTTATTGTTTCAGGTCTTACATTCAAGTCTTAATCCATTTTGAGTTAATTTTCGTGTATGCTATAAGATAGCGATGCGGTTTATTCTTTTGCATGTGGCTGTCCATTGTTCCCAGCACCATTTATACTCCTGGCTCCTTTGTTGTATATTAATTGGCCATATGTAAGTGGGTTTATTTCCAGGGTCCTTATTCTGCTACATTGATCTGTGTGTATTTTTATGCCAATACCATACTTTCAGCTTTTCACCACCAAGTATGATGTTAGCAGATTTGTCATTATGACCCGTATTTTATTGAGGTACATTCCCTCTATACCTACCTTGTTGAGCATTTTTATCATAAATGGATGTTGAATTTTGTCCATTGCTCTTTCTGCATCTATTGAGATGATCATATGATTTTTATCCTTCATGTTGCTACTGTGGTATGTCCTGTCGATTGATTTATGGATATTGAACCATCCTTGCATATCTGGAATAAATTCCACTTTATTATGATTTATGATCTAATGTTTTGCTGAGTTTAGTTTGTTATATTTTGTTGAAAAATTTTGCATCTGTGTTCACCAGGGATATTGTCCTGTAATGTTCTTTTCTTGTGGTGTCCTTGTCAGGTTTTCATATCAGGGTGATGCTGGCCTCATAAAATGAGTTTGGAAGTGTTCCCTCCTCTTCTGTTCTTTGGAAGAGTTTGACAAGGATTGGTATTAATTCTTCTTTAAATTTTGGTAGAATTCACCAGTGAGGCCCTCTCTGGTCCTGGACTTTTGGTTGTTGGGAGGTTTGTGGTTACTAATTCAGTCTCTTTGCTGGTAATCAATCTGTTCAAGTTTTCTACTTCTTCTTGATTCAGTCTTGGTAGCTTGTATATTCACTCTTGGTAGCTAGTAGCTTGGTAGCTGAGATCAAGACCTGAGCTGAAATCAAGAGTCGGCTGCTTAACCCACTGAGCCCCAGGCGCCCCCTCTTTCATTTCCTTCTATTCATTGGAGTCCTCTCTTTTTTCTTGGTGAGTCTAAAGATTTACCAATCTTGTTTATTTCTTCAAAGAATCAGAGCTTAAGTTTCACTGATCTTCTCTACTGTCTTTTTAGTCTCCTTTTCATCCATTTCTACTCTGATATTTGCTATTTCCTTCCCCTACTAACTTTGGGCTGAGTTTATTCTTTTTCTAGTATCCTGACGTAAAAAGTAGGGTTTTTAATTTGAGAACAATCTTATTTATTAATGTATGCATTTATCACTGTGAACTTCCCTCTCAGAATAGCTTTTGCAGCATTTTATAGATTTTGGCATGTTGTGTTTCCATTTTCATTTCTCCCAAGGTATTTTTTAATTTCTCTTTTGATTTTTTTCTTTGATTCTGTTTGTTCCGTAGCATGTTTTTAAATCTCCACGTCTTTGTGAATTTTCCAGTCTTCTCCTTGTAATTGATTTCCAGTTTCATACCATTGTGATTAGAAAATATGATTGTGATAGGATTTCACTCTTCTTAAATTTATTAAGCCCTGTTTTGTGGTCTAACATGATTACCCTAGAGAATGTTCTGTGTGCTTGAGAATAACATGTATTCTGTTGCTTTGGATGGAATGTTCTGTATATATCTGTTAGGTCCATCTGGCATAACGTGTCATTGAAGGCCACTGTCTCCATACTGATTTTCTGCCTGGATGAACTATCCACTGATGAAAGTGGGCTATTAAAGCCCCATACTATTATTCTGTTGCTGCTTATTTCTTTCTTAAGGTGTGTTAATATTTCCTTTATATATTTAAGTGCTTCTATGTTGGATGCATAAATATTTACAAATGTTATATCCTCTTGTCGGACTGACCCTTTCATCATTATGTAATGCCCTTCTCCATCTCTTATTGTAGTCTATTTAAAGTCTGTTTTGGCTGACATAAGTATAGGTATACAGCCCTCCTTTGGTTTCCTTAGCATAGAATATCTTTTTCCATCCTTCCACTTTCCATCTTTGAGTCCTTACATCTGAAGTGATTCTCTTACAGGCAGCATATAGTGGGGTCTGTAGAGACATATTATAATTAAAATGCCAAAAGTTAAAGACAAGGAATCTTTAAAGCAGCAAGAGAAAAACAACTCGATATATACAAGGGAAACTTGATAAAAAAAAAAAAATCAGATTTTTCAGCAGAAATTTGCCGGCCAGAAGAGATTGGCATGATATATTCAAAGTGCTGGGAGAAAAAAACTTCCAACCAAGAATTCTCTACCCAGCAAGGTTGTTATTCAGAATCGAAGGAGAAATAAGTTTCTAGAGAAGCAAAAACTAAAGGAGTTCATCGCCACTCAACAGGCCTTACCAGAAATGTTAAAAGGAAGTCTTTTTTAAGTTTATTTCTTTAGTAATCTCTACACCCAATGTGGGGCTTGAATCCACGACCCCAAGATCAAGAATCACGTGTTCTTCCGACTGAGCCAGCCAGGTGCCCCTAGAGGGATGTCTTTAGGCTGAAAGGAAAGCATGCTAGTAAGTAACAGGAAAACATATGAAAAGTATAAATCTCGCTGGTAAAGGTAAATATACAGTGAAATTTAGAATACGGTGATGTTGTAAGGGTGGTGGGTCAATCACTTATAAAGTGAGCACAAAGGATAAAAACAAAAGTAGTAAAAAGAACTAATTAAAGGATACACAAGATAAAAAGATGTAAAATATATTAAAAACAAAGTGTAGTGCAGGGAGTAAAAATGTAGAGCGTTAGGATGCATTCAAACTCAAGCCGTTATCAACTCAAAATTGACTGTTCTTTTAAGTTGTCCTATGGAAGCTTCATGGTAACCACAAAGCAAACACCTACAGTAGATACGAAAAAGAGAAAGGGATGTAAGTGTACCACTGCAGAAAAGCATCAAACCACAAAGGAAGAAAGCAAGAAAGCAAGAAAGCAGGAAAGCACAAAGAAAGAGAGGTACAGGAACTACAAAACCGCCAGAAAACAACAGAATGGCAATGAGCACATACCTATCAATAATACATAAATGGACTAAGTTTTCCAATTAAAAGAGCGGCTGAGGACATATTTTTAAGTAAAAACAATATATACTCACACACATCTATGTACAAATGCATAGGAAAGTCCAGAAAAACATACAGTGCTTACTTTTGGTGGGACAGGAGAGTGTTACGGGTTGCACGGTCTCCCCCACATTAATAATGGCGTTCTAAGCCGTAGTACCTCAGAATTTGATCTTATTTGGAGAACTGAGTCTTTATAAAGGTAATCAAATTTAAAAATTAGGTCTTTAGGGTGGGCTTTTAATCCAGTGTGACTGACATCCTTATAAAAAGGGGAAATTTTCTACACAGACATATACAGAGGGAAGATGATATGAACAGACGTAGGAAGAAGGTGGCCATTTATAAGCCCATGTAAAAGCCTGGAACAGATCTTTCCCTCACATCTTGCGTTTGGACTTCTAGCCTCCGTAACGGAGACAATGCATTTCTGTTGTTTAAGCTACCCAGTCTGGACTTTGTTATGGCAGCCCTAGCAATCTAAGACAAGCAGACTCCCATTTTTATATTTCTGTAGTATATGACATTTTTATAATGACTATGTATGCTACTTCTATAATCAGAGCACCCCCCCTCAATTTTTAATTTTGGAAAATGAGAGAAGAGACAGAAGATGGGAGAAGAGGACCAGGCATGACTATTACATAACTGGTTTTATTCCTCTTCAGTAAATAGGGAGCGTACTTCCTGCTACTCGCTCTGTCCCGGCTCCACCCCCACCAACACTGCCCTTTAGGTGGCCAGCTTGCCCTGAGGCGACTACTTGCTGAGAAGACCAGTGGGCCCTAATCTGCTAGGTGATAACTAGGGTCTGGTCATGCAAGATGTCACCGGGGCCATCTCCCTTCATTCCACACATCTGGTTCAGGCCTAGACAAAGTGCGGCATTTCTAACCATCTCGCCCCACGAGTCAGAAGTCCGAGGCCTGCAGGAAGAATGCCCGCAAGCAGCTGGCACAGTTTTACGAGCCCTGGCCCCTCATTCCCGTGGAGGGGCTGCCTGCTCGAAAGCTACATTAGAGTAACAAACCACCCTAGGAGTCCTCGTAGAACAGAATTCTTCCAACATTTTTCATCTGGGAAGGTGTCCTGCTTTTCCAGGGCGGGGGTGGGGGGTTGCCCACTGTTGGGGATGTGAGGTGGGGAGCAGCAGGGAGGAGCAGAGGCCCAGGAGAGGAGGGCACTGACATGCAGGGGTCAAGGCCACCAAAGAGGGCTGGAAGGTTTAAGCCAGCAGCGGTCCGCAAGACCCTGTGCTCCAATCCTGGTCAAACAGGCTGAGCCAGATCCAGCCCTCTGAGAAGAACTGCTCAGACAGAGGCCCCGGACTTGCTGGCAAGTTGCATGCATTGGTCCCGGAGGAATCCAGTCAGCCTCGGACACTTCTGCAGCCAGCACGTGGGCCAGCAAGGAATCCAAACTGAACTTAGAACTGCAGAGAGGTTAAGAAAAAGAAATCTCAACGTATAAGCGGTAGGTCTAAATACTCACAAAATAGCCGAAATGACTTTGGCCTCTTGTGCTTCAAGAGGTTGTCCTCTCCAGTTGCTGATGTTTCCAGAATACGGGAGGAACTGAGGACAGGACTAGCATTTCGAAGCGCCTCCTGTGTACTGCACTGTAACCACAGCATAGCCTTCGACCTTCCCAATGTGCCGAGGACAGGTGGTAGTCCACTTGCTCTACCTGAAAAAACCAAAGCTCCGAGAGGTGAAGTCACTCGCCCGAGGGTTAATGGCTAATGATGGCGGAGATGTCCAACCACACGAATGAACGAATGCACTTTATGCCTGCTTTCTCTCACCTGAGTGGAAACGATCCCTCTTCTCGGCAGAGGTTTAAAGGAGATGACGTGTGCAGCGCTCCCGGCTCCTGGCTAAGCACACGGGGCACCAGGTGACCAGCTAATCCTGAGGCAGCCTGATGGGCCCAAGAACGCAGGGAGGACTGAGCAAGGCTCTTGACTGGTGACCCCTTTTCAAGCCCCAAAAGGGAGGTGAACAGAGGTATGAGAGCGAGGCCGGGAAAGGACCAGGGCTCACCAAATTTCTTGAAAACATGTTTTCCATTGGATGTCTTTACTTCTTCCATGTTGGCTCTTGACCCCACTATAATCTTTATCTCCTTCCTACTCTGAACAGTTTTTGTGTTCTCCGATCATCTCTTAGTTACTAACCTTTATGGCTTGTTTCTCTCCTCTTGCTTTCCAACTTCCAGCATCTTCTATTGTTTTTTACCTTCGCCAGTGGCTTGTTAGAGTTAAAAGACGGAGGGCCCCTCTACATGTCTTTTTAAGGCCCCTGCTCGGTTCTCTAGAGAGGAGCTGAAACTTTCCTCTGTGACCCTTAAAAGACCCCACACTTTACTTCCTCCCAGGGATTGCCACTGTAACTTTTGAGCATCCAAAAAGCCCATGTGGAAGGGAAAGCGGGCAAAATGTCACTGAAACATAACCACTCTGAGGAGACCAAGGGTCTTGCAGTGTTAACAATTGTTTTCCGTGAGAAACTGTCTTCTAAACTCCACACAAACCCACCCACCCGAGGTTCAGCAGGAATTGGTGGAAAACAACTCGGAGGAAGTACAGCTGTTCCCTCTGAGGAGCACGCGTGGGGGAAGCCAGGCCTGGGGTTCGGGGGTGTTCCCGGGGCTGTGACATACAGCATTCCTTTCGCTTGAGGCATCCAAGCCCAAGGAGCTGCAGTCTCCCCTCGGGAATATGACATAACTGCAGCCGGGAAGGGCCTCACAAAAACAGACCAGTGTCCACGCGTCCTGCTCCAAAGGAAGCCCCTTCCCATCCTCTGCGAGAACTCTCGCGTGTGCCGAGACAAATACCCCAAAGTCAACGATCTGATAGGATGTGTTTATATTTACACGGTACGTTGTAAAGCAATGGCTACATTGGTCATACATATTAGAAAACATAAAAAAAAGTTAACTAAAATGTACATCATACACTTGTATATATATTTTTTACACATAGGTAAAAAGGCTTATAAAAAAATCAATACAACAGGGTTTTAGTATACAGGTAAAGAATGAATTATGCTTCAGGCACTTTAATTTGTTAATGTGAGCAAATAGCTTGGGGGGGGTGGTCAGAGGAAGCTTCCAAATAAATCTTTTGGTTAATGTTTTGTTACCACAGATACAAAAATAAAATCTGAATAATTTCTCTCAAATGATTGACGTCAGTATGGCAAAGCTGACTGGGAAAATACTACACACTGTTCAGCTGCAGTGTGGCAATTAGAGACGTATTTACATCAATGTCCCCATGGCTATTCTTGTGCCCTTAACCGCTTGCTGCCTTCACAGACCAAAACGTAGAGGCGGAGTAAGATTCACAAGCACAACTCTTCAACGGGGTGGAAAAGGACAGGGGGTAAATAAGTGAATGGGGACTACAAACAAACAAAACGCGGCAGGATGTGTGTTCCTAGTGAAATAAATAGGGGCACTTGAACTGAGGTCTAACAAACCTACATTAGTGTTGTGCTTTGTAGAGAGGAGAGACCTTGAGAAAGGCCCTGAGGAAATGCCTCAGGATGGGGGGCTGGGTGGGAGAGGGGGCTGGTCTCTCAACAGGGTCTGGAGGCTGGCTGGAGGTTTTCTACATGTTCTCCAGGCTGGGAAGCAGTTCTCTCGTCTTCCATCACCAGACTGACAGCTGTCTGCTCCTTTTCCAGGCCGGAAGGCCCAAACCAGTCACTCCAACAAACGAAAACATCTACCAACTAACTCATAAGCACACGGAGTATTTACACCGATGATCTGACTAAAGAAGTGTGATGGGCGCTCGGAAGAGCTGAAAAACGTTCCATGAAGGTAAGCATGGCTAGCACTTTCCCAATATGATTGGCAGACTGGAAAAAAGTCCCTTTCCTTGAAGACTGCTGTCCTGTGTGCAATAGAGAAGGGATGGGGAAAGTGGAGATACAGAGAGCAGGCCATGCCCTCAGCTGGCAATTACCACAGGAAGATCATGGCGGGAAGAACAGCCAGCCTTGACAAGCCTGTACCCCACGGTCTCCATGATGTTCTGATTGTACTATGCTAGGTACCACTCTTCACTTTTTTCTTTCTGCAACAAGATTTGGCTACTCCTTGCAATATATTAGAAAAATACTCTTTTCCAGCTAATCAGAAGCCTCCTACATGGCAAGGCGACAGGCAGACCCAGACTGCTGACCTAACCATCTGTGCACCCGAACTGGCAAGTCTGGGATTGGAGATGCAGGAGAAAGACACTTCGGCATTGGAAGGGTTTTTACATATGGCCTTGTTTTCTTCCCTCAAGTACGAACGAAGAATTTGGTGATGTGAAATTCAGTCCAGAATGAAAACAAAAACAGAAACCCACAAACAAAATGAAACCCACCACTCTTCAGATTAAGGATATTTAAAATGTTACCCCCCCCACCACCACCACAGAAAATAGCCAGTGGGGGGGGGGGTGGAAGGAAGCTCCTCTAATTTTATTTACCACAACCTCAGTGTTTCTCATGGAACTCTTTGGAGAACGTGTGTGTGTGTGTGTGTCTGACTAGACTATTTCGTTCGCAAAACAATGAGCACAATGTCTTAGTGTTTTCTTCTAATAAATATTCCTAAATTTTTAGAAGTGGTGGTGACACAATTTTAAAAAGTTCTATTTAAGGGGTTACCGGGGAGGATCAGAGAGACCTGAAATCCCCCTTTTCTAGCCCTGGTCCATGAGGATGCAATGCGGTTTAAGGAATTTTCCTGATTCACACAAGTTAATCTGAAGTTAAGGCTCAATTCTCAGTCATTTTATGGGTGAATGTTTTGCATCCGTAAATAATTGACAGATTTTGGGGGGAGGGAACAGAAAATGATGGGCTCCAGACAGAAACTGCAGCTTACTTGGGAAATTTAGCTTTACAAAAGTTAAAAGCGATCTTGTTTTGTGGTAGAAGTTTGTTAACTAGCTCACCTCCTAGACATAATCTGACTGTAGGTTCAAATACTTCTGGTGGGGTTTCATCTTTCTGACACTACCTATCCGCAGGAACCCGCAAGCCGAGCCAAGAGAAAGAGGGTCTCGGAAAAACCAACGACAAACCCCACCCCAAACCTGCAGTTCCGACTACAGGCGCCTTTGCACTGGAAGAAGAGGCGGGTAGGAAAGACATGAAATCAACGCGTGTATAAGACAGATTGATTACAGATTGTTAATACACGAGTGTCTGCGCGGAGGTGCCTTTCCTTCGAACACTGTGTGCGTGCGTGTGTGTCTGGGTGTGTGGCTGATGCAGAGTGGGTGGCTGGGGGGCGGGGGGAAGTGCAGAGTCCACCAGGCGGGCTCCCCAGGCTGGAATAGCGCCTCAAGGTACCAGGGAGCAGGGAGGAAGGTGAGAGTATGTCGGAGACACAAGCTCCCTTGTGGCTGTGGGAGGAGGAGGAGGGAAAGGAGGCAACGGAGTCACACGGCCGCTTTGTGCTTCCCGCCGCAGCACCTGCACATCACTCCGCAGTGGTAGCAGGCCCGAAGGGGCAGGTAACAGCACATACAGGGGGCCAGGAACGACAAGGCAATAAGAGCCATCCACCGGAGGCAAAACTTCTCGTCGCTAGTGTCGCACGAGCACGGGTCTGTGTAGTCCCCCTCGGGGTCCGACATACAGTGATAGAGCATGCTGTCCGCACACCACATACAGCTCACGCGGCGGATGCAAGTTCTCACGGAGTCGGGCGCGTCCTGACAGTGGCCCCTCCGGTTCTCCTCGTGGTTGAACATGTCCCTGCAGTACTCGCACCGGGAGCGCTCGCCGTCCTCCTTCCGCCGCCGGGACTTGCCCCGGGACGGCTGGGTCTTGATCACGCCGCCCCCGCGCCCTTTGGGGTCCTCGCCGAGGCCAAAGTCCGAGGAGTCCACGTACGGGTAATTGTAGTCGTGCTTGGGGACGTCGCCCTTGGCGAAGCGCACGTACGAGTCGGCGTCGTCCGACGTGTCCGGGGACTTGCCCCGCACGGGCGCGTGCCGGTAGTCCTCGTAGCCCGTCAGCCAGATCTTCTCCCTCGGGTTGATGCGCACGATCTCCTCGTCGTCGTCGGGGAAGCTCACCTGGCGGTAGGGCCTCGGCATCGGCTGCCCCGGGAGAAAGGACACAGCATTTTATAGCAGCGGCAAAAACAAACAAACTCCTCCACTGTGTACCCTTGGCCTTGACCGAGGCATTTCTTGAAAAACAAAAAACAAAAAAACGGACCCATCCTGGAATTACTGGACATCTCCTTGGTCCAAGCTGTGATTTTAACCCACCCCTGGGTCGGAAATCCATTCGTGGAGGTACTCCCGCACAGACTGTAAAACGGCCCTCTGAATTCTTGGAAGCTGAACACAATCCACCCAGAGGGAGCAGCAGGACCTGAGAGGCCCCTGCCCACCTCCCTTCATTCACCTCCTCCACCGAGGAGGCGGTGACCGCAGTCCTGACTTCTGACGGCTTAGACTAGTTTCACCCATTTCTGTACAACACGTTCCCTTTTCCAAGATCGGCTTTTTTCCCGGTGAAATAGAAAAGTACGGGAGCTCGCGGCCTGTTGTACAGGTGGCCTAGGTGGGTATCTGTGTGTATGTGAGAGCTGCATACTGGGCCGCAACAGAAAATGCAATCTGCACTGAGTCATGTTCAAGAAAGCAAAATGGATGCGAGGAGCTAGGATACAGGGGTATCCTGTCATCTGGTTGGGAAGATGCAGAAAGGGGAGGAGTGCAGATCCGGAGGCTGACTGCCTGGAGTCTGAATCCTGCCAGGATCTCACAGATGGTGAGGGGCAGGCTGGAATGGGAGCTCAGGCAGGCCAGACCCAGAGCCCCACCCCCGCCTTCCAAACCCACCCCACCTCGCATTCTCCTAGAGGCAAGAGAGTCACCTCCGCAGCCAGCAGCCAGTCCTGCTATGGCTTGCAGCGAGGCCCTGTCCAGGGTGGCCGGCACCAAATCCGGACTTATGATAGACACAGGTACACCTGCCCGACCCAGTCACTCTCTGTGTGGCAGAGAGAGAGATTTTCCACCTCTGAGGTCCTCTGGGGATGAAGGCTTTTTAAGGGGTAAGGAACATGGCTCTGAGTGAACCCACTGGAGTAAAATTCAGACTCTGGAATTTATCAAACAGCACATGGCTGTCAGGACAATGAAGAGAAAGACACATGGTGCACACAGAACCAGTCACACAGGTGTGGCTAACACCTGTCGCCATTATTGCCATTCTAATGGCAGGTCCTAGAATTTATCACCTGGTCATGAAATCTATCCATCACTCTCACAGACTGGGAGCTCCTTGAGCGCAGGGGCCACGTCTCACACACATTGCCTAATTCCTATTAGATTCCTGACAGTTTAACAGACTTTGGAAAACCACAATCTTCTATAAATCAAAACAAATCCTGGGAGCAGAATAGGCTTTGCTAATTATTTTGCAAAGTAAGGAGAGTCAAAAGGTCAATTCCCACCTAAAGCTACCATACAGTGATTTTTAAAAAGAACATTTTAATGCCAAAATATTAGGAAGCACAAGATTTTTTAGAGTTCTATAACTCTAGCTTTATGTTGAAAACAACAACAACAACAAACCCTCACTGCCCTGTTTGTTTTTTTCTTTTCAAAGCACATCAGTGGCCATATTACCCTCCATGGGCACCAGTCCACGTCCCACAGTTTGGGAACCTGCCCCACAAAACAGCCACTCGGTAAATATTTGTTGAATTACTGAATTCCAGACTCCAGCTCCATCTCCCCAAGCAAGCCTGGGCCTGCAGCCTGCGATGCCAGGGTGCCCGAGCCAAGCGGACAGCATTCTTTAGTCCTGATCCTGGCTCTGGGCTTTCACACCAAGCCAGGAAGCCCTCTGCACAGAGGAACTCAGGAGGCAGCGTAGCACGCGGGGTCAGCACACGCCTGCACCTGTAACTTGCTCCATCAAGAGCCCTAAGCCTTCTCCTCTATAAACTGGGGATGCTGAGGACCTGCCTCGTGGGGTAATCTGTGAGGATTTGACAAGACTAAGCACAGGAAAGGTTTAGACAGGGTCTGGCACGCAGAAAACTAAGGATGAGCCACCTCTCCGTCAATAAGGAGAAGAGAGGAGGCCTGGGCTTGAGCTTCAGGCCATGTGGAACGGGGAAGTGGACTGCTCCAGAATCAGGAGCCGCCTACCCCGTGCTCTCGGAGGAACCAGACGGCTGCTCACCTGTTCGAGGTGATAGTGGTCCGTGGGGTATGAGTCGTGGAGGTGGCCCAGGGTATAAATCCTCCGGTGCTCACAGGATGTGGGAGAGGAGATTGTCCGAGTAGGTTGTTCCCTCTTCTGGGAGGAATTAGAAGAACTGTCTGTAGCTGTCTGTGTAGAGGGAGGAACCAAGAGTTAATTAAAACAAAAACAAAAACCAAACCCACATACCCAAACCGAACACGCCGTCTACCCCCACTTGTGGTGTCTTACTGGACTTCCCGAAATCTGGAGTTTATCTTGGCTGTGGGAGGCAGAAGGACCCCTAAAGGGCCAGATTGTCTAAACATGATGTGGCTGGCTCAAAGGGCAGAGAAAGCCAGCCACCCGGCCCTGGAAAGTTGGGTTTGTTTTTTCAAATGTGGGAGCAGTCACCAGGCTTTGGGGAAAGGGCTCGCGACATCAGGCCTCCTGTGAGTACATCCCAGTTTGATCAAGAACGGACACCTCATCTGTAGCCCTGGTTGCATGGGACTCCGGTGAGCAGCGGAGATGCAAATAGGCAAAAATCAAACCCACACATTTCTGTGTGGAGCTAATCTCAGCCTGGGAAAGTCTCAGAAATAAGGATACCTCAAGGGTATCGTGGGCACTGGCTTTCCCGGAGGAAATTTTGTAATCTTTGGGTTGAAGGCAAGCCTTGGGGGTCACTATATGCTGGGGGGGGGAGGGGGGGGGGCCTGCACAGAGAATGAAGGCCCCTGTCCGTCGGCGGTGAGTGCAGAGCTACTCTCCCAGGAGAGGCAATGGGTTCAGATTGGAGGCTCTGACAGTGTCTCTGGAAGGTGATCAGACACTGGGATGGACTGTGGACACCACCTTGAAAGCCAGGAATCCTCAGAACCGCCTCCTCCCCTGGCTCCTTAGAGCCCAGATCCTTTTCTCTCCCAAATCAATGAAAAGGTTTTTCTTGTACCTAGGTGTCCTATTTCTGGAAAATATCAAGGAATTCCTCCTTGGCGCTTGCTTCTCAAGCTCCTTTTCCCCTTGCCTCATTTGCTTATTTATCTCTTTATTTTACATGTTTTTTGTTAGCATCCTATATCTTTTTGGGGGCAAGGTTAAAACAAACTTATGAAAATTGTTTTTATACCCTCACCCCCAACTTAAAAACTATTACATGCCCAGAAAAATGGGACCAGTATTTAAGACAAAGATACCCATGTGCAACTTAACTACCGTTAATTTTTAAAACTTGGTGGATGTGTGCAGCACCTCTTTGGAGACCCAACCCTTCAGATGTTTTCCCTCTAATCCTGTTTGGTCCAACTGATGCAGAGCTGACGCTGTGTCTGATCCCTCAATCCAGAGTGACTAATTCAGATGCGGACTCACGGTCCTCTCTGACGTAATGCGGAGATTTTTTACGGAGAGGTCAGAAAAAATGCTATCTTTATCTATGAATTAAGATCGAAGGGAACCCTGGTGAGGACACAAGGACAGACCCTTCTGAGGAGGAAGTGCAGCAAAACCAGGAGAAGGCAGCCCCCCCCCATGCCATTCGAGCTTCTGGATCTCGTCAAGCCTAAACCTTGATCTACCTTAGGCCGTCCCCACGGTGCGAGCGAATGCCCTTGGTGACTTCCGTCAGAACGCGTGGGGTTCCCCAGCGGGGCGCACTCTGCCCTCCCTTCTGCCCCCTCGGTGGCAGTCCCGCCCGCAGCGCGCTCCTGCCTGTCCGGCGCTTACTCGTGTCCACAGCAGCGCAGTGGAACCGGGCACGCGGTCTGCTACTTCTCTCCCCAGCCTCTTGGGAGCCACCCGACTGGCAAAGAGCACATGCCGGCATCCACTCTGGGGACAGTGCGGTCCACCTGGAGGCCAAGGGCCCGGCCCACCGTGGGCGGCTGAGGAGATCAGCGCCCCTGTGCTTGGGCGGGAGAGCTCGGTCGGATCGTGGGGTCCCCACCCGAGCTGCCCGCTTTCCACAGACGGGGGCCAGGACGTACGTCACCACTCGTAACGGGTCTCCGACCTTTTTTTCTTCCCCTCAGTACTTCAGAACTCAGGGAAGAATTGCTATTTACTCCCCAAATCCCAGTAACTGAAAGAAACCAAACTGACACACAAGAATTCTAACTTTCTCCCAGACTTGGTCCTGTCTTCCCCCACTCTCCCCCACGCTCTCCTCACGTCTTCAGGGGTACTGACTGCCTTCCTCTTTTAACCCACGGGGACTGTAGATCCGTCTCGGTGCGTGCAAGTCCAGGCCCCGGCTACGGTGTGTCACACACAGCACGACAGACTCAGAGCCACACGGGGTCCTGCCGACCAGGGCAGGCAGCCACTGCAGAGCTGGACTGAAATGCAGCCCTGATCACACGGCCCGCGGGGCGCCCACACACGGTGCTGCCCTTCTGGCTCCCACGAACCCTTCCCGAGGCCACTCTGAGAGGGGTTTTGCTGAGATCAACACGAGCACAACCTCTGCGAGTAAAAAGGTGCACCCTGCTTTAGGCAAGCCAGGAGATAAGGGGATGATGTGTCACGATACAAAGGTTTCTGAAGATCTCAATAAATATTTCCTGAATGAGGAGGTGGGAGCCCTTCAGCGTGATTCAAATCTCAAGGGTTAAATTCTTAAGCAGCACCCCACGTGATCGTCCTCTCTCGGGTTAGAAGCTACCTGCGTACTGAGCATTGTCATACGCACTCCACATCACGGTCGCCTCCGTGTTAGTCATCTGTTCAGCCTCCTCCACCCTGGTGTCTGTGACCTATGTCCAGGTTAACAATGTGTAGAAAGTCATTCTGAGCAATGAGGCACACCCGTGTTTTCCCCGTGTTCAGCAGCCACCAGCAATGCCACCTCTGATGCACCCATCCGACCTCCCTAACCCCCAGCAGCCGCTTCCCACTGCGCCACTGAGCGCAGAGCTTCCGGGACACTATCAGAGAATGTGAGATGGAGAAGAGCCTTTCCATATGTCCTCATCTAATGACGAATTTGTACAGGGAGCAAGAAGGCCAGAAAGCCCTGAAGCGTGTCCATAGTTCACGGCCTCCCGCAGGCAGAGCTGAAGCCCATGCCTGGACTCCGGCAAGGAGAGCACAGGAGAGAGGCTCCGCTACAGCCTGGACTCCGGCACGGAGAGCACAGGAGAGAGGCTCCGCTACAGCCGAGGCTCAGTCCCCATCTGAGCATCGGACAGAGCTGCCAAGCAGGGAGTGTGACCTACGAACAAAAGCTGTGTACTATCAGGGCACCTCCTAGAAACAAGGGGGGGAACCTTCTTTTATCTACATGTACCTTTTTTTCTTTTAATCAAGTAATCTCTATGCCCAGCGTGGGGCTCAAACTCATGATCCCGAGATCAGAGTCTTATGCTCCAGAGACTGAGCCAGCCAGGCGCCCCAGCAGCCCACCTAAGCTATACACACGCTCTCTTACAAGCAAGATTCCTGACCGTCTGTTATTTGCATGCACAAGCCAATGACACCTACCAACTGACCAATCTGACAGTGTCCCCTTCAACTCGAAAAGACTCTGTCCGTGTTTTAAACTCCCTGTGCTCCCCAGGGGCTGTCTCTGTTGTGGGTTTGAGCTCAAGCAGCACAGAAGCAGAGGCTGCATCAACAGGCCTCCCCACATCCAGGGACAGCGAGCCTCGGCGCCGCCCCCTGTGGACAGCGAGGGCCGGCACTGCTGCTGACCTGCGGGAGCTCCTGTGGAACGTGACCCGGCGGAGCAGAACCACTGCCACCTGCAGATGTCGCCTCCGAAAGATCTTGCCTCTGGCTCTGGGTTGGACTCTGACTCAGTGTCCATGCCCATTATTCAAAGGATGTCCGACGAAGAAGTTCGCAGCCGAACAGGAGGCACCGAAAACAGAAATGTGACGGAGTGTTCTAATGCTAAATAACAAGGTCTCAGCTCAGGAAGACTGGATGGGAATCATCCTCCAGTTAAAGGTTGTGTGACTTTGTTCAAAGGTAATAAGCTTTGTGTGGTCTGGCGCCGAAGCCTTCTAACAGGGCAGAATGCCGACACAAGACTTTGGTAAGGAGAAACCTCGAAAGAACAGGAGGGTGAGAAAAGGGACAAGGGGAGGGTGGGAGCGAGGGTCAGAGGGTACTACGATGAATGAGTGGGCACTGCCAACCTGAAAATCAAGAAAATAGAGACATGAGTGGCCTGATCGAATCCACTTGGATCGTGGCACTCATTCCTTCCCTGGAAGGTTTCCGGGTCTGGGCTGGGTGCTTTGTGGAATGTGGGCTCAAGACACACACGGTGATGCAGCAGGGGCGAGGCCACGTGGCTTCCAGCCTAGATGGGTGGACAACCCAGACCAAGGCTCAGAGGAAGAGACAAAGAGGTTCAAGTTTACCAGGGAACATCTAATAAAATTCTTCAAAAAGAGCAAGCTTCCAAGGGCCAGACTCTGCAGACATAAATAGTACTTATTTCGAGAGTTCAGAGATTTCTTGTCATTCCCCAGAATTTAACAACGGATGAGAGAAACACACCAGAGCTTTAAAAGTTGATACAGACTTTTCTTTTGAATAACTGACTTTAATGTGACGATATCTGACAATAAATCACAATCCAAAGAGCAAAAGATCCTGAGCTGAGGCTGCCTGGTTTGGGTGGAAACCGGAATGAACAGGGGAAAGGAGAGTAGATGCATGTCTCCCGCTAAACCTGTGGCTGGCTCCCTCCTACTGCACGGGCACGTTTTATAAGACAGCATTTCTTACTCTTGGCACCTTGGCTACTCTTCCCTTTCCTTGGGTTTCCCTCTTAGTTCTTGAAGCACACACATCTGTGCGCACATCCTGGGTCCGCAAAGAGCCTTCTTCATTTGGAAGGCCAACCTCTGACCAAAGGAAGCTCTAGGAAGGGAGGAGGGAAAGCACCAAGAAGCCAGAGCAGCGGAGGAGGCCCTTTGCTTAAATTACCTGTCCAGGGAGGAATCCTGGCTGTTGCCCAAGGGCTTTTGGGGGCATTCAGGGTGGGTCAGACTCTGCATTTCAAAGCGAAACAAGTGTTTTCAAGGCTTGTGCATGTCTTTGGCTCCCCCTGGGTTTTCCTGCTAAATCTTTGTTTTTTTCAAAAGGATGACAAAGATGGTGGTGGTGGTGGTGGTGGTGGCGGTGGCAGCGGGCACACACTGCTTAAGGGAGAGGAAAGATGTGCCCGGGCTGTTCTCTCAAGGACGCTTGGAACTACTTAAGAGGCACCTGGAGTGTCCTCCTCTGTATCTGCAACTGTGAGGAGGTTCGCAACTGGCAATTTCCTTCTCCGTCTTGGGGACGGAGACAAATGAGACGAACCCCACCTTCAGGAAGGCAAAAAAGGATAGTCATTTCATCATCCCTGTGTCCCAAGGAACACACGAGGTGATAGAAGAAAACACACAGCGTAGGGAGCCAAGCGCAAGGAGCAACCACATCAGGAGGTTAAGAGGCCCACATGTTTTAAATAAGGCCTAGAAAAACGAAGGTAAGAAATGTTTAAGGAGCCAGACCGTCGCACCTAGAAATCACACAGCCCTGTTAAGCACCAACTGCACTGTATAAAGAGAACTGACTCCAGGCCAGGTTAGGCCAGGTGTCTTGGACAAGCTGTTTAACTTCCCAGGGCCTCAGTTTCCTCGCGTGTAAAACAAGGGGGAAGCATCCCGTGACTCCACGGTCTGCAGGAGCTATGAGCGGGAACGTGTAAAGAACATGAGAGGTCCAAGGGGGTTGACCAGGACTGTTGCCTCACTGATTCGAGGGCCACAGGATTCCTTCAGATGGATGAAGCCGAATTCCTGCCTTGTCGGTAGATGCTGCTGCTACTTTACATTTTTAAAGGAGGCTACCTAGTAGTTATGACCACAATTTGTATTATTTTTACTGCAATCCACCACCAAAATAGATCTCAACAGCTGATGCAACCGACGCAATATTCGACCTTCTTTCCATTGCAAGGGCTTCTCATTTTAAGTATGTACATACACTAAACATAAATGTATACCATTCCTCTCAGCCTTGGGCTGGGCAACGAGACTGATGACACGAAACTCCTGCTTCTCGGAAGACGGTAAACTGGATAGCTGAGTGCCTCAGAAAGCTCCTGGCCCGGGTGGCTTGACAAGCTGTTGTTTCTACCTCTTCGGGAGCACGCCTTCCCCTGGGAACCTGCTAGACCCACAGACCTGTGGCCACCCCTTTGTCCTTCAGCAAGCAGGAAGTGGTCATCTATGCTGTCGACAGGTCTTTGGGAACAGGTAGCACTGCCTCCCCCGTCCTAAGGGCCTACAGAGGTTCCAGGTTTCCGCTTTCAAAAAGGCAAGAAATCAGCCGGGCACGGGCTCTTGCATGGCCCCAGACAGCATGCAGTGTGGGTCTAAGAGGCGGCTGCAGGAGCAGGGGAAAGAGACGACTTTGTCTTTAGACTCCAGGACATTCTGCTCTCTGGGACCCAGAGGATAAAGTGGGCATTCTTTCATTGTGAAGAAAACAACAAAAACAAAATGCCCACTCATTGAAAAAAAAAAGTGTTAGGTTTCTAAATTCTGAAGTTAGGTGAAATTTTGCTGTGAAAGGAAAGGACTCTGATACAGCCACAGCTTGGCTTCACTGGACGGGCGGAGGGGGTGGGAGCAGGAAGGCGGGGTTACCTGAATATGCGCGCCGTCTGAAGGAGTAAAATGGAAAGAATCATCCTGCCAGCCGCAGCTCAAGACGAGGTGAGACGCATGTAAATGAAGACTCACACAGGTGGGAGGGCTAGCTAAATGCCTTTGGGCTTCCTGAAACTGAGAGCATTCCAGAGCTTTTGTTTGAGCCTTAGACGTATTAATTGCTTTAATTTAGCCACTGTAGGTATTCCACATCGAATAAAAAGATCCTCCCCTTACTGTGCAATGTGAGCTTGGTAATTATTGTCATTTAGAAGATAAAGCAGCTCCCACCCATCTTCCGAGACCTTCCAGCCACCCTGTGCAGTGCTGGGTGTCAGCCAGCAGCAGTTAGGGGACGCCGCTTCCTGGTGTCGGCCACAAAGCATGCGGCTGCCCCTCCCACCACATTTTTTTGCTTTTCTTCATCAGCCACCATAGATTAGCTTCACTGGCTAAACTTTGCAGAAGTAGCTTATATTTTGAACCTATTTTCTCTTTTCCGTAGCCTCTCCCCATCCCACTCTGCCCAGCCCTTTGACTGCGAAGGCACAGACAACAGAAAACATTTTTGAGCCACTGATTATCTAAAAAGGACGGGGGCTTTCCAGCAGGGACCCGGGGAACCTCAGACCTCCACTGAAGTAGTTTTGAGCCCAGGCACTCGTTGAAGGGGCCGTCATTTTGGAAGCTTCTTTGCAATGAAGGGAATCTGGCATATCTAATAAGTAACATTTACTGAAACTTACTGAATAAATACTTCCTTTTCTCAAAACTCTCTGAAAGGCGGCAGGCAGATGTGAAGTTTGCATTCAGGGTAGGAAGCCTCGGTGATTTTATCTGCAGACAGGGAAGTGCCAATACGTGGCTCACAGGGTGGCTGTGAGGCCCACGTGCGGTCACGTATGTGAAAGCGCAGGGCTGGGTGCCAGGGGCAGCCCCACAGCACGGCGCCTTCCTTCCCTCTCCCCTGGGCCAGCAAACAGAGGCCCGGAGGAAATACATTCACCTTCACGAGGTTCTGAGTCCAGACGATCAGCGATCAGTTCACTACTAGCAAAACCAAGTCTGGAACGCAGGCCTCTCCCTGGCTTCCAAACTCTGCATACTCGGGGTCACCCACCACTTCTTAGAAAATCAGTAAACGAACCCTCTTTATTGCAGAATTAATTAGATTTGTCTTCAGTTTTAACGTCTATTGGGATGGAATAAGTGGAAAGAACTTCAAGAGAAGGGAAATGTGCTACACTCCTTCCCATCAAACGAAACCTTGGTAATTACAAAATGCAACGAATTCACGGTTTTCCTCCTTCAATCAAGAATGAAAACAAGCACAACATGCAAATACTCGAGAGCCCATCCAGGACAAAACACACTGCTTCTCCGAACTTCAAACACTTGCTGTGGCCTCGGTCTACAGAACACCTGGGGTGGATGGGCGGCGCCTGGGGTGTCATTAGGGACAACTGCTCTGAACAGCCAGAAAGTAATAAAATGCAGCTTGTAGTAAACAGGATGTCAAGGGTTCAAGCATAGGGCACAAGGAAGGACCACGTTTTCCAGTCTAGGCAAAACATGGCTGGAAGCAGACGGTGTGGTAAAAGACATGACATTTTTCCTCTGTCAAGGAGGGCTGCCTGCCTGGAGTATGACGAAATGCCAAACGTAATCCAAATACCAGTCTTCGGCTGGCTTCTAGGTGAGAATTTAGACCCACGCAAAATGATGTGGATCATTCTTCTCAATTCGGCAAAGGATGGTACATAGGTTAATACCATTCTGGGTGCGCAGGGGAGTGGTGATCTCATTACACAGGATGGATGCCTTCAGGCTCTAGGGCTTAACTAGGAATTGCTGCTGAGAAGAGCTGCCTGAACGCAGAAACAATACTTAGGTGGTGGTAAAAACCTAGAAGGCAGGAAAAAACAAAACCTTACATAGGGGAGGCTTTGCTATGGTCAGGCTTTGAGTTGCTATTCTGGGGACCTCTGGGCTGCAACATGCGCTCAGAAGACCCCAAATCTGTCACATGAATGGGCCACACAGGGCACAGCTCATATATTTATCCTCTTTTCTCTCCCCTTTCCAATTTGGGTCCCAGAGAACCCTAAAATATAATGCCTGCATTTGGTTGTTGTCTAAAAAATAGAACAGCTGAGGGGTGCCTGGGTGGTGCAGTCGTTAAGAGTCTGCCTTCGGCTCAGGGCGTGATCCCAGCGTTATGGGATCGAGTCCCACATCAGGCTTCTCCGCTAGGAGCCTGCTTCTTCCTCTCCCACTCCCCCTGCTTGTGTTCCCTCTCTCACTGGCTGTCTCTCTCTTTCGAATAAATAAATAAAATCTTTAAAAAAAAATAGAACAGCTGAAATATCAAAAATATCATCATTCAACAGAAGAGGAAAAAAATAGCCATGGTGAGCTGGAAAGGCAGGGGAGGGTGTTCACGGCTCCTGCACCATGAGCAAGCCCTGCGATCTCCGGTGAGTCCCCCAGGAGACCCTGACCTGCTTCCACAACCAAAGCTATAAAACCAGGCGAATCCTACTTCATTTGCCAGAGGAAGCAGGCTGGCTCATGTGATAGGAACTCAAAATCCCTTCCAATTCTAAGACCTGTAATTCTAAGGAGTTGGCATGTCTACAGCTAGCCTCGCCTCCCTGCAAGCCAAACATTTCCAGCTAATTATCTGCACGGTGCACCTACTGCTTCCTAGCACCAGGCGGAGAAAACAGCGGGAAGAAGAGCACCTCCAACCGCAGACCTCAACGTCTGTTGTGTCTCTTTATGTCTTTAAACGCCTGATGGGGAGGACCAGATTCGCTGGAATTCAGGTGTTTCTCGATTCAGCCTTCTCCCTTGACCCCCTGGCCCCTCTTCTGAGAAAACCCTGGCACTCCTTGTTTTAAGAAACTCAACGCACGTATTACCATTTCATATCTCCAACGGCGGGCGGTTTTGCCCCTCCCCATCTGCTCGTGCACCAGAGAAAAACACACTTCCAATTCTTGTGCTTTTCTCCATCGTTTCCAATGCTATGTGGTTATATGCTACTACTGTTCCCGATTTGCAGATTTAGATATTATTTCAGGACTTCTTATTATGGAAGATGAAGACTTAGCTATTTTATACACCCCCAAGGATCTGTCTATAAAGCAAATACTTCTCCTAATCCCCAAGCTTTAGAGCCAGAATCCAAGCACTCAGCACAATGACAGCTGAAGCAGGGACAACACTTGACCGCAGATTCTGGATTGGCCCGCTCTAGAAGTATGTGTACATACACACTGCAGCCGCGTTCTCCCAAGGCCGTATTAAAATTATTCTGGTCTATGTAGATGCTAATAACAATTAAAAAATGATTTTAGACTTTGGCGGCAGTTATTAAACCACTGGGTTTTAATGGACCCAACCCTACGGAACAGGATTTGGGAAAATTCTTCATTAAACGGCCATAAAACCTAGAGCCGTTCTAGTTCTATATGGTCCATTTTTTCTACTTCTCCTCTTCTCCCCCCACCTCCCTTTTCTTGCAGGCTCCGAACCCTAAGTTGGGGAGCAAACCAGATCAGTTTATCCACGGAGCTAAACTGTTCCTATCTCAGGCTGACAATGGGCCTCCTCCACAAGATATGCCAAAGCACAGGTCTGCTCTGTAAGACAGGAGCATAACTGAGGGAACAGGCTTGACGGTCTTTCCATTCTGTCCCTTTCAAGTCTCCCCAGCCCTGAAATGAAAGAAACTAAAAGCTGTCAGACAGAGGAGCCAACAAGAATGTGCCAACTCTTAGCAATGCCAAAAAACCTGTTAGAACGCTAACCTTTTCTGTTGTCATTGCTTTATTTTTTTTTTTTTGCATTACTCACCTTCCAAATTTTACCAAATGGCTCAGCCTCATACCTACATATTTAACGCCAGGCACAGCCTTGCCATGTAGGTATTTGTGTTCACCTGAGCCGGGCACTGTAACTGAGGTCCCCATGAGCAGAGGGGCCACGACGAGACTGGGTTGCAATGGGGGAGAATTAACGGAAGGGCAAGAAGCCGCAGGAGCAGTCAAAAGCTTCCAGTGAGTGACAATGGTAGGAGCTCAGCTCCTGTTTGTAGACTCAGCAGAAAACACAGCTAGAAAAACAGGACACGAAGCTACCAAGCATCCCTCAAAATCACCCAAATCTGCGTGCCCCCCCCCCCAGGATAACAATACAGCAAATGAATAAAATATGCAAACCTACGACTGTTACACACTGTATCTGGGGTTCAGACCACCCGTTTACTGCGCACCTTTAAAGCAAAGCTTTATAGGGTCGTTGAGACTATAGTGGTGAGTGTCCTGCTTCTAATTAAAGATTCATTCATTCAGCAAATAAAAAATTTAAAAACAGAAAAAGGGCAGGCTTTCAAATGGCAAGACAGAAATCATCCACAGAGTGCTCTGGAATTTCAAAGGAGACAAAACGACTGCGACCGATGGGAGGGAGCAATATTAGGACACATGAAAGAATCAACAGCCCAAACTCAGAAAATCACAACAGTTGCTCATCGGGAGTCTGTGGTGGTGGCTCTGGCAGGAAGGGTGTGGACACACAGCAGGCTGGTGGCAGTGGAAGGGGATGCAGAGGCACGGGAACACTGACGGGGCAATGGCACTGGCAAGTGGCCAGAGGTGCGTGGGCAGGGTGTGTGTGTGTATGCACGTGCCAAGCAGGCCACTAATTTTCCTCTGAGGAATTACAGCATGATTTCACAATCCTGAGAAGTTAGGAGGACAAGCTGGTTTGGGGGATAAGCAGGAGAGCTGGGGAAGTGTGAGCAGGGACAGCCCATGCTTGGTGAGTTGGGGTGTCTCTTCCTCCACTTTATTTCCCAACGTAGAACATGCATCAACATACTGTCCACAGTGTTCTATGTTCCTTCTAGCCCCGCGGAATCCCCTGAAGCAGAGGGAAACCCCTGGCTCTAGTGGTAAAGATATACTCCTGGTTCCTCAAGTTAGAACCATACACATGCCAAATGCGGTAAGCTTTAGTAAATTCATTTTGTGAGAATTAACAGTGGAAATGTCATCAACACCCTCCCCAATAATACTTTTTAAAATGCATAACTTGGGCAGCTGGGTGGCTCAGTCATTTAGGTGTCTGCCCTCAGCTCAGGTCATGATCCCAGGGTCCTGGGGTTGGGCTCCCTGCTCAGGGGGAAGCCTGCTTCTCCCTCTCCCACTCCCCCTGCTTGTGTGCTCTCTCTCTGTCAAATAAACAAACAAACAAACAAACAAACAAATAAATAAATAAATCTTTAAAATAAAATAAAATTAAAAGAAAAAAAAAGAACCATACACATGCTCTTCTCCCAGAAAACCCTCATAATTCTGTTCCATCCATAAGTTGGTTAAAAGGTCTTCCTGCCATTTATACTCTATACTAAATGAGTTCCCAGTTCTAAATATCTGTCCTATCAATGAAAGTTTTAGAATACAACGAGTTTTGGGAAGCTGCGGACTATAGAGGAGTCAAGGCCGCCCGCTCCCTTCCTGGGCTCCAGCTTTCAGACACCTCCTGTACCTAGTAAGTCCCTGATGACCCTCCCCGACCTTACCTTACAGCCTTACATGGGATGACTTCTAATAGTCAAAGGCCTAAGGACGAGGCCTGCCCTGGGGAAGGGAGGTGCTACTGTTAATAGCCCCTTGTTTGTAAACAAATGGAACAAAGGCAAACAGGTATCAGGGCCTGCCTGGAATGCAATTAAGTGGAGCTCCTTCTCCGGTGAGACAGCCCAGCTGTTTCCACACTTCCTTTTGGGCATTCGGCACTACCCTAGAGCAGCAAGCCGAGCCCCTGTGGATTAAAGGACAAAACCAGGAGGGATGCTGGCCTCCATCACCCCTTTCCCTCTTGCCCTCTGACGATCCTATAAATCACTTCTGGCAGGTAGCTGGGAAGCAGCTGCGAATGACAGTTTTTCTCTGGAGCACAGGAAGCCACCTTTTAACCCGCCTGCTGTTGTTTGTCTCTCGAAAAACGTGACAAAGGAACAGATGTAAGCAACATGCCAACTGTTGAGAGGATCTGCTCGGAGCACTATAGGAAGCCTGTTCAGAGCCACATCACACCAGCCTCTCAATGGAAAGACAACTGAATTCACTTCCTGACACCCCTACGCACGCTCTGTTCACGTCAGGTTGGGATCCGCAGCCCTCAGGCGACTTGCCACGCACATCCCTGCTTCTGCCTTCGCCCGTGCTGCCCAGCTTTGAAGCCCCTCCCTGAGCTGGGTTCAAAGGCCACTGAGGAACAGGTCAGCCTCACCTCCCAGAGGTCTTCTCTGACCCCTAGATCTCCCCGCTCTCCCCTCCGTAGAGTACCCTGAACTAGAATACTTTACACAGTCGGCACCCTTCCACGGGGCAATCCAAACCATCCTGTTATCTCCGTGAGGGCTCGAGGCATGGTTTACACACCTCTGTATTCCCAAAGTCACATTTTTCAAATCACTGGTTCCATGATGAGT
Organism: Ursus americanus; assembly: GCF_024610735.1. Taxonomy (NCBI): domain Eukaryota; kingdom Metazoa; phylum Chordata; class Mammalia; order Carnivora; family Ursidae; genus Ursus; species Ursus americanus. The sequence goes on from NC_142133.1 coordinate 31,689,450, forward strand.
GCGCTGGGAAACACGTTGAAAGGGCTGCAGCCAATATTTAAAAGTATGAAATAAAAATAGCTTATGAAAGATACTCTCGGGATAAGTCAGGAACTAGTGCGGAACTATCAGATGATTATTACAAAATTCCTATTAATTTTCCTAGGTATAGTAATGATGGTGTGCTTTGTAAGAGAACGCCTCATTTCTTGGAGATGCATGCTGAAGTATTAAAAGAATTACAGCACTGAGGTGACTTACTTTCAACTGGACTGGCAAAAACCAAAACCAAAACCACATGTGTGCGTGCATACACACATGCACAGATAAAGCAAACGGGGGAAAATGTTCCAACTGCTGAATCTAGGTTTTCACTGTGTGTCCTCTCAATTTTCCCGTGGTGCTTTAAAAGTCTCGTAATAAAAAGTAGAAGAAAATGAAACGGAAGAGAAAAAAAATCAGACTGCAGAACATGAAGTATGATCTGGTTTCAGGTGTCTCCGGATATGTGTGTGTGTGTGTGTGTGTGTGTGTGTGTGTGTGTGTGTGTGTGTGTGAGTGATAGGTTACAATGTAAAAGCACTTCTTACTGTGGGTCAAGGCCAAGAGTTGGAAAATGCTGCCCTACGGCTTCCTCGCCGCACCAAGCACACAGCAGGATTGCAATGGACTATTTGTTAACTAACTTCTAGAAGCACAGGACTTCGATGAAGAAGCAAGCTGAGAAATCGTTTGGTCTCCAGCTATATCCCATTAACTCAAGCTGTGTCAAACTATCCAAGCCCTTTCTTGTCAGATGTTTAATTACTCATCAGAAAGGCTTATTCTGGCTTCCCCCCGGATGCTAGGGAGGGCTTAACAGAAGACTCCAAGTAGGCTGACCAGGTGTCCCGGTCTGCCTCGGCTTGAGGTGTCTTGCAGACTATGGGGGACTCTCGGTGTTAAAACTAGGACAGTCCCAGGCAAGCCAGAGAGCTGGTCACCCTGGATCTGAGGGAAGACCGTATGAGAACCTTGGACAGATCGGGGAGCGCTCTCCCTCTGACATCCCAACAGCGACAGCCAATGCCAAACTGTGCGGTCTCTCTCACAGCCTTAAACAGAACCTCTCTCCGATTAGTCACCAACTAACCTGGAAAGCAAAGGGCAAAGGGAACTTACTGTAAAAACGTCATCATCGCCAAGCTCAGCTTCATTATGGATGGTGGAAGATGATGTGGTTGAGCCTAAAAAGATAAAAAAAAAAAAAAAATGTAATAAAACACATTTCCAAAGATGATAAGTCAAAGCCAATCATGTAAAAAACGTACTTTAATAAAACCACATTCCATTCCTTTTGAATGTGAGTCATCAGAAATACATAACCTGGGAATTAAATGTTTTTAATTTACTCCTCTAATTGACTCTAGCTAGATGTTCCCTAAATTAAATCTGCCTACTGTTGTTCTCAATTAATCCCTCAAACTTCTTCCCTGGCCGCTAGAAAACAAGCACCCACAGAGGCACCTCAGAGGGGCCGGGAGGCCTGCCCACGACTCGGAAGCACAGGCACCACAACCAGCCTCCCCCAGCGGTCCCCCCGGGGAGACCTGCCACAACCTCCGTGTAAACTGGACTTACTTTCCAGTCTTTTCATCTGCCAACAAGAGGGTTTGTCTAAATGGCTTATACGGTTACCTCTTGTTCTGAAATGCAGACACTGGACTCAAAAACCCAGACTGGGGGAGCTGCCCTCTAGGCTAACACCCACCCAAAGAGGTTTTCTCTTGCAATATTGGGGCACCAGTGAGTTTTCTGTCTCTGCAGGCCAAGATTTGGGCTCATGCCCCAAAACCCAGCTTATTCCATCAGGGAATGATCCGGGCATTTCGGGTTCGATTTATTTACGTGTTCATCTCTTTCTTCCTTCTGGTATGCAGATCCACAAACTTCTTCCTTTTCCCCTAACAGTACCCAATACTGTGTGGGCCAACTTAACGGACATTGTTAATGGCCAAAAGGAAAAACATATTTAAATCTGTAAATCTGCATACGTGATAGGTATACCAACAGGGAAATTTCTTCTCTCTCGCCTTTTCTTGGTTAGGTCTTTAAAAATGTGCGTTTAGAAAATATTTTACTAGTCCATAAAACTGAAATTAAAAGAGTTGCTCAGAAAGGAATGAGAACTGTTTCAATTTCTAACGAGCGATAGTAGGAGAAAAAAGAAGTCCTCTGCACAATTACCACTGATCTTCCAGGAGTTTCCTCTACTAGTTCAATTTTTCCAGTCAATTGACGTTTGAGAAAAATTTGACAGAAAACAGCTAGGTAGAGCACACACAGAGAAAAAAGTTACAAGTAAGAGAGTCAAATGTGTGTGTAGCTTCCGTAAGTGGACGTACTGCACACGTCTATCAATAACATAGGAGCTGTTTTCTCGGAACATTTAAAAGCTATGTTTAATAACATTTTAAACATTTGCCACCTTATGTCAGACCCATAATGTGAACACCAGTGTTTACCACTTTTTTGGCCATCACACGGTTGGGAGTGAACAGACTCATGGTCTAAGCTAGAATTGTCTTACTACTGATGAGCGAGTCTTCTTCGTAAGATTTGCTTTTTGCTCTCCCTCCAAATCCACAAAGAAGAAAATGACCTCAGAACGCTTTAATTCTCAAACAAATGCAGCACACATTCTTATGTAATTAATCTCCCCAAATTCTAAATTTGGCTTTCACATGCCTTGCTTGATTCTTTCTTTCCTCACAGGGCCCAGGCCATGGCACCTTTAACTCTCTGAATGGATAACTGAATGTGAAGTAAAGAACTTGTGTGTTTGCATGTGTGGACTCTAGAAAAGCCCATGAGAACTGACTGCCCAAGAGCCTTCTAGGCCACAAATGCAACACAATGTCTACTATCCACTCACCCATAGACTTAAGGCCTAACCTGAATTAGGGCTCCAGGAGTCACAGATCCCCTTCCTTTTCCGTGCAAACACTCTGGGTTCTCATTACAGGAAGGCATTGGGAAGGCCTGGCACTTTCTGGGCCCATTAGAATCCATTCTCCATTTCTGAGCTAACACGGATCAGACCAAAGCCATTTCACTAGTCAGAGGAAGGTGAAATCTGTCAAAACGTCATTGACATGGAAGTCCAGAACTTCTCTTTTCAGAGCAGAGTCTAAAAATCAACTGGGATCACCCCTTACTCTGAAACTGATTTCCTTTTCCCCTGCAGTCACTTGGTAATTGTTCTCTGTGGATGTTCTTGAAGTTCTGGCATCTACTCACCTAGCCCCTAGGCCTCTCCCTAATAAACCACAAATACAGGATGGCAGACAACTGCAATAAAAAAGACCTCAGAGCATTCCCACTGTCCCCCTAAGAATGCAAGGACAAGATGCGATACCTTCTATAAGGTCCTCGATTGCTTTCCTCACTCCCCTGTCAAAGGCTCGAGCATCAGCAGGGCTTTGGAAAGTAAGTCCAAACTTCCTATTGTCGACCTTCCAATGATGAAAGGTTGGGTTGGCTTTGGTGTAGACCAAGTCCTTTCTTACATAGCATTCCAATACCACCTAAAGGATTGAAACACACAGGCTGGTTACTTGTGAAGGAGTCGTGATGGTGTCTGGTTACCAAAAACTGAACTAGGAACCATCCATCATTGCTGGCAACTAATGAAAACCCTTCATTCCTGCCTTCTCGTATCTGCGAGTCTCGCTATCTTGAAAGAAGCCTTTGCTTGCCTCATGGACCATCTGTTCTTTGTTGACCCTGCCCCGTTCGCCTTTGGTGATCCTCACTGTACTAACCATCCTGGTTCTCAGTCATTTTCATTCCTCCCGCTCCTGCTGGGTGGGGGTGGGTACTATGCTGAGGGCCCAGGTCTTAGGGCTTTGCTCCGTTTCAGGTTTAATGCTTCTATGTCAGGGCCTTTGTTTTAATGGCTCTCAATCTTTCCTCCTCTGTCCTAATGGGTGTTTACCTGTCACCTCACATGCAACATGCTGAAAAAATTAACCTGTTTTCAAATTTCTGCCAACTTCCCATATCTAGCAATGCTGACCCTTCCCTGTTCACGCTCTCCAGGTCAAAATCTCCGTGGTTGTCTCTGTCTCCTCTGCTTCCCTATCTCCTGTATTACTGACCACCAGGTCCGCTTCATGTTTACTCCAACGCCTTCTAGATCAACCTCATTTCAGTTGCTCCCACCCTGATCTATTAAACTTTTATCTGGATTATTTGAACTATCTCCAAGTTTCTGGTGATCTAGTCCCAGAAATGCCTTTTACTACACTGTGACTTGGGAGTTGACTGTTTCAGACCGTTGATCTTATTACCTTTAAAATGGAAATAACACAGACACCAATGTGCTTGCAAAACACTGACTGAGAAACTTAACAGGATCACATTCATTGCCCAGGATACTCCCACCATCACATTTTACTCTTTTATTTACTCCAGTTCTTCCTGTGACCTTCACAATTTGGTACTTGATTTCACAGTATCTTCTAACAGTTTCAAGCACATTAGCCTTGAGCCCCTAACCAGGCCGCAGAAGATCAAGATGTATTATAAAATCACTGCATGTCTAGCAGTGCTGTTGTTGATAACGATACCAGGGTTTAAGATCGCACAATCCAAGAAGCACCTGCTACCACGTGAATGTAAACGTCATTCTTTATTCATAAAAAACCTCCAAAATAGCGACAGTATTTATTCCTGCAGCTTTATTAGGTATACCAAGATGATTTTGCTAAGTTTTGATAACTTCGATCTGGTTCTGGCAAAGCTCCACATTCAACAAAATAAGATCTTATGAAGGGAAAGAGTAAAGCCTTGCCTAAATTAGTATAAATTCAAATTAGAGAATAACTTTAAATGCGTACAAGTTTCAAGAATAAATCTAAGCAAACAGAATTTAAGTACTGCCTAATAAATGGTCTCTGACTTAATAAACAGATGAGTATAATAGTCACATTGGTATATCAAATGGAGGTCGCCAACAGTTCACTTTATTCCATTGTATTGAAAGACGACAACGGTCCCCTCATACAGTTCTATTTATGATTAAATTGCTTATTATGGCCATTTTTCTCTAAGAATAGTACAACGATTAAATGTCAGCCCAGCCCCATTCCAAATTGGGGAAATCCAAATAACCAAGGCTTTAACCAACAAATGTTATCTATTTTAGAATTTAATAGTCTCAATTCAAAGTCTCAAAATAAACTTTTTCGTAAAAACAAAGACTTCCAGTTCCTCCATTTTTTTTTAAAGTAAACTCTACCTCAACGTGGGGCTCGAACTCATGACCCTGAGATCAAGAGTCTCGTGATCTAGCAACTGAACAAGCCAGGCGCCCCTCTCCATGTTTTTAGGGTGAAAAAAATTAGTCTTTGGTTGATGTTTTTCCAAGTTTAAGATTCTCTCAACGGTAAATTTTCTTGGAGAAGTTATAAAATTCTTAGAAAAGTTCAGCCTCCTAAGATAAGCAAGGAGAAGGGGATCGGGTACCATCTTTTCATGTCCTAGTAAACAAAACAACATCATTACATAGCTAAGTTTAATGACAAAAATCAAACAGGTATAAACCCTCTACTGAAGTCTGGCATTAACTTAAAACTTGAGACAGGCTTTAAAAAGATGATCTTTTAAAATGGGATGCATGGGGAGAAAAAAGGTGATTAAATATTCTCGTTAGAAGCTTTAAAAGAATCTACACCAGAAATACCTATTGCCAAAGATTTAAGGAAGCTACACAAATACACAAAGGCTCTGTTCTGGCTCATCTCTCCTTCCCCACCCTCAGTGCTTCTCCATTTCCAGAGTCAGCCACTGTCAGGACGGGGGACACAGAGCCAGGTCCCTTCCTGCAGCTTCTTTCTATATGCACCTAAGCTTGGGGGTGAGTGTTTAAACGTGGCCACACCTGTAACTGGCTCCGCAACTTGCCTTTTATTTTGCTTGAGAACACATGTCTTAGACATAGACACAGGAAAGTAAGAAGTTCCGTTTCATGGCTCAGTACGGATACGTTAGCATTACTCAGCCGTTCTCTGCACTACTGGGCGTTCAGGTTATTTCTCATCAGTCGCTTGTAGCGACAGTGCTGCAATGAACATCTTTATACACGATCTCAAATTTTGTTCTGCGAGCTTTTAGGAGCCCTCCCTCTCCACCCCGTCCTCGCTTCAGGGGGTCCACGATGGCAAAACTGTTTTCACAAAGTAAGACGGTTTTTGCCTTTCCATGGTGTTGGCATTTGTGGCGAGGGTGCAGAAGGCACAGTGAGTAAACCCGCGGTGCTGTGCGCTGTGCCACGCACGGAGGCAGCGAGCCGGCACCGAACTGCGCCGACCGCCAGACGCACCACGGCCACACGGGCCAAGTGGAAAAGGCCAGATTTATGTCGGACTGTCCTTGACGAAGCAGTCAACAGGTATTAAGTCTTGACCCCTGAACACACAGCTTTTACCCCGTGTGGTGAAATGACAAGCGCACATCACGGACTCTCGGTCTGCTTCTGCCTTCCCCCTGCTGTGATTCGTGGCTCTGGCTGAAGTATGGGAAGGAAGGTGGGCTTGGCACAGACGCAGAGATGGAGAGGAAGGCGCATCTCTGACAGCCTGGTCGCTTCTGCTGCGTATGGAAGAACGACGACGGTATCAGGGAAAAGGGCTTGTGCCACTTTCAGTCGTGACTTGAACAACTGCCTTTCCCATGGATCACCAGGTTTACTTGAAAGAACAACCGACAGATGAACTATGGTTATTCAGACCCGGGATTTGGCAGATACTTTCTTGAAAATGAACACAGCGAGCCTGTCACTTCAAGGAAAAACAACTGGAGGTACTGGTTGCCAATAATAAAATCTGAACTTTCCAGTGAAATCAGAATTTTGGACAGCATCCCAATACTTAACAACTTTTTTAATGATGTTAGTAGTGATGTTAAGAAATGTGATTTTTTTTTTGATACTGCAGAATTACATGTATCAACATTTGGAAGATCTGCTGACCTTGGTAAACCATTACTTTTCAAGTGACATGATGTTAAAAAATCAGGATTGAGTAAAAGGTCCACTTAAAGTGAAAGATAAAAAGCAGATTTTAATGTAACAGAGTATGAAAAGTTCATTCATGTGGACTCGGATCACACATTTCAGAAACTACTGCAAGCCGAGTTTCGGGGTGGTATCCAAGTACATCTACAATTACCTGAAAGGGCTATTAATACCATTCTCCCTTTTGGAACTACTTATCTGTGTGAAGCTGGATTTTCCTCATACACTTCAACCAAAACAACAAACAGCAACAGCTTGAGAGGAGGAGTAGATATTAGAATCCAGCTATTTTCGGGGCGCCTGGGTGGCATAGTGGTTAAGCGTCTGCCTTCGGCTCAGGGCGTGATCCCGGCGTTATGGGATCGAGCCCCACATCAGGCTCCTCCGCTATGAGCCTGCTTCTTCCTCTCCCACTCCCCCTGCTTGTGTTCCCTCTCTCGCTGGCTGTCTCTATCTCTGTCGAATAAATAAATAAAATCTTTAAAAAAAAAAAAAAAAAAAAGAATCCAGCTATTTTCTATTAAGCCAGATATTAAAGAGATTTGCAAAAATATAAAGCAATGCTACTCTTTTCTCCAATGACTTTTTATTCTGGAAAATAGTTATATAGCGACTTGTCATAAATAATTTTTAAAATTTCAGTTTTAATTTCTAATACAGTAAAAATAAGTAGCTGTAACTCATAAAACAAAAGCCTTTTGGGGTCCTCAATACGCTTTTAGAGTGTAAAGGGCTCCTGAGACCAAAAATGTTTGAAAACCATTGCTTTCCTTAAATCTTTGTGTACAAGCCTATCACTATTAGGATGGGGTTTAAATATGAAGCTGCCAGGTTAAAAAGTATGTGCACTTAAAGTGAAAATCCTGCCAAACTGCCAGAGAGCTCTAGCAGCTGGAACTCCACCAAGCGTGCACGTGTGCTCACAGACCTGCACGTGTACAATGAACGAAATGACCAACCTTTCAGAGTATGGGATTCATCTTCGTAGGGTGGTTTCTCATGGGATTTAAGGAGTCAACTTCTCTAGTTTATCTAAAATGATTCAACTCAGACATTTTACATTTACATATAATTTCTCAGGAAAACTTAATTGTCCCCAACTTAAAAAAAACTATCCAAATAATTTCTGAATGGATGTCTGGGACAGACCTTCCCCACAGAAACAATGGTAGCTCTGTTCACAGGCTTCAACATCTAATTCAAAGAATCACAAGAACCAATGTGCTAAATTCTAGAGCTGTACTACATCGGAAAAATGAGTGATAACACTGTTTCTATCAGAAAAAGCATGTCTGGTCCTAGCTGGAATACTAGCAACTCTGATATATCCATCCAAAAATGATCTCCACCCTCTCCTCACCAGTCCACCATTTAGAGAGGGGGTCCTTCAACAACCTACCCCATCTGTAGGCTCCCACGTGGGTTCATACCCCACAGTGGGGCAGGAGTGCTGCATTATGGAAGCTTGGAGGCCAAAGGAGGAGTCACCATATCTCCAAAGGGTGTGTGTGTGTGTGTGTGTGTGTACTGTGGGACAGGGCAGGGGGGATGAGGGTTAAGTACCACTGAGTAGAAGAGTCCAGAATTTCCCAGAGGGTGAGGGGTGGGGAGACGGAGAAGCACAACTGGGCATATGGGTGTGTGATTTCAGTTCAAGGGCATATAAAAGTCTAGAAGTGTAGAGTCACAGAATATAGAGGGGACAGGAAGAGAAACAGAGTGACTGAGAAACACGATGGGGGTTGGGGGGGAGACGACGAGGGGACAAGGCACGTAATCCTTGTGCAATAGCAACAAATAACAGAAGCTGGTCCACAACCAGGACTGCCCTATTACCTTGCAGGAGTTAGTGTGAGGGGACCAGGTTTTGGCCTCACAATGAAATGGTTTCCAATGCTGGCTCTGCTAATGACCACGTGCCTAGACCGAGGAAATGGATCACTCCTTGGAGCACTGAGCTTCCCCACTGCAAAGTGGAGATAAAAGTATCTTCCTCTTTCAGAATGTTGCAGGAATTTAACTGAGGTTATTGACATAAAGGGCCCTGACCAAAATGGTAAAAGTTTACAATTATTATGCACAAGTCAGTGGTAAGATACAAGTTTATAAATATATTTCTAAAATGAAGGGGCTGGATGAGACAATCTAAAGGGGATGTTAGGTTGACATGGTCTACGACAAACCGTGAAAATGCTAAGAAAAAAGAGATCTAAAAAGATTTAACTGCTCAGGCAAAATAATTTGCTAACACAAAAATAATAAAAAAAGGGAAGAAGTGACAAAATATTCTATCAACTTTTGCTAGAAAAAGAACACTAACTAAAATAAAAAGGCAAGCAACAAATCATAAGGGTATTTGCAGTAAATATGCAGATGAAGATTAATATCTTTCTTATATAAGAGGGCATGCATAGCAAGGAGAAAAATAAGGCCCCCAATAGATAAATAAGCAAAGGACACTGACAGATAATTTACAGTTATAGCTGTTTAACAAACAGAAAAACATTGATACCATTAGTAGTCAATAACATGATACCACTGTTACTCTGTCAAACTGGTAGAGACTTAAAAATCTAGGACTCCCCCCATGCGTTAAAGGAAATTCTCATACAAGCTGGTAGCAGTTCTTTGTACAAGTATCCGAAGTCATAAAAATCTGACCCCTAAATTATTCCAAGAAAATAGTAAATGTGGAAATGCAGGTAGGTCATGGGGGGGGGGATGGGGAAGGGAAAGAACCTTAACACTTACAATAACCCTAAGGAGATCATCAATAATGTTACATCAACCTGATACCAGCAATGTGGAAAATTTCTTACAAGAATGTTAAGGCAAAGCAAATGAGATACAAAATTGTTGACAAACTCTGGTCAGAGCTATGTCAACATAAAAATATGCAGAGTGACAGGGTATCAAACACTGGTTCCAGGCCCTCAAGATGGGTCACTGAGGAGTCTTTCTGACTCTTCATTTTTTCAGTTATAATTATACAGACTACTGAAAGGACACAGTGATGTGACTAACTAAAGCGCTAGCACTGTACTTAGCACATGGTAGACATTAGCTAAATGGTAGTTATTTTACTTTTTATTGGTAGTGTGGTTACACCGCCTTTATTGTGATTATCTTGTAAATAAGAATGTTTTGATTATTTGACTAATATGTAGGGAATTTCCTGAATGGACACCCTTCTTAAAATGAGCTATGTTCTCCCTTCAAACTTTCATTCATTGCATTTTTGGAAATGAATCAAGGGTGAAAATAGCATTTCTGTTAATCTATATATAACATTTACAAATTGTTCTGTCTTATCTGTTTGGTGACTTTTTTAAACAGTAAGAAGTGGCTGCAAAAGAAGATTAAATTTGTACATTTAACTCATAAAACTCAACAGACACACTCACTGTTAAGGGTCTCAAATTTAACACTGACAATTCCTGTGGTGTCTTTCTATTTTTCTCTGTTGCGATCCAACACGACCCTGCACACATTGAAGCAACGCTTTTGCGTATTTACTCCATAATCAGGACAGAGAGGAGCGATGTTCTTCCAGGCTCAAGGCCATCAATAAAAACAGGTTGGAACGTTCAATTTTTCTTCATCTCGGATTCCTTCCTAACTCAGAACTAGACATCCAAGTTCATTCATGAAAGTATACGTTACAAACTACCAGTGCTCCACTCGTAAAACAATAATGATCACTCTCCAAAGTCCGTATTTAATAAGCATGTAGGGTTATTACAGACGTGTGATAACCACTACTTTTTCCAAACACGTTTTATTCATTAGTGTCTGAAACAAAAGCTACAGTATCTTTTAGATAAACAGTATTTACAAGAAACTACACATCAGGTGACATTGTGCCTTTGCATTTGACCTTCTACCCTCCAAACCCTGACCTTTTACCCTCCATGCCCCATGAACAAACCCTACATTTTTTAAAAAACCCCGACTTCACAGCTTACTACTGTGTGATTCAAAACAAAGAACACGCTTTTGTTCTGAGTATCTTGTTACAGTGACAGAAAGACAGCTTGGTTAATCAAAGACGCCAACAAGCCAGCCGAGTACACGACTTCTAAGCACCTGTGGTATACTGTGTGGGGTAGAAGTGCCTTCGCTGGGAAGCCAGGATTACGTTTTGCATTTGGCGTCAGCTCCAGAGTTCTAACTTCTGAAGCTTTCATAACAGTGTGTAGTCAGAGAAATAAGGGGAGGGAAAAACAACAACAACAACAACAACAATAACCAAACCTATGAGAAGAGGGCTACGATTAAACAATAAAGAAATCGGTCATTGCTGATTTAACCCATGCGTTGCATGTCTGCCATTACCAGTTTGTCTTTCTGTCGTTCACCATGGATGAGAAAGCCGCTTCGTCCATTGCCTTCGGGGTGCATGACCTTACAGACCCCCACGCGACTGATCCCGCCTCCTTCCTGTGGGAACCATCCCCCGCTGGAGTCATCTCTGGTCATAACCACAGCCTTGACACGCACAATATAGCTGTCACTAAAACGACAACAAGAAGAACGGGGCATGACAATGGTCTGGTAGCTGCAGGACACGTTTCATAATGCAAGACGACCACCAGCCGGCACTTTTCTAGACTCATCAAAAGAAAATCTATGCCTGGCAGCAACCTTAAAAGGTGGCACTTCTCAAATTTGAGGGAGAAAAAAACAAAACACTTAAACTAAATACACTGCAAAAGTACATTTTTAAAAACGATACCCAGTAATTTAAAAATATTTTTGTCTTTGAAGATGTATGCAGGCATGACATTCTCTAGTTCCTGGGTGTAAGTATTAATAAAAAAAAGTGAATGAGCTAATTGCTGTAATTTGTTATCTCTAAGTTAGGAAAGACAAACCTATGAACTTTAGAGGATATTACAGTTTCAACCCTTAAAACTTAGTTCACAATGAATGAATGACCTAGGCTTAACATTTTATAAAGCTAAGAATCTTCTGATTTAGCACAAGAACAGGATAATTCCCTTCCAAATCGCAAATTCACCATGCAATCGTGTATGTAGGTGGGGAAAGATTTCAGTTCCAATACCCTTTACACATGTGTAGCCTTCTGTTTATGATTTTATTTTTTCCAGTCTAAACTTCAATTTCGCAATAAGTTCTTTTGCACATTTGCCAAAAATCCTCTTTTTTCTCCAGAGACCAACTCTAGCTCTTTTCATTCTTCATCACTTTTGGGGAAACGTATTTGGGTTTTTCAGCAAGGCCATTTGAATTCTCATTTGCTGTTTTCTTTCTTTGGATAGAATTCATTTTTTACTCATTCAAACATATATTCTCATCTTCTACAGGCCAGGCGCTGTGCCAGATTCTAGAGAAACAAAGATGTAGAGTAACACAGAACCCCCTCTTTTCTTGGGAGTCAGAGAGGAGCCCCCCCCCTTTCCTCACTCTAGCCAGAGTCCGGCCCATGCCATCTCCAGTCCACCAGAGACCATTTAGACAGTCCCTCTCCCCTACACACCTGCTCAACGCATTCACCCGGATTTTCCATGACTCCCTGTGGCTCAACTTCTACTCCCCTCCATGGTGTCCCCCTGCTCCCTCTTACTTCCTCATCCCTTCCTCAGATCATTCCTCTCATTTTGAAAACTGGTAAAATACATAGGCGATAACATGTACCATTTTAACCATACAATTCTGTGGCACTAAGTACGCGGACACTGCTCTACAACTCTCACCACCATCCATGTCGGGACCTTTTTCATGTTCCCAGACCGAAACTCCATACCCATTAAACACTACCCCCGCCCCTGCGGTTCTCCCCTCTGCCCAGCCCCTGCGATCACCCTTCTACTTTCTGTCTCTGTGATTTTGACTGCTGTTTTCGCTTTCTGAACCTGGATGGAAATGTGTCCTGGGGCGGGGCTTCTGGGGCTCACTGACACAGGGCCACTCTCGCTCTCCTGCAGCCCTCCTTGCTGAGCCTCGATGTGGGACAAGGTAGTCACCTCTGCCGAAGGCTACTGGCACGCGCTCCAGTTTCTCTGAAGCTCCCAAGCCTGACCATGCCACCACCACCCTCCTCTTCAATCTTCTACAGACCTCTGGGCTCCATCCCTTCCCTTACTCCTGGAAGACACGGACAAATGGGCCCACTGTCCCTCCATCTCTCCGCGATGATCCCCACTGTAATACTTGGTAATTCCCTTATTCACACAGAGGATCCGTGCAATTCCCTGGCCTCTCAGTTTCTGGGACTCTTCCCCAATGTCCTTGTCTTACACCCAACCTTAGGTACCCCACCTAGGTCACACCCGTGACCTTGCCATTACTAATATCTTTTTTTTTTTAAATTTATTTTTTTTTAATAATGATTTTTTATTATATTATGTTAGTCACCATACAGTACATCCCCGGTTTTCGATGTAAGGCTCGATGATTCATTAGTTGTGTATAACACCCAGTGCACCATGCAATATGTGCCCTCCTTACTACCCATCACCGGTCTATCCCTTTCCCCCACCCCCCTCCCCTCTGAAGTCCTCAGTCTGTTTCTCATAGTCCATAGTCTCTCATGTTTCATTCCCCCTTCTGATTACCCCCCCTTTCTTTATCCCTTTCTTCCCCTACTGATCATTCTAGTTCTTATGTTCCATAGATGAGAGAAATCATATGATAGTTGTCTTTCTCTGCTTGACTTATTTCACTAAGCATTATCTCCTCCAGTGCCGTCCATGTTGTAGCAAATGTTGAGAACTCGTTCTTTCTGATTGCTGAGTAATATTCCATTGTATATATGGACCACAACTTCTTAATCCAGTCATCTGTTGAAGGGCATCTCGGCTCCTTCCACGATTTAGCTATTGTGGACATTGCTGCTATGAACATTGGGGTGCATATGGCCCTTCGCCATTACTAATATCTGCACCACCTCCTTCACCTCAATTCTAAGAAGCCTGCTCTCCAGCTGCCACTTCCCAACTTTGCAGCTCGCTCCCTCCACATTCCTACAAGGTTTCACCCCAATGGGACCAACCATCTATCGCTCTGACCCCCTCCCCCCATCCTTCATGTTCTCACTTGATTCACTACTCAACTTAAGCTCCACAGTCTATCACGACACGCTTTTGTACAAAAACATAACACGTTGCCCTCTCTTTCTTCACCGTGATGCCCGGTGAAACCCCAACCCTGGTGAAATTCTACCACCTCCTTAACTCCATGCCCCACCCAGGCCGTTGAACAGGACTTTGTTCATAGGTCTAGTTTTAAAGTCACTAACCTCAAATGGGCTTGTAGGCAGCCCCCAGCATGCTGCTACATTTCCCCGATCCGTCCCCAAGAAGATTATTTCACGGGCCCACCCACCCTGTCTCTCTCAGATGACGGATGAGCTTGTCTGAATTTCCCTGGGAAGAGAGGCAAAGCCAGAAGGGGTCTTGCACCTGTGCCCACTAGCATGCCTACTACTCTGTACCAGGACACTCTGCCTCTCCTCCTTTAACGATGGCGAAAACCACCCATAACCAAGCCAGGGCCAACAACTCCACTTAACATTCTTCGAGGTGCTAATAGTGCCCAAATTCACATGTCTACCCAGACCTCTTCCCTGAGCTTCAGATCACTAAAATCAACTGCCTATGTGATTTCTCTCCTCGGGCATCTGATAGCCATCTCAATCAACATGTTTCAGACTGAACTCTTAATTCTCAATACCTTTTTATCCTACTGGTTCTCCCTTTGAAATATAGCCAGAATCCACTTTCTACCACCCTCCATCGACACTGCCATCACCTCTCAGACTACTGCAACCGTCTCCTAACGGGCCTTCCTACTTCCACACTCGCCCAACTTTCTAAGAAAATACAAAGGTGAGTCAGATTATGATACTCTATTCAAACAAGGCATCTAATAAGCCTCCTACATTTAGTAAAAATGAAACTTAAGCCCTTATCACTCTCCTCCTTGCTTATTCTACTTCAGTCCCATTACCCCTATCCTCCACATTAAGCACACTATGACCTCAGGGCCCTTGCACTTGCTATTCCCCCTTCTCTCCCCCCACACTAACTCAGTTCATTTCCTTATTTCTCAGGTCTCTGCCCAAGGTTATTTCATCAGAGAAGATTCTCTGTCCACTTTATATAAAGTAGCACCCTCCAATCTTCTTAAATCTTCTCATCCTTCTTTATCTTTCTACATGCTACTAAAACAACACCTGGCGTATTTGCCCACTTTTCCCAACTAGAATGTAAACTCCATAGAAGCAGGGCCTTTGCCCTTTTTGTTCACTGCGACATCCCTAGAACCTACAGCAGTGTTTTACATGTGGTGGGCTGCAGCATTAATGGGTTAAATACATGATATTTATAAACAGGTTTTTAAAAAGTTACTTAGAGCTAACAAAATCTCTGAGAGAAAAAAATAAAGCGTTCAACACGCATTTGCTTATGAGCCACAATAGCTTAGGATAGGATAAAGATTTCATTAACAAGAAAACTAAATCTAATAATCCCACGGTTTCTATCATTAATCCAGTCATCTCATGATTCAAACCCATATTCCTTTAGATCACGGAGATCAGGAACATTTGATAACATTTGTTTAGATTAGTTACACACAGAGAGGTTGAGAAGATACGTTTCTCTGCCATGTCCCACTCGGCCCCCAGGATTTGTAACTCTCCAGCATGAAGCACAGCTTTCTCAGATCTTCTTTGAGTGTACAATGGGTTCATCCCATAGGAAATGGCCAAGGTGAATAACTGAAACTCTACACACCTCTTGTTAGAACATGCTTTTTCCTTTTTTTGTGTTGCAGCTGTCTGCTCTTCTCCCTTCCATTGAGGGAATTAAGTAAACACGAAAAAGGGAAGTTTGCAAGACTTATGATGATGCCATAAACTCACTTCCAAAAAGTATTCATTTATTGAAGATTTTTAAAAATACCCCACCCCTTGGCTTCTAGACTACAGGGGCTGCTAATTTTGGTCTCTGCTTGCAGTCTGCCACATCCGCCTTCTTGCCCTAATTCCTCCTATGCCCCTTCCCAAGAGCACGGACTCCTCTGTGATGGGGTGTGTGTGCTAGGGGCGGGGGAGCAGAACTCCCCACATCTCCTCTGGCAACAACCCCATCAAGCCAGCATTCACTGAGGCATCTGGCTATTTAAAACAAGGCAGGGGGATAAAGTGTTGCCCTCAAAGCTGTGAAGGATGTCTGGATAATCCAGCTGCATGGCCGCAGGCCAACCGCTTCCTATCTGTGGTGTATTTATGTTACTCGGCCTGTCACCCCACCCAGAGCAGAAACGACAGTGTACTCTACTACCAAAAAGGTATACGGGGGGCACCTGGGTGGCACAGCGGTTAAGCGCCTGCCTTCGGCTCGGGGCGTGATCCCGGTGTTATGGGATCGAGCCCCACATCGGGCTCCTCCGCTGTGAGCCTGCTTCTTCCTCTCCCACTTCCCTGCTTGTGTTCCCTCTCTCGCTGGCTGTCGCTATCTCTGTCAAATGAATAAATAAAATCTTTAAAAAAAAAAAAAAAAGGTATACGGGAGGAAAACTCCCTTCCCACCTTCCCTCTGTCTCTTTCTGGAAAGAATTAAACAACACGTCTAAGCCAGATGTTGGGTTTGTTTGGGGGAGGATGGGACAGGAAGGGCAAGGGCAGGATAGTTTTTTAATTTGCACAAGGAAAATGGTGCTGGGTAGGCTTCAGAAGAAATTCAAAAAATGCTATTATTGTCAAAAATAACAAAACTTAAAATGCTTCTGCAAGCAGCAACTTCTAAACTGGTGTAACTCATTCGGACCCGGTAAAGCTTCACATGCAGATCCGAACACCAACTGAATGGAGCCCTAATGTCTGAACTTGAGCTAAACTGCCCCCAAAGCCTCAATGTCATTACATATGGGATTTGACTACCCCCCCCAATAATATCACATTCTTTCAGTGCATTAGGAGTAAAAAAGTGGCTTCTATGAATTCAACTGGAGACCTGCCATTTAAATGTGGTTTCTTTAAGGAAAAAGCTTTGCATTCCGAACACGTGGGCTTATCTATAAAAATGAGACTTGTTCTGTGATCACTCAATGTGCAAAAGAGGGAGGTGACATCCTATGGCAGGATGGGGAGGAGAGTAGGAACAATTTCAAAACTAGATTTTTACTTGGGGGTAGTGATTCCAAGGGGGCACAGCAGGGTTTGGATCTTTGGCTTTTATGTTCTAAGTTCTCTTCCAGATTCAAAGCAGGCCCTGTCCGGACCACGTTACGGAAGTAAAGGAAGTAAACAAAGAAAGTGCAGAAAGTGGTGAGGAGGCAGCCCGGTTGGTAAGTGTCATTCAGAGCCAGACAGGCTCAGCAGCGCTCTGACCTCAGTAGCTGAAGAATCCTCTTGTGGATCTTCAGATTTCCTCATCTGCCAAAACCAGAGGGGATCTACCCTGCTGGGATGTCCTGAGGGTTAAAAGCCGTGCTAGAGGTCAAGTACTTGATACAGAGAAGTTTGGTAAGTTGTAGGCATCATAATTATTTTTGCTGAAGGTCCGACTCTGATTACAAAACAGGTCCTTTAAAGAACAGCTCCTCTGGCCACTAAGGATTGGGTTTCCAGATGGCCGGCCTCTTTTCAGCTGGCAGAGAGCAGAGTAGCAGGGAGGCTGTCAGGCCCTTGACAACAGAAGAAAATCCCAAACAGACCTCCAGCAATTACCAACACAAGTCAGATTTATAAAAACCTGGTTTGAGCCTACCTTTCAGGCACACCTGTAGAGGAAAATAATTCCATCTGCTATCTGTGAACTGGCCCTGGGCTCCGGGGATGGAGACTGGAACTTTTACATCCCCCACACAAACTTCCCGGCCCCCTCCTCAGGGCCCCGCCTCATCTGATTACAGGGCTCCTTTCTCTCTCCATTCTGCTAAATATCGCTGCTTCCTTCCTTTCCGCTCTTCTTTCCACCCTTCTGTACTTCACTAGACCTTGAGAGGGATTAGCCAAGATCCCAGCCTCTCAGGCTCCCTCTTCCACCCCACCCGGCACAGTGGCCACCTGGGCCCAAATATAACACAAGTCCTCCAGGAGAGCCGGGCACACTCTTTACCGTCATCATATCCCACACCCCACCCCCAGTCATCCTTGTGCCTATAGACTTACAAAGCCTCTTTGATTTCATTGATTATATATGTATATCAAGTATCTGTACAGAAGCCAGATATTGGTCATATTCTATTTAAGCAGGTGGTGGTTTCATGAGTGGTTATTTCATTAAGTATCAACTACTTAATTTCTTTAAAAGTGGACGGCTCTGGTCTTAAAAATTCCTATACTCCAAAATTAGAGGCAAGGGAGTCATACATGATGTAGATATTCTATGCATGGTGGTAACATGATTTTCAGCTCTGTGCCGGCCACTAAAGGTAGGCCGCCCGCTCTGCCCACTTAATGTCTACCGAAATGTGTAGTATGTACCGTTAGGCCATTACAGAAAACAGTGGCAAGAAGGGCCCACTAAAGATGCCCGATCTGGCAGCAGCCAATTCTGGCAAAGGCACCAGCTTTCCTCTCAAATGCTGATGAGCAGACACTACGAAGCACAGAAGGAATTCTCTGAACGTTAAACGTTTGCTTCATAAAGAGAACTGGTTTGCAGGACGCTGGAGCTGGGGAAGCTGAACAGTGGGCTACGATCACTTAAGAAAAAGCCTTCCCTACGGTTACTGACCATCCGTGAAATCGGCCACGCAGTACACTGGATGGACAGTCATCCTGGGGGCTGCCCTACCCCAGTATCTGCTAGTAAAAGAACCCACGTACCTGAACAGTACCAACACCATGACTTTGAACTCACGGTGTCGAAGCAGTCTGCTCCTGACTAGATGTACCGAGAGAGGAACTCTTCATTGTGCTCCTGCTTTTCGGAAAGGCCACAGCTCACCTCGCCTTTGCACAGTAATTCCCTGAGACGGTTACAACAGAGCTGCTCTCAGTTTTAGCTTCATGGTCAATTTAGGTACTTTAAAAATGGTATGTAATCAGTTTCCAGGAATGGAACCCCAATACATACAGGTGGTACCCAAAAAGGTGATGGTCGTAGTGGGTGCTTGTCTTACAATGATTCTGACAAGGAACCAATATAGGCTCAAAGCCTGGGGTCCAGTGGGAGCCCCAGAGGGGGTGTGAATAGGTTCTCTTCCTTTACTGTGTGCTGGGCTCAGAATCCATGACAGAGGGTAGGAGAAAATGTCAGGAATCCCCACTTTCATCTTGCATCACAAGCCAGTGCGTTCTGCTGTAGTGTAGGGTCACCGGAGCCTTCCATGTCCAAGTCCTCCCCTCACCCAGAGGGGGACGTACGGAGCATGTCCATTCTCACCCTCAAATGCCATGCACAAACCCAGCCTCTTTGTTGTTTATGCTACCTAGCTACCCTGAGGCATATAAATAGACCCACTCACCCACACACCATTTTCTACTGCACATAATAGAAAGGGTTGCTTTCTCCATTATTGTGAAGGACACTGCCAGCAAGACTGGGTGTGTGAAACAGGAATGATTATATATTTTGTAATTTTAAAACCAATCCTCACAAGTTAATTAGATACGGCCACTACTGTTTTTATTTTCCTATTGAAATCTTAATACAAACATACTCCTTTAGAAAAACTACCACGAACTCGTAGTTTATAAGCTAGTGATTCTATGATTCAAAAGAAAGACCCATACCTTATTTAACACAGAGTGCCGACTTAGCTTGCTACGTGCGTCTCTAATATCTTCCTTTAAGTTACAATGCTCTGGAAACAGACACGTTTTCTAATCTCAAGTGCTACTTTACACTTTCCGGCCCTAAGAGCCAGAGCAGCACGTACACCAAACATTCTGGCACATTCTCTCTCGCATGGGGCCAAGGCACCTGCCCTGTAGATGTCCTCGGGCATGGGACGTTCTGCAGGGCTGGCCCAAGTGGAGGGTACCGGGCAGTGTGCCATTCACCATTCTGCTCCCTCTTTCTTTGCTGCTGCGTCCTGTGACCCATAATGGCCAAGAAAAGGAAATGAAGCAAAGACAAAAAGGAACAAAGATCAGGACTGGACATTAGACCCATGAGCTTTACAGTGGCTTAACAAGGCCTTTGAGGAAATAGTTGAGGAAATACCAGAGGCACTCGGGGGTCCTCTGACATCCCTGCAGCCTGGGAGCACTGCAGACAGTTCCGCCGGGCCAGCAAAATCAACAGCCGGCCAAGGTGGGTCAGAGCCTCTGGGCCCCCACCTCAGCGTGAGCCCCGATTCTAGGGGCAAACCTTCGTGGTCCGTGAACAGAAGGTGGTGACGCCCATGGCAGTGCGTGGGCATGCTAGCAATTACCTTTTCGAGTTTCCTTCTCAGCAAGGTTTACAAAGTTATATTAAACTCACTCCACCGCACTGTGCTCAAAATGATATTTTTCATTTCACCTCTAACTTTTAATGCCTGTAGTTTGAACATGCATGAATCCTCCACAGGAAAAGAGTGATTCAGCTGGATTCTACTTCTACTGCTCTCAGGTTTTTTTTTCTTCTGTAAAAACCTTTTTATTTTATTTATGTAATATAGCAAATGTCTTGGAGATGGAGCTTAGTTTGTTTTTTTTTTTTAAAGCAACAACAAAACTTTTCCTACCAACATTTAAATTCAGCAGTTATATTCAGCAGCCACAAGAATACTAAATATCTAACTAATATTCATGACGAGGAGTCACTTACGACAGGGGCATGATAAAGATAAGGCACGAGGGCTGTTCTGCTAATATACAACCTAAAATCGTAACACTGGGCTGTTTTAAACCTGGACAATGAAGTGTTTGAATTAAATCTTAACTTCAGCACCCGAAAAGGCAATTTTGGAAGTTGTATTAAATGGCTCTTTGGCAACTCTCCTTATGTCAATATAACTTTCCTGAGCAAGTCCCTCTTGAGCTGAGTAATGCACACAGCTAGAAAAAAGGCCCCGCTGAGCTCAAGCCTGAAGCAATGGGACAGGACAGGCTTGGTAGTTTACTGTGGGGGGTGCACAACTGGTGAAGAAAGTAATCATTTTTCTTGAAATTTGAAAACTACTTGCTCTAATCCCTACTAATAGCAGAAATCCTATTTCCACCCTGGGGGAAATTAGGGAACTGGAGATCCCTGGGCATGAGCCTTTAAATCCTAGGTGGGATTCCTGGTCAACCACTTGGGACCTCTGTATCCTTCCTTATCTGTCAAGTAGCTATACAGTGGGTAATTAATTACCTTAAAAGCGGGCTGTGGAATACAGTTTAAACTTTCTGAGTTTTAAAACACTGGTTTCCAGAAAATTAAACTCCAACAACAAAAAAGTAAATGTAATACAATTTTTAAATTAAAAAAAAAATTACAATTCTGCTGCATTCAACAAAGTTATAAAAACTTTTTGGAAAAGATTTCTATTGTGAAACCCAGCATCGAGTGATTCTCTGCCCTATCACAAGTGAGGATTATATTAGCACAAGGGAGATAAACTCACATTTAGACTCTTGCTTTCAAGGCATATCTATACCAAACAAGGCTTCCAAACCCAACTGGACACATCGCCAGTCTGCCTCCGCTCCTTGTCCCTTTAACCTGTATGCCTGCGAAAGGAATCATATCTGCAGTAGCTAGTTACCAAAGAAACAAGACAAACATATACATGTATATGTGCGTTTTATCTTAATATTAATTCTATCCCCACATTCTGCACAGATTCTCTCAACGTTAACATGGGAATTTTAGGTATAGACAAATCATTTTAGCAAATGAGGGTAAGATTTTTATCACAACAGTTTATTAACATTCAAGGCATCTATTGAAGATCTCTGAGCTTTTGTCAAAAATCACCAGAGCAGGACAACTTGGACATGGGTAAACCATTTAAAATTTATTCAAACCGAAATAGAATGAAACTACTTCTCGCAGACTGGAATGGCTCTGTCCCGAAGGGCTGAGTTTCAGGGTGATCACACAATGTGAAGTGGGGGTTAGGAGGCCTGGGAGGAGAGAGGCCGAAGTCTGAATCTAGGTTTATGATTCTGCTTTTATTGTCGGCTGCTTTGCTGAGCCCAGAGTTCAGTGGAGTTCATAATTAATCAAGATCAAAGGATTACCAACTTAAAACAAACAAAATAACCCACCCCTGAAGAACCCTTTCTTCTTCTCCCACTTTTTACTCCAAAAGCAATAATTTTCTTTGACTTTCCCTCTGTTTTACACACCCTTCCAAAAATGGTATTTACGATCCACATTTAAACCCCCAAAGACCAACTAATGGAAATGTTAGTTTACTAAAGAAAATTAACTCTCACCACATTAAAGTATACATGTAATAGAAAAACTGGTACTTCAAAACACAAATGGCAAAGGGAGCTGTTTAAAGTTAATAATCTCCAATTCAGGTCTTTAAATTGTAGCCCTTGAACTTCCAAGTCTGACCTTCTCAGAATATCTTTGCTTTCTTTCTCACTGAATTGGAGAAAACAAAGGAAGAGGGTACCCAATGATCCCACATGCTAAGATGTTTTCAGGGAGAAACGCACTAATATCTACACCTATTCTGAAATACACAAAAAATAACATGGTGTCTTGGATGGAGACAGGGATGGCCACACAGATCCTGGGACGATAGAGCGGGAACAGTAAGATGTTAGTTGCAGACAGGAGCTCATGAGTGTTGACTGTATGCTTCTTTCAATTTTTCTCAACAAATGAAGACTTCCATAAAGAAGACGCGAGAGAAAATTTACAGTGCTATACTACTCGAAATGGAGATCAACACTAAATCTAGAAGATGCTGATAATGGTACCATTGTTAGCTTACTGGTCACGCAGTCCAGGTCACATTTCCCATTTTTTTACCTGCCACTCCCCCACTGCCCACCTTAAAGCAAACCATGGTGAAAAGGTCAGGAAATTACTTCACCAAACTATATTAATACCAAATTCTAAACCTACAAAATCCTTTACGAGCCCGTCCTTAATGAAACCTACTTTCACACAAAGAAGGTGATAATGCAGCCCACAAGGAGAAAAGTAAGTCCGCATGTTGAGCCAGCAATAGGCTGAGCAGATTTTAAGAGCCTCCCTGCTTCTGTTCCCGACAGAACTCCTGGACACAGATGCCCCTTCAGACGGCAGGAATTACCAGTTCGTTTGTTCCCGTTTTCTAGGCTTCCCCCACCTCCTCCAACAGAGATGAAAAGCTTAACACACAAAGAAACAAAGCACATGCGAAGCATCTGTTCTCACTGAAGAATTCTGGACCCCTTCCTTTCCCAGGTAAAGACTGGGATACAGGTGGGGCCTGCAAATGGCGTTCAGGTCTTCAATCAGGACTTGTGAAGAGCCACACAAACAAGTTAGATACACATCTCTTAAGCTAGGAAAAAAAAAAAAGTAGAAACTATCTACTCTAGACCCCTCGCTTAGAAAAACTGTAATCCAGACAGGAGAAGGAATTGTTCAAGGTCAATGGCATTGGGGGCAGATTAAGGACTAAGATCGGTAAACAACCGACACCACCCCCCACAATTTTTTTTTTAAAAGGTTCCTATGTTGTGGCAAAGGTTTCCCATATCAGACGTAGGTGATCTAGAGGATATAAGTTCTTCTCATTGGTCTCTTCAAGTTTCATGTATAGGTAACTGATTGTCAAGGACTCCTAAGGAGAAATGAGGTATCACTAATAACACAGCCATGTGAACAAAATGGCAGAGCTGGGGCGAGGGGCTGGGAAATCCTACCCAACCCTTCCAGCAGTAGAGGCCATCTTCATTTTCAGATCCGTCAGTACAGCTAGTTTCCTAAGTCAGCAGACGTGACCTCTGCTGCACACACATCTCTTCCAACCTCTTGGGTGAGGCACCCAGACTCTATGATCTGAAAGTGAGTCTGTTTCTTCATATGTAAAACGAGAGGTAGGGTCCACTAACCTCTGAGGACCCTTTTCAACTTTGGCCCCCTCTTTTAACTTTGTGGGGGGAAAAAAAGTGGGGAGGGACTTAAAGTCCTTCAGCTGTGCCAGAGGGCTTAGCAAACTTAAGCCACCCAAATACTCTACAAAAGCAGATCAGAAAACCTGCAGTGGTAAAACACAAACGAAAACATATTTTGACTTGGGGGAGAAAATAAAACCCTCGAAACTACAAAGACCTGAAACCACAACAAACTAACAGATATGTTCTCTTGGTACAAGTATCATTATGCAATTTTAAGGTTCTCAGGAGCAAAACAAGTCTATCAAAGTATTTCTAAAAAACAAGAAAATGATGAAAATTGAGTTTTAATAAGTTTCTTAAGAAGTTTGACTAAAACAGGCACAATGTAGCCATCTAGCTGGGTTTACCCATCCACAAATGTGAGATTCTCTTTAGCCACATGGAAGAAAATCCCCAAGACATATTTATAGACCAAATGCAGGCAAAGAAGAGAACAGGGGTGTGCTGCTCCCTTTCTCCCAAACAGTTCATCCTGTATGCTTTAATGAACTGACTTAAGACCGATGCGCAGTACCAAGTCCTCATTACCTTCAAAGACAAAGGAAAAAAATGTTAGGAAAGGGTAATGAAGCAACTGCCTAACTTAAAAATGGGGAGAGACATATACTACAGTCCTTTGACTACAGCAACTCGGAGCATCTCAAGGTTCACGTTTGGTTCAGGCTCCTTCAATGTCACGAATGAGTTCTGGTCTAAAAGTTTTCTTGTAAATCAGTTTTTTGAAACTGGAATGTATTTTTCCCTACAGAAAAAAAAACATTAAATGGTAAAAGCATCAGGATTCCCAAACCAGTCCATGAAAGCCTAATCAAGCCCTAAAATACATGAGTCACAGTTACATGCCCAAATGGCTTTGACTGCTCACTGAGGGTCTCCTTAACAGAAGGCTTGTTGCCCACCTTCAGTGGGAACAGCCAGTTCTGTTCAGCTCGGGCTGAGAGTGTTCCTATCTGACGTGGGGTGAGGGAGGTGGTGTAAGCAAGGAGGAACCCCTAAACTGACTTAGGCTTCGTCTGGGACCCGTGGACCTTGACCAGCCTAAAAAGGGCCAACCTGATGATCACCCGCTAGTAAGGTTGAGAAATCTTTTCACTTAAACAGCAAGCAGACAAACCAAAAGGAAAGCTTGCTTAAATTAACCAAACTCACAGTGACTGGTTTAAATGCAAATGTAACAACGGTATCAGTATCAGCGCTACAGGTTAGGAATCCCAAATTAAGCGTTACTGAGGAAACGGTTGTTTCCTTCTACGGTGGCAGGACTGTGGGTGAACAATCAAGAAAGACAAAACAAGCTTCGGGCTCACAGGATAATCGCTCGGCAGCAGATTCTTGACTAGTTCTTCACCACAACAGAGACAGGATCTGACCTACCAGAGCAATTTCCTTCCGAGTTATTACAAAACAGCCATCCACTCAGTTCATGTGCTTCTAGGAAGTTACTCTCCTGCCGTCAGAGAACAGAGCAATAAGGAGGATGTGCAGGCCAACCAGCCACCACGCTTGCTCGCAGTTTAACACAATAGGCTTAAAATATTATTTCATTTATGGGACGGTATTCTAGTTTCATTCCAAAAAGAACTTCCAGGGAACTCTAGAGCTACCCCCACACGACCAAGTCTACCAGCTTGTGGAAGCACTGGAAGCTGTTTTATTTCAAGACTCACGACCTTCACAGATAATTGAGACCTTTGGAGGCTTTCCTGACCATTACCAACATGCTTGCTCCAGGGAGCCCAACCAGGCGGTAGGTCATGCATCCAGTGGTGGCCAACGACCACTGCCTGAGGCAGGGCAACCAAGTGACCACGGCCAACCACCCAGAAAGCTTTACTGACACGGTGGCAGCCTGGAGGGCCAAGCAGATGTAATTACACTACCCCGAAGTCATGCTGTCACTGTTGGCTGCCATTTAATATTGGAAGGAAAAGAAAAGGACCCCCTATCTTAATGTCATTGAAGAGGAACTCCCCATTCACCAGTGTGCTTTAGCCACCTCCCAGGACTAAGCTCACCTCTAGGAAAGTCACGATCCCTGAAGGCACTGTGGATACGCAACCAAAAATTGCCACCTACCCAGCAATTTCCTACAGTGAGTAACTTGGCATATGGAAACTCTTGGGCAGAATGAAAAGCCTGGATAAACATAAGGTGATATGACACAAGGACACTTTTTCTTATGTGTTTGCATTTAGAGGATTAACTCTAACATTTCTTGAAAGTCAATTCCTATCTCAAAAGGCAATTAATTTCACATCTATGTTCACTGCAGCAGTACTCACAACAGCCAAGAAGCGAAAGAACCTAAATGTCCATCAAGGGATAAGTGGATAAAGAAAATGTAGTATATCTACATACAATATTTTTCAAGTTTAAAAAAAAAGAGAGAGAGAGAGAAATCCTGCCATTTGCTACAACGTGGTTGAACCATGAGGATATTACACTAAGTGAAATAAGCCAGTCACAAAATTACAAATACTGTGATTCCACTTTCTAAAGTAGTCAAATTCATAGAAACAGAAAGCAGAATGGTGATCCTAGACCAGGGAGAAATGGGGAGTATTTAATGGCTATAGTTTCAGTTTTGCAAGATGAAAAAATTCTGGAGATTGGTTGTACAACAAAGTGCACATAATGGACACAAATGGACTATATACTCAAAAATGGCTAAGATGGTCTATTTAATTAATTTATTTATTTGGCCATGATTAAAAAAAAAAAGACAAATTTGAGAAACAAAAAGAGGACACTTGAAATAAATATACTCAAGGGGGAGGACCCCAAATGCAGGAATATGGGGCTTTGGCTAAGGAAGTTTCTGTCACCTTTAAGAAGTAAACATTGCCACTTAAAAAACAAAACAAAACAAAACAAAACAGGGGCACCCGGCTGGCTCAGTCAGGACAGCATGTGACTCTTGATGGCGGGGTTAAGTCTGAGCCCCATGTTGGGTGTAGAGACAACTGAAAAATAAAATCCTTAAAAACAAAACAACATCAATAACCCACAAAACTCGCCCCCAATTATCAAGTCAGCGTATGTCCACTGTGCAAACTAAACATCGTGAGCACGCTTGAAGCTATGAAATATTCTTCTACGCTATGAGAAACAATGAACACATTTGCAAGACCTTCAGAAAGTAACTATAAAAGGAAGATCTCATGCCTCAAATATAAATGTAAATGTGGCCTACGCTTTGTTCTTTCGGATACAAGGCAAATCACATATATGAAAAACGCAAACATTTCCTTTGTAATTGGTTTTACTGAGATTAAAAAAAAATGGCTTTTCTTACAAAATCACATGAAAGGACAGAAGAAAGTTAAATGTAATAGTCTTTCCCCTAATTGTTAG
This sequence comes from Ursus americanus, assembly GCF_024610735.1. Taxonomy (NCBI): domain Eukaryota; kingdom Metazoa; phylum Chordata; class Mammalia; order Carnivora; family Ursidae; genus Ursus; species Ursus americanus. The sequence goes on from NC_142133.1 coordinate 31,716,857, forward strand.
CTCTAACAAATTCCCCTCACCTTAACCAATTACATGCAAATAGAAGGCTTATGATGTTGACAATATAAGTGACAGAATCCCTAAAAATATTTCATATGATTAGTCCCTTTTTACTAACCTCTATTTCTAAGATTTTTATTAAAACACACACACACACAATCACAAAGATTTTCTAACAGTTCCATTTCTTCAACATGAGGGTTAGCGATGTTTTTTTAATATTTCTCAAAGCAGGAAAAAAGGGGCTGTTTTATTTTTCTTTGGAACAAGTTCCTGCCAGATTTTGCACATTGCAGTTCTTTGGCGATGTGATGAGAACACATGCCCACCCACAGGCACTAATTTTGCTCTTCACCCTTCCCAAGCAGCCTTTATGACACATGCTGTCTGCGCTCCATTTCATGGAATTCAAGAGGCCCAGTCAAATAGCAGGCCTCATGGGGCTAGAGCAAGGGCAGGCAACCCATCTCTTTCACTGGATGGGTACAAGGAACATGTGTTTAAAAGAAAACCACAAAAAAGGCCAAACCCAGCTTGGACATCACCAACGCGAAAAATCTTTACAACGCCATGAATTCACACTGAAAACTAGAAGTCATCTCTCGGGTTGAAATCTGGAAAGAGGCAGTATCTTGCTGCAGTTCCTTGCACACGGAGCTCTCTGAAGACAGTGTAGCTAACTCCCTGTGCTGCTCTCAGAGTGTGAGGCAAGGAAGGTAGAGTTATCATGTAAGCCAAAAGCTCTTTCAGGAAGGGCTGAAGTGCCAGCCTGGTTCTCAAGCATTCGCCTTCTCTATGGTGATCAGTAATTACAAAGAAATGTTGGCGATTAAGAATCCAACTGGGAACGCGCATGGCTTTCATAATTGTCCCACATATACCCTAAAGACAGTCTGGGCACAGATGTCAATGCACACAAGCCGTCAGCAAATTTATACCTGAAGAATGCTCAGGACTAAGAAAAGTTCATGCTGGTTTGAATAAGACCGTGGTCATTCATCCCATTTATGTGTCCTTAATAGTGGGGTTTATGTCCTAAGAGGGCTATTCTGTGCTTGTCTCTGGCTTTTTTGAGCTACAACAAGAAAACTGTTATTTCCAGATAATGATACAAGACCTACCTACAAGTGCTATTAATCCCCACCCACTATGCAGGCAGGATGTCCTCCCTACAACCTCGGACATGGGGAGGACAGTGTAACAGCAGAACAGTGGGCAGCGGACAAGAGGCAATGGACAGGTCCAGCTCTCCCCTTGGGGGCTGCAGCTATCACCACTCATCCATAGATCACCCACCTGTACAGCAAGAAAAGATTATAAACTCACAGAACAGGTCTCTCTAAACACAAATAAGTGTTTTTAAAATATTGGTTATCTATAGTGATTTTATTTATGTATGTATTTTTAGTAATCTCTGCACCCAACATGGGGCTCAAACTCATGTCACTGAGATCAAGAGTCCCAAGCTCTTCTGACTGAGCCAGCCAAGTGCCCCCATCTACGGTGATTTTAAATAACAATGTTTTTATTAAATGGTTACTGAATTAATCATAGCTCTGAGTCCTTAAGTATAATTTTAATAGATGCTAAAGAGGGGAGGGGTCTTCAACTCTCAAAGATATGGAAAAAAATGTCCTTGATGTTTACTATCTGTTCCAATAAAATACTCCAGATGCCCTAAGCTCTGAGGGTTCAAATGCTCTCCCTGACCGCCACGCTTCTCAAGGAAGAAAGCAAAAAAAAAAAAAAAAAAAGTAAATAAATAAATCCTTTGTCTGAGGCTGTCACTCTACTTGGCTCGAAAAACACGGCCTCCAAAACTAACAAATGAATTTTTTTAGTGGGCCAGTTTTCTCGATAGCCATCTAAGAAGTGTTAGATTCTGAAGAGCCAGGAGGGAGTAGCTAAAAGGTGCTTCTACGCAGAGCAATTAGCTGCTCCAGATGACAGACTCCAGTAAATCTATGAATAAAAGGAAAGCCTGAAGAGGGAATGAGAGCCAGGACAGGGCTGGGCCCAGATAACACGCATTTTTTTAATTTAACACCACCCAGCACAGAGCTCTGAACACAGGCAGCAGCTTACTCAATACCTACTGACTGCTTCCAAGCTGAATGATCCGAAACCCTTGGTACTGGCCGTGGCTCTGTATTCCTTTTCCCTCAAAAGGTAAAGAAGGAATCTAAAAAGCACGTGGTCACTCTGGACCAACAGCTCATGGTGCTTAACAGCACAGGGGCCTCTGAGAGCAGTGGCCACAATGCCAGGGGTGACTGTCACTGCCAAACTGCAGTCATCAAGATGCTGAGTGGGTAATGAAACCAAAGCTGAACGAAAATCTATGCTGCCCTAAAATGATCTGGACAGGACCTGAATCTCTTTCCACACAAATCACAGGGAAAGCAAGACATTTTCACTGAGAATGCCAATACGTCAAGAACGTCAGACGAAATGTTTTTATACACGGGCCTTTAACCACTTTCTGTAGGCCTCTAAGGGGAAAAATATGATAAAACAGAACCTAAGATTTCAGTGCAATCAGAGCAAATGAGCTATTCTGCCTTTAATTCACATCTTTAAGTCACATTCTTTTTCTTTTTTTTTTAAAGATTTTATTTATTTATTTGACAGAGAGACAGCCAGCGAGAGAGGGAACACAAGCAGGGGGAGTGGGAGAGGAAGAAGCAGGCTCCCAGCAGAGGAGCCCGATGTGGGGCTCGATCCCAGAACGCCAGGATCACGCCCTGAGCCGAAGGCGCTTTAACGACTGCGCTACCCAGACGCCCCTAAATCACATTATTTTTCTGATAACTTCTGACAAAGTGAAATTTGAATCTATGGCGTCCATCAAAGCAACGAGAGAACCCCATCTATGAGAAACAAATTCAGGTTCAAGCTAACATTTTTAAAGTCGCTTTTCTTCTACAACTTAAAAAAAGTTAATGAGAAGGCATAAAAAGCCTTACTTTGAATCTGAAGAATTTTTTAATACCACCAAATGCTATTATTAAATACGCACTATACAAGCATGTATACACATACGCATATAAAAATAAGCACTACAGATGTGGGCAGGAAAATTCTTAGCAAAACCCCCACATATTTCAAATACTGTTCTTCTTCATTATTGTCCTCTACCATAATTAGCATGTTACAGCATAACAGGTGGCTTTCATTTATAGAATGCAAAATTAATGAAATTTGGAGATGGTCCTGTCTTCGAAAACAAACTGGCCATCCTAAAAAAAGTGTACCTCTTCATCGACAGAACAGAAACAAACTCTCCTCATGCTGGCTTTCCGTATTCTCGGAATTTCTGAATGTATTTAAATAGGTCAATTTGAGACATTTAACAGTTTAGAATACACGTCCCTCAAGGAAAACAAGTCATGATTATGGGCTTTACAAGAAAGGGGAAGAGAAACAAAGACTGCCCAAATTTCCAGCTCGGTAAGCCTAGATCTGCTTAATGCTCTCTGAGTGATAACACAATATACCACCAAAGATGGAGCTGTTCCACAAATGCTCAGTCTTAAGCAAATTTGTGGGCAGTTGTGTTATAGGTCCCGACCCAGCCATTCTGGATAGACAGACTAGATAATCATAAATAGTACTCCTATAAACTAACTATAGCATCTGTCCCTAACAAGTAGGACACAAAAAGTATTTTTTAAAAATATGAGGAGACACCGAACGGACTGTCAACACACAGAGGAATGTTTAATATACTCAAATAAACAAGATCTGTGCCTTCAACGAGTCCGGCATTGTTTAAATTTAGTGAGTGAAGAAAGAGAGAAGGTCAGACAGGCGACACAGCCTCCCAATTATGCAGAACAATCCTTCAGATCATGTGAAAGCTATAATTAAATGTTGTTACCAAACCCCCACTACTCTTTCTCCCACCTAGAAAAGTTAACGCATGATTTCAGTATGAGCAAATTATGATTTGCAAAAATTAGACATATTCACTCAGTAGGGGACTAAAGCTTTCTTACATTAAGTCGTGTATCTTGGGGGATAAGAAAAAATCACAATATTGAAAATAAATCCAACATCATAAATACAATAGTTACTATTAGACCATATCCTTTAGCCCACCTCTGCTCTTTCTTTCCTTCTTTTTCTTTCTATTTATTCAAGTTTTATGCTACCCACCCAAAAGATATACCATCTCTGCAAAAGTGGTTTCCTAGGCAGTGTCTTTTAAACTCAGGGCTTAATAAAAGGGATGAGTTTACCTGAATATCTAAGGAGAAATTTGTTTTCTGAGAGGGAGATGAGTGGACAAGAGCTCTGTCCGTCCAAAGACCAGTGGTAACCTATCTGTCCTTGCATGTGAGCGCACGCACACACACACACACACACACACACACACACACGCAAACACTTCAGTTCCTTCCAATTAGAATAATTTTTTTTCCTCCCTTAAAAAATATTAAATTATCAGAAAGGTTAGGCAGAAGAGAACAAGGAGAAAATAAAGTTCATGTAAACAGTAAGCACATACCCGCCCGGTGATGCCATTTCCGCTACATTGTAGAGCCCAGGTGCTGGCGATTAGCATTATTGCTACTATAAAGCTTCCGATAAAAATGGATTGTCTCTTGCGGACCTGAGAACCAGCTGGCTGCTTGAAAAGTGGTTTCCCCCATATATGATTCAGTCTCCTTGACAAATATACTGCATCGTACTGGATGAGTCATCTGAGGGTTAGTCCGCATTTTATAGGCCTGTTGTGTCATTACTCACATTCAACATCCTGCTTCTCAAAAGTGGAAGCTGGAAGCCTGACAGCTGACAGATGCTTTTTCCCATTAAAATATTGTTTAAAAGAATTCCTGTAAGTTATGATTATCAATCATTGATGATACTATGAAATGCCCAGGAAGCAAATGGCACAGCTCAATACCTGAGATTACAGTGGTAGAACCACAAGTGCAAATTGCTTACCCGCCCCCATCTCCAATCCAAACAATCTGATTCAGAGCTGAGAGCAAGGACCACCCCCCGCCCCCCCACCACTCTTTTAAGATATCAGCGAATTAGTATAGGCACGGACCCTGTTGATTCTTAGGTTGTAAGATAACCTAGCTGCAGGAGCTTTGTAAAAACTACACCTCAAAATTTTGGTTAATTCTGTCAAGTGGGAGAGTGGCACTGTATTTGAAAAATGTCTACTTCTTAGAGAAAGTATGTAAGGGATGAAATGATGTGATATCTGCGATGTTATGAATAGCTTACCAAAGGGGGGGTAAGGAAATGTGGTAAAATCTTGATCATTGCTGTATCTGTGTGGTAAGTAATATGGGGACCGGCTATATTATTCTCTCTTGAGTATCTAAAGATTTTCATGATAAAATTTAAAAATTAAAGAAAGTTTTTTCCAGTCCCTACAAGTCTAATTTGTACCCAAACAAGGCACTTTTCTAGTTAGATAAGAACCTATCGTACATGTGAATGGGCACCATTCACACAGTGCAACCTGGTCACCACGGGTGTGGGAGTTTCCAGCCTGAAGGTATGACACACGTGGCCAAAGGCCACTGTCGAGGGCTGCATCCACCCAATGAACAAATGCCTGGGGCTCTCTCCTCCCAAGACTATCTGGTGGCTGTTCCTCATGTTTCCTTTGAGGACACAAGCCCCAGCCTCATTCGTGAGCTCAATGTTGACATTACAAGGGAGAGGTTACTATTTCCAGCTTCCTTATATGGTTTTGGAAACACTCCATGAGAGGTTATGTAAGTCACATCCATAGTCCCCTTACACCAACACATCTCTTTGTAAGGTAGCAGTGTTTGCTCAACTCACTTTATGCTCAAATTGGGTTACTTAAACCATCTGAGGGAGGAAGACAGCTTTGATTTCATGCCTGGAAAAAACCCAGATACGGAAGCTCCAATGTATGTTAAACAAAACCACTATTGAAACTAGATGTTGTTGAAAAAAATTGTCCTTGTTGATATGTTCTGAAAGTGTGACAAGTCACCACAGGACACTTAAAATACAGATGTCCTATGAAAACCTAGGACCTCTGGACTGCTCCCTTTCTTTCTGAAACTAAACGATAGGAGGGTGTGTCAGGTCAAGACTCCCACCTCAGCTCCCACCTCAGTCAAGGCCAAACCTCAAAGGACACTGCCCAAGTGGACTGAAAACATGTAGCAAATGGTTGTGATGGTCCCCACAGAACATCAAGTGACAACCTCACGAATTCAAACTGGTTAGGACTGTGTGTGGGCCTGAGCTGAAGCCTTCCTGGGCTCTGACAAATGCTTTCCTCTTAAAGACTGCAAACTATAGGCTTATCAAAATGTCCCCTTGCAACTTAATGAAAACCTTTCACACACTTGCAGAGCGTGATTTGCCTGAATGCAACAGGTAGAAATGGGGGCATTCATAAACTTCTAGGCTAACTTGAATTTCTGCAAGTATCTTCAAGAAATAAGTTTAGAGTTCATTAAAGAATGTATAACTCAAATTTACTCAAAAATACAAAACTAGGAGTGCCTGGTGGCTCAGTCGGTTAAGCGTCTACCTTCGGCTCAGGTCATGATCCCAAGATCCTGGGATCCAGCCCCACATGGGGCTCCCTGCTCAGCAGGAAGCCTGCTTCTCTCTCTCCCTCTGCTTGCTGCTCCCCCCACATGTGCTTTCTCTCTGTCAAATAAATAAAATCTTTAAAAAAAATGTAAAAGTAATGGCAGTAATGTATACACACACACACACACACACACACACACACACACACACACAGAATGAGAATACGGCAATTATGGTAAAATGTTAACAAATGGGGAACTGGATATCGAAGAGTCCCTCAGAGGCACCTGGGTGGCTCAGTCAGTTAAGCATCTATCTCCTGGTTTCGACTCAGGTCATGATCTCAGGGTTGTGAGATCAAGCCCCACGTTGGGTTCCCTGCTTAGCACAGTCTGCTCAAGATTCTCTCCCTCTGCCCCTCCCCAACCACGCACATGCATACACAGGCACGCACGCATTCTCTCTCTCTCTCTCTCTCAAATAAATAAATAAATAAATAAATAAATAAATAAATAAATAAAATCTTAAACAAAAAACTTTGCCCATTTAGTAGAGGTAACAAATTAAAAAAGAGTCCTTCATACTATTCTTACAACTTATCTATGACAATGCAATACTTCAAATAAAGTTAAACACACAAAAGAAAGAAAATACGTAACCCTTGTTTTTTAAAAAAAGATTTGTTTCAGATTTAGTGACCACCATAGTTGTTGCTGCTTCCACCTCACCCATTAAAAAAAAAAAATCTTGGACCATAAAGGAAATTTACCAAAATGTCAACATTAGGAAAGGCCTCTGGGTTAAGATTAAGGGTGTTCCTTGTAAACAATTTTATAAAAGAATCCGAAAACAAAACAACCAAACAAACATTTTGGGAAACCTACAAACTATATCCTTGAGAATACTGTTTGTTTAGTCTTGCATTTCATAAGTTTATTTGACCACAGGAACCTCCTCCCCCATCACCATCCCTACAAGCAGAAGAAGCACTTTGGGAAACACTGCTGTAGGTGACAGGATATGGTTTTTCTTTCCCCTGATCATTTTACTCTTTTTAGCTTTCTTCAGAACACACCTTATCTATTTTAACAACAAAAGGCATCCAAAGTTGGCATCTGCCATCTTTAATGAACATTTCTATTTGGTAGACTTGCATGCCAATGACCAACACTGGTCAGCAAACAACTTGTATGCACTATCCAGTCTCCCTGGACCACACTAGACTGGCACACCATCAGGGGAAACTGAGGAGCCTGCATCCATGTGTATAGTGGGTTAAGAGCTCATGTCAGTGCTGGTGTTAAGAGGCGAATGGCCCTGGGTGAGGCCACCCCAATGAGCAGTAGCTTGCTCCAGGACCAGCTCTACCTCCACATTTTCAGAGCACTACGTCTTGGAACCTGGAAACCAGCCTGGATGCCTCTGGCCTGAGAGCCCCAGGCATTTATAAAATATTCAGCTCCCATGGTCCTTGGGTATCTAAGAAGCGAAACTAGCTGGGAAGCATAGCACAACATGGCTTTCAATTTATTATAACTTGCTAATGGACTCATTTTAAATTTTTGCCACGTACTAATTTGTACAAGAGTTTTCAGCAATAATCTGTCTTCATATTTTGGGCTTTTTAGGTGGGATGGGGAGAGGCTGAAGTCCGAATACTGGCTAATGTCAAGATCCAAAGGTAAATGTGGATATTAAGATGTAATCCACAGGCTGTACTATGGTAAAAGATCAGGAAATTGGAGTCGAGCTGTCTTGGTTCAAAATCCAGCCTGGCCCTTATTCTCTAAGCTTCTGCTCCTTTATCGGTAAAATGGGTATAAAATTAATAACCTCACAGAATTGTTCTGAATGGGATAAGTGTGATCACTCACAACTAGTACTTAGCAGGGCCTGGCCACATACAGAGCACTCATTAATTTATGCAAACAATGATGAGGATATTTCTAAGTTTTATAAATTTAGACTGGCAGGGGTGGGCAAATAAGGGCCCGCCACTAAACACGGGTCTGTTTATGTATCGTCCGGGGCTGCTTTACAGCCACAAAGGCAGAGCTGAGCAGTTGTAACAGAAACCCCATGGTTCCCAAAGCCGAAAATATTTACTAACTAGACCTTCAAAGAAAAAGTTTGCCAACCCCTGGTCATTAACAATTTAGCGGATAAAGAATTGGGTCTTTCCCCTATAGAAGTTTTGGTCATTGGTCCTTTATTCTGTTTAATGTCTCAGTTTAGAAACCAGACACACAGGCGTTATTTATGGTGATTTGGTCCGTAAGAGCTGAGGCTCATGCTTTCCTTACAATGCAAAACACATACGTACCGCAGTGCTCCGTCTCAGGGCCAGCAAGGCTATCTAGAGGGCCTGAGGCTGCCTGTGGACCTTTCCACCTCCACTCCTTCCTGACTGGCCCACTCAAAGAGGAAGACCTCCCTGTTTCAGAGCCCAGCTGATGTGTGTGAGCCCACAGCCATGCCTCCCCTCCCCCAAGTCACATCTGTACATTCTGTCAAAACCACATGTGTCCCCAGAGCTTGAAGCAAGAGGTGAAAGATGATCTGGAAGATGCATTCAGGAAACTGAGCAACAGAAACGAAGGATGCTTTCAAGAGGGTCAGACAGCCACGGGTGGGATTAATACCACTTGAGGAGCCTTCAGAAACGAGGGTTGCCATAACATCATCATTGCCAACAAGAGTCCAGTAAAGAGACTGAGGACAACCCTGAAAAACGAAGAACACGCCTTAGATGCAGGTCCCAAGGCAGGTCCCCGCACCCAATCACGCTGCCTGTTTTCTTTGGCAGGAAAGCTTGTTTATTTGGGGAAAATGAACCCATTGCATTAATGGATAATGCAGGTGAAGGGAGTCCTGGGACTCGTCTCTGGGAGAGGAAATCTGAACAAAAGAAACCATTCTAACTGCCTTCAGTTAGCTCTCTTATACAGATATAAAAAAAAAGTTTTAGCCAGCTGTTTGGATAGAGATTAAATCGGAGGTGTACTTAGATACACAGCCTTTCTGGTGGCCACTTGCTGCCTTACTGGCAAAAATGAACATTTTTACAAAGTCGATCCAAAAGAAAACTACATACGTTAAATACCAACGTGGATGCTAAGGGCTGGGGCTGTTCAAGAAACGGAAGGAGGACGTAGATGACTTCTACTGTTACCTACTGGGAGCAGGATTTCGGAGACGTACACATAACAAGTCTCACTTGAGACCAAACCAGTTTTCAGCGCGTTCCTTAAAGTGTAACTGGCTGGCACAGGGGTAAAGCAAGGCTCTTTCCAAAGCTCATGGTTACTTTGGGGATGTTGAGCTGGGTCAGAGCCAGAAGACCTGCACTGATTACATGTACGTGAGCTATTACACTTAGCTGATATTTTTTTTTTAAAGAGAAAGAGTGCACACACACACATGTGTGCAAGAGTAGGGGTGGGGGTGTGGCAAGGGAGAAAGAGAATCTTAAGCAGACTCCCCGATAAGCACAGAGCCCACCGCTGACAACACTGAGATCATTACCTGAACTGAAACCAAGAGATGGGTGCTTGACCAACTGAGCTACCCAGGCGCCCCAGATTTTTTTTTTTTTTTTAAAGATAAGAGACACTATGATATGAGGACCTTTTAGGGCTAGGCTCGTGGATCTGGAAAGATTGCTTTAAGGAAAGGTTAAGGGAACCGACATTCACCCAGTGCCCATTTGGTGTGGGGCATTCCATATGGTTGTATCAACACACCCACAAATTTTGTGCCTGGCCTGTGTGGAGTAAAAACAAGGGGCTGAACTACTAGGTCAATTTAGTCTAGAGAGTCTGAATTTCTCCAGCATAAGATGTTACACAAACATGGCAGGACTGATAAAAGTGGAAGAAGGAATCCAAACTATATCAGAAACATGGGAAAGTCACTCTGGAAAATCAGGAAAGGAGCCAAGGGCTTGATCAGCAAGGAAAGGTAAGAGCATCCAGGGTTCTGTGGATATGGCCATGCTGGAGGCCAGGTATCCATTAGAAGACCACGTTAACCCTTCAAGCCTGGAGAGCAAACAGGGCAAGAGGGCCTGACCTCAGAGACATGGGCTGCAGAGAGAAACCAAACCTACATCTGGGTGTGGAATTTTAAGTTCAAGGGATGAAGGGGCCTCAAGACCTGGAAAGGGAATATAGGGAATGCCCAATGGGTGACAATGGGTGACCAGTGAGTGTATTTAACATGTGCCATGCTGAACAGTGAGGTCTGTGTTTGAAATCTGCTTAAGGTTGGATAGCTCATTCTTCAAGACACACTCGCACCGTGAGGATCACAGACTGAGTGTGCCGGACCCCAATCTGCCATCGGCCTAGCCAGCCCACTCTTTTGTTTTCCTAACTTCAGGACAGAATTAGACCTGAAGCTGCTCAAAGGCTGTGTAATTCTGGGAAGTCTTAAATCTACCACTTACCATAATGCTGGTCACAAAAAAAACTTATCCAAGATAATGGTAGCTTCCTAGCTCAACAAACCTTTCTTGCAGAAGCCACTTCTGTCAGATGGCTATACAGATACTCAGTAGTGGAAATGGAAATCTCTTCTGAGAACTCTCAACAGTGCTCTTCAATTATTCACCTATGTAAATAGCACACACTGCTGGAGTTAGACATCCTGCAAGTTCATTCTGTTGGGAGGCAGTAGCTTGGGCCTGGTTTTACCACCAGTTACATGCCTCTGGGCAAAGTCATTTTTCTTAGTGCCTCAATTCCTTTGTCTGGAAAATGTAGGGCTTAAATTAGTCCAGTCTTTGAACCTCCAGAATTTTTTTTTTTTAAGATCTTATTTATTTTGGCAGAGAGGAGAACATGCGCACACAAGCAGGGAGCAGCAAAGGCAGAGGGAGAAGCAGACTCCCTGCCGAGCAAGGATGCTGGGCTCGCTCGCTCCCAGGGCCCTGGGATCATGACCTGAGCTGAAGGCAGACGCTTAACTGACTGAGCCACCCAGGCACCCCTGAATCTCCAAGAACTCTACAAGGCATGGATTGTTGAGAGCTACGTGAGAAAACTGCCTACTAATACAAGTGAACAGAGAAGAGAGAGGAGTGGAAAGAAGCTGGCAATGCTGGTGGATCAAGACCAACAGACTGGGGGGCAAAGCTATGTTCTGACCCTGGATCTAAGAGGCCAGCCTAAACTAACACACCAGTTTCAAAGGATGTGGATCTCACCCCAAAGCTAGAACTGTCTTTTCCTTACAAACAACATTGGTCAACAACAGCAGCTAATGTCAACACTGGCTGTGGCTGTATCGTATGCAAGCACTGAGCCTTACAATTTCACAGGACTTTTGTCCCAGACAGAGACCGGAGGTAGCAAATGGAGTCTAGTACATTCTCTTCTCTGTCTTCATGGCAATCAGTGCCATACTTACAGCATTTTTGTTGTGACTTGCATGTCCCCTTTGCTACGGGACTTGAGACCCTTAAGAAAAGATGGGTTTTTTCATTTTTGTAACTCAGTGTCTAACAAATGGTAAACCCTTGGTAGACCAGAGTTTCTTTCGTTTCATTCAACAAACACAGATGAACCTCTATTGGCTTAAAGAGATATAAATGGGAGGAAATGACAGAAAAGTAGTAGCAAACTTCTGTAATGTCTATTCTTCTTCATTACTAAATGCAGTTAAGTTCACTGTAGAATACTTAGAAAATGCAAAGGAAAACATTCGCCTGAAATGATATTCAGGTGGTAGAAAGAGCATTAGAGGCACCGACAGTGATGTAAGACATGTTTACCAATTTAATGTATTCTTTGTCACTCTCTGAACCCCCATTACAAAAATAATTCTATTTTTCTATTTATGCATTTCTGACAAAAACAAAAGATACTGTGTATAGGCTTAATATGATTTTTTTAGTTCTCTGATTCAGCACCTGGGGGGGGCAAATAATTTATGGGTTTCACATCTTATGGACCTTAGATATTAACTAAAGAACTAGAAGAGCAGCCTCAGCAAACCTTAGAGTGTTCAAGTTGTAGGCCAATCACACCTGACGTATGAGGAAACTAAGGTCAGCTTCCAAGGCTTTGTTCAAATTCAGCTGTAGGCGCAAGAACTGGGCTTGGGACTTTTGACTGAGTCTACGTTACCTCCCAAGCAAAAACCAGAATCATCCCTCAATTCTGTCACACTGTTAGCTTTCGGTTTCTGAAAGGAAATCAGAAATGATTCCAGGACAAGAGAAGTAGATGCCAGTGTCCAGAATATTTATCTGCACTACAATTCTCAGGTGCCAGGCTAAATAAATCACCGAAGGGCAGACGAAGCTACTGATTACTCTGAAAACTGATTCAGACTTTGCCATAAGCATTTTTTTTTTTAAAGATTTTATTTGTCAGAGAGGGAGAGAGAGCAAGCACAAGCAGGGGGAGTGGCAGGCAGAGGGATTTAATTCTAACAGAAATTTTAAAAATGGGCCAATGAATCTGAGTTAGGGCTCACTGGTCAACAGAGTGCAAAGTGATCAGATAGGCTTACAGATCACTGACTTGGGCGCCACCGTTCAAAGGACCTTCCCCCTCTCAGGAACCCCTAAGAGTAGTCATAATAAAACTTGCTGAGGGGCGCCTGGGTAGCGCAGTCGTTAAAGCGTCTGCCTTCGGCTCAGGGCGTGATCCTGGCGTTCGGGGATCGAGTCCCACATCGGGCTCCTCCGCTGGGAGCCTGCTTCTTCCTCTCTCACTCCCCCTGCTGTGTTCCCTCTCTCGCTGGCTGTCTCTCTGTCACATAAATAAATAAAATCTTAAAAAAAAAAAAACTTGCTGAGAGGAAAGGGGAGAATCCCAAGTACCTCACCAAGAGAAGAACCTGGCCCTCTGTGGTGGCAACGGTGAATGCCTTACAGCAGAAGCTCATATATGCACAGTCAACCTTCCAACTGAACAGAACAGAAGCCAGAGTCTGCGTACATTTAAAGAGAGAAGAGGCTCTTCTCAATGAACACTTGCACCCTAGGGTTGGTCAAGATTTGGGGACCGATTGTCCACGTGTGGTCTGTCGCTACCTTTGACAGGACCCTGGTATTTAAAGATGCAGAACCCACTCATCTTTCAACACGGACTGAATGCTAGCCAACTACCTCATTTGGTGCTCCATCACAAATACAGTGATCCTTCCCAAGACTGGACGAAGAGGGGAAAGGCTGTATGCTTGGCCTCCTACAGAGCTGCCAAGGGTAATCATGACCACATGCGATTTTCATCATGTGTACAGCTCTACTAGAAAGAGGAAAAGACCTGTATGTGAGATACCAAATCCCTGATCAAACCTCAACCCGATCAGTAATCACTCCTAGAACAGCACTCACTGTGGTATTCATTCAAGGAAGAGAAGGTCTTCAAGTTTTACTAAAATTAGTTACCAGATGCCAAAACAAAATAGTGATGAGAATAGACAATGGATGTAGGTCCCACCTAGTTTATAGACGCAAAACCAAAGAGTAAGCCCCAGATGCACAAACTGGAATAAAACCCAGAAGGTACATTTGTGGCAGAGCCAAGAATAGGTCCTGAGTGTCCTTGAATTTCATCTTTCAGAACATTTTTAAACAAAGTTCACTCCAACCATGTTCTTTGCTTCAAGTCGCCCCCAAAGATTCTCTCTGCCCCTCTTTCTCCACTCAAGAGGGAGAAAACTGTTCTATGCATTCCATTTGTTTGTTTCCTGTGAGCCCTAGAGCAAATGTCCCTAATACTAAGAATGTGCCAAATGTGAAGAGCAAGTCTTAACCTTAGAATATTCCTAGCTATCAGAGTGGGACGAGCTCAGCTCAAAGGGATTTTGCTACCACTCAGTAGAAGCTGGGAATAAATAGAAACACACAGACAGTAAGGCACATGCGATGCCAAGGGAGAAACAAAAGACTGCGCAGACAGACAAGAGATGGGAAGGGAAGCCATCCCAGTCCCCCTACCCCGGCCTGCAGCTTCTCCTACACCACCACCACCACCACCTCTTTCTCCTCCTCCTCCTCACAGGGCAACCAGTCGTGCTAGAGGACACAGCAGCCTACCTTCCCTGTTCTCTCTGGTTAAACTTCAGATGTCAGCTCAGTTCATATTTCAGGGTGAGGAAGGGGGAAAGCCCATGGGCTTCAGAAAAGCAGCAAATATTTATAATCTGCTGTTGAGCAGGGCATCACGGGAAAGATATGGCACACATTCCATGGGCTGGTCATAGGCTCACTGATCCATCTGAGAACACACCAGATTCTTGAGGTGTTTAAGTACAGGTAAGGAGTGGTCAGAAGCTTGTCTAAGATTAGCTGGGGCATGATAAGCCATCAACTTATCTGCAGGATATAAATTTAATTGTTCTGCATAGGTAACACATTCATGATTCATAAATCAAACTATAAAAAGGTATACTCCCTTAGGGCACCTGGGTGGCTCAGTCGGTTAAGCACCTGCCTTCGGCTCAGGTCATGATCCTGGGTCCTGGAATGGAAAGCTGTGTCGGCTTCCATGCTCAGCAGGGGTGGAGGGGCTGCTTCTCCCTCTCTCTCTCTGCTCCTCCCCATTCTCCCCCCGCAACTTGTTCTCATTCTCTCTCTCTCAAATAAATAAATAAAATCTTAAAAAAAAAAAAAAAAAAAAGGTATACTTCCACCACATCCCACCTGCCCTGGTCCTTCTCCTTTCCTACCCAACAAACCAATAAAAACCATCTTTTAAAAGTTTTCTGTGTATCCTTCCAGGATTTATACAAATATATTATTCACATGTTCTGGACCTTGCTTTTTATCTCCTGGGGATCTTTCCATATGGGAACACAGAACTAATTCATTCCCTTTTTACATCTGTACAATATTCCACCATAAAGATATACTGTGATTTAACCAGTCCCTTATTAAAGGACGTTTAGGTTTTTCTGAACCTTATGCTATTGGAAACAATCCTGTGGCGAACAACTTTAGAGATCAGAGCTGCCTTTATGTATTAAGACGCCTGTTTACTGCTCTGTAACTAACCTGACCATGGTACAGAGAAAGGAGGAATAAAAACCTTGCAACTGTAAATCCATCTGAAATCAAGACAAAGCCCTTCTAAAGCAAAAAATACAGTTACAGAAATATGAGATTCTGATTTGATATGATGCATATGGAGTGGGCACACAAACAGATATTTGTGGAAGGAGCCAGAGTTCAATTATTTAGGTTGCCCATTCTCCATCCTTCTTTCTCCTGCTCGCTCTCCCCAAAACTTGCCACCCATTCATCCCAGGGGCCATCCAGTCATCTGCCCCTTGAAGAAATTCTAACCATTCTAGCTCTTAGAAGAGAAGACACTGTGCCAACACGGTGACTGGTGAGGTAGCTTTCTTTCTGCCCTCAGAGGGCAGAAAGTAACCCTCTCCTCCCCTGGTCATCATCTGAACCTGAACCCAGAAGTCCAGCTGGAGGGGAAGCCTCACAGAACCTTCTGCACCCTAAAAAAGCAGGGCTGAGCTGCTGGCTGATCGCTGCATCAGAGCACAAGTCTCAGGTGAATGAGAGAACCAGCACGGCAGGACCCCTTCAGCAGAGCCCAGAGAGGAGCCCAAGGGGCAGTTCCAGCCCTTGCCAGTCACTGTCTTCAGCAAAGGAGCAGGAAATTAAAAACTGTCCAGGGTTGACTCATACTCTCTTTCTACAAACAGCCTGAGGTTCTATTCTAAGTTCACCAAAGGGACCAGGCCTTCAGGCAGAAGCAGAACAGCACAGAAGTGGTCGTGACTAGGGCTGAGCACTTCCTCCCTGACAGGTCAAGGTCTCACCAGAGGGGCTAAAGAAGGTAAAGAGCAAAGAGAGACCATCCCGTAAACATCAGATGAGCCGAATGCCGTTTACACCTTTTATCAGACCTGCGGATGCATCACCACCTGTGTGCGCATAATGACGGTTTAATTACCCCGCGTGCAAGTCAAACTATTAAAAATGAATTACACTTGTTTGGACCCTAATTGGAACAAACCAAATGTATAAGTGCATTTTTGTGATAAACAGGGAGAAAACTGAACACGGATTTGCTATTACATGAGATTAAAGCATTACTGTTCATTTTCTTCGGTGTGATAAGGACTTCAAAAAAATAACCCCAATACCGTTATCTCTTAGAGATGCACACTGAAGTATTTATGGATGAAATGATGTCTGGAATTTGCTTGAAAATACTCCAGCCCACCCCGCCCCCGCCTCCCCCAAAAGTGTGTGTGGTGAGGCAAAGGAAACAGGAATGGCTGCTGGGTGATGAGTGTATGGATGGGATCCCCTAGACTATTCTCTTTACCTTTGTGTAAAACGTTTCCTAAGACAACAGGTGGTTACAACAGCTATATGCCACGGACACCTCCCTCACTGCTGACTGCAACATGCAGTTCAACCCCCTAGAGGTGACACCCTGGCCCCACACAATTTGTAGAAGACAGAGTTAATGACCTCGCTAAAGCAAGTCAACTCAGGAGGAGATGGTACTTAAGACTTCATCGCATCACCTAAAGCACTGCTTTCAAACTTGGCTGCACACTGGAACCACCTGGGAGTTTTGTCCCAACCCCCATCCCCCACTTTTAAACACTGGTACCTAATTTAATTGTTTGGGGGCACAGCCTGTATTTCCATATTTTTCAGCGTTCCCCAGGTAATTCTAATGGGCAGCAAAAATTGAGAAACAGAGCTCCAGGAACCTAACAGGATGGTTCAAGGAAAGTCAGGGGTTAAGTGTGAGAGTTCAGTGGCCACCACACTCTCTGCGGGAGCCTGCCTGTGACCCTGCTGGCCTAGTTCTCAGTCTCACCAGGGCCCCCAAATCAGGGATCTGGGCCAGGCTTCCCTGAATGATCAATGCAATCAAGGATGACACTAGGAGGGACACCTGGATGGCTCAGTCGTTAAGCGTCTGCCTTCAGCTCAGGGCCTCATCCCAGGGTCCTGGGATCGAGCCCCGCATCGGGCTCGATCCCAGGGTCCTGGGATCGAGCCCCGCATCGGGCTCCCTGCTCCGCTGGGAGCCTGCTTCCTCTCCCACTCCCCCTGCTTGTGTTCCCTCTCTCGCTCTGTCAAATAAATAAATAAAATCTTAAAACAAAACAAAACAAAAAAAGGGACAACACTAGGACTATAGTAAAAACTAGGGACTTGGCAAACAGATTAAAACCTGAAGGTGGGTCTCTTTAAATCCAAACAAGAAATGACCTGCAATCAATATCAAGTTCCTGTCTAGCATTCCACCGGGTGTTTCCTTTTACTTACCTGAGCATTAAGTGCCGTGTGCATCTGGCTGAGGCTAGCCTCTGTTAGCTATAGAGCAGCTTTCGTTTTAAGAGGCGGAAGGGTCTTAGGCAGCTTAATCTGTTACAGCTGCTGAGTGCGAAACAGCTGGCCTTATTCAAAGCAGAGAGGAACTGGCAATTCTCCTTTGAGGAGTACAAGACTCACCTCACAAAGGACAGGGGACATTTTCCTGCAGCAGGTGACATATTCTGATGTACGACTGTGGGCCTCTGCATGGTAATGGGGTTAATTCTGGTGTCATTCTCCGGGCCCTGGGAGAGTGGAAGGTCTGCATCTGCTGAGGCTCTTCCTCTATGCAACTCTAATGACCCTTTCTCACAACACCCCTGAAGGGGAACTGGGTTCCAATTTTCCAGACAAGGGAAATGAAGCCTGGGCAATTCTAGTTATGACACCAGAAGCAACCCAGCAATAGAGAGCAGCACTGGAGTTCAACCAGTCAAAGTCTAAAGCCCTATGCTCTTTCCACAGCCAAGATAAACTTTAGGATACACTGAACATGGCACCTCTCATTTCCACCTGTAGGAAATAATCCAAAGGTTGCCTGGAGGCCCAGCCCTTCTGGATGAACCTATTAGTCATCATGAGCCTCAAGATACAAGACTCTTGAACTTTCTTCCATCATTTTCCATGGGGACATGCATTTTCCTCCACCCTCAGTGAGTGCCAGCTCAGTGGTGCTTTCTGGCCACTCAGCCATCCATGGCAATACAGAAGAAAGAGGAAGGCTTCTCCCACGCCCAGCTTTAAAGTCCTGGTGGAGGACACCAACCTGAGGGCCTTCCCTTGACACATGCTGACATGTTCAGATTTGAATTCTGTGTATCACAAAGGGTAAACAGATGTGGAAGGCAAGTCAACATTCAAAGCCAGGTTTTAGTCTCTTACTGCTTGGATGCAGGGAGCCTTCTGCTCCCGGCCCCACTAGCAGCTACACAAGCTCCAAAGGCATATTTACTCACTCCCAGACCCCTGCCTCTAAGGCTTTTGCTCTGCAGCCTCTACTAGTGTTCCAAACATGCTGTCCCAAGTCAAGAGCTGCCTGGAACACTTCTTCTGGGGCTGCCTTCAAGATAAATGAGCCAACCACTAAAATGTGAAACAAAACAAACCCAACCCTTACTTTTTAGTTAAAACACCATTTTTTAACTTATAGCAGATCTATCATCCAAGCTTACTGTCGACTTATTAACCAAACTTAGCTCTAATGAGCTTAAGGCCATTTCCAAACTTAAAATCTCCTTTCACAATTTAATTATTTTTAAGTGATTTTATTTATTTATTTATTGGAGAGAGTGAGAGCGCACGTGCACGAGTCGGGGGGGGGGGAGCAGAGGGAGAGGCAGGCTCCCCGCTGAGCAGGGAGCCCGATGTGGGGCTCCATCCCAGGACCCTGAGATTATTACCTGAGCTGAAGGTCACTTAACTGACTGAGCCACCCAGGTACCCCTACTTTCACAATTTAAATTCTTAATACAAACCGTCTTTTTTTCATCTGAGAGTTCCAAAAAGGAAAGCTTTCTGAAGATGTTTCAAGCAAATAGTTGGGAGATCAAGATATGCATGTTGCTTCCTGAGAGGAGGTTATGGCTTTGAAAGATACAACACTCAAGTACAAAGGCACACATTCAGATACAAAGGTATAAATTCTAATGTGTTTGCCTTGAACACCAAAAAACTCAGGCCACATGATCATATTTTCTGGTACATTTTGTATAGGATTCTAACCCATCATGCAGCATTAAATGGCATTAATGAACATATCGCAGTGAAATGTTAACTGACATTTACCTGAAGTGCCAAGTAACTATGCCTTTGTGTGCCCTCTTTAATCTGCACAGCAGTTATCTGAGACGGGTACCGAGTATCCCCATTTTACAACTGAGGAGACTGCCACCCAGAGAGCAAAGAGCCCAAACCACGAAGCCATTGAGAGGTAGGATAAAGGGAACAGCCTGATTCCAGAGCATACAGCTCTTAATCCCTTTGCTTATTTCCAAACGTCACCAAATTACCCAGCCAGCCATGGAGTGGCCCTTCTGCACTAACATAAAACCGCAAGGTACCTTGGAGAGACCAACACAACATCTTTCAAGGCAGCCCGAGACCCTCCACTGGAGGCAATAGCCACGTGGGGAGAAGGTTCTGCAGCACACAGCATTTTTTAAAAGACTTTATTTGAGAGAGAGAGAGACAGAGCGAACACGAGTGGAGGGAGGGGCAGAGGGAGAAGCGGACTCCCTGTTGAGCAGGGAGTCAGACATGGGGCTAGATCCCAGGATCCTGGGACCACGACCCTAGCCGAAGGCAGACACCCAACCAACTTAACCACCCAGGCACCCCGGCACGTAGCATTTTAAAAGCCATGTGAGAGGGTGTCCAAACAGCAAAGCTCTGAGACACTCAGAGTACTCAACTTTTAGCTCTGCTTTTGCAACAACCCAGAATCAAAGCCTCCCTGGTGTCGTGTCCCAGCCTGCACTAGCACACATGTCGATAAACAAATGCATGGGCAGAATGGAACAACGCGTTCACGGGCTGGTCTGGGCAGCGCAGAGTGACGCCCTCTGGTTAAGCCCTCAGCTCTTGGAGTCCCACAACCCAAGTTGTCCTCCCTGCCCCATCGATTTCTAGCTATGAGATCTCAGGGAACTTATCTCATCTTTCTAAACTCAGTTTCTCCATCTGCAAAAGGGGAAACAATGGCTCCTACTTTAGGGTAAGTTATTAGCATCTGTGATGCCAATTTACTGTACATGTAATAAAGATACTGCACAGAACAGGCACTTAAGAAATGCTGGTCTCGTGTTGATTATTCCAGCAAAGTTCAGTATTCAATGGGTAGAAGTGTGGACAAAATCTGTCAAGACTATGGAGCCCCTTAGTGCAGGGCTGCTGTGACGGCTGAGGACAGAACCCCCTCCCTGGGCACAGGTGCCCAAGCAGAGAAATTTCATCATGGAAGAGCCTTTGGTAAATGATAACTGTACAATCCAACAGGTTCCTGGCCTTCTGAAGTCAATGTGAAACTCCTCCCTGCAACAGGGAACTATGCTGGGCTTTCAAATACCAGTGGGATTCCACCCCCCCTTATCCTGAAATGTCACCCTGACATTAGGAGGTTAGCTGTGGTTCTGTTCTGCTTCCCCTGTCTGAGCAGGACTTCCCTAAGCTTCACATCCACCACTCCTGAGAGATGGACCGGTCTGAAATAGCAGCTTCTCTGGCCTAACTGGGTCGTTCCTGGGGTGACAGCTACTGGAGCCCGACCTGGGTACAGGTAACAATCTAAACAAGAGCATAAAACAAAACAGTAAGATCCTATGGACAACACCATCCCTGCAGGTCCCATGTTGACAGGGGGAGTTTTAAACTGGGGGGGGGGGGGGCAGAGCAGCAAGGAAAGGAAGCTTCCAGGAAAGAGGCTGGTCTGCAAAGCAGGCTAAGAAAAAAAATGAAGCCAGGAGGGGGGCATTTGAAAGGATTTTTAAAAATTCCTGCTGCTGCCTATGAAGTTATTAACTCTTTGCTTAGAAGGCGGCTAACCCACTGCCCTAGACAGTCTATGGTTAGGGCTGGGTCTCCCCTCAGCCAGGCCACCAGGGAGAGGGGCCTCCCCTCCCCTCCCAGCCTCTGGGAATATACTGCCTTCAAAGCCACAACTGGCAGCTGATCTCACCACACAGACTAGCAGCACCGTCCTATAGAAATGTAATGTGAGGGGCGCCTGGGTGGCGCAGTCGTTAAGCGTCTGCCTTCAGCTCAGGGCGTGATCTCAGCGTTCTGGGATCGAGCCCCACATCAGGCTTCTCTAGGAGCCTGCTTCTTCCTCTCCCACTCCCCCTGCTTGTGTTCCCTCTCTCGCTGGCTGTCTCTCTCTGTCAAATAAATAAATAAAATCTTAAAAAAAAAAAAAAGAAATGTAATGTGAGCCCACTGTGCAATTACAATTTTTCTAGTAGTCACATTTAAAAAGTAATAAACGGGCAAAACTAATTAGAATAATACAGTTGACATAATGCGATGTATCTAAAATATTTCCGTTTCCACAAGTAATCAAAATGATTTACTAATGAGAAATTACATTCTTCTTCTTGTTGTAAGTCTTCAAGATCCAATGTGTTATTTTACACTTAGGGCACATCTCAGTTCACACTAGCCTCATTCAGAGTGCACCACAGCCCAGGTGGCCAGGGGTTACAGTGTTGGACAGTGTGGGCTGAGAGCAGTGGGCCGTGGTCTGGCACAGAAATTCTCAATCCAGTCACCTGGATCGCCAAGGGGGAGGGGCAGTGCCCTGTGCAAAATAGGACATCCCTGCCCCACCTCGGAAGGCCTCAGGAAAAGGCAGCTGGCTTCCCTCCAAGTTCCACTGCGGCACAAGCCGCCACCCACGCAGCCCGGTCCCCACGGCCTCTCTGCAAGAGTCACACAAGAAGACTTACATTTAAAAAAATACTCACCAGCATGCTAGCCTGAGATTTGTAAGTACAGAGCCGTAGGAAACCAAAGATCGTCTCCCAGAGGTAGGTGGGCTTCCCGAACCAGTGAGTGATAACGCTCACGCCTACGTACCCACGCCCGTCTGCCTACCGGGTCTGAACTTGGCCCACGCTTCAACATGGCCTTTCTCTTCTTCTTTGTGCACAGTCATCAGCACCAAATATACTCTCATCCGCTTGTCTTTCAAAGGGCAAAGCTGGAAGATGTTTTAAGAACAAATTATGGCCCAATGACGGGTATTTTAAATTCTTCAAAGGGGCAGAAGCATTTCTGGAGCTATTATTCCCCTGTGGTTATTCAGTAGGGCTCTTAAAATTCCCCCCCATCAGGCCCTCTGCAGCAATCACTATCTCCTAGGGCTCTGGCCAGAGAGGAGCCATCCGTAGTCTGGAGGAGGTGAGCCGAGGCAGGGCAGCCACGGACACCCACCGCCGCTCAGCCCGCTTTCCTCTGTGCTGCATTAAACCCTTCTGGTTTGGCCTTCTCACTCTGGTGCCTCACTGAAATCTCTCAAAGGAAAAGTCTGACACACCAGTATGGAAAAGTTCTCTTATCATTTGGAGAAAATAATTTAGGGCTGGGTAGATAAACATGTACAGGAAATACTTCTATAGAGGTCTTGATCCTCTGAAGATTAATAACCCACGGAACTGGAGACCAGCCTCAAACTCGGAGGAAATAGGCAAGTTATAAAAACAGGAAGAACAGGAAGTTTATTTTTGGACGAATATTTGTTCTAGTGAAGCTCTTGATACTGACACAAACCTTGATCTGCAGCTGAGCAGCGGTGGTGCCTGTTTCCACACGCCGGCCCACCGGAGACTTCCGGGTCTTTGGGAAAGGGCCTCACCCCACTCCCGCAAAGCATCTGCCTCGCTGCCACGGGCCGAGGGAACCCTTTCTCTGCACTCCTGCTGGCCAGTGGACTCTCCGGCCCGGCTAGCCGCCTCAGCCATCTCCTACAACCCTCTCCACTCTCGGCCCCAGTGCCTGAAGGCGGCCCGTCTCCACCAGATGTGCGAACCGTAGCTGCTGGTATCTGCCCCGTCTGTTCTAGCACGACGTGGCCAGCCTCCCTCCGCGGACTGCCAGCTCCCTGGTTCTCCTCTACAACCCTGCTGCCACACCTCGCATGGCTCCCACTGCTCCTAGAGCTTGACAGAGCTCTTGGGAGTCTAGATCAACCCACCCTTCCAGCCCCACCTCCAGAGGCAGGACTGACGACATGATTCGCAGGGCCCACTGCCAAAGCAAAAACAGAAACATTAAGAATTTCAGGACAGCAACAGCAGAGCGTTAAACCAAGCAAGGTGGGGCCCTGGGTGTAAGGTGAAGTGTGAGGCCCTTAGGCTATACAACTCAGGCAGGCCCCTCTGCAGGTCTCCTCGTGACCCAGCCCGGAAGGCAGAGGACACTACCACTCCTGAAAAGAACCCTACTCAGCTCTCTTCACCCTCACTGAAATTCATCCCTCCCCTCAAAGACGACTTCAAAACAAGGAAATTGGCTTCCAACCTCTTTTTGTTTGTTTTTATTGAACTTTCAGTTAGTTAACATACAGTGTAATGCTCGTTTCAGGTGTGCAATGTAGGGATTCAACAATTCCATAGTCAGCCAGTGCTCATCACAGCAAGTGCCCTCCTTAATCCCCCTCCTCGGCCTCCATCCGAAGTGACCCATGCACGCGCCCCTGCCCCTGAGCTCTCTGGTCCTGATTTATAGTATGGTTATTTATTTACCTGTCTCTCCTGCACCTCTGACTTAGACCAACAGTCCCAGGGCTCTGAGTTCACGGCTTAGTCATTAGTGTGCCCTCCCTTCCCACCTTTCCAGAACAAAACTTGGTATACACACGAGGACTACTATAAATTTCTACTGAATGGCCACTAGGACTACTGCTCTCCCTCCTTCTAATCGCCACTCACGGAGCCTCCTAGGACCTTGCCAAGTGATCAGTTAGAGGAGAAATTTTTAAAGCTCCCTGAAGATCTTGCTTTTACATAAGAGAAGATGCCCGGGAGCTCTAGAGACAGAATTACACAACGAGCTTGAGGGCATCTTAACAGGAACTCCCATTAACCACCATTATGAAACCTACTGGCCAGACACAAAGGCTGCACATGTTGACTTTGGCAGTGGCTTCACAGGTGGCCCAGCTGGCGCAGTGGCAGAAATCTCACCACCTCCTTGGCCGCTGCCAGCACCGTGGGGGGCATGAAAGAAGGATGGTAAACAGGAGAGCCAGCACTGCCTTCTTTTCGCCTTATTCCACCTGACACAGGGGTGGACAGAGCTGAGAGGAAGAGGGTGATCAATGTTTCATTCCCTAACAACTGCCACTGGGGAGTAGAAGAAAGGCAAGAACCTTGGATTTTCCTATCTAGAAACTTTAAATGAGATCTCATGTCCCTTGAAATGATGACCTCTTCAGGGAAAAGGCTGGTGAGCCCAGAAGTTCTTTCTGAGCAAAGCAGCAGAATGAGGTAGGGAGCAGAAGAGATGAACCATGACCACCACCACCCCTGAAATGCGAGCCTTTATTATTCTTTAAGAGGAAGAAAAACATTGGAAATCCCAAACAGCTTCCTAAACATTCAGGCAAAGTTGATTTTTCCAGCAATTGGCAACTAATCACGCTTATGGGAGACGGTGAGGCCAAGAGGGGGGTGATACCGTATCAGAAAAAGCACAGGCATTAACTTTTTGTGCCCTCTACTACTCTACTATTAGAAGATCTCCCCCAAATTTAGTCAAGGAACATTCCTCCCCCCCAACAGGCCATTCAGTTCCAATGACAACAATAGCCAACAGCCACCGTTTACTGAGTCCGTGAGTAGGGCTGGATCACTTGTTCCACATCCCATCTTTGCTGGCAGGGGTCCGGACAGTCTGCACTTTTCCTGTTTACTGCATTCTCTCTTACTATTTAGGGTGCAGCTTCCCCTTACAAATGCCAGGTCACCTCTGATTACCCAAGACCCAGAATGGTGCTGCAATCCTAGTAAGGTCTGAATGGAATCCCGGATTTATCAGAAACAGATGATCTCCATCCTTCCAGTATTGTTCCCAGTCAAAAGAAGACGAGAAACCAAGTAACAGGCTCAGGGTGTCTCAGGGAGGACATTTCAGGTTTTGGACCATCAGCGGTCATTCTGTCTGTTTAGAACACTTTGTTTCAGAAGTCCTGGGCATGAGAGTATCCTTCACAACCTTCACTGTAGAGTCCTGTCTGCCCGGCCACATTTCACTCAGCGAACATTGCCCACGTACAGTTAGTTCTTTAAGAGCAATTTTTTTTTTTAAGTTGAAGCTGGTTTTAACATCACAGAAAAATACTTGGACTGTGAGGCACTCAGCAAATACCCTGAAGATCTAAAAAACCCCAAAGCAGGGGAAAGGGAGACAATTCACCCCCCAAACACACACACACTCCTATTGTGTTCTTGGTCCTTTCCTGGTACCCAAAACAAAACCCACACCCTAAGCATGTTGTCCAGTATCATAAGTTTATATATTACATTATAATATTATATATTAGAATACATTATAAATTAAATGATCTCTCTCAGTCTAGCTCCTCCTAGCCCACCTTCCCCCCATTGTCCTTGGTTTAGAGGTAAGCTGCTCTATTGGGTAGCCACACAAGCCACCAATTCAGCCAGTACCCACAGGCAAGTGCTGGTGAATCATCTGGGGGAGCGGATTCTGATTCATGGGGGGCGAGGAAGATTCTGCATTTCTTTTTTTTTTTTTATAGTAATTTTTTATTATGTTAGTCACCATACAGTATATCCTTAGTTTTTGATGTAGTGTTCCATGATTCATTATTTGCGTATAACACCCAGTGCGCCATGCAATATGTGCCCTCCTTGATTCTGCATTTCTAACAACTCCTCAGAGATGCTGGCCCTGAGGAGGGAGCTGTAGGCACAGGGGCTCTGAAAACTTGACTGTTCCAGCCTGTCCCCTTCCCCCTAGCTTCTCACGCCTCCATCCCTTTTCCCTTTGAGGATGAAAGGCCCTTTGTTTTATGGCTCTACCCCAGCGTCAGGAATCCCCCTGGTAATTCTCCCCTGTTCTCACCCCAGCAGATGCCTCATCACCCTTTCAGAGACAGCAATACAAAGGTATATGAGTGTCTCTCTCTCTCTCTCTCTTTTTTTTTTAAAGGAGTATCTTGCCTTAGGAAGCATGGTCTTTCCTCTGAACACTGAAAATTCTGAAGATACTCTACTTTTACAATTTTTTTTAAAGATTTTATTTACTTGAGAGAGAGACAGAGAGCGCAAGCAGGAGCGGATGCGAGGGGCAGAGGCGGAAGAAGATTCCCCACTGAGCAGGAAGCCTACGTTGGGGCTTGATCCCAGGACCCTGAGATCACGACCTAACCCGAAGGCAGACGCTTAGCTGACTGAGCCACCCAGGCGTCCCTACTTTTACAATTTAGAAAGGATAATTTTGCTACATTAGTTCCCTCTTCTCTCCCAAAAAAATGTGTTAAGGGGAAGGAGAGTGACTCATACTTTTGAACTTTTTGGAAGGAAGAGTATAAAGAAACACACAGGTTCTTTGAAAACATAACGCATGAGGTCCAAATTTAAACTCTGTTTTAGCCTAAACACCATAGTCCCCATAAACTTGATTATTTGTCAAATAACATTTCTAAGATGTAAAGGCAAAAAACATTCCCTGCCCTGCCCCTCCCCCCCACACACCTAAAAAGAAATGTGATTTTGTGCTTCCACATCATGGGTGAAGAATGCCAGTACCCTCTCATTGTTCCATTAATGTGACAAAACAAACAATTAAGCAGAAACTCTGGCGAAGTTCTCAGCAAGGTACAAGTTCAGACAATAGCTGAAGGTATTTCTTTTTGGTAAAGAAATGGAGTTGCTCTAACTTGAATGAGGGTTAGGACGCTCTTTGCCATGCACACATTTTGGAGGACCTGGAAATTCTGCAGGCGTAAAACTGCATTATAAGGGAAAACTGAAATACATTTTAAAAACCTGAATGGTGAAGCAAATTTGTCGAAGAAATGTTTAAAACAGAGAAGCAAAAAGAAAATTTACGACCTATGATCCACCACCTGGAGATCACCATGGCTAACAAAGCAACATGCAGTGACTGGGGTCTTAGTTGAGCAAAAGGGAGGATGGATATCCTAATATACTTCACCCCATCCCTATGTTCAGACTCATCTGGAAATGTGCACAGAGTCCAGAACCATCATGGAAGATTCCAGCACCTACAGAAATGTCTGATGGTCTGGGCAGAAGGGCCGAAATCACCGTCAGAGAAGAGAACAGCTGAAGAGCCAGACTCACCGAAGTAAAGGAAAAGGAGAAGTGTTTCCAGAAATAACTAAAGCTGCACCTGGACCCAGCCCTATGCCACAAGATCATGTGGCAAAACTGAAAGAACTCTATCACCAGAGGCCAGCAACTCTGCTATGGAAATCCCCACCCCAAGCTCCGGACAGGGAAGGTGTTTCCTCTGTTTGAGGTCAGTGGCAGTCCCGGCATGACAGGGGCTGGATTGAACAGCAGCAGTAAGTCGAGTGTGGCCAACTCAGTGGCCTGGTATGGGCCAGAATGACACAAATGTCAAGAGGGGCAGCGATGGAAGTGGCTGGAGCAGGGGGTAGGGGGTGTGGTCTGTAGAGATATAGGTGGTGGGTAATAGCCCAGACTGTCTGAGGCAGATCCAGACTCTGTCAAGAGCTGTGGGACCCTGTGTGAATTACCCGATTTCTCTATGCCTCTGTAAATGCGGATGTGTTAAGAGTACTTACTTCACAGGCTGGAATGATTAAAGAATGTTTACCACCAAAGCATTTAGAACGACACTGGCCACATGTAAGCACCATTTAAGTTTTTGCACATCTACTTTTTCCTAGGTTTTCTAAAATAAGCCATATGAATTTTATCACCAGAAAATCTACTGCTTGACTCCTACACAGGCCCCATCAGCTTGTCACCTGTCACTTTATCTTTGGCCCTTCCTGCCAAATGGCACAAACTCATCTCAATATGCATCCATGTACACTAGAGCGACCAACTGTCCACAGTAGGGCTTTCGGTGCTAAAACCAGGGCAGTGCCGGGCAAAGTGAGACAGCTGGTCACCTTAATATATACATAAAAGAATAAAGAACACAAGAGTGCCTGTAACACCACAGCTCAGAAATGACCACAACCAGTGCTAAGAGTGTGATGTAGCTCCTTCTGGTCCTTTCATGACACATATGTTTTAGGCAAAATTTGGATGGCGATGTGTAGATAGAGTTCTGTATGCTGTTTTCAGCCAATGCTGATTAGTGATAATTCCTTGAACATACTGAGGCTGCACACTCTCTGGTCATGTGGATGATCTCTGTGGCTTAACCACTCCCCTATGCCCTCTTATCAACATTTTCAACTCCTGTAACTTTAAACACCACTTCCCATAAATGTGTTTTCATATGATTGTGATCTTCAAATTTCTAGAAGAAATTTTGAGTAAAGACGATGAACTTAAAAAAACAGATATATATTACCAAATTGCTTTCCAGAAAAAGTACCATAAATTCTACTCCCAATAGCAGTATATGAAAAATGTCCCCTCACCAAAGCCCTATCAGCACTTAAAATTTTTCTATTTGATAGTTAATAGCAATTGAAAAATGTTACCGATTCATTGCATTACTTTAATAATGTGTGAGGTTAACTTTTTATTTCATGTTTAGCCAACTCTCTTTTTCTTTTAACCAGTTAGCTTGGCATTTTTAAAGTATTAAGTTGTCTGTTTTTCTAGTGGTTGTCTTAGAGTCTTTTTTGGTCATTTCCCAAACTTTCCACAGTTTTGTATTAACTACATAAATCACAACCGCGGCAAACGTGTGTGTGTGTGTGTGTGTGTGTGTGTGTGTGTGTGTGTGCACACGTGTGCATATTTGTCTGTTAAATTTATCTATGGTATCACACAAACAGAAGCTTGGAAACTTATCAGTGATTCTTCTGTAATTCCTTCCAATACATTTATGTGTGGGCAATCCTTCCTTTAGAGGGAAGTTAAATATCCACCAATGTGTTTGTCTGGTTTATTTTTTTAAGCTTTTTCTTTTCTATTTACCTCATAGTTTTGAAATAAAATGTGAGGTGAGGCTCTACATTCGAAGGAAATCATAAAACCCATGGTACAATAGACTTGTGTTGAAATGAGGAAATTGTTGAGAAATTAAATCCACAGGATACAAACCAGGGATTTGCATGAGACCCACTCTCAGTAATGAATCAGCTCATTAAAAAGCTGTACTTGACAATGAACAGGATTAATCAGAACATGCCAGGGACACGCGATCCTCTTCCCACCTCAGGCCCTACCTAGTCTTCCTAAGTGTTTTGGTGAGTTGCTGGGAGCTGAGCAGATAGGATGAAGGATGGAAGCAGTCAGAATGGGACTGTGGTCCTTCAGGCACTTCTGGCCCCAGACCTCAATGGCCAACAGATTCTACTTCTGCCACTAAATATCAGGAAATAAGGAAGAGTGAGGGGCCTGCCAAGAGTGTAAAACTCATCTCTACACCTCCTTTTCAAAAGGCAAAAGATCCTGGAACTAGGTATTTTTCTTACACAAAGTTATTGCTACAGAGATAAAAACAAGGCAGCATGATATCGAAAATAATGCTGAACGAAGCCTTCCACCACCTTTCGCAAATGCACGAAAGATGCAGGACTGTTGTGGGGACATGTGGGAAATGTGGCACCTCTCCCAACCTGTTCCTCTGGCTCCTACCTGCTTTCCCAAATCCAGAGCCAAAGAGTGCAATTCTACCTATCCCTGTTGGTTGAATAATCAGTTTGTTGGTTTTTTTTTTCCTTTCCCTTTGCAATCATAAACATAATAAAGGGATTTACCAGACAGAAGGATAATTTTTTTGGTGTCTCCTGGTCTGTGGCCCACTTCTCCAACTAACTATCTCAAATATTCTCTCATACTACAGGGCATATAGACTATTTTTTTTTTTTTTTGGAGAATTCATTCATTTATTCATTCAATAATTGTCATTGCCGATTGTCAGACTACTCCTGATAAGGAGAGCAGAAAGCCAGGGTGTAGTCAGAGAAATCCGGGTTCCAATCCCGGCTCTGGCATTTACCATCTGGGGAAGCCTGAGCAAGCTCCTTACCTTCTGAATCTAGGCTCTTCATCTCTAAAATGGGTTTCAAACCACACAAGGAAAAAATTGTTGTAAGGACTACTTATCATGTGTGAAAAGTACTCAGGGAAGAAAATTGGAGAATGTCAATCAATAATGACCTCTGCTTGGGAACAAAGCTTTCCCTATGCCGTAGGCACCCATGGAAGAGAGGTCTCCTCATATGTAAAAAAATCTTAAAGGCCAGTAAACAATTTAAATTCTCATTTCCTCCTAGAAACAGATCAACCACAGTTCAACAACGAAGCAATTATACATCATTACATTTTGGACAGATGAATCCACAGACAAATCCCTGCTTTTATTTTATTTTATTTTATTTTTTTAAAGATTTTATTTATTTATTCGACAGAGATAGAGACAGCCAGCGAGAGAGGGAACACAAGCAGGGGGAGTGGGAGAGGAAGAAGCAGGCTCACAGCGGAGGAGCCTGATATGGGGCTCGATCCCATAACGCTGGGATCACGCCCTGAGCCAAAGGCAGGCGCTTAACCACTGTGCCACCCAGGCGCCCCAAATCCCTGCTTTTAAAATACAGATGCTTCTGGCAGCGAGTGCTACTTTTACAGGGTGGTCATACATACGGGTGGCTGTGGGCACCTGCACAGGCCCCTCGTCTGATGGAAACCTGGAGCCTGTCATGAATGGACACGAAGAAGGGCTTATCGGACCTTCTATTGCAAAGAAGCCTTAGTAAGCCCCCAAACCAAGAACTGCCTCTGGGCCAAATCTGAGGAACACACACTATCTAAGACTGATTTCTTATCACTGTTTCATACAATCAATCAAACATTCACCTGACTCACCGACAGAGAGAAGCACCCCCTCTGCCCCTCTCCTGGCATGTACTACACACTCAAGGGGACAGGACTCCTTCCTCCGTGCGGGCACCTCAGTCCCACACCTCCGTGCATTTCTGTTTCTGATACTAGGAAGGCTAGGAGCCATGAGGTATCTTGCTTATGATCTCAATTTTCTGGCACACCACGCCCGTTCTGAGGGAGATTCAGAGAAGGTAGAATCCAAAGGACGCAACGATCAGCTACTAGCCAGCAGGGTTTCTTCCCTTTATAGGAGTTGAAAAATAATTTCTGAAGCACTACATTTTTACATTATGCTGCTTCCATGTCTTTTTCTTAGGCAAGTTTATACCAATCATAGGATTTTTATTCCTTTTCTGAACAAGGAAGATGAGAGACTGCTTCGCGTTGGGGTTGACTCTAGCAGCAAGTGTCAAATACAGAGATGTCAATGACCAGGACTTTGCCACAGTCAGCAATTTCCATTACCAGCCCCTCCTGAGATATCCCCCTTGGCGGCCCATCCACGTGCCCCGCCTTGACTTCCGTCCTTCCATCCCGGGTTCTTTCCAGCCTCTGATCCAAGTGTCAGCACTCCAAGTCCGAAGCCCCAGCTCCCCATCCTCCACACTCTTCTCTTCCCACCTTTAATCCCCATGGACCTCAGGCATCGCTAAGTCAGGCCTCAGAGGTCTCTGCCCCGCTTGTGCGCAGACTGTCCCAACCTGACCCTTCACGTCCTTTGTGGGGTTGGAAAGGAAGGTGACGTGCTCCCTCCTTTGCTCACACTGCCCTCGGGCTCTCTCCAGCACCTGTGCCCCACAAGATGAAGTAGAAACCTGCCACACCGACTCTCTCACTTCGTTTAGTTGCATCCCCATCCCATCACCCCCACAGCTCCCTCCCCTGCCTGCATCACCTCTGTCTCTCATGGGCTCCTGTAGTGGCCGGACCAGTCTCTCTGCCTCAGACCTCAAGTCTACCTCACACCCATGCTCTATTCCACTGCTAGCAAGTCACTTAACCACTCTCCACTTTCCCTGTTTCCTTATGGGTAGGAGGGGACACCCACAGCATCATAGGGCTGTCAGGACCATTAAACGGCATTAGGGGTATCAGGCACCCAGCATAGTGTCTGGCATAGAGTGATGAACTCAGATCTTTTTGCCTTAGAGTTGGAAGCCCTGCTGTGGCCACAACACACCCCATTAAATGCCTTCAATGGCTCCCTGCTGCTTAAAGAGTCATTAGCTCAGCATTCAAGGTTCTTTCTTCCACCTGCCCCAAGCCACTTTTTTCTGAACTTCACCTTTCCAACCTCTTCTTTTCCCCTCAAAAGATCTTTTGCTTAAAGCTGATGCCTGCTCCATCTTAGAAGACGACAGTTTGAAATTTGGAATCAGACTGTCTTGGGTTCAAATCCCCACTCATTTCCTACTTATGAGTTTCCTTGGGTAAGTTATTTAAACGCTCCAGGCCTTTGTTTTCGTAGATGGAAAAAAGCTGCCATGACGATTAAATGGGATAACCGGGATGACACCTCAGCCTAGTGGCTCCTGGGGTATCGTGAGAGCTGAATAAGCACCGATTACTCTTTCTTCCAATTCTCCATCATCGTCCTGCTTTGTAGCTCACATGTTATATACCTCTGCCTAAAACACCTCCTCTCTGCAGAGCTAAGTCTGTTCTTCAAGGCTCAAATCAAACGTCACCCTCTCCATGAGGGCTTACTTGAAACCCGCCCATCTAACTAATCTCCTTCCCCTTCCAAATACCTACAGCACACGGCACTATTCTTGGGCATATCATGGTAAAAGCTTCCATGTGCCGCCCTACTGCAAGATGTCCTCTATTTGACTGGCAACATTTATGGGCAGGCCCCATGTCTGATTCATCTTTGTGCTCTCCACACAGTCCTGCATATGGCAGAAAGTTGGTAAATATTTGCCGAGTGAAAGAACAAATTTTTGGAGGAAAGGCAAGAGGGAGTTCCAGGCTTTGAAGACTAAGGACCCAGCACCACAGTGTAACTGAGCAACAGGACAGAGATGGATTTGTCCTGGGACACACTAGAGAAGTAAAGAATGTTTTATTCCTAAGGAGCACCGAAGCCAAACTATACAAAGTAAAGTGAAGTCAGCCTCCTCCTGTCTATTCCAAGTGAAGCATGGCTGCCTCTCCAGAGCCAAGAGTGGCCGCCATTTTAAACAAATAAGTCACGCTGCCTCTGGGCGCAAACACCCCTCAATGCTTCAGTCATGAGGGGAGGGAATCCTGAATATCATACACTTGAAAAATTAGATCTTTGATCCCAAGAGGCTATTCTAAACTTCTAACCAGGCCTGTCTGCTTAGCAGTTCGCTCCTTAAAAGCATGTGTTGGTAGCAAGTACAGCTGCATTCTTAATCACTTACACCCCACAACCAACTAAAGATAGCTTGAAGAGGTCTGCCATATGCCAAATTCTTCTTTTAAATAAGAACACAAGAACCGTTCATGCAAGAAAAATTCAGTCATGGCCATCAGAAAAGAAAAAGGGAAAAGGATTTGACTTTTCTTTGTTTTGAATGAAATACTGAAGTAGAAAAATTCTGATAGAGAAACAGATGCACATTACATCTTGGCACCCCCAATCACCAGCTTATATGATCTTCTATGACCTGGCCGGAAGCCCAACACTGATAAGAATCCTGAAGATGAACCGGTCCTGCCAGAAATCAGCCAATGACAGTGCCAAACAATAAACCCAGCCCTCACAACCATCATACTGAACAAATGACAAGGTCCCCTTTTCTCACTGGCAACCAGAGTGCGCTTGGGTCTACCTCTTTTCCTTTATACCTAAATCCTACCAATCCATCAAGGCAAAGCTCGATTCCTTTCTCTTCTGTGAAGCTTCTCTGAACTGCCTAAACCAAGATAATCTTCCATTTCCCTCCATCAAATTCCTATGTTTTTGTCACCTTTTTTGGCCCTTTGCTCCCAATACAAGGTAACATGTGATTATATTTAATTCAAAGACTCTGGCCTGGCCTTTTTTTTTTTTTGAAGACTTATTTAATTATTTGAGAGAGCACGTGAGCACGGATTGGGAGAGTGGGGCAGGGGCAGAGAGAGTCTCAAGCAAAATTCTGCACTGGGCAGAGCCTGACCTCACAACGCCGAAATCACAACCTGGGCAGAAACCAAGAGTCGCATGCTCAGCCGACTTAGCCACCCAGGCACCCCGACTCTGGCCTTTCTAACTGGACTGCCAACCGTTTGAAGGCAGGAGTCTTAGCTAGACTTCTTTAGACATGTTACTTCCTCTTAAGGAACAGGCCCTGACAGGCCTATGCCCAACATGGTAGAGGGTACAGGCATGAATACTTTTCCAACAAAGCCACCGATGCACAACCCTTGTGACATCAATGACAGCACTTACCTAACTGGCTTTCTCAGGCTTAGCACTCTTCCGTCACCCTGGTTCTTCCACGATTCTCCTCCTCATGCCTTCTTGAATAGTTATAGGACATTTTAATTAAATCAATATTTGGTGATACACTGGTATAATTATATATTTAGAGCTGACCTTATAAAATTCAATAGTTATATTTTTTTGTAACTTTTTATTCCTACATGAAAAATGGCTGCCTTGTGCTTAGTTTTCTATATATCAAGGACTATTTCATCTGCAAAC
Organism: Ursus americanus; assembly: GCF_024610735.1. Classification (NCBI taxonomy): domain Eukaryota; kingdom Metazoa; phylum Chordata; class Mammalia; order Carnivora; family Ursidae; genus Ursus; species Ursus americanus. The sequence goes on from NC_142133.1 coordinate 31,751,892, forward strand.
TGGACCAGAGCTAGAGAACACTGTCTTGATAGGATCAAAAGCATTTCTGCTTTTAGTGTCATCCCTTCCGGGACCAGCTGTCCTGCATCCTCACCATCTAGATAGGTTGCTCTTAGGGCCTAAATGTATAGGGGCATTGCTGGGCCTTCTTTCCTTTGTTTCTGTTCTGTCTTGGACCCTATTCCCTCGATTTCATGGTGTTCTCTTTTTTGTTCTCCCTTGCTCTGGTGCAATGTTTTACTCCCTGTTTTTGGTTCAGACTGCATCTGGAAACACTGCCTTTCGGATTCTGTAGCAAAAACTTCCATCTATCCCACCCCCAATTTTGCACCACCCATCCAGGCACGCAGTTCGGTTTCAGCCTTCTCCACTCTGCTAAATCAGCATTCACGCAGTGGCATTCCATCTTGCAAAATTTGGCTGATATCTCTCTGGGAGGTTTCTGGGTTTATATTGTTTGTATTCCCTATGTCATTTTATTAGAGCTTTGGGAGGAAGCAGAGATATATACACTTGTTCAATCTACTACGTTTAACCAGAAGTCAACAACTAAATGTTTACAAGCAGAATTACAAGGTCAGTCACCATGTCTCCTACCATTTTTTCCCCTTCTAGCATCAAATATAAAAACTTACAAGTAGCAAGAGCTCAAGAAGTATTTGCCAAAAACAGTGGGTCAATATTTTAATTAACTAAATGCAAACATTTAGACCACCCACAGATTTTTTTTTTAAGATTTTATTTATTTGACAGAGAAAGAGAGCACACAAGGAGGGGGAGCGACAGGCAGAGGGAAAGAGAGAGATGCAGGCTCCCCACAGAGCTGGGAGCCCAACCCAGGGCTCGATCCCAGGACCCCAGGATCATGGCCTGAGCTGAAGGCAGATGCCTAACCAACTGAGCCACCCAGGCACCCCTCACCCACAGATTATTAATTGCAACTCAGAATATTAAAACACACAAACATCTGTTAATTTATTTTTCCCCAAGGTAATTCTAAAGGCACACTGGTTTCCTAGGAACTCACATCACTAGGAGGGTCAGTTGCCTTATGCAGACCTGTAGCTGCAAGACCTTACCTTCTGATATACTCTGGAAATTTCTTTTACTACAACAAAACAAAGCAAAAAGATCTTTAGAAATGATTATGTTTATTTTACTATTTCACTTGTTGCCCCAACAGTAGTAAATAAACACCGGTGCTGGTAGAACTCTAAAGTTCTTTGCATTCAAGATAAAGTCAACAAATACTTAAGATTCTACTATATTGAGGCACTCTTTTTTTTTAAAAGATTTTTATTTATTTATTTGACAGAGAGAGAGGCAGTGAGAGAGGGAACACAAGCGGAGGGAGTGGGAAAGGGAGAAGCAGGCTTCCCGCTGAGCAGGGAGCCCGATGCAGGGCTCCATCCTAGAACGCTGAGATCATGATCTGAGCCAAAGGCAGACGCTTAACGACTGAGCCACCCAGGCACCTCGACTGAGGCACTTTCTAAGCATTATTATACACTAGAGAAAAGACAAAGGCGGTTCCTGCTCACGGATAGGGAGACAGACCATGAACATGTAACTCAACGGACAGTGATTAAATCCTGCACAGATTGAAAACTTGATGATGTAATAGGGTGACCAGAGGCAGGGAAGGCATCCCAGAGGAGTTGACATTTAAACTCAGATACAATTATGAGGAAGGAGCCAGTGATGGAAAGGGCAGGAGGAACAGCATTTTAGTTAGAGGGAATGGCCAATACAAAGACCCTGAGACAGGAAAAGACCCTGCTTCCAAGAGAATGGTATCGGATGAGGAGAATGACCAATCCAGGCCGATGCAAGATTCTGGGGATTAGTAAAGCAGGTCACAAGTTCCCAGGGAACAAGAGACATGAAACAATGTGGTTTCTGTAAAGATCATTTGACTACTCTGCAGGAAACGTTATTATACAGGGGACAAGCGGGAGGTAGAGTGCCAGAGGACTCCAATAATGCTTTAGGGGAGAGATGGTGCAGCCTGACCAAGGGAGGTAACTGCAAAGAGGAAAAAAGGACAATTTTATTTTGTCATGAAGGAACAACCACTCTGTTGATGAATTAGATGCAACAGGCAGTAGAGGAAAGTGGGATCAAAGATACCATGAGATCTGGTACCTGGACCACTGAGGGAAGGGTGGTGTCATCTGTCAAGACAGGGAAGGTTGGGTGAGTGGGCGAACCACTTTTCGGGGATCAGGAGTTGTTTTGGACATTCAAGTTTAGATGCATGCTAGACATCCATGTGGCGATACTTAGACACATCTGGAGTTCTGGGAATGACCAGACTGAAGAAATCAATCTGTGAGTCATCTGCACACAGACGGTATGCAAAGCCATGGGACTAGATACCACTCAGGCAAGCCTGTAGAGAGAGAAAAGGAGAAGGGGCACGTTTGAGCCCCCAACACCAAAGAGGGTGAAAACCTTAGTAGTGAATGAACAGTAATTCCTATCATAGATCACTATACAATCACAGCATCTTAAGACAAACTGGAAGTGAAATTCACACCTACATTATTGCCTGAATTAGAGTAATGGAATCCCACTAAGTAGCTGCAGCTGAAGAAATTCTCTAAAAATTCAGAAATTATTAAAATCAATAGGCATGGTACATCTACACAAAGAATTGTAACTAACGTTTTTATTTTCCAAGACTCCAGAAAGTGTGATTCGGTATCAACTAAAAAAGGTTAGACAATGATGAGTACATTTGGTCAAAAACTGAGAAACAGAAATGAATCTACCACATTCAGGGCATTTTACACTTCTGCCCCAAAACTTTATCAGTACAATTCATACCTTTTGCCAACACTGAAACAGGTAACATTTGATTTACATCCAAAAGCCCAAATACATTGCCCAAAGCCAAATATAAAGCATCAGCCTTGAGTAAAGGCTTACAGGGGATCCTGCAACATCCAAGCTTCTAGGAGCCGCTGTACTCGGCTGCCCTGTATTAGCCACGGGCGAACCGAACAACGGCCCTCCTAAGGAAACAGCTACTTCCAGAAGAGATTAAGTCTAGAAAAGTCAACATTTAGAAGAAGATATGCTAGACATCTTTAGAACACAAAGAAAAAACTCAAAATACTACAAATTGAAGTCCTGCTACTCAAAGCATGGTCCCGAGAGAGCAGCAGGAATGGCACTGGACAACTTACTAGAAACACAGACCCTGAGCCCCTCCACCCCAGACCTGCTGACTGGGAACCCAAAGTTTCGCCAAACCCCTGGGTGATGCACACACAGCAAAGCTCCGGGTCTAGGAGGCCTGGACGTCCCCACACTGGCTCGGCGCTGCGATCATCAGGTGATACCAACACGACTTCAGAAGCAAACCACACAATCAGTTTCTGAAAAAGGGATGTTCACGCTACTAGTGCTCTCCTTAATTGTTTTAAGGACTGTGTGGAGGGAGGCAACCCTGTCAAATGAAGTTAAAATCTGTAATCAAATATACTTGCAAAATTAATCACATATATTAAGTATATTAATAAACTGCATGGTGAATGGGTATAAAAACAAGTTTCTACAACTTGTTTATGACCAAACCAAATGTTTTAAAAGTCTTTCTCCTCTCTTTATAGGGTGGCCACACGGCCTTAGTAATGGCAATTTTCTCAGGGAGTTTTCTCAAGGGGCACGTGTAATTTACTGTAGACAGTCGTTCATACTGTTCCCCTATTTGTTCATTCGGCAGATGCTGCCGGGCTCCTATCATGCCGGGCACTGCACATGAGGAACCAACCAGGCAAATGCCCTGACTTCCCAGAACTAAATAAACCCTACTGTGCACAGAGTGGACCCTGGGGTCTCTGGGAGCTGAAGAGTCAACACACCCAAGTTTGGGAACACAACATCACGGAGAAGCCACCTGTATCAAAGAGTACAGGATTTTGGGTCTACAAAACTGTGTGTCCATTTCTCATATATGCACACAGCTCAGTCACCCCACGCACCACCTTCCCAGCTTGGACATCACCCTCTCCTTCTGCCAAACAAATCCCTCTCTCCCCAACAACTGGCCCGGGAAACCTCTGCAGGGACCTCTGTTGGACCAACCTCACTTAGTTCCAGTCATGTGCTCCCTAACAGACCTGGCGTTCCTCACTTTCTTTGGTTACACGTGTGGCAGAAACAAGATGTTATAAACATGATTAGAAGAATGACAATAATGGCAGCTTGCTAATATTTAGCCTTCGTGCTTGCTTCTGTGCCTGGTGTTATCTCATGCACTGTGCATACATCAGCCCATCTTCCAGAAGAGAAAACTAAGAAGGCTTGGAGTTTATCAGCTTCTTTAGGTCACCTGACTAACAAATGGCAGAATCGGGGCTCCGTTTGCCTCCTTACAGTACTTCCAGCTTGGTGGACAAAATACTGGTCCAGGGAATCACCCAAAATACCTAGTCCAGCTTTCCTTTTATCATTCAAATAGCAGTTAACGAGGGCCAGGTGCCACACCTCTTCCTCGGTTTTTCCTCTTGCTTGGATCTTATTCTGGCCTCAAATACTCTACTGAAATGTTTAATGGTGATTCTTTTTTCCTTCATCACAAACTTGTCACGGATGCAAACTGTGAATGACTGTCCAAAGGAGCAGGATGTAAAGCCCCCCTGAGTTACATCCAATACCCACACCTAGACTTGATGGGACTTCAACATACCCCCAAAGATTAATCAGCACCACGGGGCTCTCGAGAACACAAAAGGCGATTTGGTGGGAGTGATGCCGCACTGCAATCTTCTCTTCTGTGATTACACCTCATTTTATAACAATGTTCAGACATTTGGTTGGAGCAAGTATAGTAATTACATTTCTCACTTTGAACTAATTTAAGCAGCTACATCTGAGCTCCTCCACAAGTCCTCAGGCTCATCCACCCTCCTCCCCAGCCCCCCAACAGCATTCCTGTTTGAGGAGACCCAGGACCTCTTTGCTGAGTGACTGTTGCCCTTTCCTTCAGGAACTCTTCCAAATTCCCTACCAAATCTCCCCCAGCTGACCCCTGCAATGGACAGCAGGCCCACAACTCTTTCTTCCAGGCACTCATTTGCATGATCCCTGTGGTAAGAGAAAACCACCAGGCCAACCAGACACTCTCACCACGTGATTGGGCGACTCGGCTTGAACTCCCGAGCCTCAGATCCTCATCTGTAACACAGTGCTTCCTGCCGGAGAGTTGATGGGACATTCCCTGGAGCTGCTAAGGCTGCCCTGAAGTCAGGACAGCAAGCGCCTCAGCCCCGGGCAGAATGCCAGAGTCACAAACACCATCCCAGAGGCAGAAAACCCCGAACTTGCACCCCCAGAGAAAATGTGATCAAACAGGATTTCCTAGTCCTCTCCACCCAAACCTACAAACTTTCTAAACCTCGTACACCCTTATTATTCTCTCTTCATGGTGGTCAAGAACAATAAATTGAAATGTTACCAGCCATGTGCCCTCTTCCTGCTTCCCTGATATCCAAGAGCCCACTTTTGTTGGTGGGACCCAATGTTCTGTCTGCACACCCATCTGTCTCCAAGCCTACAAGAAGCTTTTAGAGAGGCAGTGACAGGGGCCTAAATGGTTGTGGAAATGAAGCTGGGCAGTATACTCTCTGTGAACCACACCTGAAATGTCCTGACTTCTTAATCTCTGGGGAGGACTTGTGGAAGGGGGAACGGAAAGTTGGGGGCAGGTAGCAACACACACTTCAGTGTGTCATTTCACCTTTTTTGGGCTAGGCAAATCAGCCCTCCTTGCTGCAGGTGAGAGACAGGCCAGAAATAGTTAACATCAAATTCTCCTTTGTTGGGAGCAAACCTGTTCCGCCAGAATGGCCTGATAAAGGGAGCCACCACTTCCTTAGAGATAAGATCCACCTTTCCTGAGCTCACGCCCACAAGTGAGGCAGGGCTCTCCAGGAAGCCACCTGCCTGGGCAGCTCACATCAGCTTCTGGTCCAAGTGACCGGACACTACTTGGGGCAGTGGCAAGTTTAGTCTCTTTCTCAAATGGGGCACTCGGCTCCTTTATTCATGCTCAAAAGTCCCACCACGGACGGTCTCGGACCTCATAGCTAATGTGAGCTAACAATGAGAAAACTCACAAATCACAATTTCTTAATAGAAACTTGAAGTGGCTACCCATCTGTATGTGTGCGGCAGTGGTGATGGGGGGAGAATATGATTAATACCTACACCTGAATTCAAGGAAAACCCCTGTATGCAGTGAAAACCCATCAAACGATAATCTTTGGGCCATTTACATTATCCTCACCAAGTGAGGACGCTGTGTGAGGGGGCTCTCATCTATTGCTATGTGGCCACAGATGCGAGAGAGCTGCTGGTGAATCAGAGGTGGATACATAGCCTGCAAAGTGTCTCTCAGCCCAAGGCTGGGGGCGGGGGTGCTGCCTATTTAAAGCAATTTTAGGCTGAGTCTTTGCATACAGTGATTGCCACACACACCCGCATTCGTGTGCTTTGCAAATCTAGATTTTGGTGTCTGGTTTGTTTAAATCAAAAGCTGAACTTGTATTTATTCTCTCTGGCTGGCTGACTCACTTGTCCTTGTACCTCTGAAGACACCGTACCCCCTCATGCTTCACTTTTGGGGCACAGGTAACCCCAGAATTCCATTTTGAGGATATTTCTCCCTCTGGCTCTTGGGAGTGTCTTAAAATACTACTAATACAAGAAAGTGCAATGCTCTAGTAGTCATTTTCCTCTCCAGAACACACAAAAAATTACTGAAAGCCGGAGGACTAAAAGGGACAGAAAAAAAAATGTTATCAAAATGTTTATGACATAGCCCACGTGTGGAGGGTAACTCCCCAGTATGCCACCCACACAGGCCATGCCCCCTTTCTCCCTCTTTCCTGTTTCTTTGCCAGAGTCCCCTCTGGAACCCTGCCTGCACAGTCACAAATCCTTGGCACAGCCTAGGAGGATCTCAGGATTCAATGAACCAAACGGATGAGGAGTCCTAGATCCCCCCACGCCCATTCCTTGGCTTAGACACGATTAATCAGTGTGCTTTCAGCTCCAGAGATAGCTGGATAGTCTCTCACAAAACCAGTCATAGGGGCTCCTCTCCTCTCTTGCTGGTTCCATCTTTCGAGCTGCGTACCAGAGGGGCATGATCCTTCCCTTCTGTTCAGCCCTCAGGCCCCCTCGACAAGATGAAACTGCTTGCTGGATGCCAGTCACACTCATGTATTAGGTGCCTCAGAGGTGCCAGACGCCGCAGCAGACTGTCACGTGCTGTGTCTCACTGAACCCTCACAAGCCTCATACCATTAGTACCACTGGAGAGATGAAAACGCCCAAGTTCGGAAATACAAAAAATGCAATATAAGGGGCAGTCAGAATCTGAACCCGGCTCCCCCGCCTCGGAGGCGGAGACTGTTGTCAGGACGCCACAGTGATTCCCCGTACACTTTCTTCTCTGAACTGGTCACAGAGCTCTAAGCCAACCGCGCTGACCAGAACCAGAGACCCCTGCCACTGCTCGTGCACAGGACGCAAGGCCAGAGGCCCAGCAACTGGTCAGATTTTTTGAAATTCTTCTTCGGCCCAGAAATACTGCCCCTAGTACTGCCTTCCATCAGCAGCCTTCCCTTTTCAGCCACACCCTACACAACAGACTGGTTATCTCAAAATTCATAGATGCTACCGACAGAGCACCTCTTCACGGACCCATCAATTTATGTACATACATCATCTGAATTAATACTGAAAACAGCCCAGAAAAGTAGGTACTGTGGTCCCTTTTTTACATGTGAGGCTTTGAAAGGTTCAGGTACTTTACCCCTGGTCTCGTGGCTAATAAGAGTGGAGTTCACACCTGGGTCTGCTTTAGGCTAGAGGTGCGCTAACTCACAGGAGGCATTGGCCCCACATGGCCACGAACCCCTGCAAACAGCTCGTCCACAGATGCGCTGCAGGTGGAAAACGCTGCATTTCAAAAATGTGATAGAAAAAAATGCAGAATATGCCAGTAATAATTTTTAATACTGATTACATGTTGAAATAATTTAGATGAATTGAATTAAAATTAATATCAGCTTTTTTTTTTTTTTTTTAACTGCCACCAGAGCATCTTACATGACTCATGTTGTATTTCTACTGGACAGCACTGGTCTAAACCCTCTGGTTTTTACCAAGAAGCCCCTACTGCCTTCCTATAACACAGCTCGGAGCAATTCGTACCTTGGTCATCATTTAAAAAAAGAGTAAACAGCCTCACTTCTAGTAATGGGAATTTCGTTTCCTGATGAAGACTAATAATAATTTTAAATGCGGGGGGAGGGAAGGTCCTAACTCATGTGCTGATGCCAGAGAACCTGCAAGTAGCCTACATGGGCGGTCCCTCCTCCCCGCCCATGCTGGGCTCTTGGGCATCTTTTCACATCACTGCTTGTACTCCCCCATCCCAGTTCTTAACCTAACTAGAACTCGTTCCCAAATCAATTGAAAAGAGGACCTAGCTTTTTCCTCCTAAGGAAGAGGCTTTTACAGGTAAGAAATTAGGTTGAAAGATATCACGCAGAGTCTCCGGTGAAACCAGAAAGAGCCTGCTGCACTTCCCTACCTTTCCCCGGAGGAACGGCTGTCAGCGCGGGGTGCCCCGCTGGCGTCAGGATGGGGTCCCAGTGGCTGCAGGAGGACCTGAGGCTTCACTGCGCCTTCACTGGGAAAAACCTGCCAACGGAGGCTCCGGACCTCCTGCTACTGCTAACTTGAAGGGTTCGTTCTCTCTCAGGGTTGTCGATTTGCTGCAATCAGCAGCAGCAGCTGCAGGAGACACCCATTTCTAAACGGACTGCTTTCCACGTACCAGCCACTGTGCAAAGCACGTGATCCACATTATCTCAACTAACGTTCCCGCAATTCTTTTGAGGAATTACTCTCTGTAAACGAGGAAATCCCAGCTCTGGACCCAGGCAAGACCCATTCGACCACAGGCTCTGAAAGCAACACTACAGGAGCCCAAAGGGCCCTGCCCTTCTTCCCGAGCACTTGCGATGGGGAGGGCGATTCGGTCAGCTGCAAAAGTGCTAACATGGCATCATTTCATAGTTACTTAAATTACATGCTTTTAAACAGCACTCCCACACGATGACATGACAAATGGCACATTTACCTGTGTGCTGTAACTGGTGACACGCGTACAGGTTAAATGAAGTAACTGGCATGAAGGGACTTGTAAAACTAAAGCTACAACAGGGGACAAAAGTTACCGATGGAATGCTGGCGTGAACAGCTCACTTCCTTGGCTTAATTGGCGTCTATCTTGGTGTTAATTGACTTTGAGTTAAGAACCTTTCATAGAAGTTGAGGAAAACTGACCTTTGGAGTGCCGGTGACTTGTTGGGTAAATATGTCTTTATGGACTTCATAAAATGCAGATTGTGTAAACACATACTCAGGAACTATTAAAAGCACTGGGTGGCTGGAGTGAGGCTCAAAGGTGGCCTTTAAGATTCCTGAGTACCCAGTAGTTGGACAATTACGAAAATGAACATCAAGGATGTAATTACAGTTTAGGAAGTGGATCTCCTGGCTTGCAGTCAGAGGAATCACCTGGGGGAGCTTTTCAAAGATGCAGATTCCCTGGGCCATACCTCAGAGAGGCTGATCCAGGACGTCTGGGTGGGCTGCAGACCTGCGCATTCTTAACAAGCCCTGCAGACTACTGACTGACTAGGTGGCCCAGGACCAGCTTTGAGAAACACCGATTTCGATGCTATGAGCAGAGCATTCACCTTCTTGCCTGTCCTTCTGCATCCGTGCCAAAGAATACAATCCAGGGAATACAAAATAGAGTACTTCACCTAGAAGTGGAGAGTTCTCTGGGAAAGGAGGGAATGCCCGTCCCCATCTGTGCCCAGCACACCAAGAGCCAAGAGGATACCTAAGTGCTCAGGCTGGCACAAGGAGGGCCTCCTTTTTGCCCTGTCACAGGGAGAGAGGTCTACTCCTCCAAAGCCCACAGCAGCTGAGGGGACCAACATATCCATTAAAAGAAGAATCGAGGGTGCAGGCTCAGCATGAGCCGCACACATTTTCGATGCAAACAGCCTGGTGCCTTTATACGGACCACGGCCCCCCACCACCCTAGACTACACGAAGAGAGATAACTATCACAACGTCTAAGAGTCTGCTGCATCTGGAAAAGCACCTCCAGTCCTGGGCCCCCATTTTGAGAGAGATGGTTGAACCTGAACACCGATAAGGAGACCAGGATGATGCTTGGCCAGGAGAAGCGAGCAAGCACTGCCTTCGTGTATCAGCAGGGCGCTCAGAACAAGAGAAGCGGTTGTTGCTGCTGTAGACAGTGGTTCCATAGAAGAATCTGCGACAATCAGAGCTGCATGCCCAAGTCACTGCGCACGTGGGGTCCTTATCACGGAAGTGTCCAAGTAGAAACTGAAGGGCCATCCAGCATGGTGGAACAGGGCATACTTCTCAGCTCCCTGAATTGGTAAGATCTTCGGATCCTGTGTTTCAATCCTGGGAGGGGGAGGAAGGGGGGGTGCTTTCATATGGACAACTGTGCCCTCGACCATGAATAACCTTATCCCCAAGAGCTTATCACAGCAGCTCATTATAACATTTGTTTTTTCTGGTGGACACAGAGATTACCAAATTAAGTATCAAATGTGGTGATGTGGTGACTTAAGTATTCCCAAGGCCAGCAAGTGTCAAATCTATAAACAGTTTATGAATGAGTATAAATTTTCAACAATCAAGAATGAGTACTTGTGGTAAGAATTACTGTGTCCTTTACTGAAAAATTCACGAAATCTGTATAAAAAGTTGCCAATATTCCTGTTCTGGAGGCACGCCACCTTAGAAATATTAACAATCTAATTTACATCAAAACGCTACTAGTAAAACTACTTAAAAAGAGAAACATCGACTCTTAAAAACACCAAAAAAGGGCCCGACATTTTCAAGGACCAGGTTGTTTTCTCACAGCTGTGCACTACCGCACACATTCATTCTCACATGTTTGAATTAAGCGATTCTTAACTTTACCCGCCCGTTTAGCAAATAGGGGAAAGGAGGAAGGGCGGACTGGCTTGTTTGGGTTTTATACATGTGTTAGTACAGTTCTTTGCATTATTATCCCACGTGGCTGTCGCAACATCCGAATCAGCATTCCCATTCTACCTGAGAAGCTCCAAGGCTCTCTGGACGTGAAGCGCTTATCCAAGGCCGTATTGGCTGGTCACTACTGAATGGGCTGTCCCTCAACCCTGGTCTCCCTGAGAAGCTCCAAGGCTCTCTGGACGTGAAGCGCCTATCCAAGGCCGTATTGCCTGGTCACTACTGAATGGGCTGTCCCTCAACCCTGGTCTCCCTGGCTGGGAGGCGCTCATCGCCCCGCCACCCTAAATCACGACCAACTGTGGTGGGAGCGCTCCTGCAAAGCTGTCTGGACCTTTGGCCCTTTCTCAGAGGTTCCAAGCCCTTGTCAAGACACATGAGTACAGAAGGAAATGCACGTACGCAGTCCACTGCAGGAAGCTTAGGAGCCACACGACTGCGTGCCACTGGAGTAATTGCAAATTCGTCTGCTTCAAACTTCTGTGAAGGGAGCGTTTTTGAGAGGAGGAGCAGAAGAGGAGAAGTAGGGGACTAAGGGATCGACAGGCAACGGGAAAACTACAAAGGAGGGTTCTAAATAGGAGATTCAGAGTCCGAGGTGCACAGGCCCAGACAGTGGTGTGCAAGCTGCCATTTTTCTGGAGCTCTTATTAAGTCGTAAGTTGACTTCAGTCCCATTTTTTTGGTTTGATTTTTTTTAATTGTGGCAAAATACACATAACATAAAATTTACCATTCTGACCATTTTTAAAGGTATGGCTCAGTGGCATTGAGTACATTTACACTGCTGTACAAGACTGTGTCCCGTTTTCTTTCTGGGTTGACAAGCTACAATCTTAAAACCTGGCATCAGTTTTTATTAGAGACATCTGTTTTAAGTCAAAGTATTTGCATTTCTAGGTAAAAGCATATGATTCTATAACTCTGTTTTCCTTTAAATTTGAGCAAATACCAGTCTCACGTTAACAAAGGCTTATCAAAAATCAAACGCAAGAACTATTCTTGTTTCCTGCAAAATAACTGGCACTAAAGAAAACAAAACAAAAAACCTGTATTTACTACTTCAACTATTAAAATAGCTAAATATGTATCCTAGAAGCAACTGTTATATCACCAAGTTAAGGGCTCTCAAAGTTTTAGCAACACCTTTTTAAAAAATAATTTTAAAAAATCGTAGTTTTGGGCAGCTGTAGGTGATTTTTCATATGCTTTAGAATTTTTTTATTAAATAAAAGACCTCTTGGATCAACAATTAGAATCTATTTTTTGTCTCTTATGATCTCACTTCACGTGAAACATCAATTTGGTATCTTCCTCCCTTAGTGATTATTTGTTATCCAACTTAAATGAGTTGGAACCAAGAGGGAAGCACAGGAAAAGAAGGAGGAACACTTCCCAGACCATTCCCATTCACAGATATGGAGGTGTGTGGCCTCCAAACTGGCAGAGTAGGATAAATTAATAGTAGTGACAAACTGGGGAGGTGGGAGAGGATCTTTTGAATTTTTTCTTTAGATATAATTGACATAAAACATTATGTTAGTTTCTGGCGTATGACATGATTCAATATTTGTATATACAGTGAAATGATCACCACAATAAATCTAGTTAACATCTGTCACTTTAAAAAGAGTACATTTTCCCTAGTAAATACCATCTTGGTTGGTTACAACCCTCTCGGTTTGGTTGGGCATTCCCCTCTTCCCTTCTTACAAATCCTGATTCGTCTAAGGCACATTAGAACCTCCTCGATTTACTTTAATAATGACACACAGAGTAGAGGTGAAATTCTAATTCAATTTGTCGAGAGATGAGAAAGGTTAAGACTGTAAAGTGGAAGGGCACTGCACCCTAAACAGCATCCCAAACCAACCGCAGACATGCTCCACCTGAGGGCCTCTTGTTATACTGATAAATTATCCTTGTTAGGACAGTTGCGGGGAGGGGGTCTGTTTCAGGTTGCATGCCAGGGATGGTGGGTGGACCACACCTGTCTAATTCTCCTGGTCACTGTTGTGCTGCTCATTGTGGAATAAGAGGAATGGGGAAGGGGGCCCATCATTTCCATCCAAACAACCCACATCATCTGGATGATCCAGAAGCACTGGAACCAGGAGTCTGGAACTACACACTGGATCTTCAGGCTCACAGGGGACCCTTTTACTTTATAAGTGAGAAGATTGGCCCCGCTGATGGGGATTAACAAGAAAAACAAAAGGGAGGGGTGGATAGAAGCCCAAGAGAAAGAAAGTTTTTAAAAATACAAGTTTTCTATCCTACACAAATAGTAGGAATCTTGTTATTCCAGGGGGTGTCCTGACTTCAGACTATAGTTTCAAAGCAGGAATGGGAAATGGATCAAGTGTCACTGTGGCGAAGTAGGGTGTGTCCTTCCAGCCTGTCTGTGGGACCTTTGGCTCTTGGGGTAGTGTCTTGGTTTGGAGATCATTTTCATTCTTCCTCAAGGCTAGGTTTCTACAAGCCCTTGGCTACAACACTACCTGTGTTTGGTATAAAGGATAATCTCAACTTTATCTGGGTTCAACCTATGGGGCTTAGGAAAACCTGAAGTAGAAAGCTACCATAAAAAATGCTCTTCTATGACCAGGTGGTCAACTCTTCCTTTCCCTCCTTAGCTGTAGCAACACCCGTTGGCTTAGAAGCGGGCAGTGTTCTCACACTAATGTGCCAAAACCGCCACCCTTCCCATCCTGGCATCCACCTACCCCCACCCCACGAGACCTGCGTATCAAATATTACTTCCTGCTGTCTATGACCACACAGCCTTGGCAGTTAACATCAAAAGCAAACACATGGGGAGAACAGAAGGCACTGGAGCTGGGGAGGAAGAACAAGCAGAGGTAATGTTTCAAAACTTTTTTGCTGGTGCCCAGGTGCAGAAAACTTGGAACATCACATGTATTTCAATTTTTCATCTAAGGGCTCATCTCCTCTCTCCCAGAATGGCAAGCTGAAAAGAGGCCCTCCTCTGTCTCTACTCCCAACCCCTTTGTCCCTGAAACGCAACACCTGGAAGCCAGACCTCAGGACCCCTACCTGCCACCTGCAGGTGAGCCACACAGAGACAGCATGTGGCAAGCTCATCTACTGCAACCTACTGCACAAGAGCTGACCAAGGCCTGCACTCTGTTCAATGTTGATGGTTCACCGTCTACACGGACCACGTTAACCCGAACTGATTGTTTCCACCATCTTTATCCTGTCTCCTGGGGATTCCGCAACATGAGGATAGCAACTGTCATGAACGTTTAACATCGTGCCCAAAACAGGACTGGAAGGAACCAAGGCCAGATGACATCTGCTCACTGACATATCCCAAACCACAGACTAGCATGGTGACCCCAGTATACTCATTTGACCTCTCCAGACTGCAATTTATGTGTACGAGAAGGGCGCTGAGATGGTATTTTCCTAAGAGCCCTTTCAGTTCTATAATTTCATGATATAGTTGCAACCATTTTACTCTACTGAGGAAGGGCAACGTATCCTGTGCTTCACAAGGGCAATTTCAACAGATCAGTGCTGGGTTTCTGCAGAAGTAACAATACTAAAAACAAACAAAAGAACACTTATTACTTGAGTGATTCCCAAACTGTAAATTTGATCTACAAAGTAATGTTCTGAATTTCACAGCACACTTGACCATCTTCCAATAAGCGAACGACACCCCCCTTGGAACCAAACATTTTACAGCAATGCCTACTGCATTTAATTAAGGCTAGAGAGAAAAGTCCTGCCCAGGTATGGCAGGGAAGCAATTATCAGCAACCTCCTTGACTCCAGCCTAGCCCGCACTCTCTAACTAATCTGAATTTAACAACATACCACACCATCTTTGCTTCACAACTTTATTTTTTTTTTAAAGATTTTATTTTATTTATGTGAAAGAGACAGCCAGCGAGAGAGGGAACACAAGCAGGGGGAGTGGGAGAGCAAGAAGCAGGCTCCCAGCGGAGGAGCCCGATGTGGGGCTCGATCCCAGCACGCCAGGATCACGCCCTGAGCCGAAGGCAGACGCTTAAGGACTGCGCCACCCAGGCGCCCCTGCTTCACAACTTTATTTATTTATTTTTTTTAAGATTTTATTTATTTATTCGACAGAGATAGAGACGGCCAGCGAGAGAGGGAACACAAGCAGGGGGAGTGGGAGAGGAAGAAGCAGGCTCATAGCGGAGGAGCCTGATGTGGGGCTCGATCCCATAACGCCGGGATCACGCCCTGAGCCGAAGGCAGACGCTTAACTGCTGTGCCACCTGGGCGCCCCCTGCTTCACAACTTTAAACAGCTCTGTCCTGCCTGAAGAACAAATGTCCAAGTACCTACTTTGATAGCCTGGCACTCAACAACCTCCCAAAGTTAGCCTCAGCCAACTCAACCAGCTCTTTCTCTGAGCTGCCCCAGCATAAACCTAGAGGAGTTTCCCACCTGTGGAAGAAACCTTTGGACAAGAGATGCCTCCTCCCTATATGGCTTGACCTGTGCCTCCCCACAAAGTACCACCACTATCCTTATCTGAGTCCTCTAACCTTCAAGACCCACCCTGCTGAAAGTGAACTCTTCCCTGACTGTGGCAGCAACAAGTATTTTAATTTCTGCTTTGTATTTTTCTCTGTTTTAAAAAAGAATACTGGGGCGCCTGGGTGGCTCAGTCCTTAAGTGTCTACCTTCGGGCTCAGGGCGTGATCCCAGGGTCCTGGGATCGAGCCCCACACTGGGTTCCCTGCTCTGCGGGGAGCCCGCTTCTTCCTCTCCCACACCACCTGCTTGTGTTCCCTCTCTTGCTTGCTGTCTCTCTCTCTCTGTCAAATAAATAAAATCTTTAAAAGATAAAAAATAAATAAAAAATAATATTATGCCAACAGACACATGAAAAGATGCTCAACATCACTAATCATCAGGCAAGTTAAAACCACAATATCACCTTACATCTGTCAGAATGGCTAGTATCCAAAAAAAAAAAAAAAGAAAGAAATAACAAGTATTAGCGAGGATGTAGAAAAAAGGGAACACTCATGCACTGTTGGGGGAATGTAAATTGGTACAACTAATGTAGAAAACAGTATAGTTTCCTCATAAAAATTAAAAACAGAAATACCATACAATCTAGTCATTTCACTACTGGGTATTTACCCAAAGAAAACAAAACTCTAATTCAAAAAGATACATACACTCCTATATTCATTGTAATATTATTTATAATAGCCAAGATATAGAAGTAATTCAAGTGTTCATCAAGAGATGAACGGATAAGGAATATGTGGTACACACACACACACACACACACACACACACCATGGAGTATTAGTCAGCCATAAAAAGGAAGATTTTGCCATCTGCAATAGCATGGACAGACCCAGAGCATATTATGCTAAGTGAAATAAGTCAGACAGAGAAAGACAAATAGCAAATGATTTCCCTCATGCGCGGAATCTAAAAAACAAAATAAACAAATCAGAAATAGATCCATAAACACAGAGAACAAAATGGTGGTTGCCAGAAGGAGGTGGGGTAGGAGAATGGGCAAAAGGGTGAAGAGGAATAGGAGGTACAGGGGCGCCTGGGTAGCGCAGTCGTTAGGCGTCTGCCTTCGGCTCAGGGCGTGATCCCAGCGTTGCGGGATCGAGTCCCACATTGGGCTCCTCCGCTGGGAGCCTGCTTCTTTCCCTCCCACTCCCCCTGCTGTGTTCCCTCTCTCGCTGGCTGTCTCTCTGTCACATAAATAAATAAAATCATAAAAAAAAAATAAAAAAAAGAGGAATAGGAGGTACAGGCTTCCAGTTACAGAATGAGTAAGTCACAGAGATGAATGGTACAACGTAAGGAATACAGACAATAGTATTGTATTGGTGTTGTATGGCGGCAGATGGTAGCTGTACTCGTGGTGAGCATAGCATAAGGTACAGAGTTGTTGAATCACTATGTCGCACACCTGAAACTAACGAAACATTGTGTGTCAGCTATGCTTCAATTAAAAAAAAAAAGAATATTATGCTTATAAATAAATACGAATAAATTTTTTTAATATTAACTCCCTGTAGTATCTGGAACTAGGAGAGTCCTTCAATATTGTTATGTTATTCAACCCCTTTATTTTAGGGTTGAGAAAGCAGAGTCCAGAGAAGTGCGACATCTTAGGTCGTATAGCAGGCTAGTGGCAAAGAAGGAAATGCGAATCTAAGTTTCCGGACTCCCAGGGCACTATACGCATGTTAACAAGGTAGCCATCTTCTTTGCTGCTTGGTATCCACTCAAGAGCTGCACAGCACAGGTACCGGACAATCCTGACCGTGGGAGCTAAAAAGGGCAAGAACTGAGGACCGAGAAGACTCATGCCCCCAGCACTCCTTCCTTTAATCAGAAGACCCAACATCATGCCAAGTCTCTAGGGAAGATGTCCTGACTCATTTTCAACTCCTCCTCCTCCAACTAAACTTGGCCCCTACTTTCCTCAGACCTTCCAACCAATCTGCACCTTCCAGCATATGTATCCCCTACAGAATGACCACACTTACATCCTTACATCCAGAATGAGGGCTACAAGGATTCCCAATTTTCTAAGTGTAAAGACTCAAAGGGAGAAAATTCGGATACCAGTTCCCCTCCCTAGAGATTAGTTTTATTTAGTAACTGTGAGTTAAGAAAAATATACAACAAACATCCACTGTGAATTGTGTAGTATTTTATTGAGATCACGGTTTATTATTCTATAAATGCAGCTGTACATTGAAAGAGAGTAACAGATACGAATGGGTGACATTATGTATTTGGTTCACAGACACTTGGGAGTGTTTGTGGGTTCTCAGACACTCAGTTGGGAGACTTCAGATGGTGTATCTAAATGCTAGGGAAGAGGGGGGTCTTTAGTCTCTCATCACCTTCCTGTCAAAGAAAAACATGACGGGCTAGTGAAGACACAACCAGAGGGTCATCAGCTCATTTCAGATTTCCCACCACATCCGCCCCCATGTTGCAGTTTTACTATCATAAGCGTTGGGGTATTTTTAGTACCACTGTTTTGGGGGAACAAAGGGTCTCTCACTTACTTCAGTCCTCTGGTCTATTCTTGGTTTTCCTAGCAATGCTGCCTCAAGTGGAAAGCCCCATCCAGATTCATATTCCAGTCTTCTCCCCATCTCTCACCAGGAATCATCTCTAAAGAGTAAGCACTGACAAGTGATGGATAATTTGCATTTTAACCCTATTCAAATTTGGGTAAATGGTTTAATATGCATGCTAATATGCCATCATTATTCCAATTAAGGGAACTATTATGTTAAAGTGTTTAATCAGGAGAATTAAGGAGAACTCCAGACACCTAAAATTAACCTCTAATAGTCTTGACATTCATTTCATTTAGGTGCAATTTGCCAAGCTATAAGCAACTCCCTGCTTAAAACTTCTGCTTAGGCACGTGGGTATTCCTGATAAGACCTAAAAGCAATTCATTTCCTAACTAGATTGCTGTCTAAAAGAATAAACTGAAAGGGCTGCAATTTAAATACAATCAAATCCCCAAGCAGTCACATTCCAGAAGACTTAAACACCATCATCTGGATCCCCAGGAACAACAATGCTATTCGCATCAGAAACAACACAACCACTTCCTCTTTCTCTGACCTTCTCTGTTTAATTACTTCCTGTGATTTCTTCTAGGGCTGTGTGCGCCTGCCTCCCAGGGCGGCAGGCTTTCTATACAAGACTGATTTGTCTGGAAGGTGCAGAATGCCAGCTGACTGTAGACTTGACAAAGTTCTGGGACTTTGTGTTTCTTTTTAAATGATGGATTTCTTGGGCTTCCTGGCATTCACCAAGAACTTTAAGCCATAAGAAAAAATTCTTCCAGCACATTCCCATCTAAAGTCAAGCTGTATCTCAATGCTGGAAACCCTGCCAGGGATGGAGAAGGGGCTGCTTGATAACTCTCCATGTATAAGCACCAAGTTCTCATCCGATGAGCTTCTTCAACAGATTCCAAATGCCAAGTATGTGAAGCTGACTTAGAAGACAAAAACCTGACAGCTGTGAGCTTACTACCATCACAACCATAGAGAGGTCCTTGCTACTCATAAATAGTCATCCATCGATCAGCAGCACCTGAGAGTTTATTAAAAATGCAGAATCTAAAGGGCACCTGGGTGGTACAGTGGGTTAAGTGTCCGACTCTTGGTTTCAGCTCAGGTCATGATCTCAGGGTCCTGGGACTGAGCCCCGAGTTGGGCTCCGTGCTCTGTGTGGATTCCACTTGAGATTCTTTCTTCCTCTCCCTCTGCCCTTCCCACTTGTGTTGTCTCTCTCTCTCTCTCTCCCCCTCAAATAAATAAATCTTTTTTAAAAATGCAGAATCGGAGGCCTTACTAAATCAGAATCCTCACTTTGCAAGACTCCCAATACAAGTTCAAGTTCAAGTTCTGATCCTCCTCTCAAAATAGCTAGGCTAAAACACAGGTCCAGAATAGTGTGCAACGTTATCCATCCCGCTCATTCACACTTTCAAGGATACGGTGGCTAGTTTTTTTTCCCAAAGAGGTATCTGTAAAGTTGCTCTTTTTCTCTTTTAAAGATTTTATTTAGTTATCTGAGAGAAAAAGAGTGAGCAAGAGAGAGATAGGAGCAGGGGGAGGGGGAGGGAGAAGCAGACTCCCCACTGAGCAGGGAGCCTGACTGGGAGGGGGTGGGAGGGCCTGGAGCCCAGGACCCCGGGATCGGGATCTCGAGTCAAGCCTAAAGCAGACGCCCAACTGACTGAGCCACCCAGGCGCCCTAAAGTTGCTCTTTGTATCAGTACAGAAAAGGCCACCTCTGTGGGCACTGCTTTCCTACTTCACAGAGCTGAAAAGGAATGCAGAAAGAAATGTCGCCTCATAGTTTTGAGGTATTTTCAGGATTCGAAGTGAGTTCTAATTTCATTTGCTCAACGGTAATATAAATCAAGCTGTAGGCACAACACAGTTTTCTTATATAAGAAAACTGAAGCTCTACAAAGTTATGACACGTTAATATTCTATAAACATGGGATCTGAAATTAAAGGACCTGGACTAAAAATAACAAACACTGCTCTGTGACCTCAGACAAGATACTTAACCTCTCTGAATCTTCTCCTTGCCTGTCTGACATATTCCATCCATGTGTGAGTGCACAAGTGAGTGTACACTCAACACACACACCCCCCCAAAATAACTTGAAGAGCTTGTTAGGGGATTCTGGGAAGGGCAGAATGCTCCAGATGAAGAGCTCCCCTGACCCTAAATTTGGGAATTCCAATGCCTGCAGCCCTAGGAGGAACCCTACAGAAACAAGAAGAAAGAAAAAACAACTCTGAGAGTCAATCATCAGGATGATGCTGTCCTCATACCCCTAAGGCATATGCAAGTGGCTAGCACCCTAGAACCCAAGCTCCCTAAGGCCAGAGACTCTCTCTGAGTCACAGCGCTGGTACCGTCTGGCAGATTCGGTGTCTGGTGCATTAGACGCAGTAAGTGACTGGCACTCAACAGCTAGTCGTTCCCTTTCCTCAAGCCTCACCACCCTGGGTATTTATTTTACCCAATAAAATAATTAATACATGGCTTTGCATTAGAGTCCAAGTATCTGCTTTTTTTTTTTAAAGATTTTATTTATTTGAGAGAGAGAAAAGAGAGATAGAGATCACAAGTAGGAATAGAGGCAGAGGGAGAGGGACAAGCAGACTTCCTGCTGAGCATGGAGCCCAAGGTGGGGCTCGATCTCTGGACCCTGAGAATATGATCTGAGCCAAAGGCAGATGCTTAAACGACTGAGCCACCCAGGCATCCCTAGGGTCCAAGTGTCTTCTCAAGTCAAGTTCTTTAGATTCAAAGTCTATTATGCTCTGAATGGACACCTGTAATCTAGTACCCCCCTGATTCTCCTTAGTATAAAAGACGTCTAAGAATGGATGGAAAGGGCCTTAAAGCTAGTTTAAAAACAGCAGACTCCGGATCTGAAACCTGTTTATACACAGATTAATGAAAAGGCAACCATTAGGCCTTCAGGCCCAGAAGTAATACTGAGCCAATACATACTACCCCGGCAGAGCAGACCTGTTCTGGAATTTTGAGTCTGAGAAAAATCACAGATTCAATTTAACCTATTAGGTGAAGAAGAAAGATTTAACTACCATATTAAGACTATATTCACACTTTGCAACTTTAAAAGATCTGTAAAAATGAGTAAAATTACTGGGATGCTGATGATTAAATTAAACTCCTGATCTAACATTCACTTTATTTCTTGGCTGAAAATATAAAACATAAACACCAACACAGCATGCAAGAGACAAAACAAGTCATAAGCCAACTCACTCCTAAGGGAAACTTCAGCCAGCCCTCCCCCACCAACCCAACCCACACCAAGCCTATTGACTCTTAGAAACAATCTGAATGACATTGGTGATAGGATTTCTTGACCACAGACAGGAATGGCAAGAAAGCCAAGGATGCTACTACTATCGGTAAGTACACTGCCGGTAAGAGAGGAGGCCAGCTTCCATGAGACATGAACTCTCGGGGCGCCTGGGTGGCTCAGTCGTTAAGCGTCTGCCTTCGGCTCAGGGCGTGATCCTGGCGTTATGGGATCGAGCCCTACGTCAGGCTCTTCTGCTGGGAGCCTGCTTCTTCCTCTCCCACTCCCCTTGCTTGTGTTCCCTCTCTCACTGGCTGTGTCTCTCTCTGTCAAATAAATAAATAAAATCTTTAAAAAAAAAAAAAACATGAACTCTCAAAAAGACAGCCAACTAGGATTACTGAGTAAAAGGGCCAACAGTCAGCAGGGCATTACTGATACTACAGCACCAAAACTAAAGTGCTACTCTCAGTCCTACCAGCACAGCACCAGAAAGCCAAATAAAAAGCAGAACATGACTTCTAGGCTCTAATTCTCCTCCTAGAAACCCCCTTGAGCAAGTCACTTCAGCTCTCACAGGCATAACGTGAGAATATTGTTCCTTGCCTCAAAAGGTTGCTGTGAAGGTAAAATATTACAAATGGATATCCTCCACCTTGTCAATTCTGAAAATAAATCATACCTTGCCACATGATATGAGACACTGGAGGTGGGTAAGTCCCACTGAATTTCCAATTTATCAGGCACTGTGCTGCAATGCTTTACCTTCACGATTTCATTTCCACTTTTTAACAGCCTATGAATTAGATAGCAGAGTGAGCTTCATTTACATTAACCCAGGGCTCCTGGCTTAAAACACCTGCCAGGGGCCCTTAGTGAGTAGAGCACAGAAGCACGGTATGACCCCAAAACCCACATTTCCTCTGCTACCATCACAGCAGCCTGCCCCTCCTGGACATTTTGAAAAGGCAACCCCAAAGTCTTTTTGGATGTAGGTACAGTAAGACTAATAGTTTATATTTTGATATAAGGTAAAATTATTTTTCAATTAACAAATATTTGCTTTAACCAATCAAAGAACGTTTGCAGAAAGCCTACTATGGGCTCAGCACTCTGCAAGACTGCAAGTATAAGGCGTAACAAGCTATTATTCCCAAAACCTAGAAGGGCAGATAGGGCTAACCTTCTTTGTGCATTCTCAGGGTGGGATGCAAATACAAAATAAGTAGTGATTATCTGAAAAATCAATACTGGAAGCCAGAGCCAAAGCAATGCAAGGAGAAAAATAACAGGAGTAAGTAATGAAAACAGAGAGACAAAGATGTCCTTACCAGATGAACTAGGAAAGACAATTAAAAACTTAACCTGGTAATTAAGTTTAAGCACTTACGAATGGACCACAGGGAATATATCTAAGAATGAAAACAACCAGATTCTAAAAATCATTATATCAGTACACAGAGGAGCCAAAGCCATACATTTCAGAAGCTGCCCTCGTTCTAATCCCTTCCATCGCCAGCTCTAAATGCTAGGATGAAGTCATAATCCATTTCTTCACCTCTGTGCTCTGAGGGAGTGCAAAAGCAGGTATTTTGTTTTTAAATAAATATTAAACTACCCTTTGAGAGTAGCATGAATAACACGCGTGCAATTTGCTATCTTGCGTGCAGGACGCCACGTGTGAACATAACGCCAACAAAGCTCACCAGAGAGATTAGTTATAAAACAGTTGTTACTTAATTTAGTGAACTCCTGTGCCAGTTACTACCAAGTATTTTACTAAGATCCTGGCCTGCCTTCCTTCCCATGACATAAGACACATATCGAGCTGCAGTTAACAAGGCTTCATGCCCACCCACGGCGAGCACACAAAAAATGCTTTTTGTTCCACAGGGCACTGTGTGCGTCAGTGCAAAATATTCCTTCTACTCCAGCGACGATAAGCCCTAGAAAATGCCTTAAAAAATCATCAATGTCCTAGCCTTACATATCGATGAAAAAGAAGCATTTACAAGAGTTTATCAATATGACTGGGTCTCAAAACAAAGAAAGAAAACCAGCGCAATTTGCTTGAGAAAACAATCCAAAAAAAACAAAAACAAAAAAAAAACCCACACACCAAAACTTCCTGCTCTGCCTCTATTATCATCTTGTTCAGTTTCTGAGGGTTTCGCTGTCAGATCGTGTATTTGTGTTCAGCCCGGTAATACAGGAACTATACTGGTGTTCATCAGCACGCTGTCTCCAACTTCGAGTGTTGAGACTCCATCAGAACCCCGTGGCTACTGCAAATTGTTAATATTATGATTTCCGCGGAGATTCTCCTGCACAGGCAGAAACACAGGCCCTGGCTTATTGCACTCAAGATCTTCCACTTCCCAACTCCCACAACAGTGATTGGAATCAAAATGGTTTGGAGTTGTCAATCACAGATCATCACTACCAGATAGTTCTGCACCCAAGTTCCACAAAATGTGCCAAGGGCTTCACATGAATGCGGAGTTTCTCAGAGGGGGCTTATACACACTGTAAGTTAACCAAAAGTAACGACTGTAATTATTGCATTTGTTGGTAGGGACAGAGCGCTTTAAAATAATTAAATCCACTTTTTAACTCAACAGACATTTATTAAGCATCCATAATGTGCCCAATGGTATTGGGCCAACAACTAGAAAATTAAGCATTAGAGGTAATCCTAAATCCAAAAAGCTCATATTCTGGTTAAGAATCTAGCTGGGTATAAGCCCAACTCTAAACAATGAGAAATACCATACAGCATGGGGGGGAAAAATGCTATAAACAGTTCTCAGTTTTGACGTGAAGAGCAGAGGGGAGGAAAGACTAGGACCTCATAAAAGGAATGGCCGCAGAACTGGTGGGAGGGGGAATGAGCAGAAATTCACTTGTTGCAGGGAAGGAAGAGAGAAAATTCCAGAATAAAGAGCATGAGTAAGCAGACTGTCGAGGCAGAGTAGTTTTGATATTTGTACTGATGCACTTTTATATATTTTATTTGGTTAAAGGAAGTGGAAAGCAGATGGGATGAGCCATAGCTAGAAAGGAGGGAGCACTTGCTAAATCCTCATGGAAACAAGCCTAGCAGATGGAGAGAAGTGCAAGCCCACCGCCTAGAAAGATGTACGGCCTTGCAGTAAGGTGCTTAACTTTATACAATGACAACGTCCTTGCTTACAATTTTGTTAAGGTCTTTCCAAGTGTTTTGTTTTGTCTTGCTTTCCAGAATGGACCAAGATTCCAATTCTGCATAGCCAACTCCATGCATTTAAGGATTCTATTCATGTGGAGTAGAAACATCCCTTTTTTAAAGCTAATGCAAAGAAACTGGATCAATATTTGTTGTACCAGGTCTAATTTCCAAAAACTGTTATTTCAACGAACGTACAGCTAACCTCCAATAACCAACTCTGAATTCACACTCCTATTATGTTAAGGTGTATCATAGAATTCTCAAGCTCAAGTTTATTTAAATTCACTTTAATTCAGTATGTGCCTCATAGCAATTTCAGGGAAGATAAAGGAAGTGGAAAAAATCACGGCAATGACAGACTATCATCAATTCAGAATTAAGGACAGCATGACTGACAAACAGTGTGAGCTCGGAAGTCAGAATGACTAAGGCTGGCCTGCCTGTCCTCTTTTGAGAGGGTACCTCACAGTGGTTGAAAACAGTCCCTCCTGCGCCAGACTGAGTCAAATCCTAGCTCCTTCATTTACTAATGATACGACCTTGGACAAGTTACTCAGCTTCTCTGGGCCTCAGCTTCCCCATCTATAAATGGAGGTAATAATACCCTATCTATCTCAGAGGACTGTTGAGAAGACTAAATGAGTAAAGTGCTATTTAAAAATGTTTGCTATCTTAGGCAAGCAACTTTATTTAAGCTTCTTCATCAGTTAAATGGAGTAACTCCGGGGCACCTGGGTGGCTCAGTCGGTTAAGCCTCTGACTCTTGATTTCAACTCAGGTCATGATCTCAGGGTCGTGACTTCAGGGCGGTGGGATACAGCCCCGCATGGCACTGGGCTCTGCACTCAGTGAGGAGCCTGCTTGAGATTCTCTCCCTCAGCCCCTCCCCACTGCTCTTGCCTGTGCCAGCGTGCTCCCGCTCTCTCTAAATAAATAAATAAATAAGTAAATAAAATCTTTAAAAAACAGTAAAATTAATGGGGGTAACTCCTTCTTCATAGGATTATTTGAAAATTAAGAAGCTGAGCCTATAAGAAACCTATCCCAGTGCCCTGCAAAGAGCCAACACCAGACACCTGATTTATGCTTGGTGCTCACAGTAACTTTTATATAGGATAGCTCATTTAATTTTCACAGCAACTCGATGAAATTGGTTAACATTCACTCCCATTTTATTCACTCAGATAAAACCGAAGTGAAAGGTAAGTTGCCTTAGATCAGAAAGTGAGCAAATGGCTGAGCCTTGAGTCTTAAGTATAAGTTAAATGCATTTAACTCAGGATCTTTAATTGGCACCTGGCTGAAATGACAGTTGTAAAAGACATTTTTCAGTCAATTGGGCTAAATGTTAAAGAAAACAGGGAATGATTCTTAATTTTGTAAAGTGTGATGATGGTATTGTGGTTTCCTGGAAGAGCAACCTCATCTTTTGGAAAGTAAGCTCAAGTATTTAGATATAAGACATTCTGATGTCTAATGTCTTTGAAATGGTTCAGCAAAAATATTTAAGTTTTTTTGTAATGGACAATCTTTCAACATTAGGAGAAACATGACTAAGGACAAAGCTACAAGTCCATTCTCAGCAAGATACGTGTTGCAGAGAAGAGTTTATGAGAGGAACAGAATAGCTAAATGGAAGGCCTACGTCTCCTGCATTAAGCTCACTTGAGAAGGGTTTCCTCATTTTGTCAACAAATTTCCAAATCATTCATGACCATAATCAAATGCTTTAAAGATACAGAAAAAATGCATACAATCAAAAAAATTTTTCCACTCTTTTGTACAAAAGATCATTTTCAATAGCTTGTTGATGCTTTTTACTATTAAATTATTTAAAAAATCTGTAGAGTTGTAAATCTTAACACGCATTTGTAGTTGGAGTGGGATCAGAGGAGAAGGGTCAGAGTATTATCTATATGGAAGCTTTTTTAGGGCAGCCAGCAAAAAAAGCAGACAAGCTTTCCTAAACTATCATATATTTATTAGAGAAATTTTAAATAGATATGGAAAAGAGCATGAGAAGACAAAACATTTACTATTTTTTTTAATTAGGCACAATTTTGCCAGTTACAAGATTCTGACTTACTGTACTCTGATGCTAAACACATTTATTATATATCTGAACCATTTAATAAAAACTTTAAATATATATGGACTCTAAAGAAAATCTATTTTACCTAAGGCATAACTATTTCTCCCATAGGTCTCCTAATTTGAGGTCACCAAATCACTTTATTTGTAACACACCCTGTCTACTTCCAAAAGGTATCTGTAGGACCTCGAACATAAAGCCATTAGAAAAGAAAATAAAAGATCAAAATTCATACTAGAGGAGGGCTAAATAAATCTAGCAAACGCCTAGGCCAACTATGACTACTGTAATCAAGCAATACTTTTAGCTCTGAGCTTCCAGACAGCGGTTGCAAAAAAAAAAAACCCCAACAACAAAAAGGCAATCACAGCAAGCTCTGCAACCTAGAGAGAAACCTTCTTCCAGGCACTAACATTTAAAAGGAATTTTTCAGATAGGTCATTACATAAGAACTTGAACAATATAATGGACAGTGTCCACAAATGGCAGTTTACAGCCCATGCAGCCCAAGTTCTTACGGGCTTGCATTTCATGTCTCATGCCAAGGTCATTACATTAAAAGTAATCCCGGGAAGGCCATTTCTGCACTGGGCTAAGGCGCCACAGTTTTCTGATTCTCTAACTGAAACCAGAACCTGTCCTCAAATACCTATTGTCTCAACAGGGCTTCTGACAGCAGTGGGGGTGGCCAGTTCCAGGCTGAACTGCTCTGAAAGCATGACATAGACCTAGTCATTTCTTGCTGGTGATCCCACCCCAAATCCTTTTGCTTTCGCTATCAGATGGGGTAGGATGCAAAGCTGACATGCTTCGGTGAAAGGGAGAGGCCGGGCCAGTATTCCCAAGAGATGAAGCCAAGGAATCCAAGGCAGGGCAAGTGGAACCAATCTTCAACAAGAATCCCTAAATCCAGAGCAAGGCAACCATCCCTCCCCACTACTACTGCTATTTGTGTGTGCAAGGACAAAGGAGGACCTATAAAAACACTTGTCTATCAGTCAAGTCCGAATGGGGGCAAGGCCCAGCAGCATATTTCTTCCCCACAAGAGCAACTTTTTTTTCCCCATTTTACCGTTTCAGTCTATGAAGGCAAAGCAAAATGTTTAAAAAGACCAGCACAGGTGGTGGGATGGCAGCGACATGCACACCAGGCGGGATGCTCTCCAGCTGCGGGTGTCTGGCAGACCAGGGGTTA
This sequence comes from Ursus americanus, assembly GCF_024610735.1. Lineage (NCBI taxonomy): Eukaryota > Metazoa > Chordata > Mammalia > Carnivora > Ursidae > Ursus > Ursus americanus. The sequence continues at coordinate 31,779,901 of NC_142133.1, forward strand.
CTGCAGTCAAAGATCCCCGGGGACCACAGGAAGGAAATTCCCTTTCCCAAACACCAACCCTCTCAACACCCTCTCCCGTCCAGCCTGGCAACAGCAGACGCCAAAGGATAAAGGGGCATTAAAAAAAAAAAAAAAGTGAAGTAGATTCTTAAGAGTAGCATTCTGTCACCTGCTCCAAGAAAAGCCCTCCCCGTCACCCAGCCCTGAGTCACTTCCCCTCTCTGCACTGGCTATCAATGCTCGCAGGGGCAAAAGACCCTGGGCCTCTTGAGCAGATACCTGCAGCCCCCACCACCCCGCAGATACGCTCTCTGGGCCTCCCCCAGGGTGCATCCCCGCGGCTACCGACGGGCTCATTGAGCCCAAGCCAGCGCCACTGCTACCTTAGCTAATGGCAGCTCTGAATGAAAGGAGCCGAGGCAGGCTCCGGATTTATGAATGTGCAGGGGAGGAGGGGAGGGATATCATGTGACAATAAAGGAGAGCGTCTTATTCACAAAAAAAAAAAAAAAAAGTGGCTGGTGGCGGGCGCAGCCACTGAGCAGCGGAGGCAGACGCCGTGCGGTGACCACTCGGACCCGAAGCCGACGACCTCAGGCGCCGGGCCCAGAAGCCCTGCCTCCCCTTCTCCCGGGATTGGAAACGCCTCGGGCGGGGGTGGGAGAAAGCCAAACCCAATTCCGCGACCGCGAGGCGGCGGGGAGCCTCACCTTGGCCCGGGGCTGGAAAACAGCACGCATCCCGCGGAGGGCGGCGGGTCAGCCCGGGAGCCCCTCCAGCGGAGCGCCCCGAGCATTGTTCCCCTCGGGCCCGCGGGCCGGGCACGCATGCCTGTGCACGCGCGCACACACACGCGCACACAGATACATACACACACGCACGCACACACACACCGGCCCGCAGCACATTGCCCCGCACGCTCCCGCCCGCCCCCGCAGCACACGACTCGGATCCGCCCCCGAGAGGCCCCGATCCCGCGGGGCGCCTATCCCAAGCCCAAAAGCGCGTGCACACACGCTCACACGCGCCGCGGGACCCCTCCGGCGGCTCCCGCACAGCGACCTGCCTAGGGATCCGGGCTCACGCAGACCCCCGCGCAGCCCGCGCCCAGTCCTCCCCTCGCTCCATCGTGTTTTTTATGAATGAAAATGTGGTATGCAAATGAGAGCGATTCAAGAAAACGAAATGGCGGAGCCTGGGCCCCAGTGGGCTCCCTAAGGGATCGGGGGGCGAGCGGCGGGGCAGGAGTCACAAAGTCACTACGTGAAAACCCACCGACCCCAGGAAGCCGGAGCGGGGGTATCAGGTCTATCGCTCCGGCCGCAGAAGATTTCGGGGGGGAGGGGGTGTTTGTGAGTCCCAGGAGAGGGAGCGGGGACCGCCCCGAGGTCACCCGCGCGCCCTTGGCCCCCGCCGCGGCCACCAGCCCGCCGACTCAAGTCGCGCCCCCGCCGGCCCTCAGCAGTCTTTGCCCCCTCCTCACTTCAACCAACAAGGGGGGAAATCTCGCATCCCAAAGCCCACAGGCCGGCTAGTAGCTGCACCCCACGCCAAGTTCACCCAAGCAGCGTCTCCGCCTGCGTCCTCAGTCCCGTCCCCCACGTTGCCCCTGCGGGGCACCCCCGTCCCACCCCGCGGCCAAACTTACTCGTCCGGGTGTGTTTCTTCGGTCATTTTCCTGTTCACCTAGACGCCTGTCCCGCGGCGGGCAGCTTTGCTCCCTTCATCTTCCTGTCCGCTCACCCCCCTTCTTCACATCTCCGGAGATCGCCTGATTTGGTTGGGGAGGGGGAGCGGCGAGAGATGAAGGGGCGCCGCAGAAGGCAGAAGGGGAAGCAGGGCGATAGGAGCGCGGGGTGAGGTTTGGGGAAGGGGTGCAAAGGCAAGCTGCGGGAGGAGTGAACGCCGCAGAGCCCGGGGCTCGGCAGGAAGGGCTCCGGGGGCTCGGCAGCGACCAGAGGGGGAGAGATTTGGGCAGGGGACGGCGGTGGGGGAGAGGAGGAGAAAAACAAGCGCGCCGTGGAGCGGCGGGGACTGCTGAGAGGAGGAGGAGAGTAGGGCCAGCCGCGGGTGGGGGCTCGGTCCGGGGTCGCCCCCGGGGGCCGGGCCAATCACGGTTCCGGGGAGCGGTCGGCGGCCGGGGGAGGTGCGCCTGGGAGGCGGTGCAGGGCGCCCCGTCCGAGCCCCATCTCTCGACTCCACCGATTTACTCCATATTGGATTCTCACCGCCGCCAACAGGAGGAGGAAGTAGGGCGGAAGCGATGACGTCTTCCCAGCGGCCAGAGGTGGTGGAGTGCAAAAAGCTTCCTACTTGCGACCGAAAGAAAAAAAAAAAAAAAAAAAAAGGAGAAAAAAAAAAAAACTTTGTCCCGCCTACTGAGCATGCCCGGCTTCCTTTCCCCCTCCCTCCCGGCTTCCACTCCCGGAGGAGCCGCGGAGTGGAGTTGTTTGCGAGGCGTCTGGCTGGCTCCGGATCCTTTTTCGCTTGCGCTCCGGGTTTTAAGAAGCCCGAGAGGAGGGGAGGAGGGAGGAGGCGGGAGCCGGGGACTCGCACACATCTGGCTCCAGTTTGGTTCCCTCCCTCCATCCAAACCCCTGGATTAAAAATGGTGGGGGGCGGGGGCGGAGACGCGGAGTTAAGGGGAGGCCCAGAGAGGTGCTTGGGCTCAGAGGACCCAACTACCTTCCGCAGTGGAGCGGGAGGGTGGCGACTACACAGATGCTATTGCCAAGGTTCTGAATGGCAGAGGCTTTTCAATTTCTCCTGAATCTTGTGATCTTTTTTTGTCTTGGTAGCGGAGTGGGCATTTTTGAGGAATCATTATTTGTACATTAAAAAAAAAAAACAACCAACCAACACAGCCCAGAAACGTTTGCATTTCAGTAGAAATGATGGACTTCTCACGGTTAAAAGGTGAGCCCAAATTATTTAGTAAACCTCTCGCATGTTGGTAGGATGGGCCTTGTCCCAGGCCCTTAAAGGCCATAGTTATTGGGCCAGAGGTTACCAGCCCAGTGGGCTTTGGCACAGATGAGGAGACAGAGAGCTTCTGGATCCCTCCTCCTCCTACCCTTTGTCTTTAAATGATTTTTCTTGTCTTGGCCCCAGGACAACGGGGCTGAGTGGGCCCGTGCTCTCCAAAGCAGCACTGTCTGGGCGATGGATAAGACTGGCTTCCTTGGCATGTAACCTGTGCAGTTGCACAGGGATCTTTACTTGGTTTGATGTTCTGCTGTTGCAGTTCTGAGATTCTTTATAGTGTTGAAACAAGTGGCTCCACACTTTTCCTTTGCAGTGGCTCCCACAAATTACATAGCTGTTCAGTATTTCCTTCAGGGGGTCTTGCTAGAGAACAAGAGGTACAGTCCCTGCGCCTTCCTGCTCTCCAAGCACAGTACACTTTTCCACCCTACTGAATGTGCCAAGAGTACATGCTGAGATTTTAACCAAATAGCAGCCATTGAACAAATTAAGAGATTAAATATATGCCTCAAAGGTAGTATACCTAAAGGGTATATGTACGCATTTGGAGAGCCACAAGTGTTCCAAAGATAGTAACAGTATCACCTTGAATCGAGAAACTAGTGGTTTACTCTAGGCTTCATGCCTATTTCAACCATGATCTTTGTGGACATGGATTGGGGTTCACCCACCTTTGATGCTGAGTGCTGGTGTGCAGTGCTGAAAAGGGAACTAGGTAAGGGAGGAACACCTGGGTTTATTTTTTTCCTAGCGGCCTTGAGACCTTGAGTGAGACTTTTAACAATTCTTCAGTTTCTTTATAAAACAGGGATAACAAGGACAATCTTGTCTTTCTCAGGTTTTGAGGCCATTGAGAGTCTATGAGAAAGCAATGAACAAAGGAGCATCTCATTGTTTTCTAAATCCCCATAAGACTAAGTCATCTATCCAGCTCTCACCTTTGGTCATTGGTTTTCTCCTGGAGGTGCTGAAAGAGATCCCACTAAGTCATTCCTGAACTTCTAGGAACAGATATTTGTCCATGTCAAAATTATCCACCCAATGGGCATCTCTATGGCTCCACCCTCCAGTTTCAGAGTGCCCAAATGGCAAGGTGGCAGATGAGATGATTATTAGTTTCTGCAGGTATGCAATCGGTGTCATCACCACTCATTCATCCAGCTCCCTGCTAATAGCAGTGAATGACTGGTCCAGATGGCAGACCAGGCAGCCAGAGGAGCAAAGGAAAACATTCTGAAGTCCAGGAGTCGCCAGCTCCCCCGTTGGATGTCCTGATGTCAAATTCCAGCAGGTCCTTAATGTTCTCTGAGCCTTTGGTACAACACCTGTAGTGTCAGGATAATACCCACAACATAGGGTTGCTGGGAAGAATAAATGGCTACAGAACGTACTGTGTTAAGCAGCACGCTGCAAATAGATGAATGGCAACCCTTTCTCCTCTCTAGCCAATTGTATTACTAAATGCCACCCTCCTTCACGCACGTTCCTTCATGTTCCTTTCAAGAAACCCTTCCAGTTCTCTTCTGCCTCGTTCATCACCCAAAAGGGGCTTTTTAATGGAAATGTTCTTAGCAGGTCACTACTTGGTCTTCCCCATCAATTACTGCGACTCCTGCAGCTCCACAGAATAAATGGCGATATTGGGCGAATAACTCGGATATGTTTATTGATCTGAATATCAGGGTGTTATCAAAGTCTACTGAATTGTTAGCAAAATAGCGGCTTTCACGGATTTAAGGCTTTAATTTAATGGCCTTACTGAAAGAGCTAAATACCCACATCCGTGTCTCTCCCCCACAATCAGTAAAACGGGGCGGGCAGCTCTGAACAGGATCGATTCAAGGGTGTCGACTCGGAGTGAGATCGTACAGCTTGAAAAGTAGAGTCGATCTTCTCACAACTTCACGCACCTCCAGCGGAGCCCCCAGCAGGACCCCCGCCTACTCGTCGAGCCGGAGTCCCGGGCGGGGGAAGCACCCCCACCCGGGTCCTTCCGCCGGCCGCCTGGAAAGCCCGGAGCGCGGAACCGGAGCGACCCTCGGCGGCCATGGAATGGGCATGCTCAGTAGATCCGCAGGTCTGGTTTCACTCGGAGGCCGGCCGCGGCCCCCGCTCCCTACCGCCCCGCACGGGCGCGGGGAGAAGCGGACATTTTATCTTTCTCGGCAATTGGCTCTCTTTCGTGTCCTTCGCCCCTTCTCTGCGTCCTCTTACCTCATTTGGGTCCGGTAGGGGCCGCGAGTGTAGATCTTCCCGGGGTGCGGTTGGGAGTGGGGTCTGATAAATCACTCCCCATAGCTTCCACAGGGGCGCGCGCCAAGCGGGGGTGATTTGGGGAGGACTAAGCTGTGCCCTAAGGTTCATGCGACCCGGCCCGGCCAGGCCGACAGAATCCCCCACTGCCGCGGCGCCCTCGCTCCCCTCCCCGTAAGGCGCGCGCAGCTGCACGCAGGCCTGTCCTCACCTCACCCCCATTCTGCCCCTACGGTATTTCTCAATGACCGGCGCTCGGAGGACACTTCCGACGGGGGAGGGAGCGGGTATCATTAGCGCTCGGTTTATCAGTTCCTTCCGGTCTGCCCGGAGCCCAGCCCTGCGCGCCGCTCGGCAGCGCCTCGGCGTCCCGGTGCCTTTATTATGTTTAAGTAAGCGGTCGTGTGTGCCAGTGTGTGCCAAGCGAGTTAGTAGCCCAGCTGTCTCTCCCAAGACCGGCCGGCAGGAATGGAAACCCAAGCTCTCGTAATAAAGGGGATGATGCAAACTTAGAAACTGACCCGGCGCCCTGGAATGATGCCCCCCCCCGCCCCCCGCCCCCGGCGCGGGGCGTCCCAGTCGGGGCATGAATGGCTGGAGCCAGATTGCATAATCTACATGGTATAAATAGCCGGCGGGCGCGCCGCTGACGCTCTCGCTCGTACCGTTATCGTGCCATACTTCATGCCCCGATGCAGCTCACTCCCAGCTCATTTTCCCTTTCTGCTGCGCTGCTGGGATTTTAAGTAGCGGAGATGAAAGGCTCTTGGCCCTGCCTCCCTCCTCCCTTGAGGTCATATATTATGAATGAAACGCCAACCTCGCTGCTTTCTGAGGTGCCCCACTTCAGGTAGGAGACAGGCTCAATGTCAAGTGCAGCGGTCCACCAAAATGTGTGTGTGTGCGCGCGCGTTGGGGTGGGGGAGAAAGCAGGAATGAGCGACAGGGTTGAGAAACCTTCTGGTCGAGAAAATGTAACCGCTTAGGGTTAGCCTCTGGAGTTTCAGTTTGCACCTCTACCAGCCTCAAGTCAATTTCAGAGCGGATTATTCAAAGGGTCTTTCGACTGTGGCTGCTGGCTGCTCCCTCTCCTACATAGGCCGCTGCCTCTTTAGAAGTGCTGTTTCATTCGGAAGAGCTGGTTCCCTCTCCCCTCTGAGGCCGCTGACACCCCCACTGTAAGAGCCCTGGGGACCTTTGAGGTTCGAGAGAAAGGCTAGTGCAACGAGTCAGTTTAACCATTCTCTGGTTCTAGAACTCTTAGAAGACTCAGCTGTGTCCAAAGCGGAGGAAGGATAAAAACTTATTCCTTGCAACAAATATTTCACAAGTATGTGGTCATTTTAAAAATGAAAGTATGCAGAGGGTTTTCCCCCTTCTCTTAAACAGGTTTCAACTTATTTTCTCAAAGTAAAAATTACCAGTTCTTTGCCAAAGTTTCTGGTGTGTGAAAGGCAATAAATAGGCTCATTATTTTTCAAATTGTATGCCCATTCCTCCAATCTGCACTCAAAGTGTGGGTACTCTGTGAGGCAATGGGGATACAGAGGTGAATGAACCCGGGGTCCTGCCCTCTAGGGGTTAGGTCGGGTGGGGCAACAGGCCTGTAAAGAAAACTTTAGGGCAATGGGATACCCCTCTAAAATATGGAGTAAGCGGTGGAGAACCCAGAGCTCCAGGAAAGGAAGGCTTTGGAGGAAGGGATGTTTGAGCTGGATCTTGAAGGAGGGTGAGAGTGGTGATCAGATAACTGGGAGTAGGGGCCTCTGAAATAGCCTAGTGAACACAAAGGCCTTGAGGTGTGAAATTGTGGGGGAGTATCGGAGTAACAAGCCAAGCCCTAGAGAGGGCTAGGAGCCAGGTCAGGGAGGCCACAGAGGTCCTGCTAAACTGTCCTGAAGTCATGGAACCTTTGTAGCTGGTTCGCAGCTGATCCTTGTCAGTCCCAGTTCTGTGTGGTGGTGCCATAGTTATGCAAATGTGGGGTGAGTGGATATTCATTGTCCTAGGATTTAGGGCACAAAACCACAGTCAGGAACTGATAGCCCCTGGGCCAGATAAGGCCCCAGACAAGTTTTGTTTGCCTGCTTAAAAAATAAATAAATAAAAATCAAGCTAACAGTTTAAAATCAGAATATTTCACAAAAAAAAAAAAATCAAGATTTTTGGCTCCTGAAAAAACTCCAAAGAGGTGGCAACTGTGAGCGCCAAATTCCTGCTTTGTGTTGATTGTTTTGGGTGGCCGCTGCCTTATCTGTCAGGCTTCTGGCTCCTATAAGCATTTGTGGTTTTGACCTCTACATGAAAGACTCTTTTATGACTGGATCATGGCCCTACCTCAGGTAGGCAGAACCAGTCACTGGGCACAGCAGTTTGCATCAGGGGCCCTGGGCCTCTTGGGGAGGAAAGATACCAATTCCCAGTCTCCTGCCCCAAGACTCTGTATTGGGAAATCAGATGAATCTTAGCTCCTTTAATGTGATTAGGGTAACAGGTGGGGAAGGGGAGGAGGGTTTGGTCCCCCAAGATGGAGAGACACACTGACAGTTGCCACCACTCAACTTTGGAACCTACAAAATACGTCTGGAATTTAGGGGTACAGTGAGGCCAGCACAGAGGAGAGCAGAATCTAGAGACAGTTCCCTGGGGACATCATTTGAGCAACTGGATTCAATCTTGCCTGGAGCTTGAGGATGATCTGGACTTTTAAGATCAAATTTGGCTTCTGTCACTTACAGCCAAAAAAATTCTAACTACCAAAATAGAAAGTCATATTTTGGATAGTGAAAAAGATTGCGAGGAACTAAGGAATGGAACAGAAGGGGAATTTTAGAATGTGTGTTTGCAATTTAACATAGGGACATCTGGGGTCAACGCCAGGGAGTTTCATAGAGATTTTGATTTTATAGAATGAACTTCACCCAGGAAATTAATCAACACTGTATGAATTGTAGCAACCTCTCTTTTTGATGTCACCATCCCACCGTCACATAATTTTCACATCTTCTGCTTCCTCACTTCCAGCATCATGCCTCATTTTTCCTACCTTTATTCTCCACCCCCTTTCTTCTATGAAGACCATAACTGAGAAAGGAAGTTTAATAATGAAAGAGAATTTTTTTAAAAATCAGAGCTTTTAGAATTGGAATAAAATGAAAAATCGTATGTTTGTGGCAACTCTGTCTCTAATAAACCATATTACCAAGTTTTTTGGAATGGATAAAGAGAGACAGAGAAAAGAGGAAAACAAAACTCAGTAATATATGATTCCTATATCAGTTAGATTTGTTGTATCACAAACTACCACAAAATTTTGTGGCTTAAAACAATAAACATTTTATTATTTCTCACTAGTCTCTGATCTGTTGACTCAGTGGCTCTTTCGGCTTTGGCCCGCTCAGCTGGAGCTGGATGGTCTAGGATGGTCTCTAATATACTTGGTGATTGGTGGGCTGGTTGATCTACTAGGGCCTGAGGTGGACTGGCTCATCTCTGCTCCCCACGATCCATTATCCTCCAGCAGGCCAGCCCAGATTAGGTCATATGGCAGTGGTAACGGGGTTCCCAATTCAGCAGGAGAGGGCAAACCCCAAAGTGCATGCCTTTTTCAAGCCTCTGTTTGCATCACATTTGTTAATATCCCATTAGCCAAAGAAATCACACAGCTAACCCAGAGTCAAGAGTCAAGGGGTGGGGAAATAGACACTCCTTTTTTTTTTTTTTTTTTTTTTTTGAGAGAGAAAGCAAGCAGAGAGGGAGGGGCAGAGGGAGAGGGAGAGAATCTTAAGCAGATTCCAGGCCCAGCACAGAGGTTGATGTGGGACTTGATCTCAGGACCCTAAAATCATGACCTGAGACGAAACCAAGAGTCGGATGCTTAACCAACTGAGCCACCAGGGCCTCCTAGACTCTCCTTCTTGATAAGAAGAGTGGCACAGTCATATGGTAAGGGATGTGCACACAAGGATGAGAGGAACTTGTAATAATTTTACAACCTACTTAGGTCTCTACCCCAAGTTTCACAATTAGGGAAGGATATTAGGATATTTATAATAATATGTATTAATCACATTTATAAATATTGTATATTTGTGCATACAAATATATGCTACATATAAAATATACATGTATAAGTATATAAATATATGAATCACATTTTTACGTAAGTATCATATTTATATATAGGTTACTATTTTTTTAATTTTTAAAAGATTTTATTTATTTGAACAAGAGAGAGAGAGAGCACAAGTAGGAGGAGGGGCAAAGGGAGAGGGAGAAGCAGACTCCCCACTGAACAGGAGTCCAACATGGGGTTCAATCCCAGGACCCCGGGATCATGACCTGAGCTGAAGACAGACACTTAACCGACCAAGCCACCCAAGTGCCCCTAGGTTACTATTTATATATAGGAGTACTCTTGATAGAATTAACTTCCACCTTTCAGGCCACTGATTTATGACCAAGTAACTAAAGTTGCTAATGTTTAGATTCGTGCATGCTATAAAACTCTTCTCCATAATTTAATGAACAAAGAGAACTTATGAACTTACGATGCTTGTCCTTCTTTCTCAGCATGAAAATCCTGTCTCTGATATGCCTTGCCTCTTAATATAAGTATATTCCTAAAGAGATCTGGGCAACTAAAATGTTTGTAAACCAAAGCACAACTAAAAACTACCAGGGAAACTTAACTAAGTTTGCCACAGATTGAGTGATTTGGAAAAGCAAATAACCATCCCCTAATTTGTTTATTATATTAAATCAGACTTCATACACAGCTTTGGGATTAGTTAAAGCAAGGCTTACTTGTATACTTTTTTGTTGGTGGCAGAGGTGGTGCTCATGGTACTGCAGGTGATGATGATGGTGATGGTGATGAAGGTGTTGAGAAGTGGTCGTGCAGCTGCTGCTGGTGATGATGGAGGTGGTGAGAGGGACAATGAAGGGAGAAGTGGTGGTGGCAGTGCTGGAGGTGATGGCAGTGGAGGTGGTGGAAAGATTGGAAATAGAATCTGGGAGTTCGCTGCAAGAGTTTCTCTGTTACCCTCTCACCTGATCCCAGGTATACACACATCTGGGCAAATACATTGAAGAAAGGAATAGAAAAACGCTATGTCAGAGAAAAGAAGAAAAGCGAATACATTGTAGGGTGAGATTCCCTGTATGCCAGGCAATTTCCCACAGTACCAGGAGGGCCAACCAAGTTTTTGGCCCTCTTTCCCACCTGACCTCCCTTGGGTATCACTTCCCCCGGGGAGGATCTGTCACCTCCCCTCAGTGGGGCTCAGTGTTCCAAAGTACGGCCTCATCTTCCCGTCCTAGGCTTCTTTGCACATTATGCAATTGTGTATCTACTAGCTATATTACCTTCCCACTAGATGGTAAACTCACTGACAGCGGAGACTACTTCTCATTCTCTCTTATTCAATCTAGAGTCACTGTGGCACATAGTGGGTGTCCTGTGATACTTACTGAGTAAATGAGTGACAGGCCACTATGGCTTGCCTTCTTTCTTTCCCTCTGAAAGTATGTTTTGCCCCGTGGCATCAGAGAAAGTAGCCTTTGGAATAACTTTCCATGTGTCACTGGCCCAACTTGCTGGTGTCAGATAAGGGGCTGGGAAAGTTCGCAGTTGAACAGCAGTGTAAAATCCTGTAGTACTACAGTTCAAAGGATATTTTAAAGAACCACCTGTTTTAAGATGAGGAAGCTGGGATAGATAAGTCCAGATAAGCCAAGTGACTTCATTAAGACCACACAGATAGTCAGGATCATATCTAAAACCATAACTCAGGAACTCAAAGTCCAAGTTCCATAACTAAGGCGACTTTATTGGAATCCTACCAGATGTACCCTTGGCACTTCTAATTATGCTCATGGGAAGCAATTTTGCTTATTGATGTTGTAGCTCACTCATGAAAGAGAAAATGAAGACTTGTTCTTAGCTTTCCAAAGTTTACTCAGGAATGAAAACATATATATATATATATATATATATATATATATATATATATATATATATACACACACACACACACTCATGCATATATGTATATATGTATTTATATATTTATATAATGTATATATATATAATCTCACATTGTGGCTCACATTAAATTCTACTGGACACTGTTGGTCTAGGGAAATAATGGAAATCCCTCTCTCCATTCTTAGTTTAGGGGTGGCTCTGGTTTTTTCTTTTTTTCTTTTTTTTAAGATTTTATTTATTCATTTGACAGAGAGAGACAGCCAGCGAGAGAGGGAACACAAGCAGGGGAAGTGGGAGAGGAAGAAGCAGGCTCCCAGCGGAGGAGCCTGATGTGGGGCTTGATCCCATAAAGCCAGGATCACACCCTGAGCCGAAGGCAGACGCTTAACGACTGAGCCACCCAGGTGCCCCTGGTTTTTTCTTTCAACTATAGTTTTTTTTTTTACCCTATTTTTCCTTACACTGGATTGTCACAGTGTAGCCAATAAAATGTAGGAAGATTTCTGCTTGGGAAATTTAATTCTGGGAAATATTTGAATCCCTGGGAAAAAGAGAGATGGGGTGAGGGGGGAATGCCCACCTATTCCCGCCTTCAGAAGTTCTTGGGTGAGGCAGTGACGTTCAGTGCTAACCAGAAGGAGAAACCCACCAAAGGCAAAGGAGAGCTGACCCGGAATCCTGAGATTGCTGAGCTACTAAGTTAACCAGATTTGGAACCCACCTACTTCTGGACTTCATGTTATGTGATACAGTAAATCTTTATTGCTTAAGCCACTTTTTACCAATGCCTTGTTACTTGAAGCCAAACTAAGTAATTCATGCAGTATGCACTCACTGTATACTCACCCTGTTTTAAGTAAATCCCAGTATTTCAATGGCAGGTACTTGGTTGGTTTGCCATCTTGCAGAAGAGAACTAACCAAAAGAGTTGACTTCTAGACACATCTCTTTGAGATGTTATCTGCTGACATTTGTAGACTGAGAAATTTTTGTTGCTATTCATGTAACAACTAAACATTGGACAATTTACAAAAACATAAGAACCTCTAGCCTCTGCAGGCTTGCAAGTACAAATGTTGTATGCTTATAACATGTGATGGTTAAAGCTCAGTGGTTTTGTTCCACCGTTAGTCATGATTATAAAAGTAAGCCCTGTTCATTGTACAAACATTTCAAGTCTAAAAAAGCATACTGAAGAAAATAATATCCTAGTAATCTCATCACCCAGATATAACCTGTTAATATTTTCAATGTGTATCTTTATAGACTTTTCCTCTATGTAGTATATATTTTAATGTAATGTTACACAGTGTATATTTTATAATTTTTTATTTTTTTAAAATTTTATATATTTATTCGAGAGAGAGGGAAAGAGAGAGTGAGCTCATGTACATGTGAGGGGAGAGGGCAGAGGGAGAGGGAGAGAGAGAATCTTAAGCAGGCTCTAAACCCAGCACGGGGCCTGATGCTGGGCTTGATCTCACAACCCTGAGATCATGACCTGAGCCAAAATCAAGAGTTGAATGATTAACCCACTGAGCCACCCAGGCACCCCTATACAGTGTATATTTTATAAAAATAAGATAATATTAAACATACTCTTTTGTAAACCCCTAAAAAATCCTCAGTAATAATATGCATGTGTTCAGAGTCCTAAATGTCTCATACATGTTTTCTAGAAAGCAGCTATGATTTGATAACATTCTCTTTAGTCTTAATGTACACATTCGTAGATATAAAAAAAGTTGGCAAATAGGTGACAGATGGCAAAACAGTTTCATAGAAAATATTGTATTCTTCTGTGCCTGTGCTGTAACCCATCCAAACTTCTACCTTAGTGTCCATAACAAATATTGACCCTATTTGCTCAACTAGCTTTCTTCACCAACTAAATCATAAATTTCTGGAGGGGATGGGAAAGCAATGACCAAATGAACCAAGTTCTTTCTATACACCCATATCTATATCTATCAGAATGTATAATGCATGCAAAAGTTTATGGAATGAACAAAATATATGCTTGTATAGGTTTTTTTTTCAGTTGTAATAAATGTTTTGCAGGCAAATTTATACTGTTGTTTGCATGGAAATTTTCATTTCAAACCAGTTAAGATCACCCAATGATTAAGATCACAAAAGAAACAAACATTGCTTTATCATCAACATCATCATAAATCTTTTAATGGTTCTAGACTTGAAATTTCAGCCTGAAGTTCTGTTAGTTCTGGACTTGAATTCTAACCATTGACATTTTACCCAACACTAAACAGCCCAAAGATAAGCAGAAAATCCATCAGATAACTCAATATTTCAATAAACTTGACATTTTGGGTTAGCAGATTTTTAAAAATTCAAGTGGCAGACCAAATGTGTTCATTTTTATCTCAATACTTGCTGTCACATAGCTATCACATTATAAATATAATATGTAATCTACTTTCTTCCTCATTTCCATTCTCTTCTAAATCCACCATACTCTAGCTTTTGTCCTCACCATTTCGCACAAGTTGTTCCTTGGCTAGGTCACTTCATTTGATTGCCAAATCTGACAGTCTTTCTTCAGTATTGATTTGTCACCTAACATAGCTGACCACTTCCACCTTCTTAAAACTCTTCCTCAAGTGGCTTCCATAACCCCAGCTTCTGGTTCCTTTTTACCTCTGCTTACTCATTTATTCAGAGAAAATTTTACTGAGTACCAGTATAAAGTGTTATCATAAGGGTATGTCATAATAATCATAAAGCAGGCATCTACTGAGTGCTTACCAAGTATCAGTCAATGTCTTAAAATTTTAAACATTTTACATGTGTGAGCTCAGTCTTACCAGAGCAGAGGCAAGCAAACTTTTCCTTAAAGGTAAGTATCTTCTTCAAGTAAATCTCTTTGGCTCTGCAGGCTCTGTGATCTATGTTGCAGCCACTCAACTCAACCACTGTAGCATGGAAGTGGCTGTAGACAATCCAGAAACAAATGGGCGTGGCCATGCTCCAATAAAACTTTATTTACAAAACACGTGGCTAAATTTGTCACAAGGGCTGTCATTTGCCAATCCCTGCTCTCAGAGCCAATATAAATTCTGCCAGAGCAAGAATTTTTGTCTGTTCTGATACACAATCGATGGTAAATATTTGGTAAATGAATACTCTCCTTGTAAGATAGGAACTCCTCTAATCTCCATTTTACAAATAAGGAAACAGAAGCACGAAGGTTAAATAACTTGCCCAAGTCACCAACCGCTAGGTAGCAAATCCAGGATTTAAATCCACAGTCTTATATCACAGCCTGTACTCTTCATCACTACACTGTGCCGTCATGGCACAGAGAAGGTCTGCTGCGAATCTCACAGGAATTTGGAGAAGTTATTTTAATTGAATCTTGAAGAATGAAGAATTCACCAGGAAGAAGAGAGGAGGGAGAGGCTTTGCATTCTAGGATGTAGAAACTGCAGGTATACAAAAATAGGGAACTGATACAAAATGGCATTATGGGCAAACTGGAAGCAAAGGAAGATTGTTGCTTAGGGAATGCATTCACTTCTCAGTAATTCACATGTCTGGACACAGGCTTTCAGATGAGAAGTGGTGGAGATGAGGCTAAAGAAACATGCTAGGGGCCTTGGGTGACATGTGAACAAATTTGGATTTTAACTTGGTGGCAGATGGGCTACTGAAGTGTTTTGAGCATGGGAAGGAATGACCATATTTGCATTTTAGGTCAATTTTTAAAGTTACATTTTATTTTAAAATTAGATGATATAAGCATATTGTACAACATTCAAAAGCTGGAAAGGTCATCCTCCTGCCCGCCTCCAGCCATCCAGTTCCCTGTCTCAGAGGCACCCACTGTTTGCAGTTAGAAAGACTTCCACTTACAGCTAGAAGAGGGGATTGGGTCAGAGTGAACTGGATGTCTTATTAATTGATTTAAATTAATTTAATTAATAAAATTAATTAGTAAATTAATTTAAATTTCCTCCTTAGAGTAGATGGTAATGAAAAACGGTTGAGAAAGACCACCTTATACCTTTATAAATGGTTCACCTATTAAATCGTCTCCAAAGGACTCAAGTTGAGGGTGCATGTTTCTGCCCACGTGCCTAACTGATAATGGATAGTGAAACTAGGATGGAGAATAATTATCCACATGGGACATAATCATACAGAAAAGGCCATATACCATCTTGGTAACAAGCATAGACTGCTTGCATTAGAATCCTGGCTCTGCCATTTACTGGCTGTGTGACTTCAACCTCTCTGTGCCTCTCTGCAAAATGGGGATAGGAATGGTACATATTTCCTAATGGTTATGAAGATGTCACTCAATGTGTGTTGGCTAATTGCTCAAAGAGTCCTGATGATAAGAGCTTCAAAGGAGAAAGGGGTTTTGCAAGAGGGTGCAAGAGTAAAGGTTTAGAAATAGGATTAAGGAATGTGGAGAATGTCAACACCACTTCCCATGCCCATGGTTATGGGGCATGAGAAAATAAGTAGCATCCTTTCTAGAATTCAGCAAGGGAAGTTCCTTAGGGAATACATTTACTTTGCAAATCAAGCAAGGAAGGAGCTAGGGGGTTAAAGGTGAAAGGAAGTTTACAATTGATTGGGGTTTCTGAGGCACAAAAAAAAGACCTGAGAAAGAGGAGGGCAAAAGATAGAAAGCTCAGAGCAAGATGGCAGACCGGAGATTAGGGGGAGGGAGAAGAGACCTGGCTGGAGGCAGGGCCACCATATATGACAACTCAGGCTGAGCAAGGCAGGAAGTGGGAAACTATGGTCATATCTAGCCAGCTGCCTATTTTTGAAAAGCCCACGAGCTAAGAATGGCTTTTATACTTTTAAATGATATTTTTAAATTGGAAGTAAGACTATTTCATGATACATGAAAATAATGTGAAACTCAAGGTCAGTATCCATAAAGAAAGTTTTATTGTATCCTGGCCATGCCAGTTAATTTATGTTTTATCTGTGGCTGCTTTCACACTACAGTGGCAGAGTTGAATAGTGGCCACAGAGACCAAATGGCCCACACAGCTGACAATATTGACCATCTGGCTCTTTATAGAGAAAATTTGCCAGCCCCTTCTCTAGTACATCATCCATAGTCTACTATATGAATGGCACCCCCAGGAGTTGTGCAACACAGGGGACTTGGCTCTAGGAGCACTCACTTTGGATGGTGATAAAAGATTACAGTGAGGAAAGGCATGGATGGAACTACATGGCCTCGAGGCTCTTTTTGGAATGTGGGCACAATGTTGTTTTGTTAGAACAAAGCAAGGCTGTAAGCCTGGATTCAAGCCACCTGCTCTTGGCTGGTGAAGAGCAAGGTGTGGTAGAGCAACTGGTTGTGCACACAATCTTAATTTCTCCTTATGTTTCTTACTAACAGAAGCCCGATTTGATCAAGGAGGTCACGTGCTCTATTAAAATCAATCATCTCAAGAAAAGTGCTCAAAGAATGATGGAGATAAGTCGAAAGGACACAGAAGTCAGCTTAAAGGAGCTCCTAATGGCCAGTCTGTAACCATTTGAGCATCAAAATAATGATAGCAGTGAATTATAACCCGTTGAATAGAGTAGGAATTGTGAGTCCATACTGAAACAAACAAACAACGAATGGAGGAGGAAACAAAGTTCTATATGGTAAAAGCAAACTAATAAATTATAGAATGAATGACAGAATTAGAACATCACCGTTTTGCAATCACCATAATATTATTTCAGGCAATATCATCAATGGATGCTAAAACTGAAAGTTTGATGAGAAACATGATATTTATATAGTCTGTCAGCACCTCCCACAGATTCTTATTAATTTAATTTCAAAGGGTAAAATGGTGACTTTGCAGTAGGGAAATCTGACCAATACTACCATACCACCTTAACCAAGTGATCAAAATTACTAATTATCATTAGTAATAGGACAAACCAAATTACGTACCCCGTGATATGATGCCCTGAGAAGGACACCATATTACTTCTGTAGTATTCTAGCTAAAAAGACATCGCTTGAATCATGAGAAGACATCAGATAAATCCAAATAAATGATGTCCTACAAAGTAATTGGCCTGTGCTCTTCAACAATGTCAATGACATGAGACATAAAGACAGTTTGAAGAACTTTCTAGATTAAAGCAGATTTAAAAATCATGAGAACAGTGTGCAAAGTGTGCAATGCAATGTGTGATCTTGAATTAGTTCCTAGACTAAAAAAAAGAAAGAAAAAAAGAAAAAAATGAATTTATTTACAATAAAGGACATTAGTGAGACAATTGGCAAAAGCTGTAGATTAAATAATGGCATTTTATCAATATAAATATTCTGATTTTGATCACTGTATTATGGTTATGTAAGGGAAGATCCTTATTTGCAGGAAACATACACTGATATATGTAGGAGTAAATGTGCATGGGAGAGAGAGAAAACAATAAAGTAAATGTAAATGGTAATATCTGGGAGTTGGGTGTGAAAAGTATAACAGGAATTCTTTGTACTATTTTTGCAAGTTTTCTGTCAGTTTGAGATGATTTCCAAACAAAAAGTTTAAAAGAAAGAAAGAAAGAAAGAAAGAAAGAAAGAAAGAAAGAAAGAAAAAGAAAGAAAGAAAGAAAGAAAGAAAGAAAGAAAGAAAGAAAGAAAGAAAGAAAGAAAGAAAACACCATCTCCTCTAGGTACCCACACAGTGAGATATTCATATCCCCCATCCTGGCCAATGAATTGCAGTTTTTAGTTTAACAGATGGGACTTCTCAGAAAACTATTGCTTTCCTGATAAAAAGGGGGAGGCTTGGCATATGCCTTTTGCTCCTTGTCCTTGCCTTTCTTCCTGCTTGGAATGAGGGCTTAATGGCTGGTATGGAACAGCCACCTAATGACCATAGGACGAAAGGAGCTAGAAGGAGCATGAGTCTTGCTGACTGCATTAAGCCCCGCCTGGATGGCCTTCTGGATAAGTTGATTAATTCACTGTAGTCAGATTTCTGTTATATGCAGCCAAATGCAATTTCAACTGAGCTAAAACATCTAAGGTTCCCGGTGGTGTTTAGAGTTTAGAGTTTGTGTGGCTTGACTCCTCAGTCTTCTTCATGGACAACTGTTTCCAACTAACTTTACATGTTAATGTTCCTAAGTTTGGGTCCCCAGCCCTCTTCTCCCTCCTATAGTCTCCTTGGATTACCTCATTCACTCCTACTCACCATTAAACTCTGGTGACTCTCAAATTACTACCTCCAGCCTGGAATTTTCTGAATTGCTGATTGCAGACTACATATCCAACTTGTACCTATGGTCAGTCACTTCAGCAATTGCAAAGCTGAACTCTCTTTTCAGACAGACAGATAGACAGACACACATGCACACATACACATACATATTCTCTTTCTCTTTCTTCTTCCAACCACCATCCAACCACTTTCCCAAGTCAGAAACTCAGGAGTCATCCTCTCCTCTTCCTATTTTCTCACCCCCTACATGCAATTAGTCATCCAGGTCTTGATGACTCCATCTCCTAAATAGTTTCTGAATCCATTTCCTCCTCTTCATTCTCATTACCCAGACAGATGCCTCATCATCTCTCACTGGTATTTTTTCATTAACCCTCTAAACAATCTCCCTGTGTCTGTCCTCTGTTCCTCAAATACATACTGTTGTCCATTATCTTTCTAAAATGCAAATATGATCACCATATCTCCCTACTTAAAAATTTCCTGTCACTTTAACTGCTTATGATAATATCTCTTCTTCCCCAAATTCCTAAAATGGTATGACAATAACCTTCCTCTCTTGGCTGCCCTTCTTTGCCATGTCTCTGTGAGAAGACTGTTGACTGTCCTGGCTAGTTGGCTATAGTGTTAGGAGGCAACTTCTTCCAGGCTCCAGTAAACTAGTGGTCTTCCCTTGCTCCAATGCTCTCACTTTATTCCATGTTAGATGACTGTCAGTGTTCTTTCATTTATAGCAAAAATAGATCTTATATGTTGATTGAAATGACATGTTGGGGCCACTGTGTGTGATAGGGAGAGCTGAGCTGCATTGCCCAGATCCAACAAACTGCATTCATACAGGTGATAGTTCAGTCTGTATATGGTAGCCTAGGGAGAGGAGCTGTTACAGTACAACTTGGCTCCACAGTGTGGGCCTCCTAATGCTTTGACTGCTTTTGAGTGAAGCAAGCCTGGGTTCCTGGGACTGATTCCTTTCTTTCCTGAAGCCAGCTGCTGGGGCTTGGCTGGGATGGGAAAGTCAGCAACAGAACAGGATATAAAGTTATCCAGCTTTGGAGGTGTCAGCCATCAGTCTTTAACAGCCTTCCTTGCCTGTTCCTAGAAAAAGACTTTTTTTTTTTTCCTTTCATCAAACTCATATCAAATGGACCCATTTGAGCCCTCCTTCACCCAGGCAGTTAAGACATTCCTTCTAGGAGCTCCTATGGCACTTACCACACTATAACACGATTATGTATTTGCATGTCCATTTCCCTGCTTTTGGTTCCAGCATCTAAATGCAAATCTTACTCTTTTTTGAATGTCCCTCCCCCATGAACATATGTCCCCACAGTAGAGCCTGACATGTGGGAAATAATCAGTAAGTGTCTGTTGACACTTGAAATGAATGGATGTTTCTTCTAGGTTCCAGGTAGAACACAGTGGAAAGAGCTGAGGTCTGGGTACCATTCCCAGTTAGTTCTTCCGCTAATTAGCTTTGTGACCATAATCTCAGCAGCTCCTTCCCCTTATTAACAAAATAGTGACAATAACACTCATCTTGTAAGAATTGTTTTAAAATTTAAAGAGTTACTTTTCATCGGATTCATTCAGTTGCAGGAATGTACCAAATACCTTTAATGAAGCTGGCACTGTGTTAGGAACCAGGGGTATGACATCGTCTTTTCCTCAAAAGTTTTTCCATCTAACAAGAAAGATAATTAAACAAGAATCTACAAAAGGAGAAGAACAAGATACCGTGGGAACATAGAACAGGGAGCATAATCTAGTCTAGGGGTCACACAAGACCTCCCCAAACGGTATAAAACAATTGTAAAATACTGTACCCATGTCAGTATGATATTATTACAGTAGATAAGACTGCCCTTGAGTTCATAGGAGACAGACATCACACTGTGTGAAGTAAGAATTCCTAGAAAAGGTGGAACGTAGAGCTGGACCCAACTTCCTTTAGTATTGCTGACCAATCTTATCGGGAGGGCTTGCCCTTTGAATAGCATTTCCAGAATCAGGGATGGATTTGCCATTTGTCAATAGTCCAACTTACATTGTGGCTCAAAGAAACCAAGCCCTTCAATTAAACAATAAAACCCACAGAGATAGGGAATGCCGAGGAAAATCGGAGGGCCAGTAATGTTTGTAGGCCAGGCGTCAATGTTAAAACACTCCTGGCTTCTGTCTTTGGGTGCATTCAGAATCGGCTGCCACCTCACCGTCGGTTCTGTAACCCCCTGGTCTGGGCCACCATCGTGGTCACTGGGACGACGACGAAATCTTCCAAACTGGTCTTCCTATTTCTAACCTTGCTCTCCTCCAATTTCACTTCGCACACATTCTAGCCTACAAGGCGCTGTTCCTTCCTTTGGGCACATTAACTTAAAGAAGACCAGCTGTTTGCGTGGAAAGGAGGGCTCCGATGAAAGAGTATGAAGGAAGTTTGTGTTCACTTGCAGCATGAGGAAATGCAGGAGACAGGTGCCGCCTGCCTGTTTCACAGCGGGCGACTGTGGCAGGTAAATAAACAAGACCAAATAAGCCTTCCCCTGTTGTTTTTGTATTAAAGCGTTTTTAGATAAGCCCCTGCTCCTTCGCCCTCTTCCAAACTCCCGTCCTCCACATTTCCCACACATTCCCTGAGTCGCAGTTTCCCAGCTGCGAACATCCCATCTCTCTGCCCCCTCATCTCCTTCCCAGTCTTTCCCTGACTCACCCTTCAGTTGTTCTCAGCAATGCACACATATCCTCTGGTCTATCAAAACCAGCTGCATGTGATCGCCATAATGTCCTGCGCTGGGGGAAGGAGCAGGGAAGCCAGTGGCCCATCGGTCAGCTCCTGAGTGTGCCAAACGTAAAGGCCAGATGCTCAATGTGGGTTTGCAGTGAGAACAGTCGGCCTGACCCAGGCTTCAGACAGGACTGCATCTTCTAAGGATGAGCTATTTCAGATCTTGGCGTTTCCCAAAAGCCAGCAAGGTAAGGAATGGAGACACCATCTATTCCAACATCTTTTGCTTTTCTTCCCCCATTTATTTTTCCTGAATTTATTCAAATGTACAATCAAGTTGAAAGAAAAAGTGATGAAATCTGTGGATTCTTCACCTAGGTTAACAATTATTAACATTTGCTTTCTCTATCTCTAGCTTTTTTTTCCTCTTGCACTTTCAAGATTTTCTAATATATCTATCTATCTACACACATGCGTACATAACGAACCTTTTGAAAGTAAGTTACAAACAATTTGATGCTTCACTCTAGATACTTCCTGGCACATTTCCTAAGAATAAGGACTTTTCCTGTGTAACGCAATCTCATTATCACACCCACAAAATTTAACATTAGTGAAATAGCATTATCTAAAATATGGTCCAGATTTTTCCAGTTCCAAAAATATATTTTAAAGCACCCCCTCAATCCAATCACGGATCAAGTGTTGCATTTTTGCATTTGGTTTCCTATAAATCACAATATCACACTAATAATCCTTTATTATCATTATTTTTAATGCTCAAATTGTTGAAAAGTTGGGCAGCAGAGCCAACATCTTTAACTTTTGATTATTTATGTTGACTTCTAAGATTGTTATTCTGCAAACACTTGTTTTCTGCTGTGTTTTGTTTTGTTTTAGAGTGGGGTTTGGGATTAGATTTGGGGCAAGAAATTTGAAGAACTAACCAGGATTATATGTTCTGAGATCAACAGCCAATCGAAGAATTTCTAGTTGGTTTAAACCACAGATGCTCATGAAATATGAATCAGAAAAAAATGAATTTATTTAGTAGCAAAAGACGAAGTCATAGAAGTATACCCAGAAACTACCATTTTCATTGCACCAGAAAGTTAGCTGACATTAAAGAATATTTTCTTTTAATCTAGAATCTTTCGGGGTAATGCTAAGCTTCCTTGAGGAGTCAATATGGTTCATCAAGACAGGGCTTTGTATCTGTACACTCAAATCCCAGGTCTTTCCCAGCTGCATGACTATGGACAATTACTTCAGCTTTCTCACCTTAGTTTCCTCATGTGTATAATGGGAATACTGTTAACCACGCTAAAGATTTTGTAATGACTAAAAAATAATGTAGTTTTAGTGCTTGTCAAATAGCAGGAACTCAGGGCAAGTTACTCCTTTCAAAAGGGAAGTAGAGAAGGGAACTAATTGGGTTACATGTATAGCTCAAAGCCCATGTTGTAGTAGCTAAACCAATGTGAGCTGGCTGCACCGAGGTTAAGATATTCTAAAACTATTTCTTCTAGCCACATAAGCCTGTAGCAAATGCATCTCACGTACTGGACTCGAAACCCCATGGGACAAGGAGTTCCACCTGCTTTTTCACTTTTTGTCCCCAGTGTCTAAAACATAATAGGTACTCATTAGATATCTTTTGAGTGAATAAATGAATAAGTGAATCAATACAATTTAATATTTAATTCGATACCAGATAAAATAGAGACACCCACTGCTTATGTAACTCAAAAGTGTCAGCCTCGGTCTCACTAAGCTGAGCTGACTTTGAAGTTTTCCCTTTGGTGTAGCTCCAGGATGAATAGTCATTCTCCCAATAATTTCAGGGGGTGATTTTTGGATCTGCTAGACCCAGATATGCACACATACTGAAAGACGAACATGAATTCTCAGAGACAGTATAACCACTAGGAATAAGAAAGGAGCCATGTCGCTCTTAGTGGGTGTTCTTTTACATCCTGAAATTTCTGGAAGGGATTTGACTAAATTCTTGGCCAAGAGCTCTTGCTCTCAGTTTTCATAGGGGTAAGAACAGGGAGTGGTTTACTCTCTGTTACACATGTATAGCAGATCATGGTGGGTAAAGAAAAAAACTGTGATTAAAACAAACCTGTACAATTGTCCTTCAATCTTCCATCCAAATCCAACCTCCTCGTGCTGCCTAACACCCCTGTCTTCAAATGGATGTCTTTAAAGGTAAAGCCATCAGAGAGGAGAGTTTTCAACGTGTCTCTACATTCCAATCTCCTATTTCTTCCACATCTCCATCCACCTTCGCTTCCCTCTCTTTTCTTCTCTAAAGCTAATCCTGCTATCTCTACTAAAATCCCGTTCCAGATTTCCAGTGTACCAAATCACCCCTTCCTCTCATATATCTTCAATTTCTTTCTCACCAAGTGCTTTTTTTCCTTTAGCCATTTAAATCTGTTCCATCTTTAAAAAAAAAATCCCACTCTCGACCTTGTGTCTTCCTCTAGGAATACGTACTATGTAGGTAGACATACATGCTGTACAGAGTTATCTATGGGAATCTAAATAATGAAGGTGAGAGGACACCTCCAGGAAATGGCAGCCCTTGGGAAGTAAAGCCCTTGGAGATAGGGGATGGCAGATAATGAGATAAATATATCATTGTTTGATGGTGAAGGAAACAATCAACAAAGAATTAGATTTAATAACCAAGTTCCAGAAGGGTTGCTAGTCAACATTTTAAAATCAAACATTTGTCTATACCAGCAATAATCATCTAAAATGTAATTAAAATAGAAGAGAATATTTAATAAAATCATCAAAAGTCATAAAATATCTTGGAATTGGCTAACCGTGTTTTGTGGGCTGACTGGTATCCCCCCAAATTCATAGGTTGAAGTCACTAGCCCCCCAATACCTCAGAATGGACTATATTTGGAGATAGGGTCTTTAAAAAGCAATGAAGTTAAAATGAGGTCATTAGGGTAGGCCCTAATCCAATATGATTGTTGTCCTTATAAGAAGAGGAAATTAAGATATACGCATGCACAAGGGGAAGACCATGTGAAGACACAGGGAGAAGACAGTCATCTATAAGCCTAGGAGAGAGATGTCAGAATTAAAACCAATCCTGTGGTCACCTTGATCTTAGACTTCAAACTTCTAGAATTGTAAGAAAATAAATTTCTGTTGTTTGAGCCACCCATCCTGTGGTACATTGTTATGGCAACCTTAGCAAACTAATACAGCAAGAATACCCAAAATTTCTGTTGATAGAACTTCAAAAATTCTAAGCCAGGTTCTTCTTGCTTTTGCTCTTCTCTTTCTTGTACATTTGGTCCTTAGCCATTAGGGAGGGGCAGAGCATGGTGGACTTCTGTGGTTGGAGGATGGGAGCCAATAACAAAGTGTCCGGTGTCAAAGCTGGTACGAAGTGAGTCTGTGTGTGTGTGTGTAGGGAGAGGTGGTGACCCAACATGGGATTCAGATTCCACATTGGGTGGCATGAGGGAAGTATCTACGTAGAGATATGTTCTGGTACATTCCATCGTGCCAGAAATCAAGGAAGTGCTCATAGAATGATGGGGATATATTCACTAAAGGAGCTCCCATCGGCCACACTGAAACTGGGCACAGATTCAACCTCAAAATTATAATGATGATGATGGATTATAGCCCTTTGAGTAAAACAGAAAATCTTTTCAATACAGATATAAACAAACAAGTTAATAATTTGAACCTTTGAGAAAAAATGAGATATTTATATGGTTTCAAAATACTCCCCCCAAATCCTGATTAATTCCAAAGGGAAAACAGTAACTTCACAGAAGAGAAGCCTAGCATGCCCCACCTTAGACCATTGACCAAAGGGAACATCATTAGTATGGGACAAGTTGACACCAGGAACCTCCTGAGAGGATGCAGTGAGAAAAACGCAGCATCACCTCTGTGGCAGTGTGCATGACCTGACACATAACCTGAATCTAATCCCAAGAAAACATCAAAGCGCATTGAGGGACATTCTACAAAATAAGGTGAGGTAAACCGAGGCCAGGAAAATCATGGAAAGCCAGAAGAACTATTCTAGACAGAAGGAGACCAAAGAGACATGACAACCAAATGCAATGCTTGATTCTGCCCTGGATTCTTTTGCTAAACAAAATGGTACTGGGACAATTGATGAAACTTGGAGTCCCGGGATTATAAGGTGAAGATGTAGCAGTATAAATTTCCTGATTCTGATGGTATGTGAGGGTTATGTAGGAGGATGTCCTTATTTGTAAGCAGCACACAGTGCAGGGCATATCATCAAGGCATGATAAGGGCAGCAGTTTAGAAACTTACTCTCAAATGACTCAGAAAGAAAACAATTCCTTATTTTATCCATCCCCATTTTTTGTACATTTATGATTATTTCAAAATTTTGAAAATGAAAAGAAAAACTCTAATACAGGACATAGAAGATGATCTACATACATATCCATGCTCTGTTGGACGGATTGCCTTCATAATAAAGAAATACAAATACTCCCCCAATTAATCTTTGAATCCTATGCCATCCCATTCAAAATTCCAGTGAGATCTTTTGAGGAACTTAAAAAAAAAAAAAAACAAAACCTACTCTAAATGGAGAAATAAAGTTCCATGAACAGCTGAATAAACTTCATATTTGAAATCAGCATATTTTATATTGTATATTATGCAATACGTCACCCTTAAAAATACAATATGGGGTTTTGTCCTACCAGATATTAAACCTACTAAAAAGCCATAGTAAGAGTAGAATGGTTGTGCCAGGAGCTGGGGAATAGGAGGGAAATGAGGGGAAATATGGAGATATTGGTCAAAATGTACAAACATTCAGTTGTAAGATGGGTAAATTCTGAGGATCTAATGTACAGTATGATAACTATAGTTAATAAGTAATACTGTATGTGTACTTGAAATTTGCTGAGAGATCACAAGCATTCTTATCACAAGGGAACAAAGTGAACTATATGAGGTAATAAATGCAATAATTACTTTGATTGTGGTAATCATTTCACACTGCATATGTATAGCAAATCATCATGTTGTACACCTAAATACATAGAATATTTTTAGTCACCTATTCTTCAATAAAGCTGTTGGGAAAAAATTTTTTAAACGTATACTACTAAAAACAGTGTTGGTCTGGGTGCAAAAACAGGCAAATAGGCCAGTGAAACAGAGTTCAGAGACAATCCCATGTATGTATGAGATACTGTAATTCATAAATCAATAGGCAAAGAATGAATTATTTACTAGATTGGGTTCTCGCCTTACGGAAGAAAATTAGGTTAATAGGAAGTAAGACGACTATTCTATGACCTAGAGTTTAGGAAAGGCTTTTTCTTTTAAAGATTAATTTATTTGAGAGAGAGAGAGGTGGGGACAGAGAGAGAATCTCAAGCAGACTCGCCACTGAGCATGGAGTCTGACCAGGGTCTTGATCCCACAACCCTGAGATCGTGACCTGAGCTGAAATCAAGAGCCAGATGCTTAACTGACCAGGCCACCCAAGTGCCCCAAGGAAGGTCTTTCTTTCTTTTTTTTTTTTTAAGAGATTTTATTTATTTGACAGAGAGAGAGAGCACAAGTAGGCAGAGCAGCAGGCAGTGGGAGAGGGGCAAGCAGACTCTCCAGCCGAGCAGGGAGCCAGATGTGGGGCTCAATCCCAGGATCATGACCCGAGCCGAAATCAAGAGTCAGCCATTCAACCGACTGAGCCACCCAGGTGCCCCGGAAAGACTTTCCTTGGGCCAGCAAGAGAGGGAACAGAAGCAGGGGGAATGGGAGAGGAAGAAGCAGGCTCATAGCTGAGGAGCCTGATGTGGGGCTCGATCCCATAATGCCAGAACCATGCCCTGAGCCGAAGGCAGACGCTTAACCGCTGTGCCACCCAGGCGCCCCCCGGAAAGACTTTCTTAAACAAATCATAGAAAACACAAACCCTAAGACAAAATATCCCCAATAAATTTTATTACCTTAATATAGAGGACTTCTGTTCAAAAAGGGCACCATGGACAAAATTAATAGACAGCTGACAGAATGGAAGAAGATAGAATTTGCAATGTCTAAAACAAATCAGGGATTGATATCTAAAATGTACAATGATGCTCAACATCACTCATCATCAGGGAAATGCAAATCAAAACCACAGTGAGATAGGACCTCACACCTGTCAGAATGGCTAGTAATAAAAAGACAAGAAATAACAAGTGTTGACGAGGATGTGGAGGAAAAGGAACCCTCAGGCACTATTGGTGGGAGTGTAAATTGGTGCAGCCACTGTGGAACACAGTATGGAGGTCCCTCAAAAAATTAAAAATAGAACTACCATATGATTCAGTAATTCTACTACTGGGTATTTACCCAAAGAAAACAAAAACACTAATTTGAAAAGAAACATGTACCCTTACATTCATTTCAGCATTATTTACAATAGTTAAGATATGGAAGCAACCTATGTGTTCATGATAAATGAATGGATAAAGAAGTGTGTGTGTGGGTGTGGGTGTGTGTGTAATGGAAAATTACACAACCATAAAAAAGAATGAGATCTTGCCGTTTGCAAATATATCGATGGACCTAGAGGGTATTACGCTAAGTGAAATAATTCAGACAAAGAAAGACAAATACCATATGATTTCACTTAAATGTGAAATCTAAAAAACAAAACAAACCAACAAATGAAAAAAACCAGCAACAGACCTATAAACAGAGGGAATAAACTGGTGGCTTCCAGAGGGGAGGGATGTGGGGGGATGGGAAAAATGGGTGAAGAGGAGTGGGAGGCACAGGCTTCTAGTGGAATAAGTAAGTCATGGAGATAAAAGATACAGCACAGGGAATATAGCCAATGGCATTGCAATAGCATTGTGTGATTGTAGCTATTCTTGTGACTATAGCATAATGTAACTATATGTCAAATCACTGTCAAAATCACTATGTTGTGCACCTGAAACTAATGTAACATTGTGTGTCAACTATACTTCATTTAAAAAAAAAGAAAATGCCAGGGCGCCTGGGTGGCTCAGTCCCTTAAGTGTCCAACTCTTTATCTCAGTTCCAGTCTCCGTCTCAGGGTGTGAGTTTGGGCCCAGCATGGAAACTACTTAAAATTTTTGAAAAGCCAATTAAGAGGAAATATAATAAAACTGCAAAAAGAAAAACCATAGAAATCAATAAAATTTACCGTGAACTCCTACAAAATCAACAAGGAAAAGACAGCAACTCAACAGGAAAACAAGGTGATAATTATGGTCATTTTCTAGATGGGCCAAACAGGGCTCCAAGAGGCGGCAGCCTGAGCCTTCCTGCCTCCCCTTGCTCCTCGATTTCACAGACAGGAGATCAGAGGGGCCGGCAGCGCTCCGATTCAGATATAGTCTGAACGCAGGGTCAGCAGGCTCTGCGGATGCATCGAATGAAAGGTATGAGAGCAATAAAGACATCGGGGGTGGCTCCAGGGTTTTCAAACAGAGCAACTGGAAGGACGGATCTGCATCAGATGGGGTCGTGGAAGGCTGTAGCTAGTTTGCGTGGGAGAAGGGTGGGCTGTTGGGTCTGGGGCTTGCTAAGTTTGTGATGGCTAGGTCACCGAACGCTCTGCCAGCCATATCATTGTTCTGGGCCTCAATGCCTGAATTTCCCTTCCTGTCAAGTTTTCCAGTCTTAGAGGTTTTTTTTTTTCGTTTGTTCTTAGAAGGAATCTCAGAGTATTTACTCCATCTCCTGCACTTTGCGGATGAGGAGACAGGCCCAGAGGAGGAGGACGGAATGCTAGGACGAGCACCCCAGCCCCCCATCCCCTTTTAGCCACCTCTCCTTTATGTGGAACTGCTTCTCTGCTCAAAGCAAACGAAAGGAAGGAAAGAAGAGAGAAGGTCTCTGCTCTGTATGAAGTGGGATTCAAATGCTAGGTCTCAAAGTTGTGATGAGGGTCAGGAAGTGGTTTCCAAGGTCCCTCTCAAATCCCCTTTGAAAGAGAAAGGCACCTGTAGGTCATGGGATCCCCCCTCCTCTCCTTTTCTCTGGCAGCAACAACACAAGTGAAAATGCATTACTCCTGGCACACGTTTTCCCCTTGTTAAAAGGCAGAAGGCCATCTCATTCAATCTGGAGCCGTGCTCCGGTCACTCCAAACAAAGCAGCTGTTCTTCCTCCCTGTACGCAGGAGGCCACCTGGTGAGTGGGCACTTGGCGTGGACTCCTGGGAGAAAGCAACCGCCTGGGAATGCCACCTTGTCTGCAGCTGCGCTTGAAATGCCGGCCTCGATAACTGGTATTCACAGAGTACTCATTGTGTGCCAGGCACTGTTCTAAGTATGCCACGGGCATTCATTTATTTAGTCTACCAATCGTCCTATGAGATATGGTGCTATTTAAATCGACCCCTTTTTAGGGATAAGACAAACTAGATGCAGAAGGGTTCACCAACTTGCCTAAGGTCTCTCACTGGTAATTAGAGGTGAAATCTGGCCTTAGGGCCCTGGCCAGTATTTATCGCATTATACTAATAAGACGACATACGGCCAATTTACTTCTTTAAAGTTGTCCTTTGTTTTTGTTTTTTAATGCAGCCATTCCCACTTAGAAGCTGATAGGGGAATCCATTTTCAGTCATTCACGCTACTGTGTAATTTAGATTCTTAGATGATTTCCGGTCCACTTGAGAGAATGTCACCAAGACACCAGAATTTTTTTTTTTTAAGTAATCTCTACCCCCAACGTGGGGCTTGAATTCATGACCCGGATATCAAGGGTCACACGCTGTACTGACTGAGCCAGCCAGGCACCCCAAGACACCAGAAGTT
The DNA here is from genome assembly GCF_024610735.1 of Ursus americanus. Lineage (NCBI taxonomy): Eukaryota > Metazoa > Chordata > Mammalia > Carnivora > Ursidae > Ursus > Ursus americanus. The sequence goes on from NC_142133.1 coordinate 31,809,901, forward strand.
TTGACATTGAAGAGGAAGCATTTCGCACGCGAAATTAACATTTATTGGGCACCGATTGGGATTTGACACATTTTCAGAGCCCTCTAAACATCCCTGCAGAATAAGAATTACCCCCCTTTAATGTTTGAAATGGGGCTCCCAGAGGTTGGAGCCTGAGTTTGGTTGCACAAGACCCTGGGACCCTTGTGGCTGGCTAGAAAAACAGAGAGGCTTTTCTGGAAGGGAGCGGCAGGATGCTAGGGCCAATCATAGCTCTGTGTAGCTCTGGGCCTAGGAAACAGCCGGTTTTTCACTCCGTGATAATAACAACTGGGGTACCTGGGACCTCCCCACTTCTCAGGGGTCTTTGTGCCAAGCTGGAAGATGAGGAAATGGCAATGTGCTCTGTGATCCCCACTTTTGTGCCACAGACCACCTCCTGAGCAGGGACATTTTAGTGGTTGAGGACCGAGAAAAGAGAACTGGAGTTAATTTATAACTTCAAAATTTGTCATTACTGGGGCGCCTGGGTGGCACAGCAGTTAAGCATCTGCCTTTGGCTCGGGGCGTGATCCCGGCGTTCTGGGATCGAGCCCCACATCAGGCTCCTCTGCTATGAGCCTGCCTCTTCCTCTCCCACTCCCCCTGCTTGTGTTCCCTCTCTCGCTGGCTGTCTCTCTCTCTCTGTGTCAAATAAATAAATAAAATCTTTTTTAAAAAAAATTGTCATTACTTTCATTATTTGCCTCCAGTCTTTCAAATACAAATATCCTTTTTTTATTTTCAAATACAAATATCCTGACTGCACCACTTTATATGTATCTGTAATCTGGACTCTACAGTCCTACCACACCCAACACAGACCATTCTTTGTTTTGTAAATGAAATTTATCTCCTGTGCATTTCAGCTTAATCTGGAAACTTCTTTGCCAGAGATGACCAGTTTGGGCTTTTTTTTTTTCCCCCAGAGGCTTAAAAAAGGGATGTCTGTGGCACACTCAGGCTCTCTTACGTTTCAAGCTACAGATATGTGAACCCAAATCATGGTTGATGTGCATTTCTGGATTTAGGGACAGATATTATGGATGAACTGACTGACCGACTGACAGGCCTCCGTGGAAGCGGGATGAGAGCAGAACCAGGCTTTGCAGTGCTCTTACCACGTGGACTAACTGTTCTTTCAGAACATACCTCTCTGGAGGGGAGGCCTCAGACTGTGCACCCCCATCCAGGCGTGGAAAAGGCAGCATACAACCCTCCTTTTGTAGGCACCTCCCAAAATAACTCTCAACAGGATATGGCTTGTTACATTAGTTCTGTAATTTTATTTTCCAAATGATGCTTGTCTTTGAAGCTTGGCTGGGGGAGTTGTAGCGAAGATTAAGTGGGGTTCAATGTTTTGTGACAATACTTCTTTAGATTTACACAGGATGTTTAAGAAACTTTAAAAAAATTTTTTTAAAGTATTATTTAAAATCAATTAATTAGGGGTGCCTGATGGCTCAGATGGTTAAACGTTTGCCTTCAGCTTAGGTCATGATCTCAGGACACTGGGGCTGAGCCCTGCATCAGGCTCTCTGCTCAGTAGGGGAATCTGCTTCTCCCTCTCCCTCTTCCACCCCCACCCCTCACGCTCTCTAATAAATAAAATCTTAAAAGAACATTTAAAAAAATAAAATCAGGGGTGCCTGGGTGGCTTAGTCGTTAAGCGTTTGCCTTCAGCTCAGGGCGTGATCCCAGGTCCCTGGGATCTAGCCCTGCATCGGGCTCCATGCTCCACTGGAAGCCTGCTTCTTCCTCTCCCACTTCCCCTGCTTGTGTTCCCTCTCTCACTGGCTATCTCTCTCTCTGTCAAATAAATAAAATCTTAAAAAAAAAAAGAAATAAAAAAATAAAATCAATTAACATATAATGTAGTATTAGTTTCAGAGGAAGAGGTTAGTGATTTATCAGTTGCATATAATACCCAGTGCTCATTACATCATTCTCCTTAATGCCCATCATCCATTACTCCATTTGCCCAACCCCCTACCCTCCAGCAACCGTCTAGTTTGTTTCCTATGATTAAGAGTTTCTTATGGTTTGTCTTCCTCTCTGATTTCTTCTTGTTTTATTTTTCCCTCCCTTCCCCTATGCTCATCTATTCTGTTTCTTAAATTCTACATATGAATGAAATCATATGATAATTGTCCTTCTCTGACTGATTTATTTTGCTTAGCATAATACCCTCTAGTTCCATTCACATCGTTGCAAATGGCAAGATTTCATTCTTTTTGATGGCCGAATAGTAGTCCATTGTATATGTATACCACATCATCTTTATCCATTCATCGGTCAATGGACATCTGGGCTCTTTCCATAGTTTGGCTATTGTGGACATTGCTGCTATAAACATTGGGGTGCAAGTGCCCCTTCGAATCAGTATGTTTGTATCCTTTGGATAAATATCTAGTAGTGCAATTGCTGGGTCATAGGGTAGCTCTATTTTTAGCTTTTTGAGGAACTTCCATACTGTTTTCCAGAGTGGCTACGTCAGCTTGCATTCCTACCAACAGTGTAGGAGGGTTCCCCTTTCTCTGCATCCTTGCCAACATCTGTTAAAACATGTATTTTTTTGATCTTTTAAAACCTGTGACACAAAATATTGGATCATGTCCCAACCTGTCATTTGCTTCCTGCATTTAATATAAATATTGAGTACCTCTTGTTTGTCAGGCCCTTCACTGGAGCTGAGAAAGACACAATGATAACAGAAACCAATCAGCCTCTGATCTCAAGGAACTCAGAGCCCTCAGGGGGAGGCGGACATTAATCCAACGATCTTACAAATTAATGTACAATGCAGCTGTGACACATGCTAAGGAGGCCGGGCTCTGGTGCTAGGAGACTATACATTGGAGCAATTTGATAAGGTCCAGGAGGTCAGGGGAGGAATGCTGAAGCTAAGAGGGGGAACAACAGCATGTGCAAATGCCCTGGACCATATCCAGAGAGGCTAAGTAGAGCCAGGGAAGAGAGGGCACAGGCTGATGAGACCGTAGAGGCAACCAGACCATGTGGCTTTTACAAAATTTAGTACCTAGGCCCCACTCACAAAGATTCTGATTCAGTTGGAGGAGGAGGGACCAGATACAGGTTTGTTTGTTTTTTGAGTTCCCCAGGTAAAGCAGCCAGGGTTGAGAATTATTAGCCTCGCGTTACTTGATCCTTAATCTAAGGGCTATGGGAACGACTAAATTGTTGGTAAGCGGGGGATGACATGACTGAGATGGACACCTTGTGTTCCTAGGATGTCTGCACATACATATACCCAGGGGAAAAAAAGGGAAGACTTAAAAATTTTTTTTTAAAAATATCTTTCAACTTTATAAAGAGGACTCTTTTCTTAAGATGAAAAAATAGAGGAGACAATAGATGCGTATTTTTTTCCCCCAATGCTACTTAGGTATTCATTAGAATCTCTGGTATTAGAAATTTGAATTCAAATGGAGTGGCGCAAATTTAAACCCCCGGTCTTCAAAGAATTTTCCATTTGTCCTTGGGAATTTCTAAATTATGGAAGTTCTGTCCTCTAAAAGGAGAAACATACTCACCTAGGCTTTTTATTTCCAAAATGTTTCCATAAAAGAACTACAGGTCACAGAAATTGTTCTGATTTGAACACTTTAGTTGCAGCAGGGAATTTGTGGCATTAGAATTGTGTGGTCTCTTTTACGTATAAATTGTCTTCCGGATAAATCAGTTTGCTGATATGGAAAGTGTTTCCATAGTAATATCGCAGTTGATCCTTACAGTGATAGTGTGAGGAAAATGAAGAACAAAGACACTGATGAGTCCTTCAAGGTCAAAGAGAAGTTAGTAGCCAAACAAGAGCTAAGCCTCAGTTCTCCTGGCCTGTAGCTTCATGGCCTACCCTCCGCATGCAAAAACTAAGAAATCTGAGATCATAATCAGGACTTTTCAGAAGATTCTGGTAATGTGATTATGATCATTGTAACATACGGTTTCCTTTTGTAGAAGTCTTTGGACATTAACGCAAATGAGTCTCATATTCCACTTCGGGGTTAGAATTATTTCCATTTCATCTTTGTTCACCCAGGTTCAAGGTCTTCCCAATTAGCCAGCCAGCTCCACGAGGGCACAGTCCACGTCTGTCTTATTCATTGATGCACCCCCGCCCCCGATGCTTAGCATAGATAGGCAGTTGAGTCAACTAATGAATAAATGACTGAAGGACTAACTCAGACTGGAAATTCCTTGAGGACAAGAACTGCAACTGTGCTTAATTTGTTTTAATGTGTTTAATGTACCAATATGTAGCCTCTGGGACTTAGTAAATTCTTAACTAGGTAGCCTGCTGAATTAGTCCAAACTGTAAAAAGATTAGGGATGTTGCCATCTCTTCTATTCTTAGGATGATCAACTGCCCTGGTTTGCTCAGGACTATCCCAGTTTAACACTGAAAAGTCCTGCATCTGAGGAAACCCTTCAATTCCAAGAAGATCAGGACGGCTGTTCACTGTAACTAGACACAGAGCGTAAGATTTTCACCTGCAAGAATGTACCTTTCAACCCAGTGTTTCTCTAAGTGTGATTCCTGGACCAGCAGCATCAGCACCTCCATGAATCTGCAGGAAACAGGCCAATTTTCAGGCCCCTCGTTTGTCCTACTGAATTCAAAATTATGAGGGTGGGTCCAGCAATGCATATTTTAACGAGCTCTCCAGGTGACTCTGATGCATGACAAAGTCAGAATCACTGTCAACCTGAACATTGTTTGAGCAAACAGGAAGTAAATAAAGCCAAAAAGCAGACACTAAGACGATTCTGGTTCTGTTCCTCTTTAGCTTTAATTTTGGTTGCTTTTAATCCTCTCATTCTGGCTAACCTCTCATCCAATTGGAGTGGTAAAGGAGGCATTGGTGGGTGCCTCTTAACACACCCGGAGACTTCACAATTTGAAAGATTTGACTTACAATAGTTTCCCAGTAGGGCTGATTCCAGTGGCAGCATCACTAATTACTTACTGTGCACGAGTAGATTAAATGGAATATTTCGGTATATGAGCAAGAAAATGCCATGAATAGGTCCATGAATGAGAAGATAGTAGTAATATTTGAGAAGAGCATCTTTTAGAAATGATATGCTCATGATTTTCTCTTTTTTTTAAACCTCCAGATTCTCAGAGGTATGAAAGGCAGGACCAGACCTAATGCCCACCCTCCACATTATCCAGTTACTCAAATTCCCAAAATATCAATGAATCCAAAGTGAATGAATCAGGCATAGTTTGCTAGTCCCTGTAACACTGGACACTTTAGATAGGATTCTTAGTTACCCAGCTACCATTGACTCCCTAGGGACACATGTAGGAACTAAAGCACTGAATGTTCTCTTCTTTTCCAAGATAAGGAAACTGAGCGGTTAAGTGACTTCCTCAGATGACTTTTAGAAGGGGCATCTTGGCCAAGAGGGGGCATCAGGGACTTGGGGATTCCGCACACATCTGGGGCCATTTGGGCTGATATGCATTCATCTTGAAGGAACTTAAGATGGTTAACTTTTCTCAGTGACTTTTCAGACAGATGGAGTGATGGCTTCCAGCCACAGAACTCACTCTGGATGGCTGTCAAGGTTAACAGTTCTATTTGCAGCTCTCCTCTATCAGATTGTTCTTGTTTTTTAAATGATTCCTAACATGGCTCCTAACTGATTTGTTTGGCCTGGATAAGGACATTGATTCACTGCTCTGTGGGGTGTTGACTATGTAGGGGCAAAGGTGTGGGCAGCATGCCAGAACATAAGCTTGTGAATGGTGTCCGCCAAGACCAATTTCTGACTCACCAAGGAATGATGTGCTAGGATCCCTTAAGACGTCAATATATTTTTCTAGGGCAACAAATTGACCAAATAACCTTGCAAATCTACGTCCTTCCCTTCTCCGTTTTCTCATTATGTTGTCACTCCATTGACTGGAAATGAATGAAATATCCTCTCAAGTTGATCTCCAAATTTAAATAAACTTAAAATAGTAGGAACACATGTAATGGTTACTATATGCTTCTTCAAAGTGACTTACATAGATTAATTAATTTAATCCTTACAATTGTCCTCTTACTCTCCCCATTTTACAGCAAGGAAACTAAGGCATTGAGGGGTTAGATTACCTCTACCATAGTATCTCTATCATTTCCTTCTCTCTCTCTCTCTCTCTCTAGATAGATAGATAGATAGATAACATGCATGCTTTGTGCAGATATTCTTCAACCCACAGAGCTTTGCCAACTATTCCTCAATCACCCTATATGGCAGCCATAGCAGGTGCACCCAGCGGTAGTACCTGAATTCTCAACTTGCTCCCCTCTGGTCTCTTTCCTTCCCTTTCTCACCCACTAGAACACATTGCCACATTACCAGCTTGGTCTAATAAGTGTTTTTTTTTTTAATTTAATTTTTTAAAAAAGATTTTATTTATTTATTCGACAGAGATAGAGACAGCCAGAGAGAGAGAGGGAACACAAGCAGGGGGAGTGGGAGAGGAAGAAGCAGGCTCATAGCAGAAGAGCCTGATGTGGGGCTCGATCTCATAACGCCAGGATCACGCCCTGAGCCAAAGGCAGACGCTTAACCTCCGTGCCACCCAGGTGCCCCTAATTTAATTTTTTTTAAAAGATTTATTTATTTATTTTAAGGGGGAGGGGCAGAATGGGAGGGGGAGAGAGAATCTTGAACACACTCCCCACTGCGTGTGGAGCCCGTAACAGGCTGGATCTCAAGACCCTGAGATCACGACCTGAGCTGAAATCAAGAGTCAGACGCCTAACTGACTAAGCCACCCAGGCGCCCCTAGTCAGTGCTTTAAACACATTATTAAAAATTTAAAAATGCTTTTCAGTGGTTCAAAACAGTAAAGTCAATTAAAAGTAACACTACTGTATTGTTGGAAATTATTTGAAATATAATGAACAGAAAACTTTCATAGCATTAATGTGATTTCTCTTCAAACTTATGTTTCAAATAGAATTCAAGTATTTATGAAATTAATTTCATTGTTGAGACCCAAATTCAGCTTTTGTTGCCTAGGCAGCAATTTTTAAATGGATCAACCCACTTGTGAATAGGCTAGATTTTTTGTGCCTGGCACATTACCACATGAAAAACTAGCAGATGCATAACAAGCCTCATGTTCGTATTTCTACTGTCTGGGATAATCATTTAATCAGTCATCTCTTACTTAGGGCCCTGACTGAAAACTCAGTTCTTAGGTCTCTGACTCCAGAACTTAGAAGGAAGTGACCCTAACCCTGTGAAGCTGTGGGAGCCAGGAAGGTAAATCTGAGAAGGATGGTGGATGGGCTCCAGGATCAGGCTCGTCTGCTCTAGGCTGACTGCCCACACTCCTGGAGATAACTATGCCACCGTCACGAGGCACCGGGAGAGCTGTGGGAAATGGGACTCGGCCAATAACACGGGAGAGACAGACCAGGATAGACACATGGGTCTGGAACCTTTAAGACTTGAGTGGTGACCAGTGGAGACCAGGTCTTCTTAACTGACAGGCCGAAGTTGTCCCCAGGCCTCTTGAAGCCTTCTTGAGTTTGATCTTCAGACCTCATCCCTGCTGGGTCTGTCCTGCCAAGACCCTGCCTGTTATTTTCCTCTGCTCATCAACCACACATGGTTGGTGCTGCTCCCTGCCTTCCTGGTTTTTGCTAGCCTGCCTGCTTGATGACAGCCCGTTCTTGGTGCCCTGAGGCTTCCACTCAGAGTTCTCCAGTTCTCTGACTGTGACTTATGCTCCCACTCTTACGTCACTCCACTCTTACGTTTACATAGGTTAATTTATGATAACAGCCAGCATTTTATAGCATTTACTTTGTGTCAGGCACTTCTGTGAGCATAAAGTTATGTTTCCTTAGACCAGAGGGTCAGTCCCAGACAGCTTGTAAAACAGATTGCACCGCCCCAATTCCAGACTTTCTGATTCAGTAGGTCTGGATTGGGCCCCAAGAATTTGCATTTCTAACAAGAGCAGATGCTGGTCCAGCTGCCACAATATGAGAAGCTCTACAGTAGAGCATCAGCTGTCTCTCAGGTGGGCTTGTTGGAAATGCTCTCGTACAAGGTTGGAAGGGTATTGGATAATTTTTCTTAACAAAGTCTGAAAGGAATTCTTCATCAAAGCTCTCTAGCAAGGTTTGGATGTTGATAGATCATACCCCTCTGGAGTTAGAAAATCAGTTGGTTCTTATGGGCCTCAGCAGTTGAATTTCAGATGCAGGTGGAAAAAGCACCAGCATCGGTAAGGGCCTGCTGTATGCCAGGCACTGTACTGGGCACTCTACTTCCCATATAAGCTCATTTTGCAGATGAGGAAACCCTGGTTTAGAGATCAGAGGGTCTGCAGCGACTTTTCCAATTGTTGTGCTGGAATGGGTCATGTGCACTGAGTTCTCAATCCCCTTAGCACCAGTGGTGCCAGGACTGGAGCATCCTGCCAGTTATCTCCTGAGGAGAACAGAGCCCCGCCACTTGACCCTGGTGTGCCCTGGCCGCAGAACGGAACTTCAGTGAGTTCAGATCCAGGGGCAGCCACTGCTCCTCTGTCCTCTGACACTCACAGCTCCAGAGGGCAAGGGCTGGCTGGATGACAGGGCAACTTCAGGAGCCTGATCATGGCCAAAGGCAGAGAGAGCCTGGAGATAAAACATTCTCAGGATTAATGCTGAGGCTGAAGCACCAAACTGGTAAAATACTAGATACCTTTGGGGAAAAGAGATTCCCTTTCTGGTAAGAAAACAAAGATCCCTGAGGATACTTGTGCACCCTAAACTTAGGATACAACTAAGAGAGAGAGGAGGAGAAAATAGGACCCAGCTTCACAGAGTTACCTTTTAGCAAGGCAGGAAGATTGCCAGACGTTGTCGTTGGTGAACTGTGGCAGAACCAGAGATTTATGACCCATATTTTAATGGTCTCTTGATTGGATGATTGGAGCTCCCTGTATTTTGTCTGCTGGCTAAGTAGTTTGGTGTCTGTACAAGACCCAAAGTGCTGTAGCCAGGCTCCTGGACAGTCGGTCAATGGCTATATATATTGGGGGAAATCTTAAGTAACTTGATTGACTTTCAGTTGTTGAGAGCATTGATTCTTTTTTTAATTGCTTATGGTTTATAAGACCCAAAATAGCCCTGGACAATAGAGCACAGGTTGTACTATTAGTTCTTTAGGCAATTCTTTTTTTTTTTTTTAAAGGTTTTATTTATTTATTCATTCGACAGAGATAGAGACAGCCAGCGAGAGAGGGAACACAAGCAGGGGAAATGGGAGAGGAAGAAGCAGGCTCATAGCGGAGGAGCCTGATGTGGGGCTCGATCCCACAACGCCGGGATCACACCCTGAGCTGAAGGCAGACACTTAACCGCTGTGCCACCCAGGTGCCCCTCTTTAGGCAATTCTTTTTTTTTTTTTAAGATTTTATTTATTTATTTGACAGAGATAGAGACAGCCAGCGAGAGAGGGAACACAAGCAGGGGGAGTGGGAGAGGAAGAAGCAGGCTCATAGTGGAGGAGCCTGATGTGGGGCTCGATCCCGTAATGCCGGGATCACGCCCTGAGCCGAAGGCAGGCGCTTAACCACTGTGCCACCCAGGCGCCCCATCTTTAGGCAATTCTTAACATAATTTGTCCTCTAAAAGGGCCAGGTAATGTATCAGTTAATATATTAGTAGTTCAAGCCAAAGCTTCCATTGATACGTCTACAGGACAATTCCCGTTTGTTCCCATGGGAAGGCAACTTTCAGAGTCATATGTCTCCACAAAGGTTCTGGGAGATATTCTGCCTAAATAAGATATGTCTGGGGTTGTGCAGCCTCTCTTTTGTTCTGAATGTGATCTGCTGGCACTCGTTTTTCTTTCCCGAGGGACACTTGTTCTCAGAACCTCCACCAGCTCATGTTGTGGGGAAGGAAGGCATTTTCCAGGGACACTAATTATTCCTCATGTTTGTATAGTGCTATCTAGCCTTTAGTGTCACAGAGAACATTAAAAACATACTAGGCTGCTCTTGCTTTTATAAATAAAAAATTGAGGCCTCGGGAGGTTAAGTGATTATCCAAAATGTCACAGCCAACAAGAAGCAGGGCCAATGATTACGAATCCAGGGTCCTCGCCAGGACATCAGACTAATCTATTTACGGGTAGGGGGTCCAGACTCCATGAGGCCCGTGGAGAGAAACTCTTATTAAGTTTATTGAGGGATGTTCCTTCTCTGCCATCTTCATATATAGGATTGGAGTGGGGAGATAAGCACACACGGAAAGGCAAGCAAGGGAGAGGAGGCACAGCTCCTAAGTCCTCTCTTTAGGCGGGGTTTGGAAGGCTATAGAAGGTTCCCCCTTCCCAATATTGCTCCCAATTTAGTTACTAGATCGAGAAACCAAAGCTAATGGAATCAACATAAAATAGATTAGCTTTTTCATTGGCTAAGGAGTCCAGCTTAAGAAATGTTTGGGAAAGATGATACCAGGGAGAACAAGGTACTTACGCAGTTAAAATATAAAGAATATAAAGATCTGCTTGAATGACCTGACTCTTTGAGGTGACACTTAGCTGAACAGCAGCCATACCCGCCAGTCTGGCATGGGAAGGTTGCAAGGGCTGGAAAGCACGTGTTTTGACATATATGTATACAGGCCATAGGACTAGCACTGGTTACACAGATATGCCCTAGAGAAGAGGGGAGAGGATTTTACAGCCTCCCATGAATTCATTCTGGGAAGATTTACAGGACATGTACTGTGTGCCAGGGAGGGATGTATAGATATGAAGACTGCAGGGGCCCCTTCTCATGAGCTCTTCATCCTCCAGAGAGATGAGAAAGTGGGAGCTGGAGGAGGCGAAGTCCAGTGTTGGAGCAGCTACTGTCAGCTCAGCTGGGGTTGAGGGTGATTAGGGCTACCTCCCCACAGGGCAAGGTGGCTGTGATCTCATTAGATCTGCAGCCAGCAAGGCTCAGTGCTGACATGGTCTCAGAGGGATCACCCCATGTTAGCTAATTGGTCCCCTAATGGATTCTTTCTTCCCTCACAAGTGGCTTTCAGGTTCCTAAGGAAATTCAGTTCTGTTGCAAGAGTCAGTAGACTTTACCTCACACTCCCTCCCTTGCTCAGAACCCAAGACATTGCTCAGGGATCACATTTTCACAGCCCAAAGTCAGTATACCTCCTCTGATATCTGAAGATGAATTTGCAATCAATGAAAACATCTTCCCAACCTCGGAAATGTGGTTTTAGGCACTGTTGGATAAAAGGTGTTGCTTAAAGCAATCTCCACCCCAAATCTCTTTAACAAGAAAAGCTTTTGACATTTATCAATTACTTACTTTATGACGGGTTCTATATATGTATTCCTCATTGAATCCTTCTAACAACCCTATGGGTAGGTCCTAGTATTATCTCCAATTTATGGGTAACTGAAGTTGAGAGAGTCAATGATTAGCTCAAGATCACATCAGGGGGAAATGACTTAGTGGGGATTTGTAACTCCTGAGCCCATGCTTTGAGTCTAAGTAGCTTAAGCACCACGTTGAACTGGGTCTTTATCTGAAATAATGGAACACCCAAGGCAAATCTCTGTTTTAGGCATTTTCAGAAGGGGGGGGCTTCTCAGCCTTGGAAAAGTGTGTAGTTTGAGGAATTTATGTTTATCATAATATTTACTACATAGTTTTATATTTTTAAGAATGACACTGGTAAAGACTCTTTCATATGACCTTAATTAAGGGAGGGTAGTCATCTAGAACACCCAAGTGGGGAGAAGCCCAAGGCGAAACATGTCTCCATGGTGCTGGCAGCAATGAAGGAGGGAATAGTTACCCATCTATAAAGTGGGCGGGATCACAGCACCTGCTCATTAGGGTGACTGTGAGTATTTAGTGAGGTAAGTTCTGTAATCCTAGAACTGTGCTCAGTAAGTAACTATAATTGATTACATGAGGTTTTAGAAGGAAAGTAGTGGGGGCGCCTGGGTAGCGCAGTCGTTAAAGCGTCTGCCTTCGGCTCAGGGCGTGATCCCGGCGTACCGGGATCGAGTCCCACATCGGGCTCCTCCTGGGAGCCTGCTACTTCCTCTCCCACTCCCCCTGCTGTGTTCCCTCTCTCGCTGGCTGTCTCTCTGTCACATAAATAAATAAAATCTTTAAAAAAAAAAAAAAAAAAGAAAGAAAGAAGGAAAGTAGTGCAACTAAGTAATAAAAGTATTTTTTTGTTAAAATAAACGGGCATGCATGTGCAGCAACATGGACGAAACTAGAGGGTATTATGCTAAGTGAAATAAGTCACAGAAAGACATACCCTTGATCTCACTCATATGTGGAATTTAAGAAGCAAAACAGATGAACATAGGGCAAGGGAAGGAAAAATAAAATAAAATGAAAATTGAGAGGGAGGCAAACCATAGAGACACTGAACTCTAGGAAACAAACTGAGGGTCGCCAGAGGGGAGGTTGGTGGGAGGATAGGGTAATTGGGTGATGGACAGTAGGGAGGGCACGGGATGTAATGAGCACTGGGTGTTATGTAAGACTGAGGAATCACTAAACTCTACCTCTGAAACTAATAATACACTATATGTTAATTAAATTGAATTTAAATAAAAAATTTTAAAAAGAAAAAAATGGGTAGGATATGACTAGAATGAAAACTTTGCATATATTTAAAAAGAATTCAGTAGTCTCTCCTTATTCAAGACCCCCAGTGGATGCTTGAAAAGCACAGACAGTCCTGGGCCCCATATACACCATTTTTCCTATACATACATAGCTATGATAAAGTTTAATTTATAAATCAGGCACAGTAAGAGATTCACAGTGGTAAAATAGGACAACTGTAATAATAGACTCTAATGAGACTTATGTCAATGTGGTCTATCTCTTGGTGTCTTACTGTGCCATCCTCACCCTTCTTGTGATGAGGGCAGATGATAAACTGCCTACATGTGAGCTGAAGCGCGAGGGATGGCGCGGGCATGCGGTGCAGCTCCGGCCTCTTTGTCGGAAGGAGGACCATCTGCTTCCCGACCACAGCCAACAGCAGTAACTGGAACCCAAGCCGCAGATAAGGGGAGAGACGGAAGATAAACTTCAAAGAAGTTTCGTGCCTGTTATGGAAACTCTTTGGGATCTGCCTTAGACGTTTACCTCTCTTCTGCTTTGGGGGCTGTTTCAGTGCAAATGGCTAAGTTGCCAGACCCTGAAACAGCCTGCGTAAACATGAGATGTAAATGAAGCCTTTGAGACCTGGGCACCAAAAGCGGCCCAAACTGTGTTTGTTGTTTTCCCGAACTCCCTGGTAGCTACTAAAACCCGGGAGGGCTGGTGGCAGGGTCTGGGTTCCAGATACCAGCTAGAAAGGGAGCTCAGTGGGGAGAAGGAATACTTTCTAAGAAGTGCGGCAAGCCTGAGGAACCTTGGTAACTTCCTCCTGGGAGCTTGCTTATCTCCTTTCTGCCTCGCTCTAGAGATTAGCCAGTCAAACCCGTCGGACCACTCTTGAGAAGGAGGCCGACCTCATACCATTATTTCCTTTTTGCAACTCTGACACCCGGAGAGGTTGTACTATTCCCCACAGTCGCAGGAAATGTTAGGTGACCAAGAGGCTCAGGAACGTGTCTTCCAATGTCTATTCTCGTACACTCGCCACACTAGACCACTAGGCATCTCAACATGGTCCTTCTAGAGAATCAGGTTTAGGAGCTCTGCACATGGAGTGAGACAGATCAGAGTTCAAATCCCAGCTCCACCTCTTACATGTGTTACAGGGAACATTTCATGACCCTGTTAAAGCTTCAGTCCCTGCCCCTGTATTTAAACGTAGGGAGAAAACGAGATGATCTCCTTAAAGGCTGAGCACAGGACCCGGCAGAGAGTAATGCCTTAAAAGATGTTAGCTGTTTATATTCCTTCTTATAAGTAATTCAAAGAAGTGCATTTTAGGATTTTAGGGGGCAGAACCTGAACAATTTTTCAGGTCCACCTCTTGGCCTTCTTACCTCCTCTGGAAGCTGTGTGAGACTGCCCTTATTCCCATCTGTCCCTCGGCAAAAGCTGAAGTTTCTGCGGCGTATGAGGGCCTGGCGGTAAATACTTCGCAATAACACCTGGATTGAGATAAGAGGGGTCTTTGATATACCTTTAAATCTAATGGGGAGGGGGGGATGCGAGGTGGTGCATATTTACCAAGAAAAGAAAAATTGGCTCTGTGACAGCTGTGTGCCCTGCTGAGCGAGATTTCTGCGGTGAAGGATGAATTAGTGGGGTCACATTCCACACCCAAGTCCTTGCACTGAAGAGCAGCTAGCTCCTGGGGAACTGGCTTGTTTACTCCGTGGATCCAATGGAGCAGAACCTCACTCCTTGCTTACTGCTCCCAAGAAGGATGCCCAGCCCAGGGACCCAGGAGAAGGCTGTGAAAGAAAAAGCAGAAAAACTCAATGACGCTTGTTAAAAACCGTAAGGCAGAATTTATTCAAGCCCACCGCAGTGGGGTTTTACAGTAGGGGGAATTGGGCTCAACTCAGAATGCAACATGGCCAAGTGGGAATTTGTAGCCAAGGAGGAGGGTGGGGTCAGTAGGTGAAAAATTACTAAGAGGAAACATCAGGGGTAAGGGGGTATCTGGCTAAGCCCAGGTCACAAGATTCTTGCTGAAGGCAGGCCAGGGACACAGACATCACCTGGGGGCAGGGGAGAATGAAGAACCCGAGGGAGGTGAGCAGATTTTGAGGGGTGTGTGTGTGTGTGTGTGTGTGTGTGGTTCTGGTCAAAATGACATAGCAGGGGTTTTGCTAAAACGGGGTTTTACAAGAAAGTGGACAGATGAGCCTAGGAGAAGGCTCAGGAGCCTGACTGAAGTTTGGTCCAGCAAAGAATCTCTGTCAAGGCTGTAGGTCTGACACTCCCCAGTGCCAGCCAGCGCTTGGGGCTTCCTGGAGCCTCTAACCTTTGTGAAGGAAGTCATTGCTGCAGAAAGAATTCAGACAGGTTTACAAACACCCAGATCTGAGTGGGGGAGGAGAAGCAACTGGTGCAGTCAGGGGTCCTTGTCTTACTGAGAGAATTTGCAGTTCAGGAGGAAAGGAAACCTAGGGCAGACAGGAATCGGTCTTCTGACCCTCAGTAGCCTGGAACATCAGTGGGATTTTCTCAAGGAGGCTAAGGCACTTTCTATTATCTTCTTTGTTATGCAACCATCTAGGGGAAGAGCTGGGTTTTTTTGTTGTTGTTGTTGTTTTGTTTTGTTTTGTTTTGTTTTGTTTTGTTTTGTTTTAGAGCTGGGGTTTTTAATCAGCCCCCACAGTCTTTCCAGAGATGGGTCTCTGCCCAGAGAGGCCAAATGGCCAGGCTCAGGTGTGCTGAAAATACAAGCTCAGGGAGGCTGCCTTGCATCTCCACTTGCTGGGGCTTGCCTGTTAACAGAGGGACAGAGGGACAGAACCCCACCTAGTTCCTACTAATCACATTTTTATTATGGAAGAGATGAAGGGTAAGCTCTAGGTATTTGACTCGGGACAGAACCTGGGATGGAGGCTCCCAGCTTAACTCTTTCCTGACCAGCACAAGTTCAGCAGGACCCATGCAAAGATTCCACCTACCCTGTCCTCCTCTTTTCCCACAGACTACTCAGAAGTCTGCAAAACCAGATTATTTTTAGCCTTTGAGGCGAGGCTGATCGACCCCTCACCTCCCCCATTCTTTTGAAATGGAGACTCCTTTTTGCTGCCAGCCCGGCCAGGGTGCCTGGTTCTCTCCTGCGCTGTCAGAGAGCAAAGCAGGCTCAGAGCTGCACCTCAGCAGGGACGGGAGTGCAGAGGCGCCACTGACCTGCCAGGAGGAAGGGTTTAAAGGAACTGAAGCATGAGAGACTATGGACTGTGAGAAACAAACTGAGGGCTTCAGAGGGGAGGGGGGTGGGGGAATGGGATAGGCTGGTGATGGGTAGTAAGGAGGGCACGTATTGCATGGTGCACTGGGTGTTATACGCAACTAATGAATCATCGAACTTTACATCGGAAACCGGGGATGTACTATATAGTGACTAACATAATATAATAAAAAAAACATTAAAAATAAATAAATAAAAAATAAAGGAACTGAAGTCCCGGGGCTTTTAGCTGTCATGCTTTCAGTAGTCAGTCCATTTGTTCATCCAAGCGGATAGGCGGGATCCCGGAGAGCCGCCGGAGGGGAGACAGAGAGACACAGAGAGGGGGTCGGCAGCCGGGTGTTATTTCCAAGGAAGGATTGATTACTCGGGTAAGTACAGTAATACCCTTTCTGTGATTTAAAAAATGCCTCACACCACAGTTCTCATCACTTAGGAAGTGCGTCTTTAAAAAAAATGATCAAGAAATATTTAAACACATGAAAAAATGCAGAGTACATTGTAATTCAGGGGTATGAACTCCTAACACGCCGAATTAACATTTAGCCCTATTGAATTTTATTTAATTTTAAGGAATAAAACATTACAAGTATCCGTTGAAGCCCTCGTGTGCTCGCTCTCCATTTCTCTACCCCATATGAGGGGCTGTGCATCTTTCATTCTGTCATAAGAAGTTTCAAAGCAGTCAGAGAAATAAAAACTTGTAAATTAGCCACTACCATTGAGACATTCCTTTAACTTGTTCTTCTTCTTCAGGTCAGCTACGTCATATCAGTTCCAGTAAAATGTGTGTCTGCTACCAGAAATTGCAATACAACCTCAAGTCAGATTGTTGGTTCTGGAATGAGTCTGAAATGGCCTTAAGCATTACCACTGAGAAAACTAAGGCCCCCCTGTGGTGTCTGTATGCTGACACTGTGCAGACTCAGGTGCAGACGCTGGGAAGGAGGAACCCCAGCACCCCCGGCATAGACCCTAACATAGGAGAGGGGCTCCGCAAACACTTGTTGCATGATTGCCTCTGTTAATGAACATATGAGTAATTAAATCCAGCCCACACTGCACGGATGGTTTGCGCCCTGAACTTCCTCCTAATCAATGAAAATGTGTTAGAAAGGGATTTATCTTGTTACTTATTTGTTACTTCATAAAACTTTCTAACTATAGAAAAGTCTGCTTGGGATCTTTAAACACTTCAGCTGGCCAGTAGGTTTTCATTACTATGCCTGAGAAAGTGTTAGCTAGGAGAAGTATACGCACACATACACACGCGTGAGCATGCCTAAGGAAAGAAATTAGAACCTACAATCAAACAGTGTTTAGCACAGTCCAATAAAATGCCCAGAAGCTAGTTGCCCTGGGACGGTACATCCTATTTGTTTATTGGCTGTCTACTATGTGCTAGGAAATAAAGAATGGATACACCACAGCCCTACAGGAGCACGGGGGATTGGGAGCACACATTTTTCACCCGGTGTGGCATTTATGAACTTACTGCCTCGGCTGAGGGGCACAGTTGGTGGCCGCAGGGAGATTTAAAAACTCCCAGACATGCCAGCTCATTGGTTGGGACTCAAAGCCAGGTTTCAGTAACACCAAGCTCTAACTTAGCCCAGATTGCTTCCCAGAGTGCTCAAGGGGTGGCATCAATTTCTCCCCAGGAATCCAGGCTGGACAGGGGGCAGGTGGAGGGAGGCCCAGGGTGGTGAGGTGTGGGGCAGAGAGCTATCAAGACCACGTGGGGAGGGGCCTGATGCTGGGACTCTTGGCTGGATGGTCATAATACGATCTACGGCCGACTGCCGGTCAGGCGCTGCCTTACTCGTTGAATCCTTGCAACAAACCTGTGAGGTAGGCACTATTAAATCCTCATGTACGGAGGAGGAAACCAAGGCTCAGAAAGCTTACGTAACTTGTCCAAGGTCACACAAAAGGAAGTAGCAGAGCTGAAGTTCTTTCCCAGGCCAGGGACGCCACAGCTCTTAATTAATTAATTTTTAAAAATTGAAGTGTAATTTACTTACAGTAAAATTCACTCTTTTTAGTGGCGTACAATTCTATGAGCACTGACAAATGCGCACAGCTGTATGACCACCACCACATCAACAGACACAGCAGCGCCATTATCCTCAAAAATTCCCTTGTGCCTCTTTGTAGCCAGTCCTCTCCTTCCATTCACCAGAAGCCCGGGGCATCCAGGGATCTGTTGTCTGTTTTGCCATTTCCAGAATGACCTATAAATGGAATCATATAGCCTTTTGAGACTTTTCACTTAGCAAAATGCATGTGCGATTTCTTCTGCTGTTGCTGCGTACATCTGTTGTTTGTTCCTTTTTCTGGACCAGCCCTGTTACATTGTATGGATGTACCACTCTTTGTTTCCATCTGCTAACTGAAGGGCATTTGGGTGGGGCCCAGTTTGGGGCCATTATGAGTAAGTGTGCATAAACATTTGTGTACAGGTTTTTGTGTGAACTAAGTCTTCATTTCTCTTGGGTAAATACCTAGGAATGGGCTTGGGTAGCTCGTGCTTCTAACCAGGCTCCAAGGTGTTCAGGAGCTGGATCTTCAGAGGTGTTCACAGCCCCTCTTTTGGGGGTGAGTGCATGAAGAAAAAAATGTATATATGTATTTTGGATTCACAACCTTTCAGAAAACTGAGAAGTAATTGGTTTTGTTCTAGTCTTCACATTTTTTAATATAGGAAAAATGATGTTATCATCATAACAATTAAAGTCTTAAGCTTAAAACGTGATTTTTGATTCATGACAGGTGCTAAAAACTAGACATTACTCTTTTTTACGACTTGTAATCTTAGTTCTCACACCCAAATAAAAGTCCACCTTTTCCCCGACGATGTGTACGTTATTAGGTGTTTCGTGTGGCACTGTGAAAGCGATTACAGGAGAAGGTGCAAGTGAGGTTTTTCTTTCCCTCCTCCTTAGAAGTCTGCTCTTTCCTCTCAGCTTTATTTTAACTCCAATTCCATTCTCCTCCACCTCCCTAGTCCCCTCCCTTATTCTTACCCATCATCTGCTTTGGGAGAGGGAGCTAGGTTCTCAAATGGAAGCCTCCTTGCTATATTTGGTTAAAATCTCTCTATCAAGTCGAGGGCACTTAGACATCAGCTAAGCCACGTCACCTCACTTTGTGTCCTGATGTGTGCATGTAAAGCAGTGTGTGAAACCTCCCACTTCGAAAGAAACTGTTCTTCCCGTTTTTACATGGTGAGTCACTGGCTCTCCCACAGGATGGGTTTTAGTGAATTGACAAAATGAAATAGGACTCAGTGAAAAGATTTCACCTGCCATGCCTCTCTCGTGTAGGTAGAGGGATCATTTTCTCCTTCTTTGGGCTGGATGTATCGAGAACCTCTCTCAGAGTTCATGCTTGACTGGTTCCATATTCAACATAAGCATAAGCAAAGATCGAGAAAACCCTCATTGCTGTGCTCTGTTGGGCTCATTTTCAGAAAACGAGTGTGTTATCTTTTGAGGTTTCTGAGTGCTTGAGCCTGTGTTCTCCTGAAAGCAGAGCCTGACAGGAATGCTTCTGTGAGTCGTCTTATTTCAGAGTGAAACAGGGAAGGAGGAAGAGCCAATAAAAGGACGTGTTATTGAACTGGCCACCTTCTGAGAAGCTTTATGAAATGCATCTCAGGAACATAGGGAGATGAGGAAGAGGAAATGGTGACGCATTTCTGCTTCTGCTCTCAGCCCCCCAGTGGGCAAGGGCAGTCCCACGGGCATCAGTACCCATGCGCTGGCCTGGTCTGCGGCAGAGTGTGGGGAAAGCCGTGGATAAGATCCCCACACGGGCCCACTGGCTACACATTGTCATTTCAACAGCTGCTGGTGTTTGTTGGGTTTCAGCCTGTTGCTGAGTAAACGGCAAAGCTCTTCGGAAACTCCTAGGACCTGGATCCAGCCTTTTTCTTCCTATAGCGGTGGCTGTGAAACTCTAGTTGCCTCATGTGAGCTGGCATGAGTGGTGGCTGTAGAATTTCTGTTTGGAAGAGGCTGAGGGCAGCTGCTGGTTGGGGCTTGGTAGTAGGTCTTGAAGCTGTGTTTGCAGAGCAGACACTGCTTTACTTAGTATGTTAATTTGGTGGTGGTTGAAGGATAGTGGGGGCTCTTAGCTCTGGGCACAGACACCAAGGGTGAGGTCCTTTTGAGCCAGTTCTGCCCATGGTAGCCCAGAGTCTTCCAGGCTTTCCATGCCTAATCTCTCCCAAATTGTGCAGGGTGCTTGGCTGGGCTCTTTCCATTTCTCCTGTGTGCCAATCTGGCCTGCCCACTCCCTCACTAGGGAGAAGTTGAAGGTGAGCAAAGAAGCAATCCTCTCCCAGAACAGGAGCTGTAAATGAGGTCTTGGTTGCCAAGCCTTCAGGGAAATATCTTCACTCCCCAAAGTCTGTGTGACTCCTGGACTCCAGGCGGTGTGATCCAAGCACAACAGAGAGAGCTGGCAGTTACGCAGTGTCCTCTGGTGCCAAGTTTTCGGAGCAGGAGCCATGGCCGTCACACTTACTCAATCAGCCCTTAGACCTGAAGGAAAGGTGACCTCTTTAGCATGTGATCTGTATTCCTTTATGCATGTCTTAGCTTGAAAAGCAGTTGCGAATGACCATGCATCTGTAATCCTCTGCAGTTGTCTCTTAAACCTTGGTTTTGCTCCTGGTAAACATTACCTTTTCTTCCCCAGTTAGCTTTGATTTGGAGGAGGGGACAGGGCACAGTGATGAAGCTAATTGTCTGGAATCCCCTTGCTTTGTGGCTTTGCTGACCTGTCTTTGCCATGTCATTCTCCCTGCCTGTCCCTGCTTCTAGCCATCCAGAACCTGTCCTTGAAGCCCCGCCTCCTCCCAGGGGTCTGTCTGCTCCAGCTCCCAGAGCTCGTCTTTGAAAACCCAGCACGTTTTTGTTCAACTCACTTAGCTATGCATCACTTCTGCCTAATGACAGCTCTAGTCTTGTCATTTATCTTTTCAGCTACTTCTGTCTTATCTTTGTCTCCCTCACCCGCAGCAGACTGTAAGCTCCTTGAATTTGCTATATTTATTTTTGATTTAATAACAGTTTGTTTTTCAAAACGTACAGTTGGTGGGACCTGTGTGTGCATCTTCCCCGGCAGCTGGGGCATCTCCACCCTTAGTGTTTCTGGTTCAAGGGATTTGAGCTCATGCCTTGAAACTGCTTCAATGAATCCTTTACTGAGGAGCTCCTGAAGGGCTGCCCTGGCCAGGGAACCCCAAATCTTCAGTCTCTACAAGACAACAGCTGGGGTTATAAGCTTATAGTTGGGAACTTCCTTACAGAGTTTGTCATATGTCACTTTGTCAAACAAGACCAGGTCATTGAGCTTGTGCTGAACTTTGCCTTTGGACCACTTCTTCTTTTTGGCCTTGCCCCCAGATTTGTTCAGTGGGTCTTTGTCTTTCTTGGGCGACTTTCCAGGATCTTGTTTCTTGTCGTCCCTGCAGCATAGTGAAGCTCGGAGAGCAGCTGCTCTCATTGCAGGCTCACTAAGATGTCGGACAAAAAAGCTCCTTGAATTTACATTTCTCTGCACCCTGCACAGGGCGTAGTCCAGTGTCTTGGATACAGTAGCAATCAATAATGCTTTTTGAATCAATAAATGAATAGAGGGGGCGCCTGGGTGGCAGAGCGGTTGAGCATCTGCCTTCGGCTCAGGGCGTGATCCCGGCGATCTGGGATCGAGTCCCACATCAGGCTCCCCCGCTATGAGCCTGCTTCTTCCTCTCCCACTCCCCCTGCTGTGTTCCCTCTCTCTCTGGCTGTCTCTATCTCTGTCGAATAAATAAATAAAATCATTAAAAAAAATAAATGAATAGAAAAAAGACTCGTGAAGATTTGGGGAAGGACACTCTTATGGCCTCTATCTCTACTGGATCTTAAATATGTTCGAGAAATTAGGTGGTCTGGAGCCCTATCTCCGGCATCCAAATAATGAGCACTTTGTACCAATCTTGTCAGGTTTGCTTGCTAGCATCTTTATTGCTTCCACAAACATTTATTAAATACTATTGCTAATGACAGTCATTAATGGCATAGGCTATGGAGAGAGGGCACCTTGGTTCAAAACCCAGCTCCTTCTTCTAGGCTGCATGACCCTGGACAAGTGACTTAAGCTCTCTGAGCTTTATTTTCCTAATTTGTAAAATGGGAATAATGATAGTGCTGGACTCTATTGAGATGAGGTAATGTATATAAAACATTTGGCAGGGACCAAATGGAGAGTGCTCAGAGGAATAAGATTTGGTGCCTGTCTGTGGCACCGACAGAGAAATGCACGCTAATGCAACTGTGTGTCTTGAGTGCCCAGAAGCCAACCAGGAAACATGGATTTGAGTGCAAGTACTTTGTTTGGGAAGAGATGCCAGGAAGCTCTGGGAGGGGAGTGTGGAAGAGAGATAATCCACGATGCCTTAAGGAACAGGTTACCACTATGGGCACCTGGGGCTCAGTCCTGCCCGGACCTCTGGGAGACAGCAGAAAGCAAAACTCAGAGCTGTTCCCCCTCCTCCCAAGGGCAAGAAATTCGGGGCATTTTTCACCATCTCCTGTTACTCATTGCTTGAGGGTTGCTCCCAAAGGCTGACCTCTCCTGCACTTCCACACGAAACTCTCAGACCAAGAGTGAAAGGTGCCCACAGAATACAGGGTCAGAGTCCCCACTGGACAACATGTGGGGACTGTCGGTGGGGTATGGATGATAATGCTTGCTATGAGTTATTCCCGTCATCCATATGAGCTGGTGGAGAAACATAGTCACCCTTAAAGTTGTCCAAGGGGAGGATTTAGCTGTAGGGCAAATGCCTCTGAAGAGAACCCTGTGGCCTCTACAGGGGATGTTGTGATGGGTGGCTTTGGAAATGCAGAGACTGCTGCCCAGGGTCTTGGCGAGAAAAGCTCCGGGCTAATTGTCTCCTAGGAGTGTGTGGCCCTGCTACGTTAGTACACGGCAGAGATAGGACAGAGCAAGCTCCAGCATTCAGAGAGGCCCGTGCTGCTTCAGGCGCCTCCTCCTACTTTTTAAACCAGAGACAGCAGAGGAAAAGGAGGCAAATGCACAAAAAGCACCACAAATTTGGGAAAAAAGGTGTTATAGTTTTGCCTTTGTATGTTCTTCATTACATTGTTTCTTCTCCCTGCCACAACTGTCTCCAGAATTTATGGTCTGAAAAAAAAACAGCTTGTGAGCAGAGCTGGAGAGAATTCAAGAAGTATCCCTTAGTCCACAGGCAGTTTTAGAGGGTCCCTTGGGGGCTCGCAGCAAGGCTGGCTCATCAGCAAAGCCAGACTAGGAGGTACAAGACAGGGTGACTTGGAGGTACCCCTGGCCACCCCATATTCCCATATTTTAGCCCTCTTAGTCCATTTAAAGCTGTAAGAGTGGGGGCTGAGCCTGGGTGGCTCAGTCAGTTAAGTGTCTGCCTTCAGCTCAGGTCATGATCCCAGGGTCCTGGGATCAAGCCCCACATGGGGCTTCTTGCTCAGCAGGGAGTCTCCTTCCTCTCCCTCTGCCTCTGCCCCTACCCCTGCTCCGCTCTCTCTCACTCACTCTCTCAAATAAGTAAAATCTTGAAAAGAAAAAAAGCTGTAATAGTAATTTGATGCCCGCCGTTTTGAATTTTTATATTCATCATTGTCTCTGTCAGAACATGAACTGGGGTGAATAGGGTTCCCCCCAAAATTCATGTCCACTCAGAACCTCAGAATGTGACCATATTTGGGACTGGGGTCTTTGAGGGTGTAATTAGTCAAGATGAGGTCACACAGAATTAGGGTAGGCCCTAAATCCAGTATGACTGGTGTCCCGTAAGAAGAAGGAAATTTGGACACAGAGATGCAGATATGCAGGGAAGAAGGCCACCGGTCGACAGAGGCAGAGATCGCAGAGGTGCAGGCGCAAGCCAAGGAACACTAAGGACATGGGGAAGAGGCAAGAAAGGAATCTCCCCTGGAACCATCAGAGGGAGCACAGCCCTGCTGACACCTTGACTTCTGACTGGTAGCCTCCAGAACTATGTGACAATACATTTCCGTTGTTTTAAGCCACCCAGTTTGTGTCACTTGTTACAGCAACTCTGGGAAACTGAAGTAGACTATAGACCATAAGCCACTCAAGGGCAGGGATGATGTCTTACCTACCTGGGCCTCCCTGCAGCGTTTAGTTCAAAGCATGTTGTTTGACTCAAGATGTTAAAGGGAACTTCTTGAAGAGTATACATTACCAGGTGTGGCCCTTTCCATTCTGGCTGCTGTCACAGCTGTAAAAATTAGCTGATCAGATGGGGAGAGTAGGACCTAGGGGTTTGGGGTGCTGGGCAGTTGCCTCTTGGGAGGACTGGACAGTGCTAGGGAAAGGAAACAGTGAAGAGAGAGTTGAAAGTGAGCCAAAACTTCTTTCATGTGCTTCCCAGTTTGGGCTAGGGCTGGCCTGATTTCAGGGCCCTCACATCTAATTGTATGCATTCAGAAAGGCTCAGATACTCTTTCTGGGAGTGGGGCAAATCCTCAGGAATCTAAGGTCCTGACCGTGGATTCCTCCAGCTGAACTCCGGAGGGCTGGGGTATCACCAGGGGTGGGGAAAAGGGGATGGTGGTTTGGAGTTGAAGTCAACTTTCGCAAATAGCCCATTGTTCTCTTTCATCCTTCTGTGAAAGAGGATCAGAAGTTCACTGCATGGCTCTAAGGAAGTTCCTGGCAGCTCTGTTTATAATAGCAAGATTTTGGAAATGACCCAAATGTCTGACAATGGATGATTGGTTACATAAAGTATGGTTTAGACAGACACTGGAATTCTATTCAGCCATTAAAACTGATGTCATGGATGACTGTTTATTGACATGACAAGAAGATACCATATATAGAAAACACACATATACATATATATTTTACGCATATGAAATACATATGACATATGTATGCAGCATAGGAAAAGATTCATAAGAAAGTAAGACCAAGGTTTTTGACAGGAGCTTTCTCTTGCTGGTGAGATTGTGGGTGATTTTCTCTTCAACAATGGGCACATATTTGTAATATACAACTAAACTTGTTTCTCGTTTGTTTGTTTATTTAAAGATTTTATTTATTTCAGAGAGAGCAAGCGCAAGCATAAGCGGGGGAGGGAGGCAGAGGGAGAAGCAGACTCCCCGCTGAGCAGGGAGCCTCACTCGGGGCTCTATCCCAGGACCCCGGGATCATGACCTAAGCTGAAGGCAGACATTTAACCGACTGAGCCACCCAGGCGCCCCTGTTTTTCATTTTAAAAAATGTTCCTACAGTGTTCTATAGGTTGAGCCATGAGCTTCCTCCTTCCTTCTCGTCCATCAGAATTCACTTTTCTGCCTTTTTTTTTTTTTTTTTGCACAGGTTTGGTTTCTCTCTCTCAATGAGTCAACAGAGAGCCATGACAGGCAGATGGGCAGTCTTGCCGCGGCTTCTGGCATCCCCTTGGGAATCACCTCTTTGGTACTGAGATCAGCTGAGATCACCTGTGATGGTCCTTCCACTTTGTGCAGGAGAGCATAGGCTTCCCTGACTTCAGCTACCACAGACCATTCAATGTTGTGTCAGCCTCTCATTCCCTCTGTTAAATCTTGTCTTGCTTGAAATCCCAGATCTCACACCATGTCTCTAAATATGGATTTCAAAAAGTTATAATGTTCTATTCTAGTTCAACTCAGCCAGCATTTATTTTACTGCTGACTTTGTGCCAGGCCTGACCACCAAGAAGAGGGTCTACTCTTGAGAAGGGACTGTGGCTGATGGGGCACCTGTCAGGTGCCAGACATTTTGCTGAGGACTTTACATAGTCTCTCCATTTAATTGGTTTAGTAACCCTTTGGGTAAGCACTAGTATTTTTGTGGTACAGATGAAAAATTAAGGTTTGGCAAGTCCTCAGTAACTGTTTAACTGTCAAGACAGAATTTAAATCCAGTTCTGTCTGACTCTACTACTACTACTATTACGAAGACTATGACCACTGTTACTACTGCTGCTGCTGCTGCTGCTACTACTACTACTAATTTACTCCACCACTACTTATTCTAACTACTACTACTACTACTACTACTACTACTACTACTACTACTGCTACTACTGCTACTACTACTACTTTATTCTTACTACTCCTGCTACTACTACAGCTATGACTACTGTTACGGCCATTGTTACCACTACCACCACCACCACTACTACTGTTAGCACTGCCACTCCTCCTCTAGACACCTTACAGTCCAAAGTAGTTTCCATTATGCAGTGCTCAGCTAGCAATATGTTATAGTTTACTTAACTAGTCCTTATTTTGAACAACTAGGTACTTTGAAGTATTTCCACTATTATAACAAGACACTGTTATTGTATATACAGAGCTTGAGCTGACCTTTAAAAAAAGGTCTTAAATATTCATATACATTATGTGTGTGTGAGAAAAAAGACTGGAAGAAAATACAATAAACATTTGACAACAATTATGTATAGGGAGTGGGACTGGGCATGGGAAGCTGAGGGAAAATAACTTTTCAGTTTGAAAAAGTAGACTTTAATTTAAGAGCAGTTTTAGGTTAACAACAAAACTGCAGGGAAGGTGCAGAGATTTCCCATATATCCCCAGCCCCACGCCACTCCAGTCTCCTCTACCATCAACATCCCCCACCAGAGTGCTCCATTCATTACAGTCAATGAACCCACATTGGAAGGATATCTTAGTTGCTTCCAAGTTTTGGCAAGGACATCTTGGTTTGCTTCCAAGTTTTGAATAAAGCTGCTATAAACATCCATCTGCAGGTTTTTGTGTGGACATGTTTTCAACTCATTTAGGTAAATACCAAGGAGCACAATTGCTGGGTTGTATGGTAAGAATATAGTTTTGTAGGAAGGTGCCAAACTGTCTTCCAAAGTCTTTGCATTTTGCATTCCTACCAGCAACAAATGAGAGTTTCCATTGCTCCAGATCTCTGCCAGCATTTGGTGCCGTTAGCATTTTGGATCTGACCATTCTAATAGGTATGTAGTGGTATCTCATTACTGTTTTAATTTGCAATTCCCTAATGACTTATGCCTATTTTCCATCTGTATATCTTCTTTGGTGAGGTGTCTGTTCAGGTGTTTTGCCCATTCTAAATCAGGTTGTTCATTTTCTTATTGTTGAGTCGTAAGAATTCTTTGTGTATTTTGGACAACAGTCCTTTATTAGGTGTGATTTTCACAAAAATTTTCTCCCAGTCTGTGGCTTGTCTTCTCATTTTCTTGAGCAATTTCACTTTTTACTTTACACATTTAGTTTTGTGTGTTTTTTTTTTTTTTTTGAGAGAGTATGTGTGCATGTGCGTTGGGGGTGGGGTGAAGAGCCAGGGGTGGGGGGAGCTGGGTGGAGAGGCAAAGAGAGAGGGAGAGAGAGAATCTCAAGCAGGATCCAGGCTCAGTGCAGAGCCCAACATGGGGCTTGATCTCACGACCCCGAGATCATGACCTGAGCTGGAATCAAGAGACACTTAACCAACTGAGCCACCCAGGCACCCCTACACATTTCATTTTGCTTAATTCTTTTCCCCAAATGGTGTGCAGTGTTTTTTGTGATAAAATTTTTTTTTTAAACATTGCCTTCCAATGCATTCAGAAGCATATAAATAAGCTAGGATTTATCCATAATACAACTGCTTTTAGAAGGATTCCTGGGCAAAATAAAACATTCCCCCTAACTAGAGAGCCAACATTCTGTCCTGGCCCTGTGAGGAAAGAGTAGTAAGCATGGTGAGTATCTCCCACTGGAGATAATGAGCTTTTTAACAGCTTCTATGTGGTTATGACTGTGTCATGTATTTCAGAGGTTTATGACTATATTATGCATTTATATGTCTGATAGGGGCTTGGATAAACAGGAGAGTCTCTGCCTCCCTGAAAATAAATCCTAATGAATTGGATTCCCTTTAGCTAAAGGAAGAGTCTGAAACCAGCAGCATCAGCTCAAGAGAGCAGAGAAACGTTTAGAAAGAGAGCATACTGGAGGCAGAATAAGACTTTTGGCAGAAGATAGGCTTTTTTTGGCTTATGAGTTTCTGTGGCCCTTGTAGGAGTAGGCTCCACATTTATGGTCAAAGGCCTTGGGTCTCAGACCATCCCCACTATAAACCAACTGTGGGACTTAAAGTGCTAAGCTTTTTGAGCCACAGTTTCCTTATTTTGGAACATTCAGATAACAATAGTAATTATCTCACGGGTTGTTATGGGAATGAAATGATGCTTCACTTTCAAAGTGCTTTTGTAAAGAATGACGTGCTTGTTCTAACATGAGATCCAAGCATTCCTTGGGTATTTAGACAGACTGTTTGAACGTCTACTGTGTGCCAAGCCCTGGGCTTGCAAGGGGGATTAATGCCTGGTGCTTACTCTCAAGAACCCGTCAGACAACATGACAGGTCAGATATGTGAAAGAACCATCCCAATACTGTTGCACTGGAATTTATACCATATAACTTGCTTCTCAAAAATATAGGGCCACCTGTGTTGTTCATTATTACAAGAATGTTCTTCTCATCTTGCAGGGTAGATTGTGGGCTCCCTGAGGGTAGGGCCATGGCTTTTACCTCCACAGCAACTTATATAGTATTGAGTGAATAATATCTATTACCATGTATGGAAGGCTCTCCCTGGACTAGGCTTTATGTTAAGACCTTTGAGATATATATTTAGATATATCTAATGTATCTTTAAAAAACTCTAAGAGGTATGTAATACTACAATTTCAACTTTACAATGAGGAAACGGAGGCAAGAACAGTTAAATAATTTGCATGGGGTCTCTCAGCTGCTGGGTGGTCAGAATTTGAGCCTTGAGTTATTGGACTTCACAATGCATATTCTTAACTACTTTGCTAGGAGCTCTGGAAATTCGTTCGCTGGTTGCTAAACTCATCTCAGGGCCTAATGTAGAGAACTTCATGTTGAATTTAAGAGGAAGCATGAGGTAAGGGGCGCCTGGGTGGTTCAGTTAGTTAAGCGTCCGACTCTTGGTTTCGGCTCAGGTCATGATCTCATGGGTCATGAGATGGAGCCCTGTGTTGGGCTCCACACTCAGTGGGGAATCTGCTGGAAGATTCTCTCCCTCTGCCCCTTCCCCCCCACTCTCTCTCTCTCGTATAAACAAATAATATATTTTTTTTTTTTAAAGAGGAAGCGTGAGGTGAAGTGTAAGGGAGTTCAGACAGGTGAGAGGGGGCCTTTGGGTGCTTGTCCCTGGGGGAACATTCCTGTGGTTGGGGACCACATGCATATTTCTGGTCCTGCTTTGTGAGAGCGGAGAATGTTTTCTGGCTCCCATTAAGCAGCAGCCTATTACAGATATTGTGGGTTCCCCACATGAGGACAGATCAGTAAGGATGAGGACACAGTGTGCTCATAGGGTAACATGCAGAGTAGAAACCAGGGGCCAGGTGGGTCGGGGTGGGGGTCATCTGGGAGCTTACACAGAGACCAAGAGATAAAGAGGAGATGAAAGTAGAAGCTGGGAAGGGGCGATGCTGGGAGGAAAAGTAAGGCAAATTAGTGGACAAATGGAGCCATGATTGGAAGTTTGGGTCTTCACGGTTCTTGCTCTTTTAAATGAATGTAATTAGCTAAATCAGTTAGATTCCGGGAAACAGCACCTGGAGAGGGATTGTCAACAGCAGGGAGAAATGCTACCACCCTTGGGCCTGAAGCAGCAGAGGGACAATAGCAGATACTGAAACCCCGAGAACTTGAGCTGTAGGGCATCCCCTGGACAGGAGCTGTGGCCTCGGTAGAGAAACACAGCCTCTGCCAATCTGCAGCTTGGCAGGAAGTGAATGAGGGGGAATAACACTCCAACTTCTCTCTCTTATATTCTCTTATTTCCTGCCACTCACAGAGGCTTCACCCAACCAGACGCCAGAGAGCAAGAGAGCCAGCTCATGCTATTTATAGTGATCAGCAAACTGAACATAGAGCAGAGAAAGATGGATCTGGAGGGGCAAATGGAGAATATTCAGTGCATCTACCCACAGAAGTGCTTCGAAGCTATTCTAAAAACAACCAAGAAGTATCTAAATTAGGGGAAGTATCTAAATTAACTGTGGTACGTCCACACTAGGGAACACTATACAGCAGCTGCAAAAATAGATCAATAAGTATCGATATGGATGGATCACTGAGACATATTGTTGAATGGTGAAGCAAACTGTAGAAAGATGCTTAAGTAGGATGGCATGTTTGTCACACACACACACACTACCGTAAGTCTATTAAATAGCCCAAGTCCATTGTCTAATATGGTGTGGTGTGTGTAAGTTTATGTGTATTTTCCTAAAGTCTGGAATAATAATAGTGGTTTGCACTGGGGGTGGGGTGGGAGGAGGTTCAAATTGGGGGAGACAGAGGACCTCAGTAGTGGTAGACACTGTTGGTTGCCTCATAGCAGCTGTTTCCCACCCCCCTACTTCCCAATTCTTCCATACTAATAATTCAAATTTTGTTCGGGTATCAAAGGGCAGTATTTGCTAGGGAAGGAAGGTCCCAGCATCGAATCATGATCTAAGCCACGTGTAGTTATGCCACTCCTCTTTGCCAATGATTTGCCTACAGGTAGGTATGTGACTTAGGCTGCTGGTGACTTATAGGAAGTATTTGTTTGTTCTAATAACAGAGTGTAGTGGACGGAGAGTTCTGCCTCTCCCCTTCCTGTTTGTCTTGGGTGATACTGTTTGAAAATGTGATGCTTGGAGCTATGACGATCATCTTATGACCACGAGAGAAAGGCCAGGACAACTGTAGAGACATCAGTCCAGCAGCCTGACACTGTCTCCTGTTGTAAGGCAGATAGTATTCCACATCAAGCTTCTTGTTACCTGAGATATTAAAATGCCTGTATTGCTTGAACCACTGTTAGCCAAGCATTCTGCTGCAATTAAATACATCCAAACTAATACAGCAGCTTAATCTGAAATAATTTAAGTATTTTCTCAGGAGAATGTATTCCTGTGCTACTTGTGTTAATTAAACCTTTTTTTGGTAAAGCTACCTCAGGCACTTACCCTTCATTTCCAGAACTGACCTGGTTCCCCTTCTGCTGGCTACCCGAGGCTCTGTCTACCTTTCAGGAGCCTTGTGTGCCTCTGACTCTGCACTATGTGCTGAGCTGCTTCTACTGATGACTTGGGTGGACAAGACTTTGGGAATATATGCCCCATCCCTCCTGGGGCTGCTCTATCTCCTCCCTGCCTCAGGCGGGGGGATCCACTATCTGGGGCTGCCCTTCCCACAGCATTCTCTGCGGGGGAGGGGGGGCGGGGAGGTGCAGGCCCTGGGTAACAGAAAAGGTCTAGGAAGCCTGGAGAGAGGCAGAGTCGGAGAGGCCAGGAGATTCAGGCCCGACGCAAAGGGCACCAGTGTCTGGGTGGGATTCCTATGTTCTGCCCCTCCACATGGCCTCTGAATATTATAAAGAAGCTCCTTCTAGATTTATCCAGGGAGGTTGTGCAGCTCCTGAGATTCCTGAGGATGCTTTTAAATCATTAGTACTCATTGCTTCTAAGAGAGGTCCTGCACACTGGATTTTATCCCCACAGCGATGGGGGCTTGTGAAATAAAGAGGAGGCTCGGTGGTTTAGGCAGGTTTGCATTTGTGAAAGGCCACCCTGGAGGCCGAAGACTGTTGGGAGGCCCTTGTGATAGGCTGAGGGAGAGAAGCTGAGGTTTTATTTGGGGCCCAGGATGGGGTGCAGTGGAGGGAACTGGCGTGAGTTCCCCCTTCCCTTCACAATGAATGGTGCTCTACAGATGGTGGCAGGGCAGGCTTTCTGCATTCTTCAAAGCAAGGGCAGAGGGATCTTTGGGATGCTATTTCCAAGGGCATTTCAGGGAGCTCTCTCTAGTAAGAGTTTCCCTTGTGGCATTGGGCAGTCAGTCCCACGTGAATCTAATCATTTCGTTGCAGCAGGGGAGAACAGGACTTCAGTTGTTCCTTTGCTACTTGAGCTGGGCAACCCTACACCAGTGGTAGGTACCAGTTTCCTCCCATCCTCTCCACCTGCCCTCTTTCTGTTTGCTTTCTTTCCAAACCTACAGAGGACTTCATGCAAATTTGCAGGAAATACACCTGGAGTTAGAAGGGGAAAGGAGAGGATAAAGAAATGCCAGCTTCTGCCTCAGATGCCCGCTGCTTTATTATGCATGCTTCCCTCTTTCTGTTTTTTGGAAAGGCTGAAAATAAACCCTTTTGTAATACAGACTTGTAATTCACACTTCCCTGACAAGTTACTCAAACTGCAGCCACAGCTGCTTAAAGAGGGGTTTGACGCAAGCCTCATTCAGCAGGCTTATTCTAATCCAGAACGTTCCAGTGCAGCTCGCAACTCATCTTGCTACTTCCAAGCTAGTCAAGGGGCCCTGGAGGGAATCCGGGAATCCTGGGCCAGAACTCACCACCAGCGTCTCCACCACGAATTCAGACTTTTGAATCTGCTGAGTCTTCCAGGCTTTTTATTCAACTCACTTATCAAGTCATGTTGCGGAATCCTTGACAGCCTCACCTGGAAGGGTTCATGGAAATCTGTTAGCTCACAAACTTTATTCTGCAGGCCAGAGAAATGAGCTCCCTGCTTAAAATGACCAGACCAGTCAGCGGAGCAGCAGGGAATATAACCCGGAACTCAGAGGACTCCCAGTCCACATGCTTCCCACTAAGCCATACTTTATTAATTTCTTGGATTTTATTTCTTCCATTTAAGTTTTCGTTAGGGAAAAATTTCAAACGTACACAAAGCAGAGAGCCGAGTGCAGTGGTCCCGGCACCCGCAGTTTCAGTTTGCCGGGTCAACTACAGTGGGAAGCAGATATTCTTCCCGATGGGTCATTAGAAGGTCAATAGGAGTAGCTTAGCGCTAACCCACGCGCCTGCGCCATTCACGTCTTGCGCGCCGTCACCCACGTCATCCACGTCACCCACGTCATCTGACGTCTCCCACGGCACACGTCATCACGTGAGGTCCCGTCACCCCATCACGTGATAATTTCATCCTCTCGCTTGGTCAGAAGCACTCGGGTGAGTACAGTATAGTGAGATATTTTGAGAGAGGGAGACCACATTCTCATAACTTTTATTACAGTATATTGTTATAACTATTCTATTTTATTATTAGTTTTTATTGTTAATCTCTTACTGTGTCTATTTTATAAATTAAGTTTTATCATAGGTATGTATGACTAAGGGTGAGTACAATCTGTAGTTTTAGGCATACACTGGGGGACTTAATACATCTTCCGTTGGATAAGGGGGGGCTGCTGTACATGAATACGTGTGTACCCACCACTCAATTTCTAGAATTTTCCTTGTTCTGACCTTTTTTTCTTTTTCTTTCTTTCTTTCTTTCTTTCTTTCTTTCTTTCTTTCTTTCTTTCTTTCTTTCTTTCTTTTTTTTAAGATTTTATTTATTAGAGTAGAGAGAGTGTGGCGTGGGGGAGTGGAGAGGGGCAGAGTGAGAGGGAAAAGCAGGCTCCCTGCTGAGCAGGGAGCCTGATTGGACTGGGGGCTCATCCCAGGACCCTGGGATCATGACCTGAGCCAAAAACAAGATGCTTAACTGACTGAGCCACCCAGGCGCCCCTGTTCTGATGTTCTTTGCTTGATCTATTCCCCGCCTTTCCCCTTTGCAACCAGACAGACTTCATACCACTTTATCTATTAATACAGCAATATGTATCTCCAACAAAGCTTTAAAAAATAATATAACTGCAGTACTATTATCACACTCACAAAATTAACAATATTTCTTGGTGTCATAATACCTAACGTGCTTAATTTCTCCAGTTGTATCAAAAATGTTTTTTTTTTTTTTTGTAGTTTAAATCAAGATCCAAACAAGTCCACACATTGCATTTGTTGATTTTTAAAAAGGGGTTTTTAAACTGTTAAATAGTCCCTCTTCCGGTACATCCCCCATGCTTTATGTGTGTTGAGAGAACTGGGTCATCTGTCCTTTAGGGTTTCCCACATTCTGAATTTGGCATATTTCTTTATCCCATTGCTTGTGAATTGGTACTTAGCTGTAGAGCAGTGGTTCTTGACATGGGGGAGATCCCCCACCCCCGTTCACCTCAAGGACATTTGGCAATATGTGGAGACTTTTTTGGTTGTCACAACTGGGTGATACTATTAGCATCTGGTGGGTAGAGGCTAGGGATATTGCTAAACATCCTACACACATGAGAAAGAACTATCTGTTCCAAGATGTGGATTTTGAGAAACCCAGATGAGAGACTTGATTAGATTCAAGTTCTTTTCTGTTTCTATTTTCTGGCAAGGATATTTCATAGGTGGTACTGTGTATTTCCTATTGGATCACAGGAGAAGGACACCATGTCTCATGCTAATGTTAATGTTAAGGTTGATCAGTGGGTTTAAGAGGTGTCAGCCTGACACATCCATTATGAAGTTAGCCAAACTGAGACATTTGGTAAGTAAACAAGCACTATTAATAGATGAAAACTGGGAATGTCTCTGGCAAACAGGGACATGTGTCATCCTATCCACTGACTTTTCAAGAGCTTTATTCATCTCTAATTGATTTGCTTTCACTCCCCCATCCCACAATTTTTACAAAAGTTACATAGGCAAAAATTTAAAGAGTCACACAATCCTTATTGCTACAGCAGTTCCTTTGTCCCTCCCTATTTTCCCTTCCCAAGAGGAAACTACTTCTACTAAAAAGTAGAGCTGGTTCTTTTAATATTTATCTTTGCATGTCCTAATAATGGACTTAAATTGTTACTTCTTGAGCAGTTTAAGTTTTTTCTAATGACTTCTCCCTAAAGAATATGATAATTTCTCTATTTTCTGATAATGCTCCCTAGCCCCTTGTTCAAGCACCTTTTCTATCCCTTCATGTGTTCAGAACAAATTCTAATTTTGTTTGTCTGCTCATGTTTAAGAGTGGGATATTAAAAAGCCAACCCAAAGGTCTGATCTCAGAGGCGGGGTTTGTTGTGAGACTCACTGTAGGGTTATCTGCCTATACTGTTTTTTAGGGAACCCCCAATGTCAGAAAGTTTGTTTTTCTTCTTGGGCCAGTAAGATTGCCTGGAGAAGTCTTCTGCCTGGAAGAGAAAGGCCTGGTTGCCAGGGTTCCAGGAGCCAAGTGGGGCTAGAGGGCTGTAAGTCTCAGCCTTCAGTATGTGGACTTTCCTGTTTATTTGTTTCTTTTTTATAATTCCCTTGCTGTCTTTTGGGCCTGCTGTCCTCCAGTCCCCAGACCTTCTGTTAACTTCTTCCAGAGAGGAAACTTCAATCTAATGGCAGGGTTGTGGAAAACTAGTTGCCTAGTTGCATAGAGCTGCTTGGAACCTACGGATCAAATTGTTTTATTAAGATATAATTGTCATAAAATAAATAGCACTTATTTACAATGTACAATTTGATAATTATGTGTACACCCATGAAGACATCATCACAGTCAAGATAATGAACATATTAACTGCCCCTACTCTTTCCTCTTCATCCCCAGACAACTACTGATTTATCTGTTACTGTAGATCACTTTGCATTTTCTATTCAAATTTTGTATAAATTGAATCATACGTTTTTTTTTTTTTTTCTTTTGTGGAGAGGGGTTCTGGCTTTTTTCACTGAGTATAATTATTTCGAGATTCATCCGTGTTGTTGAGTGTATCAGTAGTTCATTTCTTTTTATTGCTAAGTGGTGTCTCATTGTATTGATATGCCACAATTTGTTTATTCATTCACTTGTTGATGAACATTGGACTGTGTCCAGTTTGGGGTAATTACAAATAAAGCTGCTATGCATGTTCATGTGCAAGTTGCTGTATGAACAGTTTTTCATTTTTTTAAAAAAAGATTTATTTCTTTTAGAGAGAGAGAGCGAGAGAGCAAGAGCATGAGAGGGAGGGGCAGAAGGAGAAGGAGAGAGAATCTCCAGCAATCTCCCCATGGAGCAATCTCCGCAGGGCTCAGTCTCACGACCCTGAGATCAGGACCTGATCCGAAACCAAGAGCCGGAAGCTTAAACCGACTGTGCCACCCAGGTGCCCCCAGAGTTTTTCATCTTTCTTCAGTTAACACTTAGGAGTGGAATGGCTGGGCCACACGGTAGGTGTATGCTTGACTTTGAATGAAACTGTCATAGTGTTTTCCAAAGTGGTTGCACCGTTTATATTCCCACCAGCAATGAATAGAATTTTCTAATTGTTCAACATCTTTGCCAACACATGATTTGATCAGTCATTTAAATTGTAAACATTCTAGTAAGTGTGTAGCGGTATCTTATTGTGGTTTAATTTGCATTTTCTAATGGCTAACAGTGTTGAGCATCTCTGCATGTGCTTATTTGCCATCTGTATATCTTCTTTGGTGAATGGTCTTTTCAAATCTCTTGCCCATTTAAAAAAATTGATTACTTTGTTTTAAGATTTCTTCACATATTTTGGATACAAATCCTTTATCAAATATATGACTTGCATTTATCTTCTCTCAGTCTGTGGCTTGTCTTTTTATTCTCTTAACAATATATTTCAGAGAGCAAATGTTCTTAATTTCGATGAAGTCCAATTTATCAATTTTTTTTCTTTTATTGATTTTGCTTTTGGTGTTGTACCTAAGAAATCTTTGCTTAACCCAAGGTCACAAAGATTTTCTCCTATTTTCTTCTAAAAGTTTATACTTTTAAGTTTTATGTAGATTTAGGTCTGTGATACATTTTGAGTTAATTTTTTCTATGTGGTATGAAGTGTGGGTTGAAGGTTTGTTTTCTGTATATGGATATCCAACTCTTCCAGGGCCATTTGTTAAAAAGGCTTCGATTTCCCCATCAAATTGCCTTTGTACTTTTGCAAGTATTTTTTTTTAAATGCTCTCTTCTATTTTGTTATTCTACTTGTCTGTCTTGAATTTAATACCACACAGTCTTGATTATTATAACCTTATACTAAGTTTTGAAGTTAGGTAGTATAAGTCCTCAACATTTCAAAGTCAAATTGGTTGTTGCATTGTCTTTTGCATTTCTAAATGAATTATAGAATCCGCTTGTCAATTAAAAAATACATTTATAATGTTAATATAAAAGTTAACAATATAATATAAAATATAAAGGTATAATGTATATGTATATATGTATAAAATAATATATAATGTAAAAAGTCTGCTGGGATTTTGACTGGGATTATATTGTATCCAAAGATCATGAGGAAAATGTACATCTTAGCAATTTTGAATATTCCAATGCAAGAAAACAGTATATCTCTATTTAAGTATTCCTTCATTTCTCCCCATGATGTTTTGTGGTTTTCATTGCACATCTTTTGTCTTATTTAACCTTAAGAATCTCATATTTTTAGATGGTATCGTAACTGGTATTATATTTTAAATTCTATTTCTCCCTATTGTTGCTGGTATGTAGTAATATAATTTGATTTTTTACATTGCACTTATATACTGAAACTTTGCCAAGTTAATTAATTATTAATTCTAGCAGTTGTTCTTATAGATTGCAGAGGATTTTCTACATAGACAATTGTGTCATCTATAAATAAAGACAGTTTTACTTCTTCCTTCCTAATCTGGATGCCTTTTGTTACTTTTTCTTGCCTATTGCACTGGCTAGAACCTCCAGTTCAATGTTGGGTATAAGCGATGAAGGCAGACATCCTTTCCTTGTTCTGATGTTAGAGGGAAGGTAATCAGTCTTTCACCATTAGGTATGATGTTGGCTGTTGGTTTTACATAGGTATTTTTTATCAGGTTGCAGAAGTCCCCATCTATTCCTACTTTGAAATGAAATGAAAGTTAGATTTTGTTCAATGCTTTTGTTGCCCCTGTCAAGATGGTCACATGGTTTTTCTTTTGTAATGTGTTAATATCATGAGTTAAATCAATTGATCTACAAATGTTAAATCAACCCTGCAATCCTGGGATAAGGCCTACTTGGTCATAATATATTATTCTTTTTACATATTGTCAGAATCAATTTGCTTAAATTGTAGGAAATTTGCATCCGTGTTTATACGGAACACTGTTGTGTGGTTTTCGTTTCTTACAGTGCCTTTGGCGTGGTATCACAGAGTGCTGGCTTCGTATGTTTCTTTCCCTCCTCTTTAATTTTTTGGAAGAATCTGTAGAATTAGTATTATTTTCTTTAAAATTTTTGTATTATGATTTCTTCTGCTTAATTTGGGTTTCATTTGCTCTTCGTTTTCTGGTTTCGTAAGTTGGAGTGCCGCTGAGGTTGTTGATTTGAGACTTTCTTCTTTTTATTTTCCCTAATTTAGGCATTTGGTGCTATGAATTTCCCTCTAAGTTCTGCTTCAGTTGTATCCTACAAATTCTGATATATTGTGTTTTCATTTTCCTTCAGTTCAAAATACTTCCTAATATCTCTTTTGATTTCTTCTTTGACACGTGGGTTAAGAAGTGTACTATTTGGTTTTCAAATATTTGGGAGTTTTAAGGTATGTTTTCCTTATGGATTTCTCTTTTAATTTCATTTTGGTCTCAGAACATACTTCGTTTGACTTAAGTCCTTTTAAATTCATTGAGACTTGTTTCATGGCCCAGAATATGGACTGTTTTGGTAAATGATCTTTTTGCATTAAAGAGAATGTGCATTCTGCCAATCTTGGATGAAAATAGAAACTATCTCAAGACAGTAAGCTGGGATAGTCATGGAGCACATCTTCTTTATTTCCTGTCTCTCATGATGGCTTACTTTGTTGCCTAATATCCAACGTCTTGAGAACAATTGTTTCAGCTATTTTGTCTGTTTTGTGAATTGTGTCTAGTGGGAGGCAAAATCTGGTCTCTGTTGTTCCATCTCAGCCTAAGTAGAAGTCTCTGTAAGCTGCTTTTCATCTGATTTTCAATCAATATTCCTTTGAGTCCTGTCTTAACCTTCTTCTTCAGAAGTACCTGGTTCTGATAATTTCTGAGCCTTTGGGGAGTTCTGAGATATCATTGTGCCATTTCTTGGCTTTCCTCACTGCTGGCTCTGAAATCTCATAAATATCCTAGGAGAGCCATTGAAGCAGAGCTGGGGCCACACAGGGAACACTGAAATCGGACAATCGTGGCTGAGCTGGTCATTTTCTCATGAGGCTGCGTTGCCTGGAACAGAGGCTCAAACTCACATACCAACCAGAGCCCCACAAGGAGGGCAAATGAAGGAGACAAATGCACAGCCCTGGGGCAAGACTGGGGGGTGGGGAGGTGCTGACATAACTCACCAGATTAGCAGCTCACAGACACTTCCACTTAGGCTGAGATGGAACAACGAAGAGCTTTAGACATCTCTGCTCTGGTCTTTTGTGGCTATGCAGTAAGAAGGCCTAGTGTCGTCAGCTCTTCCACTAATTCAGAGAAGCTGGAAATTCAGAATTTTATGCAAACTTCCTCTTTTGAAAATCTTGACAATGAATCCAAATTATTTAAAATGTTATGAGAAAAATATGAAAATGAAAATCCAACTAAGAAATAGTTCTGCCTTGTCAGACTGCCAGGTGGTGCCTTTGGATTTTCACGTCTGCTCTTCCTTTGCAGGTTCCTGCTTCATTATGTAGGCCACTTCCCCTGCTGCCTTGTGCATCTCTGCTCCCCAAACACTGGCTCACACATGATCCTGGTTTGCCATGCCATCTCCTCTGACCCCTGTTCCCCATGACCTTGACTCACTGTCGAAATCTTCCAGTTTCAGATTTTCAGAAGGCAGAATCTGATTGTCCAGCCTTGGTCTTATTAACTGTGGTTGGAGGGGGGGTCAATTAGGATCATATTTACTGGCCTCTGGGACCGAGGGTGAGATAGATTTCTATGGGTAGTGAGAAAATGATTTGACTTTCTGTGGAAACCAACTGAATCATACAATGGGAGAGCTGGAAATGGCCTGAGAAAAATGTGGTCAAACTTCATCATATTACATATGAAGAAACTGAGGCTTATGAGAAGTGAAGTGGCTTCTCCAAGTTGAAAGACATTACTAGTTAACAATGAGGCTGAGTCTGAGATTTAATCATCTAGCCAAATTTTCTTTCTTCTGTGTTCCATGAGAGCAGGAAATATGTCAGTATCTTTAATGCATCTTGATACATAGTAGATATTCAGTGAATATTTGTTGAAGAAAAAGATATACTGAGTTGTTTGCTATAATGTGAGCATACTTAATTTGTAAGTTAAGATTTAGCTATATATAACAGAAAACCCTTGAAATAATGGCTCATACACAATAAAGGTTGTTTAACTCTCATGTGAAGGAAGTCTAAAGCTGGAATGGACCTATAGGATATCAATAATGTCTCCACGTCCTGATTTGTTTTTTCATCTTAGTCCGTAGCTTCCATCTTGAAACTTGTCTTATGATTGTTGTTCTAGCTCTGTACTTGAATTCCAGGATGGAAGAATGTAGAATGGGTCCATGGCAACAAGGTATCCTGCGAGTTCCTTCCAACCTCTGCTTAAATTCTCGTAGTTTGAAACTGAGACATGTGGTTACCCTTGGTTCCAAGGGAAGCTAGGAAAAGGAAGTTGGGTAGATCGTCTTCTTGATTAAATCTGGGTTTTGTTAAAGAAATAGGATAGAATGGGTATTTGGTTGGCAACTAGAAATGTCTGTCAGAATTGGAAAGGGTTCATAACTGATTGAAATACGTTTCCTGTAGTTTTGATATGCACAGTAACAGGACAAAAGTATGAAGGTCTTTAAAGATACTTACCAGAGGAGATAAAAACAGACGAAATACTGGTTTGGTTCAGATAATATTCTAGTGTTCTGGTTTAACTGTTTTAGAAAATATTGGTTCAGTTATAGTTCATATTAGTTTGGCTGGATTTTATTGGTTTTCATAGAGATGTTTTTGGGTGAGTCCACAATTTAGGAAAAAAAAATATTGTTTGGTTTCAG
This sequence comes from Ursus americanus, assembly GCF_024610735.1. Classification (NCBI taxonomy): domain Eukaryota; kingdom Metazoa; phylum Chordata; class Mammalia; order Carnivora; family Ursidae; genus Ursus; species Ursus americanus. The sequence continues at coordinate 31,850,762 of NC_142133.1, forward strand.
TTCAGTATGGGGTTTCACAAATTAGTATGATCCCTTCCAATTTTGGGTTCATAGCTTGGGTCATCTCCAGTTCCTGGCTGTGATGTATCCACACTAGGAATTTTGCAATTATGTGCAGAATAGCAGACATAGGCCAAAGATCTGATTTCCACTTAGGCAGGAGTTTATCAATCCTGTTTTTCTTATGTAGGAACTAATAATCCTAATGGTTTTGAATGATTCTAAATTTATCTCTCTGATTTGGTGTGGCTAAAGGCCTCACTTGTGGTAGATGTGCCAAAATGAACACGTTAGCCTGTTTTATCTTTGGTCTGTAATATACATGCATCCAATTTGAAACTTCCCTGTTCTTATTCATAAGTTCTGCATTTTCATGGTTTGAAATTTTTTTTACCATGTCAGTTCTAGAATACTATTCTGGATTTTGTTTTGTATAGTGTCTCAGAAAATACACTTGAAATTAGAGATTGCAAGTTCCATTTTTAAAAAAATGCGTATTAGGGAAATATGGTGAATTTCAGAAACAGAACATGTGTTGGGAGTGATGGAAATCCTGCTAAAGGAAATCCAGCTGACCAGGGCCTTGAGAGAACTGTGACTCAACATTGCCACATAGTTTAATATTTTAATGAGAAAGAGATCTGACTTCATATGAAATATCCCAATTTTTACATATTGGCCACTAATTTTAAAAATTAAAATCAGTGAATGGGCCACTACTGTGCAGACCAAACTATCTATCTATCTATCTATCTATCTATCTATCTATCTATCTCTCTATCTCTCTATCTATCTCTCTATCTCTCTATCTCTCTATCTCTCTATCTCTCTATCTCTCTCAGATTCTTGGGCTGCTGGTTTTCAGGGTCTGATTTAAATGCTCCATATTTCTCCATGTCTTTCTTTTTTTCTTCTATGCTTTACTTAATGATTCTGTCCTTATTCTTCCGAATAAAAATGTTGGTAAAATATTTGAAAGTGGCTCCCTACTTTCATTTGTGTGGTAACATTGCCTGAGATTCAAAATACATTGCCTAAGATTCAAACTATATATCTTCTCATTGCTTAGGAAAGAATAATTCAATGAGAAGATGATGTTAACAAGGCCAGGAATTCAGTTTTCTGGGTATGACCCTATGCTTCTTGTACCCATTGGCCATCCCTGTGAAATTCATCTGGTAAATTTGAACATAGGACCATTGGTCATAAAGTAGAAAAAGCACAAGGATTTAAATGGTGCATTACGATCCATCCCACAAAATCAATCAAGTAGGTCTGTGTGTTTTGTGCTATTTCTTTATTTTCACAAATGCATTCAGTGAGGGCCAACTGTGTGCTAGGCCTGTGGTAGGATGGCAAGTGGAATGTAGGATGGGTGCATGCTGTTCTCCAGGTTCTGCTTATTTATTTTTAAGGGAGTTAAGAATTAAAGGGAAGGAGGCCTTTGCCCTCTGGTCATAAGTTGTGAGGGTGTAAGCCTTGAAGCCACCAGCAGACATAGATTCTTCATCAGGAGAAAGGTGGTCTGAGAGATCACAGCCAACATGCTAACGGGGGGGGGGGCATTATCTCTCACCTGGATACTGAATAGCTTCTTGAATTTGTCCCCTCACTGCTTCTGCCGTTGCTCACTGAAGGTCTACTTTGTATACAGGAACTGGAGTGCTCTTTAAAAACAAAAGTCAAATGTCACCCCTCTGCCCAAAACCCTGCTTTGGGTCCCCGTCTCACACAGAGTAAAAAATGAACAAATATGTTTCCCACATGACCTGGACCCTTTGCCTCTCTGCCCTCGTCTCCCACAAATATCCACCTTACTCTAATCCAGAGGTTCCTTCAAAATGCCTGGCAGTACCTTTGTACTGGCTGTTCCCTGTCTCTAGGAAACCCTTCCTATAGGTATTTGCAAGACTAATGCTCTCCACTCCAAGTTGTGCTCAAATTTTACCTTCTTATGGAGGTTTGGTTTAATTGATTAGTCAAATATGATGCCTAACTTGACCCAGAGTTCTTAATCTTATCCATATAGACATCATTGGGCTCTTGACAAATTCTTTTATTAAGATATATGCTAAATACATCTATGGCATGACCTTACTCTACCAGTCTAATCAGTCTAGCAAAAAAGACAATAAGGCTAATTGGGCCTGGGTTGGGCTGGATAAAATTTAAGACTCCTTCCTTCTCTGAGCATTAACCAGGAGAGTTTTTTCTTCTCTGCTTCCTCCCCTCCCTCCTTCCCTCCCTCCCTTCCTTTTATAAGTAATCTCTACACCCAACATGGGGCTTGAACTCACAACCCTGAGATCAAGAGTTGCATACTCCACAGACTGAGCCAGCCAGATGCCCCAACCAGGACAATTCTTAATTTCACTTAAACTCATTGGCCTTATTCCCCCAAACCCTATAAATCTGTGAGATAAAAAAAATAATAGTAATAGTAGTCATTACTCTATAATAGCAATAAATAATAATTATTTAAAAATAAAATAGTATATTTTCAATGTGCCAAGTACTGTTATAAATGCTTTTGTATAGTCACTCATTTTATCCTCATAATAACCTTTGATGTTCATGTTATTTATATCCCATTTATTAGTGAGGAAACTGAGGCACAGAGATAGTAAACAAACTACCCAAGTTCCCACAGCTAATGAGCCCCAGAACCACAGTTTAAACTCAGACATTAGGATTCAGAGTCTATGATATTTTGTTTGGTTTTTTTTTAATTAATTAAGTTGAGAGAAAAGAAAGAGAGAGAGCACACGGATAGGGGGAAGAACAGAGGGAGAGGGACAAACAGACTCCACTCTGAGTGCAGAGCCAGATTTGGGGCTCGATCTCAGGACCCCAAGATCACGACTCAGGCTGAAATCAAGAGTTGGACACTCAACTGACTAAGCAACCCAGGCACCCTAGTGGTATTTTGGTTTTTAGATGATAGAAAACCCACTTCAACCTAGTTTGAGTCAAACATGGAATTTATTCTCTCCTGTAACTTACCAGTCCCTGGGTAGGCCTTGCTTCAGGCCCAGCTCCTCTCAAACGCTCAAGCCATCGGGATTTGGTACTCTTCTTTCTTGCCTTGGCTCATTCTCAGGCAGCCTCTTTCTGCATGGTGACCTGAGCACTGCTAGACCCACATCATTATCAGTTTCAAGTTCATAAGAGTGAGAATGTAGTTCCAGTGGTTCCAACATAAGTCTCAGGACTGAGTCCCAGCGGGTAATGAACTCCTAACTGAGCAGTTCACTGTGGTGCCAGGATAGAATATGCTGATTGGCCAGATCTTGGCCTTGTGGCAGTTGGTTCCATGGCTTTATGAGAACCATGTAGGCCAAGAGGGGTAAGGAGCTATTCCACTAAAATTAATGGGTGCTGTTACCAGCAGGGGGATGGGTAGCAGGCAAGGACATATATTGAGTGGCCACTATAATAGGTACTGTGCTTTGCTTATTTTTTGTTTTCTTTCTTTCTTTTTCTTTCTTTCTTTCTTTCTTTCTTTCTTTCTTTCTTTCTTTCTTTCTTTCTTTCTTTCTTTCTTTTTTTAAGATTTATTTATTTATGGGAGAGAGAGTGTGTGCATGGAGGGAGGAGGGGCAAAGGGAGAGGGAGAGAGAGAATCCTTAAGCAGACTCTCTGCTGAGTGCAGAGCCTGACATGAACTTGATCCCAAGACCCTGTGATCATGACCTGAGCCAAAATCAAGAGTCGGTCGCTTAACCAGCTGAGCTACCCAGGTGCCCCTGTTTTCATTTTTTTACACATGAGGAACCTGAGGTTCATAGAGGCTAAGTTATTCACCTGAGACCATAGACTTAGAGAGTGGCAAACCACAACTGGAATTCCAAAGCCTGTGCCAGGGTGCCATAAAAAGACACACTGGAAGTGATCAGAAAGGCAGGTGGCAGGTGGTACTTGGGATCAGAGGCCTGGCTCCCTGTCTAGTCATACCATCACTTCTTCTTGCCTTCGAGTTTGGCCCCCGCTGGCTCTAACTCCATGACCCCTAGGACTGGTCTTGTAGAAAAAAGGACTTGGAGGGTGACTGGGATGGGTGGGGGAGTAGAGCTTCCTTGAAATGGCAAACTCAGTGACCTAGAGGAGCCTTGCTTCTGCAGACTAATCTGACTAATTTTAGGCTGTTAATTAGCCTCTGGCAATTATTTTTCACTCCAGAAATTCCCCAGTTCTATTTACACAGAGTGACTTAGCCTTTTCACAGACCACATCATCTCCTTATTTTGGGATGTTTAAAAAACCCACCAGCCCCCAAAGCTTCTCAAAAAAGCCATGCTAGAAGCTGAGGCATAGCCCAGGGCTGAGTGTCTACACCTTCAAAGGAAAGGAGTGTCTGGAGGCCTGAGACTTCCTTCCATCCCTCCTTCCTTCCTCTCTTTTTTCCTTTCTTCCTGCCTGCCTGCTTGCCTGCTTAAAAACCCTTCATTCTTAATTTGCTTGGCTTACAGTCATTAGCAGTTACTAAGCATCTATTAGAAATCAAACATTTATGAAGAGTTAAAAGGAAGAGAGGATATGTTTTTGGAAAGATGTCTATAATTTACTTCCAAAAAGTTCAGCATAGACAGAGAATCTTCAGTTTATGCTATTTGTTTTAAGTTCTAACTTCAAGGGTAGCAGTTCTTGCCAAGAACACCCAGTCCAGGGCGTGGCCAGCTTCATTCTTATCAGGAAGTTCAGGCAGCTGCAACAAACACTAATACGACCCGTACCTCACTCAGTACTTTATGCTTTGCTCATTAGCATCCTGAATGTCACAAAGGGGTTTTATTGGTGAAAGTAATAGCTAGTAGCCTGCATAATAAAAGTGGGCCTCAGTTTGATGAACTGAATATATTTGAGATGTGTATAGGTGGGCTAAAATGTGTCAGGGCCACTTGCATAGTAAACAGGTTAGAAGAGTCCAGCACAGCCTGCAGCCTATACCCTTAGGGCAGGCAACAGGCACTTGATCCTTAAATGGTCTTCTATACAGTCATTGGTTTAGGAGAATGTCTGGTTACCCAATGCCACCTGTGCAGGTAACAGGATCTCATTTCTGGAATGTTCTCTTGTCTTTCTCAGATCTTTCATATGAGGTGGTGGGCAAAGCACTTCAAAGGATAGAGAGCTTAGACCTCGCAGGGCTAATAGAACAGGCTTTATAAGTGGCTTTGTGTTTCCTTGTTAATAAGTTGTTTTTTAGTAAATGTGTGTATGTGGCAGAATTTGGTTTGATGTTTCCCATCAATGTAATGATTTGGGGAGGGTGTGAGGAGGCCTCGAACCCTCCAACTTCTTCGGTGGCTACTGTTTCTACCAAGAAGAACCACTGTTGTGTGTAACCAAAATGGCTTAGGTCAGTTTTCAATAACTCCCTCCCCTCAGAGAATTGGCATTTTAGCAAGAAAGAGTAATGATTGGCATAACAATTGGAAAAAAACACAACTCTTAAAAGGATGCCTCATACCACATACATTACACAAGCAGGAACAGGAGGACTTCAGAAAGGGCAGGAAAAGGTGAGCAGAGTTTTTTTGTTTGTTTGTTTTTCTTTATTTTTGTCAGCTTTATTAAAGTATAATTTACATAACATAAAATTGACCCATCTCAGGTACAGTTTGATGAGTTTTGACAAATGTATACAATACCTGCATAACTGCCATCAAAATCAAGGTCTAGAACATGTCCATCACCCCTTAAAGTTCCTTCTTTCCCATTTGTAGTCAATCCCCTTTCCTCACCTTTTGGCCCCTGACCACCACTATCACCGTAGTTTTGCCTTTTAAAAATCTCATATAAAAGAGATGCGGTTTGCAGCCTTTTGAAACTAGCTTCTTTCGTTTGGCACAATGCATTTGAGATTTGTTCATGTTGTGTGTATCAGTAGTTCATTCCTTTCTGTTGCTGGGTAGTGTTCCATCGTCTGGGCATACCACAGTTTGTTTATCACTTCACCAGGTGATGGACATTTGGACTTTACAGTTATGATTATTTATTTATGAGTAAAGCCACTATGCATATTCATATATGTTTTTCTATGGACATATGCTTTCATTTCTTTTGGGGGGGACTTGCTAGGCCACATGGTTGGTGTATATTTAAGTTTACAAGAAATAGCCATACTGTTTTACATTTTTAAAATTTATTTTATTTTTTAAATTATTTTTTTAATTGAAGTATAGTTGACATACAGTATTATATTAGTTTTAGGTGTATAACAGTGATTTGACATTTATGAAATGCTCACCATAATAAGTGTAGCTACCATCTGTCATCACACAAAAGTTATGGCAATATTATTGACGGTATTCCCTATGCTGTACTTTTCATCCGTGTGACTTATTTATTTTATAACTGTAAGTTTGGACACCATATTATTTTTTAAAGTATCTGTACTCCCACCAGCAAAGCATGAGAGTTTCAGTTAATCCACAGCCTCATCAGTATTTGGCTTTTTAATTTTAGCCATTTTGATGGATGTGTAGTGGGATCTTCTCATGGCTTTAATTTGAATCTCCCTAATGACTAGTAATGATTAGCATCTTTGCGTGTGTTTATTTTTCATTTGTACTGCTACCCCTCAGTGTTCACCTTTAATTGGGTGAGTCATATTTGTTGACACCTAGTTAACTGAGATATTTTTGAATATGAATCCTTCAATGATTGTGTCTATAGTATTCAACTAATGTTGTGATTACTCATTATTTTGAACGACCTCAAACCTGTATTTTCCAGGCTACTGTAACCTCATCTATCTCCCCCCACCCCCAATATATATATACAGTTCCCTCGAAAGAAGCCATGTTCTTCCATGGCTCTATAGCTGTCTCAGAGGGGTGATTGATGGTTTGGGCCAAAGATCTGTTTCTTGGGATTGTTAGACTAGAATGGAGATAGTCAGGCTAGTCCTTCTTCGGTGGTTGAAGCTATAAGCTGTATAATTTGTGGCCTTTCCTTTCCTGCCTTGTGGGTTATAATGGACACCTGTCATGTGTGGCTGCCCAAATCTTGTGAATATTTCCACATTTTGATATGCCATATTTTATGAATCTTGCCACCGCAAGGTAGGTTCCAAAAACCACAATCAAACAAACCAAATTACATTTCCCAGTTTCCTCTGCAGAAACAGTGGCCTAGATTACCCCAACCAGAGAATCCTGTGTGGGAATTTGGGAATTATGTAAGTGAGCAGTTTGGCTGAGTGGGCTCCATCCTGATGGCACTGATGGATGGGAGAGGCAGAGTGGCTCTGGAGTTGGTGGCAGTTCCTACATCAGGTCAGTTCTTTCTCTGGGTTCTGGGAGTTGCTCTAGGAAGCTCAGTGTAATGATTTTGTGAGCTCATCAGGGTGATTTTCAGGATACCTGGGAAGTGGTACAGCCAGGCACTGACTCTACCTGAACGGATGCTGTGATCAATCAGAATGGAAGTGTCTGTGGGCAGCTGGTAAAGCCATGTGGGTACATGCCAGTTGAATGTCTGAGGACGTCCAAGCGCTTCCAAACATCCCTTTCTCCTTGAAGCATATAGACTGTTGCCTTGGAGAAACTTGGAGAAAAACAGTCTTTAATGAGAGTGAAGCATTAAGTCAGTTCACAGAGAGCAGCAGAGAAAAGGGGAAGAACCCATTGCAAGGGATTTCTATCATTCCCAAGGCCCAGCTGGATCTCTGTTCTTCCACACCTTTGGCTATTTTGTGAGATTGCCCTGCATCCTTCCTAAAGCCCCCTCTCTGGCTTCAGTTGATTGAACTGCTTCTCACTCTTGCTAAGTTAGACATCCTAAAATAAGCAACAGAGAGCTTTGGTGGCTTCTTGGTAGGTGCCCCTTGGAAGAGACAAACAACAGAAATGTAGTTAGATCTTGCAAGTTCCAAAGAGGAATGAAGAACGCTGACTCCACACAACCTTCATGAAAAGTCATTTGTTCCCCCATCACTCTAAAATAATATTTTTGGGGGCACCTGGGTGGCTCAGTCATTAAGCGTCTGCCTTCAGCTCAGGGCGTGATCCTGGCATCCTGGGATGGAGCCCCACATCAGGCTCCTCCACTGGGAGCCTGCTTCTTCCTCTCCCACTCCCCCTGCTTGTGTTCCCTCTCTCGCTCTCTGTCAAATAAATAAATAAAATCTTAAAAAAAAATATTTTTGGACCTGTTTGTCCCTTTCCTGTTGTGAAAAGGGCATCCCAATGGCCTATTTCACCCCATTCCCATCCTTCTAGGCCTCTGCTACTGGGGGACAGAACACCAGGAAATAGGTGTCAACGAAAAGAGAAGAGATTTTGTGTGGCCGTGATGGCAAACTTCACGATTCGGTGGCTCAGAGGACCAAGGCCACGTAATTCAGTGCACTTGACTCAAAAGACTCACCATGTGTAGGAGACAATCCCACCTTTCTCTCTTTAAAGAGATAGAAAATTCGTAAATTAAATCAGAAAAATGAAGGAGTTGGGGCCCGGTAGATGCTGTTGAAAAATGATTTCATAAAGAAGCATGCATCAGGCAGGCTCTTTTTGAAGGCGTAGGGGCCGTCCTTGGAGCAAGGATTTGAGTGCAAGGACATTATTTAGGAGATGATTCTAGGATATGACTGTAGGAGAGTGAGGAAGTGAGACCGGAGGGGAAGGCAGTCAACAAATGGTGCTTTACCAAGCAGGTTACTGGACCACGGACCGCGTAGAGGGAGCTAGCTTTCATTCAGGAACTTTGGAGGCCAGTGCAGAAAACATACCTTCTACACGTGCGTGCCAGGACTCAAGGTTGCTGGGGTACTTAGACACCACCTCTGGCAGTCACTAGTTGAGGGCTGCTGCTGGTGGCAGTGGTGGGTGTTAATGACCTGGCATAGAGCACGCTCCAGCAGGCAGAGAAAGCCTGTAGGCAGGGATGCCGGTTGGCAGCTGGAGGTTGGACAGCTGCCCTGAAATGAAAGGAGGAGGAAAGTGGGTGTGGTATCGCAGCTTCTACCCGAGCACACTTATTACATACCTTCCGCAGTCTGCGCGCCGTGGGGGTGGGGTGGGGGGACGCCACTTCCGCAGAGAGCTAGCCCTCCGCAGTGACATGTTTGTATTAAGGTAGATTCAGATTGACTTGGGATTTGAGATCAATCACAGAAGAAACTGAATTCTTTGTACTGTGATTGCTCAAAGCCCATCTCTGCTGTTTGGCTGTAAGCTTTATGAGGGCTGTCAGACTCCAGCGTGGTACCTGGCACATAGCAGCAGCTCAGTACATTTTTATCGAACGAATGTTGCGTAACTAGAAACAATGTGAGGTATTGCTAGATGTGTAAAGTTTAAGAAAATCTGAATGTGTAAAACATAAAACAAACTTAGAGTTTACAGCTCCAAAATGTCATTGTTAGTTTAAGACGATATTACTGTATGACAAGCAAGTTGATTTGCTCATAAAATTATTAATTGGTATATTTAGAGGTCTAAAGACCTTGAAAAACATTGGAGGGTTTTTTTGTAACTCAAAAAAGCCTAAAGAGGGGGAAAGAAAAAGTCGATTTTTCAGCTGTTTGTTTTCTTTCCCCTCCCAACACTCTGAGGTTTCTATGTGTTATTAAACAGGGGCCAAGAATTTCTGGCATGGATTCCATCTTTCCTTGGGGTAGAAGTACCCCCCTTTGGCCGCCAGGTCCTTTCCAGTCTGTAGATTCTTCAAATATGGGCTGACCAACCCAGAAATGATCGATTTCGTTGACCAGCTCCAAGCACATGTGTTATTTGTGGAGGAGTAGTTTTTGAAAAAAAAGGCTGCACAGTTAGTATTTGAAAGAGAGGTGGGTATTTTCAGAAGCTACTATGGAAGGGAGGCTGACCTTTGCATTCACGTGGAGAGCCTTCAAGCTTGGTGTTTGTGGGGAATCTCCTCATCTATTCCTTCCTTCCTTCCTTCCTTCCTTCCTTCCTTCCTTCCTTCCTTCCTTCCTTCCTTCCTCGCTCTTTCTTTCTGCTGGCACTTGTTTTCTCTGTTCTTTGGCTAAACATTTTTATTAGATGGATTTTACAATGGGAGGGACAATTTTTTTGTTGTTGAAAGAACACCTGAGGCTAATGGAACCCAGTCGGGCCCAGAAAATAAAATTTGGGAATTCAGTTTCCTCAAACTGCACAGACACTTTACTACTCTTGTTTCATGTACTTTGAAATGTGGCATGTTTATATATGAAGCCATAGGGAGAGATGAGCTAATTATTAAGTGAGGTGTTCTGGGCAAGGAAAATGAGCTGGAACTAATATTAAAGTGGCTGACTATAGATGCCCCCTCTTTCTCAACAGAAGGCAATGATATGTTAATGAAACCCCTCGCTTCTGTCTGGATGCTGCAGACACACACACACACACACACACACACACACACACACACACCCTCTGGCCCATTGGGAACAATAGTTTGAATGATTATGTAGTCAATAGAGGTGGGGAGAGTGTTTGAAATTAAAAAAAAATGTTTCATGTGGTGGATGAGAAGCTACCAATAAAATATTGCAACATTTATACCAACCAAGCCTGTGGTTATGGTTGCAACCATACATAATTATATCTCATTTTCATTTCATTTATTTTTCAAGAGCTCAGAGATTGCTTTTTCAGCTAAAAACAGAACAGAACATTTCACTAATAATAAGGGGAGGGTGGAAGAAGTGTGATGATGGAGCTGGCTTATAGTAGGCAATCAGGTTATAGACTTTGGTCCATGATAGCTGAGCAGACAGCTGACCCTCATTCAGGAACAAATATGATCTGAAGATTTTGTCTATGAAAACCCAAAGCTATGTACCCTCAGTTACTTACAGAGAGACACGATTAAGCTCTATAAACCTGAACATGTACACAAAATGAAATCCAGGGTGAAGGGAGAAAGCAATCTCCTTGGTCTGTCCATGTAGGGCCCTCCCCAGTGGAACCCCAAGCTCCTTTTTCTGTTTACTACTCTTCCCTCACATGAAACCATCTTTCAAGCAAACATGCTTCCCACACCCGGGTATTAATTGAAGAACACCTCTAGTCTTGAACCTTAGAATGATAATGTACAGATGCTGAATTTTGATTTATTAAAATCATGTCTGAATCCATGTGACATCTTTGCTCTCCTTAAGTAGCATATTTGTGATTTAATTTTATACAGTAGGCTATACTAATTCTCATTAAGGAGCTGTGGGACTTTCAAAGGAAAGTAGAGATGTGGAAAGGAGAAATAATAGCAGCTGGGCAGAGATAGTTCTGGCCATGGAGTGAGCAGAAGTGATGTGTGTGACTTCCAGGTCATGTCTTTAAAGGGAAGAAGCTGGGACACCTGGGTGGCTCAGTTGTTGCGCGTCTAGCTCTTGATTTCAGCTCAGGTCATGATCTCAGGGTTGTGGGACGGAGCCCCAGGTAGAGCTTTGCACTCAGCGGGGAGTTTGCTTGAGATTCTCTCTCTCCTTCTGCCCTTCCCCCCCTAAAATAAATGAATGAATCTTTGAAATAAATAAATACATACATACGTACATAAATAGAGGACACTTACTTTGAACTTCTGCTACCCACTGTCCTGCCTCTAGTGACAAGTGTGGACATTACCAGGAGACATCCTAGATCATGCAGATAAAGACTATGACTATGGATGGCAGAGCAACAGAATAAGAAACCCTTGTCCCAAATGGCACCATGGTGTCAGCCCTAGATTGTGTATATTCAGAATGTTATGTGAAAAAGAAATTACATTCTATCTTGTTTAAACCATGATTGTTTTGGGTCTTTTCTGAAGTAGCCAAACTTGTATCTTAATTAATGAAGCACTGAAGAATTTCATTAAAGAAACTTCCTAGCCAAGGTGGTAAACTACAGAAAATTTGCTTTGATAATTTGGACAGATCAAGTACCAAATGCATTTTTCAAAAGTTGCTTCAGATTCTTCTTCTATGTGAGAATCCTTGTCAGTACCTGGGGGTCCAACCTGAACCTTGACCACAGGAAGTTAAATGATCTTTGTGGGAGCCACAGATACTGGGTGAGAGTGGGATAAACAAGCTACTAGAGGGCGCCCAGGCCTGTAGGACTTGACGGTAACCTGAACAAATGACCCGTGCATCTGGGGAAAGAATAGTCTTTGAAGCAGGATTGGCCAGCCGTGTGGTCCTTGCTTTGCAGAGGGGAGAGGAATTTCACTAAACTCTCTTAGACTATTTCTGGCCTCAATAAAGCAGCAGGAATGGGAAGGAAAGGGGTTGGCAGTCTCCTTGGCAAGACATCTCTGAGTGATCAACCTGCACCAGGCTCTTCCCAGGATGAGGCCATTAAATTTTTGATTCATCGAATCACCTTTGCTCTGATGCCCTGTTCACCAGGCCATCTTCTGCTGCAATTTGGTTTCACACCTGTCTCCTACAATGAAAGTGCTGATCAAAGAGATTTTGAGCGTTTCTGGTCTTTGTGACGTGGATGGCTCATGGCAAATAAAAAAGTCGCCGCAGGTTAGGGTTTGGCTTCCCAAGTAGCCAGCATGGAGAGGGAAAAGTGCAGATCATGCCAACAGAGGAGATGGGGGCCCATGTGGGGCTGAGTTTCTCTTTGCAACTTAATATACTTGCATTCAGGTGACTGCCTCAGGCTTGGGTGCTTTTCAGTAGAATGAGACCATCTTTTAGCCCTGCTAACCCCACAAGGAGTCTCTGGCACCTCTTAGTAGGTGAAAAATCCACTGGGTGGTCCTGCCCTTATCCCTGAGGAATCTCTTGGACTAATGGGTGGTAACTTTTTTGATGAGCGAAACATCTGATGGATGAGTCCATCCCATGCACGTTCCCTGAGTTATATCTAACTCCAGAACTCTTGCCCTTCCCCTGTGCCTTTTTCTTCTCCCACTCAGAACAGCACATTGGAGCATAAGAATGCTTTCCGTACAGAGGAAATCTTGAATCCTCTCCAGTTGGTAATGAGAGGCTTTGCAGGCGCTCAAACTCCTTTTGCCATGCGTTGCTTGATGTAGCCACAACCTGATGGGGGAAGGCTGTTGTAATCAACCTCAGAGGACCTAATGCCTAAGAGCCAGGGCTCCTGCAGGATTTGGCTTTTCCTGAGAGTATGTGGATGTGCTTAGTCTTCTGTCCATGGGGGTCCACTTTACATTGAGATTAAAGTGTTAGCATTTGCCCTTGGCTTATCACCTTAATTTGAAATTTTAATATTATCTGTGATGAAATTTTTCAATTTTTCATTATCCAGCCTAAAGTAAATATGGTCAATTTTATTTTGGAGAATCGAAATTTTATTTGGAGAATCAAAAGCTGTGTGTCTTCAGCTTGAAATAAATTAGAATGATGAGTTAGAAGTTTGGTTTAATGAAAAGAACAGAGTTTCAGAGGCAGATTTTTAGTTGTGTTCTCAATAAAATGCCTTGTCTTTCTGAGCCCTAATTTCCTTATCTGTTAAAAAGGGATTTTTGCAGGCTTGTTGGGAAGATTAAATACTGATTGTAGAGCACCAGCCAGGGCCTGGGACAGCTGGCATCAACAGAGGATGCCCTTCCTCATCGCTCTGTCTGCCCAGGTGCCCCAGGGCAGCACTGGGCTCAGCTACAGATGCCTCAGGTTGGACTTGATCCCAGGGAGCCCCATCTGCAGGTGAGTCTCTAGGCTGATCTTTGGGAATTGCTGGTGGCAGTGGCAAGAATGAGGCTGGGGGAGCAAAGCTCGCATGTGCGCGCCTGTGTGTGTGTGTGTGTGTGTGTGTGTGTGTGTGTGTGTGTGTCTGCCCAATTTTAGGAATTTCGAGGGAAGACTACAGAATTCTGTTCTGTTTTTAGCTTGTTCTTGTACAGCATCCTTGTGATATCTGAGACTTGAGTTCTGTGATGATAAATCAGCATAATCCCTGGTGCTTTTAAAAGAGATGGAGTGGGATCAATTGACAAGAAGTCATAGCTGGTTGGGGGAAGGCAGGGGAGTGATCACTGGTGCCAGTAGTGGGAGAGGCTCTGGGAAGCTCCCCTTGTCCCTAAATGTCCCTAAATACTGCTTCTCTCACATACTAATCTGAAATGCTTGAAACACCACAAGGTACTTTTTTTTCCCCCTCTCTGGGATCCTTCCTCCCTCCATTCTTCCTTCTTCCTCCCCTGCCCTCTCCTCTCATCCCCTTACCCCTCCCTCTCTCTGTCCTTCTTTCTTTCCTTTCTTCCTTCCTTCTCTCTCCCTCCCTCCCCGCCTTCTTTCTTTCTCTTTTTTCTTTTGCTTTCTCTTTAACAACGCATTCAGGTAGTTTACCTAAGTCAACTTGCTTGTGACCTTGTTTGGCTCACTTTATCCCTCTGGGCCTCTTAGAGTATCTCCTCTAGTGTCAACCAGCAGCACTATTCTGAATGTAGAAGATTATCCACCGGGTGTCAGCTCCTGGGTGGGCATCTTCAGGATCTCTGTGGGTGGGGGGAGGGTTGCATGGGATGCTGAAGACAAAATAGAGTCACTTCTCAGGCCCTGGGCTCACTGTGACATGCCTTTATAAGAACGGTGCCAAGAAAGATCCCCACAGTGTGAGAAAGTGTCTGGCTGATTTTAGACCCGAGCTGATGAAAGCAAAGCCACCAGCCCTGGGATTGTCCTCTGAGTCCTGACAATCTGTGGGACCCAAGGGCATGAGAGAAGTAAGTGATCGAGACAATTTTTATGTGTTTTTCATTTTAGGCAGTGTGAGAATCAGGGTCAGGAGTTCTGGTTTTAAGGCCCAGGCTTACCACCGATTGGCTGGGTGAATCTGACATCTCTGCTTTCCTTTCTCCCTCGGTTAAGCTGGGTGAAATGCATCTGTCTCATTGTAGTTGAGGAGAGACCATGTACACTTGTTCACTTGCCCGCTCACCCACTCATTGTTCAAATGTCTTCTTGGTGCTGCTTATTATGGGCGGGGCATCATTCTCAGAGGTGAGGCTATGGTGGTAAGCAAAACAGACAAGGCTCTCATGTCCCTGTAATCCGCTGTGGAAGACCGATAGAAAACTAACGAAATAAATGAGATAATTTTGGATTGTGATAAACATCTTGAAGGCGCTGTGTGCATAATAGCATGCGAAAGCAGATTGCAATCAGTGAATATTTGTGGCGCTTCCACCCATGGCTGCTTCTGATCTCCATCCTTGCCATGATGGCTGCTTTGGAATGGTCTTCTTCACCCTTGGACTGACACATTGGAGCGGCATACAGGATGCCATACAGATGGCATTTCTTCATTTCTGGGATAATTCCTTTTTCTTTGTGGCCCTGTCACTGAACTCCATTTGTCTCTTGCTTCCTGTCAGGTGGCATGTCTCTCCAATGCTCTTGGCTTGGGGAAGTGGAACCTGTATTATGGGATCTTCTTTGGTGTGATGGGCTGTTGTCATAGCAAGTGCCTCCTAGACTGTAACACTCATTTCCAGTGAAGGTTTTTCTTTGGTTTTTCAGGCTGTGGTCAGTTCTCTTTCTTTTCAAATACCACAGCTGATCTAACTTCCCTACTTCTAATCTTCAAGCTGGAGAAACCCTTGGCTTTCAAAGAAGTCTGACCCACACAGGTTTCAAGACTTTTTTTTTTTTTTTTTTACGATTTATCCATTTATTTTGAGAGAGAGTGCAAATGAGCGGGGGAGGGGAAGGGCAGAGGGAGATGGAGAGAGAGAATTTCAAGCAGACTGCCTGGGGAGCATGGACCCCTGATGTGGGGCTCAGTCCCGAGACCATGAGATCATGATCTGAGCCGAAATCAAGAGTCAACCATTCAACCGACTGAGCCACCCAGGCACCCCAGGTTTCAAGCCTTTATAAGAAAACAAAAGCAAGAGCAAACACAAAAGGGGCCTCCTTGCTGGCATAATGGAAGTTGATACTCAGGGCCTGTATGAGAAGCTCTTCTTTACTCTTGCTCCTCACTGATCTTTCTAGACCTCTTGGGGGGTTCTCTAGGGGCTCTGGTAGCTAGTTAGTTCCCTCTCTGCATGTGGTTGTATTAGTTTCCAAGTTTCACTGCTCTTTGGGTCTGACGCTAGATACAAAGGCCAGGTTTATAAGGTCAGGAGAATCAAAGACGGCCAGTGACTCACACACTTTCATGTGTCTCAGCCCTTGCCTGTTGGTCGTTTCTGGACCAACTTGTAACCACTTTCCTGGAGCCAGTGCAGGTAAAGGAAAGGAGCTTAGCAAACAGGGAAGGGGTGGGCGGCCTGCCTCAACCTGAACCCAAGCCGGGGCCTGTGATGTGGTCAGGCCACCATGCGCCAGCTCGGCAGGCCCCTCCAACCCTGGGGAGACAGGCCAGGGCACACACCGCCGGCGCCTGGGAGAGCTCCTGGGTCCCCTGCGGGGTGGGGCAGTCAAGGAGGGAAAAACAGCCATGTGTTAGTGAAACTCCTGTAAATATGCACTTGGAATCTTCCTTTCCTAAGCTTCAAACTGTGGGTCATGACCCATACAAGTGGATCATTGAAATCAGTTTAGGAAAGAAAAATATGTTACTGAATTAATGTTAATTTTGTGGGTGTAATATGGCTTCATTCTTAGGAGATGCATGTTGAACTATTTAAGTATCAATGGCATGATGTCTGTAATTTACTTTCAAATAGTTCAACTAAAAAAATATGTCTCTGAGCATATGTGCAGGAGTATGTATTGAGGGAAAGATAAAGTAATAGGGTAAAAGGTTAAATATTGGTAAGTCTAGGTCCGTGGTTCTCGAAGGAGGATGGATTTGCCTACCAGGGGACATTTGGCAATATCTGGAGACATTTTTGGTTGTCGAAACCGAGGGGGAGCGGTGCTCCTGGCATCTAGTCAGTAGAGGCCAGGGATGCTGCCCGACATCCTACAATGTGCAGGACAGCGCCCACAACGAAGAATCGTCTGGTCTGAGATGTCAGTGGTGCTGAGGTTGGGGAATTCTGCTCTAGGGAAAGCGTTTTTGTATCATTCTTTCAACTTTCTGTAGGTTTTTCTTTTAAGAGATTTTATTTATTTATTTGAGAGAGAGAAGAGAGCACAAGTGGGGGTGGAAGGTGGGGAGAGGCAGAGGGAGAGGGAGAAGCAGAGTCCCCACTGAGCAGGGAGCTGGATGTGGGGCTCGATCCCAGGACCCTGGGATCATGACCTGAGCCGAAGGCAGACGCTTAAGTGACTGAGCCACCCAGGCGCCCCACTTTTCTGTAGGTTTGAAATATTTCAAAAGTAAATAAATAAATGAAACAGAATAGACTAATGAAGAATCAAGTCTCAGAGTGCCTCCCAGGTTGTGCATAGTAATTATTGTTTGGTAAAACTTGTTTTGTTTCAGTCATCTATCTGTTATGTGCTCTGGGTTACAATACATAAAGTATTTCTTATGGGGATTTTGCTCAAAAGTTTGAAAAACACTGCTTAACCCTGTCTTTCTGGCTGCACTTGCTGTTGGGGAGATAGAGAAGCTTATCAAACTACCCACCTCCAAGTCATCCACAGTGATATTTTCATCTTACTACACATCATTTTGTGTTTATAATGTGTCATGCACTGTGCAAAGCACCTTATCTTGTTTAATCTTCACAAGAACCCTTGTGAAGTGGGTATTATTCCTGTCCTCATTTTACAAACCTGCCGAGGCTCAGAGATTAAGCTGATAACTCAGGGGCACACAGCTCAAAAGTGGTAGGCCAGACACTTAGGTTGCCCATATTCCAAATCCAAATGCTTCATTGTGATACCATTCTGCTTCCAACCTCTCAAACCTTCCAAACTCACTGGCATTGGGTTCGTAAGTGAGAGGAGCCCTGTTCTCCTGGAGGATGGACCGTGTGTGTCAGCAAGCTGCTGAGCTCTTTCCTCTCTTCCAGCCTCGCTGCAAGTCAACACATGTGAGTCTGAGCACTGTTTCTGGCTGTGGACAAAGATGGTGATCACCTTGAAGTGGTGTGTATTTGACTGGAAGAGAATTGTTAGGGCTGAGTGGCAAAAAGGCAACAAGTGGTGATGAAAATATTTGACTCAGATTCCATCCTGACGGAGTCAGCCCTAAATACAGATTTCCAAAAGCCCGATTGCCATGTTTGGGGGGCAAAAATGAGGGGCTCACACCCCTCATTCCACCTGGATAATTCCTAGAGTGTAAATGAAGCTTTGAAGAGTTGACTGAGGTCCTTAATAGCGCCCCCAACCCTGTGTGATTGGGTACAGATGTCTGTGGGCCCCAAGTAAGAGAGGATTTTCAAGTCTTAGGGCAAGGGGTAACCAAGTCCAGTCTAAGGAGGTAGAGAGCACTGACTTCTGGTAAGGATGGCATTTGGCTAAAGGCCATATGCTGTTTCTAACTCTAGCTAGAAACCTTCAGTCACCTCTACCTGACTGGCCCTCACTTCCCACTTTTAATGGTCCCTTCTTCCTGGCGATTTTAATGAGTTGTTCTTTCTGCATTGTAATTGTCGCTGCCAGATTTCAAGCCCCATCACATTTCACCCAGAGTCCAGTCCTAAGGCAGTTGCCCTCGTTGCAGGTTTGAGCCTCCTCCATTCATCGCTCGCATAGAAGCCTGAGTGGTCTTTAAAAAAACATCCCTTCATTGCTCTGCCATATCTTAACTTACCACTCTTTTGGTCATGAAGTCCCAATTCCCCTCTCGTTACTGAATAAGACCCTCATTTCATGGGGTAGGATCCACTGTCTTTTAAAATCTGGTTCTCTCCTGTATTCCCACTCTCATCTCCCCCTTCCCACCATGTTGCATGGGCACCAACCTTGCAATCCCCTGGGTAAGTCACATTCTCTTCCAGGTCCCTGTCTCTGCACATGCTAGACTCCTGAGAGCGCTCCTCCCCACACGTCCTGCCTAGCAAACTCCTACTGGTGTTCAGTGACTTGAAGACAAGATGGTTGCAAGACACACTATTATTATACACCAGGAAAAAAAAAACATGCTGCTAATTAAATGATCTTATAAACTTTTTATCACTTAGGATGTTTTATGCTTACTAAAAGAACTCTTTTAGACAGACATTTTAGAATCATATATAACTTTTATGCATACATAAAAAATCATATAAATAAAATAAATTGATTTAAGTATTCCTTGTTTACATTCAGTCTGCCTCTTTTTTAAAACTTTTTTTTTAACCATCACAGTCAATATTTTTATTAGTGACTTGGATGAAGAGACTGATGTTGATCAACTATTTGGATGACACAGAGCTAGAAGGGATAGCTAATAGATACAAAAGTAGGGTGTAAAACCATCTTAATAAGTCAGAATGATGATCCAAAGTTGAGGTAAAAATTTAATAAGAAAAAATATAAAACTCCAAACAGTGACATCTGGGGTCTCTGTGTCAAAATCCCATATTTCTAAGAGTGGGCATCATACTGATACTGAGAAGGGGGTGAAGTAAGACAGGTAAATTGACCTCTGTCACACATCAACAAACAAAGTATAGCCAGATTTGTGGACAACATGAAAAATGAAAATTGTAAATAGCCTTCTAGTAACATGTGAAATGTAAAAATCAATGTAAACATTTCATTGCCTCAAAAGAACTCAGGAGGCCCTGAGCTTGGTCATCTGTTCTGTTGATTGTAGTTTCTGGGGGCATTTTCCCTGGTAAGATCTTCCTTGGAGAGGTGCTGGCAGGTGAGCCCCTGGCTGACGCCCGGGAAGCTGACTGTTCACAGCTTAGGGGCCAAGGCTAACTGCTGTTTGTGGATCTGGTCAGACACTGGGGCCTGGCAACACACCTTCCTATCATTTAGCCAGTTTTGAAAACCAGCTAAATAAAGTCCCTAGGGAAGAGTTATCACCCAGAGATCACTTTGAACAGCTCTGATCTTAGTAAACTTAGGTATTTAAAAAGGTTTTATCTTCAGTGTTTAGGACACTGAGCAATCTGGTCTCCATGATGAGTGTTGTGCCTTCTCACTGTAGCTCTTGGTTTGGTCATGAGCTTGTGGCAGGTGGGTGTGCAAGCTGGACCAAGAAGCGCTGCAGTTATAAGGCTGGGAATGAGATATCATGTCTGCACTTGGTTGTAAGGATGGTCCAGAGATGGGCTGTGTGGATCCATGGAGAAGGGAACAATCGGGAGTTGGTCTTCTGCTTCTAGAAGGAAGACCTGGCACCAGTCCTTTGCAAGCCTGGTCTTTGTCACTGTCATAATTGCTGCTCTGGTCCTTCAGGATTTAGGCTCTGGTGTGTGACCCCTGGTATGGTCATTTGAGAGGAGGTAAAAGGGGTCTAATGAGGGCCAGATGCTCTGCCTTTGGCACCTGCTGGGAGCACTCTAGCAGGTGGTTCTATTGGTCCATACAACTGTGGTCAACCCAGAATTTTAGGGTTTTGCCCCAACAGATAGTTGGCATTCACCTCTACCTCTCTTGTTGCTCTCTTGGGAAGTTAATAATGATTAGGTTCATGTTTTATTAATTTCACAACTTCTTGTATTCATTTCACTCTTAAATCACTTGTAGCTGTAATACACAGAGGTCCTCACACATGGACGCCATTTGTACAGAACTCTTGGTGAGGCGAAGGTTAATCAGCACATAGTTTTGTGCATATGTGAGGGAGAGTGTCATAGTGGGATCTTTCCCCTGCATTTATAAGCATACAATTCAGTTACATTAAGTACATTCATATTGTTGCACAACCATCACCACCATCCACTTCCAGAACGTTTCTAATCTTCCCCATTTGTTTTCCTCACTTACAAGAAAAATGAGCTAGAAGATTCACCCTTTTTAACAACTATATAATTCAGGGGGTTTTAACTTACAAGGTTGTGCAACCATCACACTATCTAATTGCATAACATTTTTATCTTTCATTACTTATTTTTTAAATTAAGTTTAGAACATCAATTCCAATATAGTTAACATTCAGTGTTAAATTAGTCTCAGGAGTGCAGTGTAGTGGTTCCGCACTTCCATACCTCAGTGCTCATCACGACAAGCGCACTCTTATCTTTCATCACTTTTTAATTCTGGTTTTCTATACGGCATCATCCTTTCTGCCATTAGGTGCCTTGGTATTGACACATTTCTTAAGAGTACTCTGCTCTCCTCTCTGCGATTTTCTCCTAAGCTACTGACACCTCTTCTGCAGGTCTTGATTCCAACACTTTCCTGATTGTGCTTGATGGTGTCAGACAATGACAACTATGACATGGTTACCCACCCACCTGGCTGCCAGCGGTGGTATGACACCTACTACCGGTTTGGAGATGTTAAAATGTGAAAAAAGTGTGTCTGAGAAATGATGAGCTCAGTGTTTTCCCAGCTTCAACCCCAAAGTGGCTGCCTCTCCCATGACTCACTCCCTTGCTCAGTTCTCTGGGTGCCATCATTTGCACCGTCTTGAACTCCATGCTTTGGATAAAACTGCATTATTGCTCCTATGGTATGTTTTTATCTATGCTCGTTTACATATTGTCTCCCTCCCTGGACTAGGAACCCCTACTAATGAAATGACTATTTTATTGGTATTTGGATCTGCTGTACCTACGGTCATATAAGGAATAAAATAAATGCTCAATAAATATTTATTGACTGAACGATGATAATAAGAGCCCACGAATTATAGCTGAGAGGGGGGACATGCTTGCACCAACCTTCCTGGATGTTACTCTCCTTCCAGTATATTTTATCGGTGAAGTTAAAGAGTACTCTAGCTCAAGATGTAACCAGAGAAAAATAATTGGGCAAGTTGGGAACCCATGACATGCTCTCAAATCATGGGGATGGGGAAATAAAGAAGAATTGGGTTGTTAATAGCAATGAAAACAGAGGGTTTGTGGTTGTGATTAGGGCTAGGAGAGACAGGGAAGGTTAGCATTTCCTATGTGGCCAGCCAGGACCCAGGGGCTCATTCCTGGCTTAGGTGGGGTTTCTGGGGGCTTGTCAGGTCCAGGGACAACCTTGGCCAGGACAATGCAGATCCCCAGGACTTGGTCCATCAGGCAACCTCTGCAGCCTAGCTTAGCTTCCTCCACCAATAAAGGGATGTGCTGAAGGCTTGCCTGTCACAATTGACAATGACATTTCTCGTGATAAACTGGCTTTCATATTTTATGTAGTAATCTGGAGATGGGATAGCAGGATTCAACTTTGCGCTTCCTGATGGCTTCTGTATCAGTGCTCAGCAGCCATAGCTCCACCAGCCAGCAGCAATCATTACAAAGGGCGGGCTCCATCAAGGCCAGGCTGGAATCCAGGAGCCCCGGGGGTGGCAGTGTGTTAACTCCTTCTCCACTAATGTGTACATCTGGAAATTGTCTTCTGTGTCTGTGCTGAGTGTCCCAACAGCTGTGGGTGCCTGTCCTCATCAGGGACAGCTTCCCATGTGCAGTTAGTCTGCTGGCCAGCCCTATGCTTGAGTCCTCGCTTTTTGGATCACTTCTGGTTCCCTTTCCTCTGGGACCTGCACCTAGTGTCTCTCTCAGCTACTCTGAGGGCCTCCTTGAGCTCTGACTTATGCATCCACCTGACCCAAGGAGCCTCGGTTTTCTAGACCAGGAGACTTGTGTCCCTGTATGCCTACCAAATAGAACCCTGGGGTAGCAATGCTGGGCTTCATCTTCCAGAGTTCACTCTGCCCCTTGAGCTTTGGTCACTTGAAATGCTGGACTCTTTTTTGATTGGAAGAGGAGGAAAAAATAGTCTTATCTGTCCTGGCTGATTTCCTCAGCTCTTGCCCCAATTTTTAGCCCGCTTGCTTGCTTGCTTTCTTTTTTATTTATTTATTTATTTATTTATTTATTTATTTATTTATTTATTTATTTATTTATTTATCAGAGAGAGAGAGAGAAAGCACAAGCAGGGAGAGCAGTGGGCAGAGGGAGAAGCAGGCTTCCCGCTGAGCAAGGATCCCAATGTGGAACTTGATCCCAGGACCCTGGGATCATGACCTGAGCTGAAGGCAGACGCTTAACCAACTGAGCCACCCACGTGTCCCATATATTTGGGTGTCCCAAAGAGAAGCCATTGGCATGCTTTCTGGTCAGAGCAATCTAGTTATGCCAGAAAGATCTATAAAATTCAGTTTCTAGATCTGTAAAAGTGAGGCCCTAATCCTGGCCCCTGAAGGACTGTACAGGTGGAATTCCCTGTGAGACCCATCTTGACGTAGGCTTCTTTTCTGACCTAGCATATCTAAGCTTCTCAAGGAACCATGGCCACATTACTTAGGCTTTTGGGGAGGCATGTAGCTTCCCCAGCTCCTCAGTGCTCAGTCATTACCTCTGCCTTGAACCTCCTACAACCTTGCTGTTTGGACCAGTAGAATTGGCATCCCTTGGGAACTTGTTAGAAGTGCAGAGTCTCAGGCCTTACCCCCACAACTCCTGAATCAAAGTCTGCATTTTGATACAAAGCCCAAGTGATTCATATTGACATTGGACTTTGAGGAACACTTGTCTAAAGTACTCATGATTCTGGCACTAGGAGTTGCTGCTATAGAATTTGTTATGTGCAAATGCTAGGGAGACTCATGTCTACTGAGCACCCACTATGTGCCAGTGCCTTTTTCACTACCAGGCATAGTACATGAGGGTAGGATCCTTACTTTGCTTATAGCTCACTCATTTAGTCAACTCTAATTTGTGGTCAGTGTTTGCTAGGCAGTTTGCTAAGTGCTGGAAATACGAAAGTGAACAAGACGTAGGCCCTGATAACAATTACCATGAGGCTGCATTAGCCGTGCCCCGTGCATACCACATGCTCCATGAGTGGTACCAGTGTGGCTAGTTTCAGAAGGTTGGTGTGGGGCCCTAATCCAGGTAGCCTGGCTGTGAGCCGTACATAGGGTGGCACTGGCAATGTGGAGAGCAGGCTGGAGGTGAAAAACTCAGTGTGTAAAAGAACATCATCATCACCAATGTTAAAGGGGAAAAAGTACTACATGGCAACCCAGAGACATGGACGTTTGAACTGCAGCTGATCTTAACATGAAACAGGGACCAAATAAGCTGTATTCTTTGGCCAGTATGTTCAGTAAGTTGGCATTTTTGGTTTGCTTATTTGTTCACCTAAGTCCAAGAGTCTGAAAACCATGGCTCATGGGCCAAGCCTGCCTCACTGCTTGTTTTTGTAAATAAAGTTTTATTGGAAAGTTGCCATGCTCATTTGTTTACATGTTATTCATGGCTGCTTTCACACTACAGTGGCAGAGTTGAGTAGTGGCAACAGACCATCCACAGAGCTGAAAATATTTACTATCCTAATCTTTACAGAAAAAGTTTGCTGACTCCTGGTCTAGTCTTCTACTTTAGCTAAGGTAAAAACATTTCAATTACTTTTAAAAGTATACATATATTTAGTTAGAAAAGGTTTACAATAATATAACAAAGTTATTTATGATTCCTTATAGGGGAATTTGATTTGGAGGAATTTGGGAAATGGAATACTTAATTTTTCCTTAATATGCTTTGATATTTTTTGAATTTTTAATGACTCAGATTCTATTACTTTTTATACTTAAAAAGGGTATTTTGTTATATTAAATTATTTTTGCTATATTAAACTATTTTTATGTTATTTATTATTATATTTCATGATGTTTTTAATAACAAATGTTATACATGTTTATTATAACTATTTTTAAACATACAGAGATGCAAAAAGTAAATTAAAACCACCCATAGTTATACCAACCAGAAATTTTGCTACTGCTTCTATTTTGGTACTTATTCCCCTAGTCTTTCTTTTGAATGTGTTACTATTTTGGTGCATAGTCTTTTAGTCTTTTGGCTAGGTATATATGAGTACATGTACACATATACACTGAATGTACTCATTTTCTTTTTTAAACTATTTTTGAAACTTTAATAATACATTGTGAACAATGTAATAATACATTTCTGAGTTGTTAAATAGTCAATTACTCAACATTTTAAATGGTTGCATACTATTCTATCCTATAGTGATGCATGATGATCCCATATTGTTGATTCCATATTGTTGGAAATTCCATATTGTTGGAGATTTATATTGTTTCCAGTTTTTTACTCTTATAAACAAGAGTATTTTACTCATTTAAACAAGGCTAATGTGAACTTTCTTGTAGATAAAATCTTTGCAGATATCCATTATGACTTTTATAGGGTAAGTTTGTGCAAGTTGAACCGCTGGACTAAAGTGTATGCAATCACCATGATTCTGATTCCAATTCCTCTTTGGATGTGTGGGATTTCCCCCCACACCACCAAGCAATTCTCTGACATCCGCTGTGTGTCCTACAATTCAACTCACTTCTGGTACTTTCTCCCTGAGATTGCATCATCAGATCCCACAGGTTAAAGCCTTAGTCCTACAACTGTGCACCCTCCAACCCCCAACTTCAGATGCCAATAGCAAGTCCAGATTTCCCCCTGTGCTTCTGACCAACCAGCTATAAATCAGAGGTTTCCATGACCCCTCCTTGGGCTTGATTAATTTGCTGGAGGGACTCACCGAACCCAGAGAAACATTTTACTTGCTCTACTACCAGCTTATCATAAACGGATATAACTCAGGAACGGCTAGATGGAAGAGACGCATAGGGAAGGTGAAGGAGCGTCCATGTTTTCCCAGCACCTCCACCAGCCTGGAAGCTCCCTGAACCCTTCCTTTGGGGTTTTTCTGGAGGCTTAATTATGTCTCCAAGATTGATTAAATCATTGGCCATTAGTGATGGAACTCAATCTCCAGCCAGTCTCCCCTCCCTGGAGGGTGGGACTGAAAGTTCCAACCCTCTAATCACAAGGTTGTTTTCCTGGCAACCAGTCTTCATCCTTAGGTGACCTCGGGGCTTTCCAAAAGTCACATCATTAATATAACAAAAGGCACCTTCCCTCATCACTTAGGAAATCCCAAGGGTTTTAGCAGCTCCATGCTGGGAAAGGAAGGCCAAATACGTATTTCTTCTTATTGTATCTTTTAAGTTTTGTTTGGTTACTTGTTGATGAAGTTGTGCCTATTTAAATCCTCATCGGCAGTGTCTGAGAATGCTTGCTTCCCAGAAACGTCATCTAGGTATTATCAAAACCAACCACAGAACTTTGCCACTTTCATTCTTGGTTTCGTGTTTTCTTAGCAGATACTCCTCCTCTTCCTATTGCCCATTGAAGCCTCAACTCCTCACTCTAATGCTTAGCAATCATTTTCACCCCACATTTCAGGACCGTGAAGTCCGTAACTAATAATATCCAGCAATGCTAGCCCTTGGTGTCAACTTCAGCCAGGGTGGACATCAGCCTCCATGGGTACCTGCCCTGTTCTGCAGCTTCACCCAAACAGGAGTGGTGAGTGGTGAGTCTGGTAGGGCCATGTGACCTGGCCTGTACTAAATTACACACTGCAGAAAAGCACCAGCTCTCCTGTGAGGGTTGGTGGCCTCTCTCCTTCCCTCCTTGGCCAACATTCTCTGAAGAATAGTAGAAATGTTCTGCCTCCACTCCCAATTCCAGGGATTCTGCTGAATTCGAAAAATCAGACAGGAGGGGCGCCTGGGTGGCTCAGTCCTTAAGTGTCTGCCTTCGACCCAGGGCGTGATCCCAGGGTCCTGGGATTGAGCCCCGCATTGGGCTCCCCGATCCGCTGGGAGCCTGCTTCTTCCTCTCCCACTCCCTCTGCTTGTGTTCCCTCTCTCGCTGGCTGTGTCTCTCTCTGTCAAATAAATAAATAAAATCTTAAAAAAAAAAAATTCCAATAAGCTTTCAGTCTCTTTAAAAAAAAAATCAGACAGGAATGCTTAGCTGCCTGACCTAAGGACTTCCTTCTGGGTCTTATTCTTCTCGCTGCAGCTTTTGATAGTTGCTCCTCTTGGGAAGATGTCTGGTCCACACCCTGCATTTAGTTCTTCATCCTCAGTTTCCTTGGCTGGCTCTCCATTCCTTGAACACCCCATAAACATTCATGTTCCTGAGGTTCCAACCTTAGTTCCTGTCTCTCTTGTTCTTGCTTTATGCTTCCAAACCTCCGACACTATCATCTGCACGCGATTTACCTACTGTCCTTTGGCTGCCTCAAAACCAACCTGTCCAAAATACAACTCATCATCTCTGTCTCCTTATCCCCACAAACCAGTTCTTTGTCCTGTTTCTTTCCTCTCTGAAGAGTCTTGGTCTACCAACTGCTCCAAGTTAGAAACCTCAGAGGCCCTTCATTTTTATCTTTCTGCCTTGCCTCAACATCCAACATGTTGTTAGACCCTGCTGGTTTTCTGTATGAGGGCTTATTTGTGAGGACCTTCTAGAACTGAAATGCTACCCTCCTCATTGTTGACCAAAACCGGTGCAGCAATTTTCTGTCCTATTTCCTGCTTCCTGATTCCCCCAGGGGGATTCCATCTTTCCTGCTGCTGTCACAGCTGTCTTCCTGCAGTACAAATGTGATTGAATCCTTTCTCCATGACAGAATCTCTTAGTGACTTCTCATAGATGACAAAGGCCTTCATAAATTGGCTACCACCTTCCTTTTCTGGCTCACATCCTGTATGTGTGCCTGCCCCGCAGCCAGTCCCTCGTTCCCAGCGTGTCACCCAGTGGGTCTCAGTGCACCCTGTGCCCTTTGCCCACAGTGCCCTGACCCAGCCCCTTCTGAACCCTCTGAGACCTTGCCTCTCCTTTCCTCAGCATTACTCACTTCCTGCTTTCTGTCCCTTGGCACCTTGGTCATATCACTGGTAAAGCAGTTATCATATTGTTATTCCAGTTAATCATACGCCTTCTCCAACTCCCTGCCAGATGATGAGTTCATTGTGGACAGGGCCTGCCTTATTCACCTCCTTCTGTCCAGGGCTCAGCACAGTGCCAGGCACAGAGGAGTCACTCCGTGAATGCTTGCTCCTCTAATGACCTCGCTAAGCTTGTGCTGTAACTAATGTTAAGACACAGATGTTAAACTGCCGGTTCTCTTAGTTTTATGTGACTACAGTCAAGATAGGATCATATCAGTGATCAATTTCCATGTTGATCTAAGTTTTCGTTGTTATTCATCATGCATATGTCTTATCTGTATCAGGAGATAGAGGCACGCTCCTTAAAGTTAGTGCATTCTGGAGTTCCATTATAGATTCTAAAGGACTGGGCCTCCAGAAACTTACATGCTTGTTTTCCACTCCAAACAGGAAGTCAAAAGGCAAATGAACACAAAGACAATCCCAGTTAGCAAACAAAGCGAACCTGTATTTCTAACAACTCCCTCACCAAATGCTTTGCAATTTTAGTCTGTTCCTCCTAATTCAGAGAAAGGCATTTGCTCCAGACAGCTGTGCTTGGAGCAAGTGAGGGGCCTCAGGGACGTTAGCAGTCATGCCTGGTGGCTGGTGCTCATTGCTAGGAAGGGTGCTTCGCCTCCCTGAGCCTCCTGGGGACCGGGCCTGGAGGAGACCCTCACATGCAGCTGCTGAGGGGTGTTGCCCATTACAGGCACCTAGAAACTGCTGCATGTGGCCTTAACATTTGGCCAGTCTAGATAATACTGCTGCTTTACCCCAACGCAAGAGATGGTTTGATTGTGGTTACCTGGAGTAGGGCAGGTGCACCGAGGTGGTTAGCTGGGAGCAGGGAATGCTCTTGCACTTTAAATTTCAGTAACCAGGAAAGAGGATTTTTGTGGTTCGGGGATGGTTGTCAGAGGTTCTTTGAACCCCCTGAAACTGTATGGTCAATTATGTGTGGAAGTGCAATTTTCTGAGGGAAGAAGCATTGGCTTTTATCAGCTTATCAGAGGGGCTTATGACCTTAAAAATGTTAAGAACCATGGGCCTGGAGTCCTACAAATGGGACACCTAAATGTGTATTGCTGTTAATGTCCTAGGGTATGATGGAGACTGTTCGAAGAGCAGGAGCCTGTCTTAGCATTGGTCCCCTTTTAGCCCTGTGCAGCGTGGGGCATCTAGGTGGGGAAATGAGAGAGCCTCACTTAAGACTGACAGGTGCAGTGATGGGTTTTGTTATGACAGGTGCCCCTGTTACAGGCCCTCTTCTGTCAGACACTGTCAGTCCTCACACTCAGATGGGAGCTGACTGCATTGCCTGGAGGAGGCTATGCCAGGCTCTGGAACAAAGCTTCTGGTGTGCGTGTGCATGTG
Organism: Ursus americanus; assembly: GCF_024610735.1. Lineage (NCBI taxonomy): Eukaryota > Metazoa > Chordata > Mammalia > Carnivora > Ursidae > Ursus > Ursus americanus. The sequence continues at coordinate 31,879,804 of NC_142133.1, forward strand.
TGTGTGTGTGTCTGGATTCTGAGTGGCAGATATTTGCACCAGCTGCTGAGGGTGGAAGGTGCAGTCTGTAATCCAGGAATCTTATCAAAGAGATATCCAGTGACCCTTGTGTAAATGGAAGACAAGCCTTGGTCTTGTTGAGCCAGGGCTCTAACCAACTCCCATCAAAGCTAGCGGGTAGCTGTAGAGGTGCACTGGCTCTCACAACAGACGTGGAGAGAACAAAGACAACCCGTCCTAGAGGAACATCTTCCAGGCATGAGGTCGGGCTTGTAGGGGGCAGTGCCACAGAAGGCAACTTTTCCTCCCCTCACGTGCAGGGAGAAGGTTCTGCAGAGGGTCTCCCCTGCTGGCCTTGCAGGGGCTTTCAGAATGCAGAAACATCCCAGCCCAGAGTTCTCCTCAGAGACTGGAGGAGAATATGGACTGGAAATTGAGTGTGTTCAGATCGCCGGACTCCATGTTCCATTCAGATGCCCTGGGTTTAGTGGGCAGGACGTTGTCTGGGGCACTCCTTGGCTCAACGAGGTTCCTGATGGAAATATGCTTACTTGGAAGCAGATAGACGCTTCCTTTGACAGGATCTCACCGCTCCTTGTACTCAGAGGAGTACTACTACTACTACTCTAAATTCCTCAGCTTTCCCCACAAGCAAGTGGAAGTCCTTTGTGTTCCTTGCTGAAGGAGGAAAAGATTATGCCATGAGATTTCAGCTCGAGCTGGTCTTCATGCATATTACATTCAGGTTTTTACAATGAGTGTTTGATTTGCTGTGGGGGAATATTTATTTCCAAATCCACCAAATGCTTCTCAAGGCAGCCTCCACACAGATTTTAATTGCTAAACCCACTTATTCTGACTCAGTGTCTGTTTGGTAAAATGTCTAGAGATACAAAAAGTGGGGAGGCAAGTGATCTGGGCCCAGATGCTTCTCTATGACTAACAGAATGTCCACCCAAAGTTGGGAGATGAGCATCCCACTGGCGTGTCATAGGTGGGTGGGTTTCTCATAATCTTATTTAAAGCTGTGCCCTATTGTACTAAAATTATAATTTGTGAATAAGCATTAAATTAGAGCATTGGGCTGAGCTGACTCACTGCCGGGAACTTGGACAGGGTCTGAGAGATGTCTCTGTGTCACAGTCAACTCAGACGAGTGGAGAATAGCAGAGGACACCTGATGGGGAGCCTGTGTGTGGCTTCTACAGCTGACCAGGGTAACTGGGCCATGGGGCTTTCTCTCCATTCATGCTCTCTACCCCTTTAGAAGAAGAATGGGCTTATGTTGCAGTGATCCTCACTGGGTCAGCCAGTGGATCTCAATGAAAGATGTTTGAAAATCAGAGTTTGGGGCTTTGGGTCATGTACCCAAATCTCTAGGATCTCTAGGATGGTCCTTGCAGTGGGAGGTGGGGCACGAGACACACAGAAATGTGGAAAGTGGCTTTAGGGTTAGATTTGGATATAACCTAAAATCCTCACCATTTCAAGTCATGGCTTTGGGGTCTTGGGAGGAGAAGGTGATCTTCCCAACGTGGCATATACCACTCTGCTGAGCTCTGTCTCTCTGGTAGGTGGGAGCAAGCTCGTTGCCTTCAGCTGCAGTTCAAGTGCTCAGTGGCTCATTGTAGCAGCTGTTGGAAAGTGTTGTTTCTGTGACAAAAGAAGGACTATGGAAGTGAGTATGGATGAGGGAACCACTGGCATCTATTTCCATTAATTTGAATTCCAATTTAATTTGAATTCACTCAATATATTACTTGTTCGACATGTTGAAAGGAGACTAAGGTTCCGAGGTAATAGATTTAAGGAAGTGTAAGTTTTTCATAGGAACAGGGTAGAGAAATCTCGGAAATCCCTAGAAGAAGGACTGGGTAGTGGGATGACTTAAAGTCTATAACCTTAAGGAATAACCAGTTATTCCCAATGGGGGTGACATTGCCCTTGAGAACATTTCACAATGACTAGCGAAACTTTCAATTATCATAGCTGAGAGGGGAGGTGCTACTGAGGCCAAGAGCGCTGCTAAAGACTCTACAATATGCAGAAGAGCCACACTAAAGAATTATCTGACCCAAAAGGTCAGTAGTGTCAGTCTTGAGAAACCCTGTTGTAAATGGATCTCAAAGCACAGCAATTGCACGTTCTCTTCCTCTTAGGACTGCCTCTTGCATTTTATGCATGATAATCAGCAAAGATTTCATCTGTGTGCTAGACACAGTGCTTGGCTAAGTGGGAGGCTGACAGATGACTAAGGCCAGTTAAGGAGAGACAAGAGGACTACTGGGGCTCATGTTTCTCTTCTCCTAGATTGAAAGCTCCCAGGGAGATGGCGCATCTCCTGGACTCTCACAGCATCCGTGATGGGGCCTGATGGTGGCCTTTGTTCTCAACGGAGGCCCGTATGCACTGGGAGTGGGGTGGGTGGGCACACCTCCCCCATGGGTCCTGTGCCGATTCCACCCTGGTGAGTTCAGCTGGCCTGCGGTGCTGTTCCGAAGGCCTCCTGGTTTCTCACCGTGTGGCTTCTCACTCCAGAGGGGAGATTTCTGTTAGTAACTGAGATTGTCTCAGATGTGACTGAGAGTCCGAAGCTCATTCTCTTGCTCAACGGTGATTATTCACAGCTGACTGCAGATTTCTTCAGAAAAGCCCCCACATCCGGCCCCAGGAAGTCCTGCTCAGGGAGGGTGTCCTGGCAAGGGAGCTTTGGAGAAGGAGGAGAATCATCTGGGTCACTCACAGTTCTGTCATTCTAACCTCCCTCGATTGCGTGTTGAGCCACAAGAGCCCAGGGTCCTGCAAAGGATTGTTTCACGAGGAGGAATTCAGGCCTGAGGAAGATGAAAAAGCCACAGCTTAGGATTCAAAGGCTGCCTGGACCTGCCCCAGCCCTCCCCCAGCCCACCTAGGGAGAGACCCCCATTTCCACTGCGATGGAGCACGAGAGCTAGAGCAATTCCGCTGCGGATGGACTGATAGCATAACATTTCTCTTTACCGCCACACATTTATATTCACCAGATTCTGTGCCAAGGAGCCCAGGGTGGGGTGGAAGGTGCTGCAGAGTTATTGCAAGGGGTCTGTGACCTGTGCAACAAGCCTTGCCTGTAGATAAAATACATACTATTTCACACATGTATGTTCTGTTGTTTTCTAAGTGCATGTGAATGCTGCTGCGATGAAACTACAGGGATTAGTTGAGGTACTGAATTCAGAGTGAATTATCATTGCTCTCCTGCCTCAGAGTCTGTCTCCTAGTTTGCTTCCAGTCCCTTCCTGTTTCTTCCTCTCCAATCAGGAACCGGGTCTTGTCAATTGCTCTGTCATAAGTCTCACGTATGTGTCCTTTCTTCCCCACCTTTGTCACCCAGGTCTGGCTCTTATCACTCCACCACTCCAAGATGACCAGAGCTGCCAACCTGGTCCGTCCCTGAGGCTCATTCCAGACTACTGCCACCAAGTAAATCCTCCTATTGGTCCATACAACTCCTTGGTTTAAAAATAGTTTGAACTTCTGGTCTCCTTAACCTGGTACTCAAAAAGCTTCACAGTGTGGCATTAAGAGACATCTTCTGGGGCACCTGGGTGGCTCAGTCGTTGAGCATCTGCCTTTGGCTCAGGGCGTGATCCCAGGGTCCTGGGATTGAGCCCCATATCAGGCTCCTCTGCTGGGAGCCTGCTTCTTCCTCCCCCACTCCGCCTGCTTGTGTTCCCTCTCTCGCTGGCTGTCTCTCTCTCTGTCAAATAAATAAATAAAATCTTAAAAAAAAAAAAGAGAGAGACATCTCCTTACCATTCCTTCAAATAAAGTAATTTGGTCCTCCCCCCCCCCCCGCAAGACACATCTCTTGAACACAAAATGAGTCACCTTATCATTTACAAGCTCTAGTATTTTAAAAATAACTTTAAAAATAAGGTTTAAGTGTCCCATTACAATACCTATCAGTTTATAATTACCGTATAGGATTATTTTAGTTTTTTATCATACCCTTCAGAATAAAAGTGTTCAGTAAACATATATACAGGCAGTGGTATTATGCAGTGGCAATGAATAGAAAGCTTTTTTTAGTTTTCATCGAATCTCACTTTTTAAAGGAAAGAAGTTCATTTCCTATTCCCTTTAAATAAGTTGCCCCCCCCCCCCATCCTAGTGTTCTACAGAGTGCTATCTACCAGAAAATTCAGCAACTGTCAATTTGGTTCACAGGCACCAGGTCTGTAGAATTTCAACCTTTCACCTTCAGCCTGCTGAGGGAGGTGAGGAGCCTAGAAGAGCAAGTCCAAACAGGACCTGCTGCCTCCCTCTTGTGGAGAGCCGGGAGAAAACATGCTGGAAGAAAAGTCGCTGTTATGTATTGGCAAGTACTATTTTATTGAAACAGCCCAAGGAACGTGATCTGCAAAATATGGTATGAGACAGAGTTGTATTTTGCTGTGTACCGCAAAAAGGATTTGAAACCACTGGGGGCGGGACAATAAATCAAATAAAGAGAATGTGCATATACTTAAAATGCCAAATTTTAGCTGATGATTTGTTTGTCAACAGCAAAACTTCCCACCAGGACAGTTTACGAAGAACAAACTGGTTTGGGGATCTCTTCCCCGGCTCTGATCCTGATCCAGATGGGGGCTACGGTGAAGGTCTCTGCTCTTGGCAGAAAGTCACATCCAGGTGCTGAGGCTCACCAGGGCAGCTGGGCCAGGCCTCGATGGGTCCTGAGTCTGCCTGGGGGTCAGCACAGGACCTTGTGTCTCTGGTTCCATTCATGTCAGCAGTTTCTCCTGACTGCTGTCAACCAGCCCTCAAGGCTTCCCAGCGTGGCCCCTGGTCACTCACCAGTCAGCACGTGAACCTTTCATGCCTTCCCCTTCTTCCAACTAGAAACAGAGACGCAGGCAACAGGGACCATGCTTAAGGTTTACTCCCCCAGAAAGGGGTGGGGACATTAAGGGCAATGATTAGCATGTCTAATACAACCTGTCATGCATGAAATGCATTAAGCATTTGGCGTGTTTAGCTTCCACAGTTGCACCATGTGCTCCTCAATGCAGATGACAGAGAGACAGCAGCATTTGAGCATATCTGACTGGTAGAACACTGGAGAAGTCCCTGCTAGTGGCATTCCCTTTTGCTTGGTTAAATCCAGCCTGCCTTCCTGGTCTTACCTTATGGGTCATTTATGCTCCTCAAAGTCCCCCAAGGCCAGATGGGATGATTCTCCCATGGCCCCAGCACCCCGGCCGTATGCTGATCATTGTGCTCGTCACTCCGTACTTAGCGAATTTACTCGGCTGTCACTACTGTCAGGCTCCCTGCCTCTTGGAGCAACTGTGTCTTATTGCTTTTTGCAACCCCAGGGCCTGGTCCTGTACCTGGAATCCTGTGAGGGGTGTCAGGGAAGGCTTGCTTCCCATATAACTGTGTCTCAAGAATGACTAAGGGTGGAGTGCCTGGGTGGCTCAGTTGGTTAAGCATCTGCCTTCAGCTCAGGTCATGATCTCAGGGTCCTCAGATCGAGCCCCACATCAGGCTCCCTGCTCAGCAGGAAGTCTGCTTCTCCCTCTGCCCTTCCTCACCCCCCCCCCCACTTAGGATCTCTTTCTCCCTCTCAGATAAATAAATAAACTCTTTAAAAAAAAAAAGGAGAATGACTAAGGATCTTCCAGGGAGGCCAAGCATTCTAGAAGTGACAACATGAACATGGAGAGTGCCGTCATCAGACATGGGCAGGAAGCAGCTCTCGAACTGGGCACTGCATATCTGGCCCTCTTTCAGCTCCTTTCCTTCCACAAGGAGTGAGGAGACGGTGAGACAAAGGGACATGCTTATGCAAAGCCCACATCTCCCAGACTGCTCTGGGTTCTGTGTGCCCAGAATTCCCTGCTCCAGTAGCCCCGAGTCTGCTTCCAGAGCCTGTGTGGGTCTCCTCCATGAGCCTCCTTCCAGGGTCAAGCCCTGCCACGGATGCCCAAACCTCCAGGCCCAAGAGGTGGCTGTCGGGAGGTGTGTGGATGGAGCTTGGATACTGGTGCTGGACTGTCTACACTCATGCCTGAGACACCCTGTGGCACAGGACAAACCCAGCGGGGGAGAGCAAGGGGCATGCTGGGGGCTGGGAGCCAAGGACTGCCTTTTCTTAAACCCCAAGAAATCCAATGATGCCAAATATAAACCCAGTCTTCCCTGTTACTATGAAGGTATTTGTCAAAGCCAGAGGAAAAAATATTTGAAGCCATTAGAACAGCTGAAATAAAAGACAGACAATAACAAGCGCTGGTGAGAATGTGGAGAACCCGGAGCCCTTGTGCACCGCTGGCAGGGTGTAAGCATGTGGCTGCTGCAGAAGTTTAAACACACAGCTACCCGTGACTTAGCAAGTCCCCTCCAAGGAATGTACCCAAGAATTGAAAACGTGTGTCCACGCAAAAACTTGTACATGGTCGTTCATGGTAGCGTGCTTTGTAATAACCAAAAGGTAGAAGCAGCAGAAATATCCCTCAAATGACGAATGAATAAATAAAATGTGCTCTATTCATATAATGGAATATTATGCAGCGATATGAGGAATAAAGCACTGACACAAGCTCCCACACAATGAACCTTGAAAAGCTTATGTTAAATACAACAGCTGGTCACAAAAGGTCACATACTGTTTGATTCCATTCATATGACAGGTCCAGAACGGGCAAATCCATAAAGGCAGGAAGGTTAGTGGTTGCAAGAGGCTGTGGGAAGTGGGAATGGGCAAGGACTATTAATGGATATGTTTCTTTTTGGAGTGATGAAAATGTTCTGAAGTAAATCGTGGTTGTGGTGGTATGATTCTGAGAACATACTAAAAACCACTGACTTGTGCAATTTATTATTTTTGAAGATTTTATTAATTTATTTGGGAGGGAGAGAGCACACACAAGCAGGGGAAGGGAGAAGCAGATTCCCCACTGAGCAGGGAGCCCAACTTGGGGCTCCATCCCAGGACCCTGGGATCGTGACCGGAGCCAAAGGCAGACACTTAACCGACTGAGCCACTCAGGCACCCCCGCTTGTACACTTTTAAATGGTGGATTTATGTATGTGAATTATATCTCTACTTAAAAAAGAAAAAATATGTATTGGACAGTTTGTTAGCTTGATTAGAAATTCTAATATTTAGACATATGGTGCACAGGTCTCCATTGGAACTGCAAATGTTACCGGGAAGCCTGAACATGGAGGTGTGAGACAGCTCCAGATGCTTTGTCAAGGTCAGGTTTTCCAGTGAACCTGGACTTCATATTTGAGGCTGGAGCATAGATAGAGCCAGGTTGTGGAAATTTATAAACCATGAGCAGAGCTCAGACTTTAGCAGGGAGGTCTTGGTTGTATGCAGGCACGGAGAATCTTAAACCAGAGTATGCATTTTCAGGTAAACTGGCAGCTGGTGTGAAGGACAGATTTGAGGGTGACAGGACTGGAGTCAGAGAGGCAGTCAGCTATTGCACTAGTCCAGGACACAGGGTGCAGGCATGACCTAAGGCAGTGATGGTAGAAATGTGGCAGAGGGAGAGGGTAGGTAAGTGAAATATTTAACTGATAAACTCAGTGGGATTTGGATCCAAAATGGATGTGGGAATAAGAAAGTGGGGGAAGAATCAAGGGTGACTTGGTATGGGGGATGGTGGTGTTACCAACTGGACAGAAAAAGATGACCTACTGAGTTTAAGGTGTGACTGAGGAAATGACCAAAAAGCATGTAGATCAGGAGAGTTCAAGACTGGAGGCTGACATATGAGGGTCCTCAGTGTATTGTAGCTCAAGCCATGAGAGTAGATGAAATTTCATGGTCTTTGAGGGGAAGGATGAGAGTTGGTGCCCTGGGAGCTACCGACATCATTTAGACTAAGAACCAGCATGCCAGAGAAACCACAGAGGGAGAATGGTCCAAGAGGGGTGATCAAGGAGGATCAGGATATAAGGCCCTGGGTTTAGTTATGAGGATGATGAGTAACCTTTTTTTCTTTTTTCTTTTTTTTTTTTTAAGATTTTATTTATTTATTTGACAGAGAGAGAGAGACAGTCAGCGAGAGAGGGAACACAAGCAGGGGGAGTGGGAGAGGAAGAAGCAGGCTCATAGCGGAGGAGCCTGATGTGGGGCTCGATCCCATAATGCCGGGATCACGCCCTGAGCCGAAGGCAGACGCTTAACCGCTGTGCCACCCAGGCGCCCCAACCTTTTTTTTCTTAAAGAGTTATTTATTTATTAGAGAGAGAGTGCACAAGAGGGCGTAGGGTCAGAGGGAGAAGCCGACTCACCACTGAGCAGGCAGCCCAATGTGGGACTCGATCCTGAGACTCCAGGATCATGACCTGAGCCAAAGGCAGTTGCCCAACCAACTGAGCCACCCAGGCATTCAATGATGAGTAACCTTTGCCAGCAGTTTCAGTGGGATGGTGGGAGAGGTACCAGCTTTCAGCTGAGGAATGAGTGTGAGGTCAGGAAGTGAAGGCAGAGAGCAAAGGCCACTGAAGGAGGTTGACTCTGAAGACAGAAGGATGAGATCAGCGGAGGGCTTTTTCTAAAGGAGAGGAGACAATGGTTAAATGATTACCTATTTATTTGCCATTTTAAATGAAAATATTACATGTAAATGGTAAAAAAATCAAATGCAATAGCAAATGTATAAAATGAAAAGTAAAATTCCATGCCTTTCATCTCAGACCACTACTCCCTCTCTCTAAAGTAATAATTATGATCAATTTCTTAATTATCTTCCAGAACAAAATTTGTACATATGGAATTCCCTCTCTTCATTTCTTAAAGATTTTATTTATTTATTTGAGAGAAAGAGAGAGAGAGCAGGAGTGGGGGGCAGGGAGAGGGAGAACTAGGCTCCCCACTGAGCAGGTAGCCCAACGTCACCGGGCTCAATCCCAGGACCCTGGGATCATGACCTGAGCTTAAGGCAGACACTTAACTGACTGAGCCACCCAGTCATCCCTGGAATTCCCTCTCTTTAAAGACGAGAGAGAATTGGCAGAGTTTAAATACTGATGGGAAAGGACCATATAGAGAGAAAGGTGAAGACAGATGGAGTATTGATGAGAGAAAGCTAGTAGCTGGTGATCACTCTTGCAGGGCAGGATGGAACCAGAGGCAGGGGAAAGAAGAGTCTTGGCTAGGCAGGCAGAAATGCATGAACAGAGCTAGTGGAAGGGAGGAAGCCAGATAGGTTAAGGGCAAGAGGCCATGATTTTCAATGTCAGAAGTAGCATGGTTCAAGTGGGTAAGGCTGGGGTATGGGAAGGATAGAGTGGAGGTAAAAGTCCTGGGGGACTGAGGAACTTTGAACCTGGGGTGTTAGATGGAATGAGATCATTACAGTAGATGTTGAAATCTCTTAAGATGATGGCAAGTGCCAAAGTTCTCAGTGGAGGTGGGCATGGCCTAGAAAGAGGAATGCTGGTTATGGTAGATGTTGGGAGTGTCAGAGGAGGAGAAGCTTGGCCAAGGGTGGAAGCAGCAACTGTGAACAGGATGCCTAACTGCTACGTATTCTTGCCTTGGGTCAAGGGAGTATGGGGAAGCAGGAGGTGGACAACACATTCAACAGAAAGGCTGAGAAGCAGAGGAGGTTATCTACATGGAAAGAAAGTTTCCAGTGTATTCTGGATGTAGGAACAGACTGGAAGAAATGGGGTGGCTGTCAGTGACCCAAGGAACCAGCTGGAAGAAGCACCATAAACAAAGGGAAAGATGTGAGGGGGGATGGATAAGATGGGTGAGGGACAAGGAATATGGATGAAGCAACAGGCCCTAATGTTCCCATCTTTGATGGGTTTAGTTTTGGTGCCAGAACTGTCTGCAAGTTCCAGTCAATCTTGGCAGGGCCTAAATGGAGCAGCTGCTCTATCTTCTTGGCCAGGTGGCAGGCATGTTTATTGGCCATAGGGCGCATTGGTAGGGGTCAGTTACACCTGGGTTGAATACCAATTGGGTGTTGTATTGGTTTGCCAGGGTTGCTGGTCCCATAGACTGGGAGGCTTAAACAACAAAACTATATTGTCTTACAGTTCTGGCTAGAATTCCGAAATCAAGGTGTTGGTAGGGTTAGTCCCTTTGGAGGACCATGAGGGAAGGATTTGCTCCAGGCCTCCCTCTTTGGCTTGTTGATGGCCATCTTCTCCCTATATCTTTTCCTATTGCCTCTACATGTGTCTGTCTCCAAATTTCCCATTTTTATAAGGATTCCCTAATGATCTCATTTTAACTTGATTACTTTAAACTCTCATCTCCAAATACTACATACTGAGCTACCAGGCATTAGGACTTCAACACATGAATTTGAGGGACACAATTCAACCCATAACAAGTATCCTTGGGCAACCATTCTTAGCTTCAGTTGCTCTGCCTCTTAATTGATAACCATAGCAGTACCAACTTCACTGAATTGTCTGGATGAATGGGCACAGTGTCTGGCACATTTTAAATGCTTGTTATAAATGAACATCATTGTCATCGTCATTACCATCATCGTCTGGACCTCTTCACTTGGTTTGTGGACAGTAAAACGGTGAGTTCTTTCCGTTGATCATCCTCCTGAACTTACCTTACAGAGAGACCCAGGCAAGAGCTACAAAGAATAGCTGTAGGGCAAAGCTCAGGTCCTCCATGATTTGCATACAGATGGAATCAACTTTAAAAGGATTACCAGGTTCAACTTTGGAATCGCGATAGGATAACACACTGAGGCTGTGTGGGAGAGGGAGAGAGAAATCCTAACACTTTAATTTGGCGTGGAAGGAAAAAAGAGGGAATGTTGGCTTTATGATCTGTATGTAAGTCACAGAGCTTTAAGTTCTTTAAGTTCTGCTGGTCCTGTCACTCTGAACCACTGCCCCACCTCCTGGGCCTCAAGGGGGTATTATGCCTCTTACCCCCAAACCAGAGGACAGGAGTGGTATCGGAATTTGTGAGAAAGGCAGATTCTGTTGGGGGCATCTGTGGATGACTTCGGTTGTGCTGTAAGCTCGTCTGGAACAGGGCTTTCTTAGGGACCCAGAAATCCTTCTGCAGGTGGATACGAATCTTTTATACCCATAGTTCTCAAAATGCGGTCCCCAAATCAGCAACATGGGGGTTGCCAAACTTGGCTATAAGGAGTCAGAGAGTAAATATTTCTGGCTTCGAGGGCCAAGAGGCCACATGCAATCTCTGTCACAGCTACACCTCTGATGTCGTGTGAAAGTGGCCAGAAACGCTAGGCCAGTGAATGAGTGCGGCTGTGTTCACAGGTGTACGAAACAGGTGGCAGGACATTTGGCCACGAGCCATAGCTTGTTGACCCCTATCTTAGTGCAGTTATTAAGAGTGCTCTCTTTCTCTCTTAAAAGTATCCTGGTTAGGACACTAAATTTTATAGTCTCCCCACCTAGGGGGTCTAGCTTGCAGGGGCCGAGCGGAAGCTGTGATACACTGTATTTGCCACACTCGGCCGAGAAGCAAACTGGTAAGCAAACTGGTATGTTTGTACAGCTTTAGAAGTGGGGAAACAGAATGAAAGCCACTGGGGAAAATCCTGGTTCTTCGTTACTCTCCTTTTCAGTGTTCTCTCCGCCCTCTCCTCCTCCCCATTGTGGATCTGGGACTTTGAAGACCATCTTCAAAAGGACCACGGCTTTGAGGTGGCTGCTGTCTTAGATTTGCCTGCCTGCTCAGGCCTTCCCTTCTCTGGGGTGGGAGCCTGAGCCAGGCCACAGTTAGCTTCGTCAGGGTAAAGATACAACTCTTCAGGACAAATAACCCTGAGCAATTTAAGAGAAAGTATTTATTTTCCCCCCAAATAATGAACACTTTCGAAATTAGAGGAAAACATGTAGGAAATCTCTGGTCCCTATACATTAATTCTAAGAAATTGAAAACAAGATACCTTTTCTTGAAATGACATTTTTCTCTGAAAAGCTCAAAGACCATTGAAAGCAGCATCAACATGCACTCATTGAACACTCTAGAATCCTCAAAATCCTTGCTAATGGGCAGCCTAGGCACTTTTATCCAAGTTAGCTAGGAAAGTGTGAAGGGCACCCCTCACCCCAGAATGCCTACCACCTGTTTCTGGCCTTGAGCCTGCTTTGTATTTTCACAGCATGAAAATAAAAGGGGCCATCTGGGTTACTGTGGTGACTGAGGACCCCACTCTTTTCCCACTTTGTAACTGGGCCAACATGGCCGCCAATCTGCCAATGCCTCCGAGAGGTGGGGACAAGAAGCCAGATTGGGCTACCCTACAGGGCTCCTGGGAATTTGCCTGGTGGCACCCTAATCCCCAGTGTGATAGTATTTGGAGGTGAGGACTCTGGGAGGTAATTAGGTCACAAGAGTGAAGTGCTCATAAATGGGATAAGTGCCTATAGGCAGGGTTCTGCAGAGAAACAGAGCCAGTAGGGTGGATGGATGGATGGATGGATGGATAGATAGGAATAGAAATGGAAATAGATATAAATATAGATACATATGTAGATAGATATAGATACGTACAGATAAGAGATTTATTATAGGAATCGGCTCATGGAGCTTGGAGGCTGAGGAGTCCCACGATTTGCCATCTGCAAGCTGGACAACCAGGAAGGCTGGTGGTATAATTTAGTCTGACTCTGAAGGTCTGAGAACCAGGCAGCTGCTGATGTAAGTCCTGGAGTCTGAAGGCCCGACATCTGGGAGCTCCAATGTCCGAGGGCAGAAGATGGACATACCAGCACAAGAAGAGAGAGGAATCCACTCTCCCTTCACCTTTTTGTTTCATTCGGGATCCCCCAAGGGATTGGGTGATGCTGCCCACATTGGTGAGGGTGGATCTCTTTATTCAGTCTACTGAATCGAATGGTATTTTCTTCCAAAACATCCTTGCAGGCACACTCAGAAATGATGTTTAACCACTATCTAGGCATCCCTGAGTCCGGTCGAACTGACATATCAAACTAACCATCACACTCCCCTTATAGAGGAGACACAGGAGAGATGATCTCTCTCTTTGCCATTTGAGGACACAGTGGGAAGGCCGCCTTCTCCAAGCTGGGAAAGGGCTCTCACCAGAACCCAATTCTGGGGGCACCTTGAGCTTGGACTTTTAGTCTCCAGAACTATAAGAGAGAAATGTGTGTATTTTGAGCCTCCCATCTATGGTATTTGTTACATAAGCCTGAGTAGACTAAAACAAAGCCTTTGTGAAGGAACAGGTGGGAGTGAATATGGACCCCCTCCTCCGACACCCCTTCTTGGGAGCTGCCTTGCTCACGATGAGGCAGTGACCTGGTGTGAATAACATGACCAGACTTCATAGAACAAGTAGCTACATGTAGACAGGTAGGTCAAGTTGGACACCTAAGGTAGTTTTACAGCTGGGCCATTTTCAAAAAGCCGCTGGGAAAGATGTTCTGTACCAATTATATTTTCTCATACATTTCCATTATAAAGCAGTAGCAGGTTACAATGTCCATATTATGGTTCTAGTAAGCCAAATATATTCCATATTCTATAATGACTTTGTCCCCTTTCCATCATCAAGGGACCCTCAGGGCTCTGGGGGGTCATCCAGAGCTTTGTTCTGACTGGTTGTGACATGACTGGGCTTGTCTGGTCCCCGGGAAGCCTCTGCTGAGGGCTAGGTCTTGTCTGTCTAGCTCTGGCATCAGGCTATGTTTGCAGCTGCTGACGTGATCTTTTCTTGTTTCTACCCTGAGTTTCCCAGAGTCTGTGTCTACTGATTTTCTTAGCATTTCCAAGTCCTTGCCAGGAACCACTGGCTCTCCTGCTCACCAGCATAACCTGGACAGGTACCCTCTCTGCCATAGCCTCCCTTCTGCTCCTGTTCCAAAGTGCTGGTCTTTTCTGCACCTGGGACACCAACTCGGGACACTGAGGGCTCACACTCACATTACCCAGTGTGGCTTTCAAGCCCAGGATGGTGAGGGTTGCTTTTCTCCTTCTTAGAGACCCAGACCCTTCTTGTACTCACTATTTCCTGCCTTCCACTTTCACCTTTTTTTTTCTCTGCCGAAAAGTATACTTTATCAGATCTTGCATCTTCTTTACATGCAGTTTATAGTGAAATTCTGGACTAAGATCTTAAGTTCTGCTCTTAACGTCAAAAGGGAAGCTTTGGAACTTAGAAAACCTTTTCTCTTTCTTTCTTTCTTTCTTTCTTTCTTTCTTTCTTTCTTTCTTTCTTTCTTTCCGTTAAAATGTATAGATTTATTTTATTGTATTTTATTATGTTATGTTATGTTAGTCACCGTATGGTAACTGTTTTTCAAGACTACTGTCTCTTTATGGATCTTAGAAATTCCATGTTGAAATTGCATCTCTGACTTCTCTGACCTGGGTGGTGGTGGCTCCGCCTTCCCAGGGTGAAGAGTGAATGACATTAATTCAGAAGGGCTGGCTTGGCTAAGAAGGAGAGACTCCCAGCACTAAAAATGATGTTTTAGTATCTCAAAGATATTTCCCTACACATTCTTTCTTAGATTTATTTTGCATTTAAGATATTAAAATCATACTTGTGAATGTAACAGCCTCAACTAATTACACATTTAAATCCATGGATTAGTGTAAGCCTACAAATTAACAAGGAGTATAGATCTTGTGTCTGCTGGGACCTCATCTTTAAGCCAGGTTGTGGTATCCTGGACTACTTAGCTACTGACCAACATGAGTGAGCCACAGACACTTCCAAGCCATTCCTAGCAACATTTATTTGATACATGATACCTGCTCACTCCTGGTCATGTCACCATGTATAGTTGTGCAGCTTGTGCACTGTACAATTCCAGGGGGCTCTGGTCCTTAGACTGGACTTTGTAGAGTGAATGATGCCCCCCTGGAGTCCCGTCCCTTCCCACTCCATCTGATTTCATTTCAACCTGACCTTTAATTCTAGGCTTCCGTCCTTTTTCTCATTCTGGCTCTATACCTTTGGAATTAGCCTGGACTCCTTGGTAACACTCTTAGCTCTCTCTTAAGAACTTGATTCTGACTTTCCCACTGGCACTAGGGCTCCAACTTTCCTCTGGAGGAATACCCTGCCCCATTTAGCTACTTGGTCCCTCACTTGGCCATGACTGGGTCCCTAATGTTTGCAGTAAGCTTGTGGGGGTGCTTTGGATAACTCCAGTTTCAGAAAAAATTGCTGCTTTTAAAAGAAATCTGGGCTCAATCAAGTAAGAATTTAAAATCTCCTATAACATCATGCTATCTCCTCTCCGGGTGATGGGAGCAGTATGGAGTAGTGGGAATGGTTCAGTCGGAAGTTGGCTCCTGTGGAGGCACCTGGGTGGCTCTGTCAGTTAAGCATCCGATTCTTGGTCTCAGCTCAGGTCTTGATTTCAGGGTTGTGAGTACACGCCCCATGTTGGGCTCCATGCTGGGCATGGAGCCTACTTAAAAAAAAAAAAACACCACCACCACCACCACCACCACCACCACCACCAACAACAACAACAAAGAAGTTGGCTCCTAGGTTCTTCTTTTGTTTCTGCTAGTAACTAGCTCTGACCTCCAGGTGTTTCTTTACCTCTTGGGCTTCAGTTCTCACCTTGATGGAAGAGACAGCCACCAGATGATTTCTAAAGGCACCCTGCCCTAAGGCTTGACAATACCTAGGCACGCTTCCTAGGAGACATTAATTGTGTTGCTGAACGCACCAGGGCCAGATAATGCTCGGCTTGTGCTGAAACTCAGAAGGAACTTTCCCCAGCACGTATTTCATTTGCTGTGAAAACAGTCAGTTGAATGTCTGCATGTGCATGTGAGGAGCTGCTGGGAGGGGGGTTGGGTTTGTTTTAGCCTGACAGGTATTTGGTTTCTCCATGTGCTCGGTAGAGCATGCAGCAGCTTGAAGTTCAGGTGAGCTTGCTGTGTTGTGGGTGCTTTTGAACCAGCGCAGGGATCACTGTCATGAGATTTTTTTGGACAGCAATTTAGACACATTCCTGCCAGGAAAAGCTTGGGAAAATTTCTCTTTTGCTCAATGTCCTGAAGCTATTTTCATTTGTTTTTGGTGTGTGATACTCTCTTTCCCAAGTAAATCCCTGCCCCAAAGGCTCAGCGTGACTTTCTGGATAAAGCTGGGATTCCTCCTGGTCCTCCTTTGCAGAGGGATTTTGGCACCTGTGGAAGGCTTTCTTTCATTCCACCAGTAGGTGGGCGTGTTCAGTTCTGGTCTGGGCATGTGACTCCAGCTAGGGTTTGGGACTGAGAGGAAGAGGATCCTGAGCTCATCAGGGTCTCGGTTCAGGTTTTTTAAGGCTGTGTGAGGGTCAGGATGTAGAAGAGAAGTGGGATTGGGATTTGTAGGTAGGAGCTCCTGCTCCCAGGGGTCCCTTCTTGCTAGTCTGACTTGCTTGTGCACACACGGCTCTGGACTCTTGCTGAGGTCCTAAATGGTTTCTCTTCAACAAAAATGCAAATTGAAATGTGGCAGATTGGTTTTAATGACAGAATCCTGGGGGCTGAGTTGACTGTAGGCATTGTGATAAGACCCATGTCTTCCACAGCACCTTTCCAGCCTTGTCCCTGGACAGCTGGGATCCATCTTCTACACATGGGGTCAGTTGTTACTCAGTAACAGCGAGGGGTACAGAAAAGGGGGTGCCAGATTATGGTTTTGCTAAATCTTTCATTTTCACTACTTTAAATTTAAATAGCCGTATGCATTTAGTAGCTATTGTATTGGAGGGAGCAGTTCTAGAACCTTCTCTTAGGTTGTGTTCAATGGACAGGAATGATTTCACCAGACAGGAAAGTGTGTGGGAGTGTATTAACTGTTATAGGAGTCATGCCTCTGAGGCAACCATCATAACAACTGTAAAAAAAAAGAATCTCCAGAAGGCTTGAAAAGGGTGACTTTGGTGATGGGATTCAGACACCCTGATAGGTAGCTGTAGGCATTCTTTTTTTTTTTTTTTTTTTAACGTTCTGTGGTAGACCCTAAATCACAATTCTTCAGCACATTGCTCTAACACAGTACGCGTTCAGAGGATCATGGGGCTCAAACCGCACAGAGTTCCAGGGTAGTCCTAATTTAATGTTTTGTCTTAGAATGGAGAGTCTGGGGGGTGGGGATGGAGCCGGAATGGAGAAAGGGAGTTTTCCCCTTTGTTTATACCCTCCACCGTGGTTTGCAGTTTCAATTATGTACATGCATAACTAAATAAATACATAATCACATAAAATAGTTACAGATTCCTTTCTCTCGAGTCTTCTCTGCATTAATACTGGCATGGAAAAGTGCTCAGGATATTTTGTTCTGAAAAAAAAAAAAAGCAGGTCACGAATTATATGGTTCCTTTTCTGAGGACACACAGATATACAGTGAGAAGTCTTGTTGGATATATTCTCAGTGTTACTTTGGTAGTAGAGTTTTGGACGACTTAAATTTTTGTATTGTACTTTCTAACTTTTCTCCAATGGACATGCTTCACTTGTAAAAATAATGAGAACATAGCTTACTACCACAGCAATCAATATAACTCTGTTCCCTTTTTCTCAGGCTGATGCCTTTTTTTTTTTTTTTAAGCTCAGCATCTTGGTTCAGGAAATAGGGTTAAATAACCTAATAAATAATTTAAACCTAGGTGTGTGGGGGCTACTTAGAAAACTTTGGATTAATGTTGAATAACAGGTGTGACCCTTGGAAAGGAGAATTTAAAAAAAAAAAAGGGAACTATCTCTCCATAGTCATCTGTGTGAGAGATCTGTAGCACTGATGATGGTTAGGAAACTGTTCTTTTGTAATTACTCAACTGGGTTGGTTTTGGTTTTGATTTCTTGGTGTAATTGCAGGAATTGTATTCCTTTAAAATTCATAGGCTGAAGCCCAGTACCTCAGAATGTGACTGTATCTGAAAACAGGGTCTTTAGGGGGGCCCTCAATTAATAAAACTGGTGTCCTTATAAGCAGAGATTAGGACACAGACAATGCAGACGGAGGGATGACCATGAGAGGACACAGGGAGAAGGCGGCCATCTTCCTGCCAAGAAGAGAGACCTCAGAAGAAACTAATCCTCCTGAGACCTTGAACTTGGACTTCCAGCTTTCAGAACTGTGAGAAAATACATTTCTGTTGTTTCAGCCACT
This sequence comes from Ursus americanus, assembly GCF_024610735.1. Lineage (NCBI taxonomy): Eukaryota > Metazoa > Chordata > Mammalia > Carnivora > Ursidae > Ursus > Ursus americanus. Next base: position 31,897,917 of record NC_142133.1, read on the forward strand.
CAGTCTGTGGTATTTTCTCATGGTTATGGCAGCCATAAGATACTAATATACTTGGATTTTGTGTGAATTGCTTCATTTCAAAGAGAAATTGGGGAATATTTGTTGCTGAAATTTTCCTGGGGTCCAATTCCTGGCCAAAGAAAATTTATCTATATGGGAATTTAGCCATTGATTACTTCAGGACTGTTCCTCCTCAAAACTTTGGGGACAGCGACATCTAGTGGTCATTTATTTAAATACCCTTTTCAGTGGTTCTCAGTCTGGCTTCGTATTAGAATCACCTGGAAAGATCTGTTTAAAATCCTGATACTCAGGCAACATCCTAGACAAATTATTTCAGAATCTCTTGGAGTACGACCTAGGTATCAGTATTTTTTTTAAAGCTTCCCACATTGGTCCATAGTGCAGCCAATGTTGAAAACCACAGCTTTGAACAGGTTCCCCTGCTAAATGGTGAAAACATAGTTCAGTGAAAACTGTTCTGGGTCGTAAAAATACAATGCAATTTCTCACAATGTGAAAAAATATGTTAATTCTGTACTTATTCATTGTCCCTTTGCCTCCAAAGAAGGTGAAATACACGGGGTAGGAACCATGGTCTGTTTCACCATTGGGTCCCATGAGCCTAGAAGAGTGCTGGGCAAAGTCTGGGTTCATAATAGCATTTGTGAAACGAATGAACAAAAATATAGCCAGCTCCCTGGCTGTGTTAATTATAAATATGATTTTCTTATGATGGAAAATGTCAATTTCACTGCAGAGTTTAAAACATGCTATGCATGTTCAGTTCAAGGTGACTCATGGAATATTACAGGAAGCCATCTTTTGGTCTGTCATATAACGCATAGATTATTTTCTTGCAGTCTCTACCACTTCTGATCCTAGGAGAGGATTCTCAATTTAGTGGTCAGTTCTCAATGTCTACTAAGTGTTTTTGTTAAAAAGAACTGTTAAACTAATGATCTTTTGCTTTGTGCTTCCCCCCACTCCCACTGCCTTCAGTTTTAGAAGTTTCTCTATTATTCAGTATTAGTTCAATATCCATTTTTAAGTTTTCCAGTTGTTAAATTTCTTTATTGGCTTAATGTACATGGCATTTTTTTTTGCATATGATACATAGTGCGGATCTAATTTAAGATTCTCTCAAATTCAAGAGCCAATCTTGTTCACATGATTTGTGAATACACCATCCTTTTTTCTGGTTTGTGGTGCTTTCTTTATCCTGAATTAAGTCCCCTTATATACCAATATAAAAGACATTAGATTGAAACTTTTCCTGGCAAAGTGAGTGGGAGACAGTTCTGCATTGTCTTCAAAGGAAATCTCTAGCAATCTGCCTCTTGACCTTTGAATGTCCTTAAGAAGTAGTGACTGAGGGGTACCTGGGTAGCTTGGTCAGTTAAGCGTCTGACTCTTGATTTCAGCTCAGGTCATGATCTCAGGGTCGTGAGATGGAGCCTCACGTGGAGCTCTGCGCTCAGTGGGGAGTCTGCTTGAGATTCTCTCTATCCATCTCCCTCTCCCCCTCCCCCACTGTGCTTTCAATAAATAAATAAATAAATAAATAAATAAATAAATAAATAAATAAAATCTTTTAAAAAGTAGTGTGAAAGGAGAGAAAGAAAAGAACTAGACTCGCTGAAGGGATTTCTTTGGAGAGAGCTGTTCCTGTGTCTGGGCCCCCAAATTTCTTTTTTGGGAAGCTGAGGGTGCTTCCTTCTAACCCCAGGCTGGACATGACCAGGAGATCTTTGGAAAGTGCTCTCCATGGGGTAACACAGAGGATGGGTGTGCACTCGAGGCAGAGTGTGGACTGCTACCTGGAAGCCAAGGGGCCAGACAAGGCTGTCTGGCTGCTTTCGGCAGAGCCATGGGAGCACCGTTGCGTGTGGATTGGCCCCCATACCCCAAGGGTATAGGGCATAGGATGTGTGAGTGTGTCGCAAGGAGCAGATGGGAGGCTGCCTGGAAAAGAAGATGTGGGATTGTTGTGGTTTAACATGTTCACAAGTTCCTGTAACACTTCTCTGTTTAGGATAGGATGCTTACTTAGCCTCTGCTTGGCTGTGGGCTGGACATAGCAACATGCTTTTAATGAATGTAGAATTTGTGGAAGTAAAAGAGTGAGACCTCCAAGAGTAGGTCATAAAACATGTTATAACTTCCTCCTGGCTCTTTCTCTTGGATGGCCTGCTCTGGGGGAAGCCAGCTGCTGTGTTGTGAGGATATTCAAGCAACCCCGTGGCTGGGCTGTCAGACAAAATACAGGATTCCCAGTGAAGGTTTTAGTGTTTTCCCTCACACACCAACTACCAGCGGTGTGTGTGTGTGTGTGTGTGTGTGTGTGGTAGTTCTCAATACATACTTGATACATAAATAAATCAATGAGCAAACAGATGGCACTACTCAGATATTTGAGCCTGCCGGAGGCAACTGTCTCCTCCTCCCTCCGGCAGCTGGATTGGCACAGGTGCACTTTCAGTCCGTTCCTTCTCACCACTCACCAGTAAAGCGGTGCAGCAGAATCGCCCGTTATACATACAGCAGATTATTATTCAGACTTAAAAAGAAGGAAATCCTGTCCCCTGCTACAACATAGATGGGTCTTAAGGACATTGTGTTAAACGAAATAAGTCAGTCACAAGAAGACAAACACTGTATGAGTCCACTAATATGAGGTATTTAGAGTAGTGAGACTCTTAGAAACAGAAAGTAGAATGTTGGTTCCCACGGGGCTGGGAAACGGGGGGGGGGGGAGGGAGATGTCATTCATAGGGTACAGAGTTTCAGGTTTGCAAGATGAAAAGTTTCCAGAGATCTGTTGTGCAAAAGTGTGCATACCGTTAACACACAAGTATTGTACACTTAAAATGGTTAAGATGGAAGATTTTATATTATGTATTTTTTAAAAAGATTTTATATATTAACTTGACAGATAGAGAAACAGCCAGCGAGAGAGGGAACACAAGCAGGGGGAGTGGGAGAGGAAGAAGCAGACTCCTAGCGAAGGAGCCTGATGTGGGGCTCGATCCCAGAACCCCGGGATCACGCCCTGAGCCGAAGGCAGATGCTTAATGACTGCGTCACCCAGGCACCCCAATATATTATGTATTTTTTAACACACACACACAAAAAGGTAATTAGTGGGGATTTTAAAAAAATGTCCATGTTGTTTACACTTTGGGAGACTTAGCTGGAATTAGGAGGCGGGGCTCAGTGGTCTTCTCTCATCATTTTGTGCTGATCTATAAGGATTTTACCTGCTTGCTTCGGAAACTAACCTTGTTATCAAATCCTGGGACACCCTGTTGAGTCCCCCATGCTGTCTGAGCTGTCAGCCCAACATGATGCATGGCAGCCCTGGATACTGGGGGTGTGTGTCTCTGTGCCTCCCAGCCAGACTGACATGCGAGGAGGGAGGGTGTTCTGAGCTTGGCTCACATCCTGGGATCCAGGACTTTGGTCAGCAGGCAGACACTGAAACAGCAGTGGCCGAAGTTCTCCTTAGTGATGTGGCCGGTCAAGGTGGGCCTTTCTACCTTCTTCCTAGAGCCTCCTGCTTTTATGAGACACCCGGAGATGTGTTCCTGCTCCTTCACACAGGTCTGTGAAGCTCAGTGCATTCTTCCAATTGCCCATCCAGCCACAGGCAAATGGCTCTCTCCAGCTCTGTGAGGGGCTTTCACACCTAGTTTGACACCTCTCCTGCCTTCTCTTGCTCCCCTCTGAGTCTGCCTTTTACCTGGGCCTGCCAGCCAGTTAGCACCTCCGCTGAACAGAAGGCCTGAAACAGAAGGGGGCCATGCTTCTCATTCCCATCTCAGGGAGCCAGGCTGGAGAACAAAGGAAGGCAGTTGCCCTCTCTCGGTCCAACCTCGTTTCCCTAGCTCCCTTGCATCTCCACGGGACTCTCTGCTTTTCTGAGAAACCATCTCAGAGCTGGCTGTGGAACATAGGAGAAGAATAACCACTGTCCCTCTCTCCTGCCTTCTGCTCCCCACCTCCTGGGACGACTCTGTGTTGGGTATATTTTTTGCTAGCAATGTTTAATGTTTTGCTTCCACACCTTCCCCTAACTAGTTTCATATTACTTTCATAACAAAGGAAAATTAGCCTTGAAGAGGTAACTATAAACTTGAGGGGAAAAGGACTTTAAAAAATCGTGAGAGTAGGGAGTTCCTTGTAAGAACAGGGAGGAAATAGAAACAGGGAGAAGGGAGAAAAATAAACACCAAACATAGAAATGTGTCACTTAGAGATAGCCTGAGGTCCTCGTGGGTTTGCCAGAAAGAAGAGGCTGAGGGGAGGCAGGAGCGAGGCACGAGGTACAGAGGGCTGAAGCAGGGAAGGGAGAGCTAGAGAAGGATGCACATTCTATCTGAACCCTGGTATGAGCAACTGGGTGCTTGATCCACTCTGCCCAAGGGCCCCTGCTATGTGAAATCTGCGTCCAGACATTTATCTGGGAGAAGAAAGGAGAAGCACTTAACCACTGGCTCTCATCTCCCAGCAGTGGAACGTTTGCTCTATAGGGGATTGTCTTGCATGCATTTCTCGGCCATGCATACATGAACATTGAGTGGGTGCACTGACAGGGAAATAGAAGAAAGACCAATGTGGGCCTGAGTTTGGTGCTGTAGGAACTGGCCTGAGTGGACTAGGAGACAGGTGAGGCCTGGGGAATATGAAGCGGCACACAAGAGGAGTCTGGGCCGTCCACTGTTCCATTTTGGTATACAAAAGGAACCACCTCTCCAGCAGGCACTCCGAGCCAGACACAGCGTTTTACGTGGATCATCTCGTTTCATCCTCCAGTAATCCTAGGAGGAAGTACTATTACTATCCCGATTTTAGAGATTCTAAAACTGAGGTTTAGAAAGGCTAAGTTTACCAGATGAGTCAGTTAAAACGTGGCAGATCCAAGATCCAAGCCCAGTCTATCTGAATCTAGTCCTCCTCTTTGTTCTTTATAGTCGGAACACATTGATCATTTGCGTTTGCCCAGCATCCATCTGGCTTCAAGTTGGTTTGACTGAGTGACTCTCTGTTGGTCCCTCTGTTTAGCCTTCTGTGGTGTCAGCTGCAATTTAAGACAGCCAGCAACCCCCGGGGCCATATGCTTCCCAGCCCATGTCAGGGGGACAAACACACAGAGAGGTTCCCCCAGCATTCCATGTCTTCACTGGGCTGGTCCAGCCAGGGTGGCTTGCTTACTCAGGGACTGTTATCAGGGAAATGGGATGGGTCAATGGGGGGTGGGATCCACTTTCTCTAAATACCGAGCACAGAAGCAATGGGTCCTTGGGCTCAGTCAGGAAGAGGAAAGTGGGGAATAGACGCTGCATAGGCATCCTTTGGCTATTCTCTCTTCAGACTCTCAGTTTTGAGCACAGTGTGCGAGAATGGAAGGAACAGTGGGAGAAACAGTAAAGAGGTGGCGTGCTCTCTCCTGGGGACTCTCTTGAGGAATATCCTACTTTCTGACCTCCCCTAAATCTGGCTCTTCAATCTTCTGTCTAATCTAGAAATAATCCTCTCATTCCTGCTGCTTATCCTCTTAATAAGTGCCTCTTTGCTTCAGTTTCCCAGATAAGGTTTTACTGCTTTTCACGCAAAGTTCTGAATGATACATCTGAGGAGACCCAACAGGTTCCACCCTACTTACCCAACTGGGTGGAGAGCAATCAGAAATCTGGTCATGAGTACAAAGGCCAGGACACATTCTTTACTGCTAATAAAGGAAAAGTTGGAGAAGTAGCTTAGTCTGAGAGCCACATCGTGCTGCGAAGTACAGCCCAGAATTAGGCAGATGTAGCCCACCAGGCACAGGCGGTCCCGGACTAGGAAAAACTCATGGGCTGGTAGCAGGGGAGACTGGGTGCTCACTGCCACTAGGTCACTCCCAGAAGTAAGAGGCGGGGATCAAGCCCAGTAGAACTCAGTTATTCTTCCAGACTTCCTCTTCTGCTTCTGTGTCTTTTCTTTTTTAAGATTTTATTTATTGGACAGAGAGAGCATGAGAGAGAGAGAGAGAGAGAGAGAGAGAGACCATGAACGGGGGAGGGGCAGAGGCAGAGGGAGAAACAGGCTCCCGACTGAGCAGGGAGCCCAAGGTGGGACTCGATCTCAGGACCCTGAGATCGTCACCTGAGCTGAAGGCAGATGCTTAACCCACTGAGCCACCCAGGCACCCTGGTTCTGTATCTTTTAATTCAGTAAAGAGGTGTTTGTATGTTAAGAATATCAATCTATTGCCCGTCAAACACATTGCAAATATTTTCCCTGTTTGGGTATGTATTTAAATTTATTTAATATCTTTGACCTACAAAATTAAAAAACCTTATATATGGGCAGACCTATCAATTTTTTATCCTTCATGTTTCATCTCTTTGGTACTGTGTCTGCAAGGTCTAGAGGTTTTTTTTTTTGTTTGTTTTTTGTTTTTTGTTTTGTTTTTAAAGGGTATCAGAGCTCTCTGAAGTGCTAAGTACCAGGCTATATGCTTTCTCTAAATACTTGGCATCCTTGTTCAGCAAATCATTTCTCTTCCAGGGCTTTTACAAACATTTTTATTTTCCTTTGGCTGTGTGAAATAATCCTTAAAATTCACCCTTTAGCACTGTTTGCACAACACTGTTTGCACAATTCTCTCTCGATTTTCTATATCCCTAATTGAAAGTTGATCATCAACTAAGGATGGAATAGGGAGTTCAGATGTTAATTTTCCAATAAGGCACTAATTCAAACAGCCTACCCTTGGGCGGTTTATAAATTCATTTGTTCAACTACATAAAGCATTCGATTCTCTGACCCCTGCTCAGGGGAGAATTATGTGGTCAGGTCCCAAGCTTGGAATCGCCAGGACTATCACGAAGTTATTTTCTCCTTTTCCTAACACTTATCAGCACGAACCACACAGAGATCAATGGGAATCAAGCAGTGGAAAGAGGGCAGTGGACATTTTGCTGAGGCTAATGGTTTCACAGAACTATTGCTATTAACTCCAGTGATCCTGTAAATTAGTTACTACATTGTCACTGAGGCCGTCAAACTGAGCCAACGAAATATCCTTGGGATTCTGTCAGCTGTCCTTTAGTTTCTATTATGTCTCCAGGTTTCAGAGGTGGTTACTGTATTCTGAATATCCTGTATGGATGTCTCTGCCTTCCTCGTTAAGTCCCAGAGATGCCACCAGACATAAGTTCTAGTGTACTTAAAGTCTTGAAATTTCCCAAAGGCAGGGGGTATGGTTCTAAAAGAGGCCAGGAATGCTTTTTTACTTTTTGGTGGAGGGGGTCTGTAAATAGATCAGAAGGCTACTGTGGGTGGTCTACTTTTATATAAACCTTGCTTGCAAGCTTCCTTGGAGGAAGTTTACATTTATTTGTATATTTATTTTTAAAGGGGTTGTGCTGTCTTTGGGTCTTGATATAATATACTTTCTATCTTGCATAAAAGACCCCTCTGTGGAACTCTCAGGTTTGGCTCAGAGAAATCTGGGCTTTTTCTCTTAATCGCTTAATAAAAAGCACAGCCTAATTGTTAAGTGAATCAGAGCCACAGGCCTGTGAACTGGAAGGGGGTCCTTGGTGTATCTTGGGCAGCCATGAGGGAGAGGATAGGGTGGATACCTGCAAGAACCATGAGACTCCAAGTCCAGACAGGGGCTAGAGTAACACTTCGGGCTTGGAGAGGTGATGATGTGTATAATCTATAAGGGTGCGTGTGTGTTGGGTGAATGTTAGAGTTACAGGTGTCTAGAGCATTCTGAGTAATAGGTTCCTATTGTTGCTGTAACAAATGACCACAAACTTAGTGTTTGAAAACAACATAAATCTACTCTTTTACTGTTCTGGAGGTCAGAAGTTTCAAAATCAAGGTGTCAGCAGTGCTGTGGGTTCCTTTTGGAGGTTCTGGAGGGAGGATCTGTTTCCCAGCCTTTTCAAGCTTCTGGAGGCTGCCTGCCTTCTGGAGGTTGCATGGCTTGTTGCCCCCCCTTCTATGTCCAAAGCTGGCAGAGTAACATCTTCACATCTCTGACACTCTGACCTTTGCTCTGTCATCACATCTTCTCTGACTCTGGTGCTCCTGTTCTCTCTTAAAAAGATCCTTGTGACTACATTGGGCCCACCAGGATAATCCAGATCCTTAACTTAATCACATCTGCAAGGTCCCTTTTGCCATGTAAGGTTACATAATCACAGGTCGGGAGATTAAGACATAGGCATCTTTGAGAAACCGTTATTCTGTCTTCTATATTCAGTGTGACAAATCTGCATCACTTTTCACTTTACTGCAAAGATCCTCAGGTAGAGGGGTGCCTGGGTAGCTCAGTTGGTTGGGTGTCTGCCTTCAGCTCAGGTCATGATCCCAGGATCATGATCCCAGAGTCTTGGGATCAAGCCCTGCATTGGGCTCCCTACTCAGCAGGGAGCCCACTACTTCCTCTCCTCCCTGCTCCTGCCTTCTCTTGCTATCTCTGTCTCTCTCTCTTCAATAAATAAATAAAATATATTTTTTTAAAAAAGATCTTCAGGGAGAAATTTAGTGATGATAACATGGTTTATAACACCTTACATTAGATGCTGATATGCCATTTTCACCATGATTTCTTTCAATTTCACTAACACGTAGTTGAACGAGCACTAGGACTTTGAGTCAAGGGCCCTGATTTCATCACTTAAGAGCTGTATGGCCTTCAGACAACTTACTTAACCTCTTGAGGCTCAGTATTTCCATCTGTAAATTGGGGGACTGATGTGATCACTGGAAAAAATTAGCTAGATTCTGAGAAAATTGAGAATCTTGGAATGTTTGTGTGAGAATTTCATTTGGAGAGATGCTTTCTAACTCTTCACAGGCTAGGATGGCTTTACAAACTTGTTTTGTTTTTCATTCTTTATTTGTGTTAGTTTAGATTATCTGAGAAGCAGACACCAACAGGGGATTAGACACTCATGAAACTAATTAGGGAAAATGCTTTTGGGAGAAATGGGGGAAGGGATGGAGTGGATCGGGAGAAGCATTAGGCTGCTGTACAGATCTGGATGAGGTGGAGGAGGGTGTCAGGGTAGTTGGAGCAGAGTCTTGCTGGAGGAGGTAAGTAATATGAGGTGGGGTAGATTGGAGTCATGTTGTTGACTACCTTGAATAGCGAGCATCAGACAGTTATTGGTAGAGGCGTAACTCAATCTCACTTGCTCTTTGGGAGGGTCATACTAAGATAGGGAAGAGGGGTTTGAATGGGAGAGAATATGACCAAGGCACCAAGTAGGGTCTGCTGCAACACTCCTCAGGTGGTTGGTGTGATGGGCTTGGACCAGGCTAGTGACAAGGAGAAGGGAAAGTATAGAGTAGGCATGTGTAATTATTTATTCCAAAGAAATACATTTCTTTCATTCCCTCTTGCCAGATAGAACCACTGGACTGTGCTAAATCAGTTTGGATTATTGAGTGACCAGGAGGTGTTTGGCATGGTGTTAAATGATTATTGTGAAGAGTGGTGTTCATTTTGTAAATACTGACTCCATCCCAGTGTAGACTGATCTGATAGCTCCAGTCTGCACCCCATTCCTTTTCTCTTTCTTTCCCCTCAGCCCTAAGAACTCAATATAATTTATGTCAGGACAGGAGTGGTCAGGGCATGTTCTTCTCCTTCTTTGATAGCAGATAGCTCATCAAAGGCGAGTTAGGCCGACTTGCGTCCTTTTAAATTTATCATAACATCTGGAGTTCTGATGATTTATTAAAACAAAAATCTGGGAGAGGTGAAGGAAATGTAGGTTTAAAAGCTGATAACTCTTGCCACCAATTGACCTGAGGATGTTTGACCTTGAATATACTTTTTTTTGCAAAAAGTTTTGTCGTTAGGCTGCTGTAAATTCCAAAGTAGGTTAGAATGGAAACAAAGAAGATGCCCTGAGTGATCTTGTTATTAGAAGAAAATTCATTGAGCATGCAGAACAGGCTCCAGAACTTACGGCAACAGCAGTAGATGGCATGGGGGTTCATGACGGGTGGATGAATGTAGCAGCAGAGCACACCTCAAGTCCGGGCAGATTGTCTGCTCCAAAACCTCTGGTTGCTGGGCTGAGTTTAAAAATAGCATCCCAGTCATTGAGCTGGAAAAAACAAGGCGAAGGCTCTCATTCTAGAGAGAATTTACATTACCAACAGAGGGTTCAGGAGGAGTGAGCAAGATATGGGTCGGGAGCTGAGGTTCAAGGTCAGAGCTGCAATGGGAGTGCTGATGAGTGTCCACCATACTGGCCTCTTGAGTTTCTTGTGTCTGAAGTTAGGCTAAGACTGGGACATTGAGGCAGAGCTGGCTCTGCACATGGGGGACCAAGGGCTTTGATGGGGAGGAAGAGGCTGGGAGCCAGGCAGGGCTAGGGTCACACAGGTGGGGATTCTCATGACATTTTAGGAAATGTAGATGTCAATCTTGTATGGAAGCAAGAATCAGAACCACCTGGAAGACTTGTTAAAACACAGATTGCAGGACCCCACCCCCAGAGTTTTTGAGTCAGTAAGGCTGGGAACTTGCATTTCTAACATATTCGTGGGTGATATGCTGCTGCTGTTGGTCCTAGGCCCACGCTCTGAGTACAGTATTTCTCCCTATTTACCATATATTTAAATCACCTGGGAAGTTAATAAAACTATGGATGCATATATCCTGCCTTCAGAGATTCTGATTTAATTGGTCTGTGGCCTCCGGATGATTCCAGACTTTAAAACCACTGCTTTAGACTCAGACCACATTTTTTTTTTTTTAAACAAAATGTATCCTTAAATTTACATACAGTAAAATTGAATCTTTTTGGTATTCAGGTCAATGAGTTTTGATAAATATGTAGTCATTTGACAAATGTGTAGTGTCACCATCACAATCAAAATATGATTCCATCCCTCTGCAAAATTTGCTCATGCTGTCCCTTTGAAGTCAACTCCTCTCCCACCCTTGACCCCTGGCAACCACTGATCTGGTTTTGACGCTACGGTTTTGTCTGTTCCAGTATATCTAAATCCAAATGGAACCATATGGTATGTTGCCTTTTAAGTCTGGCTTCTTTCACTCAGTGTGATGCATTTGAGATTCAACAATAGTTTGTTTCTTTTTATTGTTGAGTAGTAGTCTACTGTATGAAAGTACCTGTTTGTTTGATTACACCAACTAAAGAATATTTGGGTTGTTTATAGTTCTTGGAGATTATGAATAAAGCTTCCATAAACATTCGTGTACAGATTTTTGTGTGACCATAAGTGTCCACTTCTCTAGGACAGATACCTAGGAATGGGATAGCTGAGTCATATAGTAAGTTTATGTTTAATTTTGTAAGTAACTGCCAAGTGTTTTCCTGAGTGGCTATACCATTTTTTAGTTTCTGCCAGAAATATATGAAAGTTCCAGTAGCTCCATATCCTTGCTAGTACTCGATATTGCCAGATTATGCAGGAGGGATGCATTCTGACAGGTGTGTAGTATTTCACTGTGGTTTTAACTTCATGTCTCTAGTGAATGATTATGTTGAGGACAGTTTCATGTGTTTATTTGCTATTCAAGGATCTTCTGTGATCCATTTCTCCTTTTATTTTTTAAAATAGGCTCCATTCCCAGTGTGGAGGCCAACGTGGGGTTCAAACTCACAACCCTGAGATCAAGACCTGACCTGAGATCAAGAGTCGGCCATTTAACCCACTGAGCCACCCAGGCACCCCTGATCTATCTCTCCTTTTAATTCTATCACATTTTGCCTCATACATTTTGATGCTCTGTTATTAGGTACATACGCATTTAGGGCTGTTTTCTTCTTAGAGAATTGACCCTCTTATCGTCTCTCTTATCATGTCTCTCTTTATCCTTGGTCAAGACCCTTGTTTTAAAGTCTACTTTATCTGATATGAATATAGCCACTAAAGCTTTTAAAAAGTTAACATTTGCATGATATATATATATATATATATATATATATATATATATATATATATATATATTTTTTTTTTTTTTTTTAAGATTTTATTTATTTAGTTGACAGAGATAGAGACAGCCATGCATGGTATATATTTCTCCATCATCTTAACTTTAATCCGTCTCTATAATTACATTTAAATAAGTTTTTTTACATAGCATATCATTGGCTCTTTAAAAAATCCAGTCTGGGGCGGGGGCGCCTGGGTGGCACAGCGGTTAAGCATCTGCCTTCGGCTCAGGGCGTGATCCCGGTGTTATGGGATCGAGCCCCACATCGGGCTCCTCTGCTGTGGGCCTGCTTCCTCTCCCACTCCCCCTGCTTGTGTTCCCTCTCTCGCTGGCTGTCTCTATCTCTGTCGAATAAATAAATAAAATCTTTAAAAAAAAAATCCAGTCTGACGTCTTTATTTTTTAATTGCATGTTTAAACCATTTACATTTTATATAGTTGGTTTAATGTTCAACATTTTCTTACTTGTTTTCTGTTTGTCTTCTTTGTTTTTGTTTCCTTTAGCTTCCCACCTCAATGTTATAGTTGTCTTGTGTATTGTATCTACTTACATTGAAAACTACCAGATAATGTTATAGTTTTTGTAGCCAATAGTCATAAATATTTTATTTTATTTTTTTTAAGATTTTATTTATTTATTTGTCAGAGAGACAAGCAGGTGGGCAGTGGCAGGCAAAGAGAGGAGCTGGCTCCCTGATGAGCAAAGAGCCCAATGCAGGACTTGATCCCAGGACCCTGGGATCATAACCTGATCCAAAGGCAGAAGCTTAACCTACTGAGCCACCCAGGTGTCCCAGTCATAAATATTTAATGACTTTAAGGGGCAAATTTGGTCTATTATACTTAGATACTTAGCATTTCTGTTGTTTTATTTGTGTAGTTCCAAGATTCCTCTGATAACATGTCTCTTCAGCCTTTCATGTCTCTGATGATGGTTCTTTTCTTTCAACACTTAAAGATGGTGGTCTACTGTTATCTGGCTTCTGCTGTTTCTGGGGAGAGATCTGTAGTCATTCATTCCCTAAATGTAATCTGTTGATCTTCTTCTGGCTGTTTCTTTTTACGATATTAACTTTGTTTTGCTTTGTTTTGTTTTTCAGCAGTTTGATTATGTTGTGTTGAGTATTTTTTTTTCTTTATCAGGTTTGGGGTTCATCTGAGCTTCTTGAATTTGTAAGTTTATGTATTTCATTAAATTTGGAAAATTTTCAGCCATTATGTATTCAAATACATTTTCTTTCTGCATCAACCTTTTCCTCCTTTTCTTCTGGGACTCCAAGGTAGTGAATGTTAGACTTTTGATGTTGTCCTGAAGGTTCCTGAGAGTCTTTTTTTTTTTTTTCTCTTTCAATCATGGTTTCTCTCTGTTCTCAGACTCAGTAATTTCTATGAATCTATCTAAAAGTTCTCGACCCTTTCCTATGTCATCACCATTCTGCTATTAAGCCCACCCAATGAATCTTTCATGTCATGTATTATATTTTTCAGATCTGAAGTTTCCACTTGGTTCTTTTTAATAAAAATTTCTATTTCTCTGCTGAGAACCTCTATCTTTTTATTCATTTTAATAGTATTTACCTTTACAGTGTGGTTTTGGAGCATAGTTATAGTAGTTGTTTTAAAGTCATTATCTGATCATTCCAACACCTGAGTCATCTTGGGGGTGGCAGCGAGTGATTGCCTTTTCCCTTGAAAGTTGGTCAGATTCTTTTTTTCCAGTTTTTATCATGTTGAGCAATTTGGGCTTGTATCCTCGATATTTTGAATATTATGTCGCACAATTCTGAGTCCTGTTGAAATCCTCTGGAGAACGTTGATTACTTTTGTTTGTTTAGCTGGCAGTCAACCCATTAGGTTTGGAGTGGGCAGTCTGGCCCACATTCTGTGGGCTGTGAATCCAATGTCAGTTTGGTTTTCAACACTTTTGCTGTGTTATTTGGGTCTTCCCTGCACATGTGCCACTTAGGGATTCATCTGGGGCTTGGCCAGGCCTCAAAGCCTTTGATACACTTTGGGTCTGTTCCACACACATGCACCTCAGACTTGTATTGATTCAGACATAGAATTAGGGAATCCATTTCTTCAACTCTCTGTTCTCTGGGATCACCCGCATTGAGATGGTCATATGATTTTTATCTTTTATTCTATTACTGTAGTATATCACATTTGTTGATTTACATATGTTGAACCATCTTTGTATCCTAGGGATAAATCCCACTTAGTCATAATGTATGATCCAGTTAATGTACTGTTGAATTCAGTTTGCTAATGTTTTCTTGAGAGTTTTTGTGTCCATATTCATTAGGAGACTGGTTTGTAGTTTCCTTGTAGTGATCTTATCTGACTTTAGCATCAGGGTAAGGCTGGCCTCATAAAATGAGTTTGGGAGTGTTCCTTCCTCTTCAGTTCTTCTTGGAAGAGTTAGAGAAGAATTGGCATTAATTATTCTTTAAATTTTGCTAGATTTCACTAGGGAAAGCCTCTGGCCCTGGGCTTTTATTTGTTGGGAGGTTTTTTTATTCTGACTCAATCTCCTTACTTCTTGTTGGTCTGTTCAGATTTTCTATTTCTTCATGATTCAGTCTTGGTAGGTTGTATGTTTTAAGAGCTTTATCCATTTCTTTTAGGTTACACAATTTATTGGTATGTAATTGTTCATAGTAGTCCCTTATGATCTTTTCTATCTCTGTGATATCATTGTAATGTCTCCTCTTTCAATTCTGATTATATTTATTTTAATCTCGTCTCTTTTCCCTTAATCTAGATAAAGGTTTGTCAATTTTATTTATCTTTTCAAAAAAACCAGCTCATAGTTTTGTTGAGTTTTTTCTATTGTTTTTCTGGTCTCCATTTCACTTATTTCTGCTCTGATCTTTGTTATTTCCTTCCTTCTGCTAGCTGTGGGCTTAGTTTTTCCTTCTTTTTTTAGTTCCTTGAGGTGTAAAGTTAGATTCTTTATTTGAGATTTTTCTTTTTCTTAATGTAGGCATTTAGCACTATAAACTTCTCTTTTATTTTATTTTTATTTTTATTTTTTTGGGGGAGGGAGAGCACACACTTGAGTGAATGGGGGGTGGGGGGAGGGGTAGAGGGAGTGGGAGAGAGAGACTGTTAAGCAGGTTCCACGCTCTGTGTGCAGCTCAATGCAGGGCTTGATCTCGTAACCTTGACATCATGACCTGAGCCTAAATCAAGTGTCTGATGCTTAACTGACTGAGCCACCCAGATGCCCCAAAACTTCTCTTTTAGAATTGCTTTTGCTGCATGGTGTATGTTTTGGGATGTTGTGTTTCCATTTTCATTTGTTTTGTTTCATTTGTTTTTTTTAAATGTTCCTACTGATTTCTTTTTTGACCCACTGGTTGCTCAGGAGTATGTTGTTTAATTTCCACATATTTGTGAATTTTCCAGTTTTCCTCCTATTAGTGATTTCTAGTTTCATACCATTGTGGTCAGAGAATATACTTGGTTTGATTTCAATCTTCTTAAGATTTCATTTCATTTAATCTCAGTTTCAATCTTACTAAGACTTGTTTTGTGACCTATAATATGATCTACCCTAGGGAATATTCTTGTGTATGCTTGAGAGGAATGTGTATTCCACTGCTATTGGATGGAATGTTCTGTATATATGTCAGGCCCATTTGGTCCAAAGTGCAGTTCAAGTCCAATGTCTCCCTACTGATTTTCTGTCTAGATGAACTACCCAGTGTTGCAATGTGGGTATTAAGGTTCCCTACTATTATTGTATTATTGTCTATTTCTCCCTTCAGATCTGTTAGTATTTGCTTAATATATTTAGGTGTTCTTATGTTGGTACATAAATATTTATGATTGTTGTATCTTCTTGATGAATTGATCCCTTTATCATTATTTAATGACCTTTTTTTTTTTTTTTTTTTTTTTGTCTCTTGTTACAGTTCTTGGCTTAGGACCTACTTTGTCTGATATAAATACAGCTACCCCTTCAGTCTTTTGGTTTCTACTCACAGGGAATATCTTTTTTCATCCCTTCACTTTGAGTCTATGTGTGTTCTTAAAACTGAAGTGAGTCTCTTATAGGCAATATATAGTTGAGTCTTGTTTTTTTAATCCAGGGGTGTCTATTTTAATTCACCTTAGATGGTCTGACTCTTCTGGTGTTGCCATCTCTCCTCCTCTCACCATAGCTTCCTTTATTGAAAAAGCTTTGAGTCCTCTTGGGGCTGGGTAGTCAATTTTGTGCCACACCCAGTTCTCTGCTGTGTTTCTTCCACAGAATCTGTGACTCAAAACTGGACATAAACCCTAGATTCTCTTCCCCTTGGGATAAATTCCAGGACTTCCTAAGGCAGCCATTATCAGCGTGTGTGTGTGTGTGTGTGTGTGTGCATGCGTGTGTGCATGTGCACACATGTGTGTGTAGTATTGTCAACATCTAGCTTTCTAATAATAAACCTTCACATCATCTAAGTCAAAGAGGACCCAGAGGTCTTCATGTAAATAGGGTACCCCTCCAGTTCCTGGAATGGGCATTCACGAGTAGCCTGAGTAAAACCTTGTGACACATAGTTACATAGATTGTATCATATAGAGTTTTATCTTCCATTTTCCCCACGCTCATTGCTTGTAAATGGTCATTTTTGGCCTGGTTTGCTTACCTCTGTTTGTGCAGATTCTAATCTTCCCAGAGGCTGTGGAATTGTTATTACATTGATGTTTTAGGATCCATACGGGTGAGGGTGCTCTGAATATATACGCCATTGTGGAAGAGACAGTTTGAGTGAGGAAGTGAATAGACATCCGTTACCATTCTCCTGTAACCCAGGAGCTCCATTGAGCTGTGACGGAAGGAGTAGTGTGGGGATGGTTACACACCCAGAGAGGTGCCCATTCAACTCCCTTTGTGAGTGGCCTTTGCTGGCACCTCTGCCATTGGCTGCTCCTCGAGTTGGGGAGGTTTCTGTTCAGCAAGGAGGGACCAGGTATGGAAGAATTTCCCTTTTTATTGTTCTGGAGCTGTTAGCTCAAAGAGGGGAGCATCTGTATGCTGGTCACAGGCCCAGGCAGATGGAAACTTTCTGAGGCACCTGTTTTCCAGCTGTTGGCACCCCCTATGGAGGCCAAAGTGGATGTCAGTAGATATAAAAAATTCCACAAACTCTATTTAGGATATTAGTAAGTAGCCAAGTAGAATACTTGTTTAAACAAAACCAGTGCCCAGGGAAATTTATATATATGTCACATTTTGCCCAGTGTGCATGTATTAATCTTGTTGAAGGAGGAATTGGTATTAACCTGATATGATGCTATATTCAGAGTTCCCTAGGCCTATTTTCCATTTGGAGTGAAATCAAGAAGATTAGGACATGAGCCTTGATCCTTTTTTTGTTCTGTATCTTGTAAAAGACAAACCCCTTGTGTTTTGGGATGATATCATTTTCTTTTTGGGAGAAGAGTAGGAGATTAGTATTCGTCTCTCACCTTTAAGTCCAGTTTTTGATTTAATTATCCCATAGAAGTAATCTTTTAGTAGGACGTTCTATCATAGCTTTAATGCCATTTCTGATTTTGCCTATGTGGACAGGGCCTGTGGTTCCTCCAAGTGTTCAATTAGGATGACTTATGAGAACAAAGTGGGGGAAGTGGCATTGGATATCATACCAAAGCCATTTGTGCTATCAAATAATGACGGCTCTTTTCTAGAAACACATAATTACGTTTGGAATTCATGATAACATTCTCCTGTATTTCAAAATCCAGACCACAAACAGATAAAATATCAGAGGAAAGAAAATGCTTTTGATGTGTCAGAATTCATTTATTTTCCAACTTGTAATGCTTTGTCTTACGTATGTGAATGAGCACTTATCAAAACATAAGAAGGTTGTTATTCAAATATTCCATTCTGAATATTTGTCCAAATTCAGTTTAATGTGGCCTATTAACATGAAGAATGTTGAGAAAGGATCCCAAGTAGATTTTAGGAGGTAATTAGAAAACCAAATTAGGGGGCGCCTGGGTGCACAGCGGTTAAGCGTCTGCCTTTGGCTCAGGGCGTGATCCCGGCAATCCGGGATCAAGCGCCACATCAGGCTCTTCCGCTTTGAGCCTGCTTCTTCCTCTCCCACTCCCCCTGCTTGTGTTCCCTCTCTCGCTGGCTGTCTCTATCTCTGTCGAATAAATAAATAAAATCTTTAAAAAAAAAAAAGATTGTGAATGCTCTGAAAATCTTTAAAAAAAAAAAAAAAGAAAACCAAATTAGGCTTTGTTCCTAAATATTTAAAAAATATTTACTTAAGTTATTAAAGTAATACATGAACAGATACATCATGTACAAAAGCAAACAGTATGTTCTTAAATACTTAATAGCATTGGGTCGAAAATCCCTCTTCTGTAGGAAATTTGGGAATCTGTCTTTTCATGGCTAATACCCTTAATTTTGCATTTTTTTAACAGTAAAATAATTTTGCAGCTTCCCATTAAAATATATAAGTTATTATTTAGGATTTGCTTTTAAATATTTTGCATTTGGCTTGCTCTCTTTAGGAAGAGGGAGTTTCTAAAGGGTAGCACTTCTTTTCTGCTCATTAACTTGTCTGTTGTTATGCTTTGCCTTGTTGACTCAATCATGGTGGGGCTTTATTGTTATTTCCACATGTGTCTTACCTTCCCAGCTAAAGTGTAAGCTCCTTGAATAGTATAAATCTGTATCCTGTATTTTTTGTGTTTGATATTCCTCAAACGGTATCATACACAGTAGGTGCTCAATAAATACTTTTCCTTATTGAAGTGCAGGTTAGCATTGGGTTAGTTCAAATTTACCAAACGAGGACATGCCCCCAAATGTTGCTCTTGGGAAGGGATGGTGGTGGATAAATCTTTGTTATCTTCTGGTTTGCTTGTGGTTTGGCAATCTCACAAGAATAAAGAAATTCTGGCTAATTGAAAGTGCTAATTTGCACCTTCAATTCAGGGTTTCATTTTTTTTTAAAAGATTTTATTTATTAATTTGATGGGGGGGGGCAGCAGAGGGAGAAGGAGAAGCAAGCTCCCTGCTAAGCAGGGAGCCTGATGCAAGGCTCGATCCCAGGACCCTGGGACCATGACCTGAGCCGAAGGCAGACACTTAACCGACTGAGCCACCCAGGTGCCCCAATTCAGGGTTTCATTTTATGAATATTTTCTTTGGAGTGTTTATCTGAGTATTTCAGTTTGAATGAGGGGGTGAAAGCAAAGTCACTATTTCTTTATGCTTCTCTCACCTGTTGCATTCTGTTTTATACACATATGGCTGTTTATGCAGAATGGTTTCACCATTTCCCCCTCTTCTGATGATAGACACTGATTACTGGGGTAGAATGGATAGCTGATTGGCTGAATATACCAACAGTGTCCGAGCCTGGACTCTTTTCAGGTATTCCCAGACATTCACCTGCTCATGCTTTCAACAAGCATGTGTTGATCACCCATTAAGTGGCAGGTATTGTGCAGCCCCAGAACTAGAGTGGAGACAAGACAAACGTATCCTGGCCCTATGGGACTTGTATTGTTGGACTCTGTCAAGATCCTAAATACACTCCATTGTAGGGAGGATGTGAACTGCTTCAAGTCCGGTGCTGTCAGAGGGAAAATTGGACCTCTTCAGATTGACTCACAGAGTAACTGTTTTACTCTTCACTTGACTTAGACAGACTTAATTTGGGTTACATAAATAAACACAAAATCAAATTCACTTTTCTATTCTAGGGAGAAAGATGCTTTAATGTTATTTTTAAAATAGAAAATTACATATAAATTATATACCTCACACGAGAGTTTCTTGTGTGAGAGCTTCTTGGGAAGAATTATAGTCCCCTACAACTCTAAGTAAACTACAAAAAAAACTTTTGAAGTTTTTTCCCTTTTTCCATGGAAGTTGATACTGTGTTGAGGGTGTCTTGTTTGACTTGTTTGGAACAAGGACATTTGACTTGTTAGAAACAGAAGAAAATGTGACCACAGTTTCAAGGACAATTCAATATAGCTTGGCAGCAGTCCTTGATAGCTCTCCTGCTATGTTTATTTGGGTAACATGGATGGAGAAAACAATGAAGATGAAATTTCCAGGAAATAACCCAATCAGGTGTTGCTTAATGGAGTCTGCTGTCATTAAAATCCAGTTCGATTCATTTGGAGAGTGAAATATCACAATTGCAACTACACCATAATGGCTTTTGGAAGATGGAATTTGTATAAGCTGGGTTAATCCCTTGATCACCAATTCAAATAAAAATAGATAAAACATGAGGAGGTTGGCAGGCGCGAAGGACTGGGAATAGCAATGGTGATGCCAGAAGGTGTCTTTCCTGCCAAGGGGAATTGGCATAGGGAAGAGTCTCTGAGCCCAAATCCTGGAAACCACAAGCTGGTGGAGACTGAAGACAGATTGTCCATGTCCAGCCGGGGAGCTGGAGCTCTGCTGGCCCAGCCAGAGCACAGGTGAACCGCCACTCTGACCTGCATGTTGGCCTTGTGTGCAGAAATTTGCATTTCTTTCCATTTAGGGTCTTGCTTTCTGTTAGCCTGCAAGAAGTTGAATGGCTTGTCATGAATAAGTTATATCTTTGGAAAACACAACAGAGAGAGTCTCTCTGAGGGGGAGCTACTCAGGGTTTGTAGAAGAGGCCGTTACAATGTATAATTAGAGAGCTGTTCAGTGAATTCTAGCTTTATGCCTGGAAATGGCACCCTGGAGATCTGAAGGGGATAAGAGCTACCAAAAATCCTAGTAGACTTTCAGGGCATAACTTCGACATAGGCTAGGTTAGAGATATTGGCTGGATTGCACTTAATTATGAGGCTGTTACCTTGGACTGGAAATACTCTGACAATCCACAACAATTAGCAGGAATTGGGATGAAATTTGTTTCTGCTTGACAAATTCTTCTAAGCTGTTACAAGTGAAATGGGATTTCAAAAGCATGTTTATATCATTCTTTTTTTTTTTTTATTTATTTTTTAAAGATTTTATTTATTTATTCGACAGAGATAGAGACAGCCAGCGAGAGAGGGAACACAAGCAGGGGGAGTGGGAGAGGAAGAAGCAGGCTCATAGCAGAGGAGCCTGATGTGGGGCTCGATCCCATAACGCCACGATCACGCCCTGAGCCGAAGGCAGATGTTTAACCGCTGTGCCACCCAGGCGCCCCTGTTTATATCATTCTTGATGACAAACTTTTAACTACCTCACATATAAAAAAAATGGTAAAATATTTACAATTTTTAAAGGTATTCATTAGAAAAGACCCTACAAGAATTTTTATCAGGCTTTACTTGATTGCCTGTAAATTGGGTAGGATGCTTTTGACTGCAAATTACAGAATGGTTTAAACAATGTGGATATTTTGTCATCTTACATAACAAGAAGACCTGACATAGGGTAACTTCAGGATTGGTTCCAAAAATCAGGACCTCAAAAACACCCCCTTGGTCTCATATTCTGTCCATTTTGCCCTTCTCAAATGAGGTTGGTACCTTCTCCTGGTACCAAGATGGCTACCAGAGTTCTGGCAACAAAATGGACATAACCATATCCAGCAGAAGAATATTCCCCTTTTGTGTTGCTTTTTAGAATAGAGGAAACACTTCTAGAGACCTCTCAGCCGACTTCCTGTCACATCTCATTGGCCAGGAGTGGATCGCACTCCCTTCTGAAGTCAGTCAGTAGTGAGGTGAATGGGATCACACTGACTGCGTATACTTATAGACTAATCAGGAGTTATTCCTGGGTCAAGTTGGGAAAGAGGTGGGTCTCTGAACAAAATCTTACATACATACATACATACATGCATGACTATCCAAAAATAGCCAACGGCAGGAGCTCTCCAGAAGCAGATAGTAAGGCAAAGTTAGGAGTGCAAGATGTTATTAGAGTTCAATTCCTGTGAAGGTAAGGGGGAAGAAGCAGGACTGGGCAGAAGAAGAAGCTGAACTGTGATGCAGGCCTGATAGAGCCTTGGCCAAAGCAGTAGAGTTCCGGAGCAATTATTTCCCCAGAGTATCCTGCATTGGATTGAAAGGGCCAGGCTTTTATAACTATCAGATAACTCACCAGATGTGGGCTGCCAGGTGAGGCTGCTCTGCTGCTGAGGCAGACCTGGGAGGGTGCACTCCCCACAGCTGGGGGATCTGGGTGCTAGATCCCCGTGTGTGTACCACAACCACCAGTGTCTAGTACAGCCCAGCGTGCGCAACTGCGTAAGTGTGAAAAAAAATGTAACCATAGTTTAAAAAAAGGATTCTGTAGTCTCTTCTGGCCACTGATCAATACTGTTCCTCTTTCTCTGTTTCCAGCTTCAATTGTTCTGAAGCTGCAGGGGTTTTACTGTTTAGAGTCACCATGTGTGGATCATGGATGTTTAGAGCTCAAACAGCTCTTGGAGTTCACCTGTTCAGTTAGAGAACCAGTAAGCTGGGTTAAACAAGCTAAACCCCAGATGAATTCTAGGACTGAACTTGTAACCTTACTTGTAGTAGGTATTTAATGAATTGAATTTGTTGAATTGAATTATTTCAGAATATGAACTGGGGATTAGAACCATGTTCTCCTGACTTCTAACCCAGTGTTTTTTTGTCTGACCCATGCTGCTGTGTGTGCAAGCATGCATGGAAGACAGAGAGACAGAGACAAAAGAGAAAGAGAGTGTGTTCAGGGAGAGACAGAGAGACTGAGAAAGAAATCAAACAGCTTCAGCAGGCAGTCCGGGATTTTATGTTATCATATATACTTGTAAGAGAAGTCAGGCAAATCAGAATTATTTGAAAAATTGGAGACAGCTTTACTTGGTATTCAAATACATTTTGTTTTATGGGCTGTATTTAGGTCATAAACTCAAATTTGGGTGGGACAGTAGCTACTAAACCCAGCAGATTATTGCCACGGGAAAATGCAGACCAAGTTGGCTTGATCCTCTGCTTTCTCAAGAAAAGCTGAAGTTCTGGATTTTTTTTTCAGTGGTATCTCCAAGATTTTTAATGCTTATTCAAAAATTTTTGATTACTATGCTGGCCAACTTGAAACATGCTAGTTGGCAGAATCGAATCCAGGGGTTCACAATCAGGGGCAGTTTTGCCCCACCAGGAGACATGTGACAGTGTCTGGATTTATTTTTGGTTGTCACAGTGGAGTGGGGAATGCTCTGGCATCCAGAGGCCAGGGATGCTGTTACACATCCTACAATGCACAGGACATGCCCACAGCAAGGAATGATCTGGTCTAAAATGTCATGGTGCTAAGGTTGAGAAACTCTGCTGAGTCAGTTTGTTAAAGGCGAAAAACAGAAACTGACTCTTTTTCACTGGGATATCCTGTTTGAAAGCTGGCAGCTTGGACCTGCCTAAGAACAGGGAAACAAAAATCTGGGGGCTCAAAAATCAATGCCTTTTAAAATGGTTACTGAGGTGCAAATGGCCAACTGAGCATATGAAAAGATGGTCAACATCACTAATTATCAGATAAATACGAAAACCATAATAGATACCTCCTCACACCCATTAGGATGGCTGCTATTAAAACAAACAAACAAACAAACAAACAAACAAACAAACAAACAAACAAAGTGTTGGCTGGGGTGTGGAGAAGTTGGAACCCTTGTGCGCTGTTGGCGGGAATAAAATAGTACAACTACTGTGGCAAACAGTATGGCAGTTCCTCAAAAAATTAAAATTAGGACTACCATATGATCCAGCAATTCTGTTTCTGGGTATATATCCCAAAGAATCGAAAGAAGAGTCTTAAAGAGATATTTGCACACCCATATTCATAGCAACATTATTCACAATATCCAAGAGGTGGAGGCAACCCAAGTGTCCATTTATGGATGAATGGTTAAAGAAAATGTGGTCTATACCTACAATGAATCATGCACAGCCTCAGCAAGGAAGGAAATCCTGCCACATATTACCACATGGGTGAACCTTGAGGACACTACGCTAAGTGAAATAAACCAGTTAGAAGGACAAAAACAGTATGATCCCACTTACATGAAGGCACCAAAATTAGCCATATTCATAGATATAGAGAGTAGAAGGATAGTTTCCAGGGACTGGAGTCTGGGGGCGGGGGGCAGGGAGGGAACTTATTGCTTAATGGTATAGAGTTTCAGTTCTGCAAGAGGAGAAGGTTCTGGAAATCTGTTTTACAACGATGTAAATATACCTAAGACTACTGACCTCTACACCTAAAAATGGTTAAGATGGTTAATTTATGATATGTATTTTTTAGCTGCAATAAAGAAAGGTGACTGAGCTGAAAAATCCACCAAAAAAATTTCTAATCTCATTGTATGTGAAATTGGTTACACCAAGATATTTTTGAAAAACAAACACAAAAATAAACAAAAAATTGCATCATTTGTAGAGACTCAAGTCACATTTCTTTCTGCATTTCAAGAGAGAAACATGTAAAGCATGAGTCCTGTGGTTGAATGACAAGTGGTCAGAATTACAAGGGTTCTCCGGGCTTCTAGCCTCCCAGACCCCTCCAGTGTTCTGAGGAACTCATGTGATCAGATCACCCAAGAGTCTCCTGCTCTGAACAGCTGGTGGGATGACTCCCCCTTTCTGGTGGAAAGAAAAACTATTATTGTTGTTTATCCCCCCCACTCTATGGCAAATAATACCAACTCTGTGCTCTGAGACTTTCAGAATTTGGCTTTTCATACAAAAACCAAGATTTTAGGGAAGCCTGGGTGGCTCAGTTGGTTAAGCATCTGCCTTCGGCTCAGGTCGTGATCTCTGGGTCCTGGGATTGAGTTCCGCATCGAGTTCTGCATCGCGCTTCCTGCTCAGTGGGGAGCCTGCTTCTCGCTCTGCCTGCAGCTCCCCCTGCTTGTGTATGCTCTCTCTCTCTGACAAATAAACAAGATTTTAGAATTTTAAAGTCTCTTTCTCTCTAAAAAAAAATTTCTGCTATGTGTCTAAAATACCCATTCTGAAATCAATTGCATTTTTTGTAGACAGTGAATTTAGGAGGCCATTCCTATTGCCTGAGTGAAGGGAGAGGAAGGGGGGTAGAGGGGTGTATTTTATTCCCACACTCGTGTTGTCTCCTTTGCCCTACTGTGAGCTCCTGAGGCAGGGTCTATGTCTTCATTTTGTGCCACCAGGCTCGGCTGGCCCATGCCCCAGTAGGAGCCACCAAGAAAGCGTTTGAATCAAAGAATAAATGAATGAGGGGGTGACTTGACCTCTTTGTTTCTTCCTACCTATAAAATAGGGTTAACAATTCTTAGGGGTGACCACAGGCAAAATTGTGACCTAAACTAAGTTTTCCTCCATTCCCTTTGGGTGACCCATTTTCTTCCCCTATTAAAAATTGCTCTCAGGAGATGCTCACCTGTGGTTTTGCCCCGCATTACACACTGGTCAGTGGGTTATCTTTCCAAAGGTTATTTGCTTCTTAAACCGTATCTGCATTGTGGAACGGAAGGGCTCTTTGTGAGAGGGATTTTCAGGTGCAGTTTGTGGAGAGGGATTCTCTGAGGCTGGCCGTCCCATCCTGGGCCCCCAGATGCGCTGAGTACATAATCTGCTTTGCTTACACTGAAGGCTGGCCCTGATAATCCCGGCTCCACCTGCATCACCAGGCTGTCAGGAGGATAAAGTGGGATGATAGATGGAAGAGCACTTTGAAAAGTTAAAAGCTCCTCACAAACGCAAATTGTTATTGTAATTAATCCACAGTGTCAGAGAGGCAGTCTTCTTGAAGAGTCCCATCCCCCAGGAGATGGGGTACTGGGGGGGGGGATTTGGAAAGAGGTACCATTTATTGGTTTCTCGTTCTTCGAACGAAAAATTTCCCCTCTCTCACCAGTGTGCACTGAGTGAATAGGATGAAAAGTTGTTCTTAAAATCAGCGTGGATTAGAGGCTCCCCCCTCCCCCTCCAAAGCCTCTAAAAAACTGTAAACTTTGTTTTGTCATGTTCATTGCCAAATGACAGGGAGCCAATAGCCTTAATTTTTCTTTCTGTTCCCACATCTCTTTCTCTACCCTTTCACCCCCCTTAATTATTTTAGAACAAGTCTCAGCTTGGAGTTGATCTTCAACTTCTGGAAAGCTGAATTGGTTCCTACGTATTTGGCTTGGCTGAGTAAGAGGAGAAGTTGCTTCTGCAGGAAAAAGAGAGGGGTGCAAGCTGGGGGGAATTTGGGGAACTGGAGGGAGACAGAGGCCTTAGTGCAAGTTTGAACACTCTCTTCCCTTGGCCTGCACTTCTGTCTCCTGTTTGCAGGTCCTCAGCCCTTCCTGGGTTGGGGTGGGGTGGAGTCTGGAGAGAGGGCTTGAGGCCTTCGGTCCTGGGTCCTGGATCTGATTAGGATTCTGACTGCTGGTCAGGTTTCATTAAATACGGGGCCAATTGCTGGAAAATAAATCATGAAGCAGGCAAGACATGGCTGGTGATTTGTTGTCTTAGAGGAAAGTATCTGTTTCCACTATTTTCAGGTGGAAAGGGGAGGGTCCTGCTGCTTTTCCTTCATTGCTAGCTGTTTTCATCCTTTTCTTGGGGGAGGCTTGTCCATGCTGGGTATCAGCTAGAGGTCATGTGTTGGCTGGAGTTCCTGAGGCCAGGTTGGGCAGCACAGGAGAAACCCTGGGTGGGGGTCATTGAGATCCCATCTTCTGCGCTCACAGACAGCAGTCAGGGTGAGCACCACTGTTCCTTGAGAGGAGCCCCAGCTGTGAAGGGCCTCTCCTGGCAGCTGTCTGGGGATGTGGGCAGGCCAGGAAACATGGCTTTGTTTCTGTGTGAGGCATAGGAAAAACCATCTTCAGAACCTTCAAGGGTTTTGCTGAGCATTTCCAGAATGTGACTTCTTTTCTCTTGCTCTTCCCATTTGAGTGAAAAGCCCTTTCTCTCTTGTCCTTCCCATCCGAATTCAACTCATCCACCAGGGATTTGCTCAAATCCTACTTTCTCCCATGCTTCTAGAACAGTCTTGTCTTTGCTTCGTGAACACCCAGAAACCTGTTTATACCCACCACATGAGTAGGCTCTTGGTTATCTGAAATTTCATATATGTTGACACTTGTGAATTTATTTTTCTCTTACCAGTTTATTATGTATGTCTTAAGCATCGCTCTCTGACTGTGAGGGTTCATTCTTGAAATGGTTCATTTCTTTAGGACAAACGATATGCCCCATTCCTTTTATATACCTTCTAATTCCAAACTTTACACTGAACATTGTAAGCACTCTAAAACCCATTACTTTCTTTTTTCTTTCGTGAATACAGTTTATGTGAAATGAAGAGTACAGGTATTGGGAAGGAAGATGTACTCTTAAGAGTGGATGAGGTCCTAAGGCAGTCTCTCCTGCACGGATGTGTCGTTACTTTCTCATCCTGTGTCCGTGGTAGGTATCAGTAATAGATAGGACACTCTTCTTAGTCTGACAGATCTTTTCAGGCACGATAAATCAGTAAGAGCTGGCTCAGCTGAAGCATATGTGGGGAGCATGGGGGCTTCTTTGCAATTCTTTTTTTTTTTTTTAAGATATTATTTATTCATTTGACAGAGATAGAGACAGCCAGTGAGAGAGGGAACACAAGCAGGGGAAGTGGGAGAGGAAGAAGCAGGCTCTCAGCAGAGGAGCCTGATGTGGGGCTCCATCCCAGAATGCAAGGATCACGCCCTGAGCCGAAGGCAGATGCTTAACCACTGAGCCACCCAGGCGCCCCTTCTTTGCAATTCTTACCCTCCATTTCTCCGTCTTCCCTGAAATAGCCCAAGTAGGTAAGATGTGATGCAGTGGGGTAGTCAAAGGGCAGGAGGATGTCTTGGGCATGAGAGGTAGCCCTTGAAAATTTTGCCACACTGGGGGAATGGGATAATCATGCTCGGATGGTGGTCATGCAGAAAGGCGAATAAAATGGCAGTTCGTCCTCATAGCATTCTAATGCACAGGAGTCCAGGTCTCATGTTCTTATTTCCTGGTCCAGGTGTGACATCACGTAAGTAGATTTTACATTTTTATCTTTTCCTGTAGGTACCATCAATGATGTGATTGTTTTTCTCTATCCCAATTCATACCTGGATCTCTAAGATTTTCATATTAAGAATTGTTTTAAGAAATTAAGGTTAAAATACTACCAGTGTTCAAGTACCTGGGGTGTAATGGATGCTGCTAGTGTGCCCTGATATCTTTTTGAGTGCCACGGCCCAGCCTTACTTCACTTACTTCCAGGCTGACACCAATGGTCTTCACAAGATGCCCTTGGGCCACTGGAATTGCATCCATCCCAGCATGAAGAGCCAGAATGCCTGGGGGTTGACATCCACTCTAAGGTGGCTGGCAGCAAGTGACTGTGTGGGAATAAGAAGGCCCAGCACCCTTGCGTGGGTGAGGCGATCTGTGCTCCAGAACACACCATGGCTCCAGAACACCCCATGGATCAGGCTGAGGCTGAGACCTGGGGTCACACCCATGCTCAGGTCTTTCCCTGGTCTCATCCTGCTTCCCCCACTTCCTTCTCGGCTTCTCCTGGGAACACTTCATTGATATATTACTGGCCAGTGAGTCATGGTCTCAAGGTCTGATTGTGGGGATCCTGATTTAAGATGAGGGCAGCAGAGAGGGTTGGTGGTGGCAGCGAAAAGGGTATAGATGAGGGATAATCCCAATCATGGTTAAAATAAAGCTTCACTGAGTCTTGATCTGGTGGCACACGACCTCTGCGTACACCACTGTGGGATGTGGAGTGTCTGTTTACCCAGCAATGCTTGGTAGTTAGTAGTGTCAGGCTGGGGCTGCTAGTGG
Source organism: Ursus americanus (assembly GCF_024610735.1). Taxonomy (NCBI): domain Eukaryota; kingdom Metazoa; phylum Chordata; class Mammalia; order Carnivora; family Ursidae; genus Ursus; species Ursus americanus. Next base: position 31,926,679 of record NC_142133.1, read on the forward strand.
TCTAGAGAGGAAGATTCCAGATTAGGGCTGAGAATCTAGGTGGGAAACAGTCAATTTATGTGGCGCAGGTTAAATCACTTCTGGAAGACAAAGTATTGGTTGTAGTTGAATTTCTGTTTCTGGAATTGACGGTTGGAATCAGTCATGGAACAGTCATGTTGGCCTCCATGGGCAGAGGGGAGATTTTGCCTGGTCCCCTATCTATTGCTCTCTCTGGACACCAAGGTGAAAGGACTCAGCCTTTGAAAGTAAATATTTTCTTCCTTTAAGGAAAATTCAAATTCACAGCTTTTCATATTAAAAGAAGACAAAGACAGGGCGCCTGGCTGGCTCAGTACATAGAGCATAGGACTCTTGATCTTGGGGTCATGAGTTCAAGCTCCATGTTGGGCATGGAGCCTACTTAAAAAAAGAAAAGAAGACAAAGACATATATTAATTTCCCAGAAATTCTAAATTGAGATGAAAAAACTTATCTGTCTTTGCTAAGCAGTTTTTTCTCTCTCCTCCTTCCACCACCCTTTTTAAATTTTTTTTTTAACACTATCATATGAGTCAGAATGGGTGTATCACTTTTAATTATTGTTGATTACCATTCATGTTGGAACAGCTACCTTGTAACGCCATCTCCTATCAGGAAATAAATGCCAGCTTAGTGACCTGCGTGAGATAGCTGGTGACCCATCCCACTGGGGAGATGGCAGGCAGCCGTCTGGCGCTTGTTGAATTAAGAAGTGTGACTACAGTAATTAGCAGCGAGTTTCCAGTCCAGGATAGAGTAGATTCGGGGCAGAGCACAGTTGTCTTACAGGTTGACCTCTGCGCGGGAGAAACGAGGGATTTAGGATTGGGGCCTGGAGGGGTGGGGAAGGGGTCACGAGAAAGAAGGTCAATAGCAAAAACCAATTTGACATCCCTGAGCTTGTAATAGGATTTACCCTAGGCTTGCAGACCTTGGAGGTGTTGCCTATGCAAAAGCTCCTTGATAGTTCTGCAGCCCAGGAGTGTGTACTTGGGACCAGAGGAATTAAGTCTTGACTGCTTTGCCTCTAGTATGTGCTTAATGGAACACAAACAAAAGGGAAGAGATGCAGTGTTAAGATAGAACTAGGGCACAGATTGAAAAGATACGTGATTACTAGCAGTTGTACAATTTATGGGAAAAATGTGCACATAGGTCTTTTAGGAAGTGTAAATAAAGCGGATGGATTTATGGAGGGGGGAAGTATGCTTTACACACCCAGCTCCTATATCAACAAATGTTGCCCTCAAGGTAAAATTTTTAAAAAAGTTCTAAGCTCGTATTAGTCACACCCATTTATTTTTGGCATAATTTGTGCACTATTTGGATGTTGGCAAGAATGGGAATGTTGGGGCCAACATTTGGTCTTGCTTCAGGAGTTTCTATGAATATGAATGCCTGAAGTTTACATAGGCTTATGCCATCTCCATAGCAACGCATGTTTGTTGTGAAAATCTAGCCTTTTAAAGTCAAGAATCTGTGTATTAACCTTAAATTCAACACACTATCTAATTCTGATGTTTTAAAACACTTCTAAAACTGTTGCATTGGATAGGACTGGATCGGATCAGAGGGTAAATTAATGGGTGTCCTTGGAAACACACACACACACACCACACACACACACACACACACACTCACACACAGTCATACTCACTGTGAGGGGAAGCCCTTGCTTATGGCAGTTAATCTTAGCATGCCCCCAAATGGAGCCAGATGAGAAGAACTTCAGATCATGGAGCAGCTCGGGGGATCTGTCCAGTTTGAAGCACCAAAACAGAAATGGTTGTTCAATTATGGTTTTTCCCCTGGGTGTCTAGATCTTGGAGGAGACCTTGGGAATACCCATTTGGCTGGCTGTGGTCCTTCAGAGTCTGAAGAGTAGAACAGGAGCTGCGTGGGTGCTGGCGCAAATGAGGCAGAACAGCTCAAATTTTTACATCAGCCTGAGGCACGTGGGCTCATCTCTGCAGCCCTCTGTTGGGTCTTTGCGTGGTGGGCCATGTGCTTTCCCCTAATGGGATTCCTGGTGGAATTCTAGTCATACCCTAGTCGTGGTTGGGAACTTAAGTTTATCTACTGGTTCCCTCAGTGTAAAGAGCTGGCTTTTGGCAAAATTAAGGTGTCTCTTATGTCCACAGCCTCTGGGTTCTGATATCGTGCTTCTTTCTGGTCATGCCCTTTCCTATTCGCCGTGCTTCCCAAGGGTCCTCAAACTCTCCCCCCACCCCCCAAACTGGCTTCAGAACAGGATAAGGTCAACTCTTTTATTCTGCTGTGTAAGAGGGGAGTGCTTTGGGAAAGAGCAGTGGGTTTGGAATGAGGACTGGGATTCACATTATAATCTGGGACCTGCTTCTTAATAGTGGCATGTCCATGAACTATTCATGGCAACTCTTAAATCCTCCATTTTGATGTAAAGAAGAAAATAACTCCTGCTGTGGTGAGATAATGGATGTGACAGAGCTTTGAAAAATTCTCAACTCTTACTCAAATGCAGGTCTGTTACTACTAATTTAGTAAGGAATGGCAAATAGTCTTCCACTTGCATCCCAGCTTTGCCCAGTTGGTGGTAGCTGCTTGGTGAGCTGTGCTGAAGATTTGGAGATGATCTCACAGGGAGAAATGCTGAGATTGATTAGTGATGTCTGTCACTGGCACAGGGAGGCAGGAAGGATGCCCTCGAGTGTCAAGTGTTGGCCTTCCTGGGCCCCTTTCTTCTCAAGAGGGATAGACAATATGAAATAAGGGAATAAAATTTTATGGTAAAATTTCAGATATTGGTGCATTTGAGGAAGTAGACTTCCTGATGTCCAGAATCAAGCATGTGTATAGTTCTGACTTGGTCTGTGGCAGAGAATTCTCATGATCTTTCCCAAGGCCATTCCCCTCGTTGCCTATTAGGGAGATGCTAATATGTGAGGCTAGCATCTCGTCTTCCTTCTCTGTCCCTCTGTTGCTCATATTGTCTCTTTTGTACATTTTTGACATTTGAGAAGATTCAATTTAGCACCTGGCTCTTTGTCATCCTATCTTGACCTCTAATAGTTTATTTTATTTTTACTGAGGTATAATTGACATATAACATGGCATTAGTTTCAGGTGCACGGCATAATGATTTTATACTCAGATATATTGCAAAGCGATCACCACAATAAGTCTAAATAACATCCATCACCATACATAGTTACACAGTCTTTTTTCTTGTGATAAGAACTTTTAAGATCTACTCCCTTACCAGTTTTCAAATATGCGATACGGTATTATTAACTATAGTCACTATGCTGTACATTTCATGTGATTACATGTTTGTAAAGTAATACAAACTAATGGTTTTTAACTATATGTACAGATTCATCTGGGAAACTAAATTGTTTGAGGGAAAGGATAGTGTTCCACATTTCCTCTCCTCTCGATTCCTGGTCTAGTGTAGGGTAAAGTCGCAAATTCTGAATTGACCATTCCTTTTTTTCTGATTATACCTATAATATTAATTTTTGGAAAATTTGAAAAATAAAAAAGCACAAGGAATCAAGTAAAAATAGGTCATAACATCGTAACTAGAGTTAACTACTGCTACTATCCTCCATGTTTCCTGACAGCCTTTTTTTCTATGTGCATATTTAAATATAAATTTTAACATAGTGGAGAGTATACTCTTTACATAATTATGTAATCTGGTTTTTCCTTTTATACTACATTATAATTACCTCTCTGAATCTTTAAATGAGTCTTCATAAATGTTAAAATGCTTAAGTTTTGGGGCGCCTGGGTGGCACAGCGGTTAAAGCGTCTGCCTTCGGCTCAGGACGTGATCCCGGCGTTGCGGGATCGAGCCCCACATCAGGCTCCTCTGCTATGAGCCTGCTTCCTCCTCTCCCACTCCCCCTGCTGTGTTCCCTCTCTCACTGGCTGTCTCTATCTCTGTCAAATAAATAAATAAAATCTTAAAAAAAAAATAAATAAAATGCTTAAGTTTTAATTTTTAACACTTCAATTATTTATTAGTTTGTGACTTAAATAGTAATATCTGTTCATTGTCAAAAAACCCTTGAAAGGTAGAGAAAGATGTGGAATGAAAAGTAAACATCCTTTTTCCCTGTGTCTGCCTCATCCCCTCACTTCCTGTAACCCTTTTCAAAAAACTTCTTAGGTCCCCTTCCAGACACTGGTTTTACATTCATAGGCATATAAAACATGTTTCATATTATTCATACACTTTTTCAACATGATTTTTGGACTTACTATGTCTTGGACATCTTTTATTACTGCATTCAAATCTACCTTATTCTTTTAAACTGCTACAAGTTATTCCATCCCAAGGAAAACTCATCTTTAGCCACACTCTTAATGATAGCTATTTATGTGGCTTCCATTTTTTTTGCTATTATAAACTGTGCTGTATCGAACATTTGTGCGTATATATTTCTGTGCATGAGTGTGAGTGTTTATGTAGAATTAATTCCTGGAAGTGGAAAATCTGGGTTAAGGGGAAGGCTCACATGTAAAATGTTAAAGGATAGAGAAAAATTGCCTTCCAAAAATGATTGATTATCCATTTATCTCTCACTAGCTACACATAAGCCTTTAGGTTTCTCACTCTGTTATCAATAATGAGTCTAAAACAAACAAATAAACAAATAGGAAGCTCATTATTATTGAAGCTGTACATTTATCTACACATTTATGGGCCACTTGTATTTCTCATTCTACAAAATTCTGTTTGTGAACTTTGCTGCACATTTTCTTGCATGTTGCTGGTAAGTTTCTTATGGATATGTTCTATGTCTTCAGACAATAAGGAAAGTAGCTGTTTGCCACAGGTAGTAGAATAAGTTGCATAAATTTTTGTCTTTCACCTTGATTATGGTGTTTTTACTTAATGTCATGTAAAATGTTTATGTAATCACATTTACTAGTCTTTTCTTCAATTATTTTATTTAGTGTTAAGAAGTCTAAATTATTCTGGGGCGCCTGGGTGGCTCGGTCATTAAGCGTCTGCCTTCGGCTCAGGGCGTGATCCCGGCGTTATGGGATCGAGCCCCACGTCAGGCTCCTCCGCTGTGAGCCTGCTTCTTCCTCTCCCACTCTCCCTGCCTGTGTTCCCTCTGTCGCTGGCTGTCTCTCTCTCTGTCAAATAAATAAATAAAATCTTTAAAAAAAAAAAAAAGAAGTCTAAATTATTCCAAAATAATAACCTATCCTCCCTACTAGCAATTTTTAAAAGGTGTTTTTATTTCCATGTTAAAATCATGTTATTGTTATATTAAAATAAAAAGTTGTAATGTATGGGTCTAGTTTAAATTTTTTCCCTGGAACATTGAGCTAGTTGCTTTATACTATTTGTTAAGTGATCTATCTTTTCCCCTTCTGATTTGGAATATCTCCTTTATGTTATACTAGAGTCTTATGTATACTTTGGCCTTCTTTGAATTTCCTAGTCTGTTCCATCGGTCTGTCTAGTCCTGCTTTTGAGCCATATTGTTTTAATTACTGTAGCTTTTACAATGTATTTTTATAATGGAGAAGTCTAGAGTACTCATACTACTCTTCCTTTGAAAACAAATCTCTTGGCTATTTTCACATAGACTATTTTTCCAGATGACTATGAATGAAGTCATTTTGTCAAATCCCCCTCAACAAAATGAGAAACAAAATTCTTTTTGCAAATTTAATTGGGATGACACTGAATTTATAGAATAAGATAGACAAAATTAACACCTTTACACTACTAACACTTCCTATCCAAGAGGACAGTTTTTATTTCCTTTTATTCAAATCTTATTTTGTTTTTTAGGAGAAGGAAACATCATTTTTAAGGCAATGTAATACTTCGTCTATATATTTGCCAGAGTTTACATTATTATTCCCTTATTGCTGAACTGTTGGATCATTTCACATCTCTTTCTAGATTCAGCAATGCTGCAGTGGGCATCGGTGTGCTTTGCTCTTGGATCACATTTTGCTGATGTCCTTAGAATACATTTCCAGAAGCAGATCCAAGGATCTAAGCATTTTAAAGGCTCTTGGTAGCTATTGGAAGATGGCTTTTCAGGGACGCTCAAACAATCTACTCTCCTACCAGAGGTACAAGAGTACCTGTCTAGCTGAACCCTCACCAGCATTTCAAATGTTAACATTAACAGAAACTTTGCTGTGTTGATGGGGTGAGGCATGTGGTGGAACACAGCCCTTGCGGCCCCTCTCTCTGTCTGCGAACCCATCTATTTCTCCTTCGCTACATGCTTTTCCCCCAGTATGCTCAGGGGGAAGTGTTTACTCTCCACTAAGATCCACATTGAGCTGACTTTGGAGATGCTTAACTTAGCAAATTCTTAGGAAATTTCAATTGTCCACTGACATCTAGGAATAGAGGGGAAATTTTGAGAGGTGTCTTTTCATTTTGTTATGATACAATTGTCTAATACCAGATAAGACAGATGAGAATCCCCCCCCCTACAGCACAGACACACACACACACACACACACACACACTTACACATGGCTGAGACCCTGTACATTGTGCTGAGTAACTTGGGGTTGAGGTGGGCCAAAGGTGAGAAGGGGTTTCCAAACTCCATGCCCCAAATAGGTCTCTGGAACAGAAGGGTTCCTCCTGTTTCTCACTAGAAAATGTCATTTAGATTCCAAACCCAGACATGTTCATTTTAACAAGCCAATGCCAAATCTACTAGGAAAGGCTGAGATGGACAGCCGGACAGCCCTCCTTGTTAATGCTTCTTTGCTTTGGAGTTGTTATTCACTCCTGTGTACTTTGGCAGACGTTGAGCGTGGGAATTAGATACTTAAAATGCTCTCCTTCCATCTGAAAACCCCTTTTGCTGCCACCACCTTGCTGTAGAACCCCCTCCGTCAGGATTTTTTGGTGGGGTGGGTCATGCTTTTACAGGGCGGTTTCTTTCAGGGCGAGTCTATTAGGCTTGCAGGATGTTTTAATTGGGGTGGTGTAATTGTAGGGTGCTACAAGAGCCCTGGCAAGGGATACTTTATAAATCAGATTATTATGCTTAGTTGTGTTAATGGGCATTTATATGCCCTAAATCCTTCGTACAGCAATGGGATAATAGCCCTTAAGGCCATAGTTACTATTTTGGGTTGGGCCCACTTGTAAAACTGGATCTTTTTATTGTGAAGCTGTTTTTAGTTAGAGGAGTACATAAAACACTTTGAACGACAGAATTTCAATTTTGTGGTTGCCATCTTATACAGCTGAAATGGTAAAATAACTACAGATATAAAGTTTAGAACCAAACCGTTAAAATCGTGACCCCGAAGAGGCGCTTCTTAATAATGGAAAACTATAAAATCTTAGGAGACTTTGGTCAAATGTATATCCTTTCCCCTGATCAATGTTTGGGAGGCAGGTTCTCTTTGTAATACTCATTTCTCAGAGGTTGCAGTTCCCCAAGGAAGATTCGAATACTGTGGTGATGGTGTGGAAGACACAGGCCGTGGGGGCTGTGCGGGCAATGTGAGCACACTGGTGTGCGTCGACAAGATTTTGCAAATGCATTTCCACCCCTAGGCTTGAGGCAGACAGAGTGCCTGCCTGGCCCAACAGGAAGTCCCCTGGCTACCCTGTTTGGTGGTTCCCAGTAAGCAAATTGAATGGACTGTGGGCAGCTGATCATGCTAGCTGTGATATGTCGATGTGGCTGGAATGGGAGAAGCCTGAAAACTTCATGACATGGGGGGGATGGGTCATTTCCCATCAGACGGAGAGGATCCAGCGCCATAGTGAGATCCCCAACTGACTGTAAACACCCATGTCTGCCACAACCACTGATTCATTTTTTTTCTAATCCTTTTCCCCTTTATGTACACTGAGAGAGCTGTTCCTACCTGAGTCCTATACACATGACTCAGTTCTGAGGGAGGTGACTAGGAATATTTAGAGAAAGCTACTCTGGGGATGGAAACTCTGTCCTGGATACCTGAGGACTGAATAATAAGATGATGGGACAGATTTCTCATGGCATGCCTTCCTTTCTTTCTTTTTATTTTTTTCCTTATTTATTTATTTATTTATTTATTTATTTATTTATTTAGAGTGTGACCTGGGGGAAGGTCAGAGGGAGAGGGAGAGACAATCCCAAGCAGACTCTGCACTGAGTGCAGATCCCGAAGCCAGGGCTCGATCCTGGAACCCTGAGATCCTGACCTGAGCTGAAATCAAGAGTCAGATGTTCAACCTCGACTGAGCCACCCATGGTCTTTCTATGTACTTATACAAGTACCTCTGGTGATTGTGGTCTCTCTTCTTTTCTGTTTTGCTTTGCCACCTGTTGTTCACCTAGTACTAAATTTGTTAGTCTGAAGGACGAGCCATCGGCGATAGTGATTTCCATGCCCCCAGTCACGCTGCCTCAATCTCCCCCTTCACTTTATAAACCTCAAGAGGCCTATTCCCACATCTGCTCCCAATACTTCGCCTGTCTGTGACCAAGGCTCTTCATCTGTCCTTTACCTTCTTACAGACCAGTATCAGGCTTTCTTTTCTTTGGAGCTTTCCCTCACCACTCCGGGTATTGGCAGGCATTAATTGTATTGGTCTTTTAGGGTTTATATTTCCCCTTAGGTATTGATAAAGCAAAGAGGCGGTATATATATAGTGGTTAAGAGTTTGGCCCTAGGAGTTGGGCAGACCTGATCTGTGTGCAAGTTCTGTCCCCTGTTGAATGTGTAACCCTGGAAATGATTATTTACCCCCCTAAGCCTCAGTTTCTTATGGAAGACTAGAACCTACTCCAGTAGGTAGTCAGGAAGGTTAAAAAGATTCAAAGCCTTTAAAAACTCTTATCATAATGGCGGTGAATAACAAGCACTCAGAAATTGTTAGCTGCTATCGTTGTTGCTGTTATTATTACTTTGCCAGACATGGGTCCCAGACATCACCATAAGACCCTTGAAAGCTTCCTTGTATCCAGCAGAGCGCCTAGACCTGCATCTACAGCTAATGATCTTCAGAGGTTGGGGATGGCATACGCCTCATCTCTTCTCAGTTTGACCCTTGGATTTCTAGAAGAAGATGGTTGACAGCACGGAGGCCCTGCTGAGGTTCTTGGCAAGTAAAAGATAGCATGTTCTTTAGGAAGCATATACGGTGACTCGACACTGACCTGCAGTTTCCTGTGTTTGGAGGGTAGGGTTGGGAGGAGGTGAGTGTGCCAGGACAGATGAAGGCTTGCAGAGGTGGGAAGGACATCTTGAAGTTAGTTTCCCCTTTGTCTATCTTGTAACTTGTTTCTGGAGGCCACATGGTTTAGGGGAAAGAGGGTGATATTGGAGTCAGAAGGCCAGGCTTTGAGGGGTCCTACTTTTGTCAGTTGCCAGTTATATAAGACTAGGAAATTCACGATCTTCAGGGACCTCAGTCTCCACATCTGTAAAGCTGGGCTGTGGGGGAGGTAGTTCCTGTTAAGTGCTGTGTGAAAAAGGACACAAATATTAGCTGTCATAGTTAGACATGTCCTGTATTAATAGCTTTGACTTCACTAGTGTAGTGTTCATTGTTTTTCTTTGCCCTTGGTCCTGTTCTTCCCATCTCTTTATTTGCCCTCTCTTGTCCCTATTCTCTTGCTGGGGCAGATCGTTAGTTTGCAGGGAAACAGAAGAGGGAAGTACAGCTTCAGATTTATGGCCAGAACCTCTGCACTGCTCTCACTTGGAATCATTTCCCTCAAACCTTCAGACTGGCTCCGTGCTGAAGCCGGGGTGTTCCAGATTCCTGCTCAGAGTTCCTTCTCCTTTCATGTGCATTCCTGGGTGTTTACTCTGGGCTCCCTGCTGACCATATATTTGCTTGGGGCAAAGATGATGGTCTCTATTGCTTTGTCCAAGGCAGGCATGCTGTAGGCAGTCAGTCATTTTTTACTAAGTGGTACTTCTTGCTAGGGGATGGATGAGAAGAATGCCCCTGTAGCCTGTGGATTGGTAGCCCCTGGAAGGCATGCTCTGGTGTGGCCCAAAGGGATACAAGTTCAGGCTCCTCACTTCTCTTTAGCATCAAAGAGTATAGACCTGAGTGGTAGTCCTAGGATGGGGAGGTGGATGAAGTCTGGAGAAGACTTGGCAACCAAAAGGTTGTTTTTGTTTTTGGAAATATCAATAGCAAAAACCATCTTATTACTATTTAATAATTAATGAATAGATAAGTTAGTAGGAAGACTAACCAGGAAAAAAGCTTTAATTAAAAAATACAGATTTTTTCCAACAGAAACAGCTATAGATACAGAGTTACAAAAATAAGAGAAGTAAATTATGAATAACTTTAGCCTACTAAATTTGGAAGCTGTATATGAAACAAGAAAATTTAGAGAACACTATTAAATGTCTATGTTGGTAAAAGAATACATAGAAAACTCTAATAAACAAAGAAGCACCAAAAATTGAAATAGTTCTCAAAGATCTCCTCTCTAAAAAGGCATCTGGCCCAGATAGTTTTACAGTTCAGTTCTAGCAACCTCAAAATAGAAAAGAGAAAAACAGCTTCCCTCATTTTTGAGCTGAACATAATCTTTATCCCAAAATTGGATAAGGACATATAAGAAAAGAAAATACCTAATCTCTTTTGCTTATGATCACAAATATAAAAATCCTAAAAAAATATTATAGTAGCTTATTAAATGTTTGTAGTTAAAAATATTAATATATTATCATTTGGAAGATTTATTTAGAAATAAAAGGATAATTCAACATCATAATATAATTTATAGACTAAAGGAGGAAAAAAATTACATAATTATCTCAGATTCAGAAAATCTTTTAATAGAGCTCAATACCTATTTGGAATGAAAACTTAAAGCACAAATTATACTTAGTGGAGAAAGATACAGTCCAGTTAAGATCAGGAATAAGACAGGGATCTCCATTATCACTCAGTAGTGTTAGCACACAACTGGACTTCCTAGCCAAGACAACAAATAAAGAAAAAGAAACAAAAAGTGAGAATTAGAGGGGAAGAAATGAAACTGCACATTATTTGCAGATAATGTGATTGTCTAGAAAGCAAAAGCAACAGATTTAACTATTAGAATTAAGCAAGGTTGCCAGATTTAAGATCAGCTTATGAGTACCAACAGAATTTCTCAACAGTAGCAAAAACAGATTAGAAAATATAATTTAAAAAAGAGTAATATTCATGGCAACAACCAAAACATTGAAACATATGGGGATTAACAAAAAAAATAAGCAAGACATTCCTCTATAGAAGAAATATTAAAAATTTTAAAAGCTATAAAAGGAAGCCCAAATAGTCACAGTAATTTCTATGTATTTATGTGGGATAACAATATAAAATTATGTTTATTATTCCCAAATTAATTTATACGGTCAAGGCACTCCCAACAAAATTCCAGTAAGATTATTTTTAGGAGTTTGATAGATGTACTTCAAAAGTTGTATGGAAAAAGAAAGGTTAGTGAATAACTCACAAGTTTGAAAAAGGAGAATGAAGGGAGGGAACTTAACCTTATCAGATAGGAACACATTACTAGCCTTATTGTGGCAAAAAAACCCCACAAAAACCCAAGAAACAAAAAACGCAGACAAATCAAGCAGTGTAACAGAGTGGAGAGCTCAGAGGGAGACCGTGTGTATGCAAGAATTTAAGAAATGATAAAAATGACCTTCTCATAAAATCTGATCCTATGACAGATTCTATTCCCAAAAACGATTGCAACATTCACTGTCCTCCCACATGTGCTTTTTCTACTGTAACTTTGCTGCTTTCCCCATTGAGACAGGTGGTGTATGTATGTTCCTTCCCCTTGATTCTGGGCAGGTTTTGACTACTGTGGAAGTAATGCTAAGTGATTTCTGAAGCTAAGTTATATAAAGTGGTACAGTCATTGCCTTTTTTTTCTTGGAACTCAGCCATCAGAACGTGAGTGAACCCAAACTGCCAGTGATAAGCCAGGTGCAGGTGGAAAGGAGCTGTGGCCCCAGCCCTCAGCCTTAGCGGAACTCCCAGCTGACAGCCCACACCGACTTGCTGGCCCTAAGGGAGCCACGCTGAACACACTCCCTGCAGCCTCAGGCAGGCCGTCTCAGCTGACACTCCATGGCTCAAAGATGAACCATCCCTGCTGAGCCCTACCTACAATGCAGGTATGTGAGCAAAATAGAGGTTTGTTTTTGTTTAAAGCCACTACATTTTGGAGTGTCTTTTTATTTCAGTGGTTTTTTAAACAGCCCTCTGGCTCACACCATATACAAATATTGACTCTGCATGTTAAAGGTGACACAATGCAGTTTGTAGAACATTATGTAGGAGAATATCTTTGTAACATAGGAGGAGGGAAGGATTTATTAAGTGAAACCTTAATTGCACAAATCATAGTTGAAAAACTGGTAAATTTGATTAAATAGAAATTAAGTAATTCTGCCCTGTTAGGAATTAGTTAGCAGTTATCCAGTGTGGATAAAGTTAACAGACAGATGATAGTTGGAGAGAAGGTTTGTAAAGTGTCAAACTCGAAGGGACTAACATTGGGAATTTACAAGGAGCTCTTATAAATCAACAAGAAAAAGATAGGAATCTCTATGAAAAAGTGGGCCAAAGGACAGACATGCACAGTTTACAAGGAAACCTGTGTGACTAAAAAGCATATGAAGAAAATGTTCGAAGTCACTGGCAATTAGAGAAAGAAAAAGAAAAATAACACAATAATATGTTATATCCACCAGACTGGCAGAACTTGAAAAGCAGAGTGCATTAGTGTCCTAGGGCTGCTGTAACAACATACCAAAAACTAGGTAACTTCAATGACAGGGATGTATTGCCTTGTAGTCCTGGAAGCTGAAAGGCGTTGGTAGGGTTGGTTCCTTTGGAGAGTGTGGAAGAATCTGTTCGATCCCCTTTTCCTAGCTTCTGGTGGTTTGCTGGCCATCCTTGGTTTGTAGATACATTGCTCCAATAGCTGCCTTCCTCTTTACATGGTGTTCTTCCCTTTGTCTTCACACTGTCTTCCCTCTGTGGGTGTCTGCCTCTGTGTCCAAATTTTCCTTTTTTGTAAGGAAATCAGTCATATTGGATTAAGGCCCATCCTAATGATCGTATCTTAACTTATTGCATCTGCAAAGATCCTATTTCCACACAGGCCACATTCTGAGCTGCTAGAGGTTAGGACTTCAGTGTATCATTTTGGGGGGACACATTTCCATCCATAACACTGAATCTTGCTCAGTGTTGGTAGGGAGGTGAGCCACAGAAACCCCAGGCCCGGCTGGTGTGAGAGGGGACTGGTGCAGCTTCTTTGGACAGTCCCCTGGCAGTACTTACACTCACACCAGCTGACTTACTTGCCTGCTCCTGGGCATATAATGAGATTTTTAAGGAACAAGTACGTGGATGTTCATCACAGCACTGTTTGTGGGAGGGGGAGTCAGCAGCATTTTAGTGGTCCGTCCTGGGGGGCCAGAGATGTAAAATATTGTGAGCACAGATTATGCAACAGGATATAGCCTTCAGGAGGAATGGACAGATGCATGCTTGACGATATGGACAGATTTTTAAAAACATGCTGGCTGAAAAAGGACAAGATGGGATGATGTCTAAACCATGAGAATACCATTTCTATATATTAAAATATATGCACTCCAGACAACCAAGAACGCATACATATAAACACAATAACATGGTTATCTATTACAGGGAGGGAAATTGGGCTGGGGAATGGAGTTGAAAGGGAATTACAACAAAGTGAGGGGAGAGGGGTTGTGTAAGGACCCAAAGCGATGCTGTTCTGGGAACTGAGGTGTCTGATCAAGCCAACCTCCAGTCCTGAGACACACAGGTACCTCCCCACTAGACACTCCACTTGCACTAACTTAATGCCTGCCTGGGAAGGTGTTTCCTCACGTTACTGCTCTTACTCCCTTTGAAAATACTGTCCTCCTGTGGGGAGTCTTAGAATCTTAGGGTTGAAAGAGACCTTCCCTTCAACAGCCCCTCCTTGCCCCACGCGGCTTGCTGGGGGGGATACAAGAGAAGCAAGTTGCACTTCCTGCCCTTAGGCCAGTTCATCTAGATGCTCCAAAAAGCAATTAGGTAACCACACAAGATGGCACGTGATGAAGTGTTAAACCACGTGGGGCAAGCCTGTGACTAGCAAAGGCAGAGGTGCTGGGGAAGAACAGGATGTCTGTTCAGGATAAAAATAGATACATGGAATTTTATTGACTTCAGAAGAATTCCCGTGGAGTGTCTACAGCAGGACTTCCCTGGCCCCTGGGCCTGCTGCCTGTTGCGGGGAGCTGTGGATTTCCAGCTGTGCGGCAGGAGGCTCTGAGGTCGCCCTGAGCTGCCTGTGCAGGAGGAGGCCGGCAGTGGGGGAGGTGCTCGGGACTTACCACCCAGCTTCAACCAGGTCGTTTTGCACACAGGACTCTAGATTAGATTTTTGCCTAAGACAAACTTCTGTGCTAAAGAGTTTGAAAACCAGAGGCCTACAGGATGGCTTCTCATTGACCTCATGGGCCTTCGACCTCATGGGCCTTTTCTGATCCCAGAAACTACAGTTTCCTGAATACCTCCTTGCTCTCTTATTCCTCTGTCGCCAAGTGAATTCCTTGCATCTTCAAGGTATTGCTCAAGCGTCCTTTTCATTTTGGACCCTTTACTTATCAATAACCTTGCCCTAACCAGACCGGATCCTTTTCTCCTTTATTAAAGAATTCAGCGCACGCCATGCTGGGATGATCTTGCCATTGGGCTATGAGCATCCCAAAGGTCAAGGGTGCGCTTCTCCATCTTTGTGGCTTCGGCATCCAGAATGGCACCTTGCACATAATAAGTGGTAAGCGAACATTTGCCGAGGGAATGTGTGATTGTTATACATGGGTCTCTTTCAGAGTTCATGTATTTGCTTACATAAAAAAAATATGTTTTTTAAAACAGGGTCCTCTCTGTCTTGATCTAGCCCAGGGATCAGCGAACTATGTATGTAGGCCAACATCCAACCTGTGATCTGTTTTAGTCCATAAACTACAAATGATTTTTATATTTTGAAAGACAAGAATCCTAAGAAGATTATGTGACAGAAACTGCAGGTGGCTTGCAAAGCCAGAAGTATTTACTACCTGACCCTTTACAGAAAAAAATTTGCCTACCCTTAGGACTCTAACAGAAGATGTAAGAGTCATGGGATTCTATAGGCTGTGAGGAGCCCATTAGTCCTGGTTAACACTGAGTAGTTGAAACTTAGCTAACATAGTAGCTCTTATTATGTGCCAGGCACCCTTCTAAGCACTGTACATATGTTAACTCATGGAATTCTCCTCCAAACCCCGTGAGGTAGGTACTATTATTAGCCCCATTTTACAGATGAGTAAACTGAGGCACAGCAAGTGTGACTTGGCTAAGATCCCGCAGTGGCTTTTCTTCAGACGGATCTATGAGTAGGTGGAGTATGGTGGTTAAGAACAATGGGTTCTTGTGCCATCTTGCCTGGTTTGACTCCTGCCTCCTTGACTTAAATGAGTCTTTATGTGTAAGGTGCTCAGCTTACTGCCTGGTATAATGTGGGAACTAGTTGATGTTTGTTATTATTATTATTATTGTGATGCCACAAGAGCCACATAGACAAATACCTTCATGTCACTGTAATGAAATAGAGAATATTATCCACTGGAATTGACGGAAAGCAGTATGACCAAAAGCAGACCTATGGTTCCCAGGGCACTGTGACTGTTGGGGCAGTCATAGATAGTGAGTGTGGTGAATACATAAAGGTGGTGTGGATTGAATGGGGGGCGCTATATTTAGGTAAGTAGGATCTGTGCCTGTTTGTGCACACACATGTGTGTGCATATGTATGAGGGGGAGAAAGAGAGATGGTGGGAGAGAGGAGGGTGTATGTGCTTTCAGCCTTTAACATTACTAAGACTTTAGAGACAGAATGAGATGTCTAAGGAGGGGGTTGGGAAGATTTCTGGGTGAAGCACCTATACCAAACTTTATAAGAAAACCCAATGATGATATTGTTTCTCAAAGCTTCTGGAATCATCTTTGTGTTTTCTTTGAATGTATCTTTATGTTGAGAGTGGGTCACATGGGACCAGGCTTTATGTGGGTTATGTCATGTGATTCTGTATGGGTGTAAAGTGCTTCTTAGCCCAGCTTATTGGCAGTGATGTCTGAAAACCATCCAAGAAACAGACTGGTTGAGAACAAACAATAAGAATTACCCCCGGGGCGGGGGGGCGGTGGGTGGCTCAGTTGATTGTGTCTGCCTTCGGCTCAGGTCATGATCCCAGGGTCCTGGGATTGAGCCCCACATAGGGGAATCCCTGCTCAGTGGGGAGCCTGCTTCTCCCTCTCCTCCCTGCTAGTGCTCTCTCTCTCTCTTAAATAAATGAAATCTTAAAAAAAAAAAAAAAAAAGAATAACCTCTAGAACTGCTGCTAGATATCAAAGGTGCTGGGAACATTTTTAAATCTCCAAGAGGAGTCTTAGGCATGCAATGGTGGAACCAGCTTGCGCCACCTTGCACGAGCCAGTTGTGCAGATACTCCCTGCTCTGCCCTTTAGCAGGATTACACTCGCAGCTGGAAACTGGCACCATGGAGGCATTTATAGCACAGAAATTAGTAAATGCTACACGTCAGAGTTTTTTTCCTCACTGCAAGCTAGTTGTTAAATATCTACCAGCACACCACTGTAGGCATCAGGCTTATCTCTGTTCTGAGTTCCAAAATTTATTTTATTACCTAAGAATATAAGGATCATGGGTAAAAAGGGCAGAAACCTGAGGGCAGGAGACATTTCAATGGTGACATTTTATTTTTAAGAGGTAGGCTGAAAAGGGGTTCTTGGTTTTGAGCAGCTTTTTGAATGTTTCAATGCAAATGTATCTAATTTTGACATCAGACATTCTAGTAAAACACAGTAGATGTAAAATGATTGGGTTTTATGTTTAAATGGTATATTCGTGTGTGTATGTGTATGAGAGAATGTGTGACGTGAAAGACTTAGGCAAGAGGGAGCTGGTGTGCGATGGGATGGTTATATAAAAAAAGGAATATATTTTGGTCAGTTATTTCTCTGTGCTTCATTCAGGTTTGTTTGTTTGCCTATTTTAGTGGCTGGGGGAGGGGTCCTTTTTGTTGTGCATTGACTGATTGTCTTTCCACTAGGGTATTACAGGGAGTGAAGGGAATTTTTTAAAGAATATTTAATGCAAGTCATGCACAGTGGAAGTGTGAAAGATTACTGAGTTGTTTTCCATGCAAGCTTGAGTATTATGTCAAGACTTCGGTTTTTCAACAATAGCCAGTTTTCAGTAATGAGATTATCCTATAAAATTGAAATAACTTTGGAAAGGAGTCAGGGTTTCACAGTTGTAGAAGTTTACTATTATCAGTGGTTGGCTGTAATTAACACAAGAATGTGATTCAGATGACATCGAAGGTATGTAAGTGCCTTTGTTGTGTGACTTACTGTTGGTGGAAGAACCAACTCTTGTGGAAAACGTAGACTTTGCAGTCTTTGAAATATAATTATGTGTGTTTTATTTGTTTTTACAGAACAGATGTAAGACAAAGAACATAGTATGAGATATTGGAATGTAATTTCAAAACATATGTTTCCAAAATTATGGAAACGTTCTGGATGATAAATAAATCCTTTCAGCCTCAGAGGGTACAGGCTTGTAAGGCTCAGGGAGAGCTGGGTGTTGGATGGGGAGAAACGTGGTTTAAGTAACAGGCTGAATAGTAAGCACATCAAAGCCATTAAAGCATAAACCCCCAGATTTAAAAATGTGAGAGGCAAAAGATTATGTACCGTGGTCTGGCGGCTTTATAGAGCCCGTTTCAAATGAGGGATAGAACAAAAGAATGTGTGATTGAAGCTCTTGAAGAGATTTATTTGAGGAGAGAGGCAAACATTTTGCTCTGATACCAATTAACCAGGAAGAAGCACCATGTCATAAATGCCAATATTAAAAATGTAAATCCCACACCCGAGGGTGTATTGAAGATAGGTCACAATGCTTTGAAGATGGAATGCATAAAGAGATAACAGGAAGAGAGCTTTCCAACCACCCAGCCTACCTGCTTAGTTCTGTGTCCTGCTTGCTGGTGCGATTTTCAATGGGAAAGTAGGCTCTTTGGGGTAGTTTGGCCACTTGACCTGTTATTATGTGAGATTTCAATCCCACCCAAAAGAATTTATTATGAGAACTCCAGAAGACCCTCTTTATCACCCTGTTTCATCTGTAGTAGGCTGGAGATGCTCCAGAGTTTTTCTGTATTATTTGGATAGCATAGTTCACGTAATGGATATGTAAAGGTATTTACAAAACAGAGTGAAAACCATCAGGTACTATGGATGGCACTTTCATGCCTTCTAAAGTATATTCACATCCATTAACTTGGTTGTTCCTCACCATAATTCTGTGCAAAAGGAAAGGCATATGCAGTCTTAGTCTTTGGAGCTTGGGATGAATGGAAAAGAGTGTTTCACAGTGGAAAAGAGGGCCAGGGAGGTTGAGAGATATTTATATCCATTAACCTACTAGGGGAAAACTGAAGGAGAGATCTGGGCTTCTCAGCCACCAATAGCATTGTGTGTTGAACCTTCCATTTCTCTCATTGATAATAATGCACCCCAGTCTTCTGGGAAAGGAAATATAGTAAAAAGTAAAATAAAAAGTGTTGTCTGGAATAGAGATGTCTGTTGCTACAAAAATATTCAACTCATCATTGCTGAACTAAGATAATAAATCTCTTTACCTTTTGTATTTTGGTGCATTGAAACATTATCTTTTATGATCATAGGTGTTGCTTCATTATTTAAAGCATACTTGTTATTGCAGGAAAGACAAGCTCGCATTTGATTTATAATGGAACGATTGTGCTTTGAGTTAAATGAAAGTTCAAAGGAAAATGAATTCTAAATAAGAATAATTGAAGAGATTCAAGGTTCATTTGAGTTTATATTCATCAAGGCAATTGTCTCCAGAAATCCTCTTATTTAAAGCAACAGGACAGATCGTAACTTACAAACTTCGCCTTTATGACATCACTTTATTCTATATATCATAATCAGAAATGTTAAGCCTCAGCAGTAATTTATACAAAACGTATTGTTACAGAGTTATAAATGTCATTAAGTGGTAGACTTATGCCTCAGTGTCATGCAAGTTGAACCCTGGATTTAAAAAAATTACCCATAATGCAAGTGTTCTATAAAAATATTCTTAGTCCTTTCTCCTCCAAAGCAGTTTCATATTAAAAGTTCAGTTTCATTTTACACCTGTACTCTGCTCTGGGAAGTGCAACCTTTATTTCTCCTTCATGTTTTTAAAGTCACCTTCTTAATTCTGGTAGAACATAACTCAAACAACTGAAAATGTTAGGAATGGATTTACAGTCCCTCTGGCTACTCTCTATCTGGGATGGAAAGGAAAGTGAAGCTGGAGATAACTTTTCCTGCCATCAAGGGACACCTAGAGAGAAGAGGAGATGAATTGTAATGTGCCAACTAGTTTTGATTATTCAGGGACTTGTGATAGGATTTGTGGATCATTCAGGTCTCTAGTTTCCTGTTTTGGCTAATTTCACTGCTCAGTGGCACCGCTGGTGGTCAGGGACAAGTATCCTCGTAGGTGGGTCCCCAAAGGAATGGTGGCAGAGGAATGGCCCCTTTTTGAGCAACTTGTCTGTGTCGGACACAGGGTACAATTTTCACAAAAACATTATTTCAGTAAATCTTCACAATAAGCCTATAAGGAAGTACTATCACCCCATTTTATAGATGATAAAGGCTGAGTGTAATTCATTTGTTTCTCAAATCTTTATTGAGTATGTTCTATGTTCTAGTTCCTGGAAAAAGATGGTGAATGAAGGAGACGTGGTCATTGTCTTCTCTGAGTTTAGAATACAGTAGGGAAAAGAGAAATTAGACAAATCATCCTATGTATAAATGGTAAAATTACAAATGGTGATATGTGCTATGAATAAAAATTGTAAGGGATTGTGATCTGATCTAATTTGTGGTCAAAGACGGTGTCCCTGAGGATGTAACCCTTGAGCTAATAACTAAAGAAGGAGTAGAGGTTGTCAAAGGTTGCACAGCTAGCCAGCGGTAGAGCTGGGATTCTAACTCAGGTTTGTGTGAGGCCCGATTCTATTCACATCCCACTACCACATGCAGTTGGACCTATGCACTGAAATCAGCCCCTGGACTCCAGCCACCAGCCACACTTGCCCAGCTTCTGCCTCCATGGATTCCAAGTCTGTGGGAGTTGGTGATGGTGGATTGGAGGCTGTGGGGGCCTCTATAGCTTCTCAGCAAGTTATACCAGCAACACGAAACAGCCCTCACTCTCTGCATTCTTTCCATTTTCTTCATGGTTCTGTCTAAATTGGACATGGGCGCTGACTGTAGGGACCACCGTCTGCCATTCCTTCTGATAGGGAAGAGGCCAATTTTGGACACCTGGGAGGGGCCTGATTAATGACCCATCCAAGCCAGAGTTCAGAAACACTGCCTGGGGCCTCCCGAACTTCCCAGAGCCTGTCTCCTACTCTGCCTCTCCTGATCTAAAGCTATCTTGGGGATTGGCTACCTGCCTGAAAAACTCCCTGACCTGCTGAAGAACTGCGGCAGGGAGTCCTGTTAGCAGCTGTGGGAGGGTGGTTGGAGCCTGACCAGAACATTCCTTGCTCATGTTTCCACCCACTTCATGTCTGCAGGGTGAACTGCCCTGTTGGACACGGTGGCTGCCCCAGAGCCACACCTACCAGCCGGGCACAGGAATCGGAGCAGCTGAGGATGGAGGCGAGAAGTCTGGGAAATGGAGCATTTTCCTGGGCCCTCTACTGACTTTTCCTCCCACCAGATTATAGCAGGGGCAATGATTTGTCAAAGAATTTGAGGTGTTGAGGGGCACCTGGGTGGCTCAGTTGGTTGAGCATCCGACTCTTGGTTTCCACTCAGGTCATGGTCTCATGGGTCCTGAGATTGAGCCCCAAGTCAGGCTCCACACTCAGAGAGGAGTCTGCTTTAGATTCTCTCCCTTTGCCCCTCTCCCCACACGCACGTATGCTCTCTCTCAAATAAATAAATCTTTAAAAAAAATAAAAAAAATTTGAGGGATTGAGTGACTCTTCAAAGCCACGCCTCCTCCAAAAAACAAAAAAGCAAAGCCAAAAAACCTATGACAAAAACTCTTTTGCCTTAAGCCTAAATTTCCACTGAGGGTGTTTTTTTCTTTTGGGTTAAGCAGCATTTGCCTTCTCACTTCAAGTGCTTTTGTTAAAATGCAGACAGTCTGGGCAGAAGGAGAGATTTTAGTCCCGGCTACCTTAATGCGAATGAGTTTATCATTTTCCTTTTCAGGAGCTGGTGAAAGGGCCTCTGGAGGGCAGTGGGTATCTTGGGGAGCAGGTTGCTAAAGTAGGGGGACAGAAAGGGCAGCCACTTTCACTGGTCCCAGCTATCCAGTCTCCCTTTTGCAGAAAACAACGGTACATTATGATCACTAGGGGGCAGAAGTAGGCCAGCAATTGGTCTCTATACTTGTTACCAATTCTGAAAACCAAAGTTGGCAAATATGCATTATTACTGCTCTCTTTTTCTGAGGGATCTGATTCTCTCTGAGATGATATGAATGTGTGGATTAGTCCACTATAGTGCAATGGAGCAACTGAAAAAAAAAGCTCTGTGCAGGTAAGGCAGATACCCAATGGAGTCTATCGATAGACTTTGATACTGTTGTCCTACTGTTTTTATTATGAAAATATACTGACAATTTCTCAGAGCTAAAGTTCACATGAGAACATTTGAATCTAAACTGGTTTGTCAAATGCATATTGGTGCCCTCAATTTCACAAAAGAATGAAAACTTACATACAGATATATTTTTCTGATTATAGAGAACAAACTCTCTTGAGAAAGGGTGAAAAAAAATTCTCCTCACAGTCAAACATACATTGTACCGTTACGGATGGCTCTGTTCTTACCGAATAAATCTTGCTTAGCAACTTACCTCTAGAGTAAATAATAAATCACCTCTGAAAGCTCCAAGCATTTAGCTCTGTCTGGGCAGTAAAACTTTGCGATAGTCTTGACAGCATTTTGTAAAATCATAATTGCTTAGGGAAAGTGATTCTAGATGTCTTAAAATGTTCAGAATTAAAGAGTAGCTGTTCCTTTGAGGAAAATTATCCTAATGCTCTGTGTGTGTTATCCTTTATATGAATCTAGGTTATAATCTATAGACCCTCATTTCTATTAAGAATGTACGAGAATTTGACTAGAAACACAGCCACATGCATCATATTCTAGTTTTATAGGAAACTTTGTGACAATTAAGGCAAAGATGCTTAGTTATCTAGGCACTGTATATATACATATACACATATATATTATTAATATATATTAATTAATATAATACACATGTCATATATATTAAATATATAAATTTATATGTTGGGATCCTAACCCTAGTACCTCAGAATGTGACTGTATGTGGAGTGAAGGTCTTTTTTTTTTTTTTTTTTTAAAGATTTTATTTATTTATTTGACAGAGAAGCAGCCAGCGAGAGAGGGAACACAAGCAGGGGGAGTGGGAGAGGAAGAAGCAGGCTCCCAGCGGACGAGCCCGATGTGGGACTCGATCCCAGAACGCCGGGATCACGCCCTGAGCCGAAGGCAGACGCTTAACGACTGCGCTACCCAGGCGCCCCTGGAGTGAAGGTCTTTAAAGAGGTAAATGAGATCATACGGGTGGGCCTTAATCCAATAGGACTGGTTTCCTTATAAGAAGAGGAAATGTGCACACAGATACACACCAAGGGAAGGTCATATGAAGACATAAGGAGGCGATGGCCATCTACAAGCCAAGGGGAGAGGCCTTGGAAGAAACCAATCCTGCTGACACCTCAGTCTCAGACTTCTAGCCTTCAGAACTGTGAGGAAACAAATTTGGTTTTTTTTAAAAAAGATTTTATTTATTCATTTGAGAGAGAGAGGAAGAGAGACAGAGAGGATGAGCAGGGGCGGGGGGAGAGGGAGGGACAGAGGGAGGGACAGAGGGAGAGGGGAAGCAGACTCCCCACTCCACAGGGAGCCCGACACGGGGCTTGATCCCAGAACCCAGAGATCATGACCTGAGCTGAAGTCAGATGTTTAACTGACTGAGCCACCCAGGAGCCTCACAGATTTCTGTTTTTTAGGTCACCCAGTCTGTGGCAGTTTGTTATGGCAGTCCTAACAAACTGATATTTTATACATGCAGGCATACCTCATTTTATTGTGCTTTGCTTTATTGCACTTTTCAGATACTATAATTTTTACACATTGAAGGTTTGTGGCAACTCTGTGTCCATCAAGTCTATTGGTGCCATTCTCCCTACAGTGTGTCTCGGTGTCACATGTTGGTAATGCTCACAATATTTCAAACTTTTTCATTATTATTATATTTGATACGGTGATCTATGGTGTTAAGTATTATAATTGTTTTGGGGCGGCATGGACTGTGCCCATATAAGATAACAATCTTAAGTGTGTGTGTTCTGATGGCTTCACCAACCAGCCATTCCTTGTCCCCCTACCCCCACCACCTTGCCATCTTCTTGGCCTGCCTATTCCCTGAGACACAACAGTCTTGAAATTGGGACAGTTAGTAACCCTGCAATGGCCTCTTAAGTATTTGAGTGAAAGGAAGAGTTGCATGTCTCTCACTTTAAATCAAAAGCTAAAAATGATTAAGTTTAGTGGGGAAGGCATGTCAAAAGCAGAAACAGGCCAAAAGCTTGGCCAGTTAGCCAAGTTATGAATGCGAAGGACAAGTTCTTAAAGGAAATTAAAAGTGCCATTCCAGAAAACACACAAGTGATAGGAAAAGTGAAACAGCCTTATTGCTGATATGGAGAAAGTCTTAGTGGTCTGGATAGAAGATCAAACCAGCCACAACATTTCCTTAAGCCAAAACCTAATCCAAAGCAAGGTCCTAACGCTCTTGGATTCTGTGAAAGCTCCGAGAGGTGAGGAAGCTGCAGAAGAAAAGTTTGAAGCTAGCAGAGGGTGGTTCATGAGGTTTAAGAAGCCAGCTCCATAACATAAAAGTGCAAGGTGAAGCAGCAAGTGCTGATGCAGAAGCTGCAGCAAGTTCTCCAGAAAATCTAGCTCAGATCATTAATGCAGGTGGCTACACTAAACAACGGATTGTCAATGCAGATGAAACAGCCTTTCATCAGAGGAAAATGCCATCTAGGACCTTCATAGCTAGAGAGGAGAAGTCAGTGCCTGGCTTCAAATCTTCAAAGGACAGGCTGACTCTCTTGTTAGGGGCTACTGCAGCTGGTGACCTTAAGCTGAAGCCAATGCTCATTTGCCGTTCTGAAAATCCTGAAGTCCTTAAGAATTATGCTCAATCTACTCTGCCTGTGCTCTAGAAATGGAACAACACAGCCTGAATGAAAGCACATCTGTTTACAATGTGGTTTAGTGAATATCTTACGCCCACTGTTAAGACTTACAGCTAAGAAGAAGAGGTTCCTTTCAAAAATGACAATGAGGGATTTAGAACATTACATAAACGAAGTTGATAAAACAGAAGCAGGGTTTGAGAGGACGCACTCCAGTTTTGAAAGTTCTATTGCAGATAAGAGGTTATCAAAAGGCATCACGTGCTACAGAGAAGTCATTTGTGAAAGGAAGAGTCCATGGATGTAGCAAACTTTATTGTTGTCTTATTTTAAGAAATTGCCACAACCACACCAGCCTTCAGCAACTACCACCCTGATCAGTCAGCAGCATCAATATCAAGGCCAGACCCTCCACCAGCAAAAAGATTATGACTTGTTGAAAGCCCAGATGATGGTTAGCATTTTTAGTAATATAGTATTTTATTTTATTTTTAGAGATTTATTTATTTATTTGAGAAAGAGAGAGGGAGGGAGGAAGTGCAGGAGGAGAGGGAGAGAGTCTCAAACTGACTGCTGAGTACAGAGCTGGATCTCATGATCCTGAGATCACAACCTGAGCCAAAACCAAGAGTAGGTCGTTTAACCGACTACACCACCCTGGCGACCCAGTAATATGGTATTTTAAAATTAAAGTTGTATACATTTTTTTTGGACATAGTGTTATTGTACACTGAATAGACTACAGTATAGTATAAACATACTTTTATATGTACTGGGAAACCAAAAAATTCATTTTACTTGCTTTATTATGATATTCACCTTATTGGGGTGGTCTGGAACCAAACCTGAAATATCTCCAAGGTATGCCTGTTTATTATTTATATATATTATATATTATATATATATAATTAATTTCAAAAGTCAATGTATTAAAATGATATCTCTTCATATTTAAAAGAGAGCCCATGATTTGGATTTACCAGTTTTAATATCAGTAATTTTGAAGTAGAATTGTTTAAAATGAAATCACGTCTTTACAGAAACTCCGGCAGTTGAGCTGATGACCTCTGTAAGTTGCAGATGGACACTGCCAGCTGTATTTGTGCCTGGAGTCAATATAACTACTTGGGTGTTTCAATTTCTTATTCTTGGGAAGTAGGAAGGTACATTTAGGTATTGTTCTGTCTATCTTTCCCCCAAGTTGTCATAGGACATTTAAACCTCAAGTCTTGCAGAGTAAGTGAAATCTCTTTCTTTGTCTTATTTTATCCAGCAAAACAACAGTGCATTGTTCCCAGGTTCACTTCTGGGATGGGTTATGGACAAGAATCATTGCCTCCTCACCTCTGGCAATACTTTGAGAAGTGCCAAGATTGTTACATCAAAAACCCAGAGGGGAAAAGATAAAGAGGATCAAAAAACCAAAACCAAAACCAAACGCAGAGGGAAGAGTTGGAGCTCAGTGATTCAAAACACTTAGAATGTAGAATTGAGCTAGTGTTTCAGAATGGAGAACATGGCTGAGAGTTTTTAATCTCATTTTGCCTATTTGCCTCTGTCATTGGACAGAGCTCACTGGATGAGAGTTTGGACCCATGGTCAGGAAGCTTTGATCTAGCCTATCCCAGGCACCTGTCTCTGCTTCCTGTCAGCACTAACATTCTCTATAGTAACTAAGGTTTTGAGGCCAGTGGGCAAGTGCTGGGCGTCACTTAGCTCTTGGCAAAGCTGGCAAGGTAAACTTTCCTGTCCTGGCGCAGTGTGGCCTAGTGACTCCTTTCTGAGTCTGTGCTTGCATCCGTAAGATCCTCTCACTTCACCTGTAGGTACCATAGGCTGCTTCTCTGGTGTTAATTTCTTTTCCATCTCTCCCTCCAGCAAAACTGATTCTCTAGAGAGCATTGGCTACAAGTCATTTACAACTTAGTGCAAACTTAGTAGGTTACCTTACTCCATGGCAAGGGCATTTAAAATCACACTCCTGGGGTGCCTGTGTGGCACAGTTGGTTAAGCATTGGACTCTTGGTTTCAGTTCAGGTCATGATCTCATCATCATGAGATTGAGACCCATGTTGGGCTCCATGCTCAGCACAGCATCTGCTTGAGACTCTCTCTCCCTCTTCTTCTGCCCCTCCCCTTATGCTCCCCTCTTTATTTCTCGAATAAAGAAATCTTTAAGAAATAAAATAAAATTACATTCCTTATCAACTGTAGGACTTTCTACTTCTGAGAGTAGTTTCAAACATCTAGGAGCAGTGGGGAGGCATTTTTGAGAAAAGGAGCTTCTTCTTAAGCATCTATCAGGAAGGTAGTTCCCTTCTTTGCTGGTGGAGAAGGCTGGGTGTGAATAAAAGAGCCATGTTAAGTTGGTGCTATAAGTTCATAATGAACAAAAAACATTTGTGACCAGGATTAGGAGCGTGGGTCTGGTTGATTTCTTTCATTTTCATCCTCTTATTGGGGGGGATGCGTATTTGGTTGTGTATTTGCTCACTCTGGGCAACTCAGTGTTATACACCAGTTATTTGAGTCATGAAGCAGCCCAAGTCCCATGGGCAGCAGGATAGGACAGGGTGTGACCTGCTTTGTTTCCTCTGTCTGATGCAATTTGGGCAACAAAGCATGGCACACACGAGGAGATCAATAAAATATGTTTTTGGTTGGATAAATGAATGAATGAATGAATGAGTCTTAGAAGCTCATGGGGAGACCGCACTTTGGGTTTTTCACTTTATTTTCATGCTGTCTATTCTAATGAGGTGTGAGCGTGGTGCCTTAGCAGCACGCGCTAATGTGCTGCCGTGCTACGTACCGCACCTGCTCTGCTGTGTGACGTTACACTCTGTAGTACCTGCTGCATGTACACTTAATGCTACGTGTTATATCTAGTATAAGATATAAACCCCAAATCAAAACATTTAAAAGGTTGAGAAAAACCTAAGTATAAATAAAAGTTCTAATGTTTCTTCCTATACCCCAGTGGGTGTAAATGCATACCTTGTGGGGGAGGGGATTGAGCCCTACTTTGGAGACCATTTGCTTAGCGCAGTAGTTTTATGTCTGACATTGATCAGACTCTATGCTGTATCCACTAGATGAGGTAAAACCAGAATTCAATTAAATAAATATTCACTGAGGGTCTGTCTTCTTAGTGGATGGATAGTCTGCTAAATGCTAAGGGGTTGATGACTCTGTGCTTTGGATTATTCCAGGCAGGATTGATTTAAACTACTTGCTCTCATTTTCCCACAAATAATACTCATATTGGCTGGTTGCATGCCCAGATTTTTTAGTACAGAAAGTATCATGACAATTGCTGTGGAAGAAACAAAAGAGCCAGAGGACGTCTCTTGTTCCTCAGGTCTTATTTTGAGTTATGGTGTGTTGTTAGGATTGGCTGAAGTAAAAACAAAACAAAACAAACAAAAAACAAAACATCAAGACCACCAAGAAGAGCATACAGGAGCTTCAGATATCTTGGTCATATCTGTTTCTGAACCCCAAAGGAGGGTGTGCGGGTTTCCTTTTATTATTCTTATTTAAACTGTACATGTATACTATAGACACATGTCTGAAAGATGAGTTATAAAAGCAAAAGGAAATAAAAGAAGGCATTAAAAATCACGGGGCCCTCTGAGATTGAGTGCAAACAGAATGAAGCAGGGAGTACACAGACCAGTGGGGCTGTAGCAGTCTGGGAAAGCTTTACCAGTGAGGTCATTGACTTCTGGACCTAGAAGAGCAGTGGAAAGTGAGTGGGCAGGTAGAGAGGAGCAGCGGGGCCATGCTAGGTGAGTTGAACAGTGAGAGCTAAGCATGGTGATGGGCTGAGGCTGGGAGGTATGAATCTCGGCCCTGTAGGTCAGTAGGAGGGTAGCTGATGACTTCTAGCGGGGGTCATCCAGTGGAGAGATGAAGGTGAAATGGGTGGTAGCATGTTTTGAAACCCAGACAGAAGAGTTTCAAAATTATGTTGGTGGTGCTGAAGAGTCATTGACAAAGCAAATTAACTTTTGGGAAAGTTATTTTGAAGCTGTGGAGAAATGACACGTGTTGATGTTCCCTACTGATATCTCCTGATTCCATCCATTTCTCTGTTTGTAATGCAGCAATGGCCTCTTTACTGGCCCCTTTCCCTCTCGTGTAACACTTGCTAGTCTCTTTCCTACATTTTTGACTGAGAGATTTTTTTTAGTGCCATGTGATCACATCTTTTCCTAGTTTAAACATTTTTTAATGGTCCTCATGGTCTTTTCCATAAAGTCCAAATGCTGGACATACAGCTGTACATACATGGGTCCCTGTGCCTTTTAACTTGTCCTCCACTCTACCTTTGTCTCACATTTCCCACTCAAGCCAAACTGAAACACTTGGGCCTCCCTGAACCCTCCACTCCCTCACTGTTATATCTGGGCCATGAGACCCATCCCACCTCCAACTTTCTCTTACCCTGGCTAACTTCTACTCATTCTCCAAGACTTGACCCAGTTGTCAGTGTTCTCTCTGATTTTCTGCTCAAAGTGTGGTCTGTGCACCAGCAGCGTCCTCAGCATCTCCTGGGAGCCTGTTAGAAATACTGAGTCTCAGGCCCTACCGTAGATCCGCTGAGTCAGAAATCTGTATTTAACAGGAACTCCAGATTTGTATGCATAATCAAATTCAAGACACACTGCTCTAGGCAGTCTGGTCTGCCCCCTGGAGCACTCCCAAGGGATAGTTGGGCCTCCATTCACTACTGGAAGTCTTCATAATGGGGCATTGTTATCTTCTGTTTACTTCTCTCTTTCCTTACTAGGTTTTGAACTCTCTGAGAACGAGGACCACATCTTACTCACTTTTGGTGACTCAGTGCCAGAACATAGTAGGTGCTCAATAAGTGCTTGTTGCATGAGTGAACAATCAGTTAATGGCTTCATGTTGTGAACAAATGGTGGTCTGTTACTCATGCACCATTGGTGACCAGCTTAAGGAGGATTCCATTTCAGATGCTTTGCTGGGATTTAGTTAGTCTCTTCTTTTCAAGCATCTGTTTACTTTTAAATAAGCTTTGAGGCCAGTCAAGCCCCTGGTACCTGCCAGAGCCCAGAGCTAGCACCTGTGGTGCTATCATTTAAACCCAGGAGATTCTCCCATTAGTAGGATGCTTTAAAATGGCTGCCACTTGGGGAAACACCAACTGTTCCTGAAAGGCAGCCTTTTCAATTAAACATTTTCTTTCTGATCAAAGATCCACCTTGAAGACTTTTAAACTGGGCTTAAAGTGGAGATTCAGGGACTAAGTGACATGGGGCATCACCTTTGACTTCTTACCCTTACTGGGGAGCTCTCATCAGGATTCTTGGTTCTGTGCAAAGAATGGATAGGCCACCTGAGCCCCAGACTTGACTTTTTTCTCTTTTATCTGGGAGAGAGAGATGGGTGACCCTCATGTCAGAACTTTAATGGTGAGAGACCCTCCATTCAATGTTGGATTCCAAGGGACACATTAGATCTGCCAAGGGACATGTTTAGATCTGCCTCAGTTCTCTCATGGCCCGATTATAACAGCCTAGAGCATCATGCCAAAGAGGGTGAGGGTATTTGAAGGTCAAGGCCTAGCCTTTGACGGCTTCCTTACTTTCTGCCGTAGAACAGGCTGATTCCTCTCTTTCTACCCTGACTCCCTGAATTTTCCTTTATAGCATATTTGGACTCAGGAAAGTACCTTCCATTTGTGATGAAAATAATGCCTTGTATTTGAAAAGTGCTTACGTCTTCAATGCAATTTCCAGTCTTTGATCCCACTTGGTCCTCTTGGGAGGCAGCAGAACAATTTCACCAAGTGGGATTTGGGAGCAGAGAGAAGAAGAGACTAACCCAGGGTCATGCAGCCAGGTGGGGCAGAGCTGAGGCTGGGATTCAAGGCTTCTGAATCTTAGTGTAGAGCTCTTTGCAGCCTGCTTCCTGATTTTATAAGATGGATTCCTGAATATGAATACCATGTGTCAGGATTTAAATATGTAGTTCCTCTTAATTCTCACTCCTCTGAGAGACAGGCGCTCCATCTTCCTCATTTGACAGACTAGAGAGTCAAGGTGGGCATCCCCTTCTCACCCAGGCAAACTTCTGCAAAATCCAGCTTGAATGTGACGCCTAGGATTCTGTTCCCTGATTTTCCCAGTGGCCATTCTTTTCCAGGGCTCCTTCTTCACCTTTCTCTTGAACTTGTCTCTCCTCTATAGCATCCATCCTATGGGATGGTTATCATTTGACCTATGAGTGGTTTGAGGGTGTCATATTTTTCAACACTGGATAACAATATTCTTTTTCCTCTCTTTGCAATTTCATCTAAAGTTTTGTTTCTTTGGGATCTTCTAGAATAAAAGAAAGCATATTATACATCAGGGTGCATTTGACAGATGTAAGTGATTATACTAATAGTGGGATTATTTCCCTACGTGTCTAATGTATTCAGGCTTCTTTCAAATGAAATGATTTTAAAACTCATCCCTAAAAATGAAATGAAGTCTTTAAGTGTCCCACACTTACCTCCTTCTTTTATTTGGATTTTAAAGCCTTTTTGTTTTTAATATGAGGGAAATATTGTGTTGCTTATAATTTACTTTAAAATACTTTGACACAGAGAGCTTGACTTTGTATATCTATAGCTATTTATCTATCTACTTCTATGTGCATGTGCACACACAAACACACCCTTGTGTTGGTATATGTGATATGTGCGTGTTTGTAAATTTATTTTTACTATATCCTAGGAACAGCCTGTTGCCCTAGGAGGGAGCATACACTTCTGGGGTAAGTAGTTAGTGTTTTGTAAGGTTCTAATCAGAAGACCACACAACAGAGGTAGACTTCAGCTGTTTTTTTTTTTTTTTTAAGGATTTATTTATTTTAGACAGAGAGTGTGTGTGCGTGGGAGTAGGGGAGTGGTGGAGGGGCAGTGGGAGAGAGAGAGGGAAAGAATCTCAAGCAGACTCCCCACTGAGTGTAGAGCCTGATGCGGGGCTCAATCTCACGACCCTGAGATCATGACCTGAGCCGAAATCGAGTAGGACACTCAACCAACTGAGCCATCCAGGTGCCCCTACTTCAGCCATCTTTATATCTAACCAACACTGGAGGCTTTGTCACTTTTCACAGGTAGAAAATGTGTATTCAAGATCAGTGGATTGGCCAGAAATATGGCAGAGGCCCTCTAGCCTTGCATAAATGGTTTATAGGAATTTAGCTCATACTCTATACCTCTCAGAATGGTGCCAAAGGTTTCATTCTGAAATGCTGCAGTGCCCAGTCACTGATCAGAGAATTCTCATGAGTTATAAGGTCTCATGAATCTAATTATAAAGTCAGCTGAGACCTGCTGCTAGATCATTGTCTTGTTTGCCTTTGGTGAACCTAAAAGTTTTAGTGAAGACAGAAAGCTGGACCTTCTTCAAGCTTACAGACTAGGTTGTGTGAGTGTTTGTGGGCCTGCTTGCTAAATGAATGAATGTATATATGGCAGCCTTTGGTCTGAGACTTAATTTCATTTTAATCAAATGGCGAGGGAAAAGATCTATAGACTCCACCCACATCTAACTATTGATGTTACCCATGTTTACTAGAAAGAACCTAATACTCGTGAACAACCAAATTTGCTCATGACAGAAGGTAATGGAGTAACTGGTCTTTGCCCCATTAGATGACTTTATTTCCATTTTTATGATATTTATTTATCAGTCCTCTCAATTTTGCAAAGGAGATGAATAAAGTATCCTCAAAGCCAACAACAAGAACACACACCTTTAATGATGTCTTAGCTTCATTTTATCATATGTAAGAAATTTAATTTTAAAAATACAATGGGGCCATGGACAAAACAGATGCCTGTGTGGCAAGTATCATCCTATCCAGAGAGGCAGGATTGCTGACAGTGTGCAAGAGGGCACAACAATGGCAGTGCTGCTATCAATCCAGGGCCTCCAGGGAGACACTCTTCAGTTTCTTGAGCGCATTTGCTACTTGGGGCCTGTTAGGATCGAGGGGAGAAGATTGCTACAGATTTTGTGGGAATCTATGGAAGCTCAACATGGTACAGCTGGTTAGGCAAATCCTGTTTTTCCAGGATGGAGTTGTCTCTTGTTTCTAGGGTTGGAGGATATAGCTTTTTTTTTTTTTTTTAAATGCAGTACAATAATAACTTGGCAAAAAGAGTCTGTACATATCCTGGAATGAAATACACTAATTGTTAATTATGATTATTTTTGCCTGGTGGAAATACTGATACTGTTTTTCATTTAATTTTTGTTATTGTTTTCTAAATCATTGTGGTGCCTGATGATATTGTTTTGAAGCACTCAGTATGGAGTCCTCCAGCTCTGAATGAGTTGGTGGGGTGTGCAAGCTCTGATCTGGCCACAAGGTGAGAGTAACCCAAGCTGACCACTTGGGCTTTGCTGGGCTTATAAGACGAAAAAGCCCAGAGAGGGAAGAAGGAGATTCAATGATGAGATGGAGGCTTAGATCAATTTAATTTCAATAATAAAAGAGATGTGACCTTATTTTATACCTCAAGTTTCTGAAACAGGCCATGTTGGTTATGGAGGCATTTTTCCATGCCTCATAAATATATATATATATATTTTAAAGTTCCACGATCCAAACACAATCACTAAATTAAAGGTTGCATACTGTGTCCTTGAATGACTATGCTATTGTTCAATTAACTCTACCCCACAGCTGGAAATTCAGATTCTTTCCTTTTTCATCATACATCAAGAGTATGATTGTACATGAAGTTTTTTTGTTTCTGATAATAATAATAATAATAATAATAATAATAATAATAATAATACTGGTTAGTATTTATGGAGCCTTTTCTATGTGCTTGACTTTGCTAAGGGTATTACAAAGATTCTTTCATTCAACTGCTCTGGGATTAGACACTATAATTATATCCATTTTACAGATGAGAAGATTAAGTCTCACAGAGGCTAGCATATTGACCAGTCACCCAACTAAGAAATGGTAGATCCAGGATTTGAATCCAGGTGCATCTGACTTATAAAGTCTATATTCCTGGGCACCCACTATCTTCTTTCCTCACTACCAGCTATACTCTCTACTCTGTATTTGGGATCATTTCTTTAGCATTGGCTTTTAGGGGCAGAATTACTGAACCCAAGTCACATGTTAATTTATAAGGTTCTTAACTCCTATAGCGACCAGCACGTTTTGTCTAATCTTCATGAACATTGGGTATTACTATTAAAATAATAATTAAAATTTGGCAAATTAGACATGCAAAAACAGCATCTTATAGCTTTTATTTGCATTTATTTGATTACTGGAAGGGGTATGCAATTCCCAACATGGGCAAATTAGTTTTAATCCCACTTTTCTGAATTTCCTGCTGTGCCCTTTGGTTTATTTATCTACTGGGAACTTAGCATGTTTCTTAATGATTTGTATGAGCTATTTATATAATAAAGATTTTAACCCTTTGCTACATTGCAGCATTTTTTCCTGTTTGCTGTTTATCTTCCAATTTCTCTACAGTCTTTAGATTTAAAATGTTTTCACCCATCTTATTATTGCCCAAAGATGAATTTATTTATTCAGTGATGAATAGATCTTGGTCTGATCACTAAGCACATCACAGAAATTTTTATTAGCATTTATTTATTCTATAAGTACCTATTTAGTACCTACTTTGTTAAAGCATTGTGTTAGGTCCTGGGGTAGTAGAGTGTGTGTGTCTGCAGGGATGGGAAAGGGGCAGGAAAGGCTAGTTACCTTTCAAGAACTTTAATCTAGTTGAGGAGTAAGGGTCTGGAACACATGTAAAATAGTAAAAGGACAAGAAAAGATCCTGTAGTAATTAGTGACAAGTTGTACAGTTAGCACCATAAATTTAGGCGAAGTAAGAACCCAAATATTACTCAGAAAAATCTTCTAAACTCACCTATCTTTGGTTTCAGATAGAGCTGAGTTCAAGTACAGCTGCTGATACTTGCTATGTGTTTTTTGGATAAGTTACTTAACTTCTGATTCTCTTTTCTGAAAGATCATTTTTGGGGGGCAAAGAAATGCCTCATCTTATATTTAAATCCAATAAAGGTGTGCCAAGCTATGAGACACTTTTAGATAGCTGTGAATTTTGGAGAAAGATAAAATTTTATTGTGCCGTTCCAGGGTCCCTAAATCATACCAAGTATAAATTTACACCCTCCCCTGAGTTCAGTAGAAGTCAGCTTTAGAATGTGGCTCGAACTGCCCTAGTTAACTTCACCTTAGTCACTCATGCAACTAATGCTGACTGCCACTAACCATGTGTCAGGAACTAGGGGCTCCAGGGACTTTTTCTACTCTCTTTAAGGCCTCAAAAATTGCCCAAAATCCAGGGTGAAAAGATTTTCTCTCTAAGAAATAGAGGACCTATATACCGAAACAGTTTTTTTTTTTTAAGATTAATTGATACACGCAGTCTGATTGCTTATAAACTCCCAATAGAAATGTCAATGAATAGCAAAATGAGGGGCTACAAGTAGCCCTTCAATGACCTTGTGTTTAGGGGACTGTGCTTGGAGACGGCTCTTGCAGTGTGACTCTAAAAGCTACTGGTGAAGTCTGCACGCAAGGTGACTGGGCCAGCCCAGTGAGTACCAGCCATTATTGCTCCAGAAGTTGACACTGACACACTGCTCTCCACTTCCCATTTTTAGGCAGTCCTACTCAGCCTCAACACCTGGGTCCGGCAAATTTCTCACATTGTGGGCGCAGCCAGCTTTCTCACACTGTCGCCCACATATGTCCACTTCTGCACGTTATTAATGTTTTTATTTTTGCCTTGTGTCAAATATTTTTCC
This sequence comes from Ursus americanus, assembly GCF_024610735.1. Taxonomy (NCBI): domain Eukaryota; kingdom Metazoa; phylum Chordata; class Mammalia; order Carnivora; family Ursidae; genus Ursus; species Ursus americanus. Next base: position 31,961,943 of record NC_142133.1, read on the forward strand.
ATCTCAACAAATAGACTTCTATACAATCAGTCTTAAAGGAAACATGGTATTCTATTACCCAGAATTGTTATAATTTGGTCAATCAATCTTTTATTGGATGTTTAGATCATTTAAATAGTTTGTCATTTAATTTTTCACAAAACTCTTTTTCTCCCCCTCAGTTGCTTTCTCGTGAAGCAGTGCCAGTATGGACTCCCACTGCAGTGTAGGAGAATGCAATTTCTCTGTACATCAACAAGAGACGCGATAACAATTTTAAAAATTGTTTGCCAATATGATAGATGGAAAATGGATTTCATTATTTAATTTGCATATCTTTGATCATTGGGAAAAGTAGCACATTTTTACATCTATTGGCCATTTGCCCTTCCTCTTTGTGAATTGCTTGCTCACCCTTTTTGCCATTGGTGTGATCTTTTTTCTTATTGATACAAAAGAGCTTTTTACATATGAAGAACACAAAAAGTGATCAACATGCAAAGAAAGTAGAAACATAACAGTGTCTTGGCTGGTCTCCATTCTTGTTCTTCTCTAATGCATTGTCTATGTGGAGGTTAGAGTGAGGGCTCTAAAATGTAAATCTGATCATGTCATTCTCTCTTTAATAGTTCCCACTTGCATTAGGATATGGTCCAACTCCCAAAATGTAGAGTAGGAGGCCTTTTATGACCATCTTGCTTGCCCTCCAGATTCCCCTTTCCTAATCCCCTATATCCAATTCTATGAGCCATTCATGTGGAATTACTTTCAGCTCCCAGGATTGCCAACCTCTCTCTTCTGGGCCCTTGTGCTATATTCTCTGCCTGGACCTCTCTTTCAATTATTTTTTCTTTCTGATAACTACCACTCATCACTCAAGTCTGCCTTGGACACTACTTCCTTTCGATCAGTAATTCCCAGCCAGGGATAGTTTTGTTCTCAGGAGGTATTTGGCAATGTCTGGAGACATTTGTGGTCATCGTGTTGGGGGAGGGGTATGGTAGTGACAGCTAGTGGGTGGAGGCCAGGGATGCTGCTAAATGTTCTACAATGTGTAGAACAGCCCTCCACAACAAAGAATTATCTGGCCCGAAGTGTCAATAGTGCTGAGGTTGAGAAACCCTGCTCCAGATCTACAAGTTTTTACCAATCTTCCCCCCACTCCCTGTCTACTCTAAGATAGGCTGGGCTTCTCTCCCTTGACCTCCTAGGATACCACCCCCTGCTTATCACTTTAACAGAGCTACTACACTATATTGTAATTGTCCTCTAGGCTAGAAGCTTCTTGAGGGCAAGAAATATGTTTTATTACCCTAGGGCCCAGGGTTGGGAATATAGGCAGAAGCAGTTTAGCACAGTGTAGACTGGGGAGACAGAGTGTGTCTGGATTTGAATCCCAAACACTGCTACTTACTAGCTGTGTGCTCTTGGGCAAATCACCAACCTCTCTGTGCCTCAGTTTCCTCTTCCCTAAAATGAGGATAGTAATAATACCTACCACATAGAGCGATTAGGAGGAATATGTGGGTTAATATTTGCAGATTGTTTCTGGAATTCAGTTCTATATAAAAAGGAGCAGGAATGAAATAAGCACTTAATAAATTCTTGGTGACCAAATGACCGGTGCAGGCCTTCCTGGGGGTTTGGCTGTTTCTCTCTTTCTTCCTCCTATTTCATTCAGCACATACTGATTTCCCCCAACAATTTAAAAAGTTTCTTTTCTTTGTAGTTCTTAATTTTGCCAGGCTCCTATTGTATCTCTCCGTATCTCTGTAGTCATGGGCTACTCATTTTCCAAAAAGATGTTCCTGTTACTGGTAAAAGGGCAAATGAGAGCGAGCCAAAACACGGCATCACAAACACACACACTCCATTTTGGAAACAGTTTTCCTTTAAATAGAATGCTTATGTGGTTCCTCTTTTTATGTGGGGTATACTAGGGAGAGACTTTTACAAAAGAATCTACTTAAAAAAGAGAGAGATTTGCACAAGGTACATGGAACACAGTCTGCCGCAGCACTGTGCACCATCTCAAATCAGCGTCGGCTGTTACATATTTGAAGTTAATTTGACGTTGAAGTAAACAAATCAAAGTGTGTTTATGAAATAATTAGGCCCTATTCTCAATGCTGTGGCTAAGAAGTTTTGTCACAATTACTGATCAGTGGTTTTCTTTGTTTTGTTTTCGAAATTCCATAGCAACACACAAAAATAAAGCTGTTGTTATCACACTAGTACTTATGTCATTCCAGTATCTTGCAGGCAGAGTATCCAAGGGTGAAGTCAATCCATTTTTAGCTGAATCTTCTCAGCATAGTTCTTAGAGTATAACCTGGTGGGATCTTTGGAAGTTGATAAGAAAAGGGCGACTCTGTTTTAAGTGTTTTAGAATTGCTTTAAAATGCACGCTCCTGCTCATTTGTTGCTTGCATGTGCAGCTGTCTTGGGTGTTGTGGCTTGATTCCCTTGCCACTGGGGAGAACTGGTTCAAGATCTCATGAAATGAATGTTTCCATCCAATCAGCAACAGCAAACTTGACATGGGAATACAAACTGTGGTGCATCATACTTTATCACTTTTCTTAAGGGTTTTTTTCCCCCAAAGAAGCTCATTAAGCTCTGTAAAGGAGTATATGTGCTCACACGTGCCATAGGAGGGTCTTTCCTGCAGCTACCAGTTGAGCATGGAAGGTATGTCTAGAAGAAGGGATCTGCAGTGGGCTGAAGACATGCTAGAAGGGTAGAGATGGAGATCCCCGTGCAGCAAATCTCCCTGAAGTGGTTCCAGCTGGAACAGAGGTCTCAGCGATCTGAAAACTGATCTAACTCTTCTCACACATCATCTCTCCAGTTACTTTCTCAGGGTCCTTCTGAAAAGACCTGCTCCCCACCCCCAGCCCCCACACCCCAATCAACTTTAAAGGGAAGTGTGGACTAGTCCCCAGAGTTTGGCATTGATGTCAGTTCTGTCTTTCTTCTGCCCAGGACTCCTTGCCCCTTGCCCCTTGCACACAGCACACTGTTTCTCACCGGTGTTCCTGTCCATGGAACCTCTCCCCGTTCATTTGAAGGACTCGGTGATAGTGGGCGCTGTGCAGCTGTCAAACTCTGGGGGTCTGCTGCTAAGTGTTATTTTAATTTCTCTTCATCTAAATTCCTCATAGAGCAGCTTTTGAAACATGAGATTGTCTTATTAAGAGGTACTTATTGTAAAGTAGAGTGAGCTCCACCTTTGATGAAGACAGAAGAGGCCAAGTTTGATGGGTTGGATAGCATTAGACAAAGAGAGTAATTAATAACTTAATTGCCTCTTCACCCTTCCCTTTTTAAGAAAAGAAAGTTTTTCTTCTTTTCTTTCAAAACTCACCAGGCTGAAAATTGGAATTCCCAATGCGATTTTACAGTTTAGCAAAGAAAGAAAAAAAGGAAAAAATAAATCGGAACCCAATTTTTCTATTACATTTTCCTGTAACATCTTCCTCACTTTCTAGAATCATCGTCTATTGATTTTACCTTTAGTGGCCTTGGAAGCTGCAGTGATCTGTTTGCGGAGAGTTCAGTACCTTGTATGGATTTCCTTGTGTTGGTTTAAACGCTGATAAGATACGTGGCAAATTAATGAAATAAAAATAGCTTTGTCAATAAACAGAAGAGAAGCCACTTTCAACATTTGTTCAGTACCCATTGCTTTTCAGGGCCCAGACAAAATTAGTGGATAGGATTAAAGAATATATTCGTCTTTTATCCCATGTTTGAGTACTTGATCACAGAGGCATGGTTTAATCCAAACATCAATAGCACCTCGTCAATTCCATCAGAGACAGCTGTCAAAGTGGACTTTGGGTTTGTTAGAGCTTTGTGTTTTATCCTTTTTTAAGGTCATGGAGTATTTTCTTTGATTTTTGATGCTGAAATCTTTCTTAATCTTCTAAACTTGAGAAACATCTGTTAAGATTTAATGGGATGGCTTTTGTCTTAAAATTAGAGCCCATCTTGCAAAACTTTCCACCTCCTTTTCTTTCCTGCCCCCCAATTTGGAAAATGGGGAGCTGGGGCAGAGGAAGTAAAGCACGTGTCCCCTGTGAGACAGAAGCTCTTCTGGTCAGTGTGTGAGAGAGTATGCTAGAATGACAACACTCTGAATGCTGAATTCTGTGAACCCAGTGTTCAATTTTATTTTGTTTCCTAGTGACATTAGCAATTTCCTTGTAGCACATCACTTAGCCCGGGATCTGAGTGGCAGATTTATGGATCCTAGTGAATAATGAGACAAAAATGATGTAAAGAAAAGAAACAGCTGGAAATAGGAATTTTAACCTTTTCCCGTAAGCCTCCTTGTTGCTGTATTGCATCGTGTCAACAAAATTTAGTAGTTAAAATAGCTGGAGGTACAGTAACGGCATCTAAAAATATATGCCTCCAAATATGTACAGACAGCTGTCACGTCTGTTGACAGAATATATTAGTCATTATCCTCATCAGTAGACACAAAATCATCGCAGTTTTCATAATGGAGGCGTTTCATACCACATAATTGCTAGTGATTTTGGAGGTCCTCTGATAGAGTCACCACCATTGTAATCACAGTATTTTCATTTACTTGCTTTTTATATTCTTAACCTGGATGCTAACCCCTCAGCCAAAGCTCTTTGCAGGGAAGCATTTAAAGGCTTCTATTTATTGCTTCAGTCACATTCCTGCCTACCTTTGGCAAGGAAATATGGGTTGGAAACTGCTGTTCTTTTTTTTTTTTTTAAGTAAACTCTTTTTTAAAAAAGATTTTATTTATTTGTTTGACACAGAGACAGCCAATGAGAGAGACAGCCAGTGAGAGAGAGACAAGCAGGGGGAGTGGGAGAGGAAGAAGCAGGCTCCCAGCAGAGGAGCCTGATGTGGGACTCGATCCCAGAATGCTGGGGTCACGCCCTGAGCCAAAGGCAGACGCTTAACGACTGAGCCACCCAGGCGCCCCGGAAATTGCTATTCTGAACAAAGAAGGTGGTTTAAGACCATCACCCAAGGATTGCTTGCTCCTCCTCAATGCAGGAGGGAACCCCCAGTAAGAGTGTGTGGCAGGAGTGGGGGTTTGGAGAGTCAAAAAGAACTCTCAGTGCCACAGTTAGGAGCCATGTCAATTTGGCGAGCTTATTTAACTGTTTTGAGCCTCAGATTCTTAGTGGAAAATGGGGATGGTCATACTATGTTAGAGTTTTGTTTAAACATCCATGAAAGCACCTAGAACATGCCTGCTATATAACAGATGACTGAAGAATAATAGCTTTGTCTTCCTTCCCTGTTATCCTCTGATTCTCCCTCCACCAATATCTTACCACCTTCCTCGCCCCACCTCAGCACGTGTACACATTCTTGTTCCCTTTCCCATTTGAAGGCTTCCATAGAACTGGAACACATTTACTTATGAAATGGGGGTCTCTCCCCTAATTCTGGTCATTCTGCAATCTGGTAAGGGGAGCATTCTCATTGTTATAAACAAGATCAAAATATTAAATAGTTAACCACTTACTGCATCAGGCATTGTGTGAAATGCTTACATACATTAATCACATTTAATTCACAGCAACCCTATGAAGTAGATGCAATTCTTATCCCCATTTTACAGAGCAGGAAACTAAGGCCCAGAGAGGTCAAGTCACTTGCCTGGGATCACACAGCTGAAAGTGGAAGGGCCAGGCCTTGACTCAGGAGGCCTGTCTCCAGAGCTGTAGATACCCTGTGCTCATGGAACAAGTAAGCCTCAGAGTTGGGCAGGGGTCTGGAGGCCCTTTAGCTGCATCCTTGTAGCCCTTTCTGATTTGGCGGACATTGTCTCCCAGAGCCCCCATCCTCAAGTCCTCTAGCTGGAAGGAAAGACTTATGTGGCTGAGATGGAACAAGGCCTGCCCTTCTAGAAGCGTGCGTTGCTGTTCACAATATGAGGGGTTCTGTCAAGGGTTGTTGTCCCCCCCCCCCCCCCGCCTTTTCCTCCCATTTCTGACATGGTTTTCAATTAGCAGCTTGTAGAGGCTGGGTCTGTGGTCCTCGTTTCATGCAATATGCGTAACTGAATTCCCCCCAGAGGGGAGTAAGGGGCAAGGGGAGTGGTGAAATAAAGGCCCCTTGAATAAAGGGCAGAAATGTGCTGTGGGTACAGGCTGAAAGCAACACCTTGCCTCTTTTAAACTTATGTGGGGCCAGGGGTCATTTGGGAAGTGACTGTCACAGAGATGAAAGGGGAGCATTGCTGCTGAGGGATGTGAGGCTGCTGGGCTGGCTGTTGGCCTTTCCACCTCGTTTCTGGTTTCTGGTGGAGCATACACAGAGGAGGGAGCAGGTCCCAGCTCAGGCATGTTAGCGCTTAAGAAGTCTTCGTTTCCTTTCTCTTCTGGGAGGTGAATGAATCTCCCAGAGACCTGGCAGCTTCTTCCAGTGGAAGGCCTTGTTCATCATGAGGCCTAGACTGTTTGTTTAATGCCTGGGCTGAACTGAACTCTCACCCTTCCCTCTTGCAGGGCAAGAAGGATACCACTCTTTCTGTAGAGATTCTGCTGGCTGCTTCCTCTTGATCACCAGGTTACGTCTACACTTCACATGGAAGTCATATTTCGTTTCTCTGTATCTGTCAAAAACAGGATAGTTGTTTTAATGAAGAAAAAAAATCAAGATGCATGTGCTTCCAAACGCAAATGCTACACATTGGCCACTTCCCTCCAACACAAAGCTCGTGAGCCACCTGAAAATAAGGGCCCCTTGAATTATGTAACAGGAATGTGCTGTAGTAAGGGCTGAAAGGCGCATCTTGTTTGAGCTTACGTGGGGCCAGGGATCGTCTCAAAAATCAATCCTAAATTCTGGTTTCTAAATAGAGGTAAAGAGGATATGTTGAAGAGGTTGTGAACAGCCTCAAAATCCCCTGTATGGGGTTTATGTCTTTTTCTTAGGGTCTGTGGGTCAGAGGACTGTGGGCCTGGATACATTATCGGTGGTCCTGAGAGAGCCTGATGTTTGGAGGGCCCGAGAGAAGAGATTCTGGAAGTCTGGAGGCAGAGACACAGATCCGTTCCTCCAGGTCTGAGAGGCCTCTGGGTAGCAGCCATAGGTATATAATAAGAAGTCAGGCCCCTGGCCTATTTTGTGAGAGAAAAAAGTAAGGAAAGTAAAAGGTTCCAGATGCATCATGGTGATTTCCAAATTTGAAGTCATCCCCAAAGTTTACGTTCTCATGAGACCATATAGTCATAGCTTCTGTATTCTTTCTGTTTCCCTGGCCCCCCTTCCTTCCCCTCCCTTCCCCTACCCCACCGGCAAACACATCCTCTTTCCCAGCTAATTTCTTGTTGAGGACTGTTTCAAGTAACTAATTCCCTACAAGATAGACCTGAATCATCCCGTGTGGGGTGTATAGTCATGTAATGAGAACAAGTGAAAACAGGCTCTTGGAGAAGCTGGACTCAGGGCCGCCCACTGCCAACATTTTCTAGGTGAGCACGATTGAATTACAAGCGCAGGCCGGAGCTGGGCGCGCGGTGCAACCAGACGAGAATTGCATGTCTCGAGGACAGTGAGCGTGTGAGCGAAATCCTGCTTTCCAGCGAGGAGTGAAACCGAATGTTGATGATGTTTTCCTAGACACAATTTCAGCTTTTAAAATCTCCTGCAAATGAGGCCTTTGCTGTTCTGGGTGAGTGGGTTCTCCCCTCCTCTTGCATCTGACATCCTTGCCATTGCCAACTGATTAGGCAGGAGTCAAGGAAACTACCGTTGCCTGGGGCAGGCTGATTCGATGGGGGCATTTATCAGGAGGTTTGGGTGTCCCTGACTAGTAAATACACTTGCTGTTGTGAATCCCATGCAGAAAAGGCAAAGTATCACATTTTCCTCTGAATTCTTGAGGAAATTGCTCTCATATACAACACCAACCTTTGGCTGCACGACAGAGACAGAGTGTCGTTTGCATGCCATTACCAGGCTGTAAAGTCTGGTCAGGGCTGTCTTTTCCGAGTTTCCAATCTTTTGGGATCCTTGGAGGGTCACCCCATGGGTCAGGTTTGTTTAGTCTGGTCCGTAATGGTGTAAAGTGGCCTTGACTGTCGAGTCTACCTAAATAATGCCCTATCTGTTTGATACTTCAGCAGTCCCTCTACGTTGTATATATGTTTCACTTTCTAATATTCGAAGCCGAATTGGATTTCAGTGTTAATAGAAGGCAAATTGTTTCCAAAAACAACCTCATCTCACTTTGAAAATTAGCCAGAGTTCAGAGGGCTCCTGCATTTTAAGGGGCAATCTACATTTACCCTGGGAAAATGGCACCACACTGCTGTGTTTTTGTGTGCACGTTACCCACTTCTTTGCATCTTTTCTAAGAGATTCATTTGAACATGCCATTTTTAAAAACGTTTTATTGAAGTATAATATACATAGAGAAAACAACACACATCCTGATCACAGTGAATTTTCATAAGCGGAACCACCCCGGCAACCGGGCCCCAGATCAAGAAACAGGGCATCATCAGCGCTCAGAGAGCCCCCCTCACGGCCTCCACTTGAGCGTACACAATTTTAAGTTTCTCTTGCTTATCATTCACCCAAGGTTTTCTGTCTCGCAACTTACTCCTCTTTTCCCGCTGAATTGTCACATATAAATCGAGAGAGGAAAAGAGCTTGTCTGATCCTCTGGGTAATAAGCAGTACCTTTCTAGAATTCTTGAATCTGGAGTTGTAGTGTCCTATGGAGCCTTGCAAATTTATCAACACCCTGTTAAAATGGGGTTAGTTTTTATATGTATCCCTCCAGAAGTTCAAATCATGCTCCTTTACATACTTCACACCATAGAAACCCAGTTTCACAAAAGTCGTCTAAATGGCATGGATTTATCTAATTCATACCCTAGTTTGTGAAAACAGGATGGAACCAACTTTATAAATGTTAAGCGATTGCGGCCTTGGGGTACAGAGGAGAGTGGTGGAAGAATGATGCTCATTGTAAACATTTTTGCTTGGAGGCTTCTAGGAGTAAATAGTCTCTCCTCCCCAACCTCTCTCTATTTCCAAATGAATCTTGTTTGAAGGCCTAGAGCTGGACTTCCCCTCCCCCCTTTAAAAATAGTTCAATTCCTTTCTTCCTAAGCTCCAGCAACCAGTACAGCTTTCATTACAGCAACATAAATAAAAAGTGACATAAAATTATACAGCCCTGTGTAAAGTAGTTTAAGGAAAATGTCTTTTATGGCAGCTCTTATGGTTTCACCAATTAGTTATTAGACTTTCTCCATTTTTAATTTGATGTCCTGCGTGCGCGTTCTGAAAGGTTTCTACCCCCCCCCCCATTTTCCTCTCCTTAACAGTAACAGGGCTGGGGCGCGGTGAGCCCCTGGGAAGCTGACTTTCTCATTTTCTGAAGGCATTTCACTACAGCCTGTTGCTAGATTTGGGCAGAGCAAGTTTCTCAGGAGAGAAGCCAGAGTTGAGCCGTTTTTAAGTGAGCAGAATTTCACCCCCTTATTAACACCCAGTGTCCCCTGCAGCCGGTGGGCCCGTCTCCTGCGGAGGGTAGCTGCAGACACGCCTCAGGATGGGACATACCACAGTGGTTTGACCTTAAGCTGATAAATCCTGAGTTTTTAGTAACTTTCCAAACATTCCCGGGGAGTGAGAATAACAGAGATTTACTCCTGCCAAAATTTAATCATGCAGAAAAAAGCGAAATTTAGATCAGCGTATAGATTATTTTTTAATGTGATCGCTCGACAGCGGAGGGCAAGGAAGCCAGAAGTTGAACACTTAGTGCAGCCGAGTCTAGACCATTGCAATTTGATTCATTTGAGGGAATTGTATTAGGTTTTAGGCTTTGGCTTGGGCTGGGCTGTTCTGTTTGGGAGTGTATGATGTCATCGTGTCAAGCGTGTCAGGCATTCTGGTATTTATGTTGGCTTCAGATCTAGCCCAGAGTACATGGCAGGCTCAATTTATTGCTACTTTAACTTTGTTTAGTCATGGAGAGGCTTTATTTATGTTGGTAAATTTCAAACAGTGGCCAACAGTGACCGCACAATGAAAAGGCCTGCAAGATTCATCATCGATAAATCACCTTGTTGCTGAGTTTCTTTAATTAAGGAAAAACTCCGTCTGTTGATCCCTGTGGTTGCTGGAAGGAAAGCAGGGTGGGGAGGGCTTTGATGAATCCATCTATCAGCCCGGCTTTGGAAAGCAAGTCTCCAGTTTCTGATTGTAGCTGGGCAAAGACCTAAATAAAAATTTATCTTGTCAAAACCTACGGGCTAACTGAAAGCAAATAAAGAAGTTTTATGGCATCCACATAAAGTTAAATAAATAGGGAGAAAGTGCAGTACGTCCTATGGACATTTTTCAGTACAGTACGTGGCCGTTCTTTGGGGAGAGCTCATTAACTTAAAAAAATTACCTTTAATGGGCCACTCATTATCGTCATCATCAACTGCGTCACTTGTCTAATAACACTCCAGTGCTTAATACCTGATTAAAACCAAAACTGGGGCTTGTGGCTTGGTGCTGTTGGAACTGCCCAGGATGGTAGGCACAGTGAGTACTTTGAAAGGGTAAAATATCGACACTATAAGCAACATTGCCAGCATCAGGGGATCGTTTTTTTAAATCCCTCTAGGAGCTGGTCAACCTTTCTGGTGATGACATACTCTGGGAGCAGTGGGGTAAGGCTTTTCATGTCTGACTGAACAAGGGACCTCATCTTTGGTTGAACTTACCTTTCATGTGGGGGATTCCCTCTGTTGGGAAAAGTCTAGAAAAATATGTTGGGATTGGAAAGCTCTTTTCACCACACCTGGTTTAAGCGGACTTTTCTCTGAGCTTAGGCTCACGGTAGAGTACGTTTTATTTCTACTTAAAAAATGTCTTTGAATCAGACAAAAGACAGCAGCTGGTGATGGAGAAGGCCAATTTTGATACTAGAATGCACTTACAATCATTTGCTTTTCCTTTTTAGGTTATGGAAAGGGTGCTCTCTTGATATCAAGCTTCAGGATCCATTCACAGGAAAGTGTGATTTCTCAAGTGTCAAATCTGGAAGCCTGATGCATCTGGCAGTCAGCCCCTGCCTATTTGATGGAGTTGTACAATAAATATGGGCTTGGGGGAATAATGAACATTTTGAGAACCATTCCTGTGGGATCCTGGTGCTGTAGGCTACTTTGGGACATGACATCTTTGTGTTGACAGACCAAAGCTGCTCTTGGATTTAGCTGAGAGTTTTGCAAGTTCTTGGCTCTTTTCCTGCCTCTTGTCAGTGTGCTCTGTCTTTATTAATGGGTCAGGGTTCCCCGTGATGGGGGTGGTGGTGGTCATGGTGATGGTGTGTGAGAAGCAAGGCTGTTTTGCCAGGGTCTAGTTAGGAGAGGTGGGAAAGGGAGACCTTTCCTTGCATTGGTAAGACAAAATCTTATTCAAACGTGGAACAATTTTAGCATAGGTTACAACCTGGACCATAGAAATTGGTCATAGGTTGATCAAAACTTCCCCCCACTTCATAATGACTGTATCTCATGTATTTTCTCTATCTTCTTCATTGACTCTAAGATATAGTTCAAGGCAATCTTGGAGTCACCTTAGTTTGCCCTGCACATAACTGACAATTCACTTTTTCCCAACATGGAGGTCAGAGGTTAACAATAGGGCAACAAATATATGTTAAGTTCTCTCTTAGCAAGTGCAGAGCAGTGTGGCGACCCCAAAGAATCCTGTCATGGCCCTTGCCCTGAAGAAACTTCCAATCTCCCTGAAAGAGGTAGGATTTATGTAAGTGTCCGATTGAAAGTGAGGACTCCTATAGGGTGCAATCATAAAATGTCATCGTTCATTCATTCTATGCCTAGGCTGTGGCGCTAGTTCTCTATCCCCAGGGTGAAATCTAGGGCAAGTTCTCTCACTTTTCTGATCACTCCACAATCTTTCGTTTGCAAAATGTTCTTAATTTAGTATCACCTCTGTGGTTTCCAACCCCAGGCTGCCGATTGGAATCTCCTGGACAGCTTTCTAAAAATATTGTTGTCCAGGCTGCTCCCCTGACCAATGAAATTAGCATCTCTGGGTTGGGGCCCAGCTATCAGGAATTTAGAAAACTCTCCAGGTGAATCCAATGGGCAGCCAGGATTGAGAACCACTGAAATGAAGTGTGCAGTTCCAGAGAAATATTGAAAACTTCAAATTTTATTTAAAACGAAAGCTCTTCTGCTCCCCTGGCCTGCAGTCCTGAGTTGGGGAGGAAGGTGTGGGAAGCTTCTACTTCTCATCTTACAAATCTTTTCCTCCCTGCCAACTCTCTCACCGAAGTTGCTGATTGCTCTGTGGTTGAGGTGTGTGGGACGGGAGGGAGGAGAGGAGGGGAGGGCTGGGGGGTTTGATGTAACCGGCGCTGATGCTATTTGACATGGCTCTCTCTGGCTGTGGCAGAGGTTTAAAGCTGATTCATTTTGGGGGTGGGCACGAACGTTTGTGTATTCTTCAGAGACTGCCTTCCAAGTCTGGGAATCTCTCTTCTGCAGTTCCCTTGGTTTTTCAGCAATCTGATTCATAGAGATATACTGCTGATGTCCTAGGAGCCCATCTTAGGCAAAGTCCCTTCAGGATGGCACCATGCTGACTCTCTCTCAATCATGTGAGCTATCCCTCCCCCCTTTGCTTTCAGTTCAGATAGCCACCCTTTCCCCTTAGGCTTGTCCATGCAGTGTTCTGGGACCAGAGGCTTCACCAGACATTGGGCAAGCTCTAACTGGTCTCCTTGATGTTCTTCCACTGGGCTGGAGGTGAAGGGAAACACTACTTTAGCAGGAGATACTAGTTGTCCCCCAGTATTTGTTCCAGTTCTTTCACTAGTGTGAACATGGCTTCCCAAAATAAAGACTATGTTTCTCAGTTTCTCTTGCAGCCAGACGTGGCCATGTGCCTATATTCTCATCAACGGTGTATTGAGTAGAAGTGGTGTGGGCAATTTCCCAGAAATGCCTTATAGAGAGAGGGCATGCCTTTCTCTTCACCCCCTCCTTTCCTGCTGGATAGGATACAGCTGGGCTGAGCCATCTTGCTTTCAGAGCTGGAAGCAGCATGTTGAGGAAGCAGAGGAACAAGATCAAAGGAGTCTGGGCCCTGACGAGCATGGAGCTAGCATATATAGATGGCCTACTGAAACCTTCACATGACACAGAAATAAAGGTCCACCTTTTAAATTATGTGTTTTCTGATGGAACTGAAACTAATCCTTACTAGTTCACAATTCTGTCCTGAAATGGAGTGCTGAGCATGAGCTTAGGCCAGCAGTGGGCCACAAGGATACAGATATTGGAGGTCAGAAAGATGGTGCCCCACTTCAGATGTGGTCAAGAAGATGCCGAATAAGGAAGAACTTTCCAGAGGGTAAAGCCAGGGTTAACGGACAAGGAATTGGCAGGAAGGAGAATGAGAGGCTGCCAGATGGTCTAACCAAGGAACTGACTTCACGGTTAAGGAAGGGAGACATTACTATTCCTGCCCAGAGGGTTATGGCAATAGTAATGGACCAGGGATTTCTGGACATTTCTCATTCTCCCCATTTCCAAATGGCAGTCTTTATTGTTGTTATCTTTTTCTTTTCTTCCATTTTTAGTTTGGGTGTGTGGTGGGCAAATAACTTATTATTAGACCATAGATCACCTGACCATTAAGAGCTACATCCTAGGCCTGATGGAGAAGACTGAGCATTACTCATGCATCCTGGATTTAAGCTGAATGCAGTACTGCATTGGTTGTTGGCTTCATTTATGGAGGGTAGATGTGTGTTATAGTGTATTCCGTGGGAGATGCATGTAGTTGCTATAGAAACTTGGCATGTAGTACAATTCTGGCTAGTGAGTTTCCAGGAGAAATCTGCTAGGGGATAGGGGTGCTTCTGGAAAAGTTTTCATTGCTATTAAAAAGGGATACAAGGTAGGAACATTCTCCCTTACCTGTTGTGTGCGTTTGTGATGCTTAAAACATCCAGTCATCTGCCACCACGAAGGGACAGGTCTGAGGACAAAAGCCAACGTACCTGGAAGAGCAGAGTAGAAGGATGGAAAGAACCTGGGTCCTTGATGATGACATTGGAGTGGAACTCAACCAAACCTGAAACTGCTTGACTTTCAGACTTCTTATATGAGAAAATAAACTCCTTTATTATTTAAGCTATTTTAACTTGGGTCTTTGGTTGTTTGACTGATCCACCAGAGTACTGCTCCCTGTGCAGAAGAAACAGCTGCCATCTTCCTCCCCATCCCATGCTATCTCAGCTGCTTCCGCTCTTCATGGATCACCTGGATGCTGCTGTGGATGGCCCTCTGCTGCCACCATAGTGACCTCAGGGGACACAGACCCTGCTTTTGACTACTTCATCTCGAGAACGGAATCATTCCCTTTAGGAGCTACCCCCGTAATTTCCATAGTTCAGTACAGCAGAGACCAAAATGTAACTTTTCATGAAATTTCATGGGAGGTTGGTGGACTACGGAAGAGAAGGACATGTGCACAGTAGTTTACAATGGTGGCATTGGCTCAGATCCCATCTTTGAGGTGTCTCAGCAGATCAGCTCCAGTCTCCTTCCTGTTTTGCTACCATGCTGCCAGACTCACAGAGCGTGAAGAGTCCCCTCATGCTGGTTCCTGTGCTGTGCAAATTGTGGGCCAAGGACCAGCAGCAGTGGCAGCACCCAGGAAATTATTAGAAATACAGAAATCTCAGGACCTGCCCTAGACCCACTGAATCATTATTTATTTTAACAAGAGTCCCAGGTGATTTGTATGCAGTTAAAGTTTACAGAGCTACTCTAGTCAAGGCTAATCTCTCGAATTCTCATTTCTGATTCCAGGTTTGAACTTTACCCAGGATGATTGACAATGGGGACATCAGTTTTTGTTTTTTTTTTCCTCAGGGACGTCTCCACCCTGACGGTGTTGTGGCCCTTTGGGCTCAATAAGACAGTCACAACACTCCAACACCAGTACATATCTCCAAATCCAGGTTGTTCAGCTTTAAAAATGTCAACCATGGGGCATTGACAGTCCAATCCAGGTAAGGCCTAGGCCAGTTCCTTTTATTTTTCAATATACTTTTATTATAAAAGTAATATTAAAATATTAACATTTAAGATAAGAAATGAATTTTATGTTAAGTTGACATTACCTTCTCATCCTTGTCTACATACATATTCAAGTTTTACATATTTGATTCAATATTTTATGATTCAATTTTATATTCTGCATTTCCATTCAGTTTTACCCAGGTATGCTTCCATTCTGCCACAGTCTTTTTATTCTTTCCCATAACCTGTATTCTCTAATCCTTAGCCCTCTGAGGTAGCTAACGTTAGAAATCTGATTTTATCCTTGCACACTTAACCTCCATCCTTATCCAAATATATACAAACATGTATATGCCATGTTTCCCCTCCCTCCATAAAAACAGGTTTGTATCAAGCATTTATATCAGCTTAATTTTTTCTTAGCTATACATCATGGTACTCTCTTCAGGTCAGTAGGCACAGAGATAACTCAGTTAAAAAATTAAATGCATAATATTCCTTTGCATGGATATATAGTTTAGAGTACACTACCTGCTGTAACAAACAGCTCCTTGAATATATGCTATTTCAGATATAATAAGAGTAAAAGTCCAAGTTAGTTCCAGGAGCTCAGGGGGTCTCTGTTCCACAGAGTTATTCAGGGATCCAGGCTGTGGGGGCTCTGCTACCTTCAATAAGTGACTCCAGTGTCATACCTGAGCTAGGACTAAGTCACCTGCTGCAAAGCAGTCTGGCAAATGTAGTTTAGGTGTGCCAAGGAGGAAAAGGAGACAGGTTTTTGTGATCGGCTAACCAGTTTCTGCCACAAAGGATAACTTTATTTTTAATTTAAATATGTATCACCAAGTTACTTTTACCAATGGTGGTAAAAATTCACATCCCCACTGACAATATCTGAGAGGGCCCACAGCCCTGAATCTCTGCCAGTACTAGGCGGTATCATTCTTTCCATTTGTCCAAATCTGATGAAGTAATAATGGTATTGCCTTTGTTTGCATTTCCCTGAATAGTAATGGTTGAGTATCTTTTCATAAGTTTCACGGTTGTCTGTCCAATTTGTTTCCATCTTTTAAAATTTTACTATTTGTTTTCTATTTGTCCTACCTTTTCTATGTTCCTTTTTGTCTCTTTTCTTGCCTTATTTTAGATAAATTAATTTTTATCATTTCATTTCTCCCCTCTATTAGTTTTTTCATTTTACATTTTATTCTACTACTTTTTTAGAGGCTACCCTAGAATTTAAACATGCCTTCTTTACTTATGAAAGTTTCATATAGTGTTGCAGGTGGGGTTCCCCAGAAGGCAGGCTCTGAGGTGGAGGTTAGTGTTCAGGAGGTCTACTGGGGAGATGCTCTTGGGCTTATCATTAGTGGAAGGGAAGGAAAAGAAACAGGTTTGGCAGAGGGAGAAGTCATGTGGTGATGCAGTTGCAAAGAAGGCCTAAGGCCATTCCCAGGGGACCTCTGAAGCTAGATGGGCTTTCAGAGTCATATTGAGTTTGGATGAGGAGACCAGGCTTCTATATCCATATGGTGATTTGTCATTGGATGCAGGCTGCCCTGGAAAGGGGGTGTGTGTCCTTGGGCACAGTGACCCTCTTAAGCTTATGACAATTCCCAAAGAGAGGTAGCACCTGAAGGAATAGGTCCTGAAGTCTTGAAGGGGGGTGGTTTGGAGTGGTACAGATTTGATTATACTACACATAAATTAGTACTGTGATCCCTTCCCAGGCAGTTGAAGGACCTTAGAATGCCTGAACTTCACTTGACACTTCTGGTTTTGTGTTATTATTGTCATTTATGTGTATTCTATGTGCATTTTAAATCCCATATTATTATTGTTGTTCTTCCATTATATACTCATTTGGGTTTACCCACCCATCCTTTAGTCATCTGTACCCTTTCTGTGGTTCTTCATTGCTTTCTGCATCTCTGAACATCAATTTGGGATCCTTTTCCTCTGTTTGAAGACTTTTCTTTAGAATTTCCTTTAGTGTGGATCTACTGGTAATAAATTATCTTAAATTTTCATTACCTTAAAACATCTTTATTTCACTCTCGTTTTGAGGAATACTTCTTTTCTTTTTAATTTAAAACCAATTAGTTAACATATGGTATATTATTAGTTTCAGAGGTAGAGTTTGGGGATTCATCAGTTGCATGTAACATTCAGTGCTTATTCCATCAAGTGCCCTCCTTAATGACCATCACCCAGTTACCCCATCACCCGACCCACCTCCCATCCAGCAACCCTCAGTTTGTTTCTAGAGTTAAGAGTCTCTTATGGTTTATCTCCTTCTTTGATATATGGTTTTATTTTTCCCTCCCTTCCCCTATGTTCATCTGTTTTGTTTCTTAATTTCATATATGAGTGAAGTCATATGATATTTCACTGGTATAGACTTCCGAGTTGGCAATTATTTTCTTTCATCTAAAAATGTCATTATTTTGCCTTAATTCTTGAAGCACATTTTCACTGGATATAGAATTTTTGGTTGATGGCATTTTGTATCAGCACTTTAAATGTTTTACCATTGTCTCTTGTTTCTGATGGGAAGTCAGTGGTATTTCTAATTATTGTTCCACTATACATTATATGTATTTTTCTCTGATTGCTTTCAAGATTTTCTCCTTATCTCTGACATTCAGCTGATTCAGTCTGATGTAATTGGTATGTGTTTTTTTGATTTTTTGGGGGGGATTTTTTTGGTATATGTTCTGCTCTTGGATCACTGAGTTTCTCGAGTCTGTAAATATAGGTCTTCCACTAAATTTGGGGAAGTTTCAGCACTTATTTCTTCAAAAATTATTTATGCCCCAATATCTTTCCCTTCTTCTGGAATTTCAGTTACATATATGTTAGGCCTTATGATATTGACCCACAGGTATTTGAGGCTGGAGTCCATGCTGTATATATGGTTCAGGGGTCAGTCAAGGATTTGGGCAGAATTTAAACACAGAAGTTACGGTTGCCCTTTCTGGCTTTTTGTGAAATTTTCCTCTCACTTTCAGTGGCTGTGGTTCCGCCAAGCTCTAAATTCTGGTTTCTCTTCAAGCCAATAATGTGAGTTTTCAGTTGGAGTTCATTTGGTTCCATGCTGTGTGGCACTGACTTTGGCCTACACAGGCCAAATGGTATAAAAAGCGGTAACTTACCCTAGGCTGTTCCTTTTCCCCCAAGTATCTACTCTCCTCTATAGTCTACTTGCTTGTGTTCACTCTTGAGTTATTGTTATTTTTTTGAATTTTGTCCAGAGTTTATTGTTGCGATCTGTGGGAGATTGAGCATGTAGGAGATACTTCACAACATTGGAAGTGGAAGCCCAGTTGCTTTCTCTCAGCACTTTGAAAATATCATTCCATTCTCTCCTAGCTTCTATCATTTCTGTGGGGAGTTCAGCTGTGAGCCTTATTCTTCTGCTGCTCACCGTCCCATCCCAAGCATTTAGGATATTCTCTTTGTCTTTGATTTTCAAAACTTTTACTATATTTGTTAAGATGTGGGATTCCCCATTCCTCCCTTTTTAGTAGTAATTCTGTTTGGAATTTACAGCGCTCCTTGAATTTGTGGCTTGTTTTCTTTGATCAATTTTGGAAACTTATTAGCTATTAGCTCTTGCAATAATGCTGGGTCTATCTAGCCTTGCTGGCATGGTAGCCATCTGGAGCACACAAAGGGATTAAAACAGTTTTTTAGCCAGGTATTCCAGTTGTTCTCAGTGGGAAGTTAGTCTTCGATAAGCACTGCCCCTTTGCCAGAAGTGGAAATTCTCAGGTTTTGCTTACCAAGAGCTCAGAATACCTCAGGATTTGGTATCAACTTGGAGCATCTTTTCCCATGAGAAAAAATTCGTTAAATTTCAAGGCTGATTGTGACAGTCAAAGAGAATCAAAAGAAAACAGTATATCTTATATGTCCACAAAAAGGGTCAACTTTTGTTTTATCAGAATATTCACCTGCTTTACATTATTCCTGTGTCAACAAGACAGTATTGTTTTCATGTGATCCTTTATAATATGGGAGAGTGCTGTAGAGGCTTACTGTTGGGTCTAAAAGGGGACCAGTCATCACTGCAGGGTTTTAGTGTGTGGAAACAAAGTAGCTATCAGGTTAACAGTTTGTCTAGTGCTGATTGCCATCACTCAATAGACATATCTGAGCTGTCATAATGACTCAGATAAGAATGACTCTTGTATAACTGCAGAGTTGTTTAAATGTATTGGTTTGAAAGGGCAGAGTTTGTGTTAAAGGTAGCCCAAGTGGCCTGATCCCAAACAGAGGGCATGGGGTCCAATGATCATGGCACAGGCCATAGCCTCTTCTCTCCATCTTCATTCTAACACATCTGCTTGTTGTCTGCTGCCTGCCCAAACTATTTGCCCATAATCCCCAATTCATCTGCTTTTGGCTGCATGCAACTAATACTTCCTTACCCTTTCATTCTCCCACCATTGCTTTTCTTTTACCTCTAAACCCACATCTTCACCCCTGAGTTCCTGTTGTGCAGACCCTTGCTTGTCAGGGCAGACAGAAGGGAGCAGTTCTCCGAAATCACTTTGTGAGTGATAATGAAGTACATAGAAGGATGGTGCCTGCAATGTTTTCATTGCCAGAAACAGGGGAAGACTTGGGAGTGCAGCAATCTTGTGTTCCCTCACTCCAGCCTGCAAGTGACTTGCCAGTGAATTTTGTGGATTGCATCAGCAACCTTTATGAAATGCATAAAAATGTTCTCACCAGCAGATCAATACTTTCTTCAGTTTTTCTGCCCCTGCTCTCACTTAGAGAGTAATTGTTTGAAGATTTAAATATACCATTGTAAGCTTTTGGGAAAAATCCAGACTTTGGGAAACTTACAAAACAATTTGGTTCTTTTAACAAATAAATTTCAAGGGAAAAGATTGAGAGAACTTATAGGTTGAAAAAGAGTTACGAGACAAATCGGGGGCCCCTGGGTGGCTCAGTCAGTTAAGCTTCTGACTCTTGATCTTGGCTCAGGTCTTGATCTCGGGGCCATGAATTCAAGCCCTGCATTGGGCTCCACGCTGGGTGTGGAGACAAGACAAAAGAGACAAGTCAATCAATTGAAATGTACCAACATTATTTGGATTTTTATTAAAACAAATACACTGTTAAACAAATATACTGTTAAATATACTGATACTATCATAATATATGACATTATAAGACAAATAGAAATTTGAACACTGGTTGGATATTTGATATTAAAGAATTATTATTAAGATTTTAGATGTGGTAGGGGTGCCTGGCTGGCTCAGTCAGTAGAGCATGTGACTCTCGATCTCAGGGTCATGAGTTCAAGCCCCACACTGGGCATAGTGAGTACTTAAACGAAAAAGGATTTTAGGTGTGATAGTGGTATTGTAGCTGTGTTTAAAAAAGACTTCTTTTAGAAAAACATACTGAAATATTTGTGGGTGAAATGAAATAATATTTGGGATGAGCTTTGAAATAATATGATGAGGGAAGCAGGTAGAAGTCTAGATCATATAAGATTGTGCATGCATAGTTGTAAAAACTAAGTGAAGAGAACATGGGGCTTTTTTGTTATACTTTTTTGTCTGCTTTTGCATGTGTTTGAGGTTTTCCAATAACAAAAAGAGAAAAGATCTCTGTATCTTTGGGCAACTTTGGAAAGAGTTCCAAACAGCTCATAATCAATACAACTCACCCTGTTTATTCCATTTTGCATAATATCTCCAAACTGAAGCTTCTGGGTCTGAATAACATAGCACATATTGTGGGGTGGGTTTTCAATTTCACATAAAATGCATATTGGCCTGAAGCCTGTTCTCTTTTACGCTGAATGCTTTGCAAGGCATCATCCAGGTTATTACTCTATTTCATGTGTGTGTGGCTAATACTCACATTAGTGCCTTTGAAATGCCTATCACATGCTGTAAGACCGCCCTTACTTTTTAGAGACCACTCTTGATCCTGAATATTCCAGACAAAGAGTGAATGGGTAAAATGAAGTTTGGTAGGATTTCTCTCCACATAGCTAAATATTAGTTGAATCTGCACTGGGTGTCAGGTGCTAAGTATTTTACATGGAATGTTTCATGAAATCCTCATAATTACTCTTTGGAAAGGTACAATCATTATAATTTTTTTTTTTAAAGATGAGAAAATGGAAGCTTGGAGAGTTTACCTAAATTCTTCAAGGTCACAAAACTGGTAATTAAGCTATGAAACCAGCTAGGGTTTGAAACCTGGGCTGCTTGACCCCATGTCTGTCCTCTGCCTTGAACTCCAAGTTCTATGGTAATTCAGTTTATTGCAGATTAAATTGAATTTAGGCTCTCTGAAATATGTAAATTTTGGCAAAGAAAAAAAATATTAAGACAAAATAAAAAAATCCAAATGTCTAAGTTCCAAAGACATCCTTAAGTTTGCTAGAATATAAAGGCTTATAGGGCTGGGCAGGGTGAGGTGGTTGCCATTGTGGGATTTGACCTTCCATGAAGCCTTTTGGAGTCTTCCTCAGAGCACCTCACAACTGCACATGATACATTTTCTTCTCTTTCTTGACCACTGACGGCAAGGACGAGATGCGCTTTCTTGATCCACAGGATTTGGCAATCCTGGTAATCTTGTTTTCCACAGGTTCTGCTACACTGTTATTGGCAGTACACCAGGTGGTTTCTCAGTCTTTTAGCAGGCTGTCAGAGTAAGACTTTCTTCCCAGGCATGAGATGGTGGCCAGATTGAGTTCAAGAGAGAAATAGGTCAGTCCTCCACGAAGGCCTCCACCAGCTCCTAGGTTAGTTTTATTTTTTCAGTTGGTTTGGGTAGCTTAAGGCCAGGAAAAGACAAATTGCCCACCATGGTGGGAATAGGGGGAAGCTTGTAAGGAAGATAAAGATCCAAGATGGAGAATAAATCCATCCCATCCTGGAATATTCTTTAGGGCTCATTTTATAGTGTCCTGAAGTATGCTCATTTGAAATACCCTCAAGGGACATGGTAGCCAAGAGAAGCCTGTGACTATGTGTCTGTTGATATAAGATGTGTCTTTCAGCCTATGAACTTGTAGTCTTTGACAGTGATGACATAGGGAGGAAGTCAGAAATTGGAAGTAGCCAAGCTTGAAATCCCTTGGGAAGATGAACCATGCTAGAATACGCTTGAGAAGGAGGCATCCATTCAAAAGACCCAGTATGTGATATCCCTGCCATAGAGCACACCAGTTCTTCGTCATTGTGCCGAGGTTACTGGGCTGGAGTCAAGCACCAGTGGTAAAGACAAGTATAGTTAGGTGCGCTGGATCAGTTACTTTTAAGTGGGAACAGCAGGTGGCACCTATGACACCAAACTTCTGAGAAATTTAGGACCTATACCTCTCATCAGATGATAGAGTTAAAGGTTTCACGTTTTTTGGATGTACAGGTAACTTGCTGGCTAGAGGCTCAGGACTGATGTTCACTCTCCTCCCAGCTCTTGCTGTACAGCTGTTTAGCAAAGCACCTGTTCACAGGAAGTCTGGCCATTTCTTTAGAGAGCCAAGGTTAGGAGAGAAATGGCATTTGTGCCTCTTTTTTTCACCTACGGGGGAGAATATTTCCTGGGGATTCTTTAAGGTAAAACTTCAAAGCACTGCCTTTATAAGATAGGACTCTCTACAAAATCCTTCTCTTTGCAGTGGCACTGAATCCAGATGTTTCTTAATTCTCCAGCTCCCCCATTAATATGGCTACTCAGAAAAGAATTCAGAGAGCAAATTTCTTCCTTCGCTCTACCTTTTAGTTTTAGCTCAATCACTTCTTTGGCCCAGTGACTGGTTACACATGTCATTGAGGTTTAAAGAGAACAGAGCTTTTAAGGAAAGTTGTACATTTCACCTTCGGTGTGGATTACCCATAACTCTGCCTTGGTCTCTTGCATTCATATGCAAACAATTTATTAAGGTAGTACTTCTAGGCGAACAGGTGAGGAAGGAAGGGACCAGAATAGGAAGCAGGAAGAAGTTATTGACTGCATAACAAATCACCACAAAACTTAGTAGTAAAACTATGGCACCATTTAATTTGCTCACAAATCTACAATTTGGGCAGGGCTCAGTGTGGACAGCTCATCTCTGCTCTGTTTGGCACTGACTAGAGTGGCTCAGAGACTAGGGGTGGGATCATGTGAAGGCTAACCTAAGAAAGGCCCCTGTATACTGCATGCACTGAAAAACCGAACACCAAGACCCAGTTTCTGGCAAAGAAAGAAGTTTGATTTGCCAGGCAGCCAAATGACCAGACTGGAGAAAGAGCTCAAATCTGCCTCCCCGGACAAAAAAACAAAAACAAAAACAAAAACAAAAAAGCGCAAATCCCCAACCCCCCCCCCCCCAAACGGGGGAGGGTGTTTTTATGAGATTTTTAGGGAGAACGTGGAGGAATGTGATTGGAAACTTGGAAGGGTGAGGTAAAGGCGAGCTAATTACTGGCTTTCACTGGCCGAGTCGCTCGTCAAGAGTCGCCTTGTGTCACAGGTTTAAAGATGGCGGCGTTGCTATCCTGGGGTGGAGAGCTCACGCCCTTGACATCAAACACCCACCTAGCGGGCACTTGTGCAGGCCCCATGGGAAGGCCGGTGTCTCCGCCGGTCTGAACCAGTCAGAGGTAGGCCTCTTCCTTCCAGAAAAACAGCTTAAGCAAGTATCTTGTGACGTGCTGGTCAGAAACTTCATTTGTACGAACCTTAACGGTCTGTTACCTGGGCCCCGAGCCATTGAGAAGCGGGCTGTTAGAAAGTCCATTGTGAGAAGCAGGGAGCCTTAGGTTATGGTTTACTTCCCTGTCTCTGCCCTAAACATAAGGCAACAATAATTTAGCTTTGCTTTAAGTAGATTGAAAGTCAAAGTTTATCTGTAAAGCGCCGGTTTCAGCTAGTGCTCTCCTCTGTCTGGTGGGGGATTCTGGCTGTCGGCGGGAACACCTCCACCTGGCCTCTCCATAGAATACAGAATGTAGGGGGAAGCCTTGTAAAAGGCTGCCATTTTTAGTATGAGACAGTATATAGAAATTTAATAATCGTAGCCCACTGTAGATTACTTATGGGTACGTATAAGAGGAGTAAAAGTATGAAAATATGGGTAGATACATAATCAGTTCAAAATAGTGATTACATCTAGGGGGCTGTAGACATTTGAACTTCATCTGTGATGAAGTTTTATTTGTGGAAAAAAGATCTGAAGCAAATATGATAAATCATTAACATTTGTTACATGTGGATAAAAATCATGGATATTTGCTATTATTTATATCTTTCTACATAGAAACTTTTTCTTTTATGAAGGAAAAATTTTGGAAAGTAGGAGTATCTTTCAAGTTGAAGATATTTACGTTAGTATTACCTAAAAGAGGTAATAGGATTGAGGTGAAAATGCAGCGGCTTAGAATGAAAAAAAAAAAAAAGAATAAAATGATGGATTATAAGAGAGTTAGACATGAATTGGAGGTTAAAATCTGTAATGGGGTTTTGCAGTGTAGAACACGTATTGTGGAAAATGAAACTTTTCTCTGAATGTAGAGAAAAAAAAGGGAGAAATTTAAAATGATGAGGAAAAGAATAGATATAGGGGCCGGAAAAGAGACCGGCAAGTGATGGTGTTCTTGAAGAGGAGCGCGCTCTCCAAACTGGACAAAAGTGATAATCAAGGGAACAATAGAAAGTTTCCTGGGGCAGAGGAAGACTTGCGTAAAGTTTGAAAGGACTCACAGTGGTCCGGATAAGATTCACAAAAGAAGCCTACTCCTAGACTCTTCCTCTGTCTTTTGAATTATAAAGCTAAAGAAAAGATTCTTAAGCATCCAGGTTAAAAAACAATCTACTCAGAAATAGAAATCTGGCTGGTCTTAGATTTCTCCCTGCAGAACTACAGGCCAGAAGACAATGGCAATGCACAACTTCAAAGGTTAGGAAGAGAGAATGTAGTAACCCAAGAACTGTCTTAGTTTGTGAAGATAATATTAAAAATTTTGCAATATGCCAAATTGTAAACAACTTGAAAAATTACTTAACATTCTGCTCTAGCCAGTTGAAGAATAAAGTACTTGGGAATGAGGAAGCCATGATATAAAAAGATTTACAAATATCTTCTTATTCTGTTTAGATTCCACAATCAGGAATCTAATTTTACTGGATATTTTCAAATAACTTTATAAACAAGGGAAGAAGATAGGGTCTGCAAAGTTTCTATTAGTTGTTATTGTTGGGTTTTGTTATTTTTCTTTCAATATTAGGAAATATGGTTTTTGGTGACATTTTTTACTTCATGGGTCAGGTGGAACTCTCCAGCTTAAAACACAACAAAAACTGGGGAGCCTGGGTGTCTCAGTCGGTTAAGCATCTGACTTTTGATTTTGGCGCAGGTCGCCATCTCAGGGTCCTGAGACCGAGTTAGGAGTTGGGCTCTGTGCCGGGCTGCTTAAGATTCTCTTTCTCCCTGTTCCTCTGCTTCTGCCCCACTTCTCTCTCTTCCTCTATAAAACAACAACGACAAAAACTACTTCTTTTCTAGTCCAAAACATGGACTGCAATATTTAAATGACAATGACATTATGTTTGCAGAATTCTAAACCCAGAAAGTTTATCTTTCCTCTCTTTACTGAAACTGATTTTTATTCAGCAATATAATAGCATTGCATTGACAAGGAGCTTGAGTAACAATTTCTGCTCTTAGAACTCATTTTGAATGACCTGAGTGTATAGTTTTTTTTTTTTGTAATTATGAAAAATGAATAAACTACCAGTGGCAGATATAATCTGTAATTAAGAACCTCTTTGTAACATCTTCCAACTAGGACTTGTGAGTGACTCTTCTTGGGTTAATTGTACTTAAAATCAGAATATGTAATATATTCTTAACTGTGTTAAATTATGCATAGAAAAAGAACTTTAAAGAAATAAAATAGTAAATGAGGATATCTCTGGGTGGTGAAATTTTGGGTGATTTTAATTTTTTAAATATATTTCTATATTTAAACGATTTTCTATGATAATAAATTATATTTTTGTAGTCAGAAGAATGGGACTATTATGAAAATCAACATATATATGTTTTATATATATTACATAATACAAATTAGGTAAATACTATGCACAAGGAAAAGATTGAGAAAAGTATACCTCAGTGTTGAATGGATAGTTTGTGCTTTTGGCAGTGGAACTAGAGATGATTTTTTCCCTCTCTTCTCTTTCTTTTCTTTCTTCGTTTTTTAAAGAGTTTTTACATGTGAAATGGCTATGTATTTTTTTTCCTACTGAAAAAATATACTTTATAAATATACTAAAATAAAAAATATTTTATGTAGCTTAAGAATGCTAAGTTGAGTGTATATAGAAAAAATATACTTTCCATTTTTAGTTCTTTAAAAATAGTATTTATTTAAACTGTAGTCCTTGTAGAGGTTGCTTTTAGGCAATAGGCATGAACAGTGGAAACTCAATCAATGCAAAAGAGCCCTCAGTGACCACCAAGCTGAATGCAACCAGGCCCATTGAGTGACCCACCTTGAAATGGCCATAGGCCCTAACTGACCAAAAGGGTACTTACAACCAGGCACAGTTCCTAAAATTACTACAAAGGGAAAATTCCGTATATCCCCCTACTCTGCCCTATAACTATTGCCCCTCACCACCGTCTCCTGGCAGACAGTCTCTCCTTTGCTGTCCGGCCAGCTGTTCCCTTGGAGTGTATTCAATAAACTTCTACCTCCTTTGTTCTGCCTTGGGTGAATTCTTTCACCTCCCAGGGCCCGCACCATGTCAGTCACACCTCAGTCCTCTCCTCTTACAAATAAATTGCTTTTAAAAAAATTGAAGTATAGTTAACACACAACAAATAAATTGCTTTTAAAATTGATGGTGGTTCAAACACTGAAAGTCACTACAAGACTCATCCCAATGACATACTGTTAATAAAAATAATTAAGTAATAGCTATGATGAAATTAATACTTTTAAATAAAATTATTATGATGAAACAGAAGATCTGAGTCTTGGACTTGAAATTCCAAACCATAGTTTTAGAGCAAAAAGGGCTTTTGAGTTGACTTCAAGTCTTGTTTGATGACTGAGAAAACTGAGTGGGGAGAAGTGAGATGAGTAGCTCTGAGTTTCACGTTAATTTGCATGAGAATTCAGGGTTCCAGTGTTTTCTCTTGTAATCATGCTCCTGGAGAGGACTGTGTTTGAGAGGTGATACAGAGGAAAGTGAGATTTGCAGACTATTTACCTACTCATCTTTGTATACAAATAAAATATGGCCTATTTTTGTTTTTGCAGTTATGTGAAGCACCTTTTGATTCTTGAGTCATAGCCCCATGGCTAAAGCTGATTGGTAACCATCTTGAAAGGAAGCACAAAATCCCCAAGGCTATTCTTCTTGCTCAGAATTTTACTATAGAATGCCACTGGAGGAAAATCTATGAGGAGTTCACTGAAAATCGAACAGCTTCTAAGATTAAACTAGCAAAAATATATTTAGTTCCTCTTGCACTGTTTTTTTAGATTAAAATCAGTGAAACATTCACTTCAAAAGGTATTTCAGGTTTTACTGAACCCACTATGCTTTCAGAATAATGAAAAACATCTATCAAATCATCCATCTTTAGATTCTAGAGTTTAAAAGATAAAAGAACTATGTTGAGGAAAATGATTGTATAGGCATGGCAGTGCTGTGGGGTGGTGCTAATAATTATTTCACTTGCAGTGGGCAGGCATCCAAGGATATTCTGGAAGTCTCATTTTCTGAGGCACATTCTAGTCTTATGACAGCACCGTAGCTAATTTTTTTGAGATATATATGAGATTGGGCTCTGGCGTTGAGTTTTCCTGAATATGTGGCAGCATAATGACATATTATCTGGGATTTTAGGCTCCCCTTTGATGTTCAAGTGATCAAATTTACCATTTCCACTAGATGGCATTAGAAACTTCTGAAGCCATGAACTAATTAACTAGTCACCTTTGTTACGCTGTAAATTACACCTGCATGTTTTAAGAGGTAGTTGGCATTCGACTTTCTGGTGTGTTTTAACTCTGATGCCAGGTACACGGTTAAGATATTGGTATCAGGTCTCTCCCTCAACATAAACAGCTGCTGGGATTATCAGAATGTCATTCCTCATCTCATATTCCAAGCAAGAGTTTTGAAAGCAACATATACCCTCACCCTGCTGTAAATCAAAACCAAGTAATACTACCTCCTCCGATCCTAGCTAGGTAATCAGTTTAGAGCAAACATATTAGGTGAAAAGGGTAACCCAAAACTTTCTTTTCCCAGCATTCAGGGGAATTTTTGTTTGTTTCTTTTGAATAGGATGCCATGTTTCAAACATGAGGGGACCAAAAGAAAATCTGAAGATTTGTCAGCTCCTTCTAGTGGTTGCTATAGAGGAACTGTGTAGGTTTTTAAATTATAAATGAAAATTTACAGTGACTAGAATGGGTACATGTCCCGTGTTTCTGAAAAGTCTTTGCTTCTTCAGATGCTCTGTCTAGCTAAACCAAGAAATAGTAGGTTTGGTGTGTGTACATGCATGTACGTATCTTTTTCTTTTCTCACAGTGGTGTGTCTCTGTGGCTGCCGCTCTAGTCACCACTCCTGCCTGCTTCCTAGCCTGGCTTTCATCATTTCTTCCTGTTGATTGGTGTCACCTCGCAAGCTTAGAATGTCTGCCTGTCTGTTCAGAGTGTGAACACATTCCTCAGAATGCTGATCTGCTCGTTTCACACCAGTGTCAAAATGACTTATTAAATTCAGCACCTCCTGATACTCAGTGGCTGATGTGTTGCTGTCCAAACAGTAAATGACAATAAGCATATGCAGCTGGTGGGCCTAGCAAACTCATTTAATTTGATAAAAATGTCACTGCAACATGCTTTAAATCGCTGTCCTTTTCATCATTGCTAATTGCTAGCTATAGACCTTTTTCCTATGCTTAATACAAGTGTTAGAATACTGCTCCTTCCAGCCTGATTAAGAATTAAAAAAAATGTAGAGTTCTTTTTCAGTGGCAGCATTATTTCATCAAGAGATGGATTTTGCTCTTAATTAGCCAACATGCCACTAGGGAAGCTTCAGAGTCATGGGTGTGAAACAGCCTCAAGCAGGAGATCAATCTAAAGGAAAAAAATGGTGGCTGGGGAATAATTGGCAGCTCCAGTGAACGTGGGCTGGTTATAACAGTGACAATATGTTCCAGTGGAATATCACAAACCTCTCTCTGCTATTTTCAACTTGGCACATTTCAAGCTCAACAAAAGCTGAACAATATATCCCATGGTTATTTGTGTATTGTTTTGTATTTTTTTCTTGCTGCTTCATTGAGGTTTTCTCATATGTTGGGTTGACAATCTGGACATTTCACCCAAACGGATTAGGGGATTAAGAAGGAATATGAATTCTAAAAATAATAATCCTTCAGTAGCTTGATGCTTAAAAACAAATCTGGAACTGATCCATACAACAGAAAACAGGCAAACTTACACTAATTTGCTAAACCCAAATGTTGATTTAAAATATATGCGCACACGCATGCACACACACAAATTGAACTCAAACTTTTTTTGAATGATGCTTACCAGATTAAATAGGAACTGACTCAGGTTTTTTTTTTTTATTTTATGGTCAAAAAAATGGCAACATAAATTTTTTTTTTCCAATGAGTTGATATTTAATTTGGTTCAAATTCCTACTTTGTTTTTCTTTTACAATAACCTTTGTGTGTGGACCCTAACTCTTGGAACAAATGAACTGACAGCCATGTAGGCCACCAGGCCCTCTGCCCAGCCATTAGTACCTTGTTCCAGGAGGCTTTATCTGGGATTTGACTTGTGCAAAATGGGCTGAACAAAGAAAGGAAATCTGCCCTTCTTTCTGATGTTCTTGCATTTTAGATGTTGGTAGCCTTTCTCCTTCCCTTCACTAAACACAGAGCGTTGATCTGTGTTATTTCCTATGTTACTTGTGTGGTTGAGTATATTTCTTAAAGGTGTGCATGAAAGGAAACACACAGTCATTTTGGTGCAAGCTCCAAGTGATCTCCCCAGTCATGTAGCTATAGTCTTCTTGCTTTGACTGGCCAGTCTACATAAGTCCATTGAAGGCATGGATAACCTTCTTTGAAATAAAATTTTGCTTTGATTTCTACTCTACATCTAAAGTTAAAAAGTGCATTTTGGTCACCAGATGATCTCAGGCTGGGAGAGGTTGTTTCATTTTCTCTTTTCTTTGGGTGGTAGTGATACCTTTACCTTTCATGTGTACAAGAAAAAAATGTCTTTCCAAGAAGGCCCATGGAGGCTGTTTAAGTTGAGCAATGTGGGAGAGCAAGACTGTCCCAAATCAACAGGGGTCCACCTGGTCAATTCCAAGTGAGAAAGGACCAAAGGCTCTTTGTCCTGATTAACATGAGGGGGTGTCATTGGCATTTTAGAGTCCCCAGAAACTGGTTTTGAGTGCTGATGTGGGTATGTGTTCCATACTTGACAGGTACATGGTGGAAGGCAAAGCTGGTATCCCTTGGTTGATATGGTGGAGTGCAGGGAACCCATCCATGTTTTCAACTGGTCACAGAATGCCCCAGTCCCAGCTGCAATTCTGTGTTACATATCAGTGCCACAGGGTCTATATCTAAATAAGTTTTGAGCCAGTTTTTGAAATTTTCAGTTCAGTAAGGGAAATCATGCTTATATCATCCTGAATGAGAATTCTGGGTTCTCCAAGTTTTGGCCTCATCTTAACACCACCTCTTATTTGTTGACTGGCAGAGACTCTTCTGGAGTCACTATATTCCTTGACACAAGCTAGAAGGTAGTTTTTTTTTTTTTTTTTAAAGATTTTATTTATTTATTTACTTGACAGAGAGAGAGAGAGAGACAGCCAACGAGAGAGGGAACACAGGCAGGGGGAGTGGGAGAGGAAGAAGCAGGCTCCTAGCAGAGGAGCCTGATGTGGGGCTCGATCCCAGGACTCTGGGATCACGCCCTGAGCCGAAGGCAGACGCTTAATGACTGAGCCACCCAGGCGCCCCTAGAAGGTAGTTTTTATTTGCCACATACAAGTTCTTTTTTCCCTCATGCATAAGTAATATATAAATATAGTCCGTTCTGAAATATGAAGGAAATAAAGTCATTATTAAAAAGTCACAATCCAGTAATCTCTGGTAACCATTGGTTTGTTTTCTATAATTAAGAGTCTGCTTCTTGGTTTCTCTCTCTCTCTCTTTTCCCTTTCCTTGTTTGTTTCTTAAATTCTATACATGAGTGAAATCATATGGTATTTGTCTTTCTCTGACAGATTTATTTTGCTTAACATCATACTGTCTCGCTCCATCCATGTCATTGCAAATGAAAGGATTTCATTCCTTTTTATGGCTGAATAATATTCATACATATATATATATATCTCACATCTTCTTTATCCATTCATCAATCGATGGACACTTAGGCTGCTTCCATATCTTGGCTATTGTAAATAATGCTGCAGTAAACATAGGGGTGCATGTATACCTTTGAACTGGTGTTTTTGCATTCTTTGGAAAAATACCCAGCAGTGTGATTTCTGGATCGTAGGGTAGTTCTATTTTTAACTTTTTGAGGAACCTCCATACTGTTTTCCAGAGTGGTTGCATCAGTTTGCGTTCCCACCAACAGCGCACAAGTGTTCCTTTTTCTCCGTATCTTTGCCAACATATGATAATGGGTGCAAAAATAGACACATAGATCAATAGAACAGAACAGAAAACCCAGAGATAAACCCACTGCTATATGGTCAGTTGATCTTCAACAAAGCAGGAGAGAATATCCAATGGGAAAAGGAAAGTCTCTTCAGCAAATGGTGTTGGTTGGGAAAACTGTACAGCAACATGCAAAAGAATGAAACTGGACCACCCACTTAATTATACCATACACAAAAATACATTTAAAATGGATTAAAGACCTAAATGTGAGACCTGATACCATAAAAATCCTAGAAGAGAACACAGGCAATAACCTCTTTGACATCGGTCATAGCAACTGCTTTCTAAAAAAAACCTTTTTTTTTTTTTTAAAGATTTTATTTATTTGACAGAAACACAGCGAGAGAGGGAACACAAGAAAGGAGAGTGGGAGAGGGAGAAGCAGGCTTCCTGCAGAGTAGGGAGCCTGATGTGGGGCTCGATGCCAGGACCCCAGGATCATGACTCGAGCCGAAGGCAGACGCTTAACTGCCTAAGCCACCCAGGCGCCCTGCAACTGCTTTCTAGATATGTCTCCCGAGGCAAGGGAAACAAAAGCAAAAATAAACTATTAGGACCACATCAAAATAAAAAGCCTCTGCACAGTGAAGGAAACAATAAAAAAACTAAAAGGCAACCTGCAGAATGGGAGAAGATATTTGCAAATGACATATCCAATAAAGGGTTAATATCCAAAGTACGTAAAGAACTTTAAAAAAAATCACCAGCTTTACTCTTGAAGCTACATTGGGCTCTAGGTCCATGTTTCTGATATGAGTGTCCTAATTTGGGGGCCAGATCTATGCCAACATAGGAAGTACTTCAGGATGAGCAAATGTCTTGAAAACCATTTTGCACAGGCACGAAGTGTCTTTTGACATTTTAATATTTTATTTGAGTTTGCCAACTGAATAATTTGGCTGAGCTATCCGAACAACCCTTGGGCTATCCTAGTCCTTCAAATCTTTTAAAGACATTTCCCCAGAGGGTTTCCCTCTCGTATTCAATAGGAAAGTGTGTGGTAGAAATGTGGGAAGCAATTGTTGGGGAAATATTGCCCTCGAAAACACAAAGATGGAGATGACAGTGGTTCCTAAACAAATATTTATGATGGTGTCATGGAATAATGGGAGTTTCTGTTTTTGAAATGACTGCAACATCAGAATGGGAGGATAGGCTGAGTAACTCAGTTGCTTTATAAATGAAAGGATCTTTATCCTCCTCCAAAAAACTTCCATAGTTTTTGGGACTCAGTGGCTAATTCTAAAGAGGATCCATTTCTGAAAATGTCCATTTAATGCCGCAGTTTGAGAAGTCACCAATGGGTACTAATGGATAAACTATCTCAGAAAAAGAAATTATTGTTAAAAAAAAGTTCTGTTTGTAGATTCTGCTTACCCATGGAATGAACTAATTTTTGCACTTCAGTACCAAGATTTGAAACTTCACATAGATGTATTTGAACATAAAATTTTAAAGCCATTGTTGCCCTGGCTACGTGTTACAGACACCCACCCCCCCACCCCCCCATCGACCACCTGGTTAGTTTTCTGAGAGTTTCTCCGGGAAAGGTTTACAATGGCTGGTTCCTGGTTTGATGTCATATCGATAAATTATGGTGCTTTAAACAGATGTGATCTCACAGCATGGAATCCTTCAGGGTAAAGCTCATGAAAAGGTTTCTTTCCCCTCTTGGTTTCATTGTAGTTTTGTTGTTTGGAGGTTTTATGTTGTTCATTTAGTTTCCTGGCTATTGGGGTTTTATAGTCGTATTTCCTTTGTTTAATATAATTTCCTTTTTTCTTTTAGCTATTTTTGTTAGGGTGCCCAGAGGCTTCCGTTATGAGTGGCTGTAAAGTAAAATATATTATGATTATTACAATGATAAAGTATAAGCTTTTAAGAGTCTGCTTATATTGACCCATATATTCTCTTTCTCCCTCTCTCCAACATGCACACAGAGGCACATTGGAAATGTGATAGAAAACGGCTGCCAATTCAAAAGCAGGAAAAGAGCAAACCCGCGTATACAAGAAGAGAGCTGTGAGCTGGACTGGCTCCTGGCAGAAGTGACACTGGGAATCGTGAACTCAGTTGCCTCTTCTCTCCTCTGTGACGTGGCAGAAGATGTCAGCCCCTAGGTTTGAACTTAGTCATTACTGCTTACTTCCCAACCTTTTCTGAGCTACCTGACTCCCTGGAGTATAAGTTTCCTCATCTATGAGTTGGGAGATGACGGATGAGTTCTTCATACTGAGGCTGTTGTGAGGGCTCAATGGGAACATCAAGCACGGATCCTGGGATACAGTAGGTGCTTCATAAATGTGAAATTCATACATATGAATTCCACTCCTGCTTGTCCCCTCATGGTGCCTGGTCTCTGGCGGCTGGTGTCTGGTACTCTGGGCTCACTGAGACCTGGCAGTCCACCCAGAGTGGCACTAAGTCCATGTCTGTCCTTGGTGTCCCAGTACTTACATGTCCTGTGCCGCGGGCTCCCTTCCAGCCATAGATTCCGGCTCACTCTGACACAACCTTGCTTCCGCTAGTTGCCATGCTTCAAAAGGGGCTGATGACCACTCAGGTGTGAGATGATGATTCATGAATGCCATCCCTCTAGACAGTGTTTGCAATATTACAGGTTTTGCTTTTATTTTATTTGGCACTAGAAAGGCATTGAGAATAAAGGGAAACTCTCTGTGATGGTGGAATATAGGCACTATAATTTTTTTTGTGGTGGGGAAGGAGGCTTTTAATCCTGAAACTTTTCATGTCATACCCCAATTTTAGCTGCTGAGTTTCTCTACTCATACTGATTTCTTCCCATGCTGGGTTGGATAGCGTCCCCCCACATTCTTGCAACCTGTGAATGTGACCTCATCTGGAAATAGTCATTGCAGATGTAGTCATGTTAAGATGAGCCCTAAATCCAACATGACTGGAGTCTTTACATGAAGGGGTAAATTTGGACATAGAGATCTAGACATACAGGGGATCGAGCTGTGTAAAGACAGAGACAGAGATTGGCATGAGGTGTCTATAAGTCAAGGAGCAAAAAGGATTGCTGACAACCGGCAGAAGACAGGGAAGGATTCTTCCTTAGAGCCTTCAGTAGGAACACGGGCCCACCGACACTTTGACTTCTAGCCTCCAGAACTTTGAGAGAATAAGCTTGTGTTAAGCTGCGCAGTCTGTGCTACTCTGTTACAGCAGCCCCAGGAAGCTAACACACTGACTAAGCAGGATGTTTGCTGAATGCTCAGGATTAGCCCAGTGCGCCCAGCAATAGGGAGGGGTTGTGGGGAGATTGGGGGGCAGGCAACTGACGTTGACTCAGCAGAGGGAAAGTGTAGAGCAGGAGGTGCCGGCTCTTCAGCTGGGGGGCAGGGCACATGCAAGCTGTGTGGAACGAAGGTACTGAGGTTGTTTCTGAGTGATGAACCGCCTGGGTGCAACGAGAGTATGCTTCCCTTTACAAAACGAATGCACTACCAAGATATTCCAGATAAGCTAAATTTTTCTCAAATTTCTCCAAGAGAAAGTTAAGTTTAAAGGGATCATCAACATTTCAAGAAACTATTAATCTTTTTACAAAGTGAAAAACCCATTTCCCCTTCCCAACCTGGGCACTTTTTATTTTGAAAGTTTCCATCCTTATACTTGAAAGCGAGGAACTTGCTGAAATGCAGGCAAGAGCCCAAGCAGGTTTGGGAGAGTGAAGGGAGGCTAGCTTTCTCTCCTTTTCTATAGGGAAAAGACATCATAGGCCTCTGCTAATTTAAGATTTTGAGAGTAATCTCTTTAGACACTTGATAATTTATTTCTGAATGGAATGGAATTTAGCAAGAAGAGGCTATTGTGTGTCAAAATAGAGGAGGCCCTTACTTGATCATTTGAAATAGCAGATAAAAATAAACCATCCATTCAACAAACATTTTTCGAGTGCTTGCTACATGATAGACACTCGATTGGGTACCTGGGGAGAAAGACCTCAATAATCTTGGTCCTTGTCATCGATGACACTGGGGCATACCAAGGCTTGTCAGTATGCGATAGCTAACATTTCTGAACACCTCCCAAAATACCAGGTCCCATATCAACTGCTCTACATGCTGGACAGCATCATTTATTCCCCCACAACCCTGATGAAGTAGGTTCTCTTACTGGTCCCATTTTGCAGATGAGGAAACTGAGGCATGGAGTGGGTCTGTAACTTGCCTATTGTTCAATTTCATAACTGGCGAAGCTGAGATTTCAACCCAGGTCTGGGGCCCTGAAAGCTCCACTCTTCATCACTGCAAGTGCTTGAGATATAACTGTTGCATGAGTTCAAGAATCGGACTCCCTGGGTTCGAATCTCACACCCACTGCTAATTATGTTGTTGAGCAAATGCCCTTAATTTCTGGTTCTTCAGAGGAGGAAATGGCAGTTTCCACTCCAGGCTTATATAGGCCTGTTGTAAGAATGAAAAGTCCTGATGCAGGCAAAGTGTTTAACACGGCACGGGCACAACAAGGGAAGTAATGAACTATCAGCTTTGGTCACTACACAAAAGTAGCTGGCGGGGGTTACTATAGGAGTATGGCCAGAGTGCTGTGAGCAACAGGAGCTTCCAGATTAGGCTCTGCCCCCTCTTGCATGGTGTGTTGGTCCTGGTCTAGGCACAGATCTTTTTTGAATTCAAAAGAGAGATGTGTGTGAGGGAGACTTTGGAACTGTGGCTAGTAAGAGGGGGAGGAATGAATGGCGGGGATTGACTTTCATGGAGTCCCATTTTAAATGTGATGGTGGTTTCAGTCTATTTAAATGTATTCCACCATAGTATTTGCTATGCAGGTCGAAATCTATGAGGTGGGAGTGGAGGTGTGCTAGAAATTTCCCTGAGCAAAATTACCTTCAGCCTGGGCAGGTTAGTGAATTAAGGGCTCTTAAAAAATATAAGTGCTGGGATGCCTGGGTGGCAGTCGGTTGGGCACCCGACTCTTGGTTTGGGCTCAGGTCATGATCTTGGGGTCATAAGATCGAGCCCCAGAGTTGGGCTCTGCACCAAGTTTGCTTGAGTTTCTCTCTCCCTCTTCCTCTGCTCCTCCCCCACCCCCACACTCTGTGCGTGCTCTCTCTCTCTCAAATAAAGTAAATCTTTAAAAATATGTATAAGTACTATTTGGGAATGATAGAACAGTAGTGTCCAGTAGTTGAGAACATTTTACCTGAAATCATTTGAACACATGGGTACTGACAGAAAGCTAGGCTCTGAGAAAATGGCGCTAAATTTACAGGACAAGTAAATTGTTGGGGACTGGGAACAGTCTAAAGCTACCCGCTACTGGTGGCGTTTGGAAGTTCAGAGGCTTGAAATTGAATCTAGTGCTTATCTCACTCCTATGGAACCTTCAAACTTCGACTCAAGTGTCACCTCCTCTAGGAAGCCTTTTCTGATCTCCCAGAGTCCCTCCTCTGGGCTCCTGTTGTACATTCTAGGCACCTCTAGTGCAGTATTCACTGTACTTTGTTGGAGTAATCGCTTGAGGAGTTTGCTCTCTTACTCCAGCCCCCATCATATTTCTAAGACCATGGAAGTGGCCCATGATAGGTATCCAAGTTGGAACTGAACTAAGTAGGTTTATTAGGTTAATGGAAACAATGGGGAATAAGTCCAGAAAGGGGAGACTCAAGGAATGCTGACAACAATAGTGTTTTGTTTCATAATCTTGTATCAAACAGACCTTGATTCTACATATTTAAATTTAAAGTCCAATATATTATCAATCTGGGCCCCTTTTATAATATTATTTCTACCTAGAATAATTCTTTTTCTCTATCTGGGGCTGGAAAACCCACAAACCCCAGGTTTTACTCTTTTGGGAGCAAAGCAAACATGGCTAGCCTGGGTTGACAAGAGAGAAAGGACATTGATCCATCTTCCTACCCTCCAAGTAAAGAAAAGGGAGACTAGTTAAGTAACTGGTTAGGCAAGATCAACTATAAGCCAGAGAGCAATACCTTAGGATGAAGAGAGTCTAGTCTGTCAAGGCCAACAGTACTACCCATTATCTCCTTCACATGGTCCTTCACATGGCAGGCAATGAGGGAGTTTTGCACACTTTCAGATCAGCTATATCTTCTGGGGATAGCTCTACCATCTGTACTTTGGATGTTGAAAATGATTCTTCTGAATACTTTCTCAGGAAGATTTGGATGATTTCAAACTTGAGAAAAGAAGTGGAGGGCATAAAATGACTTCGAAATCCCTTCCTTCCTTCCTTGACATATCATTCCACATTAATGGAGACAGGCTGTAAAGTTCTAGATTTTGTTTGAAATTTCTATTCATTGTAGAACAGCATGCTTGCTCTGTATTGGCAGAAGCAGCCCTTTCCTTAATATAAGCCAAGGCATGGTCATAAACCAGGCGGACAGGTACAATGAGTTTGGAATGTATTGTTATTTGTTACTAGGAGGGCTTATAGCACGCAACTCACCTTAAACAAATGAACTCTAAATACTTGGATTATAAAGGGCTATAAATTTAAACTTAATTTATCTTAATTAGGGTTTACCTTTCTTTGCAGATGGCTTCCCACTCTGACTTGTTGCCTCCACCCAATTCTTTGATGGAAATTAAAAAAACCCTGAATGAATTGATGTTTTGGAACCTCCAGATGCAGACCCAAGAGTGGGAGCAGGGCCCTGTGCATCCAGGTCAGTCCTGCGGACCAGCTAACAGCAGGTGAGTTGCTTGAATTTGGGGAAGGCAGAGCACTATGGTGTCAAGAATAAGGATTTGGGGACATACAGACGTGGTAACAAATTCCAGCTCTACCACTTACTAGCGGAGGAACTTCAGCCCTTGTACAGTTCTCTTTTTCATTATTTTCTCTTCTACTTTTACAAATTTGACAAAATTTTAATGTAAAAATATGTGGGCTTAGAATCTTACTCTCTCCTTTCTGCCTATCCATTTGCTTGCTCCTTCCCTGATTCCTGTAGGCAACCATTGTTTTTAGATTCTTATTGTTTTTTGTAGTGGTTTTTAGTGGAAATATAAGTAAATATGAATATATGTTATTGATTTTCTTCCTTTCTTACCCAAAAGACATCGTATTACAGTTGACCCTTGAATGATGTGGGGGGTTGGGGTGCTGACCCCCTGTGCAGTCGAAAATCTGCATATAAGTTTTGGTTCCTCAAAACCTTAACTAGTAATAGACTACTGTTGACTAGAAACCAATAAAATAAACAGTTGATTAACACATATTTTGTATTTTCTGTGTATTATCTACTGTATTCTTCCAATAAAGTAAGCTAAAGAAGAGAAAATGTTATTAAGAAAACACAAGGGAGAGAAAATACATTTAAGTGTGTATTTTAAGATAGAGTCCTATGAAAGTTATTATTGTGTTTGCTCCCAGCTGGCGGTTGAGAGTATGGAATCTGGAGTAAGACAGTCCTGTGTTGGAATCCTAGCTTTGCCACTTGCTGGACATGCCATATTAGGCCAGTCAGTTACTCTCCCTGAACTTCGGTTTCCACTGAGTATAAGATGCCCACCTCCTCAGGTGGTTGTGAGGATTAAATGAGGCAATGGATGTAAGTGCTTAGTGTAGAATAGCACTCAATAATAGTAGCTATTAATTGACATTAGACAGAAAGTACCAAGTCTGTCAATCTTTTGTCACTTAGTAGGTGCTCAGTAAATATTGATTGAACACTGTAGGGACACCATTGATATTATCACTTGATTCATTCCATGTCTGCT
This sequence comes from Ursus americanus, assembly GCF_024610735.1. NCBI lineage: Eukaryota > Metazoa > Chordata > Mammalia > Carnivora > Ursidae > Ursus > Ursus americanus. The sequence goes on from NC_142133.1 coordinate 32,001,497, forward strand.
TCATGAAGACAAATCTCTGGCCTGTCTCAAGATTAAATGTATTTTTACATAAGTAAGTTGATTTTCTTTTAGACACTGTATTGTGTAATGGATTGTATTCCCTCTTTCACCTTGGCTGCTAGGAGGCTCAGAGTCAAGTTTGCTGTTCTATAGCTACAATCCAGACCATTGGGCAGTTGTATTGTAAACCAGTGTTTCTTAAACTTGGCTGAACAGTAGAATTACCTGGGGCACTTAAAAAAGTCCCCTTAGGTCACACCCTATACTAATTAAGTCAGGATCTCTGGGAATGAGCCTCAGGTATCAGTGCTTTTTTAAAGCTCCTCAGGGGATTCTAACACACACAAAAAGGTTGAGAATGGGTATTATAAACTAACCTAATGGCTAGCTTTATCTCATTTTCTCTATCTTGATTTTTCTTTCATGGTAATATTATTTATCTTATGCTTTCCATTTATCCCTTCATCTTCCACATGGAAAGTAATACATGACATTTTATGAGTCATCAGCAACATGGTGGCTGACAATAAGGAGGTAGAAGGAATGGAGAAGGAAATCAGGTCTCTCTCTGGAGAAAAATTCATTTATTCATTTATGCACACATCATTTATCTATATTCAGCAAATATTTATGAAGTGCTTTGGGCTCAGCTCCATGTTCAGGGGATGGGAATTGCTCTATGTTTGGTGAACTTAATGTCTAAGAGAGATTCTTCCTAGTGAATATGTTTTTTTAGGCCTATGATAATTTCACGTTCTCTAATAGGAACAGTGCTTCTGACTTTTCTTTTGCCCTCCAGGGAGGATGTTAGCATTTACTCGGAGAAACATCCTAGCGTCCGAAGCATGGTGTGGTAAAGAACCTAGAAATGTGTCAGTCACTAGAAGGTGTCTTGGCCCCAGGAAAGCCAAGTATTTGTATGATGAGGCATAGAGTGGATTTTGGCTTATGTCTTTCATCGCTTGGCCAAGTCCTTTGTCAGATGAAAAGGTAGCAGCTGAGAGCATTAGCAGAAACAATCACAGGCCTAAGCTCCCTGTAAGAGCAGCAGGCTCAGTTGAGGAGGGTGGCAGTCTGGGTGTGGGCTGATGACAGCAGCAGCCATCCTCATCAACACAGACTCACCATGCCTGGGTGACGCCGGCCAAGATGTGCCCTGGCTGCGTGCAGACCCCAGAGAAGGATCGTCCCACCACGGCAGTACCTGCTCGGTGGTTAGCAGAGGGGGGGCAAGCAAAGTGAAGAGGCGCCTGCAGGAGCCTGGTGACGGGGTTATCCGGAGGCTCACGAGCACATCCATAGCTCCGAAGAGCCCTTTAGAGAACAAAGACAAGTGAGGAGGAGGAAGCTGTGTCTGAAAGTATTCAAAGACTAAGTCTGGCTTCCTGGTATCACTTACGTCATCAGAAGCGTGCAGATCGCAGGCTGGAGGGCTGCATTTGTTCTACAGGCGGAAGCAAGGCTTCATGAAACATCTTGAAATTATTGCTGAATTCCGGGCTGAGGACAGTTTGGGTTTCTTCTCTAAAGGTGGAATCCTCTGCTGATTCTGCAGGCTTGGCTGCCCTGGCGCAGGCAGCGTGTGGTAGAAGCAAGCAGGCAGCAGCGGCCACACCTAAGCTGGGGCAGCCCTCGCAGCACGGGGCCCTGTCAAGGTGGGAAAATCTGAGCCGCTCCTGGCGGGTGCAAATATGTGGGAGAAAATTGAATAGAATTCCCCCTGGGTCCCTCCAGGAAGCATGCTTCCTCCCTCCCTCTCCATTTTGTTCTCATTTTCAGTTCTGTGTCCAGCTAAAGCCTTTATGTTGTTAAAAATGAAATTAGAACCGAAAGGGAAAGGGGGAGCCGTTGTAGCCAAAGATGACACTGAAAAAGGCAGCAGTCGGTGGCAGCATCAGATTTCCCTGACGGGAGTCAGAATCCTTCAAATAAATAAGCAGAAAGTCAATGACATCTCTGGTGCCTACAGGTCTGTTGGAGTAGAGCGGAACCATAGGGCCACTTAGTGTCCTTGAGTTTCTAGCACAGAGGTGCCACTCAGACCCCAGAGACATCCCAGTCTCCCTCCCTTGAACTCTTCTTCCCCTTCCTGCCCCTCACAAGGGGGAGGAGGCACCCACCCCTATAATGTGAACACCCTTACTCAATTCCAGAAGGATTCACGTCCTTTGGAGGAGCAGGTTTTAAAGCCAAAAGGATGTTCATGATGTGTGAAAGCACAAATAATGACACCAGAGCCTGGCTACTTGGTGGAGGCCAGTGTAGTTCAGATGTGTTGGCCAATGGGGCAGGCGCTCTCCCTGCGTCCAAAGAATGAGGAGGACCAGAGGGTATGCTCAGGTTTTCCTCACCAGAAGGCAAGCTCTGCAGGTCGAGGCCCCGGCTAAAACCTCTGAAAGTCATGGCGAGGCTTTGGATTGGGGCAGCTTTTTCTTTCAAGTTTGTCTGGCCCCATCGACCAGGCTCTGCCAAAAAGCCATCTGAGCGCTTACTTGAATGCTGATGTAAGGAAGTGATTACGACTGGAAACTTGAATTTGGAATGTGGTCTCTTCAGGCCCGGGGTACTTCTAGTGTGTCTTGCTGGGTAAAATGGGCTTTCCCAGCCACACGGGCGGCCTCATCACGGAGTGGGAAGAGCATGTCGCTGGGAGGTATGAGCTGTAGACCCAGCTCGGTCAGTCACCACTGCGCTCCTTGGGGCCACTCAGCATCCCAGGGGCTCCCACGAACGTCTCAGCCCGGCCACCTCAAGAAATTATATGTCATCAAGTGTGTTATTAATGTGGTGTCTTTTTTTTTTTTTTGTAGTTTATATAGACAGGAAGTGGAGTTGTGCTAAAAAGAAACTTGGCGAAGCCAAAACATACACACACACAAGACCCCTTGGCATCTCACAGTTGAGTTTCACTTGTCAGAAAGTGCTGCTAAAGGACAGCTTGATTCTTCTTTATGCGGCTTGTCTGCAAATGGCACTTGAACTAAAATATTCCCTTTCATCTTTGTGACAGAAATATGATTCAGTAATTCTTTGTGAAAATGTAGATGATACGCTGCCGTAGTTACAGTGAGTTAGGTTTAAGTGGCAAATGCCTACTGATAAAGACTTAATTAAAGACACAATAGCAGTGGGAGGTCATTATAGTAATTACAGTCCTGGCTTTATTGTTGGGGCCCAGTACGGAATTGTAGCAGCACATCATCACTACATAGTGTCTTGCTTTGATGAGGCAGTGATCCAATTCAGTGTACTTAGACTTTCATTTACCATGGGAGTGGTGCTTTTTGCAAATGCCCTGGTTCCACTTTATTTTAGTGTAGACTTTGTGCCTCATTTAAAATACGTGATAAAATAAATCGGTAATCTCATATGGGGGCGTTCTGTTTCATCTTTTTCTGGACACATATTAGACTGGCACCGGTGGTATGTGAAGGATTGAAGAGGTGCCCTGGAACTTCTTTGAGGCAGCACATCACTAAGCCTTATCTTGGGGAATTCTGAGACTTCAGAGAGAGAAGATGTGAGGCCTGTGAGGGGCAACTCAACGTGGTGCAGCGCGAAGGCCTGGACTGGCCTGATTTTGGGGTGGTTATGAGATGGGTAAAGCTGTTGTCTCCCATTTGTGAGTAAGGAAGCAGAGCTCGCAGCTCCCCCTGTGGCTCTCTGCCTCCACTTCTCTTCAGGATGCTATTACGTCACATTGAGGGCACTGCTCCAGGCCAGATCACAGGCAGAGTGCTTTTGTGCGTTTAAGGACAAACCTTTCACCAGACTTGCAGTAAGGGAGCAAGGTCTTGAACTGGATTTCTTGGAACATAGGTTAGAATGTTGGCATCAAAGGACAAGAGTAACCAGCAATTTGCCAGTGTGGTTAAGAATATCATCAGCATTATTTCTGAGTTACCTCAGATTGAATAACATAATTGGCAGGTTAAGCATGAAGGTCCATCAAAATGGCCATCTTCTCAGAAAGTGAAATGAGGGTTGCCAGTAGCTGGGAGGAGGGAGAAATGGGAATTATTGTTCAATGTATACAGAGTTTCCATTTCGGAAGATGAAAAAGTTCTGGGCAAGGGTAGTGGTGATGGTTGCACAACAATGTGAATGTACTTAATGCCACTGAACTATATAGTTTAAAATGGTAAGATGGTAAATGTTACGTTATGTGTATTTGAGCATGATTTTAGAAAATGCCAGTCTTCTGCCCATCAGAAATCTTTTTTTATTTTATTTTTTATTTTTTTAAAGATTTTATTTATTTAGCAGAGAGAGACAGCCAGCGAGAGAGGGAACACAAGCAGGGGGAGTGGGAGAGGAAGAAGCAGGCTCCCAGCAGAGAAGCCTGATGTGGGGCTCGATCCCAGAATGCCGGGATCACGCCCTGAGCCAAAGGCAGACGCTTAACAACTGTGCCACCCAGGCGCCCCTGCCCATCAGAAATCTTGAACAAGTAGGTAGGTTTGTAGATTATTAGGCATTCTGTTCACCAGTTCAAGTTGTAAAATCATACTCCATGAGTATGATATCCAGGAGATACACCTCAGAAGATCTTCCCCACCATCTTGTTGCTGATGCTGGGAATTGTCCCAGTAGCAATTAATTCCTTTGGGTTACTTCAAAAGGTATGGATACCTTTAAGATGAACAACAGTATGGCTAAGAACAGTCTCTTTTACCCTCTCATATGAGGCTTAGGCCATCAGGGCCTAGATGAAATTAAATCGGACCCCCAAATGCCCTCCTTAGGTCCTAGATATTGACACTTCTTTGGCTTCTTGTCTGGTTCCTGACTTTGGTTGTTGGCTAAAACCTTGACTGTTGGCTGTTCCATTTAGCTCTTCACCACTCCCAGTCTATTGGTTGGCGCTGTTTGGCTTTGCCTGATTGTCTCATCAGTTGCCTCATGGACCAAGTTTGATATGTGACTACGTCTTTTCTGGCATCTATCTCCAGCAAGTCCTAGGCTTGGGTTTTATCACATTTTACCAGTGTTCACGGTCTTGGTTTAAAAAGCCAATAATCCTTGGGGAGCCTGGGTGGCTCAGTGAGTTATGTTGGGCTCCCTGCTCAGTGGGGAGTCTGCTTCTCCCTCTCCCTCTGCCCCTCCCCCTCCTTGTGTGCGCTCTCTCAAAAATAAATAAATAAAATCTTTAAAAAAATGCCAATAATCCTCAAAGGAGTGGCCCCTGTACCTTGAACCCTGTAAGAGATTAAGTTCCAGAAGGGAAAATATTGGACCCTTTGGGGTAAGTGGGGGTAGCATGGTTGGTGGGGGAGAGAAATATTCAATAACTGAGGACATCAACACCCCACTCTCAGCAATTGATATAAGTAGTAGACAGAAGATAGATGGTTTGAGCAAACCATTAAACAATAGGATCTAATTGACATTTATCCTAACAATAGCAGAATATACATTCTTTTCAACCTCCCATTGAACACTCACAAAAAAAGACTATATCCTGGGTCATAAAACAAACCTTACTAAATTTAAAAGAATTGAAATTGTATAGAGTATGTTCTCAGATCACAATGGAATAAAACCAGAAACCAGTAAAAGAAAGATAACAGGAAAATCTCCAAACACTTGGAAATTAAACAATGTAGTCCTAAATAATCCATGAGTCAAAGAGGAAACCTCAAAGGGAATTTTTTAATTATTTATTTATTTATTTTTTAAGAATTCATTTATTTATTTGTCAGAGAGAGAGAGAGCACAGCAGGGGAGAGGGGAGAAGCAGACTCCCCGCTAAGCAAGGAGCCCGACATGGAACTTGATTCCAGGACTCTGGGATCATGACCTGAGCTGAAGGCAGATGCTTAACTGACTGAGCCACCCAGGTGTCTCTCAAAGGAAATTGTTTAAAATATTTATTTATTTATTTATTTGAGAGAGAGCAAGAGAATAAGAGATGGAGCTAGTGGGGGTGGGGGGAGGGGCAGAAGGAGAGGGAGAAAGAGAATCTCAAGCAGACTCCATGTTGAGCATGGAGCGTGGTGCAGGGCTCAATCTCATGACCCCAAGATCACACCAGCCAAAACCAAAAGTCGGATCCATAATGACTGTGCCACCCAGGCACCCCTCAACGGGAATTTTTAAAAGTATATGGAAGTGAAAAAAGAATGAAAACAATACATATCAATATTTGTGGGAGGCAATGCTGAGAGCGAAATTTATAACACTAAATGCTTACATTAGAAAAGAGGAAAGATCTCAAAACAATGATCAAAATTTCTATCTCAGGAAACTAGAAAAAGAAGAGCAAAACAAACTCAAATCAAAGAGAAGGAAAGAAATAGTAAAGAGCAGAGATCAATGAAATTAAAAACAGGAAAACAATAGAGAAAATTTGAGACTCTGCACTCCAGGAAACAAACTGAGGGTTTCAGAAGGAACGGGTCGGGGGAAAAGGTAGCTAGGTGATCGGTATAAAGGAGGGCATGTGTTGTGATAAGCACTGGGTGTTATACACAACTAATGAATCGTTGAACACTACATCAAAAACTAATGATGTACAATGTGTTGGCTAACTGAACATAATAAAAATAAATAAATAAATAAATAAATAAATAAATAAATAAATAAATAAATAAGACAGAAAAAACCCTCAAAAGTTATTCAGAAGAAATCAATGAAATTGGTAACTCTTTAGCAAAGTTGACAAAGATAAAAAAGAAAAAATGCACAAATCACCAATATCAGGAATGAAACAGGGATATCAGAACAGATCCTGTAGCTATTAAAAGGATAAAGAAGAATATTACAAACAACTTCATGCTCAGAAATTGCAGACTTAGAAGAAATGGACCAATTCCTCAAAAACCAGAAGCTGCCAAAACTTAGCCAAGAGTAAATGGCTAAACTAAATGGTCTTATAACTATTTAAAAATTGAGTTTGTAATTAAATAGCTACCTGAACATAAATCTGCAGGCTGAGATGGTTTTATTGGGAGAATTTTATCAAACATTCAAAGAAGAATTAACACTTACATAATATCTTACAGAAAACATAAAAGGAGGGAATAATTTCAACTTATGTTATAAGGTGAGTGTTACCCCGGTTCTAAAACCAGGCAAAGACAGCACGCACACACAAAAAGCTACAGAACAGTATCTTCATGAAATTATATGCAAAAATCTTCAACAAAATTTTAGCAAATCAAATCCAACATGATATAAAAAGAATAATAGACCGGAGCAAGTGGTATTTATTCCAGATATGCAAGGCTGATTGAATATTTGAAAATGAATCAATGTAATCCACCAGTCCAACATCATATGATAATATGAATTGAGGCAGAAGAAACATTTGACAAAATTTAATACCCACTTATGATAAAAACTTTCAGTAAATCAGGGTCAGTCATGAACTTTCTCAAACTATTAAAAAAACTATAGCTAACATCATTCTTTTTTTTTAAATTTTTTTTAAAGATTTTATTTATTTATTCGACAGAGATAGAGACAGCCAGAGAGAGAGGGAACACAAGCAGGGGGAGTGGGAGAGGAAGAAGCAGGCTCATAGCGGAGGAGCCTGATATGGGGCTCGATCCCATAATGCTGGGATCACGCCCTGAGCCGAAGGCAGACGCTTAACCGCTGTGCCACCCAGGCACCCCTGCTCTCACTACTTTTATTCATTATAGTACTGGGAGTTCTGGCCAGGGTGATAAAGCAAGAAGAAGAAATAAAAAAGATGCAGACTGGAAAAGGAGAGATGAAACTTTTTATTTGCAGGCAACAAGATTGTCTACACAGAAAATCTAAAAGAACCTACGAGAAAGCCTTCTAGAACTAAGCAATCTCAATAAAGTTGAAGGATACAAAATCAATACACAAAAATCAACTGCATTTTTTTATACTGACAATGAACCAAAATAAAAATATAATACTATTTACAATTGTTGCAAAAAAGAAGTACTTATGTATAAATTTAACAAAATGGCAGAATCTGTATGATGAAAATTAAAATATGCTGATGAAAGAAAGAAGCTCTAAATATTTGCAGAGACATAATGTAGATTGGAGGATTCAACACAATAAAGATGTCATTTCTCTCTAAATTGATCTATTGGCTTAATGTAATTCCTACCAAAATCTCAGCAGTTTTTTTATAGACAGAGAAAAGCTTGTGCTAAAATTCATAGGGAAAGGGAAAAGCTCTATAATAGGCAGAACAAATTTGAAAAAGAAGAATAAAGAGGAGAAATTATTCTTTCTGATGTTAAGGCTCCTTATACAGCCACAATAATCAGGACAGTATGGTATTTGTAGAGGTACAGACACACAAATCAACAGAATGGAATAGAGAATGCAGAAATAAATCCACAAAAATATGCTCAATTAATTATTGACAAAGGAGCCAAAGCATTTCAGTGGAGGAGGGATAGCCTTTTCAATAAATGGTGCTGGGGCAATTGGGTAGGTAAAACACCGGCCATTGACCTAAATCTCACACCTTATACATTAATCAACTCAAAATGGATCATGGACTTAAATGTGAAACATGAAACTATAAAACTTCTAGAAAAAAAGGAGGAAGTCTCTTGATCTTGAACTAAGCAAAGGGCTCCTAGATTTGGTATCATCAAAGCAAAATCCATAAAAGGGAAAATTGGGCCTTATCAAAATTAAAAATTTTTCTTTGTGAAGCACTCTGTTAAGAGGGGTGAAAAAGACAAATCAGGAGAGACTCTGGACTCTGGGAAACAATCTGAGGGTTACAGAAGGGAGGGAGGTGAGGGGATGGGGTAACCAGGGGATGGGTATTAAGGTAGGCATGTGTTGTGATGAGCACTGGTGTTATACACAACTAATGAATCGTTGAACACTGCATCAAAAACTAATGATGTACTATATGTTGACTAACTGAACATAACATAATAACAAAAAAAGAAAAAGACAAATTACGGAAAATTACGGAGTGGGAGAAAACTGTTGTAAGTCACATATCTGAACATATAAAGTACTCTCAAAACTCAGTATTAAAAAAAAACCCAAACAATCCAGTTAGTAAATGGGAAAATGACATGAACAGACATTTCTGAAGAGAATATACAGATGACAAGCACATGAAAATGTGTTCAAGTTCAACATCATTAGGCATTAGAGAGGCAAATTAAAACCATGAGATACCACTACATACCTTTCAAAATGGCTAAAATAAAAAATAGTGATAACACCAAATGCTGGCAAGATAAACTGGACCACTCACACATTGTTGGTGGTAATGTAAGATATACAACCACTCTAGAAAATAGTTTCATAGTTTCTTAAGAAACTGGACATGCAGGGGTGCTGGATGGCTCAGTTGGTTAAGCATCCAATTCTTGATTTAGGCTCAGGTCATGATCTCAGGGTTGTGAGATTGAGCCCTGCATCAAGCTCAGCACTGGGCATGGAGCCAGCTTAAGATTCTCTCTCTGCTCCTCTCTCTGCCCATCCCCCTTTCCTCTCTAAAAAACAAAAACAAAAAACGCCCCCAACCCCCCCCTAAACATGCAATTACCATGCCACCTACTAATTGTGCTCTTGGGCTTTTTCCCCAGAGAAATGAAAACTATGTTCACTCAGACACTTGTGAAGGAATGTTCATAGTGGCTTTATTAATAGCCTCAAACTGGAAACTCCACAAATGCCTTTTAGTGGGTGAATGGTTAAGCACACTGTGGTATATCCATACCATGGAATACTACTCAGTGATAAAAAGGAATGAGGTATTGAGACGCACACAACTTGGATGAACCTAAAGGAAATTATGCTGAGTACAAAAAAAAAAAAAGCCAATTCCAAAGAACACATATTACATGATTCAGTTATAGACCATATGTGAAATAACAGTCACAGGAATTGAATGGTTGCCAGGGGTGAGGGATGTCCAGGTAGAGGGAAGAAGGGGATGAATGTTGCTGTAAAAGGTAGCACAAGGGAGTCTTGTGGTGATGGACTGGTCCTGGCTCTTGATCGTGATGGCAGTTACATGAAGCTGGGCATGTAATAAAATTGTATAGGGCAGTACACTCATGTACGCACACGCACACACACACACACACACAAATGTATAACTGGTGAAATCTGAATAAGCGCTATGGTTTGTATCATGTCAGTTTCCCGGTTTTGATATTGCACTGTAGTGCGGTAGTCATGTAAGGTGCTAACGTATGGGAAGCGTGGGTGAAGGGTGCACACGACTTGATTGTATATTTCTTTGTGATTTCCTGTGAGTCTATAGTTATCCCAAAATAAAAAGTAAAAAAAAAAAAAATTCCAATAATCTTCAAAGGGATGACTTCTAAGGCCCAGATGGGAAAGAATAGATTCTTGGGTGAGGGACAGAGCTGTGATGGTAGGTGGGGGAGAGAATACCGAAAAGGGTGAAGGGGAACAAAAAGATTTCCAAAGAAAAATTACAATATTTCTCATTTATTTCTGGGGCCAGGACCTGCCAGGACATCATATTGAAATAGTTTCTGAGTTGGGGGGCGCCTGGGTGGCACAGTCATTTGAGAGTCCAACTCTTGATTTCAGCTCAGGTTGTGATCTCAGGGTGGTGAGATCAAGCCCTGTGTCCAGGATTAAGACTGCTTAAGACTTAGAATCTCTCTCCCTCTCCCTCTGTCCCTCCCTTTAAAATAAATAAATAAATCCCTTTTTTTTTTTTTTAAAGAGTTTCTGAGTTGGGGTTGTGGAACAGAGCTTTGAAAAATGTGAGACACATTTTTAAATTTTATTTATCTAAAAAATTATTTTTGAACAACAGAAAATACAGAAAAGTAAAAAGAAGAAAACTGAAGTCTATTCATATTCTCAGTATCTAGAATTATCCATTGTCAACAATTGGCCTATTTGTTTCCAGTCTTCTTTTTTTTCCTTTTCATTTTAAAGAAAAATCACCCTATTGATTTCCATGAAATTATATTTTTGGGGAGAAGGAAGGAGATGTGCAGGAGAGATGGGAGGAAAGGAAGCAAAAACAAAAGCCAAGATCCCTATTCTTTTTTTTTTTTTTTTTTTTTTGCTTATTTTCTTTGATTCCTTCTTTTCTGCCTGAGAAAGTAGGCTGACTTACTTGAGCTCTCAAAGAGCTCTTTAACTGCACTTATTCAGGGGGCTCTTTTGTGGCACCATAACAATCTGGTTTACTGTAAGGAGCAGATGCACATGGCACAAAACTCAGGCAATAACTGAGTTTGGAAGCTGAATAAAAGCAGATAATTTTGAGTGCATATAGTATGTAGAAGTGGTTAACCACTGGAGAGTGTGGAAATTGTTCATTATAAGCATAGGCTGGGAGGTTAATTTGCTTTTTTCTTACTGGTTATTCAGATAGCTTCCACTCTGGTAATTTACTTTTTGATTCTAATAAAGTGCATTTAGAAATCTCAAACCTTACTGGATATCTGAACTGTTAGTATCTGAAAATACAGGAGAAAATATATGTTCTTTGTGTGACATACATCCCACCTGCAGCAGGGACCCCTGTCTGCTTGGGGCAAAAGATTTGAGAGCAGAAGTTTGATCTCCTCAACCTTTTCATTTCGGCTTTATTGGAAATCGACTTGTTATCTGTGATTAGGATATCAAATAGTTATCTTGGAAGAAATGATGGAATTCTGGAAAATAAAATGTTCCTGAGGAAGGATAGGTGCTGAAGGGGAGGTGGATAGGGGGATGGGGTAACTGGGTGATGAGCGTTAAAGAGGGCATGTGATGTGATGAGCACTGGGTGTTATATGCAACTGATAAATTATTGAATGCTACATATGAAACTAATGATGTACTATACGTTGGCTAATTGAATTTAAATTAAAACAGACAAGGGGGAAAAAAGGAAGGATAGGGAGAACTGTGGATATACAGGGAATTTGAAAGGCCAAGACCGCAGGATTGCAAATGGGAGCTTGACCTGCAGGGTCATATAGAGGCATACAAGTGCATTGCAAATGGGCCTCCTGGCGGAGTGAGTACAAAATGTGGAACGTTTAAGACTGAGAAAAAGGGTCTGAACACAGAGGACACTGGTGCATTTTTTGGGAACAGTTTTACTGAGGTAAGATTCACATACCATATGATTCACCCATTTACAGTGTACAATCCACTTTATTTACAGGGTGGTGCAACCATGATCACAGTCAATTTTAGAACATTTTTACTACCCCAAAAAGAACCTCCATACTTTACCCCCAGCTCCCCAGATCTAGGAAAACACTAATCAACTTTTTGTGTCCCTATAGATTTGCCTTTTCTGAACATTTCATATAAACATTTCGTATAATATTTGCTCTTTTGTCATGGGCTTGTTTTATTTAGCATAATGTTTTTAAGATTCATCCATCTTGTAGCATGTATAAGTACTTCTTTCCTTTTTATATTCCATTTGATATTCCACTGTATGGGTATACTATATTGTGTTTATTCATTCATTAATTGATGGACGTTTGGGTTGTTTCCACCTTTGGGCTATTATGAATAATAATGCTGTAAACATTCGTGTACAAGTTTTTGTGTGGACATATATTTTCATCTCTCTTGGGAAGAAGCTAGGATAGAATTGCTGGGTCATATGGCCACAATATGCTTAACTGACAGGCTGTTTTAGAAAGTGTACCATTTTGTATTCCCTCCAGCAGTGTACGAGGGTTCTGAATTTTCCACATCCTTGCCAATACTTGTTATTGTTCGTATTTTTTATTATAACCATCTTCGTAGGTGTGAAGTGGTATCTCATTGTGATATTGATTTTCATTTTCTCAGACATTAGTGATGTTGAGCATCTTTTCATGTGCTTATTGGCCATTTGCATAGCTTCTTTGGCAATATGTCAATTCAGATCCTTTGTCAATTTTTAAATTGGGTTATTTGTCTTTTTGTTATTGAGTTGTAAAAGTTCTTTATATATCCTAGATTTAATCCTGTATCAGACATATGATTTGCCAGTATTTTCTCTCATTCTGTGAATTGTCTTTTCATTTTCTTGATAGTGTCCTTTGATGCACAAAGCTTTCAATTTTTATGAGGTCCAATTTATCTTTTTTTCTTTTGTTGCTCATGCATTTGATGTCACATCTAAGAAGCCATTGGCAAATCTGAGGTTATGAAGATTTACCCCTCTTTTCTTCTAAGACTTTTATAGCTTTAGTACTTACATTTTGGTCTTTGATTCATTTAGAGTCAATTTTTGACATGATGTGAGAGAAGGGTCCAACTTCATTCTTTTGCGTGTGGCTATCTAGTTGTACCAGGGCCATTTGTTGATCTCTGGTGGATTTTTTTTTTTTAAAGATTTTATTTATTTATGTGACAGAGAGACAGCCAGTGAGAGAGGGAACACAGCAAGGGGAGTGGGAGAGGAAGAAGCAGGCTCCCAGCGGAGGAGCCCGATGTGGGACTCGATCCCGGAACGCCGGGATCACGCCCTGAGCCGAAGGCAGACGCTTAACGACTGCGCTACCCAGGCGCCCCAATCTCTGGTGGATTTTTAACAAATGTACCTCCCACATTTCAATCCATGCTTTAGACACCTTGATGACTGAGTCCATCCATTTTTTAGAGAGGCAGAACTGCTTGTGGAACAAATGTGCCCTGTCTGCATAGGGAATCTTCTAACCTATATAGAATTTCAGGTGAGGCAAGACTACAGTGGCAGCCACTGAGGTGACTTGAAGTCTGGCTGAGGATCAAAAGATCCAGGTCAGCTCCCTAGAATGCTCCTGCTCTGGTGAGGAAATGCCACCTGTATACTTGGTCTAGCCTGTGACCTCGAGGCCTTGCCTGGGGCCTCAGCTCCAGGCTTCCTCAATGCAGCTACTTCAGACCTGTTTGAGCCTATTGGGTGTCTGTAGGGGAGGGTATACATTTTAGAACTAGCAGTTCTCTTTGAGACAGACACTTGCTTTTCTCTCAGATTTACATGTTTCTTACACTTGCTATTTTCTTTAATGATATCTTAGCCTCTTCTTACCAGATAAGGAGCTAATGTTTTAGTATAAGAGACCAAATGGGGAATTTGGGGAGCTAATAACGGCAGGAAGAGCTGATGGAAAGAGTATTGAGGCTGGGTCCTCATCCTGCCACTACCTTTACTTGGCAATATGACTTGGACCAGATAAAAATGATAGTAACTATATTAGTATTCTAGGGCTACCATAACAGAATACCACAGACTGGAGGGCTTCAACAACAGAAATGTATTTCCTCACAGTTCTGCACTCCGGAGGTCCACGATCGAGGTGCCAGCAGTGTTGTTACTTTTGAGGCCTCTGTCCTGAGCTTGCAGATGGCCACCTTGTTCCTGTGTCCTCACATGGTCATTTATTTATGTGCACACATCCCTGGTATTCTCCCCTCTTCTGATAAGGACACCAATCATATTGGATGAGGGTCCACCCATATGACCTCATTTAACTTAAAAACATGTTTGTAGTGTTTTGTTTTCTAAGCATTGTGATGTGAACAATGAACTGAGTATACTATTTTTATTAAAGATTTGTTTGAATTTTAAAATAATCTACAAAAGCAGAGAGAATAGAAAAAACCCACTCCCATGTATCTATCACCTTGTCTCAAAAAGTATCAGCTCATAAACAATCTGATTCTCATGGAATTAATCTGCAGCAGATTCCAGAGACCATGTAATTTTATCTCTGGTATTTTAAAAGATATTTTCCCAGTTTTATTGAGATATAATTGACATATAACATATATAAGTTTAAAGTGTACAGTATGATGATTGGTATGTGTATATATTGTGAAAAGATTACCACAATAAAGTTGATGAACACCTCCACCTCCTTACATAATTCCCCTTAGTGTGTGTTTGCTGTTAACTTTTAAGGCCTATTAGTACTCTTAACAATTTTCAAGTATATAATACAATATTAGTAATTATAGTCAAGATGCTGTACCTAGGATCCCAGAACTTATTTATCTTATAGGAGGGAGTTTGTACCTTTGACCAGCATCTCCTTATTCCCTCCCCTTACCCCACCCCAGTCCCTGGCAACCACCATTCTACTCTATTTCTTCGAGTTTGGCTTTTTTAGAGTTTACACATGAATGAGAACATCAGTATTTGTCTTTTCCTATCTAACTTATTTCACTTAGTATAATGCCTTCAGGGTCCATCCATGTTGCCACCAAAAGGCAGGGTTTCCTTCTTTTTTTATGGCTGGATAATATTCCACTGTATATAATACCACATTTTCCTTATCCATTCATCTATTGATGGACACTTAGGTTCCATGTCTTGGCTATTATGAATAATGGTACAATAAACATGAGAGTGCAGATATCTGTTCAAGGTAATTTTCCTTCAGGCATATACCTAGGAGAGGGATCACTGTATCATATGGTAGCTCTGTTTTTAATTTTTTGAGGAACCTCCATACTGTTATTCTCCTCTAATATTAATTACCTATTCAACGGCTCTGTTTCCAAATACAGTCACATTGGAGGTTAGGGCTTCAATATGAAAATTTCGGGGGGGACACAATTCAGTTCATAACAGTGGTGATGATGATGATAAGGACGATGATCTACAAGTCAACATTTATTATGTCGTCACATATCCCAGACACTATTATAATTGTTATCTATGGATTATCTCATTTAATTTTCACAACAACCCGATGAAACAGGTACTATTATTATTATAATCTCCTTTTGTAGAGGCACAAAAACTGCCCAAAGAAACACACCCACTTAGTTATAGGGTTAGGATTTTGACTGTAAAGTCCAAGCTCTTATCTTCTAAATTATTCTGTCTTTAGACATCTGGAGGACGCATGTTATCCATGCATACAATGGATTAGTATTGCTTAGGATCTCTTTTAGTCCTGATAGTCAAGGTTTTATTTGACTACGCTTTACTATTTATTGAATAAACTACTTCTAAAGAAGGCCCAGTGTTAAGTGCTTTGGAAGATGATGACATGCAGCTGGTTTTACTCTAAAATTTCATCCCTGTGCCATTCCCTGGGCTCTTACATTACGGCTTATGGTCAAATCTCTTGTTTGGATCCTTGTCTGCTTTTGGATGGTTATGGCATACCCTCTTGCCTGAGTTTTCTTTGGGTTCCTTGACTTATCACACAGAACAGTTCCTCATGGATTTGAGTTCTCCTTTGTTTCTCAGAACAGGGGATCTACCTTTGAATCCAAGTCCCTGCTCCCAGTAACTATGTCTGTTGCCACCTGTCTGCCTGTACCTCTACCATTCACCTCCCATAGGCCTCAGAGGCCCCCCTTCTTCTCAGTTGGGGTGCTAGTTGCCAACCTGCTTTGCTCCAGGAAGCCTGTGCCATGCCTGGCCCCCAGTTCGCCTGACTTAGCCCATCCTGGGAGCTGCATGGCATATAAGAGATGAGGAAGATGGGGGCCAAATACTTGGCTTTAAACCCACAATACCCTGGGTCATTAAAATTATGGCATTACATTTTTAACTTTCAGCTTGTTGCAAGATTACATTTCAGGAGGTGTCCCAGTTGCCTGCTAGTTACTGCTTTTACGTCTTGGGATTTCTAGCAGCCTTCTAGCACATGCTGGCGTTTCAGATTCACTCGGTGCAATTAAAGAAATTGCATGACTGCTAGTTTCTCCTCTTTTTCCCCCCCTCAGATAAATTGTAGAATTCAACTTGATTAAAACATTTATTGAGATTTAATAGATTCTAGTAATGCTTGTGTGTGTGTGTGTGTGTGTATGTGTGTGTGTGCACTCATTATCTGTTTCTTCTATGTGTGCCAAGAATGGCCATGTGCATAGAGAATTGTTCATGGAACTTGCTTTATTCTGCAATTTACCAGCAATGTCAAATTAAGGGGTTTAATGGATTCCTACACAGAAATTCCTAGTGTGGTTGTATTAGCAGCAAGTTTCATTAAAAAGGGCTATTTTTCTCTACTGGGATTTTAGTAAAGAGACAATGTTTATTTTTTCAGTGGAAAATTGATTGTAACTAAGAGGATACTTGGCTTGAAAGTGGGGAATTATCATATCATATGATTAAATGAAAGCTTACCTTGTTATAAGGTAACTAGACATATCCCAGTAGAATTGAGACAATGTTTGATTAAGCCAGATTTTCCTACTTTATATTCAAAGAACAAATTAAAGAATAATTGAGATCCTTTTCAGATCTTTTATAAGCTGCATATATAAAGCCTCAGCTCCAGGTGGCAAAGCAATTAGCTGATGAATAAAATCAACCCCACTGTCATTCGTCAGATGTTTAAATTCTATAAACCAGATAAATTAATGTGTTCCTTAAGCCAAATAAACGGTCATGCTCTCCATGTTACCACTCAATTCCCTGGGGGAAAGGTTGGACGCATGTTCATAGAATGGCTAGGATCTGCTTAATCAAAAAGGTTGAAATTAAGTTGCCCATTTGATTTTCTGAAATAAATGTCCATCTGGCACAAAACCTATTTTCTAAGCAAAGTTGTTAGACATGATGGTTTGGCTTGTTTAGTAAACTAAGGATAGGCTGGACCCAGTGTTGCACTCTTTGGCTGAGTGGTTAAAGATCTGTTTCTCTGTACTTAGCATTGAAATTATTTATAAGCAATTGAAAGTGCTCTGGTTTCATTTCTTCTTTGCTCCCAAGTATTAATGCAGAAAATTAGAACCTCTGTTGCCTTTGTGCTTCCTGATTTATTTCTCGGAGCTGAATTTCCTGAATAAGTAGAACTTATTGCCATTGAATGATACATGGTGGGTTTTTCTGACATTAACATCTAGATAAGGTAGACCTAAGGCCCAGAGGGAATTATTTTAGTAGCTGGTAACTAACTTTGCTTGGCCATTTTCTTTATAAGGATTACTTTCAGGCCCTGCTCACTGAAGTTTTACTCTTTGCCACCTTGTTTGTTTTGCGTGATGTCAGTACCTTGATCATTGTGGATGCTACTCAAAGTGTGGTCCTCTGGCTAGTGGTATCAGAGTCACCTGGGAGCTTGCTGGAAATGCAGCCTTTCAAGTCCTCCCAACCTATTGAATTTTCAGGTTCGTGAGATATTAAAGTTTGAGAAGCACTGGGTTAGAGGATATCATCTCTTCAAATATGGCCAGGGTTGGAGTTACGAAGTGAAAGCATGTAGCCAATGAGAATATCTACTTGGTCGATTTTCTTTTTTCTTCTTCTTTTTTTTAATTTTTTTTTTATTATGTTATGTTAGTCACCACACAGTACATCCCTGGTTTCTGATGTAAAGTTTGATGATTCATTAGTTGTGTATAACACCCAGTGCACCATGCAATACGTGCCCTCCTTACTACCCATCACCAGCCTATCCCATTCCCCCATCCCCCTCCCCTCTGAAGCCCTCAGTTTGTTTCTCAGAGTCCATAGTCTCTCATGCTTCATTCCCCCTTCTGATTACTCCCCCTTTCTTTATCCCTTTCTTCCCCTACCGATCTTCCTAGTTCTTATGTTCCATAGATGAGAGAAATCATATGATAATTGTCTTTCTCTGCTTGACTTATTTCACTTAGCATTATCTCCTCCAGTGCCGTCCATGTTGCAGCAAATGTTGAGAAATCGTTTTTTCTGATAGCTGAGTAATATTCCATTGTACATATGGACCACTTCTTAATCCAGTTATCTGTTGAAGGGCATCTCGGTTCCTTCCACGATTTAGCTATTGTGGACAATGCTGCTATGAACATTGGGGTGCATATGGCCCTTCTCTTCACTACGTCTGTATCTTTGGGGGTAAATACCCAGTAGTGCAATGGCTGGGTCATAGGGTAGCTCAATTTTTAACTTTTTAAGGGACCTCCACACTGTTTTCCAGAGTGGCTGTACCAACTTGCATTCCCACCAACAATGTAGGAGGGATCCCCTTTCTCCACTTTCTCTCCAACAATTGTTGTTTCTTGCCTTGTCAATTTTTGCCATTCTAACTGGCGTAAGGTGGTATCTTAGTGTGGTTTTGATTTGAATTTCCTTGATGGCTAATGATTTGAACATTTTTTCATGTGTCTGTTAGCCATTTGTATGTCATCATTGGAAAAGTGTCTGTTCATATCTTCTGCCCATTTTATGATTTGTTTCTTTGTCTCTCACGTATTGAGTTTGAGAATTCTTTGTAGATCTTGGATACCAGTCTTTTATCTGTAGCATCATTTGCAAATATATTCTCCCATTCTGTGGGCTGCCTCTTAGTTTTTTTGACTGTTTCCTTGGCTGTGCAGAAGTTTTTTATCTTGATGAAGCCCCACAAGTTCATTTTATCTTTTGTTTCTCTTGCCTTTGGAGATGTGTCATGAAAAAGATTGCTTTGGCTGATGTCGTAGAAGTTGCTGCCTATGTTCTCCTCTAGGACTTTGATGGATTCCTGTCTCACATCGAGGTCTTTCATCCATTTGGAGTTTATCTTTGTGTATGGTGTGAGAGAGTGGTCAAGTTTCATTCTTTTGCATGTAGCTGTCCAATTTTCCCAGGACCATTTATTGAAGAGATTGTTTTTTTTCCACCGGATGTTTTTTCCTGCTTTATCAAAGATTAGTTGCTCAAAGAGCCGAGGGTCCATTTCTGGGTTCTCTGTTCTGTTCCATTGGTCTATGTGTCTGTTTGTGTGCCAGTACCATGCTGTCTTTGTGATCACAGCTTTGTAGTACAGCTCGAAATCCGGCATTGTGATGCCCCCAGCTTTGTTTTTCCTTTTCAACAGTTCCTTGGAGATTCGGGGCCTTTTCTGGTTCCATACAAATTTAAGGACTATTTGTTCCAGTTCTTTGAAAAATGTCCTTGGTATTTTGATCGGGATAGCATTGAAAGTGTAGATTGCTCTGGGTAGCATGGACATTTTAACTATGTTAATTCTTTTGATCCATGAGCATGGAATATTTTTCCATCTTTTTGTGTCTTCCTCAATGTCTTTCAAGAGTGATTTATAGTTTCTAGAATATAGGTCCTTTACGTCTCTGGTTAAGTTAATTCCAAGGTAACATATGGTTTTTGGTGCTATTGTAAATGGGATGGATTTCCTAATTTCTCTTTCTTCAGTCTCATTATTCGTGTATAGAAATGCAACTGATTTCTGAGCATTGATTTTGTATTCCGCCACATTACTGAATTGCTCTATAACTTCTAAAGTTTGGGCGTGGATTCTTTTGGGTTTTCCATATAGAGTATTATGTCATCTGCGAAGAGAGACATTTTGACTTCTTCTTTGCCGATTTGGATACCTTTTATCCCTTTTTGTTGTCTGATTGCTGTTGCAAGGACTTCTAGTACTATGTTGAATAATAGTGGCGAGAGTGGGCATCCTTGTCGTGTTCCTGATCTTAAGGGAAAGGCTTCCAGCTTTTCCCCATTGAGAATAATATTTGCAGTAGGCTTTTCATAGATGTTTTTTTTGAGATTGAGGAATGTACCTTCTATCCCTACACTCTGAAGGGTTTTAATCAGGAAAGGATGCTGTATTTTGTCAAATGCTTTTTCTGCATCTATTGAGAGAATCATATGATTTCTGAATTTTTCTTTCTGGATAAAATCTAAGACACCGATCGATTTGCGAATGTTGAAGCACCCCTGCATCCCAGGGATGAATCCCACTTGGTCATGATGGATAGTCCTTTTAATGTACTGTTGGATTCTATTAGCCAGGATCTTGTTGAGGATTTTGGCGTCCATGTGCATTAGGGAAATTGGTCTGTAATTCTCCTTTTTGATGGGGTCTTTTCCTGGTTTGGGGATCAAGGTCATATTGGCCTCATAGAATGAGTTTGGTACCTTTCCTCCTGTTTCTATTTTTTGAAATAGCTTTAGGTGAGTAGGTATTATTTCTTCTTTGAATGTTTGGTAGAATTCCCCAGGAAAACCGTCCGGGCCTGGAGTTTTGTTTTTTGGAATGCTGTTTATCAGTGACTCAATCTCTTCATAATTAATTGGCCTGTTTAAGAAATCAATTTCTTCCTGTTTCAGTCTTGGTAGTTTATAGGTTTCCAGGAAGGCCTCCGTCTCTTCCAGATTGCTTCATTTATTGGCATAAAGCTGTTGATAAAAGTTTTTAATAATCCTTCCAATTTCATTGTTGTTGGTTGTGACCTCTCCTTTTGCATTCATAATTTTATTAATTTGGGTCCTTTCTCTATTCTTTTGGATAAGTCTTGCCAGCGGTCTGTCAATTTTATTGATTCTCTCAAAGAACCAGCTTCTAGTTCTGTTGATCTGCTCTACTGTCCTGCTGGTTTCTAATTCATTGATTTCTGCTCTAATCTTGGTCAACTGCTTACTCGTGTGTGGATTAGGTCTGTCCCTCTGTTGCTGTTTCAGCTTCTTCAGGTGAGAATATAAAAACTGCATTTTAGATTTTTCTATTCTTTTGAGTGAGGCTTGGATGGCTATGTATTTCCCCCTTAGGACTGCCTTTGCAGTATCCCACAGGTTTTGGACCATTGCGTTTTCATTCTTGTTGGTCTCCATAAATTGTTTAAATTGATTTTTGATTCCTGGTTTATCGAATCATTCCTGAGCAGGATGGTTCTTAGTTTCCAAGTGTTTGAGTTTCTTCCAAATTTTTCCTTGTGGTTGAGTTCCAATTTCAAAGCGTTGTGGTCTGAGAATATGCAGGGAATAAGTTCAGTCTTTTGGTATCAGTTGAGACCTGTTTTGTGTCCCAGAACATGGTCTATTCTTGAGAATGTTCCATGGGCATTAGAATAGAATGAGTATTCTTTGGTTCTGGCGTGTAGTGTTCTATATATATCTATGAAGTCCAACTCGTCGAGTATGGCATTCAAAGCCCTTGTTTCTTTGTCGATTTTTTGCATGGGTGTTCTGTCTATTTCTGATAGTGGAGTGTTGAGTTCCCCTACTATTAACGTATTTTTATCTATATGTCTCTTTATTGTGGTTAAGAGTTGGCTTGTGTATCTTGCTGCTCCCCTGTTGGGGGCATATATATTTATAATTGTCATATCCACTTGTTGGATACATCATTTAAGAATAATATAGTGCCCTTCTGTATCTATAAGTATAGTCTTTAGTTTAAAATCCAATCTGTCTGATATGAGAATTGCTACCCCAGCTTTCTTTTGAGGTCCATTGGCGTGAAAGATGGTATTCCATCCCTTTACTTTCAGTCTGAATGTATCTTTAGGTTCAAAATGAGTCTCTTGTAGACAGCAAATGGATGGGTGATGTCTTTTTATCCAGTCTGCAACCCTGTGTCATTTTATGGGAGCATTTAGGCCCTTTACATCCAGACTGAATATTGAGAGATATGATTTTAATGATGCCATGTTGCCAGTACAGTCTTTGTTTCTATAGATTGTGACTTTCTGTTCTTTATCACTCTTGGGGCCTTTTTAGAACCCCCCTTCTTCAGGTGAGAATATAAAAACTCCTGTAGGGCTGGTTTCGTGGTTACGAAATTGGTCAATGACTGGCGATTCTGGAAGGTCTTTATTTCTCCATCAATTCTGAATGACAGCCTTGCTGAATAAAGGATCCTTGGCTGCATGTTTTTCTCTGCAAGAGCTTTAAAAATGCCCCCCCAACCCTTTCTCTCATTCTAGGTCTGTGTAGACAGGTCTGACGTGATTCTGATACCTTTGCCTTGGTACGTGAGAAATTTCTTTGCCCTGGCTGCTTTAAATACTGTATCCTTGGATCTAATATTTGCGAAATGCACTATGACGTGACATGGTGTAGGTTTGTCGCGGTTGAGCTTGGGAGGGGTCTTCTCTGTCTCTTGGACACAGATGTTTGTTTCCCTTGCTAGATTAGGGAAGTTTTCAGCTACAATTTGTTCAAATATCTCTTCTAGACCTCTGTTTTTCTCCACCCCCTTCAGGGATGCCGATGATTCTGACATTGGAACGTTTCATTGAGTTAGTAATCTCCCGTAACCTACATTTATGAGCATGGATTTTTTTAAGTCCAGATTCTATTTTAGTTTTCTCTTCTACTAACCCATCCTCTAATTCGCTGATACGTTCTTCTTCCTCATTCACCCTGGCCATCAGAGCCTCTAGTTTTGCCTGCATTTGGCTCATAGAATTTTTAATTCCTGCCAGATTCGCTCTCATTTCCGCCCTTAGAGATTCTATATCATCATTAACATTTTCGTTAATACTTTTTTCACGTCTACACATCATCTTGACCATTGTTACTCTGAATTCCATTTCTGGTAATTTGGTTATATCCATATCCATTAGTTCTGTGGCAAAGGCCACAAACTCATTGTTTTTTCTTTGTTGGGGGGGATTTCTCCTTCTCGTCATTCTGATGAGGAGAGGTTGCGGGGTTGTCCAGAGCCCAAATTATTGTCTGGCACCCAGGCCGTGCGCCCTTGTTTTATAGGGATCTCAGGGATGTGGGCTTCTTGATTTTTCAGCCTGCCTTCTGGGGGAGGGGTCTGCCGCGCCAATACTCAGGCAACCGTGTTTGGGTGGAGTCTCCGTGTCCCCTGTGAGGGGAGATGGGGGTGGGCACACTGTGAGCCAGTCTTTCCAGGCTTTTGTTCTCTGGTGGCTTTCCCTGGCAGTTTGCTGTGCCTCTTCTGAGAGTCAGAGCAGCAGTGGCCGAATCTCAGCCTCTGTCTCAGAACAGAGGGATCGCGGACTGTTCTCCACTGATGTTCTGGCCACTTTAACTCTGTATTCTGTTGGTGCTGCTCAACCCTGCGGTGTCCCGGGATGTGCGCCCCACACCCAGCGTCCCAGCCCTCACTTCCAGGGCCGGCACGTCTCTGTTCTTTGTGTTTCTAACACCGCCAGCCGCCAGCTGCCAGCTGCCCCCCACGCGCTCCCGGAGCTCCCGGTCTCAGTCTGGTTCCAGTGAGCACACCAGAGCTCCGTTTCAGTCTGGTGGCGCGCGTTCCCCGGCTCATGGTCTCAGTCTGCTCTCTCGCGGGTGCCGTCCACCAGTCTGCCCGCTCCCCCGTGCAGGTGGCTACCGCTTCCTGGCACCCGAACGCGGTGGCTTCCTCCCTCTTCTGTTTATCTTCCGATATCTGTGCGCGGTTTCACGGCTCCCCCCTTCGTACCTCAATACTCAGCACTGGAGATGTTCATTTGTAGAGATCCAGATGCATCTTCCTGCGTCTCAGGCTGGTTCCGTGGTTGTTTAGGCTGGTCTGGTACCTATCCAACTCGACTCAGGGGACCGGCTGAAAAAGGGGTCCCCTACTCCTCTGCCATCTTAACTCCCTCTACTTGGTCGATTTTCTGAACCTTAAAGTCTCTCTTCTTTTTAATATTTTATTCCCATTAACTGCTAGCACTTAAAAAAGAGGTTAACAAAAAAGAAGAGCTAGAATTCATTTATTATAATATTGATTATTGGAGTCCAGTATTCTTTAGGGACTGTAACAAAAACTGGCAGTTATTTATAGAAATTGAATTTAGATCTTACTAAGAGAGCTATACATGAATTTTCTTGTTGAACTGCCAGCTAGCTATTAAGTGCAAAATATTGGTCCCAATGTGGCGTAGTAGAGAGACAACTGGATTGGATGCTCAGGCACCAGCTTATCATCTGGTTATGGGCAAGCAGTTTCACTTTGAGCTTGATTTCCTTGTGTGAAAATGAGGGATGTGGAAGCAGATAATTCTAGGGTTTCTTTAGGGTCTGGATGTTTATGGTTTTATGTGACTGTGTGGTAACCTGAGTAAGATGTTTTGAATATACATTAAGTCAGGATTATTCCAGTGGCTGGAAATCAACCCCACACATAGGTTCTCCTGATGCTGTTTGAGTAGTATCATCCCTCGGATTCATTTTACAGCAGTTTAGAAATTATTAAGTACATGAGCTCCCAAGGATTAAGAGGCTGATCTCTGAGTGTGATGTACCAGTGTGTGTGTGTGTGTGTGTGTGTGTGCGCACGTGTGTGTACACATTTGCAGCTTATAGTGGTTATGTGAATATTCATGTTGCACAGAGACTGGAGGGAATGAAGCAGCATAAATATGTTTAAATGCAAGGAAGAATATGAAACTCATGAATAGCAGAATGAAGCAAAACTCAACACAATCTTTGCTGTAAAATGAAAATTTGATATTTTCCCAACCCCTGGTGTGTTGTATACTGTTATTGTTTTTTTTTTTTAAAGCACAATCTGTCTTCTTTCTCTCTTCCTTCCTCAACATGTTTTTTTTTGGTTTTCATTTTTCATTTGGAGGCTTACTTTGGGTTGTATGTGTGGGCTGCAGAAGTTGGGGTGATTATCTTTTGTTGAAAGGAGGCATGGCTTCAAGATTGAGAAAGTTCAAAGTTGGTTGGTTTCATGTGTTCTCTTATATTTGGACAGCAGTCTTATCCAAAGGCTGTGTGGGGGAAGAAATAACCTGTGAGGCTCCTTCTCATCAGGGAATTGATTTGCTTATAGATTCATTTGAAGTCTCCTTCCTTTCTTCTTCGGTAACACAAAACTGGATTAATTGCCTACTATGTGCTTAAAACTGGAGATGTAAAGAAAAATAAGATGCCATCCCAACCCTTAAGGGCTCATATCTAGTAGACGAACGCATGGTCTGTAATTTCCATCTCCACTGATAGCTCTCGCTCTGGATTTTATTGTAATGTGAGCCTATAAGAATAGTCATAATGGTTATTTGAGAGCAATTTCATTTTCTGGTTACATAGTGTTTACTCAAACTCGTGCACGGATTGGATTTGTGTGTGTGTGTGTGTGTGTGTGTGTTTGTGCGCGCGCTAAAGGCTTTGAGTAGCAGCTTAAGTGATATTCATATAGCAGATTTCTGTCTCCAGAGAAAGGCAGTTCATCTGAAAAATATGATGTGTTCGGGTAAGTGGGTTTATGTCTTAAATTAAATATGTTAAAATACATCCAGGGATCTTTAAGGAGGCTGCCTTACTGGGAATCTTCTGGCTCTTAAAATTGCTCTTTACATTTTCTCTGTATTTTGATTCTGGAGCGACAAGTTTTCTTTCTAAAGTCTTAACAGGCATGAGGCTGTGCTTTGTGGATGCAAAGTTGTGCCAATTCTAGGGGAATCGTTCTCGGACTTCAAAGGGCAAAAATACCACCGGGAAGGCTTGTTCACAATGCAGATTCCCACCCTGACTTCTTCGCACCTCAAGTTCTGAAATGGTAGGTATGAAATGGGCCCAGTACTCTGTATTTTAAACAAACTCCTGTAAATGATTCTGATTTAGGTGGTCTGCGGCTGTGCTGCAGAACAGAGGCGTAACATTTCTTCATTTGGATCATATGGGTATAAGCCTATATACTATATGTTTTAAAAGTGTTTTCAAATCTGTGTTTGAAAGACTGCTATGCAAAGTTACTAGTTTCATGATCTAACAAATTAATAGAAGATGCATGAGGCCAATTACATGATGTTCAAGAATTTAGGCTCTGTAGTCAGACTGCCTGAGTTTTAATTCTCCTTCCTGTGGCTGCTGGCACCAGGTCCTTGGGCAACTCAACTCAGTTTCCTCAACTGTAGAAGAGGGATAATAATAATAATATTAATAACAATAACAATACCAACTAGTTAGGTTATTGTGAGGATTAAATGACATAATTTATATAAAATACTTATCACAGGGCCTGGCATAGAGTAAATGTTCAATAAAATTTGGATGCCAATGATATTGTTTGTGTAAATAACATAACAGCAAACAAAAATTACGTTAAATAGAACTGCATATTTTTATGTCACAACTTTCTTCCTAGTAACTGTGAGCACTTTGCAAAGAATACCAAGCTAATTAGTACAGATTCCGCAGGAGATAGTCAAGGGCTCTATAGCCACTTTACTGAAGCCCCTTTGAACTGCTTATGTCATATTTGTGTTAAATCATGTTGGTAGTGGCTTTGTCCCATTGGGTGCGTGTCTAGGTCTCATCCAACTCTGGCCACATAGACTGATTTCACTCAGAAATGAGTAGGGTGTATCTTCCTCCTCCAGGGAGTGCACACATTTTCTTTTGATGAGATTGTCATTTACTTGATAAAGTGGAACAGATAATC
Source organism: Ursus americanus (assembly GCF_024610735.1). Taxonomy (NCBI): domain Eukaryota; kingdom Metazoa; phylum Chordata; class Mammalia; order Carnivora; family Ursidae; genus Ursus; species Ursus americanus. The sequence continues at coordinate 32,028,448 of NC_142133.1, forward strand.
TCTGTTGATCAGGATTAATGCAATTGACAGTCATGGTTTGGAGAAAATGGCTGCCATGGTCTCGGATCAATAACTGCAGGGAACAGAGGATTTGAGGGATGAATGGTGGCATCTCCTTCAGAGATACTGGTTTTTTTTACTTTGTTTAGGTTTCTTTATGCCCATGTACCTCTCCTCTAAATAGGTGCAAGCCTCATTTAAAGTGAAGATTTGAGATAGGCTTGATTTAAGATGACCTATTTCCCGGTGTTATGCAAAATGCCAGCATAGACTGGATTTTTGGTTTTCTTGCTAATTGAAATGAAGTAATATCAGAATGAGAAATGATGAACAGATTTATTGTTATTTCTGTCTCATACTAAGCTCTTCTCCAGTGGTCCTCAGACTGCTGACAACTGGAATCCCAAACTTTTTTCAACCCCCAGAGTTCTGATTTAATTCATCAGGGAGAATTAATTAATTAATTCCTTGAGACTGGGAATTTGAAATGCTCCTCAGGTGATTCTAATACTCAGCCAAGATTGAGAACCTCTGCTTTACAGGATAATTTCACACATTCTCATCTTTGGCCTTTTATGTGCACATTCCCTGATCTGTCAAATTTGTCTTCCCAGAGTTTTCACATTGTGAACTTTTAAAAATAGGGAGACATTAAAAATTACTTTAAACCAGTGGTTCTCAACTGGGGCTGATTTTGCTCCTCAGGGGACATTTGGCAATGTCTTGAGACATTTTTAATTGTTAAAACTGGGCCAGGGGGAAGTGTATCCTACTGGGATCAGTGGATAGAGACCAGGGATGCTTGTAAACATCCACCAAGCACAGAACAGCTCCCATAACAAAGAAGTATCCTGCCCAAGATGTCAGTAGTCCCAGGGTTGAGAAACCCTGCCTTAGACTTAATCCTCTCATTTACAAATGGGAAAATATGGTCCACAGATAATAGCTTGATTTGGCAAAGGATTTACGAATAATTACTGGCAGAATAAAATTCTTAACATTTGTAGCATTATATGGAACCCTGCGCTTATATGCGCCTCTCCCTTTGAACCTACAGCTGTAGGGAAATTTGTTATCCATCTTATTTCCTTTTCCCTCTCAAGTATCCCCAGGCTCTCAATGGTAGTGATTTGTTTCCTGTATCTTAGTATTTCAGATTTCTTAAAACAAAACGAAACAAAAAACTAAGGTAAATTGCTCAACCTCAAAAGGCATCACTTTTTTTTTTTTTTTTTTCCCTTTCTCTGGGATGGCATTATAACAACTTGGTGCTGGGCTCCGGTTATTTTATTCTAATCGGTAGCTTTGGTTGGGAGTTAATAACCCTATGATTAATTTCAAAAATGGCCAGATGAGGTAATTGTTACTTCATAAATCTAGTTTGGTGAGCAAAATGCTTGTAATTTAGGCACCCACAAAATGAAATTATAAAACACCTCCTTGCTGATGAAAAGGACGGCGGAGTCTCCCCAAACCAGCTTTAGAGGAGGGTATGTCCGTGCGTGCGTGCGTGCGCGCGTGCCCGTGCGAGCCCGTGCGCATATGTGCGTGCTTGCGTATATATGGGCTTGCGCGCTGCTGCGGCGTTGCTTTTCAGCCCCAGAACTGCTTGAGAAGAGTTTGGGAAGGTGGTGGAGACTTTGAATTCAAGAGCTGTGAGTCCGCATTCTTTTATTAACGTATTTTCTCATTACCCCCTTCTTTACCTCAGCTAAAGTGGGGTAACTGTGGTTATTTTTGAAAGGTAGGATTTGGTATTATGCCTGTTTAAAATATATGTTTTTATTTTTTTCTTTTTCTGAAAACGTTTTTGTAATGAAACCATTTAATCAAATACCGTAACTTCCTAATGACCTTAAAACACTCAGGCGCCATTACCAGAGTTTGCGTTTTGGTTGGTTTGGGGTGGGGTCGTGGAATGGATATTGTTTAGACTTTCCCCAGTTGATTCTTAGGTGCAGTTAGAAACAAGAATCCCAGTCTAGGGGAGTGGTTCTTAGGCTTGTCTGCGGGTTGTAAGGCCCTGTGTAACTTCAAACACTGACGGCCAGTTCCACCTGTAGAGGTTCTGATTTAATTGATAAGGAGTGCGGCTGGGACTTCTGGAACATTAGGAGTTCCTCAGGTGTTTCAGGCATTGGAAGGGCTTGGTGGTATCTCTGAGAAATTTTTTTGGGGGGCATCTTATCTTACCAAGCTTCTCCTGTCGATTGAGAATTAATGAGGTGATATTGCTGTAAACTTTGAGCACGACTGGTCACAGTACTAGAAACAATGGTCAGTCTCCTTTGGGGTGCAGTAACAATCAAAATTACAAAATTACAAGAAAAAAATTACAAAAATTACTAATTATAAAAATAGCTCGCATTTTTAATTGTTGAGAAAAGACGAGCTTGAAGGAGATTTTGCTTATTAAGACTGCTTTACCTTCAGAAACTGTAAGTAGATTCATAAGGAGTAAGGAGCTGCTTCTGGGGTGCAAATAGTCCTATGCAATAGGTACTAATAACTGCATTTTTAGTCTCCAATTACTTTGGCTTTCTCTTTCCTTTTGCCTTTTTTTGGGGGGAGGATGGGTGGGGAGGGCCTCCTTACACTTGTATCTTAACAGACTCCCACTATTATGATGCCTAGGTTGAATGCTAGACTCTTTTTGTAAGACCAGCCTGAAGCTTTCTTGATGTATTAAAAATATGGAATGACTGTCCTCTTTGACATGACAAAGGCCCTTCCTGGAATTGTGAGAGGCTGAGGTCTCCAGTGTGATGACCACTTGGAAGGTTCTAGGGCCGGGTTTACAGAGATGGGCTTTTTAGCAGGGAGGCAGGCCCCGCTGAGTCTGAAGAGCATTCCAGTCATAGCCATTTCTGGCTTCTTGCTTCTCTACAGAAGCCACTTGGGTGCAGTGTGTCCTTGCCTATGAAGGAAGCTTAGGGAGCCTTCCTGGAACTGACCACATCCAGGGAGCCTGGAGCCCCTGGCTGATGACAAGTGAAATATTTCACAGAATATAAATCTTTCAACTTGCAAATGCTCCTTTGGTGAGAAATCAGACAGTGGGTAAGGAGTGGGCAGGATCCTTGCATCAGTGAATAAATGTAAAGGTTGGAGCCTCCTGCCTTTGTTCTGTGATGTGATAATATGAGGTTTGTGGGAAAGAAGATTCTCTGGTTGTGATGGGTTCATTGGCCATAATGCGCTCCTGAGTGGGAGGTACTGGTACCTCTCTTTATCTCAATGACAAAAGAAAAGAAACAAAACACACACACTAGGGGGAAGTGAGAGTGAGAGAGAGAAAAGCTATACCTGATGTAATATGACTCAGGGCCTTTCAATTCTGCTTTCATAAGAAGTAGTATGAACATCTCAGTCTTATATATTTGTGCTGGGTCTTTGAACTAGATTCTTTACCGTGAATGTGCTTTGCTTCCAAGGAGATCACATCTAAATTATTATTTTGCAAAATTATTTTAAAGTGTGTGTTATTAGCATTGTGTTTGCATTTTTTTTTTTTGGCTCTATGTTGTCATGCTTTCAGAATCTATTTGAAAGCAAGAGAAGGAAGGATATACATGGAGTTGAAAGTCTAGAGAGCAAATGAGCAGAGATACAGGTAAGAGAAAGTAGTGACATGACTAGAAGATTCCACTCCAAATTACCAAGGTCACAGGAAGGCAGGTATTAAAGTGTGAACTGGTGCGCCTGGGTTGTTCATTCGTTAAGCGTCTGCCTTCGGCTCAGGTCGTGATCCCGGTGTCCTGGGATCGAGCCCCACATCAGGCTCCTCTGCTGGGAGCCTGCTTCTTCCTCTCCCACCCCCCTGCTTGTGTTCCCTGTCTTGCTGGCTGTCTGTCTCTCTGTCAAATAAATAAATAAAATCTTAAAAAAAAAAAAAAAGTGTGAACCTGTTAGCTTGGTTTGTTGGTTGGTTGTGAATTCTATCTTGAGTAATACGCTTTTCCAGGTATTACTCAACCACAGCATTTGCTCACTCCCATTGCAGATATGAATCTCTTAGTGAGAATAAACCCAACTTTGGGAGGAGAATAGGAGAAGGAGTTGTAGGGAGAACAAACAGGTCCTGCTGGCAGCTTCAGCCTCTCCCTTAAAGCACGAGGAGGTAAGGACCACCTAACTGCCAGCTCCACTATTGTGCACCTAGGGTGAATTCCATATGTTGTGAGATGCGCTTAGACCCTGGAGATCCAGGGCTCACAGCCAGCCATGACCAAGTACATGAGCCTCCCTGTCTCCCTTGTGGTTCCTTTCTCCAAAGGTCAGAACTAGCCAGTTCCAGTTGGGCCAAATGATACTGGCAGTCTTGGGAGCTTCCACATCCTAGGCTAGAAGAGGCTCCCCTGTACTCTGGGGGGTGATCTGGTATTTCTGGAATTCTGAGAAATCCTGGGCTTTTCTTGAGCAAAATGGAGATTTCTAGGCAAAAATCCTCTAGCTGAGTTTAGCCTAAAAGTCAGCAAGCCATCACCACAGCTGTTTCTCCGGTTGCATTCCCAGTGGAACATGGAAGCAAAGTTGGATTTCATGATTTTGACAAATAAGGATCAAAAGTCAGCTGTACACTAGACTTGCAAGAAAATGCTTCATCACAGGGTCAAGATGAACTGCCACAAAGTTTTAGGGGCTCTACAAAAACAGTGAAATAAGAGCTGGTCCTGGGAATATACAAATAGTCTATTGTATATTATGACAAAAGTTCTTCAGATAAACAGATGTAAGCCATCAGGACTTGCACAGTGACTTTGTACATTGTTTGATATGGCATCATTTATACTGGAGCTTAGGGGTTTTTTATTCTTGCCTGGCTATGAAAATGGAGGCCATAGTAAACATGTAGGGCACTGTGGTAAGTACAGTAGATGTATTTTATTATTTAATCCTTATAACAACCTTATGAGGTAGGTATCATTACATCTCTATTGTGCAGATGCAGATACTCTCCTTGGAGAGGCTAATTATAGTGTGTAGGCTCACCTGGATGGTAGGTGGAGGAGCCTTTGGAGCTTGAGTTCTTATAGCTCCCTCCCCCTTTTAGAGGTTCTTAGGGGAATACTCCAGGGTGTTGAGCATCATGGATTTTCCTACTATGGGTTAGTGTTTGTGAGAGTAAAACCCTTTTAATTAATTAATTAATTATTTAAAAAAAATCGTTTTTACTTTAGGTTGTGCCAACATGTTAACTGTGAGACCATAGGGCTGAGAGACTCTAGCTCTCTGACAAGATGTTAGGTGAAATGAAAAACTGCTTCTTCAATCTTATTGCTTTAAATAGGAAAGTTGAATTTCCATGTGGGGTTCTAGTTGTGGGTTTAGACCAACTTCCCTTGAAAGAAAGGAAGTTGAGAAATTTATAATTCCTAGGAAGAAGAGCAAACAAAACATCTCCTGTGCCTAACAATAAATCATAAAAACAAAACAATAAATCATAAAAACAACTGAAGTAGGATCCCCTCATTTTGTAGAGAGATATTTTAAGGATGTTTTAAGGACTTTTCCCTCTATTTACCTTGCAAACTTTGGGCAGCTTCACCTGATATTTGGGAAACAAGATCTGCGGTGGTGCTGTCTCTGAATAACCAGACTCAATGGCAGGGTATCTTGGTAGGTTAATGTAGGGAACAGCACAGTGGCCCAGAATAGCTGGCTCTAGTTCTGGCACCAAGAAGTCTCCTGATTTGAACCAGTCCCCATCATCTTCCTTCAGCTTGCCTAACTGGTTTGTGATGGTAGTAAGACTGCTTGTCCTACTTGATGGTAATAGATGTTCCTGAGGGACATGTCAAATAATAGAAATTCAGCCTGTAACTCTTACGTTGTGCCACTCATTTGTTCATTGTAAACAGTTCACACTTCCTATATGGCAGGTATTGTGCTCTATTTTATTTCACTTAATTCTTTCAACAATCCCATAAGGGAGATTTTATTCCTATCCTTAGTTTGCAGGTAAGAAAATGGTAGCACATAGGAGCTGATTTGCTGAGGGTTACTCACGAGTAGTACGTTGTACGATCAGACTTGAAATCAGGTCATCTGAACCTGGATAGTGTGTTTTTAATAATTTTGCTATATTCCTTCCCTGTCTGACCTCCTCCAAAGTGTAATCAGTTTTGACCTATTTCTTTTTTGGGGGTTGGATTCTTGTTTTTCTGAGTAAAGAGGTGTTTAAGTTTGTGCAGCCTATGGGAGGTTAGAACTGGAGCTTGATTATTGCAAGACCTTGTGGCCTTCAGTTTCAGAATTTTGACTTGTGGATGTCTGGAGAGATTTGAGGACTTCTCATGTTTTTATCTTATGTGTTACAAATGCACTACTATTTTTCCCTAAATAATATTATACTAAATCCCAGTGTTGATTTTTGTTAATCATAGAATTATTGTGTAGTAATATCACTCATATCATCATTGGTTTATATATTGCCTACAGCTGAGTTCTTCCTACAGCAGTTATGGGTGTACCTTTCAACATCCAGCAGAATGTGGCAATGTAATAATCAGTACTCATCACAAATCTATTGGTTTTATTAATTTTTTTCTTATTATAACAACATGTATTCAGTGAGGAACGAATAGATAATGCCAGAGTGCTAAAAGAAGAAAGATAAAGTCATCCAGAATTGTACCATTCTGTACCATAACTGTGCTAAAAGCAAGACCTTTAGAGCTTTGTTCATAAGAAGCTGTGATTCAAGAATTTTATACCCAGCCAAGTTGTCTTTCATGTGTGAAAGCAGCAAATATATTCTCTGATAGGCAACGTTTCAAAAAAGTTCTGTGATAGGCAGTTCTGGGTAAGGTTTTATTTATTTGTGTCTGTTGAAAAAAGTGCTTGAAGATAAATTCCAAGTGACCAAGAGATGGTTGGTGGTACAGTCAGTGATCAAAGTAGGAGAGCCAGAGTATAAAAAGGCCAGGGCAAACATTTAAACCAAATGTACATCTATTTATATACCTGGATAAAGATAAATAATAATTAGGGATTATATATAAAAATCTGTAGTTGTATTTCTGTTTACAAACTAAAAGCAAATGTTAAAATTCATTCTTAGAAGATACATAATATAACAATTATGTGGTAATCTGTATCTACACCTCCAGATTGTATCATCAAAGTATGAGAAGGAAGTTCTGAGAATGGGGGGGGGGAGGGGAAGAAGGAGCCAATTCTCTCTGAACTTGTTCTACAGCTAAGCCTAGTTCACTGTGTGTTTCTCACAGTAACTCTAATGAGGAGAAGTATATTGTCCTGTCTGCTCATGCCTGGTGTCTGAGTGCCCAACTGGTACTAGAGATTAGAAGGCAATTAAAAAAAAAGATTTTGTCTTAGAGAGTGAAAGCAAGAGCATGCATGAGTGCAGGGTGGGGGGGGGCAGCAGTGGGGAGGAGCAGAGGGAGAGGGACAAGCAGACTCTGCTGAGCGTGGAGCCCAATGTGGGGCTTGATCCCATGCCCTGAGATCATGACCTGAGCTGTAATCAGGAGTCAGATGCTCAACTGACTGAGCCACCCAGGCACCCAGAAGACAATTTTTGTTTGGTTTTCCCTGTGTTTTGTCAGAAAGTCAGTCATTAAGATGAAACTAGAATTATAGATGTGAGTGCATCTCCCTTTGAGGAACAAACTAAATAGATTAGAATTTGCCAAAAGATGATGCTAATTCTGATTGAATTTATGCCTAATACTTCTTGAATGTAGCTTTCTCATAACATAGGGGGTACTGGCACTGGACACAACTTTTTTGGAAATGTTGGTGTTGTAATTTGCTAATATCGTGTGTGTGTGTGTGTGTGTGTGTGTGTGTGTGTGTGTGGTGGGGGGGGCAGGAGACATTCACAAAGTATTCAGATGAAAACTGGTGAGAATCCCTCTACTAGTAGGCCAGTCGCAGGAAGCCTAATCAACACTTCAGTGAGGAAATTAGCAGCCTTTCTCCTGGCCTGACTCCTGCTTCTCCTGGTGGTGGCAAAGTTGTCAAGCCTCATTACTGGAAAGTTCATCCTGTTAGATTTCCACTTAGAGCAGGAGGATGTGTTAGGAAATAGCTCAGACTCTGTGGCCATTCCGACATCAGACTTAGGCAATGACATTCCAAGTGGTGGTCAAGGAGTTTTTATAGCTTCATTTAAAAATGTGAAAATTAATTAACTAACTTAAGTCACCACATGTATGTTCTACTGGATTAGATATAGCAGATTTAATCTTAACTATTTGAATAATGAAATGAGGATGGCATGTGTTTTAGGGTCGACACAGAAATAGAAACAAAACCAGCAATGGGCAAAGGCTTGAAATATAATTTATTATATACACTAGCTGGGTTATGTTGCATTAATAAATGAAGCCAGAAATCTCAGGTGTTAAGGCAAAAAAAAAAAAAAGGCTTATTTCTGGCTTTCATAAAGTCCAGTGTGGGGTAGGCAATTCTCTGGGCAACACTCCTCTTATCTTGTTATGCTGCCATCTCAACAGGTGGCTTCTGGGATTGCCAAGGTGAAGGACTAGAGATCAGGTTTTTATGCCATGGTACAGAAAAAACATGTATCACTTCACAGATTTCATTGGCTATGACTAGTCACATGGCTGTCTGTGAGGGAGCTAGGGAGTGTAGACTTTCTGTGTGTTCAGAAAGGGGAGAAAAACTGGGAGTGGGTGTGCACTGCATGTGTCTTGTACATGTAGGAGGCTACAACATATGGTTAGAGTGGAATCTAGGAAATAGAGTCTGATATTATGGATATTCAGCAGAGACTCAGGTATGGACTACTGCTTTTTTCCTTGCAACAACAACAGCTTGCAAGCCCTGGGATCACCTACATGTAGGGAGGTGGCACAATACCCTACCTTCAGATTCTGGTTGTGTGTCAACTTCAGCTTGGGTTGATAGGTGTTGAGCCTGACAAGATCGTAATTTTTATTAAACGAATCACCTTCTTGTTACACCTTTCTTGGTTTTTGGCCCTGACTTAGAGGGACTATCTGCTGTTCAGCTCTGGATTCCGTACTCCAGTGTGGCCCATCTTCCCAATGTTGGCATCCTCCTAGCTTCTTTACAGCGGTGATCCTGGTTCCAGGTCCTCACCCTGTGAGAACCACAGACAGTAAGGGTGTAGTCAGAGCTCACCAGTGCATGTTTCTTCAGACTTCCAAATGTCCTCCTGCTATGCTGCTATAGAATGTGAAACAGAACATTCTACATCAGCAAAGAGGGCCTCTGTCTTTCCTGGTGAACTCCTACTGCTTTTGTACAGTGTGGTGGTTGAGAGTCATTCCAGGAGACAGGCAGCTTATGTCAAACATTGCTTCAATCACTAGCAATGGTGAGACTCTGAGCGAGAGACTTAACCTCTCTGTGCTTCAGTTTTCTCATTTTTCAGAATAATAAGACTACCCACCTCTTAGAGTTGTTATGGCAATTGAGCGAGTTAACACATGAAAAACACTTAGAGCAGTGTTGGGTGAGTGGGAAGTGATTAAAGGACATTAGCTATTTACTCTCCTGCAAGACTCAGTTCAAATGTACCTGAAGATTCTCTGAACTTCTTTTCTGGGTTCCTTCAGCACTCTGGTAATGCCTCTGTTACAGCACTGACCATGTTATGTCATAATTATTAATCTACCTATTCTCTCTCACTAGCCTGTGATTACTGAAGTATAACGTACTGTTTCTCATTTACCCTTGTTCTTGACAAAGTGTCTCATGCACAAAATAGATTAGCAAGTATTTTCCTTTTTTTTAAATTCATGTTTTTATTTAAATTCTAGTTAGTTAACATATAGTTTAATATTAGTTTCAGGAGTAGAATTTAGTGACTTATCACTTACATATAACACCCAGTGCTCATTACAACAAATGCTCTCTTTCATAACCATCACCCATTTAACCCATCCTTCTGCCCACTTCCCCTCCAGCAGCCCTCAGTTTGTTTTCTATAGTTAAGAATCTATTTTATGGTTTGCCTCTCTCTTTTCTTTTCTTTCCCCTATGTCCATCTGTTTAGTTTCTTAAATTCCACATGTGAGTGAAATCATATGGTATTTGTCTTTCTTGGACTCATTTCACTTAGCACAATACACTCTAGCTCCATCCATTTTGTTGCAAATGGCAAGATTTCATTCTTTTAATGGCTGAGTAATATTCCAGTGTATATACCATGTCTTCTTTATCCATTCATCAGTTGATGGACATTGGGCTCTTTCCATAATTTGACTATTGTTGATAATGCTGCTATAAACATTGGGTTGCATGTGCCCCTTCAAATCAGAATTTTTGTAGCCTTTGGGTAAATACCTAATAGTGAAATTGCTGGGTAGTAGTTCTATTTTTAACTTTTTGAGGAAGCTCTGTACCATTTTCCAGAGTGGCTGCACCAGTTTGCATTCCCACCAACAGTGTAAGAGTGTTCCCCTTTCTCCTCATCCTCACCAACATCTGTTATTTCCTGTGTTGTTAATTTTAGCCATTCTGACAGGTGTGACGTGGTATCTCATTGTTTTGATTTGTATTTCCCTGATGATGAATGATGTGGAGCACTTTTTCATGTGTCCGTTAGCCATTTATACCTTTTCTTTGGAAAAATGTCTGCTCATGTCTTCTCTCCATTTCTTAACTGGATTATTTGTTTTTTAGGTGTTGAGTTTGATAGTTTTTTTTTTTTTTGTAAGGATTTTATTTGACAGAGAGAGCGCGTGCGTGTGCACAAGCGCACACAAGTAAGGGGAGCAGCAGAGCGAGAGGGAGAAGCAGGCTCTCTGCTGAGCAGGGAGCTTGACATGGGCCTCGATCCCAGGACCCCAAGATCAGGACCTGAGCCAAAGGCAGACACTTAACTGACTGAGCCACCCAGGTGCCCTGAGTTTGATAAGTTCTTTATAGATTCTGGATACTATTTATCAGATATGACATTTGCAAATATCTTTTCCCAGTCCGTAGGCTGCCTTTTAGTTTTGTTGATTGTTTCCTTCACTGTGCAGAAACTTTTTATCTTGATGAAGTCCCAGCAGTTCATTTTTGCTTTTGTTTCCCTTGACATTGGAGACGCATCTAGCAAGAAGTTGCCGTGGCGAAGGTCAAAGAGGTTGCTACCTATGTTCTCCTCTAGGATTTTGATGGTTTCCTGTCTCACATGTAGGTCTTTCATCCAGTTTGAATTGATTTTTGTGTATGGTATAAGAAAGTGATCTAGTTCCCTCTTGTTCCCTCTTATGACTGCTTTTGCTGCATCCCAAAGGTTTTGGACTATCATGTTTTCATTTGCTTCCATGTATTTTTGAATTTCTTCTTTAATTTCCTGACTAACCCATTCATTCTTTGGTAGGATGTTCTTTTTTTTTTTTTTTTTTTAAAGAATTTATTTATTTGACAGAGAGAGAGACAGTCAGCAAGAGAGGGAACACAAGCAGGGGGAGTGGGAGAGAAAGAAGCAGGCTCCCAGTGGAGCAGGGAGCCCCATGCAGGGCTTGATCCCAGGACCCTGAGATCACGCCCTGAGCCAAAGGCAGATGTTTAACGACTAAGCCACCCAGGCGCCCCTAGTAGGGTGTTCTTTAACCTCCATGTATTTGTGGTCTTTCCAAATTTTTTCTTGTGGTTGACCAAGTTTCATTGTTGTGGTCAGAAAATCTTCATGGTATGATCTCAGTCTTTTTGTATTTTTTGAGGCCTGATTTGTGACCCAGTATGTGATCTATTCTGGAGAATGTTCCATGTACACTCAAAAATAATGTGTATTCTGCTGTTTTAGAATGAAATGTTCTGAATATATCTGTTAAATCCATCTGGTTCAGTCTGTCAAAATCATTGTTTCCTTATTGATTTTCTGCTTAGACAATCTGTCTTTTGCTGTAAATGTGGTTTTAAGGTCCCCTATTATTGTATTATCAATGAGTTCCTTTACGTTTGTTATTAATTGGTTATATATTTGGGTACTCCCAAGTTGGGGGCATAAATGTTTACAATTGTTAGATCTTCTTGTTGGATAGACCTCTTTATTATGATATAATGCCCTTCTTCATTTCTTGTTATGGTCTTTAATTTAAAATCTAGTTTGTCTAATATAAGTATGGCTATTCTGGCTTTCTTTTGATGTCCATTAGCATGATAAATGGTTCTCCATCCCCTCAATTTCAATCTGCAGGTAAGTGTCTTTAGGTCTAAAATGAGTCTCTTATAGGCAGCATATAGATGGGTCTTATTTTTTTTTTTATGCATTCTGATACCCTGTGTCTTGATTGGAGCATTTAGTCTGTTTACATTCAGAGTGATTATTGATAGATATGAACTTAGTGCCATTGTGTTACCTGTAAAGTCATTGTTTCTAGAGATTTTCTCTGTTCCTTTTTAGTCTTTGTTGTTTTTGGTCTGGCTTTTTTTTCTTTTTTTTTTTTTAATAATGATTTTTTATTATATTATGTTAGTCACCATACAGTACATCCCCGGTTTTCGATGTAAGGCTCGATGATTCATTAGTTGTGTATAACACCCAGTGCACCATGCAATACGTGCCCTCCTTACTACCCATCACCGGTCTATCCCATTCCCCCACCCCCTCCCCTCTGTAGCCCTCAGTTTGTTTCTCATAGTCCATAGTCTCTCATGTTTCATTCCCCCTTCTGATTACCCCCCCTTTCTTTATCCCTTTCTTCCCCTACTGATCATTCTAGTTCTTATGTTCCATAGATGAGAGAAATCATATGATAATTGTCTTTCTCTGCTTGACTTATTTCACTTAGCATTATCTCCTCCAGTGCCGTCCATGTTGTAGGAAATGTTGAGAACTCGTTCTTTCTGATTGCTGAGTAATATTCCATTGTATATATGGACCACAACTTCTTAATCCAGTCATCTGTTGCAGGGCATCTCGGCTCCTTCCACGATTTAGCTATTGTGGACATTGCTGCTATGAACATTGGGGTGCATATGGCCCTTCTCTTCACTACGTCTGTATCTTTGGGGTAAACACCCAGTAGTGCAATGGCTGGATCATAGGGTAGCTCAATTTTTAACTTTTTAAGGGACCTCCACACTGTTTTCCAGAGTGGCTGTACCAACTTGCATTCCCACCAACAATGTAGGAGGGATCCCCTTTCTCCACATCCTCTCCAACAATTGTTGTTTCTTGCCTTGTCTATTTTTGCCATTCTAACTGGCGTAAGGTGGTATCTCAGTGTGGTTTTGATTTGAATTTCTTTGATGGCTAATGATATTGAACATTTTTTCATGTGTCTGTTAGCCATTTGTATGTCTTCATTGGAAAAGTGTCTGTTCATATCTTCTGCCCATTTGTTGATTTGTTTATTTGTTTCTCATGTATTGAGTTTGAGAAGTTCTTTGTAGATCTTGGATACCAGTCCTTTATCTGTAGTGTCATTTGCAAATATCTTCTCCCATTCCGTGGGCTGCCTCTTAGTTTTTCTGACTGTTTCCTTGGCTGTGCAGAAACTTTTAATCTTGATGAAGTCCCATAAATTCATTTTATCTTTTGTTTCTCTTGCCTTTGGGGATGTATCATGAAAAAGGTTGCTTTGGCCGATGTCGTAGAGGTTGCTGCCTATGTTCTCCTCTAGAATTTTGATGGATTCCTGTCTCACATCGAGGTCTTTCATCCATTTGGAGTTTATTTTTGTGTATGGTGTGAGATAGTGGTCAGGTTTCATTCTTTTGCATGTAGCTGTCCAATTTTCCCAGCACCATTTATTGAAGAGACTGTCTTTTTCCCACTGGATGTTTTTTCCTGCTTTATCAAATATTAGTTGCCCAAAGAGCTAAGGGTCCATTTCTGTGCTCTCTATTCTGTTCCATTGGTCTATGTGTCTGTTTTTGTGCCAGTACCATGCTGTCTTTGTGATCACAGCTTTGTAGTACAGCTCGAAATCCGGCATTGTGATGCCCCCAGCTTTGTTTTTCCTTTTCAGCAGTTCCTTGGAGATTCGGGGTCTTTTCTGGTTCCATACAAATTTAAGGACTATTTGTTCCAGTTCTTTGAAAAATGTTCTCGGTATTTTGATCGGGATAGCATTGAAAGTGTAGATTGCTCTGGGTAGCATGGACATTTTAACTATGTTAATTCTTCCGATCCATGAGCATGGAATATCTTTCCATCTTTTTATGTCTTCCTCAATGTCTTTTAAGAGTGATTTATAGTTTCTAGAATAAAGGTCCTTTACGTCTCTGGTTAAGTTAATTCCAAGGTAACGTATGGTTTTTGGTGCTATTATAAATGGGATGGATTCCCTAATTTCTCTTTCTTCGTTCTCGTTATTCGTGTACAGAAATGCAACTGATTTCTGAGCATTGATTTTGTATCCCGCCACGTTACTGAATTGCTCTATAACTTCTAATAGTTTGGGAGTGGCTTCTTTTGGGTTTTCCATATAGAGTATCATGTCATCTGCGAAGAGAGACATTTTGACTTCTTCTTTGCCGATTTGAATACCTTTGATCCCTTTTTGTTGTCTGATTGCTGTTGCAAGGACTTCTAGTACTATGTTGAATAATAGTGGCGAGAGTGGGCATCCTTGTCGTGTTCCTGATCTTAAGGGAAAGGCTTCCAGCTTTTCCCCATTGAGAATAATATTTGCAGTAGGCTTTTCATAGATGGCTTTTATGAGATTGAGAAATGTACCTTCTATTCCTACACTCTGAAGGGTTTTAATCAGGAAAGGATGCTGTATTTTGTCAAATGCTTTTTCGGCATCGATTGAGAGGATCATATGGTTCTTGAGTCTTTTCTTGTTGATATGATGTATCACGCTGATTGATTTGCGAATATTGAACCACGCTTGCATCCCAGGTATGAATCCCACTTGATCGTGGTGGATAATCCTTTTAATGAACTGTTGGATTCTATTAGCAAGTATCTTGTTGAGGATTTTGGCGTCCATATTCATTAGGGAAATCGGTCTGTAATTCTCCTTTTTGAGGGGGTCTTTGCCTGGTTTGGGGATCAAGGTAATATTGGCCTCATAGAATGAGTTTGGTAGCTTTCCTTCTGTTTCTATTTTTTGAAATAGCTTTAGGAGAACAGGTATTATTTCTTCTTTGAATGTTTGGTAGAATTCCCCAGGAAAACCGTCTGGGCCTGGAGTTTTGTTATTTGGAAGGTTGTTTATCACTGACTCAATTTCTTCATAATTAATTGGCCTGTTTAAGGAATCACTTTCTTCCGGTTTCAATCTTGGTAGTTTATAGGTTTCCAGGAAGGATTGCATCTCTTCCAGATTGCTTAGTTTATTGGCATATAGCTGTTGATAAAAATTTCTAATAATCCTTCCAATTTCAATGGTGTTCGTCGTGACCTCTCCTTTTTCATTCATAATTTTAATAATCTGGGTCCTTTCTCTTTTCTTTTGGATAAGTCTTGCCAGTGGTCTGTCAATTTTATTGATTCTCTCCAAGAACCAGCTTCTAGTCCTGTTGATCTGCTCTGTTGTACTTCTGGTTTCTGCTTGATTGATTTCAGCTCTAATTTTGGTCAACTGCTTCCTCGTGCGTGGATTAGGCCTGTCCCTCTGTTGCTGTTCCAGCTTCTTGAGGTGAGAATATAAAAACTGCATTTTAGATTTTTCTATTCTTTTGAGTGAGGCTTGGATGGCTACGTATTTCCCCCTTAGGACCGCCTTTGCAGTATCCCATAGGTTTTGGACTGTTGTATTTTCATTCTCATTGGTCTCCATAAATTGTTTAATTTGATTTTTGATTTCCTGGTTTATCGAGTCATTCCTGAGCAGGATGGTTCTTAGTCTCCAAGTGTTTGAGTTTCTTCCAAATTTTTCCTTGTGGTTGAGTTCCAATTTCAGAGCGTTGTGGTCTGAGAATATGCAGGGGATAATTTCAATCTTTTGGTATCGGCTGAGACCCGTTTTGTGTCCCAGAACATGGTCTATTCTTGAGAATGTTCCATGGGCATTAGAATAGAATGAGTATTCTTTGGTTCTGGGGTGTAGTGTTCTATATATATCTATGAGGTCCAACTCGTCGAGTATGGCATTCAAAGCCTTTGATTCTTTGCTTAGTTTTTGCCAGGGTGTTCTGTCTATTTCTGAGAGTGGAGTGTTGAGGTCCCCTACTATTAATGTATTTTTATTTATATGTCTCTTTATTCTGGTTAAGAGTTGGCTTGTGTATCTTGCTGCTCCCCTGTTGGGGACATATATATTTATAATTGTCATATCCACTTGTTGGATACTTCCTTTAAGAATAATATAGTGCCCTTCTGCGTCTCTAACTATAGTCTGTAGTTTAAAATCCAGTTTATCTGATATGAGAATTGCTACCCCAGCTTTCTTTTGAGGTCCATTGGCATGAAAGATGGTACTCCATCCCCTTACTCTCAGTCTGAATGCATCTTTGGGTTCGAAATGAGTCTCTTGTAGACAGCAAATGGATGGGTCATTTCTTTTTATCCAATCTGCAACCCTGTGGCGTATAAAGCAAGAATTTAAACCATTAATGTTAAGACTGAGTACTGAGAGATATGCTTTTAATTCTGCCATGTTGTCAGTAAAGTCTTTGTTTGTATTGGCTGTGACTTTCTGTTTTGTATCACTCTTGGGGCCTTTTTACTTTTATAGAACCCCCCGTAATACCTCCTGTAGGGCTGGTTTCGTGGTTACGAAATTGGTTAGTGACTGTCGATTCTGAAATGTCTTTATTTCTCCATCAATTCTGAATGACAGCCTTGCTGGATAAAGGATTCTTGGCTGCATGTCTTTCTCTGTAAGAGCTTTAAAAATGCTCCCCCAACCCTTTCTCTCATTCCAGGTCTGTGTAGACAGGTCTGACGTAATTCTGATGCCTTTGCCTTGGTACGTGAGAAATTTCTTTGCCCTGGCCGCTTTCAATACTGTATCCTTGGATCTCATATTTGCGAAATGCACTATGACGTGACGTGGTGTAGGTCTGTCATGGTTGAGCTTGGGAGGGGTCCTCTCTGCCTCTTGGACACGAATTTTTGTTTCCCTTGCTAGATTAGGGAAGTTTTCAGCTACAATTTGTTCAAATATCTCTTCTAGACCTCTGTTTTTCTCCACCCCCTCGGGGATGCCGATGATTCTAACATTGGATCGTTTCGTTGAGTCAGTAATCTCCCGTAGCCAACATTCGTGGGCGTGGATTTTTTTAAGACCATCTTCTATTTTCATTTTTTCCTCTTATTAGCCCATCCTCCAATTCACTAACCCTTTCCTCTGCTTCGGTGACCCTGGCCGTCAGAGCCTCTAGTTTTGCCTGCATTTGGCTCATAGAATTTTTAATTTCTGTCAAATTTGCTCTCATTTCCGCCCTTAGGGATTCTATATTCTCAGTAACATTTTCCTGAATACTTTTTTCAAGTCTACTCATTATCTTGACCATTGTTACTCTGAATTCCATTTCTGATAATTTGGTTACATCCATATCCGTTCCTTCTGTGGCAGAGACCACTGACTCACTGTCTTTTCTTTGCTGGGGGGGGGGGCTTCTCCTTCTTGTCATTCTAATGAGGGGAGGTTGCGGGGTTGTCCAGAGCCCAAAATTATTGACTGGGTCCCAGGCCGTGCCCCTTGTTTTATAGGGATCTTAGAGATGTGGGCTTCTTCTTTAAAGATTTTATTTATTTACTTATCTGAGAGAGGGAGACAGACAGTCAGCAAGAATGGAACAGAAGCAGGGGAGTGAGAGAGGAAGAAGCAGGCTCCCAGCGGAGGAGCCCGATGAGGGACTCCTTTCCGGAACGCTGGGATCACACCCTAAGCCGGAGACAGGCGCTCAATGACTGCGCCACCCAGACGCCTCGGGTTGTGGGCTTCTTGATTTTTCAGCCTGCCTTCTGGGGGAGGGGCCTGCCGCGCCGATACTCAGGCAACCCTGTTTGGTTAGAGTCTCCGTGTCCCCTGCGAGGGAGGATGGGGATGGGCACTCTCTGAGCCGATATTTCCAGGCTTTTGTTCTCTGGCGGCTTTCCCTGGCTGTCGGCTATGCCTCTTCTGAGGGTCAGAGCAGCAGAGGCTGCATTGTCACAGAACAGAGGGATTGCGGCCCGTTCTCCACTGATGTTCTGGCCACTTTAACTCTATTACTGTTGGTGCTGCTCAACCCTGCAGCGTCCTGGGATGTGCGCCCCACACCCGGCGTCCCTGCCCTCACTTCCAGGGCCGGCGTGTCTCTGTCCTTTGTGTTTCTAATGCCGCCAGCCACCGGCCGCCCCGCACGCTCCCGGGTCTCCCGGTCTCAGTCTATGCCCGGTGAGCACACCGGGATTCCTCCGGAGTTCCGTGAGAAGCCTGGTGGCGCGCGCACCCGGTTCAGGGTCTCAGTCTGCTGTTTCTCGGGTGCCGACCGCGAGTCCGCCCGCTCCCCTGTGCAGGTGGTCCGCCAGCCGCCCCGCGCGCACTCCGGGAGCTCCCGGTCTCAGTCTGGATCCCGTGAGCACACCGGGATTCCGGTGTTCCGGGAGATGCCTGGTGGCGCGTTCACGGCTCACCAGTCTCAGTCCGCTCTCTCGCGGGTGCCCTCTGTGAGTCCACCCGCTCCCCCGTGCAGGTGGCTGCTGCTTCCCGGAGCCCAAACGCGGCGGCTCCCTCCCCCTTCCGTTTATCTTCCAATATCTGTGCACGGTTTACAGTTCCCCTCTTCGTACCTCAATACTCAGCTTTGGAGATGTTCATTTGTAGAGATCCAGATGCATCATCCTGCGTCTCAGGCTGATTCCGTGGTTATTTAGGCTGGTCTGGTACCTATCCAGCTCGACTCAGGGGACCGGCTGAAAAAGGGGTCCCCTACTCCTCCGCCATCTTCTGTAGTCTTGGCCTGGTCTGTCTTTCTGACTTGAAGAGTTCCTTTTAGTATTTCTTATGGGGCTGGTTTAACGGTCATGAACTCCTTTAGTTTTTGTTTGTCTGGAAAGTTTTTATGTTCTCTTTCTGTTCTGAATGACAGCTTTGCTGAATAAAGTATTCTTGGCTGCATATTTTTCCCACTCAGCACATTGAATATGTCATGCCACTATCTCTGGCTTGCCAAGTTTCTGTAGAGAGATCTGCTATTAACCTTATCTGTCTTCCGGTGTAAGTTAGGTATTTCTTATTCCTTGCTGCTTTCACAGTTTTTTCCTTTTCTCTATATTTTGCAGATTTAACTGTAATATGTTTTGGTGTTGGCCTGTTTATTATTATTGTTTTTTAATTTTGATGGTGGTTCTCTGTGCCTCCTGGATTTGGATGTCTGTTTCCTTCCCTAGGGAAGTTTTCAGCTATAATTTGCTCAAATAAACCTTCTGCCCCACTTTTCCTCTGTTCTTCTGGGCTCTTATGATACAAATGTTAGTACATTTTATGGAGTTGCTGGGTTCCCTATATCTACATTTGTGATCCAGTATTTTTCTTTCCCTCTTTTTTTCAGTTTCATTATTTTCCATAATTTTGTCTTCTATATTACATATTCTTTTTTCTGCTTCTTCCATCCTTGTCATTACATCCAGTCAGTTTTGCATCTTGGTTATGGCTTTTTTTTTTTTTTTTTTTTTTTTTAGCTTGGCCTAACTACTTTTTAGGTCTTTTATCTCTGTGGTAAGGTGCTTTCTGGTGTCTTCTATGCTTTTCTAAAGCCCAGCTAGTATCCTTATAATTGTTGTTTTATTCTTTTATTTTTATTTTTTTTTTAAATGATTTTTTATTATATTATGTTAGTCACCATACAGTACATCCCCGGTTTCCGATGTAAGGCTCGATGATTCATTAGTTGTGTATAACACCCAGTGCACCATGCAATACGTGCCCTCCTTACTACCCATCACCGGTCTATCCCATTCCCCCACCCCCCTCCCCTCTGAAGTCCTCAGTTTGTTTCTCATAGTCCATAGTCTCTCATGTTTCATTCCCCCTTCTGATTACCCCCCCTTTCTTTATCCCTTTCTTCCCCTACCGATCATCCTAGTTCTTATGTTCCATAGATGAGAGAAATCATATGATAGTTGTCTTTCTCTGCTTGACTTATTTCACTTAGCATTATCTCCTCCAGTGCTGTCCATGTTGCAGCAAATGTTGAGAACTCGTTCTTTCTGATAGCTGAGTAATATTCCATTGTATATATGGACCACAACTTCTTAATCCAGTCATCTGTTGAAGGGCATCTCGGCTCCTTCCACGATTTAGCTATTGTGGACATTGCTGCTATGAACATTGGGGTGCATATGGCCCTTCTCTTCACTACGTCTGTATCTTTGGGGTAAATACCCAGTAGTGCAATGGCTGGATCATAGGGTAGCTCAATTTTTAACTTTTTAAGGGACCTCCACACTGTTTTCCAGAGTGGCTGTACCAACTTGCATTCCCACCAACAATGTAGGAGGGATCCCCTTTCTCCACATCCTCTCCAGCAATTGTTGTTTCTTGCCTTGTCTATTTTTGCCATTCTAACTGGCGTAAGGTGGTATCTCAGTGTGGTTTTGATTTGAATTTCTTTGATGGCTAATGATATTGAACATTTTTTCATGTGTCTGTTAGCCATTTGTATGTCTTCATTGGAAAAGTGTCTGTTCATATCTTCTGCCCATTTGTTGATTTATTTGTTTCTCGTGTATTGAGTTTGAGAAGTTCTTTGTAGATCTTGGATACCAGTCCTTTATCTGTAGTGTCATTTGCAAATATCTTCTCCCATTCCGTGGGCTGCCTCTTAGTTTTTCTGACTGTTTCCTTGGCTGTGCAGAAACTTTTAATCTTGATGAAGTCCCATAAATTCATTTTATCTTTTGTTTCTCTTGCCTTTGGGGATGTGTCATGAAAAAGGTTGCTTTGGCCGATGTCGTAGAGGTTGTTGCCTATGTTCTCCTCTAGAATTTTGATGGATTCCTGTCTCACATCGAGGTCTTTCATCCATTTGGAGTTTATTGTTGTGTATGGTGTGAGATAGTGGTCAATTTTCATTCTCTTGCATGTAGCTGTCCAATTTTCCCAGCACCATTTATTGAAGAGACTGTCTTTTTCCCACCGGATGTTTTTTCCTGCTTTATCAAATATTAGTTGCCCAAAGAGCCGAGGGTCCATTTCTGGGCTCTCTATTCTGTTCCATTGGTCTATGTGTCTGTTTTTGTGCCAGTACCATGCTGTCTTTGTGATCACAGCTTTGTAGTACAGCTCGAAATCCGGCATTGTGATGCCCCCAGCTTTGTTTTTCCTTTTCAACAGTTCCTTGGAGATTCGGGGTCTTTTCTGGTTCCATACAAATTTAAGGACTGTTTGTTCCAGTTCTTTGAAAAATGTCCTTGGTATTTTGATCGGGATAGCATTGAAAGTGTAGATTGCTCTGGGTAGCATGGACATTTTAACTACGTTAATTCTTCCGATCCATGAGCATGGAATATCTTTCCATCTTTTTATGTCTTCCTCAATGTCTTTTAAGAGTGATTTATAGTTTCTAGAATATAGGTCCTTTACGTCTCTGGTTAAGTTAATTCCAAGGTAACGTATGGTTTTTGGTGCTATTGTAAATGGGATGGATTCCCTAATTTCTCTTTCTTCGGTCTCGTTATTCGTGTATAGAAATGCAACTGATTTCTGAGCATTTATTTTGTATCCTGCCACGTTACTGAATTGCTCTATAACTTCTAATAGTTTGGGAGTGGCTTCTTTTGGGTTTTCCATATAGAGTATCATGTCATCTGCAAAGAGAGACATTTTGACTTCTTCTTTGCCAATTTGAATACCTTTGATCCCTTTTTGTCGTCTGATTGCTGTTGCAAGGACTTCTAGTACTATGTTGAATAATAGTGGCGAGAGTGGGCATCCTTGTCGAGTTCCTGATCTTAAGGGAAAGGCTTCCAGCTTTTCCCCATTGAGAATAATATTTGCAGTAGGCTTTTCATAGATGGCTTTTATGAGATTGAGAAATGTACCTTCTATTCCTACACTCTGAAGGGTTTTAATCAGGAAAGGATGCTGTATTTTGTCAAATGCTTTTTTGGCATCGATTGAGAGGATCATATGGTTCCTGAGTCTTTTCTTGTTGATATGATGTATCACGCTGATTGATTTGCGAATATTGAACCACGCTTGCATCCCAGGTATGAATCCCACTTGATCGTGATGGATAATCCTTTTAATGTACTGTTGGATTCTATTAGCAAGTATCTTGTTGAGGATTTTGGCGTCCATATTCATTAGGGAAATCGGTCTGTAATTCTCCTTTTTGATGGGGTCTTTGCCTGGTTTGGGGATCAAGGTAATATTGGCCTCATAAAATGAGTTTGGTAGCTTTCCTTCTGTTTCTATTTTTTGAAATAGCTTTAGGAGAATAGGTATTATTTCTTCTTTGAATGTTTGGTAGAATTCCCCAGGAAAACCGTCTGGGCCTGGAGTTTTGTTATTTGGAAGGTTGTTTATCACTGACTCAATTTCTTCATAATTAATTGGCCTGTTTAAGGAATCAATTTCTTCCGGTTTCAATCTTGGTAGTTTATAGGTTTCCAGGAAGGATTCCATCTCTTCCAGATTGCTTAGTTTATTGGCATATAGCTGTTGATAAAAATTTCTAATAATCCTTCCAATTTCAATGGTGTTCGTCGTGACCTCTCCTTTTTCGTTCATAATTTTAATAATCTGGGTCCTTTCTCTTTTCTTTTGGATAAGTCTTGCCAGGGGTCTGTCAATTTTATTGATTCTCTCCAAGAACCAGCTTCTAGTCCTGTTGATCTGCTCTACTGTACTTCTGGTTTCTGCTTGATTGATTTCAGCTCTAATTTTGGTCAACTGCTTCCTCGTGCGTGGATTAGGCCTGTCCCTCTGTTGCTGTTCCAGCTTCTTGAGGTGAGAATATAAAAACTGCATTTTAGATTTTTCTATTCTTTTGAGTGAGGCTTGGATGGCTATGTATTTCCCCCTTAGGACTGCCTTTGCAGTATCCCATAGGTTTTGGACTGTTGTATTTTCATTCTCATTGGTCTCCATAAATTGTTTAATTTGATTTTTGATTTCCTGGTTTATCGAGTCATTCCTGAGCAGTATGGTTCTTAGTCTCCAAGTGTTTGAGTTTCTTCCAAATTTTTCCTTGTGGTTGAGTTCCAATTTCAGAGCGTTGTGGTCTGAGAATATGCAGGGGATAATTTCAATCTTTTGGTATCGGTTGAGACCTGTTTTGTGTCCCAGAACATGGTCTATTCTTGAGAATGTTCCATGGGCATTAGAATAGAATGAGTATTCTTTGGTTCTGGGGTGTAGTGTTCTATATATATCTATGAGGTCCAACTCGTCGAGTATGGCATTCAAAGCCTTTGATTCTTTGCTTAGTTTTTGCCAGGGTGTTCTGTCTATTTCTGATAGTGGAGTGTTGAGGTCCCCTACTATTAATGTATTTTTATTTATATGTCTCTTTATTCTGGTTAAGAGTTGGCTTGTGTATCTTGCTGCTCCCCTGTTGGGGGCATATATATTTATAATTGTCATATCCACTTGTTGAATACTTCCCTTAAGAATAATATAGTGCCCTTCTGCATCTCTAACTATAGTCTGTAGTTTAAAATCCAATTTATCTGATATGAGAATTGCTACCCCAGCTTTCATTTGAGGTCCATTTGCGTGAAAGATGGTACTCCATCCCCTTACTCTCAGTCTGAATGCATCTTTGGGTTCGAAATGAGTCTCTTGTAGACAGCAAATGGATGGGTCATTTCTTTTTATCCAATCTGCAACCCTGTGGCGTTTTATGGGATGGTTCAAACCATTAACATTAAGACTGATTACTGAGAGATATGATTTTAATGTTGCCATGTTGCCAGTAAAGTCTTTGTTTGTATTGGCTGTGACTTTCTGTTCTGTATCACTCTTGGGGCCTTTTTACTTTTATAGAACCCCCCGTAATATCTCCTGTAGGGCTGGTTTCGTGGTTACGAAATTGGTTAGTGACTGGCGATTCTGAAATGTCTTTATTTCTCCATCAATTCTGAATGACAGCCTTGCTGGATAAAGGATGCTTGGCTGCATGTTTTTCTCTGAAAGAGCTTTAAATATGCTCCCCCAACCCTTTCTCTCATTCCAGGTCTGTGTAGACAGGTCTGACGTAATTCTGATGCTTTTGCCTTGGTACGTGAGAAATTTCTTTGCCCTGGCCGCTTTCAATACTGTATCCTTGCATCTAATATTTGCGAAATGCACTATGACGTGACGTGGCGTAGGTTTGTCATGGTTGAGCTTGGGAGGGGTCCTCTCTGCCTCTTGGACACGAATGTTTGTTTCCCTTGCTAGATTAAGGAAGTTTTCAGCTACAATTTGTTCAAATATCTCTTCTAGACCTCTGTTTTTCTCCACCCCCTCGGGGATGCCGATGATTCTAACATTGGATCGTTTCATTGAGTCAGTAATCTCCCGTAACCTACATTCGTGGGCGTGGATTTTTTTAAGACCATCTTCTATTTTTATTTTTTCCTCTATTAACCCATCCTCCAATTCACTAACTCGTTCCTCTGCTTCTGCGACCCTGGCCGTCAGAGCCTCTAGTTTTGCCTGCATTTGGCTCATAGAATTTTTAATTTCTGTCAGATTCGCTCTCATTTCTGTCCTTAGGGATTCTATATTCTCAATAACCTTTTCGTTAATAGTTTTTTCAATTCTACTCATCATTTTGACCATCGTTACTCTGAATTCCATTTCTGATAATTTGGTTACATCCATATCCATTATTTCTGTGGCAGAGGCCACAGAATCACTGTCTTTTCTTTGCTGGGGGGGGGCTTCTCCTTCTTGTCATTCTGATGAAGAGAGGTTGTGGGGTTTCCAGAGCCCAAATTATTGACTGGGTCCCAGGCCGTGCCCCTTGTTTTATAGGGATCTTAGGGATGTGGGCTTCTTCTTTAAAGATTTTATTTATTTATGTGGCAGCCAACCAGCGAGAGAGGGAACAGAAGCAGGGGAGTGGGAGAGGAAGAAGCAGGCTCCCAGCGGAGGAGCCCGATGAGGGACTCCTTTCCGGAACGCTGGGATCACGCCCTAAGCCGAAGGCAGGCGCTCAATGACTGCGCCACCCAGGCGCCCAGGTTGTGGGCTTCTTGATTTTTCAGCCTGCCTTCTGTGTTCTGGGGGAGGGGCCTGCCGCGCCGATACTCAGGCAGCCATGTTTGGGTAGAGTCTCGGCGTCCCCTGCGAGGGGGGATGGGGATGGGCACTCCCTGAGCCGGTATTTCCAGGCTTTTGTTCTCTGGCGGCTTTCCCTGGTGGTTTGCTGTGCCTCTTCTGAGAGAGCAGCAGCGGCCAAATTTCAGCCTCTGTCACAGAACAGAGGGATTGCGGGCCGTTCTCTACTAATGTTCTGGCCACTTTAACTCTGTTACTGTTGGTGCTGCTCAACCCTGCAGTGTCCCGGGATGTGCGCCCCACACCCGGCATCCCAGCCCTCACTCCCAGGGCCGGCGCGTCTCTGTCCTTTGTGTTTCTAATGCCGCCAGCCGCCAGCCGCCCCGCGCGCGCTCCCGGATCTCCCAGTCTCAGTCTGGATCCAGTGAGCGCACCGGGATTCCGGTGTTCCGCGAGATGCCTGGTGGCGCGCGCACCCAGCTCACGGTCTCAGTCTGCTGTTTTGCGGGTGCCGACCACGAGCCCGCCCGCTCTCCCGTGCAAGTGGCTACCGCTTCCCGGTGCCCAAACGCGGCGGCTCCCTCCCCCTTCCGTTTATCTTCCGATATCTGTGCACAGTTTCATGGCTCCCCGCTTCGTACCTCAATACTCAGCGCTGGAGATGTTCATTTGTAGAGATCCAGATGCGTCTTCCTGCGTCTCAGGCTGGTTCCGTGGTTGTTTAGGCTGGTCTGGTACCTATCCAGCTCGACTCGGAGGACCGGCTGAAAACGGTGTCTCCTACTCCTCCGCCATCTTAACTCCTCCCACCATAATTGTTGTTTTAAATTCTGGTTCAGACATATTACTTATATCTCTTTTAGTTAAATCCCTGGCTGTGAACTTTTCTTGTTTTTTCTTTTGGGATGAACTCCTCCATCTTGGCATTTTGTCTAGGTCTCTGTCTCCTGTGGCAAACACTTCTACAATATAGCCTCTTTTCTTTCTCTAATTCTGCAGTTTGTTCTCTCAGTCCTCAGATCGGTTTCTTGGATGTTAACAATGATTTGGTATTTATCTAGCTGTGTTCAAGGGATGAGGCAAGCATAGGGTACCCCTACTACTCCACCATCTTAAGTATTTTCTGAACAGATGGATAGAACCAAGGTGGTAGAAATTGCTAAATTCACCAATATCCAGTTCTTCTCTCCTTCCTGAGGATAAAGCAAAGCTACATTTTGTAGCTCCCTGCACATCTAGATGAATTATAGAACTGAATTGCAGCCAGTAGAATCTGGTTAGAGATGATGTGTGTCATTTTTAGGCTGACCCATAAACTTACTGCATGGTCTTCCATGGGCACTCTTCTCCCATCCAATTGACTGAAATAGAAAGAGCCTAGGTCTCTGAGTTACTACTTGGAAAATGGGATTTGGACCTTTAAAATTGTACCAGGCTTTTGAAATCTAAATATTTTGTTATAGCAGCTGGTGTAAAAAAACAAGTATCTGGACCCAACAAAAATTTTTCTGTACACATTAGGGCTTGATATGACTCAGTCCTCTCACAAAGGCTGCTGAGCCCATAATAGTGTATTGGACCTGCCCATATATAAACCGGAAATGTACAGAGGCAACTTAAATCTAAGGGAAGATTGATGATACTTGGGGAGGGATAAAGGAGAGAGGGAGGAGCCAGCCTGCCCACCCTCTCCTGGGCAGAAAGCCAGCTCCCACCCAGCAGCCTGCTTTTGGGTGAAATGTTCATTTCCCTGAAATTCTGTTATTTATATGAAATTTTGAGCAGCCACTTAGTATGATTCTCCTTCTCCTGGTACGTTGCTTAGAGAAAAAGCTGACTTTTCTCTCACTATACAAAGCATCATCCTCAGAAAAAATTATAGTTCTTTTTAGAGTTTTGGTTCCTTCATAGGTACCTATTGTCCTAGTAAATGGAAGTACTTGGAACACAAAAGCATTTATTTCTGCTTTTAGCTAATTTAATTTTTACAGCCCTAGTGAAAAAATATTTTATGTTTTTACTCGTCTAATGTGATTTTAAAATAGTTTATCCTTGGATTCAATTTTGTTTTCATTTTGTAGAAAATCAATTTAATTCACAGACGGTTCATTCATTTAATGGCTTTCCTTGCACATGGTTAATGCTTAAGCATTTGATCAAATATTCGTCTTAGCAATTTCTTCACAAGGCTTAACTGGAGAAGGTGTTAGATGGGGAAATCCTTTACATTTGGCAAAGCCTCTTTCATTTGGACTAATTGACATGGAAAATCAGTGTGAATTGGTGAAGCTGAATTGCAGACTATTTTCCAAAGAGATTCCTGTATAATTTCAGGATGCTCAAACTAAATTTAGGAGAGTGTAAGCTAACAAATAGTTTTAGGTTTTTCATCTAACTTTCTAGTAGTTGGTATGTATATCTCTGTCTCTCTTAGGAAATTCTCTTGGGTTCTTGAAAACTCTTTCCCTTTAAGTCTTTAAACATTCTCCTTGCACCATTGTTTATTGCATTATGAGTGAGAACTATAAGCAAAAAGTAAGTCTCAGGCTGGTCATGGTCTGTATAATTGTAACTTCTGTATTAGAGACTTTTATTTTTAAAGTTAGGTAGCAATTCTTCATTGGGAAGAAATGTCCTGACTTTCTAATTGGTCATGGGTTCAGTGCTATAACTGATGGGTTTTTGATTGGATCATAGGCATTTTTCATTTGTTCATTTCTTTTGTTTACTTATTTTTTGTTTAATAAAATGCCTTCTGAAGATGTCAGTCATTCCTTGGAAAGCAGAGATTCAGTGATGGCTGGAATAGAGCACTTGTGCTTTTCAGTGTCAGACACTGGCCCTTCATGTTTAGGGCACTGCTTTGACAAAACACAGAGGAGGCATATTCTGAAAGGCTATGATTTCTCTGTAGTGAACTTTAAGACTCAAAGAATGTATTTGACTGACTGTACAGGAAGTAGATGGTGGTCAGGTAAAATGGAATATGCCACTCTTGATCTTTTCTTCTTTATGTTACAGTGTTTACCCTAAGATAGGTTTTCAGTTGCCCATGATGAAAAATGTGAGCCTTAGAAACTTTATGGTGGACTCATAGATTATTTGAGATGGTTTATGGGCAGAGTAACATAATTTATCCTCTAAACTTGGACACTTTTGAGAGTGAGAAGGGGTGTTATTAATAGTTATGCTAAGGAAATGGGCAAAAAATAGGCCCTTTTCAAGCAATGTCAGTCTCTCTCACATACACCCCATCTTTGGACTGAATGCAAAGACTCTAAGACCCTAGAGGAGGTCCGAGCTACAAAATGGAATTATCCTGGATCCCAAATGAGCATGCTAAGGGCTCCTTAGGAACCAGGAACCTCCATATTGGAGTCTTTAGTACACATAAAATAAAATGATGTATTAAATCGCTGAGATTTTGGCATCTGTTATAGTAGCTAGCATTTTCCTAACTAATGCTGAATACTTTATTTCAATGTAACCAACCACTATTGAAAGTCTACTGTCTTTCCATTGGGAATACACAGATACATAAGATCTGGTCATTGTCTCCAAGGAGCTTAGGGTGTGGGAGAATTGCAGATGTGTATATTTAATGGTAATTAAGATTTCTGAATAAAGTGAGGTGAGTTTAATTTTGAATGTTGATTTGAAGATGTCTGTAGAGTATTCAGATGGTATTATCCTGTATGTAGATAAAGGGGGACTAAAGCTAGCAAGTGAGATCTGGTATCAAAGATAGATTGGCTGAGTTTACAATTTGCAGAGGGTCAAGTCAGTCCCTTACAACAATTTGAGGACTTAAGTAAGAGAACCTTCACCCATATTCCTAAAGATGCTTTTAGATGCAGCCACATTGGGCCCTCTGAGGGCTCAATCTGCCTTTGGGATCTGAGCTTTCAGGATCTCTTGGCTGTTGACTTTGTACTGAGAAAGCAAAGGAAGCAGGAGCTTCTTTATATCTCTAGATCTTTTTTGTAGTATATAAGTTACTTTCATGTACATTCTGTTTTGAGCCTGATATTGGCCTTGTGCATGTGGGCAGGAGAGTTCTTACTCCCCATTTCATGTCCCCTGGCCTTGCCTACCAGTGAGTAGGAGGGAAATATCATTAAGTGGAATGACCCTATTCTGAAGGTATTCAGTCCTTCCTTGGCATGGGACCTCAGAGCTTTCTTAATGACTCCTCTTTTGTTTCTGGGGTCCCCTGAGAATGTCTCACTTGGACTTAAGAATCAGGCCTCACATATTCCACCACTGGGGCTTCACTGTGCTGGCAAATCACTCCCCATCAATTGGGGTTGTTCCCAGTTGAAAGTAGAGGGACCAGTGTGGAAACATCACCCCCACCATCTTCATTCCTTGCCTTAGACCCATATTCCGGAACCCTCCTTTTCTAGCAGAGAAATACCTACCAGTGCCTGCAAATAGATAACTGTGAGGGTGGGCATCACTCCTGCACTAGATGTGTTCAAATGTCAGTTTTGAAGCTGGTAGTTAACTGTGTATATGTGTACACACACACGCGCAGGCACACACGTGCACACACATAAACATGTACGTACTTTAGGACTTGGAGAAATGAATTAGCCTGTTCCAGGCCATCCGATTTTTTTTATTAACTGGAATATAGATCCCAAAACTATTGACTCTGAGTCTAATGTTCTTTTCTCTGTCTTATGATGATATAAAGGAAAAAAAATTATAAAAAAGTTGGTCAAATAGGCAAAACTATCAGCTAGAAGCCTGAACTGGTGCTATAATAGAAATTCTGCTTTCTGCCTCATTCTGCAGGGCTTAGGGAGGCTGCCATGCCCAGCACAGGGAACCATCAGGAGAGCTGGGTGAATAACAGAGGCTTTGTCATAGGAGCTCCCTGACGTCTTCCCCCAGTGTGAGTGGTGTCAGTGTTTTCATTATTTTTGCCTGCGGTTTGTAACTTGTCATAAGAATTAGTTCCGGCTTAATCGAGGGCCTCATGTTGGGGTAAGAGGAGGAAGTGTTGTGGCCTCTCAAAATGCCTTTTGTAAGATCCCAACACTCTAGGTCTTGGCAGATACAGCTGGGAACAGTAGCATGTGGGAAGGGACAATGTACCAAATGTTCCAAGTCCAGCTCCCTCTTGGCCTGTAATGTGGAGCTTGCTTAAAAGTCTTTTGGGGGAGTAGAAATAGCCAGTTTTTTTCTTTCTTTAAAAAAATCTCTTTATTTTGGGATTGTACCACCTGAAAGCAAGAGGCACCTGAGCAGAATGTGATGTGCTTTTTCCCTAACTCCCTTGGAAAAGAGCATCTCGTCCCCAGGTTAACTCTTAGCATTTCTTTGGACCTTAAAAAAGTCCCCCCCCAGTTTTATTAAAAAATAATTGACTTACATCACTGTATAAGTTTAAGGGATACAGCATGATGGTTTGATTTATATATATTGTGAAGTGTAGAAAGTTTCTTTTATCAAATCATACCAATCTTGTGTCTAGTCTCTCTTCTCTATGCAAATTAAAGGTACTCATTCATACTCAAGTGTTAATGGTTAATGGGTTTAACTGTGATAAAAGTTCCTTGAAAATATCCCCGTATTTTCCAGGGATTTTCATTGTCTCAGTGCAAAGTGTTCCCTGACCAAACCATAGGATCCTCTCTTTCCTCTGATTCCCTGGGCAGGTTCCCAATTTTGATGAGCAAGGAACCAGTGAATGTGGAGATTTACTCCTGGAAAGCTTATAAATGTGCAAATTCTTAGGCCCATCACTAGAGATTCTGGCCCACACTTGGGTGAAGCAGTTTACAGCATCATGATACCACATAAGAAGTATTGAATGCCACAGATCTTGCTCAATACCCTCCCACCTTGCCTGAAAGTCTGGCCATTAATTTCTTTAACAAAACACATTGAATACTTGCTCTTTGGAAGGCTCTAAGCTTGGGGCCAGGATCCATAGACCTCCGTGAGCCTGTACCGTACTGGAAGAAACACACATACACACACACACACACACACTAATAATTAGGAATAGGAGGCAGTGTGGTGAGAGGGAAGTGATAAATGAAGTCTGGGGTCAAGGAAAGTCCTAGGGCAGGGCTACCCAAAGTGTGGTACCTGGAAGTTAGAAATGCAGATTCTCAGATCCCACTCCAAAGCTGCCTACCTCTGGGAGTCAACCTGTGAGCACCCTCTATCCTTTGCTCACACAACAGGTTGTGCCTTTTTCTGCCCAGGTCGTGATAGGTCACAGCTTAGTGGTGGTGGTATAGACAAGAGCTAGAAAATAAAATTTATCCATAATTCCACCATTTAGAGATAACCACTCTTACTATTTGGTGTATATATTTTCATACTTATTTCCATGTAAACAGACATACAATGAAAAAAAGTATGACTAAAAATCTGTTATACTATTATACTGTCTTTTAAATTTCTTTTTTCCCCACTTAATAAAAATTGTGGAGTGTTTTTCCATGTAAGTAAAAATATTTTTACGACATTAATTTTAATTATAGTGTAGCATTTCTTTGTAAGGGTATACAATAAATCATTTATTCTCTATAGTGCAAGTCTTTTCAGATTTTTGGAATTGTTCAACAACTTTGAGAAGAATGTCCTTGTACATGCATCTTTGTGCATATCTGAGATAATTTCATGAAAATTAAGTAGGTTTGTAATGTGTTCTTCAAATGTAATTTGTAGAACAT
Organism: Ursus americanus; assembly: GCF_024610735.1. NCBI lineage: Eukaryota > Metazoa > Chordata > Mammalia > Carnivora > Ursidae > Ursus > Ursus americanus. The sequence continues at coordinate 32,060,192 of NC_142133.1, forward strand.
TTATATCAGACTGGTGTAAGAGATGAAGACTTCCCATTTAATAAGTACTATTAATCATGCCACCAGTCCATTTTATGATCAAAAGTACATGAAGATAGAACAAGTTGTGCTGAAATATTTGTATTTTGCATGATTAGTGGACTTAAGGCCATTGGTAAAGTACCCTGTCAGTTATCATGGGACAAATAACACTCTAACAAATTTAAGTAGTGAGATAGGGCTCTGCATGTATATTTCTCAGATTATTGCTTGCCCAAACACATCTTGAATCTTTGGAAACAAAAGTGGAAGATCAGCTTATAAAACTCTGATTTTAAGTCTATCCATAGTATTAACAGATTAATTAAGAAGTCTGGTAGTGATGTTAAGAAGGCTGGCAGACTTTCAATTCAGATTGACACTATTCAAGACAGAGGCATAACTGATGTTTATTCAAGAATTCTAAGACATGTCACAGATTTTGTGGAGAACATCTGATATCTATAGAGATCTTGAAGTAAAGTCCTGGGAAAAATATGTTCCAGACAGTTACAGATGTTCTCATATCAAGTCATATTTCTATGAGAAGTTATGTAGCATGTTCAACTGATGGCGCAGCCATTGTGAATGTACAATTTAAGATTTTCTTTCTGTTAAAAAAAAATTGATACTACCAGCTTTATCAATTGTGTTAGTCACATATTTTGAGTCTTGCAATGGTGGATTTAGAAGGTGTCTGAACCTCCAGTTAATCTAGCAAAAAATTCAGTCACTTGAGTCCACTTAGAACAATTTGCATGCTGCAAAGCATGTAGAAACTTCCAGAGTATTAGCTGAATGTTTTACCAAATGGAGTATGTTTTATAGGTCCTCAGGTATCACAGCAGTGCATATATGATCATTTCAGATGTTGGCTCTATGACATTAGACATGGTAGAGGGCTAAAAGGAGAGCTTTAAGAAGTGTTGAAAGGATTTTCATTCCCTTGTGGGAACTAATGGAAATGCTGGAGAACGTATTTCCACACTGAAGATTCTGTTGTAAACACCAGACTGGTGACAGGGACAACAAAAGAAATCATCATGGGGGCTTGAAGCTCTACACATTTTTTAGTTATTTCTGGATATATTTAGATTAATTTGTCTGCATAAAAATTTGACTTGGAAATACCGCAGTTCAGAATAAGGCTGCTGAAACCATCAAATACAACAGACTCAGGAAGATAGAAGGAATTTAAACATTTAATGAATAAATGGGGCTTTCAAAGCCAAATACGCCTATTGATATTTAGAAGGTACTTCACCTGAACTATGTTTGGATCTGATTTGAGGGTGGATTGAGAAAGCAGGTTGCTATTCAATGACATTTTTGGAGTATTGACATAATCTCAGTGTATTTCCTAGCTGCCTTATGGTTTGCTAAAGCACTTCAAATATCAAAGTATTTCTAATCTACTAAAATAATTTCTTTTTTTATGTTTATCCTTCTTTTATTTTTACACATCCATTTATAATTAAAATAATTTCTACTGAGATCTAAAACACCCACTTTGCAAAAGCAGGGCTTAATTTGACATTGAGAAGTTTAAAGAATTATCAGTGTGGTGTGGCCTAGGCTATGATAAATTGGTGTGCTTGTCCCATGCCTGTGCTAGTGAATGAAGAGTGGCTTGAGTCAGGAAAAGAGAGACAAGGAGGTGGCTTTGGGTGCTAAAATTGGGCTTGGGGATAGTGTGATCAACCATGTAGGTTGGTCTGGGACCTGGGAGTTTCCTAGGGCATAGAACTTTCAATGCTAGAACCAGGTCAGACTGTTATTAATCTTTCTGGGAGTCACTGAGACCGACCTTATTGGATCCACCTCTCTGCCTAATTTTTATAACCTTTCCCCCTTTAATGCTCCCCCTGAGAAATATTTAAGCAAGATTTCATCTGGATTTCAGAATAGGAGACAGGTACATACATGTGCCTACATACAAAAATATGCCAGTATTTCTTCTTCTCCTCCCTACAGTAACACACACACATGCTAAAATTGTGTTCATTTCAGGCTCTGCCTTCAGCATCCATGTTAGGAACCACACGAAACAAATGCTGAAGGAAAGAATCTTACACTAAGGACTTATTCTGTACAGAGCATTCCTGTGGGTGCTGAGGACATTTGGGATGACGTCAAACAGAGATGAGGAGACTAGATCCTGCCCTCAAGGTGTTTGTCCTACATTAAGAAAAAGAAAACACAGCAGCAAACAGTTCCATCCATAGAAAGAATGTGATAAATGCCTGAAGAAAGTTATCAGCAAAATTCTGTAGGAGTTCAAAGGCATTGGATTTTTAGTTTCTTTAGTTCATAGGCAGGTGGTATTTGCACTGAATATTAAAGGAAGATTAGGATGGTGATAGGCAAAAGGGAGGAGGCAGACTCATGGGGCATGCGAGTCACTAATGTTCTGAGTGGGAGACAGAATAGTAATGGTAGTATCATGGGAGTTCAAGGAAGGGAGATATTAGTCTGAACTGTGACAGGGAGGGAGGGAAGGTGTAATGGATGAGCTTGAAGGAGGACTAGGTTTTTAATGAGCAGAGAGGTAAGCAGGAGGACATCCAGGTAGGGTCTTGGGGCCTAAGCAGAAGGCTGGAGTGAGCACTGACATATTTTTTAGTACTGCAAGACACCTGAGCTGGGGTATGGTGTGTGTGTGTGTGTGTGTCTGGAATGTGGGGAAGACACTAAGAGAGGTTGGGCTAAGAGGATGACCTAGATAACTGCACCCTAGGAGGACAGACTGGTAAGGGTGAGGGTGGGGTGGAGTGAGAGCTTGGTTTAAAAGAGAGGACACTAGGAAATTATAGAGACTTCTTGGGGTAGTTGGGGTGACAGATTAAAAGTAGTAGTTTAGAAATTTCTTCTGTCAGTTGTGTGCAGTGTGGCTCTGATGGGGGAGAGAAAAGGAGACTGTCTTTGAGGGCCTTTTCAACAATTCCAACATGAATAAATGAGCATGGACTGGGTGTGGGTCAGTGGGGATGGAAAGGCAGGAGGAAACCTGGTAGACATTTTGAAAGGATATGACAAATGGATTTGGTGACAAATGGCGTAAAGGGGATGAAAGAAGAGTCAATTTACTTATCTTTAAAGTTTTTTTTTTTTTTTTTTAAACAATGATCTGTAACATTCCTTTCTGTTCTGGGAATTCATGACTTCCAGGTTTCTAGACTTAGCAGCTGGAAAAATGCCAGTACCTTCCTTCCTTCCTTTTTTCCATCATTCAGAACCTTTTATCTAGTAACAGATATTGTAGGGAGTATGGATATAGCTCTATCTCTGGAATACTTTTTAGATTAGTAGGACAGTTATACCTTTAAACAAGTAATTATAATTTAATGTGGCAGATGCTATTGTGGAAGTATGGTCAAAGGACTACAAGAAAACCAAGGTAGCACGACCAACTTTGCTTGGAAAAGTGAAGACAGTTGACATCTAAGCTAGGTCATGAGGAATGATCAGGAGTTTGTTAGGTAGGTGGGGTGGAGAGAAAAAACACAGTGTAGGAATGAGATTATCTGCAGGATACTACCACGGTCTTATATTTTTGGAACTTAGGGTTGATTGGAGGAGAAGATAGAGGGAGGAATTGGGAGATTTAGCAGCAAAGTTAGGTTGTGGTCAAGTGAATAAGAACCTTATTCCATGAAAGGAATTTGGATCTGTCCTCTTGCTAATTATGAAGTATTAGAGATCTTTAAGGAAGATAGTGAATGATGTGTGTTTTAGGAGATAACTCTGGCGACCCTGGAGAGGGTAGACTGCAATGGGGGGAGAAGCTTGAGACAGGGAAGCCAATAAAAAGACATTACAGTTGAGGCAAGAGATGATGCCTACATGGAGTTACTTGTGGAGTATTGGGTGAAAGTTGAGTGTAACTTTGAAACTGTTTAAAGAGGTTGGCAGGGCATTCATTTATGAATTCCTTTTTTTTTTCTTGCTTGCATTCAAATCTTTAACTTTGTCAGGCGCTGCACTAGGCACTGAGGGATAGAAGATAAATAGAACACTTCTGTGAACTCTTTTAACTCCTTTGCAATGGCTCTCACATTTTTTTCTGTCCCACTACTCATAAGTGATGTGACATACTCTTGTGGGAGTGGGGATGGCAGGGAATGCGCAGAGTATGAGAAAGGGGTAGGGGTATGGAGGAGGGAGTATGCCCTCAATGGAGAAATAGGATGTGACGAGAGTTCTGGGAGAGAGATGTGTAAATATTTCTCCTTCCCCAGGTGACTCTGGTGAGCCTCTTTTATTTAAGAGACTTTCAGTTTCTAGTAACAATACCGTAGTCAAGATGTCTTAAACAATAATTATGCTTATTATGATATGTAACAAGAAATCTAGGACTGGCAACTTAGTGGCACAGTAATATCACAGAGAACCCAGAGTCCATATAGTTTTCTACTCTGCCATTCTTAGCATGTTCCTCTTAGGCTGGCTCCTTTCATGGTCACAAGATGGCTGCAGCCATTCCAGGCATCACATGCAGAGATGACTATAACTAGCAGAAGAGGACCTTTCTTTGTATATCTTCCCCCCACCCCCCTTAAAGAGCAAGATATCCTACCCTAGAAACCCTCTGCAGACTTCTTATGTCTCAGTGATCAGTATTGGATTGGAGACCTGTTCCTGAGCCAATCACTGGCGAAGGAAATGGGAGGCAGGAAACACTGAAAACAAAATTATGGCTGTTACCGGAGAAGAAAGTGAAAATGGCTTTTTAATAGGCAGGCAGCCATTCTGCTTAAAATTGCTGGCTTTGGGAAAGAATCTCTTAGCTTTTGGAAATAGAACATTGTGTTGCAGATAAACAAGACTGGAGATACAGATTTGAAAGATACTAGAAGAAAGACAATAGAGATGTATATGTCTGTTTTTTTTTCATTATGGAGAATTCTGAACATACGTAAAAGTAGGCAGAATGGCATAATGAATGTCCTGTGTAAGTTCACGTCAACCAACAACAGCCTCTTGCTAATCTTCATTCACCCCAATTTACTTTCTTCCACCATTATTATTTTGAATTTCTCCACTGTTATATCACTTCATCTGTATTTAAGTATGATTCTCTACAAGATAGGTCTGTTTTCTTTTAAAAATAATTACAATACGATAATACCTAAAGTATTTAACAATACTTATTTAATATCACTGAATATTCAGGTCGTGTTTAATTTTCTAATTATCTCATAAACATTATACTTTTTTTTTTATCGTTTGCTTGACTGAAGATCCAGATAAGGTCCACACATTGCATTTGGTTGATATGTTTTAATTCTTCTTTAAATCTATACTTTTCCCCTCCATCTCTTTTTTTTTCTTAATCTTTGGAAAAAAATCAAGTTATTTGACCTGTGGAGTTTCCCATAGTCTGGATCTTGCTGGCTGCGTCCCCATGATGTAGTTTGATATGTTACTTGGTCCTCTGTATTTCCTATAAGTTGGACGTAAAGGTTTGGTCTGATTCAGATATGTTTTCTTTGGGTGGGGGACAAGAATACATCAGTGGTGTTGTATTCTTTTATTATGATGTTCCCTTTTTGTGATGTTGCAGCCACTGATGTTCAATGCCTGGATACTTTAATTCAGGCTTACACAGGTAATTTTATAGTACTCTTATGGACTCCAAGGTTCATCTGTTGAAATCCTAACCGCCAGTGTCTGTGATGGTATTAGGAGGAAAGGCCTTTGGGAGGTGATTAGGTCATGAGAGTGGAGCCCTCATGATGGGATTAATGCCCTTTAAAAGGGGACCCAGAGACCTCTCTTTGAATGTGAGGAGTCAGTCAGAAGATGGCTGTTTGTGCACCAGCAAGCAGGCTCTCATGAGAGCCCTGACCATGTTGGCACTCTGATGTCAGACTTCCAGCCTCCAGGACTGTGAGAAATTTCTGTTTGTAAACCATCCAGTCTATGGTATTCTATTAAGTCAGCCCAAACAGCCTAAGCTACAATCATTTCTTCATGTATTTGCTGGAAGAGCTGAGATTTAAAAGCATTACTTTAGCAGGTGTTACTATTAGTAGAGAGGTGAAGTGGCATGCGAGAGGAGGAACACAGGGGAAGAAGGGACAAATTCAAAGTGTTTGGAAAGATAACACGCTGAAGAAGACCACCTGGGTTTTTTATATCCAGAAGTTAGTTGCAAACACATGACTTGATTAGAATTGTTGAGTATCTTGTATCAATCACAGTGATCACATCATAGCATAGCCCTGAAACATGAGGATTTTTGATGTTTTCATGTGTTGTGCTTGAATAAAGTCTTTCCCTTTAAATCTGCAAGTCAGATTGAGGGACAGAGGGAGCATGGACAATGTTTTAGCCTGTGTGGAGTATGATGAAGTAATAGAAGGCATCCATGCAAGGAGCAGGGAAGTTTGGAGTCAGCGAGCATGTCTATGTAATCAACACAATTTATTTTGCAGCCACAAAAATACAAAGCACCCCAGCAGGCACTGTGAGCCTTTTGAAGTGAAATAGGAAATTTACAAACCAAGGAGGAGATGGTGCCAATGAAATGTACATCAAGATAAAAGTTGCAGAAACATAAATGGATATAAGCTTCTGTAGATCATGGCTAGAGTGGGGGGCTTCAGAAGGGTGATAGCTAGGGGATTGGAAAAGGTTATCAGGCTTCTTGCAGGTATTGAGACAAGTGTGGAAGGCTCCCCAGAGAGGAGAACCTGGTGCCTTATGAGGGAGGAGAGGGAACATTAGTCTGGAGCTAGGATAGTGTGGAGTTGGGATACTCCTGAGTCTAATGTCAGAGAGTGAAGAAGCATCTGCTCCATTAATAGAAAAAAACAAATTTCTGAAATCTGTTTCTGAAAATATACTTCTGAGGGAGAGGTATTTTTGCTCAGGATGCATAATGTTGAAAATCTCTATTTGATTTCTTTGTTATATTCACAGTCCACTATTTGTGCTAGTTATGTTTTACAAAGTCACTGTGAACACTGAATTAGCAAATACTGAGCCATTCCTCTTAAGGGGTATACAGAGTTCGGTTGCTGATGAATACACAGCTTAATCACAACTGATTAATACATAGGCTTGTCTTATGTGTGTTTCTGTTTAAAGACACCTTGTTTAATATATATTGTTGATTCCTTAACTTAGAACTCATGGCCAACAGCACTATAACTCATGCCTGAATGAAGTTTATCTAATACATGTATTTTCTCTGCATCATAGCTTTCTTGTGCTCAGGAACATCAGGCAGCACTTCAGCAATATGCTTGGGGGCCATTTTAAACAGTGAAATCACCGACAACAACAAAAAAATGCAAAAATACAAAAAAAGTGGCACTTACGTAGACTACAAAAAAGACAATAGTTTACAGTTTGAGAGCTGATGTCCTCTTGTTCAGCCTGAGCTGGAAATGTGTGCGTCAGACAACTCAAATTTTTTACTGCTCTGCACATGAGGTACTTGACTTGAGGGTTACAAATAAATTTTAGTGAGTAAGTGAATTTGCAAATAGGGAATGCACTAATGAGGATTGACTATAATTTGAAGACCAATGTTAAAAGATAAACTTGGGGTGGAGGGTGTGGTGGAGGATTGCAATAGGTTTTCTGGAATTTTTCAGCACATTCAGGATGTATCACTTAGGTACATGTGCAAATACAGTTGGTAAAGTCTTTCATGTTTGAGGGGAATAAGAAGAGGAAGAGAGGAAGTGTGGCCCTCAGAGAAATAAGGAGAACATGAAGGCATCGTGTAGGGCCTCAAGAATCCAGGAAATGGGGGCATGAGAGTAGTGGGAGAATTTTCTGAAATTGGGGTAGCTGGGTATGAAGAGCAAGGACAGGGAAGAGAAAGAGCAGGAAGAAGAATGAGGCTGTTCTGAATTCTAGAATGCTTTGGGTCTGCTTGTAACAGCTCAGTGGACTGGTTCTTTAGGAGAGGGATGCTATACTTCTCTCCTGCTTATAGCTCTGTGACTCATTTTCTTACTTTTCTATTCATTGTGGTACCCCCGTGAGCTGCTAGAGAGGCAAGGACAGCAATGGGTTCTCGTTCCACCTTTTTAGGCCACATAAGAGATGTCATGGGTGGAGGCCTCATGCTACAGACTTCCTTGCAGATGATTTAAGGAAGGATGCTGGAATATTTTTCACTTGCAAAGAGAAAATTAAAGCTAGAGATTTGATCCTTTAAGAGGTCTTTGAACTCATAAATACAGACACATATGTGTCAAGAATGGAAACTGGCAAAGACTGTATTCCATAGTTTGAACTTAATTGCTTTTGGTATGTACTTGAAAAGATAAAATATACCGAGATATTTAACTTTAGAAAATCGTTCTGTTGTGCTGCACAGTAAGTAATTTTCACAGGGTTTGGCTGAGATATTCAGTATCAATATGCAAGAATGGTTTCAATATGTGGTAGGCCAATAAAAACAAAGTCACTGTGACCCATGCTTTGCAGATCTAAGAAGGACAGAGGAGCAAGTAGTGATAATTAATTCCAGTTTGGGGAAATACCGCAACTCTGCAGCCACATGCTTCCATCTTGCACCTTGCTCTGTGTGTCTGGTTGAGGAAGGGGTCATGAGGCTGCAATCAGTGGCTTTTCAAGGGAGCAGTGACATCACATGATTATATGGCAAGGCTTGGACATGGGCCTGTGGAAATGGGGAATACTGGTTTGATCTGAAATCATGGAAGCCATAGAATTGGCCCCTGGGCTTGGAAAATGTGGGTTAAAAGTGAGCCTCAGTGAGAAGAAGTAGGGCCACCTTTCCCACTCCCATTGCTTTGCTGCTGGCTATGCAGGCAGGAATATTGCTTGAGCCTTTGACCCACTTCCAGCTTCTAGGACAGTCAGATTCAAGTTCTAGAGTGAGGAAGGCATGCTCTTCACTCTTGCATTGATTTATTAGCATTCCCTTCCTCTTTTCTGCTTAGGGGGAGTGATTTTTCCTTCTTGGTGTTAAACAGTGAATTGAAGCATATGTGTGGAGCAGGGGAGGGGGTAAGAAGTGACATTGGGGTATTTGGAAACCTGCTCATTCATGTACTCAAAACATGGAGGCTATTTATTTTTAATTTTTAACTGAAATATGATTGCCATATAACATTATATTAGTTTCAGGTGTACAGCATGATTTGATACTTGTTTGTTATGAAATGATCACTACAATAATTCTAGTTAACATCTGAAACCACGGAGGTTTTTTGTTTTTTGTTTTTGTTTTTGTAATTGACGTTACCTTGTTCTGGAGCCTCTATTTATACAGAGTAACCCCAAAGAAGTTAAATTTGCCCCCTTAAGTAAAAATAGTTTCTTCTTGATTGAAGCTAAGCTCAGATTCTGTGGGCTTAAACTTTTTCTTTCAGGCTCTCTTGTTCTTAGCCTCTCTTCTCCTTCTACCTGGGTGACATCTGGGCACAGGGGAACACTTACATATATTGTCATAGTAGGGGCAGGAGGTTTCCTACACACATTGTCCTTCTCTGTTGACTCCTCTTTGAGATGCAGCTTATCCTCTCTTTGCTTCTGGTTAGTAGTAGCTTGTCAGTGGTATGTGTCTTTGGTTATTGTATCTCATGATGGTTTGGCTGGGTGCAAGGAGGGCATGATGGTACCCTTAGGTTTAGCATCGCCACTTTTTCTCTTACTGCTGTCAACCCTCTGAGGCTTAGCCAGGAGCTCCCATCAGAATCTGGCTTTAGGTGACTTACTTTTCATCTTCTGCTTTAGGATTCTCTTGCCACATGCCAGACAACCTCTTAGCAAACACTCTTAATTCTCAGCTACCTTCTCTTGGGTCTACCATAGGGCTACTGAGAAACTTCTAGAAACTTCATAGGTATCCCTATGTCATGTATAGCCTGTGGGGAGACAAGAAGACATTAACTCTAACCTATCTACTTAGGTATTCCCTTCTGCCAATGCTCCTGAACTACGTGGATTTTGTATGTCTGTGTGCATGCCTGTGTGTGCACATGCACACATGTTTTGGAGCAGTGGAAGGTGGGAGAAATGAAAACACCAGCCTAAATAGTTTTTTTTTTAAAATTTACCAGTTTATTATAACAGATATGGTAAAGGATATGGATGAACAGCCAGATGGAAGAGGTTCATGGGGCAAGATATGTGGGAAGGGGTGCAGAGCTTCCATGCTCTCCAGATGCGCCACCCTCCCAGAACCTCCACATATTTGTCAATCTGGAAACTCCCTAATGCCCATTATTTAGGATTTTTATGGAAGAGTTATTATGTAGATACAATTGATTAAATCATTGGCCTAAATATTTTTGAATTCTCCCTGGAGGAATCTGAAATTTTTGCCACTTCACTCTCACCACTCTTCCAGAACCAAGACCCTAGTAGGTGAGGAGATGTGTGTAAAGTCTTCCACCATCTCCTTCTGTATGATGAGAATTGCCCTTACATCATACCCTCTGTATTCTCTATACTGTGGCTTATACTAAAACTCTACTTAGTCCCCTGAGCTTTGTTCTTTAATTGTACGAAGATAATTTTTGAATAGAAATCATATTTTTTTTTGTCTTTCAACAAAACTGACTTCTGAGAGAAGAGTTTCTTTCCAAGTGAGAAATCTAATATAAAACACAAGCAAAGAAAAAAAAGGGATTTCTTGGTTTAAGGTTGTGCCTCTTCTTTCCCTGAAACTACAAAGGCCATTGATTTGGTGGGTGGAGAGCTGCAGGGCAACGTGATTTATGGGTTATGAAAAATACATTAGTGTAATATTTTAAAAAATATGGTAGAAAGGGTTGGGAACTTTTGGATTAAAAGAAACGGATCAAATAAGGCTGCTTACATGCTGGGGCGGCTGACTCAAAGGAAAATGTAGTTGGATTGCCACAGCTGGATTTCCTTGGGTTGTGTGGTTGCCTTTCTCAGCCTCACTGAACAGGGTCAGCAGACATGAGTCACAAAACCAACTGCAGGAGGAAAGACAAACATAGCCCCTCATATCATGGCTGCATAGGGAGGGAATGGAGATGCTTGTGAACTCTTACTTAGAGATCCATTTTCTCTAGTTTACATTGTGGTGCCACAACCAGTCTGCAGGGGCCAGCAAATTTCATCTGTAAAGAGCCCAATACAAATTTTTTTTTTTTTTTTGGCCTTAACAGTGTGTATCACAACCACTCAACTTGGCCATAGTAGTAGGAAAGCAGCCATAGGCCATACGTAAATGAATGGGCCCCTGTTCTAATAAAGCTTTATTTATAAAACCAGGCAGCAATCTGGATTTGGCCTGAGGGTGGTAGTTTGCTGAACACTGATCTAGAATAAAGTGCCAGTAGAATGTAGTGAAAGAACTGGCTGAACTGATTCATCTACCCTGTGTCTGCTCACCCTCCCTGCCCTTCTCCAGCACAGCTAGAAAAATTTTTGTTTTTAAGGATTTTTACGTGATTAGTTTGGGCCCACCTGTATAATTCAGGATAATTTCCCTGTGTTAAGGTCTTCAACTTTAATAACCTCTGGAAAATATCTTTTGTCATGTAATGTAGCAGAAGTCTGGAGAGGAGGACTGGAGATCTTTGTAGGGGCTCTTCTGTCTGCTACAGACCAAGATCCTGCCTTGTACTTTTTTCATAGATACTTTCTGGGCACAAAGAAATGCTGAATAAATGGCTTGAATTTATCAGGATCTAAGACATTAGTCCAAAAGGATCTGTTGAGTGAAAGTTGGAGTCTACAGTGTTAGTGGGGAGTGGCCTTCCATGGGGAGAGGCTGGGTGGTACAGTGGATAAGCATTGAGCTCACAGTCTGAGGACTGAGGTTCTGGTGCCAACTCTGTTGTACATTTCACTTGCCATCTCTGGTCCCTCATTTTATCTTCTATAACATAAGGAAGCTACATTAGGCAGTAGTTTTCCAAACTTTTTCAAGTAGTAGAGACCTTTCTTTAAGTCAAGCCTATAGATCTCCAGGTAAGAGAGGAGCTGCTTTGTTTGAAGTAAGCATGGGGAGCCTAGAGCCTTCCCCCTAAAGAACTTTTACAGGAACCACCTGGCAATTTGGTACAGCTTCTTTCTAGGACTTCTTGGAACACAATTTGGAGATCACTGGGCTAGATCTGGGGTCAGCTAATTGCAGCCCATAAACTAAATTGGGTCTGAGGACTGTTTTTCTTTGGTCACTGAACTACGTATTATTTATATATATATTTATATATATAATTATTTATATATATGTGTGTGTGTGCACGCGCATGTGTACACACATACATACGTACATTTGGGTTGTTTCTACCTTGCGACTATTGTTCATGCTGCTATGAACATAACTCAACAGATACCTCTTTGAGAACTTAAATTTTTTTAAACTATTGAGATACAATGGACATTTAACGTGTAAGTTTAAGCTGTACAGTGTGTTGGTTTAATATATATTATGAAATGATTGTCATCCTAGCCTTAGGTAACACCTCTATCACATCACATATTTACCATTTCTTTTTTTGTGGTGAGAACATATAAGATGTACTCTTTAAGGAATTTTCAAGTATATACAGTATTATTAACTGTAATCACTATGCTATACATAAGATTACTAGAACTTCTTCATCTTTCACCTCGGGGTTTGTGCTCGTTGACCAACATTTCCCCATTTCCTTCAAATCCCAGTCCCTGGTAACCATTGTTCTAGTTTCTATTTCTGTGAATTTGGTTTTCCTTAGATTCCACATAAAAGTGATAACATAGTATTCATATTTTCTGAGTTATTTCACTTAGCATAATGCTCTCAAAGTTCACCCATGTCACAAATGGCAGGATTTCCTCCTTTTCATGGCTGAGTAATATTCCATATAGATGTACATACCACATTTAAAAAATTTATTCATCCATAGACAAACCCTTAGGTTGTTTCCATGTGTTGGCTATTGTGAATAATGCTTCAGTGAATATGGGGTGCAGATATTGTTTCAAGATCCTGATTTCATTTCCTTTGGATATATACCCAGAAGTGGCACGTGGTAGTCCTCTTTTTTATTTTTTGAGGAACCTCTGTACTATTTTCAATAGTGGCTATGCCAATATAGATTCCCACCAACAGTGCACAAGGATTCACTTTTCTCCACATCCTGCCAGTACTTGTTATCTCATCTTTTTGATGACAGCCATACTAATAGGTATGAAGTAATACCTCATTGTGATTTTTGTAGTGACCTTGTTTGCCTTTGGTATCAGGGTAATGCTCGCCTCATAAAATGAGTTTGGGAGTGTACTCTTTAGCTTTTTTAAGAAGAGTTTGAAAAGGATTTGCATTAGATTTTCTGTAAATCTTTGGTGGAATTCACCAGCAAAACCATTTGGTCCTGGGGTTTTCTGTGTTGGAAGACTTGTGATTATTGATTAATCTCCTTACTTGTTATTTGTTCAGATTTTCTTCAAAATTCAGTCTTTGTAGGTTGTATGGGTCTAGGAATTTATCCATTTCTTTAATCCAATTAGCAATTTCTCCTGGGTTATCCAGGCTGTTGGTATATAATTGTTCACAGTAATCTCTTATGAATTCTGTGATATCAGTTGTGATGTCTCCTTTTTCACTTTGGATTTTGTCGTTTTTTTTTTTTTTTCTTAGCCTAAATGTGTTATTCAAGTCCCTTTCCCAAGTTTTAATAGAGGTGTGTGTGTGTGTGTGTGTGTGTGTGTGTGTATGTTTGTGTTTGAGTTCGAGTTGTAGGACTTGTTTATATAGTCTGGATATTAACCTTTACCAGATATTTGATTTGCAAATACTTTTTCCCATTCTGTGGGTTGCCTTTCCACTCTGTTAACCATGTCCTTTGATGTACACAATTTAAAATTTTGATGGTAGCCCAATTTTATCTTTCTTTTCTGTGCTTTTGATATCATATCCAAGATATCATTATCAAATTCAGTGTCATGAAGCTTTTCTCCTATATTGTCTCCTAAGAATTTAACAGTTTAACTCTTGAATTTAGGTCTATGAACCATTTTGAGTTAATTTTTGTATATGGTGTAAGTAAGGGTCTAACTTCATTCTTTTGCATGGAGATATTCAGTTTTCTGACACCATTTCTTGAAAAGACTGCCTTTTCCCTGTTTGTCCTAGCATACCTGCTCAAAATCATTTGAAGATGTAGAGGAGGGATTATTTCTGGGCTCTCTATTCCATTGGTTTGGTCTGCATGTCTGTCTTTATGCCAGTACCACAGTGTTTTGATTACTCCAGCTCTGTAATAAGTTTTGAAATCAGAAAGTTTGAGACCTCCAGTGACTTTTATATTTTTAAAGAATTGTTTTTTAAAAAAGGAAGAAAAATACATGACAGAGGTCCCACAAAGACTAAACTATCTGCTACCTGGCCCTTTACAGAAAAAGTTTGCTGACCCTGGACTACATGATCTCTAAAGTTCCATTAATGTATACTGTGAAGGTCAGTCTGCATGAGAAGCATCAGAGATTTCCTTGATTCGTATGTTGATCAAGACCAAATTCTCACAGAGAGGAAACAGCTGTTCTCCATTTAACGCATGTGCTGATAAGTATACTAAGAGAAAATACAGTTTGATTAACTACATTGCTAGTAGGTTAAATTCTCATATTGGTTGTCTCTCACCAATCATATGAATATTGGGATGTTAGCATGAATGTGGGCTTTAGTAAATGTGTCACCTCTCTCTGGGGCCTTCATCTTGTACAGTTATGGTACACATCATCTGTGTGTTATTTTAGGCATTACTGTTTCAGTCAGGCTTCTGAATTGCAAACAGCAAAGATTCCTAATTGTTCCCCTTGCAACAAGGAATTCATTAGAAGAATATTTGTAGCTAATAGAGTTGCCATGAGGCTCAGGAAATAAGCAGGAGAGCAGGGAGGTTCTGTGGTCAGAATCACGGTATGAATCATGCTGCAGAATCATCTGTCAAGAACACCACTGGCACCACCGCTGGCTGCCCCCAAGAAAGAATTCTGTTCTGGCAGCCAGTATAGATCTAGGTAGGTGTGTCTTCCTGACCATGGCTAGGTGCTGCCACGCCGCTGTTCAGATAGCTGGCAGAATTGATCGAATAGGTCTGGAGAGGTAAAATGAAGGATTCATGAAGCACAGGAAAAGAGCTGAGTGCTGTGCAGCGAAGAAAATGGCAGATGTCCCCCTAAATTATGCGTGTACAGGCCCATCCTAAGTTTCTTGAGGATAAAGCCACAAAACACTCGTGCAATGAAGTGCCATTAACATTCCATAGGAAGGCACTCAAGAAATGTTAAGAGATCAGCGTATGGATGTATGTACTGAGTTTGCTGAGATTATCTTTAAAAAAATCATAGATGCATACCTAAGAAAGATCTCTTTCAAGGACTCACAGTACTTGGAAAATAGGGCTTAGTTCCATTTTGTAGATAATTAGAGAAAAAATTAAGGATATACCTCTGCCCTTAGCACCGGACTGATACAGGGTTTGCTGCGCTCTATCCCGGTATCCATCTTGGAGCCTTAGTGGCCCTTTAAGAACCAGAAAAAGCAGAGCTGGGAGCTTTTATCTGGTGTATCAAATTACAACCATCAGAATATATTCTAAGGAAATAGTGGAGAGAGTGCATAATGGTGGCATCATTGCTTATGACACATAAAAATGAGAATCAACTTAAAAGTCCAACAAAAGAGGATTTACTGAATTAAGTATGATGTGTTCATGCAATGGAATGCCACAAGGCTATTAAAAAGGTTATAGATAGTCTCTCATGGTTCATTCCCCCTTCTCTTTACCCCCCTTTCATTCTTCCCTTTCTTCTCCTGCCGAGGATGTACCGTATGGTGACTAACATAACATAATAAAAAATTATTTTAAAAAAAGGTTATAGATATTTATTGGCATCAGAAGATGATCCTGATTTATTAATGAAGAAAAATACATTATAAAGTAGCATTTTTAACAGTAAAGTCAGTATATATCTAAAATATAGTCTGCATATGTGTATGTGTGTATAGATACACATGTATATGTACTTTATATATATGAAATACAATAAATACATATATAAATGTATACAAGAAAATGTTAACAGTTATTGACTCTGGCTAAGGAGAGCATGGTCAATTTTTATATTTTCTTGCACATTGAGGTTTTCCTTGTTGTTGTTTTAGGTATCATTTGAGCCTTTTCTCTTAGAATGGTTCTGCTGGTTAGTGTCCCGAGTCGTCTTTCTTATGTAAACCAAACTGGCAAAGCATCTTCTCCATTTTCTTTGGGTCCTTTAAAGCAGAACAAGGATGTAAATACCCTCTTCTAGATTTTTACAATATTCTCATCTTTAATAGTTGTTAAAACCTACCCCTAATTGCATAGCACAGCATCTGTTTTTTTAAATACTCATTTTATTAGGGCTCCTGGCTGGCTCAGTCAGTAGAGCATGCAACTCTTGATTTTGGGGTTGTGAGTTCAAGCCCATATTGGGTGTGGAGCCTACTTAAAAAAAAAAGAAAAAAGAAAAAAATGAAAAACTCATTTTATTATGCCCTCTTAATGCAATTTAGTTTTCATGGGAACAACTCTGTTTTGGTTCTTCTATTTCATCTTTTTTTTTTTAATATATATTTTTAAAGATTATTAGAGAGTGAGTGAGTGCAGGGGGAGGGGCAAAGGGAAAAGGAGAGAGAATCTCAAGCAGCCTCCCCTCCCAGTCCCTGCTCAGCGTGGAGCCTGATGTAGGGCTCAATCTCAAGACCATGCGATTGTGGCCTGAGCTGATCAAGAGTCAGATGCTTAACCAACTGAGCTACCATCCAGGCATCCCACCTATTTTATCATTTTTATACATTTAAACAAATTGCATACTTATAATAATAGCTACACTTGGCACAGACAGTTTGAGCTTCTTGTTAGCATAACTGGTAGAAGTGAAAGTGTCCAGTAATGTTGAGGAGTAGCTTCTTGGTTATAGGCATTCAGCACATCCTGGTATTCATCTGTAAGTTTTAGAGAGGGAATGGGGAATATTGGTTAATCTAGTGAGTTGGTTGAGTGAGGTTCAGTTGAAAGGGCTTCTACCACATATGTGTTTTGCTTTCATAGAATCTCCACTTCTTCTTTTTTTTTTTTTTAATAATGATTTTTTATTATATTATGTTAGTCATCATACAGTACATCCCCGGTTTTCGATGTAAGGCTCGATGATTCATTAGTTGTGTATAACACCCAGTGCACCATGCAATACGTGCCCTCCTTACTACCCATCACCGGTCTATCCCATTCCCCCACCCCTCTCCCCTCTGAAGTCCTCAGTTTGTTTCTCATAGTCCATAGTCTCTCATGTTTCATTCCCCCTTCTGATTACCCCCCCTTTCTTTATCCCTTTCTTCCCCTACCGATCATCCTAGTTCTTATGTTCCATAGATGAGAGAAATCATATGATAGTTGTCTTTCTCTGCTTGACTTATTTCACTTAGCGTTATCTCCTCCAGTGCCGTCCATGTTGTAGCAAATGTTGAGAACTCGTTCTTTCTGATTGCTGAGTAATATTCCATTGTATATATGGACCACAACTTCTTAATCCAGTCATCTGTTGCAGGGCATCTCGGCTCCTTCCACGATTTAGCTATTGTGGACATTGCTGCTATGAACATTGGGGTGCATATGGCCCTTCTCTTCACTACGTCTATATCTTTGGGGTAAACACCCAGTAGTGCAATGGCTGGATCATAGGGTAGCTCAATTTTTAACTTTTTAAGGGACCTCCACACTGTTTTCCAGAGTGGCTGTACCAACTTGCATTCCCACCAACAATGTAGGAGGGATCCCCTTTCTCCACATCCTCTCCAACAATTGTTGTTTCTTGCCTTGTCTATTTTTGCCATTCTAACTGGCGTAAGGTGGTATCTCAGTGTGGTTTTGATTTGAATTTCCTTGATGGCTAATGATTTTGAACATTTTTTCATGTGTCTGTTAGCCATTTGTATGTCTTCATTGGAAAAGTGTCTGTTCATATCTTCTGCCCATTTGTTGATTTGTTTATTTGTTTCTCGTGTATTGAGTTTGAGAAGTTCTTTGTAGATCTTGGATACCAGTCCTTTATCTGTAGTGTCATTTGCAAATATCTTCTCCCATTCCGTGGGCTGCCTCTTAGTTTTTCTGACTGTTTCCTTGGCTGTGCAGAAACTTTTAATCTTGATGAAGTCCCATAAATTCATTTTATCTTTTGTTTCTCTTGCCTTTGGGGATGTGTCATGAAAAAGGTTGCTTTGGCCGATGTCGTAGAGGTTGCTGCCTATGTTCTCCTCTAGAATTTTGATGGATTCCTGTCTCACATCGAGGTCTTTCATCCATTTGGAGTTTATTTTTGTGTATGGTGTGAGATAGTGGTCAAGTTTCATTCTCTTGCATGTAGCTGTCCGATTTTCCCAGCACCATTTATTGAAGAGACTGTCTTTTTCCCACCGGATGTTTTTTCCTGCTTTATCAAATATTAGTTGCCCAAAGAGCTGAGGGTCCATTTCTGTGCTCTCTATTCTGTTCCATTGGTCTATGTGTCTGTTTTTGTGCCAGTACCATGCTGTCTTTGTGATCACAGCTTTGTAGTACAGCTCGAAATCCGGCATTGTGATGCCCCCAGCTTTGTTTTTCCTTTTCAACAGTTCTTGGAGATTCGGGGTCTTTTCTGGTTCCATACAAATTTAAGGACTATTTGTTCCAGTTCTTTGAAAAACGTTCTCGGTATTTTGATCGGGATAGCATTGAAAGTGTAGATTGCTCTGGGTAGCATGGACATTTTAACTATGTTAATTCTTCCGATCCATGAGCATGGAATATCTTTCCATCTTTTTATGTCTTCCTCAATGTCTTTTAAGAGTGATTTATAGTTTCTAGAATAAAGGTCCTTTACGTCTCTGGTTAAGTTAATTCCAAGGTAACGTATGGTTTTTGGTGCTATTGTAAATGGGATGGATTCCCTAATTTCTCTTTCTTCGTTCTCGTTATTCGTGTACAGAAATGCAACTGATTTCTGAGCATTGATTTTGTATCCCGCCACGTTACTGAATTGCTCTATAACTTCTAATAGTTTGGGAGTGGCTTCTTTTGGGTTTTCCATATAGAGTATCATGTCATCTGCGAAGAGAGACATTTTGACTTCTTCTTTGCCGATTTGAATACCTTTTATCCCTTTTTGTTGTCTGATTGCTGTTGCAAGGACTTCTAGTACTATGTTGAATAATAGTGGCGAGAGTGGGCATCCTTGTCGTGTTCCTGATCTTAAGGGAAAGGCTTCCAGCTTTTCCCCATTGAGAATAATATTTGCAGTAGGCTTTTCATAGATGGCTTTTATGAGATTGAGCAATGTACCTTCTATTCCTACACTCTGAAGGGTTTTAATCAGGAAAGGATGGTGTATTTTGTCAAATGCTTTTTTGGCATCGATTGAGAGGATCATATGGTTCCTGAGTCTTTTCTTGTTGATATGATGTATCACGCTGATTGATTTGCGAATATTGAACCACGCTTGCATCCCAGGTATGAATCCCACTTGATCGTGGTGGATAATCCTTTTAATGAACTGTTGGATTCTATTAGCAAGTATCTTGTTGAGGATTTTGGCGTCCATATTCATTAGGGAAATCGGTCTGTAATTCTCCTTTTTGAGGGGGTCTTTGCCTGGTTTGGGGATCAAGGTAATATTGGCCTCATAGAATGAGTTTGGTAGCTTTCCTTCTGTTTCTATTTTTTGAAATAGCTTTAGGAGAACAGGTATTATTTCTTCTTTGAATGTTTGGTAGAATTCCCCAGGAAAACCGTCCAGGCCTGGAGTTTTGTTATTTGGAAGGTTATCACTGACTCAATTTCTTCATAATTAATTGGCCTGTTTAAGGAATCAATTTCTTCCGGTTTCAATCTTGGTAGTTTATAGGTTTCCAGGAAGGATTCCATCTCTTCCAGATTGCTTAGTTTATTGGCATATAGCTGTTGATAAAAATTTCTAATAATCCTTCCAATTTCAATGGTGTTCGTCGTGACCTCTCCTTTTTCATTCATAATTTTAATAATCTGGGTCCTTTCTCTTTTCTTTTGGATAAGTCTTGCCAGTGGTCTGTCAATTTTATTGATTCTCTCCAAGAACCAGCTTCTAGTCCTGTTGATCTGCTCTACTGTACTTCTAGTTTCTGCTTGATTGATTTCAGCTCTAATTTTGGTCAACTGCTTCCTTGTGCGTGGATTAGGCCTGTCCCTCTGTTGCTGTTCCAGCTTCTTGAGGTGAGAATATAAAAACTGCATTTTAGATTTTTCTATTCTTTTGAGTGAGGCTTGGATGGCTACGTATTTCCCCCTTAGGACCGCCTTTGCAGTATCCCATAGGTTTTGGACTGTTGTATTTTCATTCTCATTGGTCTCCATAAATTGTTTAATTTGATTTTTGATTTCCTGGTTTATCGAGTCATTCCTGAGCAGGATGGTTCTTAGTCTCCAAGTGTTTGAGTTTCTTCCAAATTTTTCCTTGTGGTTGAGTTCCAATTTCAGAGCGTTGTGGTCTGAGAATATGCAGGGGATAAGTTCAATCTTTTGGTATCGGCTGAGACCTGTTTTGTGTCCCAGAACATGGTCTATTCTTGAGAATGTTCCATGGGCATTAGAATAGAATGAGTATTCTTTGGTTCTGGGGTGTAGTGTTCTATATATATCTATGAGGTCCAACTCGTCGAGTATGGCATTCAAAGCCTTTGATTCTTTGCTTAGTTTTTGCCAGAGTGTTCTGTCTATTTCTGATAGTGGAGTGTTGAGGTCCCCTACTATTAATGTATTTTTATTTATATGTCTCTTTATTCTGGTTAAGAGTTGGCTTGTGTATCTTGCTGCTCCCCTGTTGGGGGCATATATATTTATAATTGTCATATCCACTTGTTGAATACTTCCTTTAAGAATAATATAGTGCCCTTCTGCATCTCTAACTATAGTCTGTAGTTTAAAATCCAGTTTATCTGATATGAGAATTGCTATTCCAGCTTTCTTTTGAGGTCCATTTGCATGAGAAATGGTACTCCATCCCCTTACTCTCAGTCTGAATGCATCTTTGGGTTCGAAATGAGTCTCCTGTAGACAGCAAATGGATGGGTCATTTCTTTTTATCCAATCTGCAACCCTGTGGTGTTGTAAGGGAGAATTTAAGCCATTAACATTAAGACTGAGTACTGAGAGATATGATTTTAATGATGCCATGTTGCCAGTAAAGTCTTTGTTTGTATTGGCTGTGACTTTCTGTTCTGTATCACTCTTGGGGCCTTTTTACTTTTATAGAACCCCCTGTAATATCTCCTGTAGGGCTGGTTTCATGGTTACAAAATTGGTTAGTGACTGGCGATTCTGTAATGTCTTTATTTCTCCATCAATTCTGAATGACAGCCTTGCTGGATAAAGGATTCTTGGCTGCATGTTTTTCTCTGAAAGAGCTTTAAAAATGCTCCCCCAACCCTTTCTCTCATTCCAGGTCTGTGTAGACAAGTCTGACGTAATTCTGATGCCTTTGCCTTGGTACGTGAGAAATTTCTTTGCCCTGGCCACTTTCAATACTGTATCCTTGGATCTAATATTTGCGAAATGCACTATGACGTGACGTGGCGTAGGTTTGTCGTGGTTGAGCTTGGGAGGGGTCCTCTCTGCCTCTTGGACACGAATGTTTGTTTCCCTTGCTAGATTAGGGAAGTTTTCAGCTACAATTTGTTCAAATATCTCTTCTAGACCTCTGTTTTTCTCCACCCCCTCGGGGATGCCGATGATTCTAACATTGGATCGTTTCGTTGAGTCAGTAATCTCCCGTAGCCAACATTCGTGGGCGTGGATTTTTTTAAGACCATCTTCTATTTTCATTTTTTCCTCTTATTAGCCCATCCTCCAATTCACTAACCCTTTCCTCTGCTTCGGTGACCCTGGCCGTCAGAGCCTCTAGTTTTGCCTGCATTTGGCTCATAGAATTTTTAATTTCTGTCAAATTCACTCTCATTTCCGCCCTTAGGGATTCTATATTCTCAGTAACATTTTCCTGAATACTTTTTTCAAGTCTACTCATTATCTTGACCATTGTTACTCTGAATTCCATTTCTGATAATTTGGTTACATCCATATCCGTTACTTCTGTGGCAGAGGCCACAGACTCACTGTCTTTTCTTTGCTGGGGGGGGGGGGCTTCTCCTTCTTGTCATTCTAATGAGGAGAGGTTGCGGGGTTGTCCAGAGCCCAAATTATTGACTGGGTCCCAGGCCGTGCCCCTTGTTTTATAGGGATCTTAGAGATGTGGGCTTCTTCTTTAAAGATTTTATTTATTTACTTATCTGAGAGAGGGAGACAGACAGTCAGCAAGAACGGAACAGAAGCAGGGGAGTGGGAGAGGAAGAAGTAGGCTCCCAGCGGAGGAGCCCGATGAGGGACTCCTTTCCGGAACGCTGGGATCACGCCCTAAGCCGGAGACAGGCGCTCAATGACTGCGCCACCCAGGCGCCCCGGGTTGTGGGCTTCTTGATTTTTCAGCCTGCCTTCTGTGTTCTGGGGGAGGAGCCTAACGCGCCGATACTCAGGCAACCCTGTTTGGGTAGAGTCTCCGTGTCCCCTGCGAGGGAGGATGGGGATGGACACTTTCTGAGCCAGTATTTCCAGGCTTTTGTTCTCTGGCGGCTTTCCCTGGCTGTCGGCTATGCCTCTTCTGAGAGTCAGAGCAGCAGAGGCTGCATTGTCACAGAACAGAGGGATTGCGGCCCGTTCTCCACTGATGTTCTGGCCACTTTAACTCTGTTACTGTTGGTGCTGCTCAACCCTGCAGCGTCCCGGGATGTGCACCCCACACCCGGCGTCCCTGCCCTCACTTCCAGGGCCGGCGCGTCTCTGTCCTTTGTGTTTCTAATGCCGCCAGCCACCGGCTGCCCCGCGCGCTCCCAGGTCTCCCGGTCTCAGTCTATGCCCGGTGAGCACACCGCAATTCCGGAGTTCTGTGAGAAGCCTGGTGGCGCGCGCACCCGGTTCAGGGTCTCAGTCTGCTGTTTCTCGGGTGCCGACCGCGAGTCCGCCCGCTCCCCCGTGCAGGTGGTCCGCCAGCTGCCCCGCGCGCGCTCCGGGAGTTCCCGGTCTCAGTCTGGATCCCGTGAGCACACTGGGATTCCGGTGTTCCGGGAGATGCCTGGTGGCGCGCGTTCACGGCTCACCGGTCTCAGTCCGCTCTCTTGCGGGTGCCCTCTGTGAGTCCGCCCGCTCCCCCGTGCAGGTGGCTGCCGCTTCCCGGAGCCCAAACGCGGCGGCTCCCTCCCCCTTCCGTTTATCTTCCGATATCTGTGCTCGGTTTTACGGCTCCCCTCTTCGTACCTCAATACTCAGCTCTGGAGATGTTCATTTGTAGAGATCCAGATGTATCTTCCTGCGTCTCAGGCTGATTCCGTGGTTATTTAGGCTGGTCTGTTACCTATCCAGCTCGACTCAGGGGACCGGCTGAAAAAGGGGTCCCCTACTCCTCCCCCATCTTAACTCCCCCAGAATCTCCACTTCTGCTCACATCTTCCATTCTCCTCAGCTGACCTGACTCTATATAGAGAACTGATACTCTCAGCCTCATTTTGAAAGCACAGGGGCCTCCCTTCCCAGTATGTAGAGGACCTCATGTCAGCCACACTCTTGTCATTCCTCCTGGAGCTGGGCTTCCTTTGTTGTGCTCCTTGTTGAAACACAAAGGATGGCCTTGTTCTGATGGGCTCAGACTTCGGTTCTTAGTGTCTGTGACTCTTGACGCTAGTGACTTTCTCCCAGCAGCTAATGTATAAGACTGTGTGTGTTTGGGGGCTGAATGTAGCCCTCCCTGCCAGGTTCCGGCTGTTATCTTGGAGGTACATGCAGCCTCATTTTGCCTGTTGTTCCTGTGGGTCTGGGTTTTCTCCACAGGATACTACATAAAAGGCCTTCAGCAAATACTGATAGACTATGGTATGTCTGGGATATTTCCAGAGGGTTCTGCAGGTCCACTGATAGATCATGGAGTAGAATCCCTTTCTAAATGTTTTAGTTAGCTATTTATGCATTATTTTCTTATTAATCAGACTCCTTGCATTTTATTTCTTTTTGCCAGCTAAGTTCCTGAACTCTTCAAAAATAGCACCATGCTTACATTTTGTGGACCAGTTTATGAGTCAGTTGGCAGCTGAACAGTACTGGTTTCTCACTGCCAAGATCCACACATTTTCTTTGTTATCACCTGGGTGTCCTGTTTAGTTGGGTTACACAGGGCATCATAAGCAGTTTTTACTAGGAATTCTTATAGGAGTGGCTCTTGCATGAGAGAAAATATCTTGCCTTTGATGAGTGGAAATCATGGATAAAAATTCCAAAAATGTCATCACTTGTATAATGTTTAGAAACTGAATTATGACAGGCCTTCTTCTGTTGGAATCTAGGGAATCAACCGAATAACTTCAGAGTTGCTGATTATTTAGGGTTGGTTATATCATTTATACTTACTTGTCTTCTTAGAAATGCTTTCTTATTTCTTCTTTGGAATTTCAGGTTGAGTAAATATTTTCTTCCATGTGGGAAAATAAATATCTCAAAAGCAAGTTGCCACATCTTATATTTTCTTTTCTGTAAAATTATACAACCATGAATTCCGATTTACTGATACTAGCATAAACTTTGCTTAATTTTGATCATGTGAACTAGACAGGGACTTATACCAGTGATTCCAAAATGTTCACCACCTGATCAGGGCATGGTGTGTTGCTGCTTAAGAGCCAGGAGAATTTGTCTTAAAAATACATACTGCCAGGGGCGCCTGGGTGGCACAGTGGTTAAGCGTCTGCCTTTGGCTCAGGGCGTGATCCCGGCATTGTGGGATCAAGCCCCACATCAGGCTCCTCCGCTATGAGCCTGCTTCTTCCTCTCCCACTCCCCCTGCTTGTGTTCCCTCTCTCGCTGGCTGTCTCTATCTCTGTCAAATAAATAAATAAAATCTTAAAAAAAAATACATACTGCCAGGTGTAATCCCAGGAAATCCTAATTTGTGCCATCCAGGATTTGACCTAGGAGTGTTTGTTTTTTTTTGTTGTTTTTTTCATTTGCCAAATTCTTTATTAAGCTTTATTTACATTAGTTCATCTACTTTATACAGTAGTCCTCAAAGGCAAATAATTTTCCCAGTAATTATGTAATTTGTTAATGGAATATTATACTTTTTTCCTCAAGTTTTTATTTTTATTCATTTTTATTATTTTCAATTAGTCAGCATATAGTATATCATTAGTTTTTGATGTAGGGTTCAACATTCATTAGTTGCGTATAACACCCAGTGCTCATCACCACATGTGCCCTGCTTAATACCCATCACCTGGTTACCCCATCCCCCCACCCCCCTCACTTCTGTAACCCTCAGTTTGGTTCCCAGAGTCCAGAGTCTCTCATGGTTTTTCTCCCTTTCTGATTTCTTCCCATTCAGGTTTCCCTCCCTTCCCCTTGGGTCCCCTGTGCTATTCCTTATGTTCCACATATGAGTGAAACCATTTGATAATTGTCTTTCTCTGCTTGACTTATTTCACTTAGCATAATCCCCTCCAGTTCCGTCCATGTCAATGCAAATGGGGGTATTTGTCCTTTCTGATGGCTGAATAATATTCCATTGTATATATGAACCACATCATCTTTATCCATTCGTCTGTTGAAGGGCATCTCTGCTCCTTCCACAGTTTGGCTATTGTGGACATTGCTGCTATGAACTGGAGAGCATGTGCCGCTTCTTTTCGCTACATCTATATCTTTGGGGTAAATACCTAGTAGTGCAATTGCTGGATCGTAGGGTAGCTCTATTTTTAACATCCTGAGGAACCTCTGTACTGTTTTCCAGAGTGGCTGTATCAGCTTGCATTCCCATCAACAGTAGAGGAGGGTTCCCCTTTCTCCACATCCTTGCCAACCCTTGTTGTTTCCTGTCTTGTT
Organism: Ursus americanus; assembly: GCF_024610735.1. Classification (NCBI taxonomy): domain Eukaryota; kingdom Metazoa; phylum Chordata; class Mammalia; order Carnivora; family Ursidae; genus Ursus; species Ursus americanus. The sequence goes on from NC_142133.1 coordinate 32,086,129, forward strand.
AATTTTTGCCATTCTAATTAGTGTAAGGTGGTATCTCATTGTGGTTTTGATTTGTATTTCCCTGATGGCTAGTGATGTTGAACATTTTTTCATGTGTCTCTTAGCCATTTGTATGTCTTTGAAGTGTTTTTTCATGTCTTTGGTCCATTTATTGACTGGATTGTTTTTTGGGTGTTGAGTTTGAGAAGTTCTTTATAGATCTTGGATACCAGACCTTTATCTGTAATGTCATTTGCAAATTCTTCTCCCATTCTGTAGGTTGCCTCTTAGTTTTGTTGACTGTTTCCTTTGCGGTGCAAAAGCTTTTTATCTTGATGAAGTCCTAAAAGTTCATTTTTGCTTTTGTTTCCATTGCCTTTATAGACATGTCTTGAAAGAGGTCACTCTGGCCAGTGTTGAAGTGGTTACTGCCTATGTTCTTCTCTAGGATTTTGATGGATTCCTGTATCACATTGAGGTCGTTCATCCATTTTGAGTTTATCTTTGTGTACAGTGTAAGAGAATGTTCCAGTTTCATTCTTCTGCATGTGGCTGTCCAGTTTTCCCAGCACCATTTATTGAAAAGATGGTCATTTTTCCATTGGATATTTTTTCCTGATTTGTCGAAGATTAGTTGACCATAGAGTTGAGGGTCCATTTCTGGTGTCTCTGTTCTGTTCCACTGATATATGTGTCTGTTTTGTGCCAATACCATTCTGTCTTAATGATCACAGCTTTGTAATATAGCTTGAAGTCAGGCATTGTGATGCCCCCAGCTTTGGTTTTCTTTTTCAACAATTCCCTGGCAATTTGGGGTCTTTTCTGGTTCCATACAAGTTTTAGGATTGTTTGTTCCAGCTCTGTGAAAGGTGTCAATGGTATTTTGATAGGGATTGCATCGAAAGTGTAGATTGGTCTGGGCAGCGTAGACATTTTCACAATATTTATTCTTCCAATCCATGAGCATGTGATGTTTTTCCATCTCTTTGTGTCTTCCTCAATTTCTTTCATAAGTGTTCTGTAGTTTCTAGAGTATAGATCCTTTACCTCTTTGGTTAGGTTTATTCCTAGGTATCTTATGGGTTTTGGTGCTATTGTAAATAGAATTGATTCCTTAATTTCTCTTTCTTCAGTCACATTGTTAGTGTATAGAAATGCAACTGATTTCTGTGCATTGATTTTGTATCCTGCTACGTTGCTGAATTGCTGTATGAGTTCTAGTAATTTGGGGGTGGAGTCTTTTGGGTTTTCCACATAAAGTATCATGTCATCTGTGAAGAGAGAGTTTGAGTGAAAGGGAAGAGATCGTGACTAACACCAAGGAAATAAAAACAATTATTAGAAATTATTACCAGCAACTATATGCCAACAAATGGAGCAACTTGGAAGAAATGGATGCCTTCCTGGAAACTTATAAACTACCAAGACTGAAACAGGAAGAAATAGACAATCTGAATAGATCAATAACCAGTAATCAAAAACCTCCCAAAAAACAAGAGTCCAGGGCCAGATGGCTTCCCAGGGCAATTCTACCAAACATTTAAAGAAGAAGTCTTACCTATTCTGCTGAAGCTGTTTCAAAGAAGAAACAGAAGGAACACCTCCAAACTTGTTCTATGAAGCCAGCATTACTCTGATTCCAAAACCAGGCAAAGACCGCCCCCCCCAAAGGAGAATTACAGACCAGTATCCCTGATGAACATGGATGCTAAAATACTCAACAAGATCCTAGCCAATAGGATCCAACAGTACATTAAAAGGATTATCTATCACCACCAGGTGGAATTTATTCCTGGGATGCAAGGGTGGTTCAACATTCGCAAATCAATCAATGTGATAGAGCACATTAATAAAAGAAAAGACAACCATATGATCCTCTCAATTGATGCAGAAAGAGCATTTGACAAAATACAACATCCTTTCCTGATTATAACTCTTCAGAGTGTAGGGATAGAGGGAACATACCTCAATATTATAAAAGCCATCTACGAAAAGCCCACAGCAAATGTCATTTTTAGTGGGGGAGAACTGAGAGCTTTTTCCCTTAAGGTCAGGAACAGGACAGGGATGCCCACTCTCACCTCTTTTGTTCAACATTCTACTAGAAGTCCTAGCCTCAGCAATCAGACAACAAAAAGAAATAAACGGCATTTAAATTGGCATAGGAGTGTTTATTTTGAATATGTTCATGTAATTCTGATGCGTGTTAAGCAAGAATAGCCAATATTTTCAGAAGAGCCCTTCTTTAGTTTATGGTATCTTGTAATATAGACCTTAGGTCAGTAGTTTACAGACTTTAATGCACACAGGAATCACTCAGGAAGCTTGTTCGATAAGATTTACAGGTCTCATCCCCAGAGGGTCTGCTTTGCTCAGAATATTGTAGAGCCTGGGAAGCTGCGTTTTAAAGATGTAGCCCAGTGACTCTGATATAGACCACAATTTGGGAAACACGTTAGTGGTAGAAAATGATAAAAATAGGAGTCAGGTTTTGTCGTTCTGGGAGAGTGCTATGGAGGTTCACATTTCATTTAGGATAATGCAGGATTAAACTGGGATGCAATAATAGGATTTATATCAAAAGGTTGTTAGAAGGGATTAAGTGAAGAAATGCACAGTGCCTGAAAAAGAGTATGTATTCTATAATATTATCCTGAGTCATTTTTGAACCCAATACTTCACTTTTTATTAGTATTCTTTGCTTGTTTTTGGTGAAAATTACTCTTTTTAATTTTTCTCTTCATCGTCAGCAGTGTTCTAGGTTCTTTTAAGATTATTTGTCATTATACACAAATTTATTGTTTAAAATTATAGAGGTACTATGTAGTTGAAGATTAGAGAACCACAACATAGATTGAAATGGGGTTATGAGAGCATCAACTAGATTTCCTCATCAGCTAAATAATTTCTTTTCAGCTGCTGGTCATTTAGTGCCCAGAATTCAAAGAATTACCACATACGTTGACAAGAAATAGTTCAAATATAGACTGTTATACCTACAAATGCCAGAGATTTGTATCATTATTTAGTTGTGTACAGTGTTAGGTTGGGTTTTTGTTTTGTTTTAAGAATCTATTGAGTTACATAGAGATGACTGTATATTTGCAGAATAGAGCAAGTAGATGAGAATAATTTTAGGCACTAAATTAAGCCAAGGGCATCTTGAGATAGTGCTTGATTCCCAGTCTCTAAGTGATAGTCTTATGAGAAAATGGAAAAATTAGAGGCATGGGGTTGTTTAGTTAGGTGTATAGAAGGTGGAAGAACCTGAAAGTTAGATGGCTAGTGGATCAATGCAATGTTTGAAGATTAGCGTGTCCTATAGAAATCTCCCGCAGGCCTGCCCAAGATTTTCTCAATATAGATGGAATGGTCACCATATTTGAGTATGACACAAAACTGGGAGGAGGATTAGCAAATATGTGAGACAGAATTTAGAATATCAGTGATCTTGGAAGGCTGGATCCAGAGTTGAATGTTAAAAAAAAATCACATTTGATAGCGATAAAGGCAAAATCCTGCATTTAGATGACCAAAACCAATCAACTAATCAACAAACCAACAAGTATGGAGTTTGGAGGAGTGGCTTAACAGAAGTTCTTGACTCATTTTTTTTTTTTTTATAATGAAGTTCTCATAGGTTGTTCATTGCCAACACTGAAATTCTTGACTTCTTTGATGCGTATTTCCAGGGTTTAAGTTCTCATTTATTCTAAGATATTTCTTCCACTAGCCTATTCTGGGGTCATGTGTACTGTGGAATATGATGATGGTTATGAGTGCAGACTCCAAAGTTAGGTATATCTTGGTAACAATCTTATCATCAGACACAGTTACTATATAACCTCTCTCGGCCATGTTATTCTCATCTGTAAAATTGACTTAAACATTTTAGTACTTAACCTCAGAGAACTGCTGTAAATATTAAATAAATACAGCATGTAAAAGATTTAGCCCAAAGCCTGACATATAATAGACACACAGCACGTGATATCATTAAATATTTATTGAGCATCTATGCTTCAGGCTTTGTGCAGAATTCTTAGAGTTGTTGAACTGTAAATGATCATTAGGATTCTAGTGTAACTCTCATTTGACAGCTGAGGAGACAGGCCCAAATGATCATCTGATTGACCTAGAAGACGTTTGGATTCAGTCTCTTGTTTGCCCATGTATTTCAAGGCCACTCTTTCCAATCTTCTCCTCTTCTCTTCTTCTTCCCATTGAATTCAACAAGTATTTTTTGATCATCTACTATATTCTTGGAACCAGTTAGATATAGAGCAGTGGTTCTCATTTGGAGGGGGATTTTGCCCCCAGGGACATTTGGCAATGTCTGGTGACACTTTAGGTAACACATCTGGTTGTAACAACTGGCATCTAATGGGTAAAGGCCAAAGATATTGCTAAACATCTTTTTTTTTTAAATTTTATTTTTATTTAAATTTTTTAAAAATTCAATTTAGTTAACATATACTATATTATTAGTTTCAGAGGTAGAATTTAGTGATTGATCAGTTGCATATAACACCCAGTGCTCATTACATCAAGTGCCCTCCTTCATGCCCATCACCCAGTTACCCCATCCTCCCACTCACCTCCCCTCATTTTATAATGCACAGGATAATCCCTCCTGATAGAATTATTTGGCTCAAAAAGTCAATATTACTGGGGGCTCAGAAGCCCAGCTATAGAAGATATAGAGATAAATGAAGCATGTGTGTGTGTGTATTTTTTTTTTTTTTGACCTTAGGGGATTCCTGCCCCACGGTGGGGGTGGGGTGCGTGGGGATTACTCTTGATACACTGTGATAAATCCCTTCAGAATAGCACTGCCCACCATGAACTTTTTGTGAATTTTTGGGTCCTAATTACCTTCCTTCATAAAACACTTAAAGAGAATTCACATGGGCACTCTAATTATTAAATAAGGGGAGCCACAGAGCCAAGTGAAGACACATTACACATCTCTTTCCTGAGGGCTCAAACTGGGAAGAAACTTCTGGTTTCTCACAGGCTCTCAGCGAAGTCCCTCCTTTCCACTTCTGGCAATGCCCCAGGTGAGAAAACCAAATCAAACAGGGACAATATTGGCAATATATACATTCATTCATTTTAAAAGTGAAACCATCACACTATTATTATAACAATACAACTTATGGGAAATTTGGAAAAATATGTAAAAGATATAAATAACTCCTATTAAGTTTTTCTTTTTCTTTTTTTCCTATGCTTGGCTTTTTACTTTACATGCATAGTGGTGATCATACCAAATGAAAAAGTTTGTGGATTCCTTTTAAGCTGGTGTTCTTTCACTGTATACATGTTCCTGCTAAGGACATCTTTGTGCATAAAACTTTTCCTATATTTAATTTTAAAGTATTCTCAGAAGTGAAATGACTAATTTAAAAGTATAAGCAGTTTTAAGGATTTGATATATATTGAAAATTGCTTTCCCAAGAGATTATATTCTAATTATAGTTTCACTGACAGTTTATGGAGTTGCCCTCAAAAGTTAATCTTAAAAATCATGAATTTGGGTAATGTGATTCTAAGCTAGCCAGTGGCAAGGAGCAAGTCATGTATTTTTTGGAATATATGGGGTGTGTGTGTGTGTATAAAGAGAATGTAATAAGGGCTTAATAAATTCTTGTTGATTTAACTTTTGGAATTGGGCAATATTGAGTTCCGTGTTCACAGTTCGCATTTGTTACAGAAGATTTAAGTCTCCCAGTTTTATCATATTGAAAATACACTCTTCTGAATTCACAGTATGAAATCCTTACTCTATTTTAAACTGTATCTGTGACCATAGCATTTCATAAATATATACGGTGGTATTGTTGTTTGACTTTGACATAATCGTGGTTTTGTGTGGCTGTTTTACTTTGGTCTGGAGAAATATGGATGAGAGTTTTATCTCTATTTATTTTCCTTTTCTTCTTCCTTTTTTTTAATTTAAAAACTGTCAAGCAAACAACTTCCTCAGGGAATGGAATACAGAATTTGCCTTTTCCTGCTGCAAGTTGAAACACACAAATGTTATGGCGAAGAAGAAGTATACAGTTCCAATTTTATGGTGGAATCTATCCGCAGTATCAGAGAAGGCACTTCCTCAAAGTCAGTACAGGAATAAGTTTTCACAACTTAGCAATAAACTGAATTTCTTTAAAGGAGCTTTTATTTTTCCTTACTACTTCAATTATAAAATTAGAGATATAGCCTCATAAAAGGGGGAAAAATCAATGATAGACTGAGTTGAAACATTTGACAAGGGAGTAATTTAAGAATGGTGCAACAGATGCCAGAGACCATTTACAGGAGAAGAAATGCAAATGACTAATAACATAAAAAGTCAACTTCACTCATAAAGAAATGCAAATTGAAATGAGATACCATTTCTGCCTATCAAATTGGTAAAAATGAAGATGTTCTTCATTGTTGGTAAGGCTACAGTAAAATACATTTGCAGACATAAATGTTTGGAATATAGATTGGCATAAGCATTATAGAAATCAATTTAGCAATATGTATTAAGAACTTTAAAAAAATTCACATCCTATTTGACTCAGTAATTTCCTTTTTATAAATATATTTAAAAGTAAATTATTCAGAAATCCGTACTAATATGTGTGTCCAAAGATGTTCATTGCATTATTATTTATAATATTAAAAAGAATTTAAATATTCAACAGTAGGAAATTGGTTAAGTGCATCGTGTTGTACATACCTTGTTAATCAAATTATGGTTCAGAGACCAACAGCAGGAGGTGCCTGGGTGGCTCAGTTAGTTAAGCTGCCTTCTGCTTAGGTCATGATTCCAGCGTCCTGGGATCAGAGCCCCACATCAGGCTCCTTGCTCATCAGGGAGCCTACTTCTGTCCCTCTCCCCCTGCTCATGCGTGTGTGCGTGCTCTCTCTCTCATAAATAGATAGATAGATAGATTATCTATCTATCTATCTATCTATCTATCTATCTATCTATCTATCTATCTATCTATCTATCTATCTTAGAGACCAACAGCATACCCCACCCCAGGCATAACGAATAAGAATCAACTAAGTGCCCTGGCACTTAAGACTTCCGAGGGTAGAGGTGAATCAGCTGTGATTTTAGGAAGCTCACAGATGATTCTGATTTATTTAACCAAATTTGAGAACATTAGATACACAATGTGATGCAACTGGTACAACTGTCAACTTCTCTGTCTCCTGTCTTCCACAACACACGTTAATTTGCTGAATTACTTTTAAAAGCCTTATATTGAACAGTTATGCCAAAAAAAAAAAAAAAAAAGGAATCCCTGCGTAGCATTTGCAATAGGGAGTTCACTGAGGACACTTTCTAAATTATACCTAACAGCCAGGAGATTATCTTCTCTGAGAACAGTGCCTGTCATGTGAAGCTCAGGGAGTATTGTTGAAGGAAGGAGAAAGTGGGCAATGGTTCCTCTGGCTTGCATGTCTGTACTCTAACATTCTGTTTCTTTACTATTGTTAGAAATATTTTCTAGGTCCCCCAAATCCAGGTTTTCCTGAATTAGTCATTTGTTTTTAGGCATGATTTTGATTATGTCAGTGAGGATCCTGGTGAGAAATAAGTGGCACTCTCAAACTAGGAATTTACAAAATAAATCACAGAGGTTAAGCAGAGTTAAAAGAAACCAACCAGAGGGATTGCAGCACTCTGGGGAGGTAACTGTGGGGAGTGGTTACCATCCGGAGGTCTAAGAGGCAAAAGAAGAGCAGTATGGAAGGACTGCTCGGCAGCTCCATGGAGAGGGCTGATGGGAGCTGAAGCCTAGTAGAGGAATGCTGCCAACTCAGGATCACCTGCAAGGAGTGGCAGGAACAGATACTTCACTTTCACTCTCTGCCTTGTCCCCATCTCCCATGGGCCCAAACCAGCTGAAGGCCAGAGGGCCAGGGAGCCCCTGATATAGCCCATATATGTTAGCCTCTTGGTGCACAGAAGTGAGTGGGGAGGGTGGAAAGGGCATCTGGAGTCACAGGGGAAGATACCCAGTACAGTGATAGATCTGTGATACTGAAGGAACATGAAAGCAGTTCTTGCTTTCCAGTCTTCCTACCTTTAACCCCATTAGTTAAGTGGAAGAATCCTGTTTCTGGCAGCTTCTTTGTTTTAGTCTTAGAATCACAACAAAGACCAAGGAGAAGAGAGCAAGCAGCATTTTTTTTTTTTTTCCTGTGACTTGTCTGTCAAAGCATTAAGGTTTTAGGTACATAGTATTTGTAAAAGGCAGGAGTTATAAACCATTTTGTGTAGGAAAAACCACATATAGAGCTTTCACTTGCCAATGGATGTGTTCTGCTAAAAGCTCCAATTGGATGTGGTTGTCTTTTTTGGGTTTTTATGCCCATGCCCAGAGACATACCCTCTGGGCATATACCATGTAAGCAGCAGGCACTAAGAATGTAGAACACCATATTCCATCTCCCTGGGAAGACTGCCTTTAGAAATATAGTATACAGATCCTAGAACTTCCAGCTCATGCTTTTTGGACATAACTCTTATGTGTTTTGTTAGTGGATAGTGTATTCATGGCCAGAGTCTACCTCCTTCCATTTTTAGCAATATTAGAAGTTTTGAGTGGGAGAAGGCCAGGGGGAAACCAGGAGGGTTTTTAACTACATAATGAGGAATAAAGCTGAAATAGAGTAGTCGTTTCATGTAGGCACTAGATTTACCCAGGGCAGCAGGAACTACCTGGAGATAATTTGAGTCCTTCAAGGATCATGGTGTGATGCAATAAGTCTTTCAAGCAAGTGGAGGGGGCATCAATGAAGCTAACGGTAGTCTGGGATCTTGACCCAGTCTGTGTATCTCAGGTGACTAACTTAATTTCTGGGCTGCATGTAGTAGCTTGGAATGTGGATAAAAAAGCTATGAGAAGATTCTAATAGAGTGATACTTGAACTCTGCCTTACAGGCATGTGGGGAATAGTCCGCTGGCATGGAGGCAGGAGTGTCAAAATAAATAGCAGAATGGAGGCTTTTTTAATGTATTTTATTTCCAGCACATCTTACACTTTAGATGACTAACGCCCTCTGTGAACTTCTGCAAGTGGAACCAAAACTGTTTAATGAATAAGTGACTTTTAGTACTTTATTTTCATCTAGAGCTTCATTTGAAAGAGATCATCATTAGCTTTATGGTTTTAATTGTATTGAAATTCCTTATTGTAACCTCTATTGCTTTATTGCATTAGTCCATTAACCTGGGTGCCACGGAGCATAGTTTTAGAGCCTGTATTTATATCTGGACTAATTGCATGGATGCTTTCAGTATAGGATGAGGTATTTTTCATATCACCACAGGAAAAATAATCTGAACCCCTTTCCAAACTTCAGAGTTTGGAGTAATAAGAACCAACACAAAGCAAAACAAAACAAAAACCTCTGCATATTATTCTGCATTTTTCTTGCTTTGAAATGCCTACTACTCTATCAACAAGGAATTGCAAAATAGTAATTCTCGCAGTACGTGTTGCTTCCACATGTTTTTCATTTGGAGGTACTATGCGAAGCATTGGTTTGTGGGCTCCGCAATCAGAACCAGGTGGTTAATGGTTACGAACTGGGGGACTGTGAGGAGATCTGTGCCTTGCTCACTAAAGCAAATGGAGATGGAGCATCTAGGCTACTGGTTGCAGCCTTAGAAGCTCAGATACAGCAAGAATGACCAAGGCCCAATTCCCTGTGGGGACCTTTGTTAATAACCCGGAAGGTGGCACAGCTGTTAACGCCCAGTTGACCCAAAGCATTTCTTTCTGGAGTGGGAAAATGACTGATGGAGACTCTAGTGTATTTAGATCACACAGGGTATTTTTTGCTTTTACTGGAGGAAGGAACATTGAAGTTGGAATTGGGCCCTTTGTTACCGCCCAGATGCTCAACAGCAGGGGTGTTTACAGTGCCCATCAACCAGGCTTTCCGTTGCACCTGTTGGGGGACCAGCTGCAGAAAGCAGGTGTATTTGGGGACTGAGAGGACGGGTGACTGTGGAGAATGCTGAGGGTTGCCAGATGTATTCCACATAAACACCAGGCCAACAGCTGGGGGGGGGCAGGAAGATGTAGATTTAATTAAAAATGATGTGCAAATTTCATTATTAATTTCAACCCACTGTATAAATGTAATACACACATGCACACACTTATAATGTATGTTTCAGAACAACTCAGTGGAATGTGTTGATGTAAGCATGAGATTCACTTTTCATCAATTCCATGCACATTATGTTTTGTTCATTGGTCCACACATTGTTCATTACATTTCCATGTTCATTTAAAATTTTTTTCCCAGGCAGGAAGTTAAAATTCCAATTTAATTGTGAATGCTTGCAGTCCTAAGAACACACAGTTGTCAATTTAAAACAGAAACTGAATCAAGCAGCCTCTGATACCTGCATTTATATCAGAACTAATTATATGAATCATTCAGTATAGGATGGGAAACTTTGACCACGATTGTTTGTGCTGTGGATGGTGGACTCTCATGAGATTGGACCAATCCTTTAGTTTCTCGTGTGCCACTTACACCAGAGATGAGAGACTGCGTTGCTTCACGAGAGGGGTGGAACTCAGGGGCATATTGAGGCTGCTTCCTGGATTTTGTATACTGCCCATAAAATATGTAGGAAGCCTGAGGAGAATTTTCTGTGGCTGGCTTTAGAATGTTAAGTGTGCTGTGGATCTTCCCACTTAGCAATCTGAACGTATGGGACATTGCCTACCACTCAAAAGAGCTGGAGGTGAGAATACTCTTTACCTTGGGAATAACACCCTTTTGGGCAGCTTTGAATGGCAGTTAAAACTGGCACTAGCTAAAGAAGATAGACGGTTGTAAAATTTCAGCATCAGAGCTGAGGGTAGACTCAGAGTTCCTAAGAGTTCTGTCTCTTGGGGGTTTCAGGGGACTCCTCCACTAGCCTTAGAGTGCCACATTATTCTTTTAGAACATCGATTCTTGAAATTGTAGGCAAAATGTGTATATGTGCATATGTGCATTTTTCTCAGTGGTGATTAGTATGTCCTTTTCTTCAGATTCTCAAAGCTCCCCAAATCTTAAGACCTAAGGAGAGTGTTGTTTCTTCGGTGAGCTTTTGTCTTGAGTAGCACCTTATTTCTCTTCAGGAAATGTGTTCATAGTAAGAAATAGTAATGCCAGTAGCAGCAACAATAATGGTTAACACTCAGGGCATTTATTACATTCCAGCTACTATGCTGAGTACATATGTTAGTTCATTTAATAAAATAATTGTAATTGTCAAAAATAACAATTAGACCGTAATGAATAGTTACTTTTCCGCGAAAGGGTTCAATTCCTGTTGTATGAGATTCAAGGGCTTCCCTGCTCTGGTCTTGAATGCCAATCCTTTTCAATATTTATTCATCCAATGTATTAGTTTTCTATGCTGGGTAACAAATTACCACAAACTCAGTGGCTTTAAAAATGTCTATTGATTATTTAATAGTTTCTGTGGGCCAGAAGTCCAGGTAAGACTTGCCTAGGGCTGGGCCTGTGGTCCAATCTGAGGCTTGGCAGGAGAAGGATATACTTACTGACATATTCCCTCCGATTGTTGGCATAATTCATCTTCCCTTTTTCTTACTGGCTGTTGGCGGGAGGATGTTCTTCAGCTACTAGAGGCTGCCTACTACATGACTTCTCATAATATGACGGTTTACTTCTTCATAGCCAGCACAGAAGCTTTTCTGTCCTTTCTGCTCTGATGAAGTCTTATAATATAAAATGATAATGGGAATAATACCCTCTGACGTATAGTGTAACTTAATCCAGGGATGACATCCTGTCACTTGTGACAGTCTGTTGGTTAGAAGCAAGTCACAGATTGGGGTGCCTGGGTGGCTCAGTCGTTGGGCGTCTGCCTTTGGCTCAGGTCATAATCCCAGGGTCCTGGGATTGAGCCCCGCATCGGGCTCCTTGCTCAGCAGAGAGCCTGCTTCTCCCTCTCCCTCTGCTTGTGTTCTCTTTCTCTCTGTGTCTCTGTCAAATAAATAAAATCTTAAAAAAAAAAAAGCAAGTCACAGATTCTACCCAAACTCAAGGAGATAGGATTATACAAGTGTGTTACTTATTGGGGGTCACTTTGGGTGTGTTGGTAGCATCCAACATTAGTACCGGGTGCAGTTTTAGCTAGTTGTTTGCAGTACACATCAGGAAGCCTCATTTTCCATTTCAACTTTCTGCTTCCAGTCTTTAGGGAGCATTGTTGCTCCTCAGAAGTGCTTTGCACGCTTATGCCACTGACCCTTTTCTCTCAGTTGTGCTCCCAGCTTGGAGTGCCCTCCAGTGTCCTGGCCATCTGTTACTATCATTGTCAGACTAAAAGGCTCAGCTCACGTACTATGGTTTTCCTCCCAAAACTTCTCTGATACTTCCGTTATTGCGGTGGCATGGGAGCAAGTGGTCATAACTTTCTTATAGCAAACATTTAATTCTGAATTGTATTATAGTTACTTGTGTAAATAACTATCTTCTTTGAAAAAGGAATCATGTCTTATATATTACCATTTTTTTTTTTTTTGCCAGAGCTCATCATTTTTACATGGGAAATACTAAGTAAATGTTTGTTGAACTAATTTCTCTCAGTTGACCCAACTCTTAAATTTCTCCCTTTTTGTCAGGAATGAGAATAATCAACAATTGAGCCTTAACATTGATTTGGGCTTTTTCCTTTAAAATGGGGACAGAAAGCTTACCTCAAACTCCTTCCTTTTCTCTTCCTTCTGGCCCCTGCAGTATCCACTCAGGGCCTTTTTAGACCAGCTTGAAAAGATCGAAAGGTGAAAGCTACTGAAGCACCCAGTTCGACAGTGTTTTGCTTCTTGGTGGGGTTTTATGCCCCACTCACTGCATTTCCTTCCTGCCATTTTGATGCCAGAAGTAGAACTTGCTGCTGACCGATTATTTCAGGTCCCAGTGAAAAAGCATCCAGACTATGTGACAGGCCAATTTTCCAGCCATTGAAAGGAGTTTCCAGGTGGGGCCTGTCGTCCCAGTTGTAGTTTAGGTGCTTTTGTTCAGATGTGAAATTGCATTTATTCTCCCTGATTACTGACTGGGTGTTAGAGATGTTTTGGCCTTCATTTCTTTAGCTCAATGTAAGGTAATAAACAGCTTCATCATATAACCAATTTAAATAACTGTCCATTTTTGGTGGTGCTGTTGGTATGGCATCAATAAAATATAGCTTCTTATTTAATGTTGCATTTCTGTCCCCCTTCCCTGAGGCTGATTACTTCCTGGAGTAAGATTAAAAAAAAAAAAAAAGGCAGAGGAAAGGGAAATTCAGGTAAAGCAAGAAATATTTTTGACATTGGATTCTGCAAAGGCAAAGGGTCTAGCATTGATTTCTTACGTTTAATGTGATAGTAAAGTGAGCCTAGTATTGCAGAGCTAGAAAAGAAAAAAAAAATCTGTGTTAGCAGAATGGTCCTTTATGGATAATGTGGATGTGATATCGTTATAGTCCATTGTGGAAACAGTGGCTGGCTGTCTTTGGAGTTGCTTTGTCTCTTTGCCTCCCTGTGTAGCCCTTTCTGAATCCCCTATGGATAAAAGAAACACCAGTATCCAAACAGTTGTTTCTATAAGGCAACATCAGCGAAACATGGAATTTGTAATTTGTCCAGTGACTAATGCTTTAATGAGGTGGCTCCAGGGAGATAGGTCCTACTCCAAGAGAAAGAAGACAGAACTGGTCCTAAATGAGCATGACTGCTTGGCCAAACAAGAAGGTGCCAAGGGATGGTGATGGCTGCTCTGTCATTTAGTAAACTTTCAGGGCAAGTGGGACAGCAAACAGATTCCAAGGTGGGTCTGAGGTAAATAATTTGTTGAATATTAAGAGAATTACAGTGGAAAACCAAAGAACATGTAGCCTATGAAGTAAAGGGCTATTCAGTGTCAGGGAACAGATTGGGATGGAAATTTCCTTTTCATATCCTGCTTGCACTCCACCATGACATAGAATTTTTAAAAACTCGTAGGGTTGTGTTCAGAAATAATAGTAACCAGGTGCTGACTAGATTTTTGGCAGGGTCGGCGGGTGGGAATATCCCTACCTTTAAGTAAGGAATTATCATGAGTTTTAATAGTTATTTAAAAACTTTCCTAAGATCTATGTATGTTTTCATTAGAAGTGGTCATGGACTCCAGTTAAGTGAGAATGGTCTTAGGATTTGAATAGACTGACACAAAATACTGGTTTCTGATGTTTATGTGCAGGCCTCATTACTCTCAAATCAACCTCCAAGCATTCACAGAACAGCAGAACAGCCAGTAAACATTGGTTCTGGGATAGACTTGTTTTCCAGAACCATTTCTAGTCTCTCCATCTCTTCTGTCCCTGCATAAAAGTTCACCTCATCTCCACCTCTGAAGTGCCAGCTGTAGTAACTCACAGATGGCAGAAAGAATGTCCCAATACCCCCAACATATGGTTCACAATGGTTTTGAGGATTAAATGAGGTTATGGATATAAAGTGTTTATTTTTGTTGCCATTACTATTTTATTGTTTTATTATTTTTCATTATGTTCAATTAGTCAGCATATAGTACATCATTAGTTTTTGATGTAGTGTTCAACATTCATTAGTTGCGTATAACACCGAGTGCTCATCACCACACGTGCCCTCCTTAGTACCCATCACCCGTCTACCCCATCGCCCACCCCACTCCCTTCTGTAACCCTCAGTTTAATTCCAGAGTCTCTCATGGTTTGTCTCCCTCTCTGATTTCTTCCCATTCAGGTTTCCCTCCCTTCCCCTTGGGTCCTCTGTGCTATTCCTTATGTTCCACATATGAGTGAAACCATATGATAATTGTCTTTCTCTGCTTGACTTATTTCACTTAGCATAATCCCCTCCAGTTCCATCCATGTCAGTGCAAATGGTGGGTATTCATCCTTTCTGATGGCTGAGTAATATTCCATTGTATATATGAACCACATCATCTTTATCCATTCGTCTGTTGAAGGGCATCTCGGCTCCTTCCACAGTTTGGCTATTGTGGACATTGCTGCTATGAACATTGGAGTGCATGTGCCCTTCTTTTCGCTACATCTGTATCTTTGGGGTAAATACCTAGTAGTGCAGTTGCTGTTACTATTTTTTTTTTTTTAAATCATTGTTAGTAATAGGCCAACTCCTTGGATGGGTCTGACATTAATCTGTATCTTTCACACCTTCTCACCTCTTATAGAGTGAGGCTTGCTGTTTTCCTAGTATAATAATGAATGATGGAATATATTTTTATTTTTTCTTTAATTTTTTTCAAAATATAAATAGCTTTTTTTGTTTTGTTTTGTTTTTGTTTTTTAAGCTATATTAAACTGGCATATTGAAATGACTTGGCCCAAAAGTTTGAGGTTGAATATTTATGCTCTGATAGTGAAAGGAGGACATTTTTTTAAAAATAAATAGGGTCAGGTAGTGCTAGGGCAGGTGTGATTTTTCCTGCTCCCCCCAATACATTTGGCAAAACTATCTAGAGATAGTTTTGATTGTTATAACTTGGGGGAGGGTCCTATTGGCTTCTAGAGGGTAGAGGCCATGGATGATGCTAAACACTCTACAAGGCACATTTTTTAATACAGAAACTGCCATAACCATTGCTGCCGTAATGAGCTACCATAAATTTAGTGGCTTAAAACAACACAAATTTATTATTGTACAGTTCTATATAGGTCAGAAGTCTGGCATGGAGCTCAAGGAGCTAAAAAATGTCAGCAGCGCCCTGTTCCTTTATGGAGGCTTTAGGGGAGAATTCATTCTTTTGCCTTTTCCAGCTTCTAGAAGCTGCCTGCATGCCTTGGTATGTGGGCCTCTTTTCTTGTATTTAAAGCCAGCAGTGGTGGGTCAAGTCCCTTCCATGTTTCAGATCTCTCCTGCTTCTTCCATCATCACATCTCTTTGACCAACTATTTTGCCCTTCTCTTTCACTTTAAGAGTGTCTGTGATTATATTGGATTCACCCAGATAATCCAAGATAATCTCTGTATTGTAGGGTCTTCTGATTAGCAACCTAAAATTTGTCTGCAAACCTTAATTTCCTTTTGTTATGTAATGTAACATATTCTCAGGTTTCAGGGATTAGGTCATAAACATCTCTGTGAGGCCATTATTCTGTCTACTACAGGCCCCACAACAAAAAATCTGTCCCTGCATGTCAGTAGTATGGAGATTGAGAAAGTCGGTCCTAGAGAAAGCTTCTAGTCCTACAAGACAGAGCTATGTTCAATGTGGATAAACGAAAAAGATAAGCTATTCTTAAATCGACTCACTTGAAGTATTAACATCACAGCCCATTTAACAACTTGGACAATTTGCATTAAAAGGCACTGCTGGGTGAGATTTCTCATCCACTGCTGACCAAGATACGGTGTTAACTTGGTCTACCCGGCAGGGAAGTGAAAATCCTCCTATTAAATAAATGAAGCATCAGCTTCTGGTAACAAACATATGAAACAGAATATTCATCTTTTCTTCGATGGGAATAACACATGACAAAAGTGAGGCTTTTTTCACATTGTTTGTTTATAGAAAATTAATCCCCACTGAGGCCTTATGTTAAATTTGCTCTCTGATGTTAGCATTTCCAGGATGCACAGGGCCACTGGAGTATGTTCTTATGATCTTACTATTTATTTACCTTGATACGAAACTCCAATTACTGTCAGAGATGCTTCTTGTTAAATATGGTAAGATCTCCAGCTTCTGAGAGTGTGAATATGTATTTGATTCTCTGGGGCGATGCAAGTTAAGGAATCAGAGTTCTGGGGACGTGGGTTCAAATTAATTAAATATCTAAAGATAACTGGAGGAAGTTTGGGCTTTAGAGGATAGGCTGGAATTTAGGGAGAGAGGATTGTATAGCAAGAGCCTGTGCAGTTCGCTTTTCTTCCACTGAAGCCTCTTGGTCTTGCATGGGTATGTATGTATTTTTGTATACACTGAGAATTACTGTGCTTTTGTGTTACTTTTTAGTGTCTTTCGACACGTAAAGCAACTCTTTTGGATTACCTGAAAACAGGAATATGAATATAACACATAACTTCCAATGGCATCAGGGTAGACTACTCTCCAGATAAAATGTTAGAATTTTCCTGATTATTCAGACTGTCATATTTAGTTACCGGCTTTCTTTGGGTAATCCAACTCTATTTTATTCATGGGCTATTCTAAAAATACAATCAAAGGACACCTACTGGCTACAAGTGACTTTGCTCATGTCTAATGGGGCTGTGAAGAATGGTTTGAATTTAGTGCAGATGGGGGAAAATATGTGCTGTCATCAAGAGCCTATCACACTTTCAACTTATAAAATATCTTGACTGGAGTCTAGCCAGAGCAAGTTTGAGGTAGACGCTTTAGTGAGGATGAATGTATTGGGTCAGATAAAGGAAGGACCAAAGCAGACCTTAAATAGACTGTAAATTGAACAATTGGGGTACTATTATTTTTGGCCTGGTAAGTAGAAAAATGTTACTCTGCTTGTTTCTTTTTCCATTTTTTTGAGTTGCATTTAGTTTCCGTTTTGGAGTTATATATATTTTTTATTTCTGGGAGCCACAGAGGCCTGCTTTGGGGAAGCACTGAAGTTCTGTGGTTCTGAATGTGAAAAATAAATGATTGCATCATTGTTGTTGCTGTGCTGGGGAATTTTCTGGGAAACATTTCCGTTTCTTCACCGAAATCTGTTCTGTGCATAGGCCTTGGAGAATGATCATTTCCTCGGTATAAAGCACATTCCTGCAGCAGCTCAGTTACTCCAGGGTTACTTTATAACCCTGGAGCATATCCACAATTTGATTTGGAAAGCAAGTTAAGTCCCTCCTTTGCCTTCCATCTCATTGGCTGCGTAGGTTGTTTTATCATTTTTTTCTGGGATGGAGGAGACAGAAGCAGTGTGGTTTTAGTCATGTTCTCAGCCTTATCTAAAGAAACTACTCTTTGTGTGATTGTAATTAGCCTAGAGGGATTGTAATATGTCAAAACCTCAGACACATTCTGAGACTCAAATGCACGGTGGCAGGAAAGACTTTCTAAAACGAGAATCCAAGGTGTGGCATAGTGTGATAACTTTAAACTTGAGTGCCACCGGAATCCCTTGGAGAGCTTGTTAAAACATTGATCACTGGACCTTACCTCCAGAGTTTTGATTCTATAGATCTAGAAAGGCCCTAGAATTTGCATTTCTAACACATTCCCAGGAGATGCTACTGCTGCTTCTGGTCCTGGATCACATTATGAGGACCGTTGGCATAGTGGGTAGAAGTAGGCTTAATGACTCTGAAACTTGTGTGCCACCATTTTCAAATCTTGGGTCTTAGTCCCACCTTGATCTGAATCAGAATTTGTATTTTAACAAGATTTTCAGGTCATTCGTTTCCACATTAAATTCAAGAAGCACTGACTTAATTTCATTGTTCCTCATTTCCCTCATCTGTCAAATGGGAATGATACTTGTTTTCGAGGGGTATTGTGAAGTGAAACATGTTTAACAGACTTAGCAGTAGTGCCTGACACAGAATGTGCCCCCGATAAATGTTACTACTTATAATTATGAAGTCAATTTGGGATGGAAAAGCAAGTAATTTATTTCCTTACAGCAACCTGTTCTTTAAAGGTCAAAATTATGTGTTTTTTTTTTCCACTTGTTTTTTCCACTTTTTTTTTTTCCTTCTAAGAGCTTCCACTTTCCTTGGAAGTACAGACATTAAGTGACTGACACCAGTAGGTTTGAGGACAGATGTGTTTCCTGTTTTACTCATCCCCATCATAAATGCCTTGACTAAGATATCTTCAGTTATCTTAAGAGAATATGGGAAAATTCTTTTTTTTTTTAAAGATTTTATTTATTTGACAGAGAGACAGCGAGAGAGAGAACACAAGCAGGGGGAGTGGGAGAGAAGCAGGCTCCCAGTGGAGGAGCCCGATGTGGGGCTTGATCCCAGGACTCCGGGATCACGTCCTGAGCCGAAGGCAGACGCTTAACAACTGAGCCACCCAGGTGCCCCGATGGGAAAATTCTGAAAGCAAAAAAAGTATTAAATTGCAAGATATGTTTAGCCCTCTATTAAGGGCTGTGGAAGAAGATCTTAAAGTCAGTCAGATTTCAGTAAGGTGCAGACAACTGAAAAAAGTTGGAAACTGATATTAGACTTTTCTCCCTTCCTTTCCCTACCTTTTTTCCATTTCTTGCAATTCAATTCTGAAATTGTTTTCAGAATTATGTAAAATTATTTTGCCTCAATATGACCCAGAAATGTTGGTGTACCTTAAGAAGGCTTCTTTGCAATAAAGCATTTCAGTATTTCCTGGGGAGGCATAGTGCTGTGACTTCTGAAGACCTGATCCAGCTCTGGGCTGGGCCTCTAAATCCTTGCCATTTGTTCCTAGGATCTGGCTCTAAATAGCAGAAGCCCTTGGCAGCTTGGAGTTGTGAATCACCCCAGATCTGTAATTAGTAGATCTGATGTCTGGCCAGGGATCAGCATTTATGTGCGTTGGGCAGATTCCTCATCTGCACTAAATTTTGTTTCCTCATGTTTAAGTGGAAATCCTTATATTTTTCCTGCCTATATCCCAAAGTTGTAGTGAGGAACAAATAAAGTATGTAGAGATACCTTGAATAACAACATTGTTTTATCATTGTCATTTGGGTAGACCCCTGGAATGTAAGAGTATTGCCTACCTCAGAGAACGTTGGGGTGTCCTTGGTATCAAACTCATACTGCTGAGGTTTTATGAAAACACTGCTGGGAGAACCCCGGGGCAGTGACAGCTGTAGTCAACCTTGCAGTAGCAGAAGCCGATTGCTTCATTGGATGGACAAGTGACTTTGTCCTCATCTTCCCTGTGGTGGGACTTCTTCTACTCATCAAGCCCTGGGTGCATCCTGAGTGCCATAGCAGGTGCCATGGGAGAGGGGGAAGATTATGAAGGGCTGAAGATGATGTTGTGTCTTTTTTTTTCTTTTTTAGGTTTTATTTATTTATTTGAGAAAGAGAGAGATACGGAGATAGTGACAGAGATAGTGAGAGACAGCACAAGCGGGGAGGAGAGGGAGAAGCAGGCTCTCCACTGAGCAGGGAGCCCGATGTGGGGCTCCATCCCACAACCCCGGTATTATGACCTGGGCCAAAGGCAGACACATAACTGACTGAGCCACCCAGGCGCCCCTATGATGACATTGCATGAGTCTATGGCCAAGGTCTCAGTAATACCGTCTCTTTCCATCCAGTCTCTCCCATAGCCTTGGCTTCTTAAAGGATCTTACCATGAAGCTCTTAGATGCCTGTTTAGATTAATAGCTAAACCAACTAATGAAACATTTGACTTCAAATCCTGCTAGTAAGCTTTTCCTGTTAGGGAGAAATTGAAGTTGTGGACTTAAAGAAGGTAGTCTCTACAGCATACCCTCCAAGCTTGACTCCTGGTTACCTGTGTAAGTTCCCATCTTTAAATTTTTTTTCACTTGGCCTAGTCTCTGTCTTTTTGGATAAGAAGTCATATTTTCTTCTTTCTTACATCCTGTCAAGACCTTTCCTTGTTCCATTGCTAATTTAATTTCCCAGGGTAAACTCCAGTCTTCCCATCTATGATCTTAACATTTATTTCAACCTCCTGAGCTGCAGTTGCTGGAAGACAAAAGCTGCTTGAAAAACCTCCACTAGACCTCAGGTGCTGGGAACTCTGTTTGTTCTGCCTGTGTGTAAGGCTAGGTTTCAGAGCTGAGTGGAGCAGAATGGAGTGAGAGACAGGACATGAGCCCCCTACTTTGCTAGTGCACAACAGGCCAGAAACTTCCATACTCACCAACTTGCTGCTGCAGTGACAACAGTTTCCTCCATTGTGGCAGGGCCCTGAGAATTACTCCTGGAAGCTCTGTGTAGGTGTTTAAGCCACCTAATGCCTATCAATAAATCACTTTATGCTGAGACTAGCTGGAATGGTTTCTGTTGGCTGAAGTTAAATCCTAACTGATTTGGCACTTGGCATTCTTCCTGATATGATTCACCAGCTTTCAGACCTGTATTTTTGGCCAGCCTGACTGTCTTGCCACTAGAGTAGCCACACTTGTTATCCTGATCTCATAGGGGTCTTTTCATTCCTTTACTTCCAGGCACATTACTTGGCATGAACTCTGCTGCTACCACTGCCAGTCAAGGTATGCCCTGTGGACATCAAAAAATGCTTCTGAAACTTAAATTGCTTAAACTTGGGTGTAAAGGATGAGTTTACATAGTTTCATGGCCTAATCTTGTAGTGTATCATATGCAATGGTTTGTTGGAGGCAGATCAGAAATTTTCCATACCTGTTCTATTAGGTATCCCAGCATTTCTGGACACCTGGAACTTTCATTCATTCGTTTGCCATATTTATAGAATGTACTTTTTAAAGTGAATAGAAGGGTACTTTTCATTTCAAAAATTGCTATTTATGCAGTTTTCTATCTGTTATTAAGTAGTATCCTTCAGGGAATCCTTTTAGAAGAATTAAACATAATGTGCTAAAGAAACCTTTGTGAAAAAATGTGGACATTTTAGGAATCGGGGCTATCAGAGTTGCTCTCAAGTGCCTGGCTTGAACTTTGGAGTTGTGGATTTTTCAGGTGGATTCTGTGCCATTGCACCATTGGTCTTCCTGAAGGCCATCTCAGAGGAAGCAGCTGAGCTTATTTTTCACTCCCTACAGATGGCCAGAAGATAGAGACTGTTTGAAGTTACTGAGATGGGGAGACGATATCTGAGAGCCAGCATGGCTTTTATTCGTGTGTGTGTGATGGACATGTTGATCATCACTTTCCGTTGCTACACCTGTAAGAGTGGTACAAGACATCTCACAAGAATTCATGTGTCTTTCCAAACCTGAGTGGAGGAAGAGAGTGTCTAGTGGTATGTGTTGGTTAGAGAAGGGGGTCTTATATGTGCATAGTGTGTGCACACACACTCTTACTCATAAGAGTTGTTCCTTTCAAAGCACAGTTTATCTCTGACTTTGACCACAATCCATTCCTGGAAATTCTGTCATAAAGTAGTCACATTTTCCCATAAGAACAGTATGCCATAATTGGGCTTTGCATTCCTTACCAAGGACCTGCCATTAAATAAACCATAGATGTGACAAAAATATATCATAAAAGCAAAGATGCGATGGCCATAAACCTCTGTGATAGTTTTCAAGAATAAAATAATGGTTTGTCATATAAATGGGCTTGAATATACTGTACACATTGATTATATAAGAAATCTCAATGAACTGTAAAGTCTATATAATATAAAAAGTACAAATCTAGTGCATCATAAATTTGACTTAAAACTAATATTTTACCTATAATAAACATTAAGCATTTAATTAAGAATCATTTTTCATTCCTTTTGGAAGTCAGGAGGACATCTTAATATATGATTTGAGTGGCCCAGTTTCCTCACAAAGACCCAACCATAGGCCTTCTTATCTCAGTGAACATCCTAGTCACAAGTAGAGGCATTTCAGAAAGTATCCTAATGACCTTGACAAAATAGTCCACAGGAACATTTATTGCTGCAGACAGAATGTTTCAAACTACTGAGTGGAGAACAGATACTATAAAGGATGACATAGGTTCTATGGAATGCTGAATGGATGGATGGTTATGTTGCAGGAAGTGAGGGCTGAGAGCTCTGTTGGTATAGTTCTGGTCTTGAGCTTGCCATAAACTCTGTTGTGTCCCCCTTCAGTAACACATCCCGTGTCTATCCAATGCTCCAGTGCTTAGTGACTTAGAACATCACTACCTTCAGTAAACATGGTGCTCTTTTGTTTTCTTTTAAAAGAACAAGTTCAGGAGACTTGAAAGCTCTGCTATTAACAAAGCAACAATTTCAAAAATTAGCTCATTTTTCTTAAATAGAGCCTTTGAGTATATGCTATGGTAATACTGTGCTTTTTGGTTCATTGCTTCTAGTATCTGGAGCAATGCCTGGCACATGATTAGTGCTCAATAAATATCTGTGGAAAAGAAAGAAAGAGAAAGAAGGAACAAAGAAAGAAATGAATTGCTCAAATAAGAGCTTTAACTACCTCAGGGCTCCCAGGACAAACCTTAGAGTATGCTTACAGAGAAGATGCCTTGAGGAGGTCAGAAAAACTGGACTCCCAGGAATGGTCCAGCAAAAGAATAACCTGGCCAGTTCAAATTCAGCAGGTGAAGACACAGGAAATCAGATTAGTGGACTCCAGAGCTGGACACTTTAAGAATCAGTATGATTCAAAGGATCAGGCAAGATACTCATCCTCTGCCTCCCTGTTTGTTACTCATTCTCTCCAGGTCGTCGTGTCTGCTCCACTTCATCTCATCCATTTATACTTCTGCCTGTAACACAATGGTTCCTAAACCTGGGTTTCCAGCTCAGTCTCTTATCTCAGCCCTAGATACTTACATTGGAATTATTTACTGGATATATATCTGTTTGTCCCAAAGGCTCCTAAATTTACCTTATTTATTTATTTATTTATTTATTTATTTATTTATTTATTTATTTATTTATATTAAAGATTTTATTTATTCATTTGACAGAGAGAGACAGCCAGCGAGAGAGGGAACACAAGCAGGGGGAGTGGGAGAGGAAGAAGCAGGCTCCCAGCGGAGGAGCCTGATGTGGGGCTCGATCCCAGAACGCCGGGATCATGCCCTGAGCTGAAGGCAGACGCTTAACGACTGAGCCACCCAGGCGCCCCATACCTTATTTAAAACTAAGTTAATATCCTTTCGCACTCCAAACTCTAGTATCTTTCTTTTTTTACTTTCTTGGTGAAAGGCTAAAACCTTCATTCATTGGACTTTCATAAGCAGAAGAGAGGGAAGAGGTGCGTCTGAACAAGTGTGAATCCTTTTCACTGTTACCATACTGTCTTTCCAGTTTCCAGATGAAAGGAATTCAGCACCAGAGTCTTGGCTAGCAGGTCCCATTTTGTTGGTCCTATCTGTGTGCTGGAAGCAATTTCTTAAGAGCTACGCATATTGGCAATTATACATTTTTGGAAGAAGGCTTTTACGTTGTAT